>NC_141003.1:29507278-30707278 GCF_052327205.1 Somniosus microcephalus
GGGCGAGAGCAGGAGATGGCACCAATACAGTCATCAATGTATCGGAAAAAGGGGTGAGGGAGTGTATAGTAATCTGGGATGTAATGTTTAAGTTATCCACCAGATGGAGCCAAATATTAAGGGTTCACATTCACCAGTATTTAAGGTAATGGGTCATGTATTCAATGTCCTGGTACACCAGTTAACACGGTAATGTGGCATTGCATTATGGGTATGACTCAGAGGTTGATCCTCCATCTTGTGCTCGTGCAACAAGAAGTGTGCCTGGCCTCCAGCTTGTAAGAGATATGTTCCTCTGCTACACCATGTAAATAAACAGTTGGGTTTGTTCCTAATATCTCGCTTCTCTCAGTTTCTGACCTTACCACTCAGATATCACATATTGGCGACGAGGATAAACAGATCACATCTTGACGAAGAAAAAAAAAGAAAAGGAACACTGAATAACGGATCATGGCTGCTACGGTAGGAAAGATCTCTGCTTTTGATGTTCAGACGCAGACCTGGGATGAATACTGCAAGGTGTTGATGCATTTCTTTGAAGCAAATGATATAAATGATGTCGGAAAAAGGAGAGCTATTTTGCTCACTTCCGTGGGAAGTCAGACATATAGTTTAATGAGAAATGTATGCAGTCCTGCAAAGCCTGGAGACAGATCATTTGCTGACTTAGTGGCCTTGCTAAAGGATCATTTCAATCCCAGACAGAGTGAGATTGTACAGCGTTTCAAATTTAATTCATGGAACAGAAAACCGGGAGAGACTGTATTGGATTATGTAGCGGTGTTGCGAAAATTGGCACACGATTGCAATTACGGCAACAACCTGAAAGACATGCTGAGAGATAGGCTAGTTTGCGGGATAATGGATGGTCGAATGCAGCGGAGATTATTGTCCGAGACTGGGCTTATGTATGAAAAAGCATTGGAACTTGCTCAAGCCGTAGAGACAGCGAACCGAGATGTAAAAGAAATACAAGGTTCAGACTGGGCTACTACAAAGCAAGTTGCAGGTCAAGTTGTTGTGCACAAGTTAAATATGCGTCAGAAACCACAACGTGAGCATGTAAAGGCATGTTATAGATGCAATGGTGATCACCTGGCGAGGGAATGCAGGTTTCTGGAGGAAAAGTGCCACAAGTGTGGGAAAAAAGGACACATAAAATGTGCATGCAGGGCAAAAGCAACCGTGGAGGAATATAAACCAAAAGGAGGAGGAAAGCAAAACCTAGGAAGAGAAGTGAAAAAACAGAGCACATCACATCAGCGGAGAAGCTGAGAAGCTGAGAAAGAAGACGACCTGTTCATAATGCATAGTATGGTAGAGAACATTCCAAAAGTGGATCCTATCACTTTGCAACTTTGAAGTGGATACAGGATGCAGTGTAACCATAATGAACAGGGAGGAGTACTCAAAATTGTGGAACCGTGCAAAAGTTCCAGAGTTAAAGTCTTGCTCTATGCAGCTTAAAACATATACCAGTGAACGAGTGGCGACATTGGGTGCAGCTACTGTAACTGTGCAACACAGGGACACCATGGAACAGCTACCTGTAGTTGTAGTATCGGGTTCCGGACCAAACCTGTTAGGTCGGGGCTGGCTACAAGAACTTAAATTAGATTGGGGAGCAATAAATCAAATAGAGGGAGGCAAACAGTTGTCTTTGCAAGAAGTGTTGATTGAACATGAGAACGTGTTCAAGGAAGAACTTGGCACATTTAATGGCCCCCAGCTAAGATTTATGTAGACAAGGAGGCACTGCCAAGGTTTTTTAAACAACGACCTGTGCCGTATGCCATGAAACCGAAGGTAGGGGATGAGCTTGACCGTCTTTTGAGGGAGAACATACTGGAACCCGTGAAATGTTCAGAATGGGCAGCTCCCATTGTACCTGTTTTAAAACCGGACAATTCGGTAAGACTCTGTGGAGATTATAAATTGACAGTAAATAGGGTGTCTAAACTAGAACAGTATCCTATTCCCAAAACAGAGGATCTCTTTGCAAACCTGGCCGGAGGGAAGAAATTCACGAAGCTGGATATGAGTCATGTATACTAGATGAGGAATCCAAGAAGTATGTAACCATAAATACACACAAGGGTTTGTTTACCTATAACTGCTTACCATTCGGTGTCTCATCTAGTCCAGCTATTTTCCAGAGGACTATCGAGGGTGTACTGCAAGGGATCCCACATGTTTCAATCTATCTGGATGACATTCTGGTGACGGGAAGAACCGACCAGGAGCATCTGAGCACTCTGAGAGAGGTACTATAAAGATTGGATAAGACTGGGTTACGGCTCAAGAGGAGTAAGTGCACTTTCCTGGGGAATAAGGCCGTGTTCCTGGGACACAGAGTGGATGCCACTGGGCTCCATCCACTCAAGGAGAAGGTACAAGCACTGCAGGAGGCCCCAGCTCCTACCAATGTGACTGAGTTAAAAGCTTACCTGGGACTGCTAAACTATTATAACAGATTTTTACCAAACTTAGCAACAGTGTTAGCACCTCTTCACAAACTTCTGCGCAAGGAGACACAGTGGCAGTGGGAAGAGGAACAGAGGGTTTCATTTGAACAGTCCAAGAAACTGATGCTGTCCTCGGATGTGCTGGTTCACTACAATGCAGAGAAAGACATCATTCTTGTGATGCTTTACCTTACGGGGTGGGGACGGTTCTTTCGCACAGCTTGGAAGATGGAACAGAAAGACCAATAGGGTTTTATGTCTCGAACTCTGACACCAGCAGAAAAATCTATTCCCAGTTAGATAAAGAGGGGTTAGCAGTAATGTTTGGGTTACAGAGGTTTCACAAGTACATATATGGCAGGAAATTCACCATATGCACCAATCATAAACCTCTTCTATCTCTTTTTAATGAAATGAAAGCAGTACCACAGATGGTGTCACCCCGGATCCAGAGGTGGGCAGTGACGTTGCGGGCATATGAGTATGTCATCATTTACAAGGTGGGCAAGTACCATGGGAACGCAGATGCCTTGAGCCGTCTTCCACTGCCAGGTACGCCTATCCATGCAGCTCCAGAGGACAGAGTTTTGATGTTGGAGGACACGGACATGGCAATTGTGATCGCAGAACAAGTAAGGACATGGACCGGTAAAGATCCAGTACTGTCTAGAGACCGAGAATATGTGATGAGGGGTTGGCCACAGCATCCGGAAGGGACTGATTTCATACCTTACAGTGTCAGGAAGACAGAGCTGGGTGTGCAGGATGGTTGCATGTTGTGGGGAGCACGAGCGATTATTCCACAGCCAGCATGACAGTCTGGCAACTACATCAGTGTCATCCTGGAGTTTCGCGTATGAGTATATGCCTTGGCAAGGAGTTACTTGTGGTGGCTAAAGCTAGATGAGGAGATAGAAAATCTAGTCAAGACATGCAGCACTTGTCAAGTACATAGGAAGGCACCAGCAGCGGCTCCTCTCCACCCCTGGGAGTGGCCGGATAATCCATGGAGAAGATTACATGTAGATTATGTGGGTCCATTCATGGGAAAGATGTTCCTCATAATCATGGATGCCCATTTCAAATGGATGGATGTTTATCCTATAAATTCTGCTTCATCTACTGTTACTATACACTGCCTGCGTAGGAGTTTTAGTAATCAAGGGCTACCGGAGATCGTAGTAAGTGACAATGCCACGTGTTTTGTGAGTACAGAAACAAAAGAGTTCATGAGAAACAATGGCACAGTGCACATGACCTCAGCTGCATCTCATCCGTCTTCAAATGGACTTGTGGAGAGAGCCGTACAAACATTTAAGGAGATGATGAAAAAAAGTGCGGAAGGGAGTTTGGCAGCCAAGGTGTCACGAGTTCTGTTCAGCTACAGAATAACACCTCAATCTACCACAGGACTCTCTCCTGCTGAGCTGTTGTTAGGACGTCGACTATGCTCCACTCTTGACCTGGTTCACCCAGATCTAAAAAGGAAGGTGGAAAACCAACAAATCAAACAAAAGGAGAACCATGACAGAAGGACAAAGAGCCGCAGTTTTGGAGGAGATGCGGTCCTTACCAGGAATTTCAGTTATGGTCCAAAATGGATTTCTGGCATCATAGACTCAATGACCGGTCCAGTATCATATACGGTCATGGTGGGAACTGGTCAGGTAGTACGCAGACATGTAGATCAGATACTGACCAGACAAGGGGAAATCGAAATGGAGGTTCCAGAGGAGATGTCCGAGGACAAGTTGGCCCCCAGTTATCCAAATGCATCGGTGGTACCACCACCACGAACAGAGCCAGTTCCACCTGGACCCCTTCGTAAAGAGGAAACCATCGTAGCAGAGTCAGATACTCTGAGTACTGCTCAGGAGCAGCAGGTGGCTCTACCACAACCAAGCAGGGACTTGACTGTAAGACATTCACCAAGGCCTCACAAGCCACCAGAGAGATTGATAATGACCTGCTAGATTCTTTCAGAATGGACTATCGTTAAAGGAGTTTCCTTATGGGACTTTTTAAGAATGTTGTTAAGAAATTAATGTTCAACTTAAGAGGGGAGGAATATAGTAATCTGGGATGTAATGTTTAAGTTATCCACCAGATGGAGCCAAATATTAAGGCTTCACATTCACCAATATTTAAGGTAATGGGTCATGTATTCAATGTCCTGGTACACCAGTTAACATGGTAATGTGGCATTGCATTATGGGTATAACTCAGAGGTTGATCCTCCATCTTGTGCTCATGCAATAAGAAGTGTGCCTGGCCTCCAGCTTGTAAGAGATATGTTCCTCTGCTGCACCGTGTAAATAAACAGTTGGGTTTGTTCCTAATATCTCGCTTCTCTCAGTTTCTGACCTTACCACTCGGATATCACAGAGGGGACCCGAGTAGGACTGCAACAAAGAGTGTTCCACATATCCCACGAAAAGGCAGGCATGGCTAGGACCCATGCAGGTACCCATAGCAACACCTTTGATTTGGAGGAAATGAGTGGAGTCGAAGGAGAAGTTGTTCAATGTGAGAACAAGTTCAGCCAGGTGGAGGAGGGTGGTGGTGGATGGGAACTGGTTAGGCCTCTGTTCAAGGAAGAAGCGGAGCGCCCTCAAGCCATCCTGGTGGGGGATGGAGGTGTAGAGGGATTGTACGTCCATAGTGAAGAGGAGGCGTTTGGGGCCAGGAAACTGGAAACTGTTAAAGTGGCAGAGGGCATCAGAAGAGTCGTGGATGTAGGTGGGAAGAGACTGGACAAGGGGAGAAAAAATAGAGTTGAGATAGGAAGACATAAGTTCCGTGGGGCAAGAACAGGCTAAAATGATGGGTCTACCAGGGCAGTCCTGTTTGTGGATCTTGGGAAGGAGGTAGAAGCGGGCTGTGTGGGGTTGGGGAACCTTGAGGTTGGCGGCCGTGGGGGGAAGATCTCCAGAGGAGATGAGGTCAGTGACTGTCTTGGGAACGATGGCTTGATGTTCGGTAGTGGGGTCATGGTCCAGGTGGAGGTAGGAGGAGATGTCTCAATATGGTTTTAGTTCTGTATCAGCCTCTGATTGATAGTGGGTTCACTGCCCACTAAGAGGTGTATTGCCATACTCATTAGGGCACACAAAGTACCAGGCTTTTGCACTACACAAGCTGCCCCCTCTTCAACCGTTACCAGTGTTACCCTTCTTCACCAATACTTGGTTCCTTACCCTGTAGTTCTTCATTATCATCACTACCTACTTATCTCACATAGTAAGTTTACATCTGCTGGTACCTACTTCAAGTGGGACTAGTGCTCTTTAGGTGTGGCTGGTTCTCCTTGCTCTGTGGGGCGATAAAGTGAGTTTATAAGTAAACTTATGCTTTTGGATATTGTAATGTTCTTATCAGCAATGTCATGAATTTGTTCACAACCAATATGTATAGACACATTGACATAACAATTCCTGCAAACAGTAGAAACCATATTGCTTTTGCTCTGTTTGTGATCCATGCTCAATGAACTGGTGTGGCTTCCAATAGAGAGATTCAGTCACAAATGCAGCATTTTGCTGTATGCCAGCTGATTCTGTCCAAGTCTCTATGGGGGAAGTGCCTGCAAGATTGCCAATCGGGTAGAAATCCAGTGGAGTTGTTACATTGACTTGCAACAACAGTGTTGTTATTCTTGTGATCTTGGCTATAGATCTTTCCACACCAAGTAGCACAACTCAGTGATGGCTTCTTTCCTGAGCCTCAGTCTCACCAAACACTGCTCCTTGGTGAGCATCGGATAGCTGTGCCAGCATGGAACTGTCCTGCCCTAGTGATACTGGTATACACAGTGATGAGCCTCCTATGCCTTGACACTCCCTTTCTGCAGTCTAATCCATCTGTTCTTCCATTATGTCATAGGCCACAATTGGTCCTGCACCAATTCTGCTGCTAGTGATTATGCAGAGGAAACAAGGCCAGTAGTTCTGTAGAAAAGTCTGAGCTTCAGCTAATAAATGCTATTCCGAAGAATCAGAAATGTCAGAAATCTGAAAATTATGGCTATGGTGCCCAAATGCAAAAAGGGTGATGTTGACTACTAAGGATCTATTTTGTGAAACAGTTACTCATACACTGAAACTTCATTCATTTGAGTGTAGAGATATGTGTATCACAAATATAATCTTTCATAATCAAAATACTAATCTATTCATGTCAAAGACAATTAAGGAATTAGGAGTAGCTTCTGACTGCAGTCAAGTTGGAAGAAATGCACAAATGTACGATAATTGTATAGTTGAGGGATGATGAGCAATGACATTACTCGTTAAAGTGCATGACTTTGGAAGTCTGCGCCTTTGAACAAAAATTATAGAAAGCAATAATAATTAATGAGGCCGACAGTATGATTTGCACATGTGGACTCTCAGCAGTTTTCCACATTCCTTACTATGCTGAGAGTGTAGCTTAGTCCAGCAAAGATCATGTATTAGGAACTCTTGTACTTCTGATTGAGCTGCAGCCTCATAGAGCCAGGTGGGGGTAGCGGGGGTGGGGAGGTGGGTGAGTGCGGAGGCTATAGTAATGAAAATTAAAATTTATCTCTGGTGAGTTTTAGACAACGGTTATAAACACCACACTTAGAATGGAGGTTACACTTTCATCAAAGTCAGCGCGGTAAATTCTTGTCTTCACCGCCTGGGTGGTTTTCTGGTGGAGCAGATCACTCGCCTATTGTAGAACTCACCTGATTCTCATTCCGTAGGTTTCAGTGTAATGAAAATTGGACAGGCTGTACAATGTGTGGGTGATTTTCTCCGCCAGGCTACTGCGTAGGCAGTGAACACAAGATTTTACCCCAGCATACTTGTATGGAGACCAGACGTTTACAGTGCTACAGTGCCTCTTTGAGGGAGACATGCTGTGGCTTAATCTCATCGGGGAAGGTTGTGGGAAGAAGGTTGGTTACTTCTGATCAAATGTAAATTAATTAAGGTTAAAGGTGGAATTAACTGAGGATAAATAGAATGTGCCCATCATCTGTTATGTGTTGAAATTGTGTAAGATTGCCAAACACAGACAACATATATTTGTGTTCACCATCAACAGCGCCAGATGGCCTTTGTGCCACTAAACTGTAAAGATTATTGATGTTCAGGAATCATCTTTATCTGAAAGTCTGGCCATAGGAACAAAGGAAAAGGAGGATGCCATTCAGTCCCTTGAACCTGTTCTGCCATTCAGTTAGATCATCGTTGATCTGTACCTCAAACCCATTTACCCGCCTTTGATCAATATCCCTTGATACCCTTATCTAACAAAAATATACTTTCAAAGCAAGTGCCTATTCTTCACAGGAGTTGCAGTATAAGCATAAAAAAGCAGCACATTTCATGTGTTAGCAGTTTGGTTTGTCTCGTCATGGAGCATAGGAATGAATGTATGCTGTACAACATTTGTACAAAGACTTCATGCTGTTTTTGCAGAGAAACAAATTGCTTATTTTGTGCTGAGAACTACTTGTTTACCTGCATAACAGCAGTGACTATACTTCAGAAGTAATCAATCCATTGGTTGTAAAGTACTTTGGGTTGGACTGAGGATGCAATGAGGCACTATATAGATACAGATTCCTTCTTTTATATTAAGTTCTGCAAAACAATTCAAAGGATCTCTTCTGAATAGTTGTTAGAATCATAGACTGTCACAGCACAGAAGCTGCCCATTCAGCCCACACCAGCAGTTTTCTTCACAAGTCACCTAGTCTAATCTCACACTCCTGCTCACTCCTTTAATAATGCTCATTTTCAAGCAGCTATCGACTACAACAACAATAACAACAACTTGCATTTCCATAGCATCTTTAATGTAGTAAAGTGTCCCAAGGCACTTCACAGGAGCGATTATCAAACAAAATTTGACACCTCATAAGGAGATATTAGGACAGGTGACCAAAAGCTTGGTCAAAGAGGTAGGTTTTAAGGAGAGAGGGGACTAGGCGGAGTAAAGAGAAAAGAAAAAAGGGGGAGAGAAAAGGGGAAATGGAAGTGAAACGCCTTTTAAAAGAATTTATGAGGGGCAATTTTCCTCTTCCCTCTGCCTGAGCACAACAGACATGCACACTGCCTAATCTCACTTGGCCTGACTGTGCGCATATTTCCAGGCTCAGGTTTTTTAAATCAGCCCAACTTGCCCCAGATGCAGACCTGCCTCTTGTGTGTTCACTTCACTTCTATCCAGGTGGAGACACAGTTGGATCCATATATTAATTCGCAGGGTGAAAAAGATATCTTCTAACTTCCACCTTTGTTCTTCCAGTGATCACTTTGATTCTATACGTCCTTGTTACTGATTCACCAATTAGTGGAGAAAAGTCGCTCACTGTTAACCCTCTTCAAACCTTTTAGAATTTTGAAAACCTTTAACAGATCCCCATTAACCTTCTCTGTTTCAGTGAAATTTTCAAGCCTTTTATCATAACTATAACCTTTCATTCCTGCTATCATTCTAGTGATTTTTCACTGTGCTCTTTCTTGTATTTATATTCAATGCTGCTATGTATAAAACTACAAATCACATTTATATTGGTCTCTTTTATTAACCTGTACTCCCACCTTTAAAGATCATTGTATCTGCACCACTAGATCTGTCTGGTGTTCCACTCTGTTTGGGACATTATCGGTAATAGTACGGGTAAACTTCTTTTTACTATTCTATTTTCCCAGAAATACGACTTCACAATTCTCTGCATTGAATTGCATCTGACATGTATCTTGCTCACTCCACTAAACTGCCTGTGTCCTCCTGAAACCTCTTGCTTTTTTTCCTCATTTTCCAAAGTGCCAGCTTAGCTCAGCAGTAGCACACTTGCCTTTGAGTCAAAAAATTGTGGTTTTAAATCCCACTGTGGGACCTGAGTACATAACCTAGGTTGACACCTCAGTGCAGTGCTGTAGGTGCTATTCGTTGCACAAGATGTTAAAGCAAGGCCTCATCTGCATGTCTGGTTAGATGTGAAAGATTACACTATTTGAAGAAAAACAATAAATCCTCCTGCTGTCGTGGCCATTCATTCCTCAACCAGCAACATCAAAAACACAGATTAAATGGCCATTCAGCTCATTTGGGATCTTGCTGTGTGAAAATTTGCTGCTATATTTGCCTACAGGATAACGGTGACTACACTTCAAAATTAATGTTGGATTTGAAGCCTGAAGATATGAAATGTGCTAAATTAATGCAAGTTCTTTCTTCCCTGCAGTTTGCCTTGTCCATATGATTATCAACAAACATTGATATCATTCCTCTCATGCCTATCACAGAATCACAGAAACCCCACAGTGCAGATAGAGGCCATTTTGGCCCATCGAGCCTGCACCGACACATATCCCACCCGATCCCTGTAACCCCTACACCAACACATATCCCACCCTATCCCCGTAACCCCACGTATTTAATCCCCCTAACACTAAGGGTCAATTTATCATAGCCAATCAACCTAACCCGCACATCTTTGGACTGTGGGAGGAAACCGGAGCACCCGGAGGAAACCCACGCAAACACGGGGAGAATGTGCAAACTCCAGCATTTCTGTAAATGGAAAACAATTGTGGTCCCAGCACAGATCCTTGGGGCATGCCATTACCTACATCCTGTCAACCCAAAAAACATCCCTTTGCCATGACTCTTTGCTTTCTGTCTCCTAGCCATCCCTCTGTCCATGCAGTTACATTCCTTTTAATACCATGTGCCTACATTTTTATATGCACCTTATCAAACACCTTCTGAAAATCTATATATTTACATTCAAATTATGTGTACACTATGAACAAGTAAAAACTAACAGCCACTGACTGTGGGCCATGTGACAGTGCAGGGGCTGGGTCATGACTGGCAACTGGCATCCCTCAGCCGTGGTTCAGTTGGTAGCACTCTGAGTCAAAAGGTTGTGGGTTCTAAGTCCCACTCCAGAGACTTCAGCACAAAGAAAATCTAGGCTGACACTCCAGTGCAGTACTGAGGGAGCGCTGCACTGTCGGAGGTGCTTCTTTTCAGGTGAGACATTAAACCAAGGCCCTGTCTGCTTTCTAAGATGGATGTAAAAGATTCCAAGATTGTCCTGGCCAATATTTATCCCTCAATCAACATCACTAAAACAGATTATCTAGTCATTATCACATTGCTGTTTGTGGGAGCTTGCTGTGCGCAGATTGGCTGCCGCATTTCCTACATTACAATAGTGACTACACTTCAAAAAGTACTTCATTGGCTGTAAAGCGCTTTGGGATGACCTGAAATCATGAAAGGCGCTACATAAATGCAAGACTTTCTTTCCTCAGAAACCACAGGCATCCTGCTTCAGATAGTGTTGTCTTCTGAAACTCAGGCGTGTATTTTGCCTGTGTGCATATACAGATGTAGGTAAATTATTTAAGCGACCTTTTATTGACTTTTAATGATGGTTGAGTGGAATAATTTTTCTTTAATTTTACACACAGATGAACAGGGTTTGGACTGCTGCACTGCAGGGAGAAAATTAGCCTCGGGACTGACTAAGCAAGAATGTCACTGTGTTCAAAATGTTTCTAAGTTGAGGAAAGGACAAACTGTTTCAGCGCAAATAACTACACCAAGCTCATTCCTGAGATTAACAAGCGGTGAACAAACCCTTCACAAACTTCACTTTGGAAATAAGAGAAAATTGTTTTTAGGTGATAATAATCCAGTGTTAAGGCAATTTGAGAACAAAATACGAGATTTCCTCCGTGCACCTTTTTCATAACCCTGGAGAAAGTATGAAGTAAATATTCCGCCTCGCCGCTCCTGGCGCGGCCCCAACCCCACCGTGAGAGCATCTCGGGACATCACACACCCGCAGCCCGCCGTTCACTGTAAATGGATGGAAGCATCGGCAAGTTATGAATAAGCAATTTCTTGATGTGTATTCCTGTTGGGCACGGTTCCACGCTGGGATCACCAAAACAGGATATTTCCCCTAGAGATTCCTTGGATTCCTCAGCTTCAATATTTCAGAGATCAATGACAATTTACATTGCGTCTCTATTTCATCCAGTCAGTGCATTTGGAGTTCTTCTTTAAATTATGTTTCTCTACGTGCATTTTCCAAAGCAAAATTTAAAAAAACCACCAGTATTTAAAAAGCAGGAAGAATATAGGTCATGATCAAATGTAACATGTGAAATATTTTTTTAATTACTGCTTCACCCGTCCTGGTTGCTATTTTAGATTCCGCACTGCTGTCTTTCATCACCACACTAACTCCTATAGCCAGAAGGGCAAAGCTGCCTGGTCCTCAATGCTTTCCTTGGCAGCTGTCGATGTTTCGCTCTGATTGGTTAACAGGAGGTGCAGCTCTGTGGGGAAGGACCAGCCCTGCCGCTTTTTCCTCCCCCGCCCTCAAACAGCTACATTGCCACGCAGTGCTCCATCTAGTGATCTGACTGAGAAATGGATCCAATGAAGGCAGAGACGTTCCAAAGCCAGCCAAATGTGGGCCCTTGAGGTCTGAAGACCATTAGTACCAGAGTTTCACATGAACTGAAAATATTAACAGTTAGAAAACCGCTCTTCTGAATGATCACACTTGAAGTCTTAAGTGATTTTTTGATATGGTTGTGGGATTTTCTATATTGTGGTGTTGTTTAGTGTTAAAGCCTAACCCTAACCCTAACCCTAAGCAAAAGCTTTTGCTAAGTGAGTTATAACTCCTAAGTAAATGTATAATATTTAAACTTGTTCTCCGTGTTGTAAAATCATCTGCAGTTCATTTCACTGAAATGAATAGAAAGATACCAGTGAAAAGGGTACATTTCAGATTAGTACTGTGCCCTAGACACTTTGTAAATCCACGTTTCTGATAGCATTTTATTAATGTTTCATGGATATCAATAAATTTCTTGTTTGAGCACGGTTATGCTCTGTTCATTGTAACGAAGGTCAGTCATTCCCATGACCTATTGCATGTTGTGTATAGGCTTCTTCATAGACGGTTTGGTTTTCTCAGCAGATGTATCTGCACAGTGACAACATTTTGATGTGTCCGGGGTCATTTTGCAAGGCTCCACCTCCGGCGTGTGTCAGAGACAGGTCTATAGAGCTGATTCTGTGCCCCATGCTCCCGAGAACACAGGCGCCACCTCAAAAGCAGAGCCCCACAAAATGATCCTGTAATGAAAATATACTGAGATTATCATTTTTTTTCCACAGAAGGCCACAGAAAGGTAAACAGCATTTTGCATATTTATATGTATCATTATTATGTGTATTGCTGTACTGTATATCTATGGCTATACTGTATATCTATGGCTATATTGTATGTGTAGGACTATAGTATATGTGTATGTTGTATGTGCATAAATACTGTCTCTAAATTGTCAGACTGTTTGTCAAAATGCTTCACAACTAATGCATAGTTTTTTTAATGTATCTATCGTTGTTATGTAGGCAAATGCAGCAGCCAATATGTACACAGCAAGGTCCCATAAACAGCAACAATATAAATGATCAGTTAATCTGTTTTAGTGGTGTTGGTTGAAAGATAAATGTTAGCCAAGACACAAGGAGAACTCCCCTGCTTTTCTTTGAATAGTGCCAGGGAATCTGCATCAACCTAAACAAACAGACTGTGTCTCAGTTTAACATCTCATCTGAAAAACAGTACCTCCTACAATATTCATCAGTCCTACACTGAAGTGTCAAGCTAGCTTACATGCTCAATTGCCAGAGTGGGGTTTGAAACCCATGACTTTCTGACTCAGAGGTTACAGTGCTATCCACTGAGCCAAGCTGACATCATAGAATGCTTGGTAAAATTTTACTTCGGAGATTTTAGTTCAGAGTTTTAAGTGGAAACCGATTTTTCTGTATGATGATGTCACCAAACTAAAATTACACAATCAAATTCTTATTCTGAGCAGGATCTCACACCAGGGCAATGGAACATTCAGAAAGTTCAATCAATTAATTTAGGGACTGAAGTAGATACTTGCTAGGTTTGTTAATATGGTGTACATTGAGAGCATTGTGCCTTTTTATTCTTATTCCATGGTCTAATGTGAGGGTCTTTGGGAAAGAGATGTGCCTACTCTCCACACTGACTGGTGTAGGCTGAAGCTTTCCCTCCCTGCAACCATGTCACTTCTCCCCGCCCCCCCCACCCCCCCACAAATTCACTTCAGAGCTTGGACCTGTGATCTCACACATGGGCCAAAAGAAACCCTGGCATGGAGTAGACTGCTGTAACTCAGCATTCTCAATCGTTAGCATCAGCTTGCTGTTCTAACACAACCAGGCATATTACAGCAGGATGGGTCCAGACTCTCTCAGGCACCAAAGGTATAATTTGAGCTTTTAAGGAGTCTTCTCTCGCTGATCTTCAGCTTCATCAACATCCCGGTATCACTGCTGTGCCAGAGTTTGTCAATTATGCAGCTGTTGTATCAGCCATGATTTGCTGCTGTGCCCATCTGTGTAATCGGAACATTCTTGCCATAGTAATTTGGAAGAGGATAAGATCATTCAGAGCCCTTGGAACCCCAGCTAACCTATCTGTACCAAATTGCTTTTTGCCAGTAACGTCTTCTGGATGGCAATGCCTCATGCTCCAGATTCGTCTTCTGTCCTTTCAAGGTTGCTGTAAGGTACACCTGAGATAGGCATTGATGTGATTAAAAGATTTGTGCAAATGCTATTTGATTTGATTCAATTCTGTCTTCTGTTGCATGTGGGTGACATCACTATTTGATGCCGAACATCCAGGTCACATGTTGGCTTAGTTTAGCAGTAAATAGATCTTTAGATGTTTTACTCAGGGCCTAGTGAGGTATCGTAGTTGTGTGCTAGTCTTTTAGTCACTGCACAATGATGCCTGTATAGTGACAATGATTACACATCTAAAAATATATACATTACAGGTGACTTTATTGATCCTGGGCTCTACAATGTTGTAGCCCTTTCTCTGATCCATACTCCCTCCAAGCTCGGTTCCCTCCTGGAGCATGGATCTATTATTCAAAGTTCTATTTGAATGTGACAGCGATAAAAATGTAATTTAATAGCAAGCTAATTTAACCGTTTATTTCCTGGGGAACCTCATCCCAGATGAGCAGCACTGGATTTCATTGAGGGGTAGACAGAATGTAGAAGCTCCTCTGGTTGTCACGTATGGTATTTCAGCAGTGCAGTGCCCCAAGTTTCTCACTCCCAATAATGTCATTTTGCGATGCCATAGCAGTGAATCTATATGTCAATCACACAATATCTATATTATATAAAAAAGCCTGAACACTTCCTGTAGTGTCACACTTACTTGCTGTAACAATTTCCTGTCATGTCTATTTCTGTCACACCTGTTTGCCACTCCTTTCTGACACACTTTTCTGCCACATTTAAATTTAACTGTTCATTTCACTTAACACTGATCAAGTCCTCAAACTGTGGTCTTCTACGTACCTCTGCTGTTGTATCCCCAGCTCGAAGGCCTTCCACCGCTATCCCCATGACAGGCGGGACGCTTGGCCACAGTTCCATTTGCGTTGGAGCTGCTAAAATCAGGCAGTGGCTGGATTATGTCTGCTCCCATGTCAAATAACCACCATTCCTGTCGGCCACTGCCACCTCCCATCCCCCCCCCCCGCACCCGCACCCCCCACCCCCCCCCCACCGCACCCCCCCCCCCACCCCAGTTACTTTCAGAACTTTATGTTGGTTCCCAGGACTCAGGACTTTTGTATCTGGGGAGAGTGGGGCAAGGTTCAGGCTTCAGAATTCCCGGTGGTTGGAGTCTGTTGGGTTTGAGACTGGGGTCCTGTTGGGGTGCTGTAATGTATGTACCTTTAAGGGGGAAACTACTTTTTACAGCTCATGTATACTGTAGTACCGGCAGTGACCACATCTGTATATAACGCTGAGTAGTAATCTGTTGTTCAGTTGCAGTTTGAACCACGTTGAGTAAACACCTGCTGTACCGTTCTCTGCAGTCCTTTTCTTATTATTACACGGACGTAACAGTGGCGACGAGCAAGTTTGAACCCACCTGCAACTCTGCATCACCTCCCAGGGATTCGCTCCTGGAGAACAGTGGAAGAAGGTCGAGTCCAGAAGCACGGGCATCAACCACGGGCAACCGCCCAGTCATCCAGCAGAGATTTGAGCATTGCAGGGGAGGCTGTCGAGAGCCAGGCTTGGCTTTCCAGTCACGGTGGTCCAGCGAAATGGGCTGGCAACAGGTATTGCGCAGACCCTTCCCGGACAGCGACGGGCTAGAGCCCGACCGAGCGGCACAGAAAAAGGCCGAGCAGCGTCGATGGGGGAGAGAGAGAGGGCAGAGCGCACAGGGCGCAGCTGGTGTTCAGGACCGAGCGACATCAACGGGGGAGAGAGGCGAGAGAGAGCAGAGCGCAGCCGGTGGTCAAGGGCCGAGCAGCGTCAACGGGGGAGAGAGGTGCGCAGGAAAACGCGAGGTGCTGCCATTGCCACGAGGACCGCAGAGAGTGGCGTTGGCAGCAGCGAAGGAGCAGCGCACGAAACCCACAGGGCGTCACCATTTGCCACGAGGACCGCCGAGAGCAGCGTTGGCAGCAGCGCGGGAGATGCCATTTTAAGCCGCAGCGGGGAAGAAAGGAAAGCGCGGGAGATGCCATTTTAAGCCAGTCTAACCACACCCAAAAATGCTGAAGAGTGGCAGTATCACAGCGTTCGACAATGAAGTCGAAGATTGGACGACATATGTCGAACGCATAGAAGTATACTGCAAGGCGAATGAAGTGCCAGATGACAAGAAAGCGCTGGTATTGTTGAATTCAATGGGTGCAAAAACGTATGGCTTACTGTGAAACCTATGAACCCCAGAGAAGCCAGTAGAAAAGGATTTTGAAAACATTGTGTCAATCCTACAGGACCACTTAAACCCCATACCGCTGCTGATAGCAGAAAGATTTAAGTTTCACAAAAGGAACCAGCATAAAGATGAAAGTAATACTGAGTATTTAACGGAACTGCGCAAGCTATCGAAACACTGCCAGTTTGGAACGGGACTAGCAGATACTTTAAGGGACAAGTTTGTGTGTGGGCTTCAAAGTGAAGGAACCCAGAAACGGCTTCTATCAGAAAAGGATCTTACGCTGGACAAGGCTTTCAGCATTGCAGTATTACACGAAGCAGCAGCATGGGGCGCTGCAGAGATACAGCGGAGACCGCAAGAATATGGCACAAATGAAATGTCATACGGAACAGTAAAGTGCTATCGCTGCGGCAGAACAACACACAACCATAATGATTGCTGGTTCAAGGACAAAGTGTGCAGACAGTGTGGAAAAGTAGGACACATAGCAAGAGTCTGCAGGTCGGGAAAGAAAACCAGCAGCAAGAAATCTCCACAGGAGAAGTACAAGAAGGTACATAAGGTGACGGAGAGTAGTTCAGATGAACAGAAGAGTGATACAGACTCCGGAAGCAAGGAGCTGGGTTGTCTGAAACTACATAATGTGATCAAAATGGAGGATCACCAAACTATCTGGGTCACGCTCAAGATAGCAGGAGTCCAAGTGAAAATGGAATTGGACACAGGATCAGCCCTAACAGTCATAAACCGAAGGGACTACAAGCGGCTATTCTCACATATACCCTTGAGAGATACAAAGATTGTCTTGAAGGCGTACATGGGGCAAAAAGACTACCCCAAAGGAAAAATAAGGGTGAACGTTATATATAACGGCAAGGAAACACCAAAAATGGACCTAATATGTATTGCCAGATGGAGGACCACCACTACTAGGACGTGAATGGACCCGGAAGATACAGCTAGATTGGCATTCCATACAAGCACTGACTGTAGATGCCAAAAAGGATGACGATGTCACACCTGGGCGACTGTCAAAAATGCTAACTGACACACAAGAAGTGTTCCAGCAGGGACTCGGAACACTAAAAGGCATAACAGCGACGATCAAAATAGAGGAAAATGCAAACCCAAAGTTTTTTAAGGCCAGACCGGTACCTTATGCGATCCGCCCAGCCATCGAAGCAGAGCTGGAAGGTTTGGAATGTTCAGGATTACTGTCCAAAGTGGACTGGAGCGAGTGGGCTACACCCATCGTTCCTGTAATGAAGAGGTCGTTGAGTAATACGCCTGGGGAACCAAAGAAGGTTAGCATCTGTGGGGACTTTAAGGTGACAGTGAACCCAGTCCTTCACACTGTACAATATCCCCTTCCGCGGATTGAAGATATTTTCGCCTCGCTATCTAGAGGGAAACGCTTCACTAAGATTGATCTGGCCCAGGCGTACCTGCAAATGGAGGTAGAAGAAGCCTCGAAACAGTACCTCACGATCAACACTCATAAAGGTCTCTACCAATACAACCGGCTGGTGTTCGGGGCAGCATCAGCTCCGGCTATTTGGCAAAGGGCAATGGAACAAGTCCTGCAAGGGATTCCAGGGACCCAGTGTTATTTGGACGACATCCTGGTCACGGGCGAAAATGACAGTGATCACCTCGCCAACCTGGAGCAGGTGCTCACTAGATTGAAGGAATATGGGCTCCGAGCTAATCACCACAAATGCGAGTTTTTCCAGAAGCAGATCTCGTATTGTGGCCACGTTATTGATAAAGAGGGGTTACATAAGTCCCCTGAAAAGATTGAGGCAGTAGTCAAGGCTCCAGCACCGGAAAATGTGTCACAACTGAGGTCGTTCCTCGGGCTGGTGAGCTACTACCATAAGTTCTTGCCGAATTTGTCTACCATACTACACCCACTGAACACCCTACTGCAAACGGGGGTACCATGGAAGTGGAGTGACGAATGTAAACGAGCTTTCCAGAAGAGCAAAGCATTGATCACATCAAAAGAGGTGTTGGCTCATTTCAACCCAGCACTACCAATTCGGTTGGCGTGTGATGCATCACCTTATGGCATTGGAGCGGTGCTGACACACAAATTCCCGGACGGCTCGGAGAGGCCAGTAGCCTTTGCGTCTCGGTCACTAACCTCAGCCGAGCGTAACTATGCCCAGATTGACAGGGAGGCCCTCAGCCTAGTGTGGGGAGTGAAAAAGTTCAATCACTATCTGCACGGGCAGAAGTTCACCTTGCTGACTGACCACCAACCACTTGTCTCCATCTTTAATCCAAAGAAGGGTGTTCCGGTGATGACTGCGCAACGGCTACAAAGATGGTCCCTTTTTCTAGGGGCGCACCAATATGAAATCGAGTATAAGGGCACCAAACAGCATGGAAACGCTGATGGGCTATCACGCCTGCCACTGCCTACTGCGGAGGAAGCACCAGCAGTGGATCCGGTCGAAATATTTCATTCAACTATAATTGAATGCTTGCCAGTAACTAACGCTGGTATAGAGAAGGAGACCCGAAATGACCCGACACTGTCTCGGGTATATGATTTGACGGTGAAGGGATGGCCAGCACATGGCGACTCACTGTTGCCAGCATTCTCATCCAGAAGAGAACAGCTGTCAGTGTGCCGGGGGACCTTGATGTGTGGATCCCGAGTGGTAATTCCACCCAAGTTAAGGGAGAGAGTGCTCAATGAGCTTCACGAAGGTCATCTGGGAGGGGTGAAAATGAAAAGCCTTGCTAGGGCTTATGTGTGGTGGCTGGGAATCGATCAGCAAATTGAGGACCTGACAAAGAGCTGCTCAGGATGCCAGAAGGTCCAAAATGCACCACCACATGCCCCTCTACACCCATGGGAGTGGCCCTCTTCTCCATGGCAACGGGTGCATATTGATTTTGCTGGTCCATTCATGGACTCAATGTTTTTAATAGCCGTGGATGCGCACTCGAAATGGCCTGACGTCATCAAAATGTCCTCCACCACCACGGAGAAAACTATTGCAGTCCTACGGACCATTTTTGCCAGGAACGGCTTGCCAGAGCAGATTTGCTCTGATAACGGACCACAGTTTGTGTCCAAAGAGTTTTGAAGATTTATGAAAAGGAATGGGGTAAGGCATTACACATCCACCCCATATCATCCAGCCACAAATGGATTGGCTGAGAGGTTCGTACAAACCTTTAAAAAAGCAGTAAAGGCCATGTGCGATGACGACATTCCACTGCAGCATAAGGTGGACAATTTCCTGTTAGCCTACAGAAATGCGACACATGCAGTCACCAACCAGGCCCCGGCCATGATGTTCTTTAACCGAAGGTTGAGATCTCGTCTGGATTTGCTCACACCAAATGTATGAAGAGATGTTGAGAGTAAGCAATTCCAGCACATCAATGAGAAGCCGACAAGGAGCTTCAATTTAGGGCAACCAGTCTTGGCCCGCGACTACCGAACAGAGAAATGGCAACCAGGAACGATATGCACACGGCAGGGGCCACTAATGTACACAGTGAACGTTAGGGAGAGCATCGTGAGACGCCTTGCTGACCAGATCCTAGAGTCACAGGAACGAGTCAACCCCATGCCTCGCCCATACGTACCTGGTGATGAACCCGACGTACAGGTAGCATCTACCCCAGAAACAGTAGCATCGGAAGCTGATGAACCAACCGACAACAGGGGGCCAGAATTGCCTCCGCACCAAGAGCAAGACACTTGGGAAAGGCACTATCCAGAAAGGATCAGGAAGCCTCCCCAAAGACTGGATTTATAAATAGACTATTTTCAGCTAATGTTGCATGTTAAATGTGTTAATTGTAATTAGTTTGATATTTAATTGTTAAATGAGTGTTATGGTACTGTTAATCTAAAAGGGGAGGAATTGTAATGTATGTACCTTTAAGGGGGGATCTACTTTCTACAGCTCATGTGTACTGTAGTACCGGCAGTGACCACACCTGTATATAATGCTGAGTAGTAATCTGTTGTTTCAGTTGCAGTTTGAACCACGTTGAGTAAACACCTGTTGTACCGTTCTCTGCAGTCCTTTTCTTATTATTACATGGACGTAACAGGTGCGGCATGGTGGCAGGAGGGAGGATGGCAGTGCTGATGAGAGGGAATTTCTAAAAAGTGTTTCCACAACAGCACCCTGCAGAAACCAGTATTATTCAAAACAAATGCAAGTAGTATATATTTTAAATAACACAGTTTTCCCCCTTTCTATATTTCAGGAGAAAGAAGTGAATCAATTCACCTTCATTCCCTTTTCCCTCACTCCCACCCCAAATGCTTCAGCATCCATACCTTATGCCATTCCTAAAATCAATGCCCACAAGCATCAAAACTGCCTCTCCCAGATTTTCCATATCTTTCAAACCCTTCCTGGTTCTTCCAGACCCTTGCACATCCAAATGTTCCCAAAAGCTTTGATACCTGCTGCTAATATTTCCGTACCTCAGGACCATCCTCCCAACGCTATCAACCCACATGCCTCCTCCCATCCCGCTAACCAGTACTACCACACACAATTCCTATAACCCAGCTCCTACTTACTTGTAACCTGGAACACCTTCCCTACCACATTCCTCTGTCTCCTAGGCTATATAAAAATGATAATAGATAGAATTACTTTACAAACAGTTAAACAAACATTTAGTAGTAAAAGGTCATGAATTTACATTACTTATTCAATGACCATATATCAGTGACCTAGCACATCACAAATCATAAAAGAACACAGTGGGGAAAATTTGTGTACACCAAGAGAATTGCCGGTGTCACTGGCAAATCGAGTTAACGGCCGCTGAAAATGGCTGCAGCGCTACCAGTGAAAAATTCATCTGGGGTTTGGCAATGTGTAGCACAGCGCTGACCTATCATGTAACGCCCTCCTGGTGGAGTTAGTGGAGGCCCCCGACCCGCAGTTCCCGTCCACAATCGCCATTGCAGCTTCTTACAGCCTGTGGGAGTGAGGCATTGTGGGCAATTAAAGGGGCTATGAATTAAAGGGGCAATGCATTCATAACTAATTAAAATTACAATGCAGTAAAAAAATGCAGCTTTCAGTCCTTATCACTTTTCAATAAAAAAAATTACCGTTAAAAAGTCCCAAATGGGATTCTTAAGCACTTAAAGCTGAATTCCTTTCCGAACCTCAAAAAATGGGAAAAGTGCTTCAGCATTAACACAAATGGCTCAGCAAGCCAAGGAAGGGGCACTCAGGTTCTCGCACGCAGCACTCCAGCTTTGTGCAATGGGTCAACACTGAAAGAGAGGTCCTCTATCCACAGGGGGCCAGGAGGCCCTCCAGAAAGAATGATGTGGGACCACATCACCAAGGCCATCGCTGCCAGAAGTGCTGCCCCCACCACCTGGCTCCAGTGCCCAAAGAAGCTTCATGATGTCAGACCACTGGTCAAGGTCAGTGAATGCATCTTCAAAAGCCGTCTCCAACCAACTGCATCACTAGCCTCATATACTTCTCAATGCATGACTTCCCCCACAATCACTCACCTACCAACAATCTATATCAATCACGAGGCACATCTCCCATTCCTAGCCTCACCTCACACCCTTGGAGGAGATGGTGCTGGCCATTCTTGGCAGGGGCATGGTTGAGCCCTTGGCCAGATGCTGGTATCCTCATACGTTATCCTCCTTCTCGCATGCACCTCTTGCTTTCCCGCCCTCCCCTCACCACAACCTCCCCTTGTGCCTTCCTCATTTCACACACCCAAGAAATGCAGTCTGCCCAGCCAGTGATTGACCAAGAAGAGGGAGAGGAGAGAAGAAGAAGAAGAAGGAGAAGACAACTGATTACACACTCCCAGCCACCAGCTCCTCAAGGTTGATCAGCAAGGCCATTTGCAGTGTTCCCCACTGAAAGTCAGCAGCCTTCCACTAGCCATGCTGCAGCCACTGGGCTAGCACTGCGTGACATCAGTAGGATAGGCACAGGCACACACAAGACAGTTACTAAGAGAATGCATAAGGGTGATTAGTTGATTTCTTGATGTCATATTGGATGGACAGATGTATAAAGTTGGATTGGAAAGTTTGCTTTGTGGTGGCTTTTATTTCAGCATTGTGGCTGTGATGGTCAGTAACAGAAGGTAAGGTGTGGGACTATTGTTGGAAGGGGAATTGGGATTGTGGTCACTGGTACCGCAGGCGGATGATTCCACCCCGGATATTCCAGCCAGAAAGGGGCTGTCTGGGTTGAATCCTTCCATCTGCTTCCTCCACTTCTGCATCTTCTTCTTCCCTCTGTGAGCGGATGCTGTAAATCGGAAATAAAAGAATGAAATGCTGGAAATACTCAGCAGCTCAGGCAGCATCTCGACCTGAGATGTGAACTCTGTTTCTCTCTCCATGGATGTTGCCTGACCTGTTGAGTATTTGCAGCATTTTCTGTTTTCTCAGAGGCGTTCCTTTTCCATCTGAGGTTTTGAAAGCTTCCAGCAGCACTCCCTACACACTTAAAAAACATTTAACATCTATTGCAGCAAGCCACTACTTCAATAAAATCAAAAAAAAAGTCCAAAAGCTAAAATGCAAACTTACCTGAAAGATGTGTGTGTCCATTTAATAGGTGCTGACAATGCCTCTGTCAGTCTCTTTTCACACTGGGTTTCCCTAGCATGATTATGACCCAGCGCTGAACTCAGCGCTAGGTTCGAAGTTGGACGTGGTGACGTTAAGTTGGCGTTGCATGCCGACTCACATCACCAATCCGCCTTTTTTTTTGCAGGGCATTAATACTTACCGGCAGCGCTACAGGGAGGACCAAAATGGAGGATGCCGCGGTACCCACTACCAGCTGGCGAAAGAGCGGCGGCCGCATGAGCAATGCCGAGAGATCGGCTATTCGTTTAAAAAGAAGCTGGAATCATTTGGCAAAACAAGGCTAAAAATGGCTTCAAAGTCCTTGTGAATCTGAATCTCAAATAGCTCGATGAAAAATGCCCTTTGGTTTCTTGTGGTATGGGATCCCATTTCTCATACATTGTGAAAATCTGTCAGTCATAATAGATTTAAAAATACTATGGGCACAAGTTAAAGGTTAGAAAGTTAGGAATAAGAAGAGCAGTCAAGCCGACCATTTCTGAGGCCCAGCAACAGGCCACTGACCCACACTCAATGGAAGGAAAAACATGGAAAAAGATGCACCATTGTTTGCCAAATAAATGTTGGATCATCTACTCTCACTATTACTTAGCATTGATGAAAGAACATTGCTACTTAATTTGACATAATAAATTCATACTTTTGCTTATTACTGCCATCTGTCTTAAATTGAAAGTGCTCCCAAATGCTGTTAATCTGTGACCATTTAACTAATGACATAGCTAAGATACAGTTGGTAAGCACGTTTAAAAATCTGGCCTCAATTTGAATCATTATTTTACTGAGTTTCTGCACAACCTCAAAGATCACTAAACTATTCAGATATTTTGCCATGAGTGATTCAGTTATCACATGTTTCCTTTTCATTTGCTCTCCAACCAGTTATCGTTTGGAAGTGTGTGCTATTACATCGTGCCGGTGTGCATAGTTATTGGCAGTTGCTGTACAGGATGATGCACCTTAAGGAATTGATGCCAGAAGGGACAGGCCCGAGGACCACCCGAAATTGGTCCTTGGGCCTCCTCTTAATATTTCGGGTCAACTGTCAGCACCCGTTGTGTTTCCAGAGGCAACTTGTGGTCTGGTCCCCTTTAGTTTTGGGCCATCAGCAGCGGTCCCAAGGTAAGTCCTGGGGCGGGAGAACATGAAGGGGTTTGGGCGCGGGCTGGCAGTGGTCCGCAGTAGTGCTAAGGAAGTCCACATTAAGGGAAGTATTTTTTTAAAATAATATTTTTTGGTGACGACCTCCAGTGGACCCTTTAATGACCGTTGGTTAGGCCGCATGCACACCAGGTAATCCTGAACACAGCAGATCCGACACCTTATCTGTTCAAAGCAAACAAATCTCTGTCATGGGTCCTAAAACAGGCATGAGGCCCCTTATTAGCATATTCAAGAGGCCTAACTGCTGATTTAGGCAGCTGCCAAGGACACCTCTACAGTGCCTGAACCAATATGGCGGCAGATGTGTTCCTGATGCGGTTTAGGTATGGGAGATTGGCCTCTAAATAGGACCTCCATGCCCCAATTTTCTACTTGGTAAACAGGCGCAATTAAATGCATTTTCACCCCCCGTGACTTTTATAACATCAAATACAAGCAAATTCGTTTGGATGTAAACATGGTTTTGAAGGCAAAGGTCTGAAGTCCTGTAGACGTTCATTCAGCTCATTTCTTCAAACACAATCTAGGAAAAGACATCTTTTAATTGACTGTGGTTCAGGGTCAAAAGTTAATTGAATTTTTACAGTCTCAACTTAATTCACAGAGCTATATGCCTACAAGATAAAAACATCTAATTTGGTTTTGTTAATGCAGTAATATTAAAATTATGGGGGATGAAAATTGTGCACTCTTTATGAGATAATTTTTTTTTAGCACTTTCAAGGAATTAACCTGCGCCATACCTATTGATACTAAGAGATGTACAGCATCTTTCCTTTTTAGTCTGAAATACTGTAGGACATTAATGGATAGTTTGTTTTTGATGTTTTCTTTTATAAACAACAACAACTTGCATTTATATAGCACCTTTAACATACCATAACGTCCCAAGGCGCTTGACTTGAGTGTTATCATTAAAAATTTTGACACCGAACCACAGAAGGAGATATCAGGAGAGGTGACCAAAAGCTTGGCCAAAGAGGTAGGTTTTAAGGAGCATCTTAAAGGAGGAAAGAGAGGTGAAGAGGCAGAGAGGTTTAGGGAGGGAATTCCAGAACTTAGGGCCTCAGAAGCTGAAGGCACGGCCACTAATGGTGGAGCGATTAAAATCGTGGATGCTCAAATACCAGAACTGGAGGAGTGCAGAGATCTCAAAGGCTTGTAGGGCTGGAGGAGGTTACAGAGATAGGGAGAGGCGAGGCCATGGAGGGATTTGTAAACAAGAACGAGAATTTTAAAATTGAGACTTTTCGGACCAGGAGCCAATGTAGATCAGGGCGCGACAGTAAAAATTATACAGTGAAAAACATCGATACTCATTCTGATCCGAGGAATATATTATTAATTTCCAGCAGGCAAACATAGGGCAACAAAAATGATGCAGGCATCCACAGGTCCATTAGCCTAACATCAATAACAAACAAAGCAATGTAATTTATTCTAAAGGTAGGTTGAAGAAGCACCAGTAAATAAGTAAACAAATAACAGGCAGCATGGATATAGAGGTGAAGGAAGGCCCTCCCGGGCAAACTTCCTTCACTTCTTCTATTGGACTTCCCAAACCCGTGACCTCCACCACCTAGAAAGACAAGGGTAGCAGGTGCATGGGAACACCATCACCTCCAAGTCACACACTATCCTGACTTGGAAGTATATCGCCGATCCTTCATCACCACTGGGTCAAAATCCTGGAAATCCCTCCCTAACAGCACTGTTGAAGCACCTTCACCACACGGACTGCAGCGGTTCAAGAAGAAGGCCCACCACCACCTTCTCAAGAGCAACTAGGGGTGGGCAATAAATGCTGGCCTTGCTAGGGACACCTATATCCCAAGAATGAATTTAAAGAAAAAAATTATGGTAGGACCACTTAAGATAAAGTGCCGAGCCTAATTGTAGAGGACGTAGTTATAGGGAAGATTAGAGAAATTCGAGCTTTACAGTCTGGAAGGAAGAGAAGGTATTTAAGGCGGGATCTGATTGAAGTCTATAAAATTATAAATAATATAGATCATGAAAACCTGTATTGCTACTTCAAAAATTGTCAGGAAAGTAAAATCAAAGGAAGTGAATAGGAGTTATTGAAAAGTAATTTTAGAACAGATATTCAAAAAATATTATGCCAAAAATTTTAGGCAAAATTCTTGCCCATTTTGCTGATGTCAATTGATGCCATAATTTACTGCCAATCTCATTACCATGAACATGAAAATCGGCGTAACCAAGCGGAAATTAGCGTAAACAATTGGGGTCCAAGCAAAGCATTGAGCTCACACCATTTATTCCTTCTTTAAGTATAAAAACTAAAGTTTGATGGTGTATAACCATCATTTATGCACATTAGACAAAGCATGTTTAAGAAAATGCAATTGTGGAAGTTTTTCAATTTTTCTTGGCCCATTATTTGTTGTCAATATTACGGTGAGGCTAATGGCGCTTACCGTTATTTATGCACAAATGCCACAGTAACTTCAGGCGTGGGCAGATGCGCAGTTAAACGTGGAAATCCAAAAATTGCTGTTCGGGATGTGCCGCCCTGCCATTAGCTTCATGAAAACAGCAGCTCGCCTTTTGGCTCCCGATTGAAATGCATTGAACAGCGTGGAGTTCCTGTATTTATGTGGTAGATGCAAACTAAACTCACCACAGAAAATTAAATTTTGCATGTTTCAGTCTAAGTACCCTTTTAATGATGTGGTAAGTGTTAATTACAGCCGTCAAACTCTCTGGCACTGAAAATTAACTTTTACAGGTGTGGAGTCTCATTCCTTCAAGTATTAATTGTTGTTGGAGATTTTAAAAATGTAAAATTTAATGGCCCAGAAATTCCGTTCTCAGAACTCCCGCGGGCGGATGGCTGCGATCTGGAAAAATCTGCAACTAGACCGGAGGGCTCCCGGGAGGTGCAAAGTTCCACTGCTGGGCATCTCCAAACTGCCGGTGCGCAGGGCCCATGTATCCCAGAGCCGCAGGTGGTTCACAGCGTCCCTGGGATCATGTGGGCCATGGGGAGCCAATCAGAGATGAGAATCTCCCTTCATACATTTAACAGGAAGACCTGTCAAATATATGAATAGAAATCACCCCCAAAACATAGTAAAACTTTAAATAAATTTTTAAAAAATCACATTTTTAAAATGACTTTAAATTACATAAATTAAGGCCTAGAAATTCGGTATAGCTGCGTTTGGGGTGCTAGTCCTGGCGATGCGCAAAGTTTAGCGCCAGGCGCAATTTAGCGTCACCTAGCGCGATATTGGGTTGCAGCGCCCCTAAAGGTGATTGCGGCGCTAAATCAGGCGCTGCACGCTACTCTTAAGGCGCTAACCCGGCGGCGCAACCCAATTTCGTGGCGGCGGGGTGCAGCGAGGGTGCTGTCAATAATCACTTTCCCTGAAACACAGTGGCGCCGGTCAGCTCTTAAAGGGGCAGGTCAATTGGCATCACCAGACACACTCACTGCCTTGTAGGCCTTCAAAGCGGTGGGAGCCTACCTGTGGCACACCAGCCTAGCAAGACATGGAAAGGGTGAGGCAGAGGGCAGAACACCTCACTGATGGGGCATTGGATGCTTTGGTTGGCGCAGTGGAATCAAGGCCAAGGAAGATGGTCGGAATGTGATTTATGTTTTGGACAGTCTCCCAGGTGTGAGAGGCAGTTATGTGTCAGTGTATTAGTTTTGCTTTCTGTTGCCATAGCTTTCTCATGTTTGAAGGAACCACATTTTGTGTAATGAAACACTTTCTTCATTTACAATGGCCATGCCTGCTATTTACATGCATCTTGCCCTTCATAGGCTTGGGGGTATCAGACCGGTTCCATTCCTGTTCTTGGAATGGCAGCAAGCATTCCATGAGAGGGGCCTAGAAGCTACTTCTGATCAGCCTCTGATGCGCAGCCTGAGAAGAGCCGCTCGCGTAGAAGTTCAGGCCAGCAGCCATCTTCTCAGCCGCCAACAGAGATGTCCTGCACCTTATCTGAGGCTGCAGATCTGGCTGAAGCAGCTGGCACAGCTCAGTCACCACCTCCTTTCTAAATCGCAGCCTTCTGACGCACTGCTCCTCCGGCATGGTCATGTAGGAAAACTGCTGTCGGATAACCCTGCCAGCGTAAGGTCTGCTGTGGCAACATCTGTTGGCCCTCCTCCGTCTGGCCATGCCCGCCACCCTCTCCCTGCATCTCAGCGCCCTTTCCAGATGATTCAGCAGCAGGACGTTCCCCTCCAATGCAGCCCCCATAATAAGTGCCCACAGGAAGGTTCCCTGTTGTCAAGGCTCACCAACAGCAAGGTGATGGTCAGAAGGCTGAAGATCGTCTGCCTGCGCTGGCTCAGTGGTCAAATGGCTCTCAGTGTGCAGCTCAGCAACTCTTTGTAGCTCTCGAGGAAGTTGTGATCCAAAAATGGCTGCCGCTTTTAAACCACACCAGTCCCCTTTAAATAACGCTCCTCCAGCCCGAGAGCGACTTGGTAAGGCCCAGGTAAGCTGTCACTATTAGCGCTAGGCGCTACGGAGGGGGGCGCCACTGAATTTCCAGGCCAGGGCACCCAAAAGGCGTTGCACACTCAAATGACGTCATAATCAGCCTGCGCCCATGAGCGGGCACTAAGATTTAGCGCCGGCGCTAAATGCATGCTCAATATGGGGCGAGGTGCTAGGCGCCTTGCGCCCACCCGGAAATTGGCTAGCGCCCCACTTCTCGGCCTCTTTAGGTGTTAATCGGTGGCGCTATCAACCGAATAAAATAATTAAAAGGTTTTAACGGGGCTAAAAATAAACTTACCTTTCTTCAAAGTATTTTTAAATGATAAATCAGTGGAATTTTTTTTTTTTTTTACTTTTTTTCAACTCTTATCCTGGTAAAAGCAAGCCTTATGCCTGCTTTTACCAGGCGCAAGAATTGTAAGTGTTTTCTGCGGGCGGAGGATCTCCAAAAAACGGAACTCTCCCCCCGCAGAGGCCCTTCTCCAGGGCAGCCGGAGGATCTGTCAAGAGCTTTCTTGACAGATCGGAAATGCCAGTTTCCAGAGCATGCAAAGTGCATGCCTGAAACCGACATTCCCGTTGGCCCTACGGGTGAGTACACAACGAGTACACACCCGTACGGAACGGAATTTCTGCCTCAATCCTTTATAAAAAATACTTTACTTTTCCTTTCTATCTCTTTTTACTCTCTCTTTGTTAATGCAATCTTTCTCTCCCTCTCTTTATCTCTCTTTCCGTACCTGATTTGGCATTGAATTCACCCGCTCTAACTTACACGTCCTCCTAAGTTCTTGCGCTGTTAATTTTACAATTCTTCAATCTGATTGGTTAAGGAGATATACAGTTGCTTGTCCTGTTCACTCAGGTCCCAGATGCCCGGTTTCCCTCGCTGCGCCGTTTTCAGCTCGCACTTTCAGCAACTTGCCACACTAAAATGTTTTAATACCTAAACATGCAAGGGCAAGTCTAACTAACGGCAGATGCTGTTAGATTCATTCCTGCAGCAAATTATGGCCCAATGTAACTAATTTTGATGGCACATAAATGCATTCAAAGAAACAGAATATACAGTGCAGGTCTCAGTGAGGAGAAACTAGTAAAAAGATCACCATTAAACACTCGAAATATGACTGTCCTGTTGTGCCTAAAATTCTAGGCGCAAATTTGCTCCTGTTTTGAATTCTCAAAATTACAGGAAATTCATGTGTACCACTCTCTACCATGAAGCAAAGCCATGATAATGAGCCACGATGTGTCCGAGAACAGATTTTGGTGAAGGGGCATAAAAGATCGAGGAAATCCAGGTATATCATGCGTAACACATTTATGATCAAATTGCCTCAATCTTTTACGTCAGAAATTCACTTTACATCGTGATTACGTATGGCACAAATTCACGGAAAATTTGGGGCCATAATCTTCGAGTCCGGTTGATGTTGTTTCCCTCTTCTATCTATTACTAGAGTACGACTGAACCACTGAATTCTGTATGGCAATGTAACTGATGCCCTGGACCAGAACAGCTCACCTCCGAGCCCGAGTCAGCTGTCTTTAGAGTTCACCTGCACAATCCCTCTGAGCTATCTAGGTGTTTACCTTCCTGTGTGATTCTACTCAAAGGCATTTGTAAACCTCTAAAAGGTGACTCACAGCACTGGTGGAGGTGTCATTGTGAACATACAGCTTACACTAAGAAAACTGGAATTTTAATTATGCACACCCTCCTTCTAGTAACAAAAAGAATGCTTCTCCTTCCCAGCATCTTGACTTCTTTTGCTCAAGCCAATGTAATGTAAAATGTAAAAGATGGAGCTGATTTAAAAAAAAAACTAACACGGGTATCGTTAAGGTGTAGAGATTTTTAACTTGGTCCCATTAATACTGAAGTCTCAATCAATTTTGTTTTGTATTAACTATGAACTTTCTGTGAAATGCAACATTAGAAAACTATGAGGAAAAGGTTGTTAGAAACTAGTGAAACCTTGCAAGACCTGTTTGTGGTTAGGCTTGCTTTGACCTGATTAGCTCTAGTATCTAATGCTTATTTTACATTACTGAACCACATCCAATGAGAACCACTTCCATTGTAATGTGTGTCCATTCCTTGCTGTCGAATCTGCCCAGTTCATACCAGAAGGCAGATTGGGTAATAATAGTGAAACTGCCCTTGTGCGGAAATTGCCATGTGTTGTTGCTTATCACAAAGACCACCTACTTCCACCTTCGTAACTGTCTGTCTTTGCCCTCCCCATCTTGGCCCATCTGCTACTGAAACCCTCATCCATGCCTTTGTCCAGACTTGAATATTCCAATGCCCTCCTGGTCAGACTCCACTCTCCATAAAATTCAGCTCATCCACAACTCTGCTGCCTGTGTGGCACTCCAGACCAGCTCACCTATCACTCATGTCCACACTGACCTACACTGGGTCCCAGTCCTCCAATGTCTCCAGTTTAAAATTCTCATCCTTATGTTTAAATCCTTTCATGGCTTCAGCCTTCCTTATCTCTGTAACGTCCTCCAGCCATACAACCCCTCCAAATTCTCCATTCCTCTGACTCTGGCCTTTTCTATATCACTCTCCCTCCCTCCATTCCACCATTGGAAGCCTCACCTTCAGCCACCTAGGTCCTAATCTCTGGAATTCCCTGCCTAAGCCTCTCCGCCTCCCTCTTCCTTTATGACTCTCAATAAAACCTATCTTTTTGGCAAAGCCATTGGTCAGCCTTCCTAATATCTCCTTCTTTGGGTTGATTTATTTTTGTAAAGTGCCTTGGGACATTTTTTTATGTTAAAGGTAGAATATAAATACAAGTTGTTTCGTCAAAACCGTTCTGACGTTAGGTCATCGACCTGAAACATTAACTCTATTCTCTCTTCACAGATGCTGCCTGACCTGCTGAGTGTCTCCAGCATTTTCTATTTTTATTTAAGGAGATATTAGAACAGGTGACCAAATGCATGGTCAAAGAGGTAGGTTAGGTTTCAGGATGCTCCGTACTGTAGGTGAGGCTTCTCAAGGGAACAGGAGTTCCCATCTAAAATATGCAGCGGCCAGAATCACTTCCATTAGCAGGGGTGGCACTGGAGAGAGAGAGGGAAAGGGGAGAGAAATAAACGGCAATGAAGATGAGAGGGGAGAAAATGAATGGCACTGAAAGGAAAATTTTGGGCAAAAGAAAGTGAAAGGAACATGGATGGCAATGAAAGGGAGTATATCACACACATGGATTGTGAGTCTGCATTGGACAGATGTTCATGGCCTTCAGGCCAAGCTGTCATCGCTCATTCATGTTACAACTTCTGACAGTCCTCACATGCAAGTTGCCTGTGAATAATTCTTGATGGTGCAAATAGCACAAACAAAACTACATCCATTCCTGGTTGTGAGCTCTGTCAGAAAGATGGTTACAGAGTTGCCCTACACTCCAAGCATGGGTCGTCAAACTCCTGCAGGCAACATTTAGAATCATATAGCTTTGGAAAGAAATTATTCCTCAATGAAAGGTGGGTCCTTTTGCCAATTTTTTGCCATATGCTAATTAAAATTCTTGCTTACCGTTGGATATCAATAGAGGTCCACCATCAACCCTTACATGCACATTGCCCTGATCAGCAATTTCAGTCCTTTCCATGAAGAACAAAAAATAAAACCTCTATGGGGGAGCAATTAATTATAGCCCCATTTAGGGTGCTAAAACTTCAGAAGTGGTAAAATTATCGTCAGGCGCTGATGATGAGAGGCTCCTGCGCAATTCAGTTGTAGCGCTCCAAGAGCGCTAAAGGGAGTGAGAGGGGCGTTATCGGCAGAGCGCTGAGCATTGTTCCGTGCAGCGCTGCCGGATTCGCAGGCTCCTTCCCTCCCTTAAAGGGACGGGCCAATGCTCCCAGCAGTTAAAATTAAGGCTGGGGATGGATCAGCGATGGCACAAGTGATCCGCGAGCAGCAGCCCCAAGCACGCTAAGAGCGTGCAGGGCTGATCAATCGCGGCAATGAAAAATGAAAAAAACAGCACAAAGGGATGAGAAAAAAATGTTGGCCTACCTGACCACCAATCCCTTTAATTACTGCTCCCCAAACAGCCGGCTGAGGTCACAACGCCTCCTGCAGCTATCATTGCTGATGCCCGGCAAAGCTGCAGGGGGCGGAAGCGAATTTCGGATCTGGGGCAGTAACAGGGCGATACGCACCGGATAATGTCACGATCTCCAGGAGATCGAGGCGGTAAGTTTTACCACTGGCGCTACCCCCCCACCCCCATTGAATTTCGCAGGAGTCGTTTCTTTCGCCCCGCCCAGTCGGTGAGTCGTTAGCGCCCCCTGGAGGCAATAACAGGAGGCACAAAAGAGGCCAATTTTTTATGGCTGTGCTCCATTGTTCTTCACTGGTGTTAATAGCCTTACCCAGGTCGTGTGATTCACTCCGAGATCACTGGTATTCATATACTAACTTCAGCAGAAACTGCTTCACTGTGACACTAACGTTGGTGTGTTAATGCACCCTTAGCATTGCAAGATCATAAGGTAATTACAGATGAGAAAGGCCACTCAGCCTATTTTAATTCATCCATCTAGAAGCACATTAAAGTCCTTCCACTATAAATCCAATTGTTTCTTAAATGATTGTGGGGATTTTGCTTCCATTACCCTAGCTGGAAGTTTATTTCACACTTTGATCACTCGTTATGTGAAGAAAAATTTCTAAAGTTACCTTTTACCAGTTTGAAACTGTGCCCCTAGTTCTACACCCAAAATTTAATTTCAAGTAATAAGTTTACTACTTCCATTCTCTGAACAATTTTATATACCTCCATAGGATCACCTCTTTGATGCCTCCTTTCTAGGCTGAGAAGCACAAGCTTCTTTAGCCTACCTTTATAACTCAGATCCCTGACTTGGGGGATCAGTCTTGTTGCTCTTCCCTGCACTGCCTTCAGAGCTTAGATATCTCCCTTTTGTCTCGACAGACAGAACTGATGCAGTCTGACCAGAGCACTATAAAGTTTGTTCATCACCTCCTCTAACTTACATGCACCCTTAGTGTCGCAAGATCACAAGATAATTACAGATGAGGAAGGCCATTGTCTTTGTAACCGGTTTCACCATCACGTAGTGATCACTCATTAGATGCTAAAAGTCACCTGAAAACCAGTTTCTATTCCATTGTTTGTAGATGCTTTGAATCCCTTTATTTTTCTGATTATGAGTTGGGAAAGATTTACTTTAATTGTTTTGTTCCCTCAAGCTAGTTGGCTCACTATGAGAGTTCTAATCACAAACCATGCTGAACAAATTGACCTATGTTGTCATCTTATTTTTGTGAAAGTATTTTCATTCTCTTCCCAACAGTGGCATTCACCACTGGCCAACAGTCATTTACTAATTAATGCACTAGGCAAGTAATCTGTAGACTCCAGAGACTTGAGCACAAAAATCTAGGTTGACAGTCCAGTGCAGTACTGACGGAGTGCTGCATTCTTGGAGGTGCTGTCTTTTGGATGAGACGTTAAACTGAGGCCCCGTCTGCTCTCTCAGGTGGAAGTAAAAGATCCCATGATACTATTTTGAAGAACAGCAGGAGAGTTCTCCCCGGTGTCCTGGCCAATATTTATCCCTCAATCAACATCATTAATACAGATGATCTGGACATTATCACAATGCTGTTTGTGGGAGCTTGCTGTGCGCAAATTGGCTGCCGGGTTTCCTACATTACAACAGTGACTATACTTCAAAAGTACTTCATTGGCTGTAAAGCACTTTGGGACGCCCTGAGGTGGTGAAAGGCGCGACAGAAATGCAAGTCTTTCTCTCGTTTCTTTCTTACGTACAACTCTTTTGGCTATATAGCACAACATGCTATTGGATTTGTTGATTGCTGCTCATTGTTGGTTGGGCATGTTAAGTGTTGAGTCTACTAAGGGTCCTAAGCTTCTGTCAGCTTCATCCTTAGCTATCTGTAGATATCTATTAATCTAGAAATTGTGGAGATTGTAATGTAATAGTCACAATGTTTGAGGGAAAATTGTCATTTGGAATTTTGGTAACTGTATACCCAATCGTGTCTAATACAATCATCTGAGTTTCTAAGCATAAACCTTGCTGTTAAATTCCATAAGAGATAAATGTCACTCAGTAACATTTCATCCATGGAATCATTAAAAAATAGCGTTGGTGTACTCATTTACCTGAGGGATGAAAAGTGACAAGAAAAGTTTTATCCTCTTTGTAACCGGTTTCACCATCACGTAGTGATCACTCATTAGATGCTAAAAGTCACCTGAAAACCAGTTTCTATCCCATTGTTTGTAGATGCTACGAATCCCTTTATTTTTCTGACTGTGGGCTGGGAAAGATTTACTTTATTTGTTTTGTTCCCTCAAGCTAGTTGGCTCACTATGAGAGTTCTAATCACAAACCATGCTCAATAAATTGACCTATGTTGTCATCTTATTTTTGTGAATGTGTTTTCATTCCCTTCCCAACAGTGGCATTCACCACTGGCCAACAGTCATTTACTAAATAATGCACTTGGCAAGTGAACACTCTGATTCAAACAATGCCATCACTTTCCTTTCCAACTGAAATGGAACAGCTCTTCACACGGCACTTGATCTGCCAACTTCACCAAGACCCAAATTAAACTGCTACGAGGGTTTTCATCTGATAAGAATATTTTAGATAGAGAGTCATAGATGTGACAGCACACAAACCGGCCATTTGGCTGATGAAGCCTGTTTCTTCCACATGAACTACACAGTCCATTCCCCCCACTCCTGCTCACACTCTTTATTATCCCTCTTTTTAAATTCTCATAAAATAATTTATGGATTGTTTCAACAATGGTTTATAGCAGATAATTTCACATTCTAATCATCCTCTATGCAAAGAACTTTTGTTGTATTTTCCCTTTAATTCTTATTATGATTATCTTAAATGTATATTTATTCTGTTATAACCCTATATTATAGGAATATAGGAATGCACCAGACCATAAATACTGTCCATGTTGACAATCTCAAAGACCTCCATTGGGCCACTCCTTAAACTTTCCAGCTTTACTGAAAAGACCTAACTTTTCAATTCTCTCTTCATAAGTGTAACCACTCCTCCTTGGTAACATTCTAGAGAATCTATATATGTTGCTATTGCTCTTGTATCCTTTACATAATTGTGTAGCTATAACTGTGCGCAATACTTTAATTATAGCCTATATAAGGACTTGTACAAGCTCAACATTATCTTTTTGTTTTTGTATGCCTCTAATTAGAAAACCCAGAGTTCTGTTTAATGTTATTTATGACCTTATCTACATGTGCTCTTCTATTTCATTGATATTTATGACTCGGAAAAGGTAGATCACATTAGTATAAAAGCAAAATACTGCGGATGCTGGAAATCTGAAATCAAACCAGAAAATGCTGGAAATACTCAGCAGGTCATGCAGCATCTGTGGAGAGAGAAACAGAGTTAACGTTTCAGGTCGATGACCTTTCATCAGAACTGGAAAAAGTTAGAGATATAACAGATTTTTAAGCAAGTGCAGGGGCAGGGACAGGGGGGAGGGGAGGAAAGAACAAAAGGGAAGGTCTGTGATAGGATGGAAGGCAGGAGAGATTAAATGACAAAAGGGACGATGGTGCGAGGCAAAAGGAGATGGTAATGGGACAAGTAAAGAAACAAAAGGTGAGTCTTGAAGAGATGTAAATGGCAAAGGCAAAATCATTAACAGCTGCCATATGAAAAAATAGGGGCAGAGGTTATTGACTGAAATTGTTGAACTCAATGTTGCGTCCAGAAGGCTGTGAAGTTCTCAAAATTCTCATCCTTGTTTTCAAATGGCCTCGCCCTTCCCTATCTCTGTAATCTCCTTCAGCCTCACAACCCCCCGAGATATCTGTGCTCCTCTAATTCTGCCCTCTTGAGCATCCCTGATTATAATCACTCAACCATTGGTGGTCGTGCCTTCTGTTGCCTCGGCCCTAAGCTCTGGAATTCCCTGTCTAAACCTCTCCACCTCTCTACCTTGAAAGATGAGGTGCTGTTCCTCGAGCTTACTTTGAGCTTTGTTGGAACAGTGTGAGAGGCCGAGGACAGAGATGTCAGAGTGGGAGTGGAGCGGTGAATTAAAGATACAGGGGTCACCCTTATGGACTGAACAGAGGTGTTCCGCAAAGCGGTCACCCATTTTCTGCGTTTCATCTCCCCATTGTAGAGGAAACCACATCGTGAGCAGCGAATACAGTATACTAAATTGCAAGAAGTACAAGTAAATCGCTGTTCCACCTGGAAGGAGTGTTTGGGGTCCTGGACAGTGGGAAGGGAGGAGGTAAAAGGGCAGGTGTTTGCATCTCCTGCGCTTGCACGGGAAGGTGTCGTGGGAAGGGAAGGGGGTGATTGAGGAGTGGACTAGGGTGTCGTGGAGGAAGTGGTCCCTTTGGAATGCTGAAAGGAGAGGGGAGGGGAAGATGTGTTTAGTAGTGGGATCACGCTGGAGGTGGCGGAAATGGTGGAGGATGACACATTGAATGTGAAGGCTGGTGGGTGTTGTGTCCATCAGTAGTAAGACACAAGACTGCAGGAGAACGGTACAACAGGTGTTTACTCAACGTGGCTCACTCTGGAACTGAACTGTACAGATTACTACTCAGTGCTATATACAGGTGTGGTTACTGCTGGTACTGCAGTATACATGAGTTGTAAAAAGTAGTTCCCCCCTTAAAGGTATATACATTACAATTCCTCCCCTTTTAGATTAACAGGCCTAGAAATTCAGTATAGCCACTTTTGGGGCGGTAAAGTCAGGCGGCCGCTAAAGTTTGCGCCCGGCGCAAAGTGGAGGCCACTTCGCCGATATTCAGTAGCTTTGGCCAAGGAGTTTGCTCGAGCGCTAAAACGGCTATCTTTAGGCGTTAAGCCGGCGGTGCAGAGTGATACCGCCGAGGCCGGGCGCAGCGCAGGTGCGGTCATTTCTTGATTGACAGCAGACACCCTGGCGCCGGCCAGCTCTTAAAGGGGGAAGGGTCGACTTGGTCTGCTGCCACGCCCTGGATACTGCAGCCCTCCAGCTAGGCATAAACACTGCTGCTGGAGAGAAATAGCGCCAGGAAGGATGCAGAGGGCCCGTGAGCGAGCGCAGCGCTTCTCTGCCCATGATTTAAAGGTGCTGGTTAGGGCTTTGGAGAGGAGACGCCATATCTTGTTCCCGGACAGTGGCAAGAAGCCTGCCACCAGGGTGTACAGGAAAGCCTGGAGGGATGTCGCCCAGAGGGTCACAGCCACCTGCGATGTCCCCAGGACTGGTGTCCAATGCCGGAAAAAGTTTAACGACCTCACTCGGATTGTCAGGGTGAGTACCCTTTCCAGTGTCCTCCTCATCCTTGCATGTGCACCTCACATTATGGGCAAAGGGACCTCAAAGCCCTAATGGCCAGCCCTCATCCAGCAGCTATGGCACTGGCATGAACATCAATTGCACTTTCTGCACTTTACACACTGGCCAAGCTATTCGACCACGGGAGGCAGTGCATACAGCAACAGGGCACCACACTGGCCAAGCTATTCGACCATGGGAGGCAGTGCATACAGCAACAGGGCACCACACTGGCCAAGCTATTCGACCATGGGAGGCAGTGCACACAACAACAGGGCACCACACTGGCCAAGCTATTCGACCATGGGAGGCAGTGCACACAACAACAGGGCACCACACTGTACTTAGAGGCCGTCCTTTCTCTTGCAGGCCAAGCTGGCCCAGAATCTGAGGAGCCGGACTGACACCGGGGGAGGCCGTCCCCAGTTCCAGCAGCTCAGTGACCTGGAGGAGCGCGTGGGTCGACTCATGGGTGGCCGGCTGATTGGCCCCGTTGCATGTGGAGATGCCAACCCTGTGCTGGGCCCCAATGGTAAGGACATCACCTTTTGGACCTCTCTCGTTCCCCTTGCGCTTCAGATCTACATCCTTTGCCACTGTCCGACCAATGCGCTGAATGCCACCACTCATGCCTCCCTCGCTGACGCCCTGTCCTCACTCTAAAGCTACTCTTGTGCCTTCCTGCTTTCAGCTGGTGAGGAGGAGGTCCCTGAAGCTGCCAGTGATAGTCCCTCGGAAGAGGAGGACGAGGAGGAGCAAGAGGAAGGCGGCCCATCGGGGGAACCCTCATCCGCGCCAGGGGATGGCAATGGAGGGCACACGTCTTCCCTGGAGGAGAGCCGGGGGAAGTGTTGCAGGGGGGTGTAGCTCCTGTGCCCAGTGGCGTCCAGCCACGCGGGAAGGGTCGGGCAGCTCGGCGGCCTTCTCCCCAGAGGGGGGAAGTGTTGCAGGGGAGTGTAGTTGCTGGGCCCAGTGGCATCCAGCCACGCGGGAAGGGTCGGGCAGCTCGGCGGCCTTCTCCCCAGAGGGAGAGTCCGGCCTCCAGTCCGGAGACGGTCCTCGCCCAGGAGGTGCGCCTCCTCGATCAAATGTCCGCGGACTCGGATCGCCGGCACACCGACTTCATGGGGGTTGTGGCACGGTTGCCTGAGGCCGTCGAGTCCCTGGCTCATAGTGTGTCCGATTTCGGGGCCTCACAGGCCAGGGGTTTCGAGCAACTCGGGGCAGCACAGGCCAGGGGTTTCGAACAATTCGGGGCAGCACAGGACGCGAGTCGGGCCGAATTCGGGGCAGCACAGGACGCGAGTCGGGCCGAATTCAGGGCAGCACAGGCAGCGAGTGGCCAGTTAATCAGTGGTGCCGTGCAGTCACTGGCTGGTCTGATGCGGGCACAGACCAGGGCAGTACGGGCACTCACTGCTGCCACACTCGCTGTGTCAGCCAGGCATCGCCAGGGCACCCGCCGCGCTGCAGCAGCACAGCGGTCTGGCCTTCAGCAGATTGCTGCGCTTGCTGCAGTGCCAGCCCGGCCGAGTGCCAGTGTCTCAGGCGAGCAACAAGCGCCTGGAATCAGCCAGCTTGCCCCCATTGCTGCAGCCGCCACTGCCACTCCCCCAGTGAAGCTGCCATGAGCTGCTGGAGAGACTGATGCTGCCCAGCCACAGCTGCAGCAGTCAGCAGCCGGCCCCTCGAGGGCCAGAGCTTGTCTAGGCCGACCCCCAAGGGCATCTGCCGTCACGCCATGTGCCCCTCAGGAGCCTTCCCCCAGCCTTGCAGCACCCACAGGGCCCAGGTTGAGGTGGAGCAGCAGGTCGGCCAGGGGCCGGAAAAGGCTGGACAAGGACTCGCCCTCTCGGCACACAAAGTAGAGGGTGTTGCCAAATGTTTTTTTATATGGGGGTGGTTGTGTTGTATATGGGGGGGGTTGTTTTGGTAAGGCCGAGGATGAAGGCCATTTGGATGGAAAAGTTTTGTTATTCCTCCCCAGGTTGTGGGAGTGAGTCATGTGTTTGACTGTTTTTTGGGGGTGTTGTCTGTTTTTGGGTTTCATGTGGGAAGGGCCCTGAGTTTGTTCAATAAAGCTTTTTCTTTATTCAGCTTGTCCATGTTTGATGTTTGAAGTGGTTGTTGCGTTAACCGGCTGAGGGCTTGCGGAGCGGCTGCATTCATGTCCCTTCCTTGCCACAAGCCATTCCCTGACAGGGGGCCTAGAAGTGTCGTTCAATAAGCCGCCGACGGACGGCCCTTGGACCTTGTGGCTCCCTCCTGGGCTGGTACTCCTCCTCCTCCTCCTCATGGTCCTCCTGCTCCTCCTCCTGAGGTGGTGGTCCAACGTGAGGTGGCAGTGCCTGAGTCCTGCGGATAGCCAGGTTGTGCAGCATGCAGCAAACGACGACGAACTGGGAGACTCTATCCGGCGAATACTGCAGAGATCCGCCGGAGCGATCCAGGCAGCGGAACCGTTGCTTGAGGACGCCAATCGTTTGCTCTATGATGTTCCTTGTGGCTTGATGGCTTTCGTTGTATGCCTCCTCAGCAGGGGTCCTGGGCGCGCGGAGCGGGGTCATGAGCCATGTACACAAAGGATAGCCTTTGTCCCCGATAAGCCATCCTCTTGGGGGAGGCTGTGCCTGGAACATGTCAGCCACAGTAGTCTGGCGCAGGATAAATGCATCGTGGCTGCTGCCTGGAAAGCGGGCATTGACAGCTAGGATGCGCTGCCTGTTGTCACACACCAGCTGTACATTGAGGGAATGGTAGCCCTTCCGGTTGCGGTAATCCTCGGCATTGTCGATAGGTGCCCGCAAAGCCACATGCGTGCAGTCAATGGCGCCCTGCACCATGGGGAAGTCCGCGATCCTCGCAAATCCGACTGCACGCTGCTCCTGCCTCTCCAGGGTCATGGGGAAGGAGATGAATTGGTGTCTCCTTCTGAAAAGGGCATCGGTGACCTGCCGGATGCAGCGATGCACGGCGAACTGGGATATGTTAGCTATGTCCCCAGCAGCGGCTTGGAAGGAGCCGCTTGCATAAAAGTTCAGAGCCACCGTGACCTTCACTTCCACCGACAGAGATGTCCTGCACATCAGCTGTGGACGCAGATCTCTGTGAAGCAGCTGGCAGATCTCTGCAACCACCTCCCTTCTGAAGCGCAGCCTCTTAACACACTGCGCGGCAGTCATGGTGAGATAGGACACCTGCTGGCGGTATTCCCTGAGTGGGTAAGGCCTACGTTGCCGACGCCTGATGCCCCCTCTGCGTCTAGGCATGGCTGCCCCTCTCACACATCGTCTGCGAGCCCTTCGCACATAATGCTGGAACTGAGGGTTGGCACCCCATGCAGCCCCCATAATATACTGGCAAACAATGAAATCACAATGAGTCAAATTTCCAAGCTCTGGCCAGAAGCCAAAAATACCTCTCCTATGTTGGGCCAAATCAGTAAGGTCTCTTCCTTGGTCTCTGTCCAGAAATCCGTTGCACAAAAGTAATTGCAGCAAAATGGCTGGCCTTTATAGTTCAGTGTAAGTGCCCTTTAATTCGCGCTCCCCGAGGCCCGCAGGGCCTCTGCTGCGTTCCACTTCACAGTTCTTAGCACCGCCACGCCCACATTGGGTGGGCGCGACTGAAGTTCCGGTTTGGGGCGCACAAAGGGCGTTACACGACGAAATGACATCATAAGCTGCGCGCGCAGCTGAGCGCGCGCAAACACTTTGCGCCGGCGCTAAATGTCTACTGAAGTTGGGCGTAGGCGCAGATCGCGCTGCGCCCGGCCGCTAAGTGCCTAGCGCGCGAAGTCTACTCCTCTTAAGGCGCTAACGGCTGGCGCACGCAACTGAATTTCTAGGCCACAGTACCATAACACTCATTTAACAATTAAATATCAAACTAATTACAATTAACACTTTTAACATACAACGTTAGCTGAAAATAGTCCATTTATATATTCAGTCTTTGGGGAGGCTTCCTGATCCTTTCTGGATAGCGCCTTTCCCGAGTGTCTTGCTCTTGGTGCGGAGGCGATTCTGGCACCCTGTCGTCGGTTGGGTCATCAGCTTCCGATGCTACTGTTTCTGGGGTAGATGCGACCTGTACATCGGGTTCCTCACCAGGTACGTATGGGTGAGACATGGGGTTGACTTGTTCCTGTGACTCTAGGATCTGGTCAGCATGGTGTCTCACGATGTTCTCCCCAACATCCACTGTGTACATTAGTGGGCCCTGCCATGTGCATATCGTTCCTGGCTGCCATTTTTCTGTTCGGTAGTTGCGGGCCAAGACTGGCTGCCCTACATTGAAGCTCCTTGTTGGCTTCTCATGGATGTGCTGGAATTGCTTACTCTCAACATCTCTTCGTACGTTTGGTCTGAGCAAATCCAGGCGAGATCTTAACCTTCGGTTAAAGAACATCATGGCCGGGGCCTGGTTGGTGACTGCATGTGTCGCATTCCGGTAGGCGAACAGGAAATTGTCCACCTTATGCTGCAGCGGAATGTTGTCATTGTACATAGCCTTTATTGCCTTCTTAAAGGTTTGTACGAACCTCTCAGCCAATCCATTTGTGGCTGGATGATACAGGGCGGATATGTAATGCCTTACTCCATTCTTCTTCATAAACCTCCGGAACTCTTCGGACACAAACTGTGGTCCATTATCGGAGCAAATCTGTTCTGGCAAGCCATTCCTGGCAAAAATGGTCCGTAGGACTGCAATAGTTTTCTCCGTGGTGGTGGAGGACATTTTGATGACCGCAGGCCATTTCGAGTGCGCATCCACGACTATTAAAAACATTGAGTCCATGAATGGACTAGCAAAATCAATATGCACCCGTTGCCATGGAGATGAGGGCCACACCCATGGGTGTAGAGGGGCATGTGGTGGTGCATTTTGGACTTTCTGGCATCCTGAGCAGCTCTTGGTCAGGTCCTCGATTTGTTTATCGATTCCCGGCCACCACACATAAGCCCTAGCAAGGCTTTTCATTTTTACCCCTCCCAGATGACCCTCATGAAGCTCATTGAGCACTCTATCCCTTAACTTGGGTGGAATTACCACTCGGGATCCACACATCAAGGTCCCCCGGCACACTGACAGCTGTTCTCTTCTTGTCGAGAATGCTGGCAACAGTGAGTCGCCATGTGCTGGCCATCCCTTCACCGTCAAATCATATACCCGAGACAGTGTCGGGTCATTTCGGGTCTCTAGTTTTTAACGAGCGTTAGTTACCAGTAGGTATTCAACTATAGTTGAATGAAATATTTCGACAGGATCCACTGCTGGTGCTTCCTCCGCAGAAGGCAGTAGCAGGCGTGATAGCCCATCAGCATTTCCATGCTGTTTCGTGCCCTTATATTCAATCTCATAGTGGTGCGCCCCTAGAAAGAGTGACCATCTTTGTAGTCGTTGTGCAGTCATCACCGGAGCGCCCTTCTTCGGATTAAAAATGGAGACAAGAGGCAAGGTGAATTTCTGCCCGTGCAGATAGTGATTGAACTTTTTCACTCCCCACACTAGGCTGAGGGTCTCCCTGTCAATCTGGGCGTAGTTACGCTCGGCTGAGGTTAGTGATCGTGACGCAAAGGCTATTGGCCTCTCTGAGCCGTCCGAGAATTTGTGCGACAGCACCGCTCCAATGCCGTAGGGTGACGCATCACACGCCAACCGAATTGGTAGTGCTGGGTTGAAATGGGCCAATACTTCTTTCGATGTGATTAGTGTTTTGCTCTTCTGGAAAGCTCGTTTACATTCGTCACTCCACTTCCATGGCACCCCAGTTTGCAGTAGGTTGTTCAGTGGGTTTAGTGTTGTAGACAAATTTGGCAAGAACTTATGGCAGTAGTTTACCAGCCCAAGGAACGACCTCAGTTGTGACACGTTTTCCGGTGCTGGAGCCTTGACTACTGCCTCAATCTTTTCTGGGGACTTATGTAACCCCTCTTTATCGATAACGTGGCCACAATATGAGATCTGTTTTTGAAAAAACTCGCATTTGGGGCGGTTAGCTCGGAGCCCATATTCCTTCAATCTAGTGAGCACCTGCTCCAGGTTGGCGAGGTGATCACTGTCATTTTCGCCCGTGACCAGGATGTCGTCCAAATAACACTGGGTCCCTGGGATCCCTTGCAGGACTTGTTCCATTGCCCTTTGCCAAATAGCCGGAGCTGATGCTACCCCGAATACCAGCCGGTTGTATTGGTAGAGACCTTTATGGGTGTTGATTGTGAGGTATTTTTTTGATGCTTCTTCTACCTCCATTTGCAGATACGCCTGGGCCAGATCAATCTTAGTGAAGCGTTTCCCTCCAGATAGCGAGGCGAAAATATCTTCAATCTGCGGAAGTGGATATTGTATGGTGTGAAGGACTGGGTTCACTGTTACCTTAAAGTCCCCACAGATGCGAACCTTCCTTGGCTCCCCAGGCGTGCTGCTCAACGACTTTTTCATCACAGGGACGATGGGTGTGGCCCACTTGCTCCAGTCTACCTTGGACAGTACCCCTGAACGTTCGACACTCTCCAGCTCTGCTTCGACGGCTGGGCGGATCGCATAAGGTACCGGTCTGGCCTTAAAAAATTTTGGGCTTGCGTTTGCTTTGATTTTAATTGTTGCTGTCATGCCTTTTAGTGTTCCGAGTCCTTGCTGGAACACTTCTTGCGCATCGGTTAGGATCTTTGACAGTCGCCCAGGTGTGACGTCGTCATCCTTTTTGGCAGCCACAGTCAGTGCTTAGATACATAGATACAAAGAAGATAGGAGCAGGAGTAGGCCATTCGGCCCTTCGAGCCTGCTCCGCCATTCAATGAGGTCATGGCTGATCATCCAAATTCAGTACCCGGTCCCTGCCTTCTCCCCATATCCCTTGATCCCTTTAGCCTTAAGAAATATATCCAACTCTTTCTTGAATATACTTAATGAACTGGCCTCTACCGCCCTCTGTGGCAGAGAATTCCACAGGTTCACCACTCTCTGGGTGAAGAAATTCCTCCTCATTTCAGTCCTAAATGGCTTACCCCTTATCCTTAGACTGTGACCCCTGGTTCTGGACTCCCCGGCCATCAGAAACATCCTTCCTGCATCTAGTCTGTCCAGGCCTGACAGAATTTTATAGGTTTCGATGAGATCCCCTCTCAATCTTCTAAACTCCAGTGAGTATAAGCCCAATCGACACAATCTCTCCTCATACGTCATTCCTGCCATCCCAGGTAACAGCCTGGTGAATGTTCGCTGCACTCCTTCCATGGCAAGAACATCCTTCCTCAGTAAGGCGACCAAAACTGCACACAATACTCAAGGTGCGGTCTCACCAAGGCCCTGTACAACTGCAGCAAGACATCCTTGTTCTTGTACTTGAACCATCTTGCTACGAAGGCCAACATACCATTTGCCTTCTTAACCGCCTGCTGCACCTGCATGCTTACCTTCAGCGACTGGTGTACAAGAACACCCAGGTCTCTTTGCACTTCCCCTTCTCCCAATCTATTACGATTCAAATAATAATCTGCCTTCCTGTTTTTGCCACCAAAGTGGATAACCTCACATTTATCCACATTATAGTGCATTTGCCATGTTTCTGCCCAATCACTCAACCTGTCCAAATCGTGCTGGAGTTTCACGACATCCTCCTCACAGCTTACCCTCCCCCCCAGCTTTGTGTCGTCTGCAAATTTGGAGATATTACATCCAATTCCCTCGTCCAGATCATTAATATATATTGTGAACAGCTGGGGTCCTAGGACCGATCCTTGCGGTACCCCACTAGTCACTGCCTGCCACTCGGAAAACGACCCGTTTATTCCAACTCTTTGCTTTCTGTCCGCCAACCAGTTCTCTATCCAAGTCAATACCTTGCCCCCCAATCCCATGTGCCTTAATTTTGCATGCTAATCTTTTATGCGGGACCTTATCGAAAGCCTTCTGAAAGTCCAAATACACCACATCCACTGGTTCTCCCTTATCTATTTTACCAGTTACATCCTCAAAAAATTCCAGTAGATTAGTCAAGCATGATTTACCTTTTGTAAATCCATGTTGACTTTGTCCGATCCAGTCACTGCTTTCCAAGTGCTCTGCTATTACATCTTTTATAATGGACTCTAGCATTTTCCCCACTACCGATGTCAAGCTTACCGGTCTATAATTCCCCGCCTTTTCTCTACCACCTTTTTTGAATAGTGGGGTAACATTAGCTACCCGCCAATCCATGGGTACCGTTCCAGAGTCTATCGAGTTCTGGAAGATGACCAGCAATGCATCTAATATTTCTAGGGCCACTTCCTTAAGTACCCTGGGATGTAGATTATCAGGCCCTGGGGATTTATCGGCCTTCAGTCCCATCAATTTTCCTAACACCATTTCCCTACAAATACAGATTTTTTTCAGTTCCACCCTTTCATCAGACCCTATGTTCCCCGGCATCTCTGGGAGGTTATTTGTGTCCTCCTTTGTGAAGACAGAACCAAAATATGTATTTAGTTGGTCTGCCATTTCTTTGTTCCCCATTATAAATTCCCCCGATTCTGACTGCAAGGGACCTACGCTTGACTTCACCAATCTTTTTCTCTTCACATATCTATAAAAGCTTTTACAGTCAGTTTTTATGTTCTCTGCAAGCTTACTCTCATATTCTATTTTCCCTTTCTTAATTTATCCCTTTGTCCTCCTTTGTTGAATCCTAAACTGCTCCCAATCCTCAGGATTATTGCTTTTTCTGGCCAATTTATATGCCCTCTCCTTGGACCTTATGCTATCCCTAATTTCCCTTGTTAGCCACGGTTGGGTCACCTTTTTTGTTTTATTTTTATGCCAAACTGGGATGAACAAATTCTGTAGTTCATCCATTCGGTCTTTGAATGTTTGCCATTGCCTATCCCGTCAACCCTTTGTGTGCCATTCCCCAATCAATCCTACCCAACTCACTCCTCAGACCATCATAGTTTCCTTTATATAAATTGAGGACCCTAGTCTCTGAGTCAACTACTTCATTCTCCGTCTTAATGAAGAATTCGTTCATATTATGATCGCTCTGACCCAAGGGGCCTCTTACAACAAGATTGCTAATTAATCCTTTCTTGTTACATAATACCCAGTCTAAGATGGCCTGATCTCTGGTTGGTTCCTCGACATATTGGTCCAGGAAACCATCCCGTAAACACTCCAGGAATTCCTCCTCCACAGTATTGTTACTCATTTGGTTGGCCCAATCTATATGTAGATTAAAGTCACCTATGATGACTGCTGTGCCCTTATTGCACGCTTCTTTAATTTCTCTTTTAATGCCATCCCCAACCTCCGCCTTACTGTTTGGAGGTCTATAAACCACTCCCACTAACGTTTTTTTCCCCTTAGTATTTCTCAATTCTACCCATACAGATTCCACCTCATCAGAGCTAATATCCTTCATTAAAATTGTGTTAATCCCTTCTTTAACCAGTAATGCTACCCCACCTCCCTTTCCTTTTTGCCTATCTTTCCTGAATATCGAAGACCCCTGGATGTTGAGTTCCCAGTCCTGGCCTTCCTTGAGCCACGTTTCCGTAATCCCAACCAAATCGTATTTGTTTACTTCTATTTGCGCAGCCAATTCATCCACCTTATTACAAATGCTCCTCGAATTAAGACACAAAGCCTTCAGGCTTGTTTTTTTAACGCTCTTAGACCTATTCGAATTATTATTTACTGTGGCCATGTTTGATTTAAACCGTTGATTTCTCTTGTATGGAATGCCAATCCAGCTGTATTTTCCGGATTCATTCACGTCCCAGTAATGGTGGTCCTCCATCTTGCAATACATACAGGTGTAGTTTTGGTGTTTCCTTACCGTTATATATAATGGTCACCCTTATTTTTCCTTTGGGGTAGACTTTTTGCCCTGTGTACGTCTTCAAAATAATTTTTGTGTCTCTCAAGGGTATGTGTGAGAATAGCCGCTCGTAGTCCCGTCGGTTTATGACTGTTAGGGCTGATCCTGTGTCCAATTCCATTTTTACCTGGACTCCTATCTTGAGAGTGACCCAAATGGTTCGGTGATCCTCCATTTTGATCACATTATGTAGTTTCAGACAACTCAGCTCCCTGTTTTCGGAGTCGGTATCACTCTTTTGTTCATCTGAACTATTCTCCATCACCTTATGTACCTTCTTGTACTTTTCTTTTGGAGATTTCTTATTGCTGGTTTTCTTTCCCGACCTGTAGGCTCATGCTATGTGTCCTACTTTTCCACACTGTCTGCACACTTTGTCTTTGAAACAGCAATCATTGTGGTCGTGTGTTGTTGTGCCGCAGCGATAGCACTTCTCTGTTCTGTATGACATTTCGTTTGTGCCATATTCTTGCGGTCTCTGTTGTATCTCTGCAGCGCCCCGTGCTGCTGCTTCATATGATACCGCAATGCTGAAAGCCTTGTCCAGCGTAAGGTCCTTTTCAGATAAAAGCCGTTTCTGGGTTCCTTCACTTTGAAGCCCACACACAAACTTGTCCCTTAAGGTATCTGCCAGTCCCGTTCCAAACTGGCAGTGTTTTGATAGTTTGCGCAGTTCTGTTAAATATTCAGCATTGCTTTCATCCTTATGCTGGTTCCGTTTGTGAAACTTGAATCTTTCTGCTATCAGCAGCGGTGTGGGGTTTAAATGTTCCTGTAGTATCGTCACTATGGGCTGGATTTTCCTAAGCCCCTGGAGTCGGGTTGGAGGCGTGCGGGCGATAAAAATCGGAGATCCGGGGGTCCCGACCCCATCCCGCCTCCAACCCGCCTCCATGTCAATTTCATAGGAGTCGGGTTCCCGACAAGTGCTGGAACCCGACTCCCAGAGGCGGGAAGGGATTAAAGGCAATTAAACTGCCTGTTAACAGGTAGTTAACAGGTAGTTTTTTGCCTATTCGCGATTTTTATTGCAGGTTTGTGGGCTTCCCGACAGCTCCAAACCACGAAAAGTTTTCGAGGCGGGACGTGGGTCTGAGGTCTTGGAGGGGTCGAGATGCCCAGTGTTCAGGTGAGTGAGGGGTGCAGGAGTGCAAAGGTAAGTGTTTTGCAAGTGTTTAAATGAGTTTAACTTACTTTTACTTACCTTTACAGGAGTCCTGCATTCCGGTGTCGGGAGTCGGCTGCAAGAACAACAGAAGCTCCGATTTAAAAAAAAAAAAAAATCAGCTTATGATTTTAAAGTTATCCTGAGAAAGGACTGAGGCTGAATTAGCAGTTTTTCAGTGCTTGACAGCTTCAAACAGCTGTTAAACACTGATATTTCATCTGCCAAAAGCTTTTGACAGATGAAATGTCAATCTCTGACGTCACCTGTTGCCGGGTGGCCCTTAATTGGCCTGCTGAGCCCACAGGGCGGGCTCAACAAGGTCAATCAGAGGAAAATCCAGTGGGTTGGCCACATCTCCATGGAGGCGGGACAACAAGCCCGAATGTGGGTTTCCCACCTCCAACCCGCCCCCGTAGCAAAATCCAGCCCTATGTCTCCAAAACTCTCTTCCACTGGCTTCGCTGGGGTTACTAGATTTCGTAATAAGCCATACATCTTTGCACCCATTAAATTTAACAATACCAGCGCTTTCTTGTCATCTGACACCTCATTTGCCTTGCAGTATACCTCTATTCGTTCGACATATGTAGTCCAATCTTCGACTTCATTGTCAAATGCGGTGATACTGCCACTCTTCGGCAATTGGGTGTGGTTTACAATGGCTTAAAATGGCATCTCCCGCACTTTTCTTCCTCCCCCGCTGCTGCCAACGCCGCTCTCGGTGGTCCTCATGGCAATGGCGGCACCCTGTAGGTTTCGCGCGCTTCTCCTGCGCTGCTGCCAACGCCGCTCTCGGCGGTCCTCGTGGCAATGGCGGCGCCTCGCGGGTTTCTGCGCGTCTCTCTCCCTCTCCTCGACGCTGCTCGGCCCCTGAACACCGGCTGCGCCCTGTGCGCTCTGCCCTCTCTCTCTCTCTCCCGTCGACGCTGCTCGGCCCTTTGCTGTGCCGCTCGGTCGGTCTCTAGCCCGCCGCTGCCCGGGAAGGGTCTGCGCACTACCTGTTGCCAGCCCGTTTCGCTGGACCACCGCGACTGGAAAGCCAAGCCTGGCTCTCAACAGCCTCCCCCGCATTTCTCGAGTCTCTGCTGGATGACTGGGCGGTTGCCCGTAGTCGATGCCCGTGTCTCTAGCCTTGACCTCCAATCTACTGGTCTCCAGGAACGAATCCCTGGGAGGTGATGCAGAGTTGCAGGTCGGATCGAATTTGTCTTGTCGCCAATGTTGTGTCCGTCAGTAGTAAGACACAAGACTGCAGGAGAACAGTACAACAGGTGTTTACTCAACATGGCTCACTCTGGAACTGAACTGTACAGATTACTACTCAGTGCTATATACAGGTGTGGTTACTGCCGGTACTGCAGTATACATGAGCTGTAAAAAGTAGTTCCCCCCTTAAAGGTATATACATTACAGTGGGGAGAAAGGTGAGGACAAGGGGACTCTATCGTGGTTCTGGGAGGGAGGGGAAGGGGTGAAAGCAGAAGTGCAGGAAATAGAACGGACACAGTCGTGAGCCATGTCAACCATGGTAGAGGGGAATCCTCGGTTGAGGAAAAAGGAAGACATTAAGCAAAAAGGATCAGATTAGTACGTTCAAATTGATGAGGTATTCCAATAAGTGGTTTTGAAAGTGCAACAGAAGGAAAATCCAATCTTCAGTACATTAGAGGGGGACTCTGATCTTGAGTATTAGCAAGCGAGAAACCTATCAAAAAAGCATGACATCTTATACTTGGCCAAAGTATAGACCTCACTGGCACAACAAATGCATTTCATCTCAAGTGAGTCTATCAAATGCATAGACATTTTTTGGTATTTCCTTGCCCCTTTGTTGCAGCTGCAATGTGGTGGCTTTCAACATTCAAAAAAATGCATGCGTTAACTTAGTAATGTTGGTTATAGATCGTATTTGTCCCAGCAAAAATCTACTGAATAAATCTAGGGGGTGAAATTCATTTTAGGCGATGGTGGATCAGCAGCCTGTTTTACAATCTGCCCGATTTCCTTTTCCATTGAAGTTCATGGAAAAGGAAATCGGCCGGAGTATAAAATGGCTGCCAATTTCCTATTGCCCGTTTTGCAATATTACCACACAAGACAAATTCCACCCCACCCCCACTTTCTAAAATACAATGAGGAATAATCTTCCTGTATCACCGGGGTTGCTATTTTGCATATGGGTAATATGAGCAGATTGCTTTTGTATACTTGTACCCACCTGCAGCCTATCTCCATTTTCCATTCAATATGTGATAGAGTGACAGATGTGATAGGTTAACTATCACATCTGTCCCACCAACTGACCTGCAGACTGAGCAGAGGGAATTAGGGTATCGATTCTCTAATAATTTAACTTTTGAAAGCAAAGACCTTTCTGACACTATCATCTTGAGAAGTTGAGGAAAGCTAAATGTAACTTAAAAAATTAATGAACTGTCTGTGGCATTTCTCATGAAGTGGAGGATGGGATGTTTTTATAAATGGGTCCAGTAAGCTCTGACAGAGACAGAGGCCATGATTTTATCAGCACTGAGAGGGCAGGTTTGGAGGTAGGTCAAAGGTTAAAATCATTTTGATTGACAGCAGGGTCAGATCCCGCCATCAACCCGCCTCCAAACAATTTTCCCAAGTGTCGGGCCTGATTTGCGCATGGATCCAACACCTAGCGGCGGGAAGAGGATTAAAGCCAATTACCTGCCTGTTAGCAGGTAGTTGAGAGTAGTTGACAGGCTATTTTTTAATTTTGCCATTTCTGCCTCGGGCTTCCCGATGTCCGGACACCACACCAGGTAAGTGTGGCGTGTTGAGTCTGCTGTAATGTTTCTGCATTGATGACAGCTGCAGAAGTGGTGTGAAGGATTCAATGGTGCACTGGTGAGTCCCAGAGGTAAGAAAATGTTGGGAAAATCATTTTAAATACGTTTACACATTTCTTTGGGTAGCAAGTTTTGAATACGATGTCTAGTGCCATCATTGGGAGAACCTCTCTCACCAGTGACAGATCGCTTCTGTCACCTCACCTGTAGCTGCCATCTGTTCCAGCCTATGGAGGGAGTCATTGGAGAGCCTAGGTGCAAGAGCTCACCTTTGTACAGTAATTGTCAGTATTTGCAGCACCTCAATGCTGTCAAACACTGAGAAATGAGATGTCATAAAAAAATTGTGCGTGGTCCCTTTAAGAAAACCGGCAGATGACGCGTCATCAAATGATGTCATCTGACTGGCTTCCTCTTAATTGGCTGGCAAGCCCGCAGGGCAGGCTTAACAAGATCAATCAACGTAAAATCATGTCTGTGGGCTGGATGCAGTTGGGGGCGGGACTGGAAGCCGGAAACCACCTGACCCGTATCCATTTACAAAATCGCGGCCAGAGATTTCCCCCATGAAGTATATTTTCTCCCTCGCTACTTCACTTTTTCCCTGCCTAACAGAGTCTCCCTCTTCTTATTTATCTTTAACTCGTTCTCACTTCAGCAGATATATTTACCTCTGTTACAATCTTTCCTAATATGTTTTACTTATGTTCAAACAAAAATGAGCTTCTATAGAGAGATTCACAGTTCCTCTGAACCGCAACTTGGTATTATGCTTGAAGCATATGAGATAACATGCCAAAGGCCAAACAGCAAATGCTCATATCATTGGGAATACACTGGAAATAGGGATCTCTGAATTGACACAAAACACCATGCTGACTGATCATATTCTTCAGGCTAAAAACTACAAATCAATTTTTTTTCAAGAAGTACAATTGTACAGAAGCACAAATACATTATCAAATAAACAAAATGGCCCCAAAAACCCTCATGAGCGAGATACTGGCAGTTATGCTGTGATTGCGCCTGTCGCAAAACTCCACAACTATACCTGCTGAAGTTCACGGGGTAAGGAAGACAAGCCTGAAGGAGCAGGCCTTTGGAAGTGTAGAAACCCAACAGTAGCATCAAAGATCATAGAAATGCAGGCATGAGATGTCCAGATGGGGGATGCCAGTCTCCCCGGAATGTGGTTGAAAACTTTTTGAAGAACAGCTACTCCTCAATCTTTGGGGGGTTCCAGGCCACTTGGACCCTGAGTGGGGCCTACCCTGCAGGAGTAGGCCTGCCAGCTTCCAAACATGTGCCGGGTGCCATTTAGGCTGAGGAAGCACGAGCTCCCAGCATAGGGAATTCCTGCCCTCAACATGCCCGTTCCACATCAGTAGCCTGGTTTGGGGTGTGTGGAGGCTCTGCTCTCAAACAAGTCTACTGGAAACTCTCATGTAAGGGTGGCACCTTATGCCATCTGTATCAATTTGGATCAGTTTTTGTCTGGAGTTCTCCTGGTGTCATGGCCAACATTCTGACCTCAATCAACATATTAACTGGTCATTTATCTTACATACTGTGTGTGGGAGTTTGCTGTGTGCAAATTGGCTGCTGCGGTTGTCCACATAACAATGTGATTTTACTACTAAAGTAATTTGTCGGCTGTGAAGCACTGAGGATGTGACAGGTGCTATATAAATGCAAGTTATTTTTTTTCCTTATCTGTTCCAAAACAATAAAAGTTCCCTTATGGACAGTTTTGTTCAGTAACTTTTACATACGAGTCCATGATGAAAAACTTTAGCTAAGCTACTATTAGCTCCTGACTCGTGTAACAGTGCTGGGAACTAGAATCTGAAGAGCATGAGGTGCCAACCTGGCTACTTGTCACATTTACTTTGAGGTCCAAGCTGGCACAAAGGAAGATACAAAGATATCTTTTGCAATTAATCAAACTTGTCACACTACAAATTACAGATTTATACAGTATTAATATGTTCACAAAAAAAACATTGGTTCTCACCAAGTTCATTTCTGTTGCTCTTCTGATTCTGCATCTCTGTTTTTAAAGAGAAATTAATTTTTCTCAATATTCTCAATCTATTATTAAGGACATGGTAACAGGACGCTTAGAAAATACTGATAGGATTGGGCAGAGTCAACACGGATTTATGAAAGGCAAATCATGTTTGACAAATCTGTTAGAGTTTTTTGAGGTTGTAACTAGCAGAATAGATAAGGGGGAACCAGTGGATGTGGTGTATTTGGATTTTCAGAAGGCATTCGATAAGGTGCAACACAAAAGGTTATTAAACAAAATTAGGGCTCATGGGATTGGGGGTAATATACTAGCATGGATTGGATTGGTTAACGGACAGAAAACAGAGAGTAGGAATAAACGGGTCATTTTCGGGTTGGCAGGCTGTAACTAGTGGGGTATCGTAAGGATCAGTGCTTGGGACACAGCTATTCACAATCTACATCAATGATTTGGATGAGGGGACCAAATGTAATACATCCAAGTTTGCTGATGATACAAAGCTAGGTGGGAATGTAAGTTCTGAGATGCAAAGAGGCTGCAAGGGGATATAGACAGGCTAAGTGAGTGGGCAAGAACATGGCAAATGGAATATAATGTGGAGAAATGTGAAGTTATCCACTTTGGTAGGAAAAATAGAAAAGCAGAGTATTTTTTAAATGGTGGGAGATTGGGAAATGTTGGTGTTCAGAGGGACCTGGGTGTCCTTGTACACAAATCACTGAAAGTTAACATGCAGGTACAGCAAGCAATTAGGAAAGCAAATGGTATGTTGGCCTTTATTACAAGAGGATTTGAGTATAAGAATAAAGACGTCTTACTGCAATTATATAGGGCCCCGGTGAGACCACACCTGGAGTATTGTGTACAGTGTTGGTCTCCTTACCTAAGGAAGGATATACTTGCCATAGAGGGAGTGCAACGAAGGTTCACCACACTGATTCCTAGGATGGGGGGAATGTCCTATGATGAGAGATTGAGTAGACTAGGCCTATATTTTCTAGAGTTTAGAAGAATGGGAAGTGATCTCATTGAAACATACAAAATTCTTACAGAGCTTGACAGGGTAGATGCAGGGAGGATGTTTCTCCTGGCTGGGGAGTCTAGAACCAGGGGTCACAGTCTCAGAATAAGGGGTCAGCCATTTAGGACTGAGATGAGGAGGCATTTCTTCACTCAGATGGTGGTGAATCTTTGGAATTTTCTACCACAGAAGGCAGTTGAGACCAACTTATTAAATATATTCAAGAAGGAGTTAGATATATCTCTTAAGGCTAAAGGGATCAAGGGATATGGGGAGAAAGCAGGGACAGGGTACTGAATTTGGATGATCAGCCATGATCTCATTAAGTGGCGGAACAGGCTCGAGGGGCCGAATGGCCCACTCCTGCTCCTATCTTCTATGTTTCTATGAACAAATTCTGTAGTTCATCCATGCGATATTTAAATGTTTGCAATTGCCTATCCACTGTCAACCCTTTAAGTAACATTCCCCAATCCATCCTAGCCAACTTGCACCTCATACCATCGTAGTTTCCTTTGTTTAAATTCAGGACCCTAGTCTCTGAGTCAACTACTTCACTCTCCATCTTAATGAAGAATTCTATCATATTATGATCGCTCCTCCCCAAGGGGCCTCGCACAACAAGATTACTAATCAATCCTTTCTCATTACATAACACCCAGTCTAAGAAAGTGAACAAATAAAATTGTGGAGTCTCATTCCTTCAGGTATTGAATTTTTCAGGGAGATTTAAAAAATGTCAAATTTTAAATGTCAATTTTTTTTTCTTACTTTTTCTTTCTGTCTCTTTTCTCTCTCTCTCTTAATCCAATCTTTCTCTCGCTCCCTTTAGTTCTCTTTCTGTACCTGATTTGATATTGAATTAATTCCCTTTATTTCACCCTCCTTCCCAATCCTTAAATCTTATTGGTTAAAGAGATACACTGTAGGTTGCCCTGTTCACTCACTTCCCAGATGCCCTGTTTCCCTCGCTGCACCATTATCAGCTCGCACTTTCAGCAACATTGTGGGCAAAATTGTTTTGAGCAGAAGGTGCAGGTGCACGTCTAGCTAATGGCAGATGCCGTTAGATGCCCTGCTACAGCAAAATCTGGCCCACTATTATGTCAGCCACTTCACAGAACCTTTGCAGAAGGGTCTGAAGGTACATATTAGGGGTAAATTTATGAGACTCCGTTGCTGGGTTAAAGGTAGAGCCACAAAATCATAGCCTTGATTCACTCACCACTGCTCTCATCACTACTATCCATTGGGCCAGAATTTGCTGCCAAAATAACGACGTGTTTAAGGGCGCTAACCATTATTAATGTGTAAATCGTCCAGCAACGTGTGGTGAGGAAAAGATACCCCATGAATTGCAAATCACCACAAGTTGCTGGATGATTTGCGCCGCTCCACCGTAAGCCTTGTGAAAACGACATCTCGCCCTCAATCGCCCCATGAATTTCAAGAATTTGCTGCACTTCCACATTAATTGCCATTTATTTTCACAGCAGCAATGTTAGGGCTAGTTCTTAACCATTTTAATGAAGAGATCCTGCAATGCCACTCAACCTTTTTGGTAAATCTATTAACCATCAGTGTTTCCATGGTATAAGAAACTTACCTGTTGAGTAGAGAAAACATAGAAATGCCTGGCATCTAGAACAAAAATTCTCTGATTAGCTTTGGAAGGTGAATGTAGAACTCAGCCACCAACTCAGAATGATTGGTCCAGTCATTGCAATTTTTCTGGATACAGATATCTGAATCTGCAACATTACAAACTGCTTTCCTCCCAGCAAACCCAACCAATCTGACAGACTATCAGACAGTCTTTTAAAGAAGCATTACTTCCACTCAGTTATTGCTGACATTGATTGTTCAGTGTGTGAACAAACTGCAAGCGTTTGTGACAGCTTGAGAGGCAGTTTTGCAGGCTGGAGTTCATTTTACCAGTTGAAGTCTCTTTCACTGTGTTCTGTGAAGGCTGCCAAACAGCAATGGAAAAAACCGACAGACTAATGTCTCTGAGAAAGCATTGTGTTACCTGCCAGGGAATTGGGCATTGATGCGCATGATCCTCTGCTGGTAGTCACTAACCATCTGCACATTGAGGGATCCATTGTGGTTGACATAAGCCCCCCACCCCGGATTATGGCTACGGGCACAAGCAACTGCATTGGTGCAATCAATAAGGTTCCTGCACTTTTGGGAAACCACACAATTGATAAAGACCAGTCTTCCCCTGTTGTTATTGCTGCTGCTGAGGGATGTTGATGTAGGTGGGGTTGGGTGATGGAATAGTCTCAGTAACATCCTTAATGCAACGATGAAGAGCAAACTAAATACTGTTACAGAGATCACGGCTGCGATTTTGCCTACCTCGGTGGGTCTGTGGTGGGTGATGTCGGTGGCGGGGTGCAACCCCGCTACTGTCTCCAGCCCACTGCCCAAAGTGATATTACCCTGATTGGGCTAGTTAAGCCCGCCCAGCACGTTACCCGGTCAATTGAAGGAAGCGGGTCTAATGACGTCACTTGATGACGCATCATCAGCTGGTTTCCTTAAAGGGACCATGCACAAATTGATTTTGACAGTTGTGCTGTCAGTGTAGGGATGCTTCATGGTGTTGGTGTGCATGCTGTGACTCCCTCCATAAGCATATGGAGGGAGTCATGGGAGAGCCTGGATGCAGCCGTGCAGCTCTGTACAGTGCTTGTCAGTGTTTGCAGCACCTCAATGCTGTAGAACACTGACAGCACAACTGTCAAATCAATTATCCTGCCACCATAACAGTTCCTCCCCCACCCGTTATATACTCGTAGCAATGTTTTGGCATAAAACCAGCATAAATCAGATATGCCTGAAATTCCTTGGAAAAAAACGGTGCAACTCCACTCTTACACTATAGTTATGTCAAAACTTCCCAGGAAATTCTGGGATGGTAATTCAAAAAGTATGGTTGCTCTCCTATTTTTCTCTGATGTTTCTGTGTTACTGTTTCACCGAGAAACAGCGAAACAAAGATATTAGAGTTGCTGTGTATGTACCTTTAAGAGAATAACTGGTCTCAGACTGCAGTACCGGCAGTGACCACCCCTGTATAAAAGGCGCTAGTGAGCCTCTGTGTTTTTAGTTTTCACTATTGACTTCCACCAGTAAAGACTTATTTTGTTCACTCCTGCTGTCCGTGTCTCAATTATTCATGGACGTAACACTGGCGACGAGTAAGAAACGAACTTACCTGCAACTCGGCAGCACCTCAGACGACGTTATTGAAGGTCGAAGCCAGAAGAAAGAAACTCGAGAAACGGGCGTCGACCGTGGGCAACCACCCTCCAAATCGTCGGATTGAAAACTTGCAGGAGAGACTGTCCAGAGCCAGGCTGGGTTCCTCGGTCTGTGGTTTCCCAGCTAATCGGGCTGGTGGCAGGTAGTGCACTGATCCTTCCTGGGCTGTGGCGGGCTAGAGCTCGATCGGGTGGCTTTTCAACGGGGCCGGGCAGCGAGTCGGGAAGCAAAGAGAGAGAGAGAGGGTGGAGCACACAGGGCGCGGCCGGTGCTTCGAAGCCGGGCAGTGTTCGGACCTAAGAAGAGGGAGGGAAGTGTCCCAGAGGGTCCGCTCCACGACGGGAAAATAATAAAAGAAAAAAAATCAATATTAAACGCGCAAGAAACCGTGGAAAGCAGCACTAACAACAGCGGGGAAGGCAAAGTGCGGGAGGTGCCATTTTGTTAAATCGGGGAAGAAGGCAAAGCGCGGGAGGCACCATTTTAGATTTGCAAGATGCCGAAGACTGGCTGTATCACTGCTTTTGATAATACAATAGAGGACTGGACCACGTATGTGGAAAGAGTCGAGGTATATTTCGAGGCAAACGAAATAGCGGAGGGGAAAAAGGCATCGATATTGCTAAACTTAATGGGCGCTAGAACGTACGGCCTATTGCGGGACCTGATTACTCCAGCCAAACCGAAGGCGAAGAGTTTTAACGAAATTGTTGCTGTCCTACAGGAACACTTAAACCCTGCACCGCTGTTGATAGCAGAAAGGTTTAAATTCCACAGGAGAACCCAGCACAAAGATGAGAGCAATGCTGAGTATCTTATGGAACTACGCAAGCTATCAAAGCACTGCCAGGACTGGCAGATACCCTACGGGACAAATTTGTCTGTGGACTCCTGAGTGAAGGAACACAGAAGAAGTTACTCTCAGAGAAAGAGCTGACGCTAGATAAGGCTTTCAGCGTGGCAGTATCGTATGAAGCAGCAGCCAGGGGAGCTGCAGAAATTCAACAAAAACCGTAGGAATACGGCACCCACGAAAGGACATGGGGATTTGCAAAATGTTATCGCTGCGGCAGAACTAACCATGACCAGAAGGACTGCTGGTCCAAAGACAAAATATTCAGGCAATGCGGGAAGATGGGACACATTGCACGAGTTTGCAGGTCTGGGAAGAAGACCAGCAACAACAAAAAGGCTACTAAGGAACCGTACAGGAAAGTACAAAAGATGACGGACAGTAGTTCCGAAGACCAGATGAGCGATAGTGAATCCGGGAACAGGAGACTAAGCTGTCTCAAATTTCACAATGTAATCACAAAAGAGGATCACCGAACCATTTGGGTCACCCTCACGATAGCAGGGTCCCAAGTTAAAATGGAATTGGATACAGGATCAGCGCTAACCGTCATGAATCGACGAGACTACGAGCGGCTATTTTCACACATACCCTTGAGAGAGACATCCATCATCTTGACGACGTATACGGGGCAAAAAGTATACCCCAGAGGAAAAATAAGGGTGCCTGTCGAATACAACGACAAGAAAATACGGAAATTGTATCTCTACATACTGCCAAATGGTGGACCACCGTTATTGGGATGGGAATGGACCAGGAAGATAAACTTAGATTGGCATTCCATTCATGCAATGACGGTGGACGGTAAAAAAGATGAAGACGTCACTCCTGGATGATTGTCAACAATCTTAGCTAACGCAAAAGAGGTATTTCAACAAGAACTGGGCACGCTTAAAGGCGTAACCGCTTCGATAAAAATAGAAGAGAATGCAGTTCCCAAGTTTTTCAAAGCAAGACCGGTACCATATGCAATTCGCCCAGCCGTCGAGGCAGAGCTGGAGAATCTGGAGAAGGCGGGCGTGTTGTCTAAGGTCGACTGGAGCGAGTGGGCGACACCCATCGTTCCTGTCATGAAGAAAACGTTAAGCAATAAGTCCGGGGAGCCAAGGAAGATTCGCATCTGTGGGGATTTCAAGGTGATGGTGAACCCAATCCTTCACACAGTACAATATCCTCTTCCAAGGATAGAAGACATCTTCGCCTCACTGTCTGGAGGGAAGCGTTTTACAAAAATTGACCAAGCACAAGCATATTTGCAGATGGAGGTTGAGGAGTCCTCTAGGAAGTATCTCACGATAAACACTCACAAAGGTCTTTACCAGTATCATCGATTGGTATTCGGGGTAGCATCGGCTCCGGCGATATGGCAAAGAGCGATGGAACAAGTCCTCCAAGGGATTCCGGGGACTCAGTGTTACTTGGACGACATCCTTGTAACAGGTGAAGATGACAGTGAACACCTTAACAACCTAGAACAGGTGCTCACTAGACTACGGGAACATGGGTGCGAGCCAACCGCCCCAAGTGCGAATTTTTTAAGAAACAGAAATCGTATTGTGGCCACGTGATTGATGAAGAGGGGTTACATAAGTCCCCTGACAAAATTGAAGCGGTTGTTAAGGCCCCAGCGCCTGAAAATGTGTCGCAACTGAGGTCATTCCTCGGATTGGTGAATTACTATCATAAGTTTTTGCCGAATTTGTCGACAATTCTGCACCCACTGAACGCCCTGCTACGAACGGGGGTAGCATGGAAATGGAGCGATGATTGTAAGCGTGCTTTTCAGAAGAGTAAGGACTTAATCACTTCAAGGGAAGTATTGGCTCACTACAACCCAGCACTGCCAATCAGGCTGGCGTGTGATACGTCTCCCTACGGCATTGGGGCGGTACTGTCACGTAAATTCCTTGATGGTTTAGAGAGGCCGATAGCTTTTGCGTCACGCTCGTTAACTTCAGCCGAGCGTAACTACGCCCAGATTGACAGAGAGGCCCTCAGCCTAGTGTGGGGGGTGAAGAAGTTCAATCACTACCTGCACGGTCAATAATTTACTCTACTAACCGATCATCAACCTCTTGTCTCCATTTTCAACCCTCAGAAGGGCGTACCGATAATGACAGCACAACAGCTGCAGAGATGGTCCCTTTTCCTAGGGACACACCAATATGACATCGAGTACAAAGGAACTAAACAGCATGGAAATGCTGATGGATTGTCACGTCTACCGTTGCCGACGGTGGAAGAAGAAGACCTTGCAGTGGATCCAATGGAGTTATTCCACTCGACCATAGTCGAATGTCTCCCTGTGACGAATGCAAACATAGAAAAGGAAACACGGAATGACCCGACACTATCACGGGTCTATGATTTAACGGTGAAGGGATGGCCAGCACATGGCGAACCACTGCTGCCAGCATTCTCGCCGAGAAGAGAACAGCTGTCAGTGTGCAGAGGAACCTTGATGTGTGGATCCAGAGTAGTAATTCCACCTAAGTTGATGGATAGAGTGCTCAATGAGCTTCATGAGGGTCATCTGGGTGGGGTAAAAATGAAGAGCTTAGCCAGAGCGTTTGTGTGGTGGCTGGGAATCGATAGAGAAATCGAAGAGATGACCAAGAGCTGTGCAGGATGCCAGAAGGTCCACCACAAGCTCCTCTGCATCCATGGGAGTGGCCCTCATCTCCATGGCAAAGGGTGCACATTGATTTTGCTGGTCCCTTCATGGACTCGATGTTTTTAATTGCGGTGGATGCACATTCAAAGTGGCCAGAGGTAATAAAAATGTCCTCAACCACCACGGAAAAAACTATCACAGTTTTACGAACCGTATTCGCCAGGAATGGGCTGCCTGAACAGATTTGCTCTGACAATGGACCACAGTTTATGTCTGAAGAGTTCCGGAGGTTCTTAAAGAACAATGGTGTTGAGCATTACACATCTGCCCCATATCATCCAGCCACTAATGGATTGGCCGAGAGGTTTGTCCAAACATTCAAGAAGGCTATCAAGGCAATGTGTAATGAAGATATACCCCTACAACACAAGGTGGACAACTTCTTGTTTGCCTACCGGAATGCGACACATGCGGTTACCAACCAAACTCCAGCCACGATGTTCTTCAATCGAAGACTACGATGCCGCTTGGATTTGGTTAAGCCAAATGTCCGAAGAGATGTGGAGAACAGGCAGTTTCAGAATATGAATGAAAGGCCGACCAGGAGTTTTAAGATAGGTCAACCAGTTTTGGCCCGGGACTACCGCACTGAGAAATGGCAGCCAGGAACGATTTGTACACGACAAGGACGTCTCATGTATACCGTGGACGTTGGGGAGAGCATTGTAAGACGCCATGCTGACCAGATTCTAGAGTCACTGGAAAACGTCAACTCCACACCACGATCTGATACACCTGGTAATGAAATCGACGTTCCAATTGCAGCTACCGCAGAACCGGTAATATTGGAAGCAGATGAACTAAACAACGACATTGATCCCGACTCAACATTGCCAGAAGAACCTGATACCCCAAAGAGGCGTTATCCAGACAGAATCAGGAAGCCTACTCAAAGACTGAACTTATAATTGCTTAAACTTAACCAATGTATCTAGCAACAGTAATTGTGATTGTAATTAGTTATCATTTAGTTGTTAAATGAATGTTATGTACTGTTTATCTAAAAGGGGAGGAATTGTTGTGTATGTACCTTTAAGAGAATAACTGGTCTCAGACTGCAGTACCGGCAGTGGCCACCCCTGTATAAAAGGCGCTAGTGAGCCTCTGTGTTTTTAGTTTTCACTGTTGACTTCCACCAGTAAAGACTTATTTTGTTCACTCCTGCTGTCCGTGTCTCAATTATTCACGGACGTAACAAGAGTCAAGTTTTTTTTATTTGTTCCTGGGATGTGGGGATCGTTGGCAAGGCCAGTATTTATTGCCCATTCCTAATTGCCCTCAAGGTGGTGGTGGTGAGCCACCTTCTTGAACCGCTGCAGTCCTTGTGGTGAAAGTACACCCACAGTGCTGTTAGTGAGGGAGTTCCAGGATTTGGACCCAGCAAAGATAAAGGAATGGTGATATACATTCCAAGTCAGAATGATGTGTAACTTGGAGGGTAACTTGCAGGTGATGGTGTTCCCATGCACCTGCTGCCCTTGCCCTTCTAGTAAGAGAGTAAATATATTCTTCTGCTTCTCTCTGATGCTTCTCTCCCCTTAACACTTTGTTTTGCTTCTCTCTCTGTCTTCTTATTTCATTTCAGGCAGTGGGGTGGGGAGTGTTATGATGTGGCACGGCAAGAAGCCTCCAATGTCTATAGGCTGCATTTGGGGCAGGGGTTTGAGAGACTTATTCCTCTTCCTCCTACCTCTTGAAAATATAGGGCCAGGTCTTCCTGTGAGTGGTGAACGAATGGCGCCAGCTATTTGTTAGACTTGCACTTGCCCATAGACTTTCAATGGGCTTTTGCACGGCAAATTGCTGTCGGCCAAACATCCAAACAGCACAGCGCCCCCTACACGGCATCTGAGACCTGTGTGAGCAGGGTATGCAACTGTGTACAACAACAGAAAATGCTGGAAACACTCAGCAGGTCAGGCAGCATTGTGGAGAGAGAAACAGAGTTAGCATTTCAGGTCAATGATCCTTTGTCAGAACTGGAAAAAATTGGAGAAGTAACAGGTTTTTAAGCAAGCGTGGGGCAGGGAAAGGGAGGAGGGGGAGGAAAGAACAAAAGGGAAGGTCTGTGATAGGATGGAAGGCAGGAGAGATTTAAAGACAAAAGGGATGATGGTGCATGGCAAAAGGAGATGGTAATGGGACAAGTTAAGAAACAAAAGATGGGTCTGGATGAGATGTAAATGACAATGGTGGAATCATCAACAGCTGCCACGTGAGAGAAAAAGGAAAACATAGGGGCTGAGGTTATAGTCTGAAATTGTTGAACTCGTTGTTGAGTTCAGAATCCTGTAAAGTGCCTAATCGCTTCAACCTTGTGTAAGCAACTGTGTATCTCCTTAACCAATCAGATTGAAGAATCATTAATGAGCAGCACAGAGTCTGAACCAGGCAGTGTTAGTTGGAATGGTGAATTCAATATCACGTCAGGTACAGAAAGTCCATCCAATAAAGAGAGGGAAAGAAAGATTGGATTAAGAGAGAGATAAAAGAGAGGGAAAGAAAGATTGGATTAAGAGAGAGATAAAAGAGAGGGAAAGAAAAAAGTTGAAAAAATATTCGTTACTTTTTTTTAAAATCCCCGACTTAGGGAGGAGCGGCGCATCTCGGACAACAACTTCTGGATTTTCCCGTTTAGCTGCGCATCTGAGCTCGCCGGAAGTTGTCTCACTGTTATTGTCACAGCAAAATCTGGCCCAATATATTAAATTGTCTCTAGAATGAAAAACATGCTGCCCAAATATAACAAAATGTGCACAAAACTCGCTGTCAGTCAATGACAATGTTTTCTTCAGAAAAGATTACAAACATGTAAGAAAGAGGATATATTTTCCCATGAGTTCCTCTTATTAGTTTTATGTAAACTTGAAGCTGCCAATGAGACGGGAAACCCAGTGACGGTAATTTAGTGGTTAGTGTGTGACGGGTTTTACCGAGGTTACTAACTGGCGGTTCCGAGGGACTGCCTAAGAAGAAGAGAACTGACCATTAGCATGCAGTTTCTATCCTGAAACTGGAGTTTATGACAGCAGCCCTTAGCAGCAGCCACCACTTGTAGAACATGAGAAGGATTTTATTTTTTAATTAAAAAACTTTAAAGGGCCTAATTTCTATGACCCTGCCTTGGTGTGGGGCCTCTTGTGCAGTGAGCTTAGGTCGGAAGATCGTGCGCCTGACTGCGCGCGTCTGATTTGCATGGCAGATGATTTTTCGATGGCAACATGGGGCAAAATAGTGAGGCTGTGCCACGCAAGAGACTTCTCCCACCATACGGGCCTCCCCTGTAAAAAGAGGACCGACCCAGAGAGTCTCAGGTCCCCGCCTGTAGAAGCAGGTTTACTTTAAAGGGAGAGGGTAAGATTGTAGGTTATTTTTGGTGGTTACACATTCCCTTTGCTGCATTTTGCTCCATGTATTAGTTGGTTCTGTTAAATAGTTTTCCATTCTTAGTTTGTTTCCCCCAATGTAGTGTCCGAGTATAAATAATACACGGACTGCAGGAGAACAATAATAACAGGTATTTACTGAACAGAGGGTAACTTAGGACTGACATACAGAAGCCTGCTATGGCTTTATATACAGGGGTGGTCACTGCCGGTACTGCAGTATAGAATCAGTTCTTCTCTTAAAGGTACATACACAACAATTCCTCCCCTTTTAGATAAACAGTACATAACATTCATTTAACAACTAAATAATAACTAATTACAATTACAATTTTCTCTGTACTATATACATCAACTGAAATAATCATTTATAAGTTCAGTCTTTGAGGAGGCTTCCTGACCCTGACTGGATAGCGCCTTTCTCGAGTATCCTGTTCTTGCGGCGGAGTTGATTCTGGCTCATTGTCATTGGTTGGTTCGTCAGCTTCCAATACCACTGCTTCTGAGGTAGACGCAATCTGTACTTCGGGTTGATTACCAGGTGCACCTGCTCGTGGTATGGGTTTGGCTTGTTCCTGTGACTCTAGAATCTGGTCAGCATGGCGTCTCACGATGCTCTCTCCAACGTCCACTGTACATTAGTGGTCCCTGCTGTGTGCATATCGTTCCTGGCTGCCATTTTTCTGTTCGGTAGTCGCAGGCCAAGACTGGTTGCCCTAACTTGAAGCTCCTGGTTGGCTTCTCATTTATGTGCTGGAATTGCTTATCCTCAACATCTCGTCTTATGTTTGGTTTGAGCAAATCCAGGCGACATCTTAGCCTTCGGTTGAAGAACATTATGGCTGGAGCTTGGTTGGTGACTGCATGTGTCGCATTCCGGTAAGCAAACAAGAAATTATCCACCTTGTGTTGTAGTGGTATGTCGTCATTATACATTGCCTTTATGGCCTTTTTAAAGGTCTAAACAAACCTCTCAGCCAATCCATTTGTGGCTGGATGATATGGGGCAGATGTGTAATGTTTCACCCCATTATTCCTCAGAAACCTCCGGAAATCCTCGGACACAAGCTGTGGCCCATTGTCGGAGCAAATCTTCTGGCAAGCCATTCCTGGTGAAGATGGTCCGTAGGACTGCAATAGTTTTCTCCGTGGTGGTGGAGGATATTTTGATGACCTCTGGCCATTTCGAATGGGCGTCCACAGCGATTAGGAACATTGAGTCCATAAATGGACCAGCAAAATCAATGTGTACCCATTGCCATGGAGATGAGGGCCACTCCCATGGATGTAGCGGGGCCTGTGGTGGAGCGTTTTGGACCTTCTGGCATCCTATGCATCTCTTGGTCATATCCTCGATTTCTTTATCGATTCCCGGCCACCACACAAACGCCCTGGCTAGACTCTTCATTTTCACTCCTCCCAGATGACCCTCATGAAGCTCATTTAGCACTCTATCTCTCAACTTGGGTGGAATTACCACTCGGGATCCACACATCAAGGACCCCCTGCACACTGACAGCTGTTCTCTCCTTGGCGAGAATGCTGGCAACAGTGAGTCACCATGTGCTGGCCATTCCTTCACCGTCAAATCATAGACCCGAGAGAGTGTCGGGTCATTTTGGGTTTCCTTCTCTATACTTGAGTTTGTAACAGGTAGACATTCGACTATGGTCGCATGGAATATCTCAACAGGGTCCACTGCAGGTGCTTCCTCTACCGTAGGCAACGGTAGGTGCGACAGCCCATCAGCGTTTCCATGCTGTTTCGTACCCTTGTACTCTATGTCGTACTGATGTGCCCCTAGAAAAAGTGACCATCTTTGCAGCCGTTGCGCCGTCATCACCGGAACGCCCTTCTTTGGGTTAAAAATGGAGACCAGGGGCTGATGATCAGTCAGTAGGGTGAATTTCTGCCCGTGCAGATAGTGATTGAACTTCTTCACCCCGCACACCAGGCTGAGGGCCTTCCTGTCAATCTGGGCATAGTTACGCTCGGCTGAGGTTAATGAGCGCGACGCAAAGGCTATTGGCCTCTCTGAACCATCAAGGAATTTGTGTGACAGCACCACTCTGATGCCATAGGGAGACGCATCACATGCTAACCGAATCGGTAGTGTTGGATTGTAGTGGGCCAATACTTCTTTTGAAGTGATTAGGCATTTACATTTCTGAAAGGCACGCTTACACTCATCACTCAATTTCCATGTTGCTCCAGTTTGCAGTAGGGCGTTCAGTGGGTGCAGAATTGTAGATAAATTCAGCAAGAACTTATGGTAGTAGTTCACCAACCCGAGGAACGACCTCAGTTGCGACACATTTTCCGGTGCTGGAGTCTTGACTACAGCCTTAATCTTGTCCGGCAACTTATGCAACCCTTCCTCATCAATCATGTAGCCACAATACGAGATTTGTCTCCTGAAGAACTCGCATTTGGGGCGGTTGGCTCGTAGCCCATATTCCTGTAATCTCGTGAGCACCTGCTCCAGGTTGGCAAGGTGTTCACTGTCATTTTCGCCCGTAACCACTATATCGTCCAAATAACACTGGGTCCCTGGGATCCCTTGCAGGACTTGTTCCATCGCCCTCTGCCAAATAACCGGGGCTGATGCTACCCTGAATACCAGTCGATTGTACTGATAAACGCCTTTGTGAGTGTTTATCGTGAGGTATTTCCTCGATGCTTCTTCCACCTCCATTTGTAGATACGCTTGGGCCAGATCAATCTTTGTAAAGCGTTTCCCTCCAGATAGTGAGGCGAAAATATCTTCTATCCGTGGAAGTGGATATTGTACTGTGTGCAGGACTGGGTTCACAGTTACCTTGAAGTCCCCACAGATGCGAACCTTCTTCGGTTCCCCAGGTGTGCTGCTCAATGATTTCTTCATTACAGGAACGATGGGTGTGGTCCACTCGCTCCAGTCCACATTGGACAGCACACCCGAAAGCTCCAGACTCTCCAGCTCTGCTTCAACAGCTGGGCGGATCGCGTAAAGTACCGGTCTGGCCTTAAAAATTTTTGGGTTTTCGTTATCTTCGATTTTTATCGTTGCCGTTACTCCTTTTAGAGTCCCAAGTCCTTGTTGGAACACCTCTTTCGCGTCAGTTAGAATCTTTGACAGTCGTCCAGGTGTGACGTCATCATCCTTTTTATCAGTCACAGTTAGCGCCTGAATGGAATGCCAATCCAATTGTATTTTTCGGATCCATTCACGTCCCAATAATGGTGGTCCTCCATCTGGTAGTATATCACAGAAATCACAGAATCACAGAAACCCCACAGTGCAGATAGAGGCCATTTCGGCCCATCGAGCCTGCACTGACACATATCCCACCCGATCCCCGTAACCCCACGTATTTAATCCCCCTAACACTAAGGGTCAATTTATCACAGCCAATCAACCTAACCCGCACATCATTGGACTGTGGGAGGAAACCGGTGCACCCGGAGGAAACCCACGCAAACACGGGGAGAATGTGCAAACTCCACACAGACAGTCACCCGAGGCCGGATTCGAAACCGGTTCCCTGGCGCTGTGAGGCAACAGTGCTAACCACTACAGTTTCTGTGTTTCCTTGCCATTGTATTCAACTGGCACCCTTATTTTTCCTCTGGGGTAGACTTTTTGCCCCGTGTATGTCTTCAATACAATGGACGTGTCCTTCAAGGGTATGTGTGAGAATAGCCGCTCATAGTCTCATTGATTCATGACAGTTAGGGCTGATCCTGTGTCCAATTCCATCTTTACTGGGGACCCTGCTATCATGAGGGTGACCCAAATGGTTTGGTGATCCTCCTTTACGATCACGTTGTGTAACTTTAGGCAACTTAGTCTCCTGCTCCCGGAGTCCTTATCACTCTCCTGATCTTCTGAACTATTGTCTGTCAATTTCTTTATTTTCTTGTACTTTTCCTTAGTAGTTCTTGTCGTGTTGGTTTTCTTTCCCGACCTGCAGACTCTTGCTATGTGTCCCATTTCCCCACATTGCCGGCATACTTTGTCCTTAAACCAGCAGTCCTTCTGATCATGGGTTGTTCTGCCGCAGCGATAGTACTTTTCTGCTCCATACGCCATTTCGTTAGCGCTGTATTCCTGTGGTTTCTGTTGTATTTCCGCAGCTCCCCGTGCTGCTGCTTCATAGGATACTGCCACGCTGAAAGCCTGTTCTAGTGTCAGGTCCTTTTCCGAAAGTAGTCGTTTCTGGGTTCCTTCACTCTGGAGCCCACAGACAAACTTATCCCGTAAGGTGTCTGCCAGTCCTGCTCCGAACTGGCAGTGCTTCGATAACTTGCGTTGTTCCGTAAGATAGTCAGCATTGCTCTCATCTTTGTGCTGGTTTCTTTTATGGAACTTGAATCTTTCTGCTATCAGCAGCAGTGTAGGGTTTAGGTGTTCCTGTAAGATATTGACAATCTCCTCAAAACTTTTCTCCATTGGTTTAGCTGGGGTAATTAAATTCCGCAATAGGCCGTACGTTCTCGCGCCCATCAGATTTAATAATACCGATGCCTTCTTTCCATCGGCCACTTCATTTGCCTTGCAGTACACTTCAATTCTTTCCACATACGTGGTCCAGTCTTCTACCTCATTGTCGAAAGCAGTGATACTGCCACTTTTCGGCATCTTGGGTGATTTAAAATGGCGCCTCCCGCGCTTTTTCTTCTTCACCAATGGATTAAAATGGCGCCTCCCGCGCTTTTCCTCCTTCCCCAGTGGAATAAAATGGCGCCTCCCGCGCTTTTCCTTCTTCCCCTTCCTGCCACGCTGCTCCTAGCATTCTGCAGGGTAATGGCGGTGACCCGCGGCTTCGCTACGCTGCCCGGTTCTTGAGCACCGACCGCGCCCTGTGCGCTCCACCCTCTCTCTCTCTCTTTTCCTCCCGATGACGCTGCATGGCCCCTTTGCAGAGCCGCTCGATCGAGCTCGAGCCCGCCACAATCCGGAAGGGTCAGCGCACTACCTGCTACCAGCACGATTTGCTGGAACACCTTGACTGGGGAGCCAAGCCCAGCTCTCCACAGCCTCTCCTGCAACTCTCCGAACTCTGATGGATCCTTGGGCGGTTGCCCGCGGTCGACGCCTGTTGTTCTGACTTCGACCTCCAAAAGCTTCTTCTCAGGGAATGATCCCCGTGAGGTGCTGCAGTACTGCAGGTGAGTTCGAACCTGTTCGTCGCCAATGTAGCATCCGAGTATAAATAATACACGGACTGCAGGAGAACAATAATAACAGGTATTTACTGAACAGAGGGTACTCTTTTATTTGGACCCAAAAAAAAAACCCAATTCAACTGTAAATAAACAAAAGTTCAACTAAAGCTTAACAAATCAAATTAAAATTTGGTTTTCTGTGTTGATGATGCACTCCAGTCCCCGCGGCGCCCATCGGTCGCGGAAATACTCAAGCGCACCGGCGGACACCGCGTGCTCCATCTCCAGGGCCACCCGGGCGCGACCATGGCCGCGGAAGAGATGCAGGCAATCCGGCTGGACGACCCCCTCGACCGCCCGCTGCCTGGACCAATTGATGGCTCTTTTAGCCAGTCCCAGGAGCAGGCCCACAAGGAGGTCCTCCAACCTGTCCGCTCCCCTCCGCACCGGGTGACCGTAGATCAAGAGCGTGGGACTGAAGTGCAACCAAAAATCGAGGAGCAGCCCCTTCAAGTAATGAAAGAGGGGCTGCAACCTCTCACAATCCATATAAATGTGAAAAGCGGACTCCTCCAGGCCGCAAAAAATGCAGGCGGCCTGGGAGTCCGTGAACCTACTTAAAACCTTATTGCACGGGACCGCTCCATGCAACACCCTCCAGGCCAAGTCCCCGATGGAACAAGGGAGGACTCCCGCATAGAGAGCCCTCCATTGGGGACCTCCGCTGCCGCCGGTCGGCAAAACGCCACGCCAAGGCGTGTCCGGACGGTAGACGAAGATGGCAAAGTGGAGAGTGTGCAGGAGCAGCCCGTACAGGAAACCCCTCCGCGCGGAATGAAAAGGCACGGAGGGTATTTCCTCGAGACGGCTCAAGTTGTGAGGCGTCGGTTCCCGAGGGGAGTTTCGGGGCTGGGCGCCGATGAGGAATTCCGTCCGAATGGGGGTAAGCTCGGACGGGATCGCCCCACGTGCTTGAGCCGCCTCGATACACCTAGTGGAGTCGGGGCCCAGTGCCGCTTTTACCGATTCGTTGGTTTCGACCGCGAGCCGGACGTTGGCCCAGGACAGGCGCCGCGCCAGCTCCTCCGGCGCCATCCAGCCCGCTCCTCCACCATCGAGCAGGTCCCCGACTCTGGTCACCTTGCCAGCCACAGCCCTACCCTCCGCCAGCCGCCCGAACCCGTGTTCGTGGAGGTGCGGATTCCTGAGCAGCGGCTCCCGAAGGAGAGCCGCCGCTCCTGACGGGGGAGAGCTCCGCCTGGAAGCGACGTAGTTCCAAACCCATAGTAGTTCCTGGTAGAAGACAGGCAGCTCCCGCAGGCCGGCACGCCTGCTGCCCACTTTCGCAAACAGGAGCTGCGTGTCGTAATTGAGGCCATGCAGCTGGCGGAAGAAAAACGTCGCCAGCGCACACCATCTCGGAGGATTCTCGACGTATAGGTATCTCTGCAGCGTCTGAAGACGGAAAGTCGCAGCCTGGGTGCGAAGGCACACCAGCGCCTGACCGCCCTCCCTAAGCGGGAGACACAGAACCGCGGCAGAGACCCAGTGCTTCCTTTAGTCCCAGAAGAAGTCGATGAGCTTCTTCTGAATCTTGGCGACAAACGCAGGGGGAGGGATCAAAGTGACCAACCGGTACCACAACATGGCGGCCACCAGCTGGTTTATGACCAGCGCTCGACCCCTGGAGGACAACACTCGGAGCAGTCCTGTCCAGCGTCCTAGGCGAGCGGTGACTTTGGCCTCCAGCTCTTGCCAGTTCACCGGCCAAGCGTCCTCGGCAGGGCTAAGGTAGACTCCCAAATAGAGGAGGTGCGTGGTGCTCCAGGCGAAAGGCCTGAACTCCTCCGGCAGGGAGTCCACCCGCCACTGACCCACCAGGAGTCCGGAACATTTCTCCCAGTTGATCTTGGCGGAGGATGCGTCCGAGTAAATCTGCTGGCATTCCCGCATCCTCCGCAAGTCAGCGGGATCCGTGACCATGAGGAGCACGTCATCGGCGTAAGCCGAGAGGACCACCTCCACGTCCGGCCCTTGCAGAGCCAGTCCCGTCAACCTCTTCCGCAAGAGGCGCAGGAAAGGCTCCACGCAAATGGCATATAACTGACCGGACATGGGGCATCCCTGACGCACCCCCCTCCCGAAGCGAAGGGGCGCCGTCAAGGACCCGTTAACTTTAATCAGACACTCCGTGGCGGCGTACAGAAGTCGGATCCGAGCGACGAAATGCGTCCCGAACCCGAATGCGCGCAGAGTCCCGAAGAGATACTCGTGATCCACCCTGTCGAACGCCTTCTCCTGATCCAGGGAAAGGAAGGCGACCGACAGACCAGCCCTCTGGGAGTGGTGGACCAGGTCCCGGACCAGATGGATGTTATCGTGGATGGTCCGGCCCGGGACCGTGTAGGACTGGTCGGGGTGGATCATGTGGGCCAGCACGGTGCCAAGGCGAGCAGACATGGCCCTGGCAAAGATTTTATAGTCCGTGCTGAGGAGGGAGACCGGGCGCCAGTTCTTAAGGAGGCGGAGATCGCCCTTCTTAGGCAGCAGGACAATGACCGCCCTGCGCCAAGAGAGGGGCATCTCCCCGGTCGCCAAACTTTCCCCCAGGACCCGCGCGTAGTCGCCCCCCAAGACATCCCAGAATGCCCTGTGGAACTCCACGGTCAGCCCGTCCAGCCCCGGGGACTTTCCCCTAGAGAGCTGGCGGAGGGCGCCGGTCAGCTCCGCCAGACTTAGCAGAGCGTCCAATTTTTCGGCGCCCTCCGGGCCAACCTTCGTCAGGTCCTCCCACAAAACTCTGCGCGCTTCCTCGCTGGACGGATCCGGAGAGAACAGAGCCCCGTAATAGGCGCGGGTCTCCGTGCTGATTCCCTCTGGATCCGAGACCAGAGATCCGTCGTCGGCCAGCAGCCCCAAGAGTTGCTTACGGACCCCCCGTCTTTTTTCCAGCGAGTAGAAGAAGGGGGAGCCGCGGTCCAGGTCCCGCAGGAGCTGGATCCGCGACCTCACGTACGCGCCTCAGGACCCGAGGAGCTGCAGGTCCTTCAGCGCGCCCTTCTTCTCTTCGTACACCTTCCACAGGGCCGGGTCCTCGACGACCTGACCGAGACGGGACTCCAGGTCGAGCACCTCCTTCTCCAACCGCCCGACCCGGGCCTCCCGCCTCTTGGTCGACCCCTTCGCGTACTCCTGACAGAAGAGACGGATGTGAGCCTTGCCCACATCCCACCATAGCCTCAAGGAGGGGAAGCCCCCCTGCTTCCTTCTCCAGTCGGCCCAGAATCGACGAAACGAATCCCGGAACCGTGCGTCCCCCAGCAGCAGGTTGTTAAAATGCCAGTACACGGACCCCCCCCGCGCGTGCAGCGGAGCGAGCTCCGCCCACACCAGGTGGTGGTCCGTGCACGGCACCGGCCGCATGGAAGCTGCCGGAACGCAGGAGACATACGCCCGGGAAATGTAGAGGCGGTCGATTCTGGACCTTCCTCCCCCAGACCTCACGCTAGTGAAGGCGCTGGAGTCGGGGTGGAGATTTCGCCAGACGTCCACCAAGTCGAAGGACCCAACCAGGTCCCTCAACTTCTCCATCGCCGCCGGGCTTCGCGGGGGACCCGAACGGTCCCTCGCCTCGAGGGTGCAGTTAAAATCCCCCCCGAGGATGACGCACTCGCCCACGTCGATGGAGCCCAAGAGAGCGGACACTTCTTCGAAGAAGCGCACTTGCTGCGCACTGGTCTGAGGGGCGTACACGTTCACTAGATGGAGCGGCACGCCCCCCAGGCGAACAGTGACCTGGAGCAAGCGGCCCGGCACGTGCTCCTTGACCCCCAAGATCTCCAGCTGAAAATGCGGGGCCAGCAAGATAGCCACCCCGCTGGAATTGTTGGAGAGGTGACTCATGCTGACCCCTCCTTGCCACTCCAGGAGCCACGTGGCTTCATCTCCCGGAACGGTGTGGGTTTCTTGCAGGAAGCACACCGCATACTTCCCGTCCCGAAGGACCGAGAAGTTATTGAATCTGCGGCGCGCCTCCCTGCTGCCGTTGATGTTGAGGCTGGCTATGGTTATCTTCATGTCAGAAGCATAGTGCAACCTCTACCTACACCTAATGGGGGGAGGAAGCGCAGCCGCTGGTCAGCCGCCACTTCCTCAGCAGCCCAGTGAGAAACGTTGTGAGCCGACGCAGCTCGAGCGGGTTCACACCCTCGTCCGCGCCCATGATCTTAATGGTGGCGCGGACGGAATCGATGAGCAACGCCAGCTCCGACCACCTGTCGAGGGCCAGCCGGACCTTATTGCGCTGACCCAGGCACGTGGCCATAAAATCCCGGAGTTCCCTTACGGAAATGAGGGGAGACTCGGCAAGGGGCACGAGGTCATCCATCGCCACGTCGGCGCTGGAGTCCGAATCGTCCTCCGTGCCCATCACCGAGTCCCCATCCTCCTCCAGGGGGTCGTCACCAGCGGCCGACCTGTCCGCCGCGCAGTGCGAAGCGAACGACTCGGCCGCGCCAGCCAGCCCCGCCTCCGCCCGGATCCCACCCCCAGGATCGGCGGCAGAGGATTTCTCCCTGGGCTCCTCTAGGGGTGCCGGGCCAGAAGACGGCGGCGGTTCAGGGCTCCCCTCCGCCTCAGATGCCGGAACGACCGGAGAAACCGGGGAGAGAACAATTTCCAGCTCCTCCAGTACGTCCGGCACCAGAGACGCAGCCAGGGGGCCATCCTCCTCCTCGCCACCAACCTCCGATCCAGCGGACGGGGGTTTTTGAATTAAAAGCTCTACCAGGACGAGCATCCCCTGGGAGACGTCCGGGTCGCATTGGGCGAGCTCATTATCCTCGAGCTCACCCGACCCAGCCCCCAGGCTGCCCGACCCGGCGAGGGGTAACGGCACCGATAAAAGGTCAATTTCAATTACTGCCGCGGGTTGTTCCGCAACCCCCCCCACGGGCAGGGTCTCATCCCCATCCCCGGGAGGCACATGCTGGACAGACACATCTGCCTCAGCCTCCCGAGGGACAGGCGACCCCTGCCGATCGCTGGTGATGACGACAGCGCTGGGGGGGGGGCGCAGTACCCGCGGCGGGCGACGACTCCCCCTGCTCGGAGGGACCTTCCTCCTCCCGGTCCTCCTCCTCATCCAGGGGGTCGCGCCTTCTTTTTAGCACGGAGGGAGCGAGGGAGACCTCCATGTCTGCAAAGGCCTCCTCCTCGACTCCCTCCGGCGGAGCAGGTTTGTTGGGTTCCTCGGGCCCGAGCCCGGCCGCAGGTATTGGCATTACCGCTGCGGCGGTTGCGGCCACAGGCTCGGGCACGAGGCCCCTCCCGCTCACATCTGCCCTGATCAACTCCGCGAGGAGCGCGGGTGTAAGGGGCTCAAGGGGCAAGGGCTCGCCATCCACGGGGGGACCCGCCCTAAGGTGTTTCTTTTTTCCCCGCGCCTTCTTTCCGGCCGGACACGCTCCCTCCCCCCCGCCGGAGGCCTTGGTGGCATCGGCCCCCGACGTCAACAGCGCATCAGACGTACTTGACGCGCGGGCAGATCCGGGGGGAAGGGCGGCGGCGGCGGCGCCAGCCTCGGCCGCATGAGATGATCCGGCGGCCTTGGAGGCAGGGCAGTTCCTCCTGATGTGCCCCACCTCCTTGCAGGCATGGCACCTCACACCGTCCGACGTCCAAAAGGCGCGGTAGGCGGTCCCCTCGTGGAGGACGACGAACGCCCCGTCAGTGTCCTCCTCCCGCGCCAGCTGGATAAACAGCTGGCGCCGGAAGGAGAAGACGTGGCGAAGGCTGGCCTCCCGGAAGCCGAGCGGGATGGGTGTGATCCCCGACCTCACCTCCCCAAGTTGTCGCAAATGGGGAAGGAGGAGCTCACCGGGAACATAGGGCGGGACGTTGGAAATAATGATCCTCTGCGCGGTGGCCTCGAGAGGATCCACCGGCAGGAAGGCCCCGCCCACGGTGAGCCCCTTGGCGACAGCCAGGCACACCGCCCGCTCCGACCCCAGGAAGAACACAGCCTTCCCATACATTTTCGAGGCTGCGACGATGGCTGAGGGGCCGACAACCCCAGCCATGGCCTTGACGCAGGCCTCGATGGTCATAGTGGGGTGAGTGTAGCTCTTCACCCCAAGCTTTTTTGTTATTAATCGAAAAGGTGACGGGGCAGCAGGAACAGCGGGAGCAGCTGTGGCTGTGGCTACCACTCTCGCATAGGTCCTGGCTGGCCCTGCCACCGGCGAAGACGCAGTCGCCATTCTGGGGTGCTTTTTTTAAGGGCTACACTCACCCCAAGTCACAGGCCTGAAGGTGTTAATGGTCTCGGTGTATATATATTTTTTTTGTCCTCTATTGAGCAGAGGGAGCTGATTAAAATGAGGACACACCTCTCTCCTTATTGATTTAAATTGGGAGAGGGGCCCTCTCCCCTCTGCTCAATTGGCAATTAATAAAATAGATGAAACTAAGGTGCCTTAGAAAGACAGGCAGAGAGAGACAAAGAGAGAGAGAGAGGTGGGGGGGTGGGAAGGAGGGAGGCCGCAAAGGGCAGTGTTGCCACTCAGGATGGTGGGTGGGTGTTGGCAGGGTTGCACTCTCTGATGGAAAAAGTCTTTGGTGGTGGTGGTCTTCTGGCAGGGGGAGAAGACGTCTTCACCTGGAAAAGCTGGAGAAGCCCAGGCTCAGTCCTGCAACAGGTCTTAACGATGTAATTAAATTAAATTAAGGACTTCACCTTGGGCAGCTCCAAGCTCTCCCAGGGCAGGCAATAGAAGGGATGCTAATTAGTGGTGTGTGTGGCCTAGCTTTTAACAAGAGCCACACACACACACACTACACCCCTTGATGATCCGGCCTTGCTTCTTCTTTTCTCCCCCCACCTAAAATACAAAGTCTTGGGAGAGTGCCCCAAATCACACCCACCTGTAGATGTTCCGGATGAAGTTTTCTTCCCTCCTTTCAAGCAGTTGGTTTCTCTCCCCTCTCTCCCTCTCCTGAAGTGGAGGCCAATTTGGGGAGGCAGTGATAGAAAAGGCCTCTCCCCTGGTTGATGTTGATGTAGGCCTCCTTTCTCCTTCTCCTCCTCTGTCCTCTCTCTCCAGGCACCTCAGTTGATGTAATGATGGTGGAGGTGGTGGTGGTCCAACGTTCTCCTCCTCTTCCTGGTCAGGGGACCACCACTTTAATCCACTCTCCAAAGTCTGGCTGCTCCCTCTGCTCGTGCTTGCAGCTGAACAGAGGGTAACTTAAGACTGACGTACAGAAGCCTGCTATGGCTTTATATACAGGGGTGGTCACTGCCGGTACTGCAGTATAGAATCAGTTCTTCTCTTAAAGGTACATACACAACACCCAATACTTCTCTTTATTATTCCTGATTGCTGCTGGCTTTGACTTTGTACCTTATGAAGAGGTGAGGATTATTAACTCTGTTGCTGGCTGCCTTCTTAAACCCCTCTCCTCTGCCCCTTCCACCCTCACCTCTACCACCAAGTGACAGGAGCTCATGGATCTCTTTGTCCTCAAGATGAAGGCCATCCTTTCAGTTGCTTCCCCCTCTTTGCTGTTGCTCCCTCAGCCAACTCTCCGCAGTCCTTTCTAGCCTTCCCTCTTCCTCCCTCCATTCGTATCCTAGTCCCAATCAAGTCCCGTTTACCCATTACCCTTATCCTCACTGACTTACACCGGCTCCCAATTTCCACAGATCGCAAATGTAAAGTTCTTATCCTTGTCTTTACATGCCTCCATGTGATCTGCCAGGGACATTATGCTTGGTTCATAGGGTACCAGCAGGAGCTGACCACATATCTTGTATGGCACTTAACCTCACAGTTGCTCTCTGTTGTTCCTCCTGAGCCAACCGCAGTGTGAGTGGCGCACTGAATCCATGCAGTCCCCAACACAGTCAGAGCTACTTCCTCAGTAGTTCTGCAGGTGATCCGCTGTGACTGAGAAAAAAGGCAGGCTGCAGCTGCTGTTGCAGCGTCCACTTTAAACCACCATCCCAAGGGCACCACATGTGCAAACCAAAAGGATTGCAATATTGAGCAATCTGCATTTAAATGGCAAGATTCTGGAACTAACAAGAGCACTATCGCACGAATTGACAATTATATCACTGAGCAAGTCAACTCACGGCAGGAATAGTTTAACGTTCCTTAAAGCTGGACAAGTTCAGCAGTGTACAGCACTCTAGGAATGACTCAACCATGAAGTACAGAAAGTGCCCTGAGTAATTCCCAGGCTTCAGTTCCCTCTTTTTGATATTTGTTGTGGCATTTTTACACCCAATCTCCTCCACTGAGAGATGTGATTTCCTGACATAATGATAAATGTGTTCCTGCCAATGATGATTCTTTCAGCTGCATGGAATAAGCAACTATGCCCAGATGTACTATCATGCCTGATGCCAAGAACAGACCAACGTATTGGCAGAAATCTACAGAGGGTTCTTTTAAAGTGAGCGCTTTTGTTCTCTCTCAACAAGGGATGCCGACTGATGGATTTAAAAATAAGAGAGCAGGAGGTGGTTGAATTTTGTGTTTTTTCATGAAGGTTTAAAATTTGCTGCAGCATTAACATCCACTATCAGGTTAATGTAGCGAGATGAAGTTCCTGCTCTTGATCAATTTTAGGATGGATTTTTACCAATGTAGTAGTTATATTGGAAATGCAGCCTGGATCCAGAGTTAGGGCCCAACCTGATAAAGCAGTAAAGCAGAGTGAGAGTACGAAAGAAGGAGTCTTGATCTGCTTTGCTTTGGAATCAATTTGGGCTTTGACACCCGATTTATACCGCACAAGTCTGTAAACCCAAACTACTTCACACCACCGCTAATACACCATTAGAAGGAAAAGTCAGCGTGAGCATCAAACAGAATTTCCTGATTTACACCCACACTGATGTAAAATTAACAACATGAGGAATTTCTGCCCCTCGGCTTTTGTTTTATTTCCTTTCTGTCAGTATTTTTTCTGGGTGACATTAACGAACCAAGACCAAGAGAAAGACCGCGGGTAAAATTTCCGCAGGGTTTCTCCTGTAATTCGGCGGGAGATCGGCCGAAACCTTGGAGAGACAGCTTAAACGGCCATTTACATCATTTCCTCAGGGTTTCTGCCGATCTTGTGCTGAAGTTACGGTAGGAGATTGGGAGAACCCCCATGGAAATACTACCCCTTGGTGAACAATTCGGAGGCAGTGCAAAACCAGGTTAGGATTAAGCAGTAGGTAGAATATCAAGTGAGCTAACTTCAGGAATACGAAACAAGGGAGACGAATTTCCTTAAGCCTCATTCAGCAAGTTGGGGAGGAAATTGCAGCTGCCACTCTGCCCTGGTGTTGACCCTGTTGAAAATTTTGGGAAAGGGACACCATTTAAGAAAAGGGGATGGATACCAACGCCAATTACCATGCTCTCTGGGAGTCTGGCCTGTGGAGGAGAGGGACAGGAATACAAGAGCAGCTGCAGAGTCCCCCCCCCCCCACTTCCAAGTTTGTCTATTAGATACTTTCCCTGGCCACAAGTATGGTGGAGTTGTTGGGATTCCTGGTGGGGGAACGCCATCCCGCCACTTCTGACTCTTTGAGTGATGTCAGAATGGAAGGAGGTGGATGCAAGAAGCAACAGAATTTCCCAGTGTAAATAAACAGGGTGGAGACCCAGCAAAATCGGCTCCCGCTCTGAATTCCTCGCCCTCGCCCACCTTACATTCTCATTCCGTCCTTCCAGGCCCAGTATCTCGGGGCCAAAGTTGCTGAGCAGTCTGCTGATCATCAGAGCTGCCCATCACTGGAAATTGTTGGGGTGTTAGTGCATGTTGTTACACTGCTACTCAGATATACAAGGGCAGTTAACTGTCGGAAACTGGCCCAATGCCAATTAAAATTCCCAAAGGAAGCCAGCACAGTCTTCCGGCCAGAAGTGGAGACCAGTTCCAGCAGTGGGTCAGCACTGATTGTGGCTGTCAAGATTAAAGCTTGTTTGAATTGTTACGCAGCAGCTGCTTCCAGGTCAATGTGGGAGATGTTCGCTTACAGCTCCAAGCCTTAACCCACAACTGAAGCAGTAGCATTGCCTGTCAGGGTCTGGGATTGCATCTCAGTCACGGTGGTAAGCAGTCAGCGGTAAGAAAGAGACCTGCACTTCTAATATGTGGCAGGATTCCCAGAGGTGCAGGGCATCATTGGCTTCATTCATTTGGTCATACCTGCCTGAGCCCAAATCCAGCACCATTCATGAAGAGAAAGAGCTGCCATTTCATCAATGTGCAGGTGGTCTGTAACCAAGGGCTCCGAATAATGCATATGAACGAATGCTATTCTGGCTACTCCCATGATTCCTTCATGCTGTGGTAATTAACATTACCAACCTTATATCAAGGGTCAAGAAGACTCCAGGGTTGGCTTTTGGGGTACTAAGAGTATGCCCCACAGCTGTGTCTCAGAGGATACAGTCTAGTACCTGAAGATAAGAGCTGAAGAGAGGTGATACATTTTGGTAGGATGATCGAGGAGAGGCAATATGAACTAAAGGGTACAATCCTAAAGGGGGTGCATGAACAGAGATTCCTGGGGGCATATGTGTAGCTGCCATTCTATTCTCATACCCTGTCTTTGCCCCTCTTATTTTCTTTTTCACTTCTCCTCTGAACTTTCTATATTTAGCCTGATTCTCAGATGTATCCCCGACTTGACATCTGTCATACGCCCCCTTTTTCTGCTTTTTCTGCTACATTTTACTCTCTATCTCTTTCATCATCCAGAGAGCTCTGACTTTCCCCCTAGTGGGAATGTACCTCGACTGTACCCGAATGATTTACTCTTTAAAGGCAGCCCATTGTTCCACTACAGTTTTGACTGCCAATCTTTGATTCCAATTTATCTGGGCCAGATCCGTTCTCAGCCCATCCTCTTGGGGTCATAAATAGAGGCATAGGCCAGAAGTTTGCCGGTGCTCATGGGGCAGGTTTGGAGGTGGAACATCTGGCAAAATTGCAAAGATTGACAGCAGGTTGGAAACCCACTGTCATCCCACCTCCATTCAATCTTCCCAGGTGTTGGGTCCCCGATTTGCGCATGGACCCGACACCTAGCGGCGGGAAGAGGATTATAGGCACTTAACTGCTTGTTAACTGGTTAACAAGCAGTTAAGAGGCTTTTTCCAATTTTGACAGGTCTACTGCAGGCTTCCCGATGTCTTCCCGATGTCCGGACACCACGCCAGGTAATTGTGGCGTGCTGTGGGTCTACTGTAATGTTTTGCATTGATGACAGCTGCAGAAGTAGTGTGAAGGATCCAATGGTACACTGGTGAGCTTCAGAGGTAAGAAAATGTTGGGAAAATCATTTTTAATGTATTTAGACTTTCCTGTAGGTGACAAGTTTTGAATTGTTTGTGTAGTCCCACCTCATTGGGAGAACCTCTCTCACCAGTGACAGATTGCTTCTGTAACCTCACCTGCAGCTGCCATCTGTTCTAGCCTAAGGAGGTAGTCACTGGAGAGCCTGCGTGCAAGGGCTCAGTGATTGTCAGTGTTTGCAGCATGTCAATGCTGTCAAACACTGAAAAATCAGCTGGAAAAAAAAATTGTGCGTGGCACCTTTAAGAAAACCGGCAGATGACGCGTCATCAACTGACGTCATCTGACACCGGCTTTATCTTAATTGGCTGGCAAACCCACAGGGCGGGCTTAACCAGGCCAATTGACGCAAAATTGCGTCTGTGCGTCGCACGTCGTTGGGGGTGGGATTGGAACCCGGAAGGCGGCTGTCCCGCTCCCAAGCCGCATCAAGAGGAAAAATCGCGGCCAACGAGTACAAAAGCAAGGAAGTTATGATAAACCTTTATAAAACACTGGTTCGGCCTCAACTGGAGTATTGTGTCCAATTCTGGGTACTGCACTTTAGGAAGGATGTGAAGGCCTTAGAGAGGGTGTAGAAAAGATTAACAAGAATGATTCCAGGGATGAGGGACTTCATTTACATGGATAGACTAGAAAAGCTGTTCTGCTTAGAGCAGAGAAGTTTCAGATGAGATTCAATAGAGGTGTTCAAAATCATGCGGGGTCTGGACAGAGTAGATAGAGAGAAACTGTTCCTATTGGCGGAAGGGTCAAGAACCAGAGGACACAGATTTAAGGTGATTGGCAAAAGAACCAAAGGCGACATGAGGAAAAACTTTTTTACGGAGCGAATGGTTAGGATCTGGAATGCACTGCCTGAAAGGATGGTGGGGGCAGACTCAATCACGGCTTTCAAAAGGGAATTGGATAAGTATCTGAAGGGAAAAAATTTGCAGGGCTACGGGGAAAGGGTGGGGGAGTGGGACTAGTTGAAGTGCTCTTGCAGAGAGCCGGCATGAGCTCGACGGGCCGAATGGCCTCCTTCTGTGCTGTAACCATTCTATGATTCTAGGTATGATGCTTCAACCAGGGTCATCATGGAACAAATGTTTGATATCCGCAAATAATAATTCCATTTTTTGGAATGATTGGGGGAGTTCTACAATAAGCCCACTCAAGGCCCGTAAGATTATTGTCACCTGCTGTGTTCTCCACAATTTTAACCTGGAAAGGGGCCTAATGATGGATCAGCTAAGAGAAGAAAGGCAGCAACAAGCTGAACAAGAAAACTGAGCCGTGGTCATGATGGGGTTGGGGTGGCGGGTGGGAAATGCAGCCCTTTAATTCTGTGTGGCCCTCTCCACCTTTCTCTGTAGGCCTCTCTGTTCACAGATCTATACCCATCTATTCAACTGGTAATGGTCCTTTATACTCAACTGAGACATGAAAGGTGGAGGAGCCTTGTGGAAAAGACTAACTTCACTCACTCCAGTGGGAAAGCATGGGCCCTGCTCTGTCAACTTGGCGGGGCAAACCCCGCCTATAAACACAGGATGACCATCGGAGTGAAGGCCCTCGCATCCCACTTGATACAAACATCAAAGGCTCCGGTAATTGCCCTCCTGAAGCAGGGGAAGAATACTTATGAAGCCTTCAGCTACCGCCCGATCTCCTTACTTTGCACTTTTTATAAAGTGCTGGAGAGGCTACTACTCCACAGACTAGCCCCCATCATCGAGTCAACCATTCCTAAGGAGCAAGCAGGCTTCCGGAGCAGCCATAACTGCTGCGACCAAGTGGTAGCATTCTGGAAGTAGGCTTCCAGCGCCAGCTCAAGACCGCCGTAGCGCTCGTGGACCTGTCAGCGACATATGACACAGCATTGGAAGTATGGACTGCTTTTCAAGCTCTCCACCATTTTACCCTGCAGAACAACGATCCATCTTCTGAACTCCATGCTTAGCAACCTGTGGTAAACCACTGTTATTGTTTACACTGTTGTTATCACTACACAAGGTTACCTCTTGCCTCGCATGCTGTTATACCTAGGCATACCTCAGCTGACTCCGCCCATGGCTCCGTCTGCTTGCCCAGGTATTAAGGTGATTGCTTGGCTAGTATTCTTCCTTGCTGGAACCGATCACCCACGAGGGTGGGCTCTGTTATTTAGCCAATAAAAACCTATAGTTACTATCTTAACTCGTCGCTTTTCATGGAATGAATTGATAGGTATATCAATTTTATTGGCTAAATTTTGAAATAACTGACCAGCCCCAGCAGCCGACTTAGCTGCGAGCCCTCCGACCGCCGTACCTGGATCTAAATCCACAGGCAGCGAATTCAGCCCTCGACTTCGATCACTGGCTGAGCTGCTTTGAATCCTACCTGGTAGCCTCCGGCGTGCCATCGGAAGCCGACAAACTAAGAGTTCTGACCGCCCAGGTGAGCCCTAAAGTATTTGCACTCATCCGGGACCTTACTACATACAAGGAGGCCCTCGACCTGCTAAAAGAGCAGTACCGGAGCCCAGTAAATTCAATGTATGCCAGACATCTCCTAAGATCCCGCTCGCAACAGCCAGGAGAGTCTGTAGATGAATTTTTACGGGCGCTACAAACACTCGGCAGGGACTGTGACTTTAAAGCTGTATCGGCTGCACAACATGCTGAAGGAAATATCCGTGACGCCTTCGTGAAAGGCCTTCGGTCCGACTACTCACGGCAAAGACTGCTTGAATCAAAGGACCTCGACTTGAAAGCAGCTACAGCCCTCGCTCGCTCCCTGGAAGTGGCCCATCGGGACCTCGAGGCGTACTCCGGGTACAGTGCTGCGCGACCGTGGGACTCGGGCCCGACTCCGGCCGCAATACCCCTCGCACCGCCGCCCCTGGGACCTACTACGGCGTCGGTGTCCCGGAATCGATCGGGACCGCCACCCCCGGGACCTGCTGCGGCAGCGGAGCCCCGCGATCAGGCCGCCAGCTGCTATTTCTGTGGCCAGGCGAGACATCAAAGGGCGCGCTGCCCTGCAAGGAACGCGACCTGCTCCGGCTGCAGAAAAAAAGGCCTCTTCGCGAACACCTGCAGAGGGAAAGCCACAGACGCCAGCAGTGCCTCATGTGAGTTGTGGGGGCGGCCATCTTTGATCAAGGCCACAGACGCCAGCAGTGCCTCATGTGAGTTGTGGGGGCGGCCATCTTTGATCAAGGCCACAGACGCCAGCAGTGCCTCATGTGAATCGTGGGGGTGGCCATCTTTGATCAAGGCCACAGACGCCAGCAGTACCTCATGTGAGTCGTGGGGGCGGCCATCTTCTCCACCATTTTGTTCGCCGCACTCGGCCGCCATGTTGTCTCCAGACCCGACCACCGCCTCACCTGCCGACGACAGCAGCTCACTCAGCCATACACTGGCCTCCGTCACGCTTGACCAAGCTCTCCCGCATCATCTGTCCAGGTCCATGATGGACATCGAGGTAAACGGCCACGCCACGACCTGCCTGTTCGACAGCGGGAGCACGGAGAGTTTTATTCACCCAGACACGGTGCGCTGCTACTCCCTCACTGTCCGGCCAACGCGCCATCGGATCTTGATGGCGTCGAAGTCCCATTCAACAGACGTCAGCGGATACTGTGTGGTGACCCTGTCAGTTAGGGGCACGGAATATAAAAACTTTAAACTTCTCGTCCTGCCCCAGCTCTGCGCTGCCGTCCTACTAGGGCTGGATTTCCAATGCCACCTCCAAAGTGTCACTTTGGCATACGGTGGACCCCTCCCCCCACTCACAGTCTACAACCAGCAGTTTTTAAACCGCCCGCCGCATACCACCTGCGACCTCTCCACTCTCAAAGTCCCGCCCCCCTCCTTGTTCGCTAACCTCACCCGCGACTGTAAACCCGTCGCTACCAAGAGCAGGCGGTACAGCGCCGGGGACAGAGCTTTTATTAGCTCTGAGGTGCAGCGTCTCCTGAAGGAGGACATCATCGAGGGGAGCACCAGCCCCTGGCGTGCCCAGGTCGTAGTCGTTAAGACCGGCAATAAAAACCGCCTGGTCATCGACTACAGCCAAACCATAAACCGGTACACCCAGCTGGACGCATACCCCCTTCCCCGCATATCTGACATGGTCAACCAGATTGCACAGTACCGGGTATTCTCCACCATCGACCTTAAGTCGGCCTATCACCAACTCCCTATCCGCCCTGAGGACCGCCAGTATACCGCCTTCGAGGCGAATGGCCGCCTTTACCACTTCCTTAGGGTTCCCTTCGGCGTCACCAACGGGGTTTCGGTCTTCCAAAGGGAGATGGACCGGATGGTTGACCAGAACGCGCTGCAGGCCACGTTTCCTTATCTAGATAACGTCACCATCTGCGGCCACGACCAGCAGGACCACGATGTTAATCTGGAGAAATTCCTCCGTACGGCCCAACGGCTGAATCTCACTTACAATAAGGAGAAATGTATGTTTAACACCCCGCGCCTTGCCATCCTCGGCTGCGTAGTAGAGAACGGAGTCATCGGCCCCGACCCCGAAAGAATGCGCCCCCTCATGGAGCTTCCCCTTCCCCACTGTCAAAAGGCACTGAAGAGAACCCTGGGGCTCTTCGCTTACTATGCCCAATGGGTGCCCAATTATGCGGACAAAGCCAGACCCCTCATGAAGTCCACCTCCTTCCCCCTGACAGCAGAAGCACGCGCAGCCTTCTCCCTCATAAAAGGAGACATCGCGAAGGCCACAATGCACGCAGTGGATGAGTCCATCCCTTTCCAAGTGGAGAGCGATGCATCTGACTTCGCCCTAGCTGCAACCCTTAACCAGGCGGGGAGACCTGTGGCCTTCTTCTCAAGGACCCTCCAGGGCCCTGAGATCCGACACTCTTCTGTCGAGAAGGAGGCCCAGGCGATTGTGGAAGCGGTACGACGCTGGAGGCATTACCTGGCAGGCAAACGGTTTACCCTCCTCACCGACCAGCGTTCGGTTGCTTTTATGTTTAATAACAAGCTGAGGGGCAAAATCAAGAATGACAAGATCTTGAGGTGGAGAATTGAGCTCTCCACCTACGAGTACGATATCTTGTACCGGCCTGGTAAACTCAACGAGCCCCCAGATGCTCTATCACGAGGTACATGCGCCAACGTGCAAGTTGATAGACTGCGGACCCTCCACAACGACCTCTGTCACCCCGGGGTCACTAGACTTTACCACTTCATTAAGGCCCGCAACCTGCCCTACTCCATCGAGGAGGTCAGGACCTTGACCAGGAACTGCCAAGTCTGTGCCGAATGCAAACCGCATTTCTACAGGCCGGACAGAGCAAGCCTGATCAAGGCCACCCGCCCCTTCGAGCGCTTGAGCATCGATTTTAAGGGGCCCCTCCCGTCCTCTGACCGTAATGTGTACTTCCTCAACATTATTGACGAGTACTCCCGTTTCCCCTTCGCCATCCCCTGCCCAGACATGACCAGTACCACGGTCATCAAATGCCTGAACGACCTCTTCGCCTTGTTCGGGTTCCCGAACTATATACATAGCGACCGGGGCTCATCCTTCATGAGCGAGGAACTTCGCCAGTTCCTGCTCACGAGAGGTACTGCTGTGAGCAGGACCACCAGCTACAACCCCCGGGGGAACGGCCAGGTGGAAAGAGAGAACGCGACAGTTTGGAAGGCCGTCCTCTTAGCCCTAAAGTCTAAGGGCCTCCCAACCTCTCGCTGGCAGGAAGTCCTCCCGGCAGCGCTCCATTCCATCCGGTCACTGCTTTGTACTGCCATTAACGCCACCCCCCATGAGCAAATGTTCGTTTTCCCCAGGAAGTCGACTACGGGAACCTCGCTACCAACATGGCTGACTTCTCCGGGGCCCGTCCTGCTGCGGAAGCACGTGAGGACCCATAAAACGGACCCCCTGGTCGAGAGGGTGAACCTCCTGCATGCCAACCCCAAGTATGCCTATGTGGAATACCCAGACGGGCGGGAGGACACAGTCTCCTTGCGAGACCTCGCACCCTCGGGCACCCCTGAGACACCACCATTATCCCCCACCACTCCCCCAAATCCAGCTCCTGTAGGCGGCATGCCGGAACCCCAGGGGCCTTCGTCGACCATGCAGACACCAGCATTAACATCGGATACTGCACCACCGCCGCTGCTGTTGCGCCGGTCAGAAAGGCTTACGAGGCCTCCTGATAGACTGACATACACGAACTAGTAGTACACTTCACCCCGCCGGACTCAATTTTAAACAAGGGGTGAATGTGGTAAACCACTGTTATTGTTTACACTGTTGTTATCACTACACAAGGTTACCTCTTGCCTCGCACGCTGTTATACCTAGGCATACCTCAGCTGACTCCGCCCATGGTTCCGCCTGCTTGCCCAGGTATAAAGGTGATTGCTTGGCTAGTATTCTTCCTTGCTGGAACCGATCACCCATGAGGGTGGGCTCTGTTATTTAGCCAATAAAAACCTATAGTTACTATCTTAACTCGTCGCTTTTCATGGAATGAATTGATAGGTATATCACAACCGACACTTCCATGTGTACTCTGGCACCCAGAAGAGCAGATATAGGACATTGAACAACGCACTCCCACAGGGATCTGTCCTGGCACCCATGTTATTTAACGTTTACACCAGTGACCTGCCCGAAACAGAGTCCTGCAAGTTCATATACGCTGATGACATTGCCTTGGCCATGTAAAACATGAATCTGTCCAGCACCGAGGAGACCCTAACCTGTGATTTACAGAGGATGGAGGCCTACTTCCGCCGATGGTGACTTCGGACAAATCCGCAAAAGACCGTCACCATTGGCATTCCACCTCAATACCCATCAAGCAAACCAAACTTTGAAAGTCTCCTTCTGCAGTGCAGAGGTAAACTGTGCCAAAAACCCTCCTATTTAGGAGTCAAACTTGATCGCACCCTTTCATATAGACAACATCTCCAGAACCTTGGGAAGAAACTAAAAAGTAGGGTCAACTTGATCCAGAAATTTGCCGGATCCACATGGGGAGCAGACGCTCAAACCCTCCATATGACAGCACTCGCCCCGGTGTACTCTAGAGTGGAGTACAGCTCTCCAACATGGCTATCAAGTCCACATGTCAAATCCGTTGATGTCCAGCTGAATTCTACTATGAGAATTATCACTGTTATGCTTTTATCGACACAAACACTTTGGCTGCCTGTGCTTGCAAACATCGCGCTACCACACCTACGCCACGAATATACAATCTCCAGAGAATACAACCACTACACCAGGTTGACTTGAACAACCTACCACCAACCGTCTCAAATCTAGAAGGCCATTTTGGACCGTCGCCGAAGTCCTTCAGCGATCTCTCCTCAGCCTTGATGACTGATGGCGAAATGCTTGGAAGAACTGCGACATATGGAATGGATTCCATATAGAGGACCCCACATTACAACCTGAAAGATCAAACCTTCCTCGCAAACAGTGGACAACCATCATCCGCCTCAGAACCGGTCATGATAGATGCTGCCACCTTCTCCACAGATGGAAGATTAAAGCATCCCCATGATGCAACTGTGGAGCTCCTAATCATACCCTGGAGCACATCATTGAGCACTGCCCTCAGAGGAAATTTGCAGGCAGCCTACAAGATATCCACGCTGTTACACCGGAAGCTTTGGCCTGGATATCCAACTTAGATATTGACACTTGATTTGCTTTGCTACTACCATACAAATGAAGAAGACTCAACTGAACACCAGATATTTTTCCTTGACTGTCCAAGCCAGTATTAATTAGCTAAAGGCTAAGAAACACCAATAATAAAGATATATGTAGTCAATCGTAGCCCTGGGAGCAAGAAGATCAATGAGGGCCAACAGATTAAAAATTATATGTATGTTTTGCCTGTCCATCAAATATTTATAGCATTTGAAGCACAGGGAAAAGTGTTTTTATTAATTTAATTTGCAAATATAAATTAAGTTACATAGAAACGTAAAAGATAGGAGCAGGAGTAGGCCATTCGGCCCCTCGAGCCTGCTCCGCCATTTAATGAGATCATGGCTGATCATCCAAATTCAGTACCCTGTCCCTGTTTTCTCCCCATATCCCTTTAGCCTTAAGAAATATATCTAACTCCTTCTTGAATATATTTAATGAAATTGGCCTCAACTGCCTTCTGTGGTAGAGAATTCCACAGGTTAACCACTCTCTGGGTGAAGAAATTCCTCCTCATCTCTGTCCTAAATGGCTTACCCCTTATCCTTAGCCTATGACCCCTTGTTCTGGACTCCCCGACCATCGCGAACATCCTTCCTGCATCTAGTCTGTCTAGTCCTGTTAGAATTTTATAAGTTTCAATGAGATCCCCTCTCATTCTTCTAAACGCCAGCGAATATAAGCCCAATCGACCCAATCTCTCCTCATCCTGCCATCCCAGGTATCAGTCTGGTGAATCTTCGCTGCACTCCCTCCATGGCAAGAACATCCTTCCTCAGATAAGGCGACCAAAACTGCACACAATACTCAAGGTGTGGTCTCACCAAGGCCCTGTACAACTGCAGCAAGACATCATTGCTCCTGTACTCGAATCCTCTCGCTATGAAGGCCAACATACCATTTGCCTTCTTAACCGCCTGCTGCACCTGCATGCTTACCTTCAGCGATTGGTGCACAAGGACACCCAGGTCTTGTTGCACTTCCCCTTCTCCCAATCTATTGCCATTCAGATAATAATCTGCCTTCCTGTTTTTGCCACCAAAGTGGATAACCTCGCATTTATCCACATTATACTGCATAGTTAATATTGCTCCTTTTAAACAACAAATATAAATTCATATATAATCTGAGTTATAATTGTGAATCAATTTAATCTATACATGTGAATTAAGGACAAATTAATATCATTAATATTCTCCAATTAACAGGTTTTTAATGACCTTTGATTTCACATCAAGGTGGCAGGGCAAGTTGATAAAGCTGTTAAAAAGGCATATGGGATCCTTGGCTTTATCAATAGAGGCATAAAGTACAAAAGCAAGGAAGTTATGGTAAAACTTTATAAATCACTGGTTAGGCCTCAGCTGTAATATTGTGACCAATTCTGGGCACCGCACTTTAGGAAGGACATCAAAGCCTTAGAGAGGGTGCAGTGGAGATTTACTAGAATGGTACCAGGGATGAAATACTTCAGTTACATGGAGAGACTGGAGAAGCTGGGGTTGTTCTTCAAGCAGAGAAGGTTAAAGGGAGATTTAATTGAGATGGTCAAAATTATGAATAAATAAGGAAAAACCATTTCCACTGACAGGAGGGTCAGTAACCAAAGGACACACATTTAAGATAATTGGCAAAAGAACCAGAGGGGAGGTAAGGAGATTTTTGTTTTACGCAGATGTGTCATTGAGCAAGCAATCAGCATGCTGAAGATGTGCTTCAGGTGCCTCGACAGATCTGGAGGCGCCCTTCAATACACACCAGCCAGGGTCTCCAGAATGGTCATGGTGTGTTGCACTCTGCACAACATTGCACAGCAGCGAGGTTTGGACATTCAGGAGGAACAAGGTGCAGAGCTCAGAGTTGAGCAGGAGAAAGAGGAGGATGAAGAGGAGGAGGAGGAACATAATGCGGCCAATGCACCAGCACATTGCTGCCTGGGTTGCCCTCATAATGGCGAGGTTCAGTTAGGTTCCACCAGTGCACCCATCTTGGAGCCACATGCAAAACCCACTTCCCATCCCCTTCTCCCAACACAAAGCAGTTCTGCAAACAACCAACCATCCCTTTCACAGCTCCCATTGCTCGGTGTTCTTTCTTCTCTGACCATTCATCACAAGTTAAACGGCCACGTGCCAGGCAGCAGCCAAAAATGGGCAACATGGGAAAGTGGTGTAAACAAATAATCATCCAGAAATTCCAGGCCAGAAGCGTGAGTACGGTCGGCTTACTCACGCTTCTGGCCGTTGGAAATGCCGGCGTTCAGCATGAACAGCGCATGCGGGGAACGCCGGCATTTCCAGACCTCGAGCGCATGCGACTGCACAGGCAGCGCTTGCACAGTGAACTTCGTGGATTTCATTCATGAAATCCGTGAGGTTAAGTCCTTAGAAGTTACACTGAAAAAAAGCAAGTGTAAAGTGGTTCATTGGCTGCGGAGGAAGATATATTTTATCGTGGAGCTTTTGAAATGCAATATTTTTGTTTGGGAAAGGGAGGGAAGTTATTTTAAGAAATTTTAAGTAAGTTTTAAAGTTAAAATTTTTTTTTTTTTTAAAGGGTTTTCAGAACGGTAGGTAGAAGGAGCGATTGTGGCTGTGTGAATGGAATGTGAGAATGAGTTATGTATGTATGTCCACATATATTCCTTTACGTATATGTATGTATGTTTTATATTCCTTTACTATGAATGTATGTTTTTAATTATGATTTTCCAATAAGTTACTTTCTCTGAAAGTCATAATTAAATAATACATTCATACACATAAGTAAAGGAATATATACATAACACGCAAAGGAATATATACAGACATACATACTTTCAGAAGCTCCACGATAAGAAATATCTTCCTCCGCAGCCTCTGTAGCAACTGTACCCATGCTTTTTTCATGTGTAAGTTGTAATGACTGGACCTCACTGAAAGCATTAATGAAAGCGGCGAATTATACTGCGCACGCGCTGCATGTGCAGTCGCACGCGTTCTGCCTCTGAACCCCTTCGTTCAGAGGACAGGAAATGCCGGTTTTCCCCACATGCACTGTGCATGCTGAAAACCGGCATTTCATCCGGCCAGATGCGTAAGTACCCCGACCGTACTAGTGCATTTGGAAGGGAATTATTGGGCCAAAATTTTACATGTCAATAAAATAAAAAATTTAACACTTGCACGACTTGCCCCCTCGCATCTGCGACTGAGGGTCCAAGGAGGTGCATTGCGCAAGAGGTCATCATCGGACGTATCCTCACACTGTTCCCTTTGGGGAACTGTATGAAGTGGTGGAAGGATTTATGGCCGTGATTAACGCTCATTCCGTGACCGTAACCATCTTTGAACCAGCCATTAGGGTGGTTAGTCCTATGGCGGGAGGGTTTTACGGGCTCCCACAACCCATCTGAGGGGGGGGGGCCACCAACACCCACGGACGCAAGTATCCCGCTGGATGTCCACCCAGAATTTAAAGTTGGAGCTCCGACTCCACTTGCCGGGACTGTCTGGAGTGGGGTTCAAAACCCTACTCCTTCTGGCCCAGCGGCGGGGAGTCCCACTCCGCACAAAAGGTGACACCCATACGTTTCCTGCGCCTTTTCCCTCCCCGTGACTGGAGCCCTATGCTGCCATTTCACGTTGCTAATCGGATTGGGCCTTTGTCATAGCGGTAGGATCCCCGCCGCTGGGCCAGATCAGGGTAGGGTTTCGAACCCCGCTCCAGACAGTCCCGGCAAGCGGAGTCGGAGCTCCGGCTCTAAATTCTGGGTTGACATCCAGTGGGATATTTGCGTCCGTGGGTGTGGGTGGCCCCCCCTCCTTGTATAGCTTGTGGGAGCCCATAAAACCCTCCCGCCATAGGACTAACCGCCCTAATGGCTGGTTCAAAGATGGTTACGGTCACGGAATGAGCGTTAATCACGGCCATAAATCCTTCCACCACTTCATACAGTTCCCCAAAGGGAACAGTGTGAAGACACGTATGACGACGACATTGCTAAATAAATAAATGGAATTAAAAAAATTCTTTTAGGGCTTTTAAAAGTCTTTAAATTGCTTTAATTCTCTTTAAAACTACTTCAGATTACTCAAAATAATGTAAACATTTTAAAAAGTTTATAAAAGTTACCAAAATCTTCAAAAAACTTCCAAAAGCCTATTTAAACTGCTGCTTTGCATGTAAAAAAGCAAAGCAGCTTGACAGAAACATTGGGGGCGTGTCCAGTGAAACTGAGACCTCAAGGGGCGTGTCTCACTTACACTGCACGCTCCTGGGTCCGCGCTGGCTGCACTCCTGGGCGGCGTGACGTCATACGCTGCCCGGGAATGTGCTTTCTATTTCTCCAAGTTCAGGCGTCCCAGAAGCTGATCGGCAGGAGCGCGGGGTAAGTGCAAATACGGGGCTTGCACGCGCTGCAAGCCCCGTTCTGGAATTTCTGGCCCAATATTTATGTGGCTCAAAAATTAAACAGAGACTTAACACTCTAACATTGTGCAAGGCACCCATTTGCATACACTTGTGCAACTATAAAACTTTACTCTTCCTCTTCCTAGCACTTCTACTTGGTGCAACCCCTGTGGCTTCAGCAGAGGTAGAGGCAGGCTGCTCAGATCCCTGCTTGGACTGTTGAGATGATCTTGGCCAACGTCCTCTGGGTTTTGGAGCCTGTGAGGACCCCGCTGTGATGAAATATTTCCATTCATCACTGCCTGTGACTGAGGTCGGTTTCAGTGTCATTTCCCTTCCCCCAGGCCTCATTGTATTGTGTACTGGAATGTGCTGTATTGTATACTGGAATGTGCTGGAATGTGCTGTGTGTAGGGCTCCGCCCATACCTGGCCCCGTTTGTAAGCTAGCTTCAGTCTAGCCCCAGTCTCCAGAAGGACGACATCTCTCTCGCTTACGTGTTTCATTCTAAGTTAATAAATGCCTTGTTTTGTTCTGCTACCTTCGAGTCTCGGAATTATTGAGGCACATAAATTTTATTAACTTATTTTTCAACACTATGGATCAACTCCTGAAACCCGAACGTTTGGATCTGGATCAACATGCTCCGGACGCATCAGGACGCTTCGGACACTGGTTTGAGTGTATGGAATTCTTCCTGGACAATTCCGCAGCCGTCAAAGACGCTACGGATGCTGCAAGGATGAGACTCGGAATTCTGCGGAATTGGGTAAGCCACCGGGTTTACCCCCTCATCCAAGACGCCGAGACGTACCTGGCCGCCTGCGACATCTTAAAGGCGCATTACCAGCAGCCTACGAATGAGGTGTATGCTAGGCACCTGCTCGCCACCCGCGCACAGCGACCTGGGGAATCGGTGGAGGGGTTCCTAAGCACCCTGAAAATGCTTGGCAAAGACTGCAAGTGCCGAGATGTAAAAGCCGCAGTGTACACTGACGAGCTTGTTCGCGATGCCTTCATCACAGGCCTCAGCTCCACTTACATCCGGCAAAGACTGCTGGAAAAAATGGGGTTGGACCTGAAACAGGCTGCGGACACTGCGCGATCCCTGGATGTGGCCCAGAGAAACTCGGACACCTACTCTTCAGCCCGCGCCGTCCACGCCGCCACGTGTGCACCGAGGACGCCGCCATCTTGGAAGGCATCTTCCCCGCCCGACAGCCCGACACCGGCTGGGCCCCGCTCTCCCCCCAGAAGCCCTACGACAGCCGCGACGCATCAGGGACCCAACTGCTACTTCTGCGGGCAGCCAAAGCACACCAGAAACCTGTGCCCGGCGAAAGGCACCACCTACTTTAAGTGCGGTAAGAAGGGGCACTTCGGGAAGGTGTGCAGAGGGAACCCCGCCGGAAAACCAACCGCCGGAAAACCCGCCACCGCCGCGTGTGCGCCGTGGGAGCGGCCATCTTGGACGCCATCTTGCCCGACCTCGTGGGGTCCGCCATCTTGTGAGCAGACAGCGTGGACGCCATCTTGTATCGATCAGGGCCCTACAGTGGCATCGGTCACAGTGGACCAGACCAGGCCGCACCCGCTATCCAGATCAATGGTGGACATCGAGGTAACCGGGTGCCGGGTTAAATGCTTAATTGACAGTGGAAGCACGGAGAGCTTTATCCACCCAGAACTGGCACAACAACTCTCCCTAAAGGTGGTCCCTACTCAGGGTACCATCTCTATGGCTGACAAAACCCAGACATCGACCATTCTGGGTTACTGCACGGTACAATTGTGCGTTAACAGAACTGTATATGATAATTTTAAAGTATTAATCATGAAGAACCTATGTGCGAGCGTGATCTTGGGCCTGGATTTCCAGTGCAACCACCAAAGCATCACGCTCAAGTACGGTGGGTCCCAGCCGCCCCTCACAGTGTGCGGTCTGGCTACCCTGAAGGTAAAGCCGCCTTCGCTATTCGCGAACCTTACCCCTAACTGCCGGCCAATAGCGACCAAAAGCAGGAGGTACAGCTGGGAGGACAGGCGGTTTATCGCGACCGAGGTAGACAGGCTCCTGAAAGAGCGCATTATTGAACGCAGCAACAGCCCGTGGCGCGCCCAAGTGGTAGTGGTAAGGTGTAGCGAGAAGAAACGGATGGTGATCGACTATAGTCAAACGATCAACAGGTACACCCTACTAGACGCCTACCCGCTACCCCGCATATCAGAAATGGTGAACCAAATCGCCCAATACCGGGTGTTCTCCACCATCGACCTCAAGTCAGCGTACCACCAGCTCCCTATCAGACCAGAGGACCGCCCGTACACCGCCTTCAAGGCGAACGGACGCCTCTACCAATTCCTCAGAGTCCCCTTTGGGGTGACGAATGGGGTCTCGGTCTTCCAGAGGGAGATGGACTGCATGGTCGATGACCACCACTTGAAGGCAACCTTCCCCTACCTCGACAACTTCACCATCTGCGGTCACAACCAGCAGGATCACGACTCGAACCTCGAGAGGTTCCTGAAAACCGCACAAAAACTCAACCTCACCCACAACGAGGACAAGTGCGTTTACAACACCACGCGCCTCTGCATACTAGGCAGAGTGGTGGAGAATGGGGAAATCGGACCAGACCCCGACCGATTGCGCCCCCTACGGGAGCTGCCCCTGCCCAACACTCCCAAAGCCCTGAAAAGGTGCCTGGGGTTACTTTCTTATTATTCCCAATGGGTCCCCAACTACTCCGACAAAGCCCGCCCCCTCTTGAAAGCATCCTCTTTCCCGCTCTCTGCTGAGGCCCACGCCGCCTTCAAAAGCATTAAGCAGGATATTGAGCGGGCCACGCTACAGGCAGTGGACGAGAACACTCCATTTCAAGTGGAAAGTGATGCGTCTGACTTCGCCTTGGCGGCCACCCTCAACCAGGCGGGGCGGCCCGTAGCTTTCTTCTCGAGGACCCTCCAAGGGCCCGAGATCAGACACTCCTCCGTGGAAAAGGAGGCCCAAGCCATCGTGGAGGCAGTGCGCCACTGGCGCCACTACCTAGCCGGCAAACGCTTCACCCTACTTACCGACCAGCGGTCGGTAGCGTTTATGTTCAATAATAAACAGAGGGGGAAGATTAAAAATGATAAGATTCTTAGGTGGCGGATCGAGCTCTCCACCTTCGAGTACGACATCATTTACCGGCCAGGGGCCCTTAACGAATCCCCTGACGCCCTCTCACGAGGGATGTGTGCCAGCGCCACCGGGGATCGGCTACAGACCCTCCACAACGACCTCTGCCACCCAGGGGTCACGCGGCTGTTCCACTTCATAAAGTCCCGTAACTTACCTTACTCGATTGAGGAAGTTCGGTCCCTGACCAGGAACTGCCGCACTTGCGCTGAGTGCAAGCCTCGGTTCTACCGCCCAGATAGAGCCCACTTAATCAAACTATACGGCCCTTTGAGCGGCTCAGCTTAGATTTCAAGGGCCCCCTCCCATCCGTCGACCGCAATGTTTACTTCCTGAACATTGTGGACGAATACTCCCGGTTCCCATTCGCCTTCCCCTGCCCAGACATGACCAGCGCCACGGTCATTAAATGCCTCAACAGCCTGTTCTGCCTGTTCGGTATGCCGAGCTACATCCATACGGATAGGGGGGCGTCCTTCATGAGTGAAGAGCTACGCCAGTACATGCTGTCCAGGGGGATCGCCACGAGCCGTACCACCAGCTACAACCCCCGGGGTAACGGCCAAGTGGAGCGAGAGAACGGGACAGTATGGAAAGCAGTCACTCTAGCTCTAAGGACCAAGGGCCTCCCTATCTCCCGCTGGCAGGAAGTCCTCTCGGATGTGCTCCATTCGATACGGTTGCTATTGTGTACGGCCACTAATACCACGCCTCATGAACGAATGTTTGTCTTTCCCCGGAAATCCACCTCAGGCGTATCCATGCCATCATGGCTCTCCACCCCAGGTCCGGTACTCGTGCGAAGGCATGTGAGGGGCCACAAGACGGACCCTCTCGTGGAGCCAGTACACCTACTCCACGCCAACCCCCAATACGCATATGTCCGGCACGCCGACGGAAGGGAGGACACCGTGTCCATAAAAGACGTCGCCCCAGCCGGCATCGACAACAACCATGGCAATAGCGGCAACGACGATCACAGCAACTCTTACCCACCCACTACTCTTTCATCACCCCCCGAAGAACACCGACCAACGGCACCCCCACCAACTACCCCTTCAACAACCCTGGCGGCACCCCCGGCAGAGACCCAGGAGGCTACCGGGGACACCCAGCCGACACCCACGGCACCGCAACAGCCACGTCGGTCGCAGAGGACTATCAAACCCCCGAACAGACTAAATCTATAGAAGGGGTGAATGTGATGAAATATTTCCATTCATCACTGCCTGTGACTGAGATCGGTTTCAGTGTCATTTCCCTTCCCCCAGACCTCATTGTATTGTGTACTGGAATGTGCTGTATTGTATACTGGAATGTGCTGGAATGTGCTGTGTGTAGGGCTCCGCCCATACCTGGCCCCGTTTGTAAGCTAGCTTCAGTCTAGCCCCAGTCTCCAGAAGGATGACATCTCTCTCGCTTACGTGTTTTGTTCTAAGTTAATAAAAGCCTTGTTTTGTTCTGCTACCTTCGAGTCTCGGAATTATTGAGGCACATCACCCGCCAAAGACTGCTCAATCTGCAACTGTGCAGGGGTAGACTTGGCTACTGGGACACGAGGCAGCATGTGGGGTACTGACTGAGGGGGGCCGAGGGGGGTGCGCAATGGATGAGCAGTGGAAGAACTTTGAGCAGAGCTTCTACTTCCATGTCCCCTTTCACCATTATCCCTCTCACGGCCCACCTACACACCCCTGTGAGCAATCAGCTGGAGAGCACTTTGCTGCAGGTTAGTGGGGCAATGAATGGCCAAGGTTAGGGTTTCATCAATCCTATTTAAGGTGACATCCCTAGTGTGCAAGCATTGGTGAGGGCCTGCATACACTCGTTGGATTGTCGCGCTTGAATCTCCATGCAGGTGGCCACTCTTTCCATGGATAAAGACATCATCACAAAGGCCTGCAACATCATGCCACTCATGCTTGAGACAAACTCCTCCAATCTCTCTGCAAGCGTGCACAGTGCGGCTGGAAAGCCTGCCAGTACATCACACATCCTTTGCTGCTGCTCCAGAAGTATCCTCTTCATCGGCAGCCCCGCGAGTTTCAGCATCTGCGCCCAGCAGAGCTTGGAGCATCCTGTGCCCTCCAACAGGAACTCTCCACTGCTGTTCCTCTCACTACCATCTGCTCTTGCTCACATGTGATGTGTGAGTTGTAGTGTATGTGCCTTTAAGAGCCCCCTGTGTACTGTAATGCCGGTAATGGCCACTCGGGCTATATAAGCCTGTATATTGTGTTGTATCAGTTAGTTCACCTCCAGACTTTGTTCAGTAAACACCTGTGAAACTAACTCCTGCCTTCAGTGTCTCTATTAACACACGGATACAACATGAGTCACCAGGTGAAAACTCAATTAACTTCCTTAATGGTCCCACTAAAGTGTGAGTATCTGAGCTGGTGCATGGTCTGCATGAGCACTGTGATGGTGCACCCTCAGAGTGAGTGACCTCCTCTGAGGAGTCATCATCGTCCACCTGGATCACCTCCTGCAGGACGCTTGAAGGCCCTGTGGGAGATTAACGACATGACTTAGAACTGTCAAGGTAAGAATATTTTAAGTGATCATTATGCACATGATCATATTGCTGCTGACATCAAGTCAACGTGAGTGTTGTATGCTGTGTAATACTTAATCCTGTTACTAAGTAGCTGGGAGGCCCCCATCTCCCCATCTCCGATGGCCAAGCACGCCGAGACTCCGCTGATGACCAGCGCCTCCTCCTCTGCAGATGTAAGTTATGATATTGACGGAGGACCACCTGCTGTTCTCTGCCTCTCCCTGGTGTTCTGTGCTCTCTTCTCATGCAAGGGGGGAAAGAAGAGACCTATGAGTGAGAGTAATGGCATGTGTTGAACAGATGGATGGAGAGCATTTGTTGAGGGTGACTATGAGGGAGAGGAATGACATTACATAAAGATGAGTATCAGTGGTGAATGGACAGATGGGGATGTGAGGAAGTACATAGATAGAGAGGGATGGGTGCACCTGCAAGGTAAGTTGGTGTGAGGAGTGATGTGCTGGAGTAGGCTTGAGAAGGTAGAGTGAGGGGGTTGGTGTAATACACACATCATGTATTTGAATGTGCAACTGTACTCGCCTTTCCTGCCCTGTTTAGGCCATTAAACCATTTTTGGCACTGAATCCAGGAGCGTGGCACCACACTCCTGATGCCACCTCCAGCCATGCATTCTTGGTTTCACTGGCAGGCTTCTTCCTCCCATCAGTGCGGAACAGTACCTCCCTGCGGGCCCTTACAGCCTCAACAGCACATCCAGGGAGGCATCACTGAAGCGAGGCACAAACTTGCAACATTGGGAGTCCATTATCACAGTTGTTTCTTTTGCTCTCCCACCTCCAGAATACATCAACTGTCACGTTTGCAGTGTCCCTTTAAGTAATGGAGTTGAAATCGACTCGTGTGGATCGTCATGTGGGCGCTCAACCTAATTGGTCGAGAAACCTGGAAGTCAGATGCAAATGCAATGACTGGGTCAAAAAGCCACTGACAGATGCGCTGCACTTACTTTTGGGTTTCCTGCATGCTACCGGACACCAACCCCTGTTCCCAGCATGTTGGCAGGTAAAAATCCCCCCAATGTCTCCATCCCCATGATATTTAATGGTTTGCTCTGAAGGCGCAATGTATTCATGGAGAGTCAGTATAAAACGGCCACACTTCCAACCTCACTTCCTGGTCTTCAGCAATTAGCTCCTTCAAACTATTTGCAGCTGCTTTCTGAGTGTGTGGAAGTGGCAATTGTTTTTAGCTTTCTTTCTCTATTGCATTTAGAAGTATAATTTTGCATTTTCCTTTTCTCTCCACTTTCTTTTTCAACTGCTTCGTTCAAGGGAGTTTCCCTGTCAATTCAATTAGCCTCCACTCGTAGGATGGGTATTCCTCTGGGAATGCCTCACCTTCCAGGAGCTAGAGAATGAGGAGTTGATTTACAGGAATGAGCTGGAGATGGAGCTGCTCTGAGGCAGGCTGCACAAAGCCATCGTTACACGCGCACATGGGTACACAGATCCCACCAGAGCTATTTGAGCATGGTAAGGAAATGTGACTCTGCAGATTGGGATTGGGCCCTTAATGTGCCATCTTGGCATTAACGGGACTTAAAGGCCTGATAATGGCCATCATCTTGCACCAGTTCACTGTGCTAGCATGGTATAAATTAATAGGCCATAGCCCTCCTTCCTCTTGTGGCAGCTCATTTTCTGCCACGATCACTTGCTCTCCCTCACTTGTCACTATGACCCATTCTGGCCCAGATAGATGCACCTGTCACTGTGACTCAAATAGATGCACTTGTCACCAATGTTTCACGTAATTTTTCTTTGGGCTGTGCGGCCCCTTTAACGGGCTGCACGGCGCATTCAAAAGTAACCGAATGCGCGTTTTTTTCAATTTAAAGGCCGACTCACCAGCTACGCGGGACACCGCGACCGGCTTTTCCAATGTTAAAAAACTGTGAATGGGCTGCAGAGTCACTTAAAGGGAACGCACAGCAAAATAAATTAGGGGGAACATTGCCTGTCACGGGGTCCCAGATAAATACACCTGCGAGTGTGCCCAGAAAGATGCACCTGTCACTGTGCCCAGATACATGCACCTGTCACTGTGCCTAGAGAGATGCACCTGTCATTGTGACCAGATAGATGCACCTGTCACTGTGCCCTAGATAGATACACCTGTCACTCTGCTCCAGATAGATGCACTTGTCACTGTGCCCAGAGAGATGCTCCTGTCACTGCGCCTAGATAGATGCACCTGTCACTGTGCCCAGATAGATACACCTGTCACTGTGCCCCAGATAGATACACCTGTCACTCTGCTCCAGATAGATGCACCTGTCACTCTGCTCCAGATAGATACACCTTTAACTGTGCCCAGATAGTTGCACCTGTCACTCTGCTCCAGATAGATGCACCTGTCACTCTGCTCCAGATAGATACTCCTGTCACTGTGCCCAGATAGTTGCACCTGTCACTGTGCCAAGATAGGTACAGCTGTCACCGCCCAGATAGATACACCTGTCACTGTGCCTAGAGTGATGCATCTGTCACTGTGCCCAGATAGATGCACCTGTCACTGTGCCCAGATAGGTACAGCTGTCACTGCCCAGATAGATACACCTGTCACTGTGCCTAGAGAGATGCATCTGTCACTGTGCCCAGATAGATGCACCTGTCACTGTGCCCAGATAGGTACAGCTGTCACTGCCCAGATAGATACACCTGTCACTGTGCCTAGAGTGATGCATCTGTCACTGTGCCCAGATAGTTGCACCTGTCACTGTGGCAAGATAGGTACAGCTGTCACTGCCCAGATAGATACACATGTTACTGTGCCTAGAGAGATGCACCTGTCACTATGCACAGATAGATGCACCTGTCACTGTGCCCAGATAGATACACCATTCATTGTGCCCAGATAGATGCACCTGTCACTGTGCCCAGATAGATACACCATTCATTGTGCCCAGATAGATACACCTGTCACTGTGCCCAGATAGATACACCATTCACTGTGCCCAGATAGATGCAGCTGTCACTGTGCCCAGATAGATGCACCTGTCACTGCGCCGAGATAGATGCACCTGTCACTGTGCCCAGATAGGTACACCTGTCACTGTGCCCAGATAGTTGCACCTGTCACTGTGCCCAGATAGATGCATTTGTCACTGAGCCTAGATAGATGCTCCTGTCATTGTGCCAAGATAGATACACCTGTCACTGTGCTCCAGATAGGCGGACCGGCCACTGTGCTCAGATAGATGCACGTGTGACTGTCCCCACATAGATGCACCTGTGACTGTGCCCAGATAGATACACCCGTCACTGCAACTAGATAGATGCACCTGTCATTGTGCCCAGATAGATACACCTGTCACTGTGCCCAGATAGATAAACCTGTCACTGCCCAGATAGATGCACCTGTTACTGTGCCTAGAGAGATGCACCTGTCACTGTGCCCAGATACATGCACCTGTCATTGTGGCTAGAGAGATACACCTGTCACTGTGCTCAGATAGATGCACTTGTCACTGTGCCCAGATAGATGCAGCTGTCACTGTGCCCAGATAGATGCACCTGTCACTGCGCCTAGATAGATGCACCTGTCACTGTGCCCAGATAGGTACACCTGTCACTGTGCCCCAGATAGATGCACCTGTCACTCTGCTCCAGATAGGTACACATGTCACTGTGCCCAGATAGTTGCACCTGTCACTGTGCCCAGATAAATGCATTTGTCACTGAGCCTAGATAGATGCTCCTGTCATTGTGCCAAGATAGATACACCTGTCACTGTGCTCAGATAGGTACACCTGTCACTGTGCCCAGATAGGTACAGCTGTCACTGCCCAGATAGATACACCTGTCACTGTGCCCAGATAGATGCACCTGTCATTGTGCTCCAGATAGATGCATCTGTCACTGTGCCCAGACAGATGCACCTGTCATTGTGCCCAGATAGATGCACCTGTCACTGTGCCTAGAGAGATGCAACTGTCACTGTGCCCAGATAGATGCACCTGTCAATGGACCTTGATAGATGCATGTGTCACTGTGCCCAGATAGATACATCAGTCCCTCTGCTCCAGATAGATGCACCTGTCACTCTGCTCCAGATAGATGCACTTGTGACTGTGCCTAGATAGATGCACCTGTCACTGCCCAGATAGATGCACCAGTCACTGTGCCTCAGATAGATGCACCTGTCACTGTGCCCAGATAGATACACCTGTCGCTGTGCCCAGATAGATACACCTGTCGCTGTGCCCAGATAGATACACCTGTCATTGTGCTCCAGATAGCTAGACCTGCCACTGTGCACAGATAGATGCACCTGTGACTGTCCCCACATAGATGCACCTGTGACTGTGCCCAGATAGATACATCTGTTACTGCCCAGATGGATGCACCTGTCACTGTGCGTAGAGAGATGAACCTGTCACAGTGCCCAGATAGATATACCTGTCACTGTGCCCAGATAGATACACCTGTCACTGCACCTAGATAGATGCACCTGTCACTGTGCCCAGATGGATACACCTGTCATTGCACGTAGATAGATGCACCTGTCACTGTGGCCAGATAGATGCTTCTGTGACTGTGCCCAGATAGACGGACCTGTCACTGGACCTTGATAGATGCACGTGTCACTGTGCCCAGATAGGTACAACAGTCCCTCTGCTCCAGATTGATACACCTGTCACTGTGCCCAGATAGATACATCAGTCCCTCTGCTCCAGATAGATGCACCTGTCACTCTGCTCCAGATAGATGCACTTGTGACTGTGCCTAGATAGATGCACCTGTCACTGCCCAGATAGATGCACCAGTCACTGTGCCCCAGATAGATGCACCTGTCACTGTGCCCAGATAGATACACCTGTCGCTGTGCCCAGATAGATACACCTGTCATTGTGCTCCAGATAGCTAGACCTGCCACTGTGCACAGATAGATGCACCTGTGACTGTCCCCACATAGATGCACCTGTGACTGTGCCCAGATAGATACATCTGTTACTGCCCAGATAGATGCACCAGTCACCGTGCCCCAGATAGATGCACCTGTCACTGTGTCCAGATAGATGCACCTGTCACTGTGCCCAGATAGATACACCTGTGACTGTGCTCAGATAGATGCACCTGTCTCTGTGCCCAGCTAAAAAAAATGTGAATGTCCCCAGATAGATGCAGCTGTCACTGCCCAGATAGATGCACCTGTCACTATGTCTAGAGAGATGCACCTGTCACTGTGCCCAGATAGATACACCGGTCACTGTGCCCCAGACAGATACACCTGTCACTCTGCTCGAGAGAGATGCACCTGTCACTCTGCCCCAGTTAGATGCACTTGTCACTGTACCCAGATAGATGCACCAGTGACTGTGCCCAGATAGGTACAGCTGTCACTGCCCAGATAGATGCACATGTCACTCTGCTCCACATGGATGCACCTGTCACTCTTCTCCAGATAGATGCACCAGTCACTGTGCCTCAGATAGATACACCTGACACTGCCCAGATAGATGCACCTGTCACTATGTCTAGAGAGATGCACCTGTCACTGTGCCCAGATAGATACACCTGTCACTGTGCCCCAGACAGATACACCTGTCACTCTGCTGCAGAGAGATGTACCTGTCACTCTGCTCCAGATAGATGCACTTGTCAATGTACCCAGATAGATTCTCCGGTGACTGTGCCCAGATAGGTACAGCTGTCACTGCCCAGATAGATGCACATGTCACTCTTCTCCACATGGATGCACCTGTCACTCTGCTCCAGATAGAGGCACCTGTCACTGTGCCCCAGATAGATGCACCTGTCACTGTGCCCAGATAGGTGGATCTGCCACTGTGCTCAGATAGATACACCTGTCACTGTGTCCAGATAGATGCACCTGTCACTGTGCCCCAGATAGATACACCTGTCACTGTGCCCAGATAGATACACCTGTCATTGTGCTCCACATAGGTGGAACTGTCACAGTGCCCCAGATAGGCACACCTGTCACTCTGCTCCAGATAGATGCACCTGTCACTCTGTTCCACATAGATGCACATGTCACTGTGCCCAGATAGATGCACATGTGACTGTGACCAGATAGGTAAACCTGTCACTGCTCAGATAGATGCACCTGTCACTCTGCTCCAGGTAGATACACCTGTCATTGTGCTCCAGATAGATACACCTGTCACTTTGCCACAGATAGATTTACCTGTCAGTGTGCCCCAGATAGATGCACCTGTCACTGTGCCCAGATAGATACACCTGTGACTGCCAAGATAGATGCACCTGTCACTGTGCCCAGTTAGATGCACCTGTCATTGTGCCCCAGAGAGATAGACCTGTCACTGTGCCCAGATAGATGCACCTCTCATTGTGCCCAGATAGATACATCTGTCACTGTGCTCAAATAGATACACCTGTCACTGTGCTCAGATAGAGGCACCTATCACGCTGCCCCAGATAGATACACCTGTCACTGTGCCCAGATAGATGCACCTGTCACTGTAGCCAGATATATACACCTGACACTCCGATCCAGATAGATGCACCTGTCACTCTGTTCCAGATAGATGCACATGTAACTGTGCCCAGATATATACACCTGACACTCCGATCCAGAGAGATGCACCTGTCACGCAGCTCCAGATTGATGCACCCTGTCACTGTGCCCAGAGATATAAACCTGTCACTGTGCCCAGATAGCTGCACCTGTCACTGTGCCCAGATAGATGCACCTGTCATTGTGCCCAGATAGATACATCTGTCACTACCCAGATAGATGCATCTGTCACTGTGCCCAGATATATACACCTGTGACTGTGTCCAGATAGATGCACCTATCACTGTGCCCACATAGATGTACCAGTGACTGTGCCCAGATAGATGCATATGTGACTGCGACCAGAAAGGCACACCTGTCACTACCCAGATAGATGCATCTGTCACTGTGCTCAGATAGATACACCTGTGACTGTGCCCAGATAGATGCACCTGTCACTGTGCCCAGATAGATGTACCAGTGACTGTGCCCAGATAGATGCACCTGTCACTGTGCCCAGAGAGATAAACCTGCGATGGTGTCCAGATAGATGTTCCTGTGACTGTGCCTAGATAGATGCACCTGTCACTGTGCCCAGATAGATGCACCTGTGACTGTGCCCAGATAGATGCACCTGTCACTGTGCCTAGATTGATGCACCTGTCACTGTCCCCAGATAGATACACATGTCACTGTGCCCCAGATAGATACATCTGTCACTCTGCTCCTGATAGATGCACCTGTCACTGCGCCCAGATAGGTACAGCTGTCACTGCCCAGATAGATACACCAGTCACTGTGCCGAGATAGATATACCTGTCACTGTGCCCAGATAGATAAGCCTGTCACTTTGTTCCAGATAGATGCACCTGTCACTGTGCCCAGATAGATGCAGCTGTTATTGTGCTCCTGGTAGGTAGATCTGTCACTGTGCCCAGATAGATGACCCTGTCACTGTGCCCAGATAGATACACCTGTCATTGTGCTCCAGGTAGTTGCATCTGTCACTCTGCTCAGACAGATGCACCTGTCATTGTGCCCAGATAGATGCACCTGTCACTGTGCCTAGAGAAATGCAACTGTCACTGTGCCCAGATAAATGCACCTGTCACTGTGCCCAGATGGATGCACCTGTCACTGTGATGCCCCTTTCACTCTGCTCCACATGGATTCACCTGTCACTCTGCTCCAGATAGACGCACCTGTCACTGTGCCCAGATAGATGCACCTGTGACTGTGCCCAGATAGATGCACCTGTGACTGTGCCCAGATAGATGCACTTTCACTACCCAGATAGATGCACCTGCCACTGTGCCCCAGATAGATACACCTGTCACTGTGCCCAGATAGATACACCTGTCACTGTGCCCAGATAGATGCACCTGTCACTGTGCCCAGATAGATACAGCTGTCACAGTGCCCCAGATTGATACACCTGTCACTTTGTTCCAGATAGATGCACATGTCACTGTGCCCAGATAGATGCACATTTGACTGCGACCAAATAGGTGCTCCTGTCACTTCCCAGATAGGTGCACCTGTCACCATGCTCCAGATAGATGCACCAGTCACTATGCCCCAGATAGATGCACCTGTCACTGTGCCCAGATAGATGCACCTGTCACTGTGCCCAGATAGATGCACCTGTCACTGTGCACAGATAGATACACCTGTGACTGTGCTCAGATAGGTGCACCTGTCTCTGTGCCCAGATAAAAAATGTGAATGTCCTCAGACAGATACAGCTGTCACTGCCCAGATAGATGCACCTGTCACTATGTCTAGAGAGATGCACCTGTCACTGTGCCCAGATAGATACACCAGTCACTGTGCCCCAGACAGATACACCTGTCACTCTGCTCCAGAGAGATGCACCTGTCACTCTTCTCCAGTTAGATGCACTTGTTACTGTACCCAGATAGATGCACCAGTGACTGTGCCCAGATAGGTACAGCTGTCACTGCCCAGATAGATGCACATGTCACTCTGCTCCACCTGTCACTCTTCTCCAGATAGATGCACCTGTCACTGTGCCTCAGATAGATACACCTTTCACTGCCCAGATAGATGCACCTGTCACTGTGTCTAGAGAGATGCACCTGTCACTGTGCCCCAGACAGATACACCTGTCACTCTCCTGCAGAGAGATGCACCTGTCACTCTGCTCCAGATAGATGCACTTGTCACTCTGCCCCAAATAGATGTCCCTGTCACTGTGCCCAGATAGATGCACCTGTCACTGTGCCCAGATAGATGTACCTGTCATTCTGCTCCACATGGATGCACCTGTCACTCTGCTACAGATGGATGCACCTGTCACTCTGCCCCAAATAGATGTCCCTGTCACTGTGCCCAGATAGATGGACCTGTGACTTTGCCCAGATAGATGCACATGTGACTGTGCCCAGATAGGTGCATCTGCCACTGTGCTCAGATAGATACACCTGTCACTGTGTCCAGATAGATGCACCTGTCACTGTGCCCAGATAGATACACCTGTCATTGTGCTCCAGATAGGTGGAACTGTCACAGTGCCCCAGATAGGCACACCTGTCACTCTGCTCCAGATAGATGCACCTGTCACTCTGTTCCACATTGATGCACATGTCACTGTGCCCAGATAGATGCACATGCGACAGCGACCAGATAGGTACACCTGTCACTGTGCTCCAGATAGGTGGAACTGTCACAGTGCCCCAGATAGGCACACCTGTCACTCTGCTCCAGATAGATGCACCTGTCACTCTGTTCCACATTGATGCACATGTCACTGTGCACAGATAGATGCACCTGTGACTGTCCCCACATAGATGCACCTGTGACTGTGCCCAGATAGATACATCTGTTACTGCCCAGATGGATGCACCTGTCACTGTGCGTAGAGAGATGAACCTGTCACAGTGCCCAGATAGATATACCTGTCACTGTGCCCAGATAGATACACCTGTCACTGCACCTAGATAGATGCACCTGTCACTGTGCCCAGATGGATACACCTGTCATTGCACGTAGATAGATGCACCTGTCACTGTGGCCAGATAGATGCTTCTGTGACTGTGCCCAGATAGACGGACCTGTCACTGGACCTTGATAGATGCACGTGTCACTGTGCCCAGATAGGTACAACAGTCCCTCTGCTCCAGATTGATACACCTGTCACTGTGCCCAGATAGATACATCAGTCCCTCTGCTCCAGATAGATGCACCTGTCACTCTGCTCCAGATAGATGCACTTGTGACTGTGCCTAGATAGATGCACCTGTCACTGCCCAGATAGATGCACCAGTCACTGTGCCCCAGATAGATGCACCTGTCACTGTGCCCAGATAGATACACCTGTCGCTGTGCCCAGATAGATACACCTGTCATTGTGCTCCAGATAGCTAGACCTGCCACTGTGCACAGATAGATGCACCTGTGACTGTCCCCACATAGATGCACCTGTGACTGTGCCCAGATAGATACATCTGTTACTGCCCAGATAGATGCACCAGTCACCGTGCCCCAGATAGATGCACCTGTCACTGTGTCCAGATAGATGCACCTGTCACTGTGCCCAGATAGATACACCTGTGACTGTGCTCAGATAGATGCACCTGTCTCTGTGCCCAGCTAAAAAAAATGTGAATGTCCCCAGATAGATGCAGCTGTCACTGCCCAGATAGATGCACCTGTCACTATGTCTAGAGAGATGCACCTGTCACTGTGCCCAGATAGATACACCGGTCACTGTGCCCCAGACAGATACACCTGTCACTCTGCTCGAGAGAGATGCACCTGTCACTCTGCCCCAGTTAGATGCACTTGTCACTGTACCCAGATAGATGCACCAGTGACTGTGCCCAGATAGGTACAGCTGTCACTGCCCAGATAGATGCACATGTCACTCTGCTCCACATGGATGCACCTGTCACTCTTCTCCAGATAGATGCACCAGTCACTGTGCCTCAGATAGATACACCTGACACTGCCCAGATAGATGCACCTGTCACTATGTCTAGAGAGATGCACCTGTCACTGTGCCCAGATAGATACACCTGTCACTGTGCCCCAGACAGATACACCTGTCACTCTGCTGCAGAGAGATGTACCTGTCACTCTGCTCCAGATAGATGCACTTGTCAATGTACCCAGATAGATTCTCCGGTGACTGTGCCCAGATAGGTACAGCTGTCACTGCCCAGATAGATGCACATGTCACTCTTCTCCACATGGATGCACCTGTCACTCTGCTCCAGATAGAGGCACCTGTCACTGTGCCCCAGATAGATGCACCTGTCACTGTGCCCAGATAGGTGGATCTGCCACTGTGCTCAGATAGATACACCTGTCACTGTGTCCAGATAGATGCACCTGTCACTGTGCCCCAGATAGATACACCTGTCACTGTGCCCAGATAGATACACCTGTCATTGTGCTCCACATAGGTGGAACTGTCACAGTGCCCCAGATAGGCACACCTGTCACTCTGCTCCAGATAGATGCACCTGTCACTCTGTTCCACATAGATGCACATGTCACTGTGCCCAGATAGATGCACATGTGACTGTGACCAGATAGGTAAACCTGTCACTGCTCAGATAGATGCACCTGTCACTCTGCTCCAGGTAGATACACCTGTCATTGTGCTCCAGATAGATACACCTGTCACTTTGCCACAGATAGATTTACCTGTCAGTGTGCCCCAGATAGATGCACCTGTCACTGTGCCCAGATAGATACACCTGTGACTGCCAAGATAGATGCACCTGTCACTGTGCCCAGTTAGATGCACCTGTCATTGTGCCCCAGAGAGATAGACCTGTCACTGTGCCCAGATAGATGCACCTCTCATTGTGCCCAGATAGATACATCTGTCACTGTGCTCAAATAGATACACCTGTCACTGTGCTCAGATAGAGGCACCTATCACGCTGCCCCAGATAGATACACCTGTCACTGTGCCCAGATAGATGCACCTGTCACTGTAGCCAGATATATACACCTGACACTCCGATCCAGATAGATGCACCTGTCACTCTGTTCCAGATAGATGCACATGTAACTGTGCCCAGATATATACACCTGACACTCCGATCCAGAGAGATGCACCTGTCACGCAGCTCCAGATTGATGCACCCTGTCACTGTGCCCAGAGATATAAACCTGTCACTGTGCCCAGATAGCTGCACCTGTCACTGTGCCCAGATAGATGCACCTGTCATTGTGCCCAGATAGATACATCTGTCACTACCCAGATAGATGCATCTGTCACTGTGCCCAGATATATACACCTGTGACTGTGTCCAGATAGATGCACCTATCACTGTGCCCACATAGATGTACCAGTGACTGTGCCCAGATAGATGCATATGTGACTGCGACCAGAAAGGCACACCTGTCACTACCCAGATAGATGCATCTGTCACTGTGCTCAGATAGATACACCTGTGACTGTGCCCAGATAGATGCACCTGTCACTGTGCCCAGATAGATGTACCAGTGACTGTGCCCAGATAGATGCACCTGTCACTGTGCCCAGAGAGATAAACCTGCGATGGTGTCCAGATAGATGTTCCTGTGACTGTGCCTAGATAGATGCACCTGTCACTGTGCCCAGATAGATGCACCTGTGACTGTGCCCAGATAGATGCACCTGTCACTGTGCCTAGATTGATGCACCTGTCACTGTCCCCAGATAGATACACATGTCACTGTGCCCCAGATAGATACATCTGTCACTCTGCTCCTGATAGATGCACCTGTCACTGCGCCCAGATAGGTACAGCTGTCACTGCCCAGATAGATACACCAGTCACTGTGCCGAGATAGATATACCTGTCACTGTGCCCAGATAGATAAGCCTGTCACTTTGTTCCAGATAGATGCACCTGTCACTGTGCCCAGATAGATGCAGCTGTTATTGTGCTCCTGGTAGGTAGATCTGTCACTGTGCCCAGATAGATGACCCTGTCACTGTGCCCAGATAGATACACCTGTCATTGTGCTCCAGGTAGTTGCATCTGTCACTGTGCTCAGACAGATGCACCTGTCATTGTGCCCAGATAGATGCACCTGTCACTGTGCCTAGAGAAATGCAACTGTCACTGTGCCCAGATAAATGCACCTGTCACTGTGCCCAGATGGATGCACCTGTCACTGTGATGCCCCTTTCACTCTGCTCCACATGGATTCACCTGTCACTCTGCTCCAGATAGACGCACCTGTCACTGTGCCCAGATAGATGCACCTGTGACTGTGCCCAGATAGATGCACCTGTGACTGTGCCCAGATAGATGCACTTTCACTACCCAGATAGATGCACCTGCCACTGTGCCCCAGATAGATACACCTGTCACTGTGCCCAGATAGATACACCTGTCACTGTGCCCAGATAGATGCACCTGTCACTGTGCCCAGATAGATACAGCTGTCACAGTGCCCCAGATTGATACACCTGTCACTTTGTTCCAGATAGATGCACATGTCACTGTGCCCAGATAGATGCACATTTGACTGCGACCAAATAGGTGCTCCTGTCACTTCCCAGATAGGTGCACCTGTCACCATGCTCCAGATAGATGCACCAGTCACTATGCCCCAGATAGATGCACCTGTCACTGTGCCCAGATAGATGCACCTGTCACTGTGCCCAGATAGATGCACCTGTCACTGTGCACAGATAGATACACCTGTGACTGTGCTCAGATAGGTGCACCTGTCTCTGTGCCCAGATAAAAAATGTGAATGTCCTCAGACAGATACAGCTGTCACTGCCCAGATAGATGCACCTGTCACTATGTCTAGAGAGATGCACCTGTCACTGTGCCCAGATAGATACACCAGTCACTGTGCCCCAGACAGATACACCTGTCACTCTGCTCCAGAGAGATGCACCTGTCACTCTTCTCCAGTTAGATGCACTTGTTACTGTACCCAGATAGATGCACCAGTGACTGTGCCCAGATAGGTACAGCTGTCACTGCCCAGATAGATGCACATGTCACTCTGCTCCACCTGTCACTCTTCTCCAGATAGATGCACCTGTCACTGTGCCTCAGATAGATACACCTTTCACTGCCCAGATAGATGCACCTGTCACTGTGTCTAGAGAGATGCACCTGTCACTGTGCCCCAGACAGATACACCTGTCACTCTGCTGCAGAGAGATGCACCTGTCACTCTGCTCCAGATAGATGCACTTGTCACTCTGCCCCAAATAGATGTCCCTGTCACTGTGCCCAGATAGATGCACCTGTCACTGTGCCCAGATAGATGTACCTGTCATTCTGCTCCACATGGATGCACCTGTCACTCTGCTACAGATGGATGCACCTGTCACTCTGCCCCAAATAGATGTCCCTGTCACTGTGCCCAGATAGATGGACCTGTGACTTTGCCCAGATAGATGCACATGTGACTGTGCCCAGATAGGTGCATCTGCCACTGTGCTCAGATAGATACACCTGTCACTGTGTCCAGATAGATGCACCTGTCACTGTGCCCAGATAGATACACCTGTCATTGTGCTCCAGATAGGTGGAACTGTCACAGTGCCCCAGATAGGCACACCTGTCACTCTGCTCCAGATAGATGCACCTGTCACTCTGTTCCACATTGATGCACATGTCACTGTGCCCAGATAGATGCACATGCGACAGCGACCAGATAGGTACACCTGTCACTGCTCAGATAGATGCACCTGTCACTCTGCTCCAGGTAGATGCACCTGTCATTGTGCTCCAGATAGATACACCTGTCACTTTGCCACAGATAGATACAGCTGTCAGTGTGCCCCAGATAGATGCACCTGTCACGGGGTCCCAGATAGATACACCTGTGACTGCCCAGATAGATGCACCTGTCACTGTGCCCATATAGATGCACCTGTCATTGTGCCCCAGAGATATACCCCTGTCACTGTGCACAGATAGATGCACCTCTCATTGTGCCCAGATAGATACACCTGTCACTGTGCTCAGACAGATACACCTATCACTCTGCCCCAGATAGATACACCTGTCACTGTGCCCAGATAGATGCACCTGTCACTGTGCCTAGAGAGATGCATCTGTCACTGTGCCCAGATAGTTGCACCTGTCACTGTGCCAAGATAGGTACAGCTGTCACTGCCCAGATAGATACACCTGTTACTGTGCCTAGAGAGATGCACCTGTCACTGTGCCAAGATAGATGCACCTGTCACTGTGCCCAGATAGATACACCATTCATTGTGCCCAGATAGATACACCTGTCATTGTGCTCCAGATAGGTGGACCTGCCACTGTGCTCCGATAGATGCACGTGTGATTGTCCCCACATAGATGCACCTGTGACTGTGCCCAGATAGATACACCTGTCACTGCAACTAGATAGATGCACCTGTAACTGTGCCCAGATAGATACACCTGTCACTGTGCCCAGATAGATACACCTGTCACTGCCCAGACAGATGCACCTGTCACTGTGCCTAGAGAGATGCACCTGTCACTGTGCCCAGATACATGCACCTGTCACTGTGCCTAGATAGATGCACCTGTCACTGTGCTCAGATAGATGCACTTGTCACTGTGCCCAGATAGATGCAGTTGTCACTGTGCCCAGACAGATACACCTGTCACTGCACATAGATAGATGCACCTGTCACTGTGACCAGATAGGTACACCTGTCACTGTGCCCAGAGAGATACACCTGTCATTGTGCTCCAGGTAGGTGGACCTGCCACTGTGCCCAGATAGATACACCTGTCAATTTGCCCAGATAGATAAACCTGTCATTGTGCACCAGTTGGTGGAGCTGCCACTGCGCCCAGATAGATGCACCTGTCACTGTGCCCAGATAGATACACCAGTCACTGTGCCGAAATAGATACTCCTGTCACTGTGCCCAGATAGATAAGCCCGTCACTTTGCTCCAGATAGATGCACCTGTCACTGCACCCAGATAGATGCACCTGTCATTGTGCTCCAGGTAGGTGGATCTGCCACTGTGCCCAGATAGATGCACCTGTCATTGTGCCCAGATAGATGCACCTGTCATTGTGCTCCAGGTAGGTTGTTCTGCCATTGTGCCCAGATAGATGCACCTTTCATTGTGCTCCAGATAGATGGATCTGCCACTGTGCCCAGAGAGATGCACCTGTGACTGTGCCCAGATAGATACACCAGTCACTGTGCTGAGATAGATACACCTGTCACAGTACCCATATAGATAAGCCTGTCACTTTGCACCAGATAGATGCATCTGTCACTGTGCCGAGATAGATGCACCTGTTATTGTGCACCAGGTAGGTGGATCTGCAACTGTGCCCAGATATATGCAGCTGTGACTGTGACCTAGATAGTTGCACCTGTCACTGTGCCCAGATAGATAGATCTGTGACTGTGCCCAGATAGATGCACCTGTCACTGTGCCCAGATAGATGCACCTGTCACTGTGCCCAGGTAAAGGCACCTGTCACTGGGCCCAGATAGATACACCTGTCACTATACCCAGATATATACACCTGTCATTGTGCTCCGGATAGGTGGAGCTGCCACTGTGCCCAGATAAATGCACCTGCAACTGTGCCCAGATAGATGCACCAGTCACTGTGCTGAAATAGATACTCCTTTCACTGTGCCCAGATAGATAAGCCTGCCACTTTGCTCCAGATAGATGCACCTGTCTCTGTGCACAGATAGATACACCTGTCATTGTGCTCCAGGTAGTTGGATCTGCCACTGTGCGCAGATAGATGCACCTGTGACTGTGCCCAGATAGATGCACCTGTCATTGTGCTCGAGATAGATACACCTGTCATTGTGCTCCAGGTAGGTGGATCTGCCACTGTGCCCAGATAGATGCACCTGTGACTGTGACATGGATAGATGCACCTGTCACTGTGCCCAGATGGATGCACCTGTCACTGTGCCCAGATAGATGCACCTGTCAATGGGCCCAGGTAGATAAACCTGTCACTATGCCCCAGATGGATACACCTGTCACTGTGCCCAGGTAGATGCACCTGTCACTGTGTCCAGATAGATGCAGCTGTCACTGTGCCCCAGATAGATATACCTGTCACTCTGCTCCAGATAGATGCCCCTGTCACTGTGCCCAGAGATATACACCTGTCAATGTGCCCTGATAGATGCACCTGTCATTGTGACCAGATAGATACACCAATCGCTGTGTCCAGTTAGATACACCTGTCACTGTGTCCAGATAGATGCAGCTGTCACTGTGCCCCAGAAAGATGCACCAGTCACTGTGCCCAGATAGATGCACGTGTGACTGTGCCCAGATAGATACACCTGTCACTGCCCAGATAGATACACCTGTCACTGTTCCAAGATAGGTGGAACTGCCACTGTGCTCAGATAGATGCACCTGTGACTGTGCCCAGCTAGATGCACCTGTGACTGTGCCCAGATACATGCACCTGTGACTGTGCCGAGATAGATGCAACTGTTATTGTGCACCAGGTAGGTGGATCTGCCACTGTGCCCAGATAGATGCGCCTGTGACTGTGACCCAGGTAGATGCACCTGTCACTGTGCCCAGATAGATAGATCTGTGACTGTGCCCAGATAGATGCACCTGTCACTGTGCCCAGATAGATACACCTGTCACTTTACCCAGATATATACACCCTTCATTGTGCTCCAGATAGGTGGAGCTGCCACTGTGCCCAGATAGATGCACCTGTCACTGTGCCCAGATAGATGCACCAGTCACTGTGCTGATATAGATACTCCTGTCACTGTGCCCAGATAGATAAGCCTGTCACCTTGCTCCAGATAGATGGACCTGTCACTGTGCCCAGATAGATGCACCTGTCAATGGGCCCAGGTAGATAAACATGTCACTATGCCCAGGCAGATACACCTGTCTTTGTGCTCCAGATAGTTGCACCTGTGACTGTGCCCAGTTTGTTGCTCCTGTCACTGTGCCCAGATAGATGCACCTGTCACTGTGCCGAGAGAGATACACCTGTCACTGTTCCCAGAGAGATATACCTGTCATTCTGCCCCAGATGGATACACCTGTCACTGTGCCCAGGTAGATACACCTGTGAGAGTGTCCAGAGAGATGCACTTGTCACTGTGCCCCAGATCGTTATACCTGTCACTCTGATCCAGATAGATGCACCTGTCACTGTGCCCAGAGATATACACCTGTCACTGTGCCCTGATAGAAGCACCTGTCATTGTGACAGGATAGATACACCTGTCGCTGTGCCCAGTTAGATACACCTGTCAATGTGTCCAGATAGATGCAGCTGTCACTGTGCCCCAGAAAGATGCACCAGTCACTGTGCCCAGATAGATGCACGTGTGACTGTGCCCAGATAGATACACCAGTCACTGTGCCGAGATAGATACATCTGTCACTGTGCCCATATAGATAAGCCTGTCACTTTGCACCAGATAGATGCACCTGTCACTGTGCCGAGATAGATGCACCTGTTATTGTGCTCCAGCTAGATGGATCTGCCACTGTGCCCAGATAGATGCACCTGTGACTGTGACTCAGAAAGATGCACCTGTCACTGTGCCCAGATAGGTAGATCTGTGACTGTGCCCAGATAGATGCACCTGTCACTGTGCCCAGATAGATGCACCTGTCACTGTACCCAGGTAAAGGCACCTGTCACTGGGCCCAGATAGATACACCTGTCACTATACCCAGATATATACACCTGTCATTGTGCTCCAGATAGGTGGAGCTGCCACTGTGCCCAGATAGATGCACCTGCCATTGTGCCCAGAGAGATGCACCAGTCCCTGTGCTGAAATAGATACTCCTGTCACTGTGCCCAGATAGATAAGCCTGTCACTTTGCTCCAGATAGATGCACCTGCCTCTGTGCCCAGATAGATACACCTGTCATTGTGCTCCAGGTAGATGGATCTGCCACTGTGCCCAGATAGATGCACCTGTGACTGTGCCCAGATAGATATACCTGTCATTCTGCCCCAGATGGATACACCTGTCATTGTGCCCAGGTAGATACAACTGTCAGAGTGTCCAGAGAGATGCACTTGTCACTGTGCCCCAGATAGATATACCTGTCACTCTGCTCCAGATAGATGCACCTGTCACTGTGCCCAGAGATATACACCTGTCACTGTGCCCTGTTGGATGCACCTGTCATTGTGACCAGATAGATACACCTGTCGCTGTGCCCAGTTAGATAAACCTGTCACTGTGTCCAGATAGATGCAGCTGTCACTGTGCCCCAGAAAGATGCACCAGTCACTGTGCCCAGATAGATGCACTTGTGACTGTGGCCAGATAGATAAACCTGTCACTGCCCAGATACATACACCTGTCACTGTTCTGAGATATGTGGACCTGCCACTGTGCTCAGATAGATGCACCTGTGAATGTGCCGAGATAGATGCACCTGTGACTGTGCCCAGATACATTCACCTGTCACTGTGCCTAGACAGATGCACCTGTCACAGTGCCCAGATAGATGCGCCTGTGGCTGTGCCCAGATTGATGCTACTGTCAGTGTGCCCAGATATATGCACCTGTCACTGTGTCCAGATAGATGCACCTATCACTGTGCCCAGATAGGTACAACTGTGAGTGTGCCCAGATAGATAAACCTGTGACTGTGCTCAGGTAGATGCACCTGTCAATTTTCCCAGATAGATGTTCCTGTCACTTGCCAGATAAATGCACCATTGACTGAGCCCAGAAAAATGCACCTGTGACTGTGCCCAGATAGATACACCTGTCACTGTGCTCAGATAGATGCACCTGTCATTGTGCCCCAGATAGATACACCTGACACTGTGTCCAGGTAAATGCACCTGTCACTGTGCCCCAGATAGATGCACCTGTCACTGTGCCACAGTTAGATACAGCTGTTACTGTGCCCAGATAGATGCACCTGTCACTCTGCTCCAGATAGATGCACCTGTCACTGTGCCCCAGATAGATACACCTGTCACTCTGCTCCAGATAGATGCACCTGTCACTGTGCCCCAGATAGATGCACCTGTCACTGTGCCCTGGATAGATGCACCTGTCACTCTGTTCCAGATAGATGCACCTGTCACTGTGCCCCAGATAGATGCACCTGTAACTGTGCCCAGATAGATACACCTGTCACTGCCGAGATTGATGCACCTCTCAATATGCAAAGATAGATATACCTGTCACTGTGCCTAGATAGGTACACCTGTGACTGTGCTGAGATAGATGCACCTGTCACTGTGCCCAGATAGATGCCCTGGCACTGACGATTTAGATGCACCTGTCAATGTGCAGAGTTGGATATACCTGTCACTGTGCACAGATAGGTAAACCTGTCACTGTCCTCCAGATAAATACACCTGTGACTGTGCCCAGATAGATGCACCTGTGACTGTGCCCAGATAGACGCATGTGTCACTGTGCCCAGATAGATGCACCTATCGCTGTGCTCAGATAGATACACCTGTCACTGTGCCCAGATAGATAAGCCTGTCACTTTGCTCCAGAGAGAAGCACCTGTCACTGTTCCCATATAGATGCACCTGTCATTGTGCTCCAGATGGGTGGATTTGCCAATGTTCTATGATAGATCCACCTGTGACTGTGCCCAGATAGATGCACCTGTCATTGTGCTCCAGAGGGATGGCTCTGCCACTGTGCCCAGATAGATGCACCTGTGGCTGCGCCCAATTTGATGCTCCTGTCACTGTGCCCAGATATATACACCTGTCATTGTGTCCAGATAGATGCACCTGTCACTGTGCCTAGAGAGATGTTCCTGTCACTGCCCAGATAGATGCACCATTGACTGAGAGCAGATGAGTGCACCAGTGACTGTGCCCAGATAGATGCGCCTGTGACTGTGCACAGATAGATGCACCTGTCACTGTGCCCAGATAGATGCACCTGTCATTGTGCCCAAGATAGATACACCTGGCACTGTGCCCAGGTAAATGCCCCTGTCACTGTGCCCCAGATAGATACACCTGTCACTCTGCTCCAGATAGATGCACCTGTCATTATGCACAGATATATACAACTGTCACTGTGCCCAGATAGATATACTTATCACTGTGTCCAGATAGATGCACCTGTCACTGTGCCCCAGATAGATACAGCTGTCACTGTGCCCAGATAGATGCACCTGTCACTGTGCCCAGATAGATGCACCTGTGACTGTGCCCAGATAGATACACCTGTCACTGTTTCCAGAGAGATGCACCTGTCACTGTGCCCCAGATAGTTACACCTGTCACTCTGCTCCAGATAGATGCACCTGTCACTGTGCCCCAGATAGATGCACCTGTCACTGTGCCCTGGATAGATGCACCTGTCACTCTGTTCCAGATAGATGCACCTGTCACTGTGTCCCAGATAGATGCACCTGTAACTGTGCCCAGATAGATACACCTGTCACTGCCGAGATTGATGCACCTCTCAATATGCAAAGATAGATATACCTGTCACTGTGCCTAGATAGGTACACCTGTGACTGTGCTGAGATAGATGCACCTGTCACTGTGCCCAGATAGATGTCCTGGCACTGACGATTTAGATGCACCTGTCAATGTGCCCAAAGATATACATCTGTCACTGTGCCCAGATAGATGCACCTGTCATTGTGCCCAGATAGATACACCTGTCACTGTGCCCAGATAGATACACCTGTCACTGTGTCCAGAGAGATGCACCTGTCACTCTGCTCCAGATAGAGGCACCTGCCACAGTGCCCAGATAGATGCACCTGTCACTTTGCCCAGATACATACACCTGTGAATGTGCCCAGATAGTTAAACCTGTCACTGTGCTCCAGATAAATACACTTGTGACTGTGCCCAGATCGATGCACCTGTGACCTTGCCCAGATAGATGCACCTGTGACTGCACCCAGATAGATACACCTGTCACTGTGCCCAGATAGATGCACCTGTCACTGTGCCCAGATAGATAAACCTGTGAATGTGCCCAGATAGTTAAACCTGTCACTGCCAAGATAGAAGCACCTGTCAGTGTGTCTAGAGAGATGCACCTGTCACTGTGCCCAGATGTATGCACCTGTCACTGTGCCTAGATTGCTGCACCTGTCACTGTGCCCAGATTGATACAGCTATCACTGTGCCCCAGATAGATAAGCCTGTCAATCTGCTCCAGATAGATGCACCTGTTGATGTGCCCCAGATAGATACACCTGTCACTCTGCTCCAGACAGGTGCAGCTGTCAATGTGCACAGAGTTATATACCTGCCACTGTGCCCAGATAGATATACCTATCACTGTGTCCAGATAGATGCACCTATAACTGTGCCCCAGATTGATACAGCTGTCACTGTGCCCAGATAGATACACCTGTCACTGTGCCCAGATAGATAAACCTGTCACTGTGCCCCAGATAGATACACCTGCCACTCTGCTCCAGATAGATGCACCTGTCACTCTGTTCCAGAGAGATGCACCTGTCACTGTGCCCCAGATAGATGCAACTGTCACTGTGCTCAAGATAAATACACCTGTGACTGTGCCCAGATAGTTGCACCTATGACTGTGCCCAGAAAGATGCACATGCGACTGTGCCCAGATAGACGGACCTGTCACTGTGCCCAGATAGAGACACTTGTCACTCTGCTCCAGTTAGATACACCTGTCACTCTGTTCCAGATAGATAAATCTGTCACTGTGACCCAGATAGATGCACCTCTCACTGTGCCCAGATTGATATACCTGTGACTGTGCCCAGATAGATACACCTGTCACTGTGCCCAGTTATATGCACCTGTCACTGTGCCTAGATTGATGCACCTGTCACTGTGCCCAGATAGATACAGTTGTCACTGTGCCCCAGATAGATACACCTGTCACTCTGCTCCAGATAGATGCACCTGTCGATCTGCCCCAGATAGATACACCTGTCACTCTGCTCCAGAAAGGTGCAGCTGTCAATGTGCCCAGAGTTATACACCTGCCACTGTGCCCAGATAGATGCACTTGCCATTGTGCCAGATAGATACACTTGTCACTGTGCCCAGATAGATACACCTATCACTGTGTCCAGAGAGATGCACCTGTCACTGTGCCCCAGATAGATACACCTGTCACTGTGCCCAGATAGATGCACCTGTAATTGTGCCCAGCTAGATAAACCTGTCACTGTGCCCCAGTTAGCTACACCTGTCACTCTGCTCCAGTTAGATGCATCTGTCACTCTGTTCCAGATAGATGCACCTATCACTGTGCCCAGATAGATATACCTGTCACTGCCCAGAGAGATACACCTCTCAATGTGCAAACATAGATATACCTGTCACTGTGCCCAGATAGATGCAACTGTCATTGTGCCCAGACAGATACACCTGAGACTGTGCCCAGATAGATACACCTGTCATTGTGCCCAGATAGATGCACCTGTCACTGTGCCCAGATAGATACATCTGTCACTGTACCCAGAGTGATGCACATGTCACTGTGCCCAGATAGATAAACCTGTGAATGTGCCCAGATAGATAAACCTGTCACTGACCAGATAGAAGCACCTGTCAGTGTCTCTAGAGAGATGCACCTGTCACTGTGTCCAGATAGATGCACCTGTCACTGTGCCCCAGATAGATACAGCTGTCACTGTGCCCAGATAGATGCACCTGTCACTGTGCCCAGATAGATGCACCTGTAACTGTGCCCAGATAGATACACCTGTCACTGTTTCCAGACAGATGCACCTGTCACTGTGCCCCAGATAGTTACACCTGTCACTCTGCTCCAGATAGATGCACCAGTCACTGTACCCAGAGATATACATCTGTCACTGTGCCCAGATAGATGCACCTGTCATTGTACCCAGATAGATACACCTGTCACTGTGCCCAGATAGATACACCTGTTACTGTGTCCAGAGAGATGCACCTGTCACTCTGCTCCAGATAGAGGCACCTGTCACTGTGTCCTGGTAGATGCACCTGTGACTGTGATCAGATAGACCCACCTGTGACTGTGCCTAGATAGATGAATCGTTCACTGTGCCCAGATAGATACACCTGTCACTGTGCCTAGATAGATACACCTGTCACTGTGTCCAGAGAGATGCACATGTGACTGTGCCCAGATAGATGCACCTGTCACAGTGCCCAGATAGATGCACCTGTCACTGTGCCCAGATACATACACCTGTGACTGTGCCCAGATCGATGCACTTGTGACCTTGCCCAGATAGATGCACCTGTGACTTCACCCAGATAGATACACCTGTCACTGTGCCCGGATAGATGCACCTGTCACTGTGCCCAGATAGATAAACCTGTGAATGTGCCCAGATAGTTAAACCTGTCACTGCCCTGATAGAAGCACCTGTCGGTGTGTCTAGAGAGATGCACCTGTCACTGTGCCCAGATATATGCACCTGTCACTGTGCCTAGATTGATGCACCTGTCACTGTGCCCAGATAGATACAGCTATCACTGTGCCCCAGATAGATAAACCTGTAAATCTGCTCCAGATAGATGCACCTGTCGATCTGCCCCAGATAGATGCACCTGTCACTCAGCTCCAGACAGGTGCAGCTGTCAATGTGCACAGAGTTATACACCTGCCACTGTGCCCAGACAGATATACCTATCACTGTGTCCAGATAGATGCACCAGTCACTGTGCCCCAGATAGATACACATGTCACTGTGCCCAGATAGATGCACCTGTAACTGTGCCCCAGATAGATACAGCTGTCACTGTGCCCAGAGAGATACACCTGCCACTGTGTCCAGATAGATGCACCTGTCACTGTGCCCCAGATAGATACAGCTGTCACTGTGCCCAGATAGATGCACCTGTAACTGTGCTCAGATAGATAAACCTGTCACTGTGCCCAGATAGATACACCTGTCAGTCTGCTCCAGTTAGATGTACCTGTCACTCTGTTCCAGATAGATAAACCTGTCACTGTGCCCCAGATAGATGCACCGCTCACTGTGCCCAGATAGGTATACCTGTGACTGTGCCCAGATTGATACACCTGTCACTGTGCCCAGATAGGTAAACCTGTCACTGTGCTCCAGATAACTACACCTGTGATTGTGCCCAGACAGATGCACCTGTGACTGTGCCCAGACAGATGCACCTGTCACAGTGCCCAGATAGATGCACCTGTGACTGTGCCCAGATAGATGAACCTGTCACAGTGGCCAGATAGATGCACCTGTCACTGTGCCCAGATAGATAAACCTGTGAATGTACCCAGATAGTTAAACCTGTCACTGTGCTCCAGATAAATACACCTGTGACTGCACCCAGATAGATGCAGCTGTGACTGTGCCCAGATAGATGCACCTGTGACTGTGCCCAGATAGATAAACCTGTGAATGTGCCCAGATAGTTAAACCTGTCACTGCCCAGAGAGAAGCACCTGTCAGTGTGTCTAGAGAGATGCACCTGTCACTGTGCCCAGACATATGTACTTGTCACTGTGCCTAGATTGATGTACCTGCCACTGTGCCCAGATAGATACAGTTGTCACTGTGCCCCAGATAGATACACCTGTCACTCTGCTCCAGATAGATGCACCTGTCGATCTGCCCCAGAAAGATACACCTGTCACTCCCCTCCAGACAGGTGCAGCTGTCAATGTGCCCACAGTTATACACCTGCCACTGTGCCCAGACAGATGCACCCGTCATTGTGCCAGATAGATACACTTGTCACTGTGCGGAGATAGATATACCTATCACAGTGCCCAGATAGGTGCACCTGTCACTGTGCCCAGATAGATACACCTGTAACTGTGCCCAGCTAGATAAACCTGTCACTGTGCCCCAGATAGCTACACCTGTCACTCTGCTCCCGTTAGATGCACCTGTCATTATGCACAGATATATACAACTGTTACTGTGCCCAGATAGATATACTTATCACTGTGTCCAGATAGATGCACCTGTCACTGTGCCCCAGATAGATACAGCTGTCACTGTGCCCAGATACATGCACCTGTTGCTGTGCCCAGATAGATAAACCTGTCACTGTGCCCCAAAAAGATGCACCTGTCACTGTGCCCAGATAGATACACCTGTCACTGTGCCCAGATAGATGCACCTCTCAATGTGCAAAGAGAGATATACCTGTCACTGTGCCCAGATAGATGCACGTGTCACTGTGCCCAGATAGATGCCCCTGTCACTGACGATTTAGATGCACCTGTCAATGTGCAAAGTTGATATACCTGTCACTGTGCCCAGATAGGTAAACCTGTCATTGTGCTCCAGATAAATACACCTGTGACTGTGCCCAGATAGATGCATCTCTGACTGTGCCCAGATAGATGCACCTGTCACAGTGCCCAGATAGATGCACCTGTCACTGTGCCCAGATAGATAATCCTGTGAATGTGCCCAGATAGTTAAAACTGTCACTGTGCTCCAGATAAATACACCTGTGACTGTGCCCAGATAGATGCACCTGTGACTGTTCCCAGATAGACGTACCTGTGACTGCACCCAGATAGATACACTGTCACTGTGCCCAGATAGATGCACCTGTCACTGTGCCCAGATAGATAAACCTGTGAATGTGCCCAGATAGTTAAACCTGTCACTGCCCAGATAGAAGCACCTGTCAGTGTGTCTAGAGAGATGCACCTGTCACTGTGCCCAGATATATGCACCTGTCACTGTGCGTAGATTGATGAAACCTGTCACTGTGCCCAGATAGATACAGCTGTCACTGTGCCCCAGATAGATACACCTGTCGATCTGCCCCAGATAGATACACCTGTCACTCTGCTCCAGAAAGGTGCAGCTGTCAATGCGCCCAGAGTTATACACCTACCACTGTGCCCAGATAGATGCACTTGTCATTGTGTCAGATAGATACACTTGTCAGTGTGCCCAGATAGATATACCTATCACTGTGTCCAGATAGATGCACCTGTCACTGTGCCCCAGATAGATACACCTGTCACTGTGCCCAGATAGATGCACCTGTAACTGTGCCCAGCTAGATAAACCTGTCACTGTGCCCCAGGTAGCTACACCTGTCACTCTGCTCCAGTTAGATGCACCTGTCACTCTGTTCCAGATAGATGCACCTATCACTGTGCCCAGATAGATATACCTGTCACTGCCCAGAGAGATACACCTCTCAATGTGCAAAGATAGATATACCTGTCACTGTGCCCAGATAGATGCAACTGTCAATGTGCCCAGATAGATACACCGGTGACTGTGCCCAGATAGATACACCTGTCACTGTGCCCAGATAGATACACCTGTCACTGACCAGATAGATGCACCTGTCAGTGTCTCTAGAGAGATGCACCTGTCACTGTGTCCAGATAGATACACCTGTCACTGTGCCCCAGATAGACACACCTGTCACCCTGCTCCAGGTAGATGCACCTGTCACTCTGCCCCAGATAGATACACCTGTCACACTGCCCAGATAGATGCATCTTTCACTGTGCCCAGATAGATCGTCTTCTCACTGTGCCCAGATAGATACACCTGTCCCTGTGCCCAGATTGATGCACCTGTCACTGTGCCCAGATAGATGCAACTGTCATTGTGCTCCAGATAGGTGGATCTGCCACTGTGCCCAGATAGATGTACCTGTGACTGTGACTGTAAAGTCTGTGGGTTGTTTAGTTAATTAATACACAGACTCCAAGAGTAACTTAAAACAGGACTTTACTATTCGAAGGTCAGGGCGAATCTGCTCAATACTTCCTGACACAGCACTTATATACCGGTGTGGTCACCGTCGGTATTACAGTATACAGAAGCCAACAAAGTAGTGGAACACCTAAAGTAGTTCTCTTAAAGGTGGACGGTTACATACAATAGTTCTCTTAAAGGTAGACGGGTACATACACTACAATCCTCCCTTTTTAGCTTACAACATACTGATTACCCATTAAACATACATTATAACATATATACAACTTTTTGCAAGACAGTTCACAGATTCAGTCTCTCTGGAGGTTTCCGGACTCTGTCGGGATAACGCCTCGGTGGTGTCGTAACTTCCGGTGGGGTAGTAGGTGCTTCTGGCAAGGTCGATTCGGCTTGAAGGACAGTGTCAGGTTCATCTGATTCCAGTATTACCAGATCAGAGGTAGGTGTTCTGGGTATCTCTGTCTCAACATTAACCGTGTAAGGTGGTGGAGTAGGTTGGTCATTTGTGGCTGACCCTATGATCTGGTCAACATGGCACCTTATTATACTGTCCCCAATGTCCATCGTATACATCAATGGCCCTAGCCTTTTTCCGATAGTTCCAGGCTGCCATTTCTCGGTACGGTAGTCCCGGGCCAAAACTTGTTGACCTATCTGAAAAGATCTAGTTGGCCTTTCATTCATGCCCTGGAATTGCCGGTTCTCCATGTCCCTTCTGACGTTTGGCTTAAGCAAATCCAGCCGGCATCTTAGTTGTCTATTAAAAAACATCATGGCGGGAGTTTGATTTCTAACCGCATGTGTTGCATTCCTGTACGCCAACAAGAAGCTATCCACCTTATGTTGTAAGTTAATGGCTTCATTACCCATGGCCTTTATGGCCTTCTTGAAGGTCTGGACAAACCTTTCAGCCAATCCATTGGAGGCGGGATGGTATGGGGCTGACGTGTAGTGCTTAACCCCATTGCTCTTTAAGAATTTCTTGAATTCTTCGGACAGAAATTGCGGTCCATTATCAGAACAGATCTGTTCCGGCAGCCCATTCCTAGCAAACGTGGTCCTTAACACTGTGATGGTTTTTTCCGTGGTGGTGGTGGACATCTTTATTACCTCCGGCCACTTGGAGTGTGCATCCACCGCTATTAGAAACATTGAGTCCATAAATGGACCAGCAAAGTCGATATGTACCCTTTGCCAAGGAGATGAGGGCCACTCCCATGGATGCAGAGGAGCCTGTGGTGGCGCGTTTTGGACCTTCTGGCATCCTAGACAGCTCTTAGTGATTTCTTCGATGTCCCCATCAATGCCTGGCCACCACACAAACGCTCTTGCTAGGTTCTTCATTTTCACTCCACCCAGATGTCCCTCGTGCAGCTCCTTTAACACCTTCTGTTGAAGTTTGGGTGGAATCACCACTCTAGATCCACACATCAGGGTTCCTCGACACACTGACAGCTGTTCTTTTCTCTGCGAAAATGCTGGCAGCGTTGGTTCGCCCTGTGCTGGCCATCCCTCCACCGTTAAATCATAGACTCGTGAGAGAGTCGGGTCATTTCTTGTTTCGTTTTCGATCATCGAATTTGTTACTGGTAGACATTCCACTATGCATGAGTGGAACATCTCTACCAGGTCCACTGTAGTCGCTTCTTCTACTATCAGCAATGGCAAGCGCGATAACCCATCAGCATTTCCATGCTGTTTGGACCTTTTGTATTCAATGTCATATTGGTGTGCCCCAAGTAACACGGACCACCTCTGTAACCTTTGCGCTGTCATGGTGGAAACGGCCTTGTTAGGGTTGAATATGGACACCAACGGCTGGTGGTCTGTCAGTAATGTGAACTTCTTGCCCTGCAGATAATGATTGAATTTCCTTACGCCCCACACAAAGCTGAGGGCCTCCCTATCTATTTGAGCATAATTTCGCTCCGCGGAGGTCAATGATCGGGACGCGACTGCCACTGGCCTTTCTGAGCCATTTGGTAACTTGTGTGAAAGTACTGCTCCAATTCCATAGGGGGAAGCATCACAAGCTAGACGAAGAGGTAACGTTGGGTTGAAATGAGCCAACACTTCTTCAGAGGTAATCAACGCCTTGCTTCTGCGAAAGGCCTTTTTACATTCCTCACTCCACTTCCGTGGTACTTCTTTCCGCAACAGAGCATTCAACGGATGCAGCACCGTGGATAGATTCGGCAGAAACTTGTGATAATAATTAATCAACCCCAAGAATGATCTTAACTGTGATACGTTTTCCGGAGCGGGGGCCTTCACGACAGCTTCTATCTTGTCAGGTGACTTGTGCAGCCCCTCTCGGTCAATGACATGAGCGCAGTACGAGATCCGTTTTTGGAAGAACTCACATGTCTTGCGATTAACTCGAAGGCCATATTCCTTCAACCTAGTGAGCACCAGTTTCAAATTTGTGAGGTGTTCTTCCTCGTCTTCTCCCGTAATCAGGATATCGTCTAAGTAACACTGCGTGCTTGGAATTCCTTGTAATACCTGCTCCATGGCCCTCTGCCAAATTGCTGGAGCCGAAGCTACCCCAAAAACCAGTCTATTATAACGATACAAGCCTCTGTGTGTGTTGATGGTGAGGTACTGACGTGACTCTTCCTCGACTTCCATTTGTAAGTATGCCTGTGCCAGGTCTATCTTGGTGAAGTGTTTCCCTCCAGCCAACGAAGCAAAGATATCTTCAATCCGCGGAAGCGGGTATTGTACCGTGTGAAGCACCGGATTCACTGTGATCTTGAAGTCTCCGCAGATGCGGACCTTCCCCGGTCCCCCTGGCTTGTTACTTGGTGAAGACTTCATGACGGGAACAATGGGCGTGGCCCACTCACTCCAGTCCACTTTTGACAGTACCCCTGATCGTTCAAGTTCTTCCAGTTCTGCCTCCACAGCAGGTCGCATCGCGTAAGATACCGATCTGGCTTTGAAAAATTTTGGGCTTGCATGTTCTGCAATCTTAACCTTTGCTTTAATTCCTCGCAGTGTTCCCAGTCCTTGCTGGAATACCTCTTTAGCTTCGTCTAATATTCTGGACAACCGTTCAGGTTTGACATCTTCCTTTCCGGAATCTACCGTCATGGTGTTTAGTGAATGCCAGTCTATCTTTATTTTCCTGATCCACTCCCATCCCAGAAGTGGTGGACCTCCCTCAGGCAACACATACAGGTCCATCCTTTGGTGCTCTTTGTCCTTGTATCTCACCTTGACTTCTATCTTTCCAATGGGGTATACTTTGTGCCCCGTGTATGTCTTCAATACTAGTTCCGTATCCCGTAGGGTAATATGCTTGAATAACTTTTTATAATCATGCTTATTCATGACCGTCAACGCCGATCCGGTGTCCACTTCCATTTTCACTTGGACTTTTGCAATCTGTAGTGTGATCCAGATAGCTTGTCGGTCAGCTTCATTACTCACATTGTGAATTCTCAGACTATCCAGTTCCTTGCAGTTGGAGTGTGAGTCCGAATTCTGTTCTTCCGGACTCTTCCTAGTCACCTCATGTACCTTCCTGTACCTCTTTTGTGGTGACTCATTATTGTTGGTCTTCTTCCCTGACCGGCATACCTTAGCTATGTGACCGAGCTTGCCACATTTCCTACATTCCTGGTTTTTAAACCAGCATTGGTTCTGGTCGTGTGTTGTCTTCCCACAACGATAGCATTTCGTTGTACCCGAAGTAATTTGCTGCACCCTGAGTGCCGCTGCCTTTAGCTGCATTTCCGCCGTTCCTTTCGCTGCGGCTTCGTTCGATGCAGCAATAAGGACAGCCTTCTCAAGTGTAAGATCGTTCTCTTCGAGCAGTCGTTTTTGTGTTTCTTCCTTCGACATTCTGCACACGAATTTGTCTCGCAATGCCTCTGTCAGATTCCCTCCAAACTGGCAGTGTTTCGCTAGTCTACGCAGTTCGACCAAGTATTCTGCGTTGCTTTCGTCTTTCCTTTGCGTTCTCGCATAGAATTTGAATCGTTCCGCCAACATCAACGGTGTGGGGTTCAAGTGATCCTTCAGAACAGTCACAATATCATCGAAAGTCTGATCTGCCGGTTTAGCTGGTGCTAGTAGATGCTTCAAGAGCTCGTATGTCTTCGCGCCCATCGAGTTTAGCAAGGTTATAGCTTTGTCATCTTCTTCTATTTTATTGGCCTCACAATAGATCTCAATGCGTTCCACATACGTGTCCCAGTCTTCTACCTCGGAATTAAAATCGTTGATGTTACCACGCTTAGGCATCTTCCTCTCTTCCTGATAACACCACGAATTATTTCTTTAAATTTTTTTCTTTTTTTCCAAGATGGCGGTTCCCGCGAAAATGGCGGTTTCCCATGCTTATCTTCTCTCCCCGCCCACTTCAATGGCGGTTCCCCGCTTCTGTCTTCTTCTCCGCCTAATGGCGGCTTCCCGCGTTTCTTCCCCTGGCGGGAGGGGTACACTTTCCCCACGGGCGACGGCCGCTGGCTTTCAGGTTCACAGCCTGCGCGTCGGCTTCAGTGTTTTCCCTTTTCTCGGCAGGGCAACCGGCGCTGGGTACACCCCGTTGACGGCAAACAGTTTCAGCTGCTGGGCTGGCTCTCGCTCCGTTCCCCTTGCTCGGGCTCTGTCTCTCTCCCGCTCGCTCAGCTCTACCGGCGCTGGGTACACCCCGTTGACGGAGAACAGTTTCAGCCGCTGGACTGGCTCTCGCGCAGTCTCCCTTGGTCGGCTCTGCCTCTCCCGCTCGCTCGGCTCCCAAATGCCTCTCCCAGCCGTCTCGCAGTCCGGTGCTTCCCTCCCCGGCTGCGGCTGAGTTTTTATATCTTCCCACGCCTACGCCCCCGGTCGCAGCGCTTCGTGGCTTCGGTCGCTGCCCGGCCTTTTTCGCCGGTCGCAGTCTAGCTGTCTCACGACGCCGTTGTGTCCCCAGCCTGTCTGTACCGCGGCTTCCTTGCTCCACGCTGCCCCAGTCTCAGCGCCTCTGGGCCCGACTTCTGTCCGGCTCCTTTCCCCCTCGACCGTGGTCGAGTGCACCGCCCTTATCCTCCGGTTATTCTTTTTACTTTTCCCTTACTCACAGTCACCGTGGCCGCCTTGCTTCTCGTGCTGATCGGCTCACTCCTCACCGTGGCAGAAGGGACAGTCAGTGCCTGTTGCTGATGGAAGTCTTTGTCTCTGAATTCTTCCTCCTTTCCAGCTCTGCAGACTCGAGTTTTCTCCCAGCAGAATGACGAGGGCGGTTGCCTCTTCTCGACGCTCGTTAACTGCTTCGGAATTATTGTTGCCGCAGGGTACAATCGGACTCGTCGCCACTGTAAAGCCTGTGGGTTGTTTAGTTAATTAATACACAGACTCCAAGAGTAACTTAAAACAGGACTTTACTATTCGAAGGTCAGGGCGAATCTGCTCAATACTTCCTGACACAGCACTTATATACCGGTGTGGTCACCGTCGGTATTACAGTATACAGAAGCCAACAAAGTAGTGCAACACCTAAAGTAGTTCTCTTAAAGGTGGACGGTTACATACAATAGTTCTCTTAAAGGTAGACGGGTACATACACTACAGTGACCCAGATTGATGCACCTGTCACTTAGCTCCAGATAGATGCAACTGTCATTCTGCTCCAGATTGATGCACCTGTCACTGTGCTCACATAGATAGACCTGTCATTGTGCTCCAGCTAGGTTGACCTGCCATTGTGCTCAGATAGATGCACCTGTCACTGGGCCCAGATAGATACACCTGTCACTGTGTCCAGAGAGATGCACCGGTCACTGTGCCCGAGATAGATACACCTGTCACTCTGCTCCAGATAGAGGCACCTGTCACTGTGCCCAGAGATATACACCTGTGACTGTGCCCAGATAGATGCACCTGTCATTGTGCCCAGATAGATACACCTGTCACTGTGCCCAGATAGGTACACCTGTCACTGTGTCCAGAGAGATGCACCTGTGACTGTGCCCAGGTAGATGCACCTTTCACAGTGCCCAGATAGATGCACCTGTCACTGTGCCCAGATAGATAAACCTGTGAATGTGCCCAGATAGTTAAAGCTGTCACTGTGCTCCAGATAAATACAGCTGTGAATGTGCCCAGATAGATGCACCTGCGACTGCACCCAGATAGATACACCTGTCACTGTGCCCAGATGGATGCACCTGTCACTGTGCCCAGATAGATCAACCTGTGAATGTGCCCAGATAGTTAAACCTGTCACTGCCTGGATAGAAGCACCTGTCAGTGTATCTAGAGAGATGCACCTGTCACTGTGCCCAGATATATGCACCTGTCACTGTGCCCAGATAGATGCACCTGTAACTGTGCCCCAGATAGATACACCTGTCACTGTGCCCAGATAGATGCACCTGTAACTGTGCCCAGCTAGATAAACCTGTCACTGTGCCCCAGATAGCTACACCTGTCACTCTGCACCAGTTAGATTCATCTGTCATTATGCACAGATATATACAACTGTCACTGTGCCCAGATAGATATACCTATCACTGTGTCCAGAAAGATGCACCTGTTACTGTGCCCCAGATAAATACAGCTGTCACTGTGCCCAGATAGATGCACCTGTCAGTGTGCCCAGATAGATAAATCTGTCACTGTGCCCCAGAGAGATACACCTGTCACTCTGCTCCAGATAGATGAACCTGTCACTCTGCTCCAGAGAGATGTACCTGTCACTGTGCCCCAGATAGATGCACCTGTCACTGTGCCCAGATAGATGCACCTCTCAATGGGCCCAGATAGGTGCCCCTGTCACTGACGATTTAGATGCACCTGTCAATGTGCAAAGTTAGATAAACCTGTCACTGTGCTCAGATAGGTAAACCTGTCACTGTGCTCCAGATGAATACACCTGTGACTGTGCCCAGATAGATGCACCTGTGACTGTGCCCAGATAGATGCACCTGCGACTGTGCCCAGATAGATACACCTGTAACTGTGACCCAGATAGATACATCTGTCACTCTGTTCCAGTTAGATGCACCTGTCACTCTGTTCCAGTTAGATAAACCTGTCACTGTGCCCCAGATAGATGCACCACTCATTGTGCCCAGATAAATATACCTGTGACTGTGCCCAGATAGATACACCTGTCATTGTACCCAGATAGGTAAACCTGTCACTGTGCTCCAGATAAATACACCTGTGACTGTGCTCCAGATAAATACACCTGTGACTGTACCCAGATAGATGCACCTGTGACTGTGCCCAGATAGATGCACCTGTGACTGCACCCAGATAGATACACCTGTCACTGTGCCCAGATAGATGCACCAGTAACTGTGCCCAGATAGATAAACCTATGAATGTGCCCAGATAGTTAAACCTGTCACTGCCCAGATAGAAGCACCTGTCAGTGTGTCTAGAATGATGCACCTGTCACTGTGCCCAGATATATGCACCTGTCACTGTGCCTAGATTGATGCACCTGTCACTGTGCCCAGATAGATACACCTGTCACTGTGCCCAGATAGATGCACCTGTCACTGTGCCCAGATAGATACACCTGTCACTGTGCCCAGATAGATGCCCCTGTCACTGTCCAGATAGATGCACTCATCACTGTGCAATGATAGATATACCTGTGACTGTGCCCGAATAGGTGCACCTGTGTCTTTGCATAGAGTCGTGCACCTGCCACTGTGTCCAGATAGATGCAACTGTCACTGTGCCCAGATAGATACACATGTGACTGTGCCCAGATGGGTGCACCTGTGACTGTGCCCAGGTAGATGAACCTGTGACTGTGCCCAGATAGATGCACATGTCACTGTGCCCAGATAGATGCACCTGTCATTGCGCCCAGATGGATGCACCTGTGACTGTGCCCAGCTATATACCCCTGTCACTGTGCCCAGAGAGATGCACCTGTCACTGTGCCCCAGATAGATACACCCTTCACTGTGCCCCAGATAGATACACCTGTCACTCTGCTCCAGAGAGAGGCAACTGTTACTGTGCCCAGAGATATAGAACTGTCACTGTGCCCAGATAGATGCACCTTTCATTGTGCCCAGATAGATACACCTGTCACTGTGCCCAGATAGATAAACCTATGAATGTGCCCAGATAATTAAACCTGTCACTGCCCAGATAGAAGCACCTGTCAGTGTGTCTAGATTGATGCACCTGTGACTGTGCCCAGATAGATGCACCTGTGACTGTGGTCATATCGATGCACCTGTGACTTTGCCCAGATAGATGCTCCTGTCACTGTGCCCCAGATAGATACACCTGTCACTCTGCTCCAGATACAGACATCTGTCACTGTGCCCAGAGTTGTACACCTGTCACTGTGCCCCAGATAGATACACCTCTCACTGTGCCCCAGATAGATACACCTGTCGCTCTGCTCCAGATCGAGGCACCTGTCACTGTGCCCAGAGATATACTCCTGTCACTGTACCCAAGATAGATGCACCTGTCACTGTGCCCAGATAGATACCCCTGTCACTGTGTCCAGAGAGATGCACCTGTTACTGTGACCCAGATAGAAACACCTGTCACTCTGCTCCAGATAGAGGCACCTGTCACTGTGCCCAGAGATATACACCTGTCACTGTGCCCAGATAGATGCACCTGTCATTGTGCCCAGATAGATACACCTGCCACTGTGATCCAGATAAAGGCATCTGTCACTGTGCCCAGAGATATACACCTGTCACTGAGCCCAGGTAGAGGCAGCTGTCATTGTGCCCAGATAGATACACCTGTCACTGTGCCCAGATAGATACACCTGTCACTGTGTCCAGATAGATGCACTTGTCACTGTGCCCCAGATAGATACACCTGTCATTGTGCCCCAGATAGCTACACCTGTCACTCTGCTCCAGATAGATGCACCTGTCACTGTGCCCAGGTAGATGCACCTGTGAATGTGCCCAAATAGGTACAGCTGTGACTGTGGCCAGATAGATGCACCTCTGACTGTGCTCAGATAGATGAGCCTGTCACTGTATCCAGAGAGATGCACCTATCATTGTGACCAGATAGATGCACCTGAGACTGTGCCCAGATAGATGCATCTGTGACTGTGACCATATCAATGCACCTGTGACTGTGCCCAGATAGATGCACCTGTGACTGTGCCCAGATAGATACACCTGTCACTGTGCCCAGATAAATGCACCTGTCACTGTGTCCAGAGAGATGCTCCTGTCATTTTGCCCCAGATAGATGCATCTGACACTCTGCTCCAGATAGATGCACCTATCACTGTGCCCAGAGATATACTCCTGTCACTGTGCCCAAGATAGATGCACCTGTCACTGTGCCCAGATAGAAACCCCTGTCACTGTCTCCAGAGAGATGCACCTGTCACTGTGCCACAGATAGATACACCTGTCACTGTGCCCCAGATAGAAACACCTGTCACTCTGCTCCAGATAGAGGCATCTGTCACTGTGTCCAGAGAGACGCACCTGTCATTGTGCCCCAGATGGATGCATCTGTCACTCTGCTCCACATAGATGCATCTATCACTGTGCGCAGAGATATACTCCTGTCACCGTGCCCAAGATAGATGCACCTGTCACTGTGCCCAGATAGATACCCCTGTCACTAAGCCCAGAGAGATGCACCTGTCACTGTGCCCCAGATAGATACACCTGTCACTGTGCAACAGATTGATACACCTGTCACTCTGCTCCAGATAGAGGCAACTGTCACTGTGCCTAGATATATACACCTGTCACTGTGCCCAGATAGATGCACCTGTCATTGTGCCCAGATAGATACATCTGCCACTGTGCTCCAGATAGAGGCATCTGTCACTGTGCCTAGAGATATACACCTGTCACTGTGCCCAGATAGATACACCTGTCACTGTGTCCAGATAGATGCATTGTAACTGTGCCCCAGATAGTTATACCTGTCACTGTGCCCCAGATAGATACACCTGTCACTCTGCTCCAGATAGATGCACCTGTCACTGTGCCCAGAGAGATGCACCTAAGAATGTGCCCAGATAGGTGCAGCTGTGACTGTGGCCAGATAGATGCACCTGTGACTGCTCAGATAGATGAGCCTGTCACGGTGTCCAGAGAGATGCACCTATCATTGTGCCCAGATAGATGCACCTGAGACTGAGCCCAGATAGATGCATCTGTGACTGTGCCCATATCAATGCACCAGTGACTGTGCCCAGAAAGATGCACCTGTGACTGTGCCCAGATAGATACACCTGTCACTGTGCCCAGATAAATGCACCTGTCACTGTGTCCAGAGAGATGTACCTGTCATTTTGCCCCAGATGGATGCATCTGACACTCTGCTCCAGATAGAAGCACCTATCACTGTGCCCAGATATATACTACTGTCACTGTGCCCAAGATAGATGCACCTGTCACTGTGCCCAGATAGATACCCATGTCATTGTGCCCCAGATAGATAAACCTGTCACTGTGCCCAGATAGATACACCTGTCACTGTGCCGCAGATAAATACACCTGTCACTCTGCTCCAGATAGAGGCATCTGTCACTGAGCCCAGAGATATACACCTGTCACTGTGCCCAGGTAGATGCACCTGTCAATGTGCCCAGATAGATACACCTGTCACTGTGCCCAGATAGATACGCCTGTCACTGTGTCCAGATAGATGCACTTGTCACTGTGCCCCAGATAGATACAGCTGTCACTGTGCCTCAGATAGATACATCTGTCACTCTGCTCCAGATAGATGCATCTGTCACTGTGCCCAGATAGATGCAACTGTGACTGTGGCCAGATAGGTACAGCTGTGTCTGTGGCCAGATAGATGCACCTGGCACTGTGCCCAGGTGGATGCACCTGTCACTGTGTCCAGAGATATACAAAAGTCACAGAGCCCAGATGGGTGCACCTGTGACTGCGCCCAGGTAGATGAACTTTTGACTGTGCCCAGATAGATGCACGTCACTGTGCCCAGATAGATGCACTTGTCATTGTGCCCAGATAGATGCACCTGTGACTGTGCCCAGATAGATGCACTTGTGACTGTGCCCAGATAGATACACTGTCACTGTGCCCAAATAAATGCACCTGTCACTGTGTCCAGATAGATACACCTGTCACTGTGCCCCAGATAGATACACCTGTCGCTCTGCTCCAGATTGAGGCACCTGTCACTGTGCCCAGGTAGATGAACCTGTGACTGTGACTGTGCCCAGATAGATGCACATGTCACTGTGCCCAGATAGATGCACCTGTCATTGTGCCCAGATAGATGCACTTGTGACTGTGCCCAGATAGATGCACCTGTGACTGTGCCCAGATAGATACACCTGTCACTGTACCCAGATAAATTCACCTGTCACTGTGTCCAGAGCCATGCACCTGTCATTGTGCCCCAGATGGATGCATCTGTCACTCTGCTCCAGCACCTGTCACTGTGACCCAGATAGATACACCTGTCGCTCTGCTCCAGATCGAGGCACCTGTCACTGTGCCCAGAGATATACACCTGTCATTGTGCCCAAGGTAGATGCACCTGTCACTGTGCCCAGATAGATACCCTTGTCACTGTGTCCGGAGAGATGCACCTGTCACCATGACCCAGATAGATACACCTGTCACTGTGCCACAGATAGATACACCTGTCACTCTGCTCCAGATAGAGGCACCTGTCACTGTGCCCAGAGATATAAACCTGTCATTGTGCCCAGATGGATACACCTGCCACTGTGCCCAGATAGATACACCTGTCACTGTGTCCAGATTGATGCATTGTCACTGTGCCCTAGATAGATACACCTGTCACTGTGCCCCAGCTGGATACACCTGTCACTCTGCTACAGATAGATGCACCTGTCACTGTGCCCAGATAGATGCACCTGTGAATGTGCCCAGATAGGTGCAGCTGTCACTGCCCAGATGGATGCACCTGTCATTCTGCTCCAGATGGATGCACCTGTGACTCTGCTCCAGATAGTTGCACCTGTCACTGTGCCCAGATAGATGCACCTCTGATTGTGATCAGATAGATGCACCTGTGCCTGTGCCCAGAGAGATGAACATGTCACTGTGCCCGGATAGATACTCCTGTCACTGCCCAGATAGTTGCACCTGTCATTGTGCTCCAGATAGATGCACCTGTCACTGTGCCCAGATAGATACACCTGTGACTGTGCCCAGATAGATGCACCTGTGACTGGGCCCTGATCGATGAACCTGTCACTGTGCCCAGATAGCTCCACCTCTCACTGCCCAGATAGATACACCTGTCACTGTGCTCAAATAGATACACATGTCACTGTGTCCAGAGAGATGCACCTGTCACTGTGCCCCAGATAGATACAGCTGTCACTGTGCCCCAGATAGATAAACCTGTCACTCTGCTCCAGATAGATGCACCTGTCAGTGTGCCCAGATTGATGCACCTGTGACTGTGCCCTAATAGGTACAGCCGTGACTGTGGACAGATAGATGCATCTGTGACTGTGCCCAGATAGATGAGCCTATCACTGTGCCCAGATAGAAACACCTGTCACTGTCCAGATAGATGAACCTGTGACTGTGCTCAGAAAGATATACCTGTCATTGCGCTCCAGATAGGTGGACCTGCCACTGTGCTCAGAGAGATGCACCTGTCACTTTGCCCAGAGATATACACTTGTCACTGTGCCCAGATGGAGGCACCAGTGACTGTGCCCAGGTAGATGAACCTGTGACTGTGCCCATATCGATGCACCAGTGACTGTGCCCAGATAGATGCACCTGTGACTGTGCCCAGATAGATACAGCTGTCACTGTGCCCAGATAAATGCACCTGTCACTGTGTCCAGAGAGATGCACCTGTTATTGTGCCCCAGATGGATGCATCTGTCACTCTGCTCCAGATAGATGCACCTATCACTGTGCCCAGAGATATACTCCTGTCACTGTGCCCAAGATAAATGCACCTGTCACTGTGCCCAGATAGTTACCCCTGTCATTGTGCCCAGAGAGATACACCTATCACTGTGCCTCAGATAGATACACCTGTCACTGTGCCCCAGATAGATACACCTATCATTGTCCCCAGATAGATACACCTGTCACTGTGCCCAGAAAGATACACCTGTCACTGCACCCCAGATAGATACACCTGTCGCTCTGCTGCAGATCGAGGCACCTGTCACTGCGCCCAGGTAGATGAACCTGTGACTGTGCCCAGATAGATGCACCTGTCATTGTGCCCAGATAGATGCACCTGTGACTGTGCCCAGATAGATGCACCTGTGACTGTGCCCAGATAGATACACCTGTCACTGTGCCCAGATAAATGCACCTGTCACTGTGTCCAGAGCCATGCACCTGTCATTGTGCCCCAGATGGATGCATCTGTCACTCTGCTCCAGATAGATGCACCTATCACTGTGCCCAGAGATATACTCCTGTCACTGTGCCCAAGATAGATGCACCTGTCATTGTGCCCAGATAGATACCTCTGTCACTGTGCCCACAGAGATGCACCTGTCACTGTGCCCCAGATAGATACACCTGTCACTGCGCCCCAGATAGATACACCTGTCACTCTGCTCCAGATAGAGGCACCTGTCACTGTGCCCAGATATATAGAACTGTCACTGTGCCCAGATAGATGCACCTGTCACTGTGCTCCAGATAAATGCAGCTGTCACTGTGTCCAGAGCCATGCACCTGTCATTGTGCCCCAGATGGATGCATCTGTCATTCTGCTCCAGATAGATGCACCTATCACTGTGCCCAGAGATATACACCTGTCACTGTGCCCAAGATAGATGCACCTGTCACTGTGCCCCAGATAGATACAGCTGTCACTGTGCGCAGATAGATGCATCTGTCACTGTGCCCAGATAGATAAACCTGTCACTGTGCCCCAGATAGATACACCTGTCACTCTGCTCCAGATAGATGCACCTGTCACTCTGTTCCAGATAGATGCACCTGTTACTGTGCCCCAGACAGATGCACCTGTCACTGTGCTCCAGCTAAATACACCTGTGTCTGTGCCCAGATAGATGCACCTGTGATTGTGCCCAGAAAGATGCACCTGCGATTGTGCCCAGATAGATGGACCTGTCACTGTGCCCACATAGATACACTTGTCACTCTGCTCCAGTTAGATACACCTGTCACTGTGCCCCAGATAGATACAGCTGTCACTGTGCCCAGATAGATGCATCTGTCACTGTGCCCAGATAGATAAACCTGTCACTGTGCCCCAGATAGATGCACATCTCACTGTGCCCAGATAGATAACCTTGTGACTGTGCCCAGCTAGATAAACCTGTCACTGTGCCCCAAATAGCTACACCTGTCACTCTGCTCCAGTTAGATTCATCTGTCATTATGCATAGATATATACAACTGTCAATGTGCCCAGAAAGATATATTTATCACTGTGACAAAAAGATGCACCTGTCACTGTGCCCCAGATAAATACAGCTGTCACTGTGCCCAGATAGATACACCTGTCACTGTGCCCAGATAGATGCACCTGTGACTGTGCACAGATAGATGCACCTGTCATTGTGCCCCAGATAGATACACCTGTCACTCTACTCCAGATAGATGCACCTGTCATTATGCACAGATATATACAACTGTCATTGTGCCCAGATAGATATACTTATCACTGTGTCCAGATAGATGCACCTGTCACTGTGCCCCAGATAGATACAGCTGTCACTGTGCCGAGATAGATGCACCTGTCACTGTGCCCAGATAGATGCACCTGTAACTGTGCCCAGATAGATACACCTGTCACTGTTTCCAGACAGATGCACCTGTCACTGTGCCCCAGATAGTTACACCTGTCACTCTGCTCCAGATAGATGCACCAGCCACTGTACCCAGAGATATACATCTGTCACTGTGCCCAGATAGATGCACCTGTCATTGTACCCAGATAGATACACCTGTCACTGTGCCCAGATAGATACACCTGTCACTGTGTCCAGAGAGATGCACCTGTCACTCTGCTCCAGATAGAGGCACCTGTCACTGTGTCCTGGTAGATGCACCTGTGACTGTGATCAGATAGATCCACCTGTGACTGTGCCTAGATAGATGAATCTCTCACTGTGCCCAGATAGATACACCTGTCACTGTGCCCAGATAGATACACCTGTGACTGTGTCCAGAGAGATGCACCTGTGACTGTGCCCAGATAGATGCACCTGTCACAGTGCCCAGATAGATGCACCTGTCACTGTGCCCAGATACATACACCTGTGACTGTGCCCAGATCGATGCACCTGTGACTGCACCCAGATAGATACACCTGTCACTGTGCCTAGATAGATAAACCTGTGAATGTGCCCAGATAGTTAAACCTGTCACTGCCCAGATAGAAGCACCTGTCAGTTTGTCTAGAGAGATGCACCTGTCACTGTGCCCAGATATATGCACCTGTCACTGTGCCGAGATTGATACACCTGTCACTGTGCCCAGATAGATACAGCTGTCACTGTGCCCCAGATAGATAAACCTGTCAATCTGCTCCAGATAGATGCACCTGTCGATCTGCCCCAGATAGATACACCTGTCACTCAGCTCCAGACAGGTGCAGCTGTCAATGTGCACAGTTATACACCTGCCACTGTGCCCAGATAGATATACCTATCACTGTGTCCAGATAGATGCACCAGTCACTGTGCCCCAGATAGATACACCTGTCACTGTGCCCAGATAGATGCACCTGTAACTGTGCCCCAGATAGATACAGCTGTCACTGTGCCCAGAGAGATACACCTGTCACTGTGTCCAGATAGATGCACCTGTCACTGTGCCCCAGATAGATACAGCTGTCACTGTGCCCAGATAGATGCATCTGTCACTGTGCCCAGATAGATAAACCTGTCACTGTGCCCCAGATAGATACACCTGTCACTCTGCTCCAGATAGATGCACCTGTCACTCTGTTCCAGATAGATGTACCTGTCACTGTGCCCCAGATAGATGCACCTGTCACTGTGCTCCAGATAAATACACCTGTGACTGTGCCCAGATAGATGCACCTGTGATTGTGCCCAGAAAGATGCACCTGAGACTGTGCCCAGATAGATGGACCTGTCAATGTGCCCAGATAGATACACTTGTCACTCTGCTCCAGTTAGATACACCTGTAACTCTGTTCCAGATAGATAAACCTGTCACTGTGCCCCAGATAGTTGCACATCTCACTGTGCCCATCTAGATAAACCTGTGATTGTGCCCAGATAGATACACCTGTCACTGTGTCCAGATAGGTAAACCTGTCACTGTGCTCCAGATAAATACACCTGTGACTGTGCCCAGATAGATGCACCTGTGACTGTGCCCAGATAGATGCATCTCTGACTGTGCCCAGATAGATGAATCTGTCACAGTGCCCAGATAGATGCACCTGTCACTGTGCCCAGATAGATAAATCTGTGACTTTGCCCAGATAGTTAAAACTGTCACTGTGCTCCAGATAAATACACCTGTGACTGTACCCAGATAGATGCACCTGTGACTGTCCCCAGATAGACGCACCTGTGTCTGCACCCAGATAGATACACCTGTCACTGTGCCCAGATAGATGCACCTGTCACTGTGCCCAGATAGATAAACCTGTGAATGTGCCCAGATAGTTAAACAGGTCACTGCCCAGATAGAAGCACCTGTCAGTGTGTCGAGAGAGATGCACCTGTCACTGTGCCCAGATATATGCACCTGTCACTGTGCCTAGATTGATGCACCTGTCACTGTGCCCAGATAGATACAGCTGTCACTGTGCCCCAGATAGATACACCTGTCACTCTGCTCCAGATAGATGCACCTGGCGATCTGCCCCAGATAGATACACCTGTCACTCTGCTCCAGAAAGGTGCAGCTGTCAATGTGCCCAGAGATATACACCTGCCACTGTGCCCAGATAGATACACCTGTGACTGTGCCCAGATAGATACACCTGTCACTGTGCCCAGATAGATACACCCATCAGTCTGCTCCAGTTAGATGTACCTGTCACTCTGTTCCAGATAGATAAACCTGTCACTGTGCCCCAGATAGATGCACCTCTCACTGTGCCCAGATAGATATACCTGTGACTCTGCCCAGATTGATACACCTGTCACTGTGCCCAGATAGGTAAACCTGTCACTGTGCTCCTGATAACTACACCTGTGACTGTGCCCAGACCGATGCACCTGTGACTGTGCCCAGATAGATGCACCTGTCACAGTGCCCAGATAGATGCACCTGTGACTGTGCCCACATAGATGCACCTGTTACAGTGCCCAGATAGATGCACCTGTCACTGTGCCCAGATAGATAAACCTGTGAATGTACCCAGATAGTTAAACCTGTCACTGTGCTCCAGATAAATACACCTGTGACTGCACCCAGGTAGATGCAGCTGTGACTGTGCCCAGATAGATGCACCTGTGACTGTGCCCAGATAGATAAACCTGTGAATGTGCCCAGATAGTTAAACCTGTCACTGCCCAGAGAGAAGCACCTGTCAGTGTGTCTAGAGAGATGCACCTGTCACTGTGCCCAGACATATGTACTTGTCACTGTGCCTAGATTGATGTACCTGCCACTGTGCCCAGATAGATACAGTTGTCACTATGCCCCAGATAGATACACCTGTCACTCTGCTCCAGATAGATGCACCTGTCGATCTGCCCCAGATAGATACATCTGTCACTCCCCTCCAGACAGGTGCAGCTGTCAATGTGCCCACAGTTATACACCTGCCACTGTGCCCAGACAGATGCACCTGTCATTGTGCCAGATAGATACACTTGTCACTGTGCGCAGATAGATATACCTATCACAGTGCCCAGATAGGTGCACCTGTCACTGTGCCTCAGATAGATGCACCTGTCACTGTGCCCAGATAGATACACCTGTAACTGTGCCCAGCTAGATAAACCTGTCACTGTGCCCCAGATAGCTACACCTGTCACTCTGCTCCAGTTAGATGCACCTGTCATTATGCACAGATATATACAACTGTTACTGTGCCCAGATAGATATATTTATCACTGTGCCCAGATAGATGCACCTGTCACTGTGCCCCAGATAGATACAGCTGTCACTGTGCCCAGATACATGCACCTGTTACTGTGCCCAGATAGATAAACCTGTCACTGTGCCCCAGATAGATGCACCTGTCACTGTGCCCAGATAGATACACCTGTCACTGTGCCCAGATAGATGCACCTCTCAATGTGCAAAGATAGATATACCTGTCACTGTGCCCAGATAGATGCACGTGTCACTGTGCCCAGATAGAGGCACCTGTCACTGTGCCCAGAGATATACACCTATGACTGTGCCCAGATAGATGCACCTGTCATTGTGCCCAGATAGATACACCTGTCACTGCACCCAGATAGGTACACCTGTTACTGTGTCCAGAGAGATGCACCTGTGACTGTGCCCAGATAGATGCACCTTTCACAGTGCCAAGATAGATGCACCTGTCACTGTGCCCAGATAGATAAACCTGTGAATGTGCGCAGATAGTTAAACCTGTCACTGTGCTCCAGATAAATACAGCTGTGAATGTGCCCAGATAGATGCACCTCTGACTGTGCCCAGATAGATGCACCTGCGACTGCACCCAGATAGATACACCTGTCACTTTGCCCAGATGGATGCACCTGTCACTGTGCCCAGATAGATCAACCTGTGAATGTGCCCAGATAGTTAAACCTGTCACTGCCCGGATAGAAGCACCTGTCAGTGTGTCTAGAGAGATGCACCTGTCACTGTGCCCAGATATATGCACCTGTCACTGTGCCCAGATAGATGCACCTGTAACTGTGCCCCAGATAGATACACCTGTCACTGTGCCCAGATAGATGCACCTGTAACTGTGCCCAGCTAGATAAACCTGTCACTGTGCCCCAGATAGCTACACCTGCCACTCTGCTCCAGTTAGATTCATCTGTCATTATGCACAGATATATACAACTGTCACTGTGCCCAGATAGATATACTTATCACTGTGTCCAGAAAGATGCACCTGTTACTGTGCCCCAGATAAATACAGCTGTCACTGTGCCCAGATAGATGCACCTGTCAGTGTGCCCTGATAGATAAACCTGTCACTGTGCCCCAGAGAGATACACCTGTCACTCTGCTCCAGATAGATGCACCTGTCACTCTGTTCCAGAGAGATGTACCTGTCACTGTGCCCCAGATAGATGCACCTGTCACTGTGCCCAGATAGATGCACCTCTCAATGGGCCCAGATAGATGCCCCTGTCACTGACGATTTAGATGCACCTGTCAATTTGCAAAGTTAGATAAACCTGTCACTGTGCTCAGATAGGTAAACCTGTCACTGTGCTCCAGATAAATACACCTGTCACTGTGCCCAGATAGATACACCTGTCACTGTGCCCCAGATAGATGCACCATTCACTGTGCCCAGATAGATATACCTGTGACTGTGCCCAGATAGATACACCTGTCACTGTACCCAGATAGGTAAACCTGTCACTGTGCTCCAGATAAATACACCTGTGACAGTGCTCAGGTAGATGCACCTGTCACAGTGCCAAGATAGATGCACCTGTCACTGTGACCAGATAGATAAACCTGTGACTGTGCCCAGATATTTTAAACTGTCACTGTGCTCCAGATAAATACACCTGTGACTGTACCCAGATAGATGCACCTGTGACTGTGCCCAGATAGATGCACCTGGGACTGCACCCAGATAGATACACCTGTCACTGTGCCCAGATAGATGCACCTGTAACTGTGCCTAGATAGTTAAACCTATGAATGTGCCCAGATAGTTAAACCTGTCACTGCCCAGATAGAAGCACCTGTCAGTGTGTCTAGATTGATGCAACTGTCACTGTGCCCAGATAGATACACCTGTCACTGTGCCCAGATAGATGCACCTGTCACTGTGCCCAGATAGATGCCCCTGTCACTGTCCAGATAGATGCACCTGTAACTGTGCCTAGATAGTTAAACCTATGAATGTGCCCAGATAGTTAAACCTGTCACTGCCCAGATAGAAGCACCTGTCAGTGTGTCTAGATTGATGCAACTGTCACTGTGCCCAGATAGATACACCTGTCACTGTGCCCAGATAGATGCACCTGTCACTGTGCCCAGATAGATGCCCCTGTCACTGTCCAGATAGATGCACTCATCACTGTGCAATGATAGATATACCTGTGACTGTGCCCGAATAGATGCACCTGTGTCTTTGCATAGAGTCGTGCACCTGCCACTGTGTCCAGATAGATGCAACTGTCACTGTGCCCAGATAGATACACATGTGACTGTGCCCAGATGGGTGCATCTGTGACTGTGCCCGGGTAGATGAACCTGTGACTGTGACCAGATAGATGCACATGTCACTGTGCCCAGATAGATGCACCTGTCATTGTGCCCAGATGGATGCACCTGTGACTGTGCCCAGCTATATACCCCTGTCACTGTGCCCAGATAGATAAACCTATGAATGTGCCCAGATAATTAAACCTGTCACTGCCCAGATAGAAGCACCTGTCAGTGTGTCTGGACTGATGCACCTGTGACTGTGCCCAGATAGATGCAACTGCCACTGTGCCCCAGATAGATGCACCTGTCACTCTGCTCCAGATAGAGGCATCTGTCACTGTGCCCAGAGATATACTCCTGTCACTGTGCCCAAGATAGATGCAACTGTCACAGTGCCCAGATAGATATCCCTGTCACTGTGTCCAGAGAGATGCACCTGACACTGTGACCCAGAGAGATACACCTGTCACTGTGCCCCAGATAGATGCACCTTTCACTCTGCTCCAGATAGAGGCACCTGTCACTGTGCCCAGAGATATACACCTGTCACTGAGCCGAGGTAGATGCAGCTGTCATTGCGCCCAGATAGATACACCTGTCACTCTGCCCAGATAGATACACATGTCACTGTGTCCAGATAGATGCACTTGTCACTGTGCCCCAGATAGATACACCTGTCACGGTGCCCCAGATAGATACACCTGTCACTCTGCTCCAGATAGAGGCAGATGTCACTGTGCCCAGAGATATACACCTGTCACTGAGCCCAGGTAGATGCAGCTGTCATTGCGCCCAGATAGATACACCTGTCACTCTGCCCAGATAGATACACATGTCACTGTGTCCAGATAGATGCACTTGTCACTGTGCCCCAGATAGATACACCTGTCACGGTGCCCCAGATAGATACACCTGTCACTCTGCTCCAGATAGAGGCAGATGTCACTGTGCCCAGAGATATACTCCTGTCACTGTGCCCAAGATAGATGCAACTGTCACAGTGCCCAGATAGATATCCCTGTCATTGTGTCCAGAGAGATGCACCTGTCACTGTGACCCAGAGAGATACACCTGTCACTGTGCCCCAGATAGATGCACCTGTCACTCTGCTCCACATAGAGGCACCTGTCACTGTGCCCAGAGATATACACCTGTCACTGTGCCCAGATAGATGCAACTGTCATTGTGCCCAGATAGATACACCTGCCACTGTGCCCAGATAGATACACATGTCACTGTGCCCCAGAGAGATGCACCTGTCACTGTGCCCAGATAGATGCACATCTGATTGTGATCAGATAGATGCACCTGTGCCTGTGACCAGATAGATGCACCTGTCATTGTGCCCAGATAGTTACACCTGCCACTGTGCCCAGATAGATACACCTGTCACTGTGCCCAGATAGATGCATTGTCACTCTGCCCTAGATAGATTCACCTGTCACTGTGCCCCAGATAGATACACCTGTCACTGTGCCCAGAGAGATGCATCTGTTACTGTGCCGCAGATAGATACACCTGTCACTGTGCCCCAGATAGATACACCTGTCACTCTGCTCCAGATAGAGGCATGTGTCACTCTGCTCCAGATAGATGCACATATCACTGCGCCCAGAGATATACTCCTGTCACTGTGCCCAAGATAGATGCACCTGTCACTGTGCCCAGGTAGATACCCCTGTCACTGTGCCCCAGAGAGATACACCTGTCACTCTGCTCCAGATAGATACACCTGTAACTGCTCCAGATACAGGCACCTGTCAATGTGCCCAGATAGATACCCCTGTCACTGTCACCAGAGAGATGCACCTGTCACTGTGCCACAGATAGATACACCTGTCACTGTGCCACAGATAGATGCACCTGTCACTGTGCCCAGAGAGATGCACCTATGAATGTGCCCAGATAGGTACAGCTGTGACTGTGGCCAGATAGATGCACCTGTGACTGTGCTCAGATAGATGAGCCTGTCATGGTGTCCAGAGAGATGCACCTATCATTGTGCTAAGATAGATGCACCTGAGACCGGGCCCAGATAGATGCATCTGTGACTGTGCCCATATCAATGCACCAGTGACTGTGCCCAGATAGATGCACCTGTGACTGTGCCCAGATAGATACACCTGTCACTGTGCCCAGATAAATGCACCTGTCACTGTGTCCAGAGAGATGTACCTGTCATTTTGCCCCAGATGGATGCATCTGTCACTCTGCTCCAGATGGATGCACCTATCACTGTGCCCAGAGATATACACCTGTCACTGTGCCCAAGATAGATACACCTGTCACTGTGCCCAGATAGATACCCCTGTCACTAAGCCCAGAGAGATGCACCTGTCACTGTGCCCCAGATAGATACACCTGTCACTGCGCCACAGATTGATACACCTGTCACTCTGCTCCAGATAGAGGCAACTGTCACTGTGCTCAGAGATATACACCTGTCACTGTGCCCAGATAGATACCCCTGTCACTGTGTCCAGAGAGATGCACCTGTCACTGTGACCCAGATAGATACACCTGTCACTGTGCCCCAGATAGATACACCTGTCACTCTGCTCCAGATAGAGGCACCTGTCTATGTGCCCAGAGATATACACCTGTCACTGTGCCCAGATAGATGCACCTGTCATTGTGCCCAGATAGATACACCTGCCACTGTGCTCCAGATAGAGGCATCTGTCACTGTGCCTAGAGATGTACACCTGTCACTGTGCCCAGATAGATACACCTGTCACTGTGTCCAGATAGATGCATTGTAACGGTGCCACAGATTGATACACCTGTCACTCTGCTCCAGTTAGATGCACCTGTCACTGTGCCCAGAGAGATGCACCTATGAATGTGCCCAGATAGGTACAGCTGTGACTGTGCTCAGATAGATGAGCCTGTCATGGTGTCCAGAGAGATGCACCTATCATTGTGCTAAGATAGATGCACCTGAGACTGAGCCCAGATAGATGCATCTGTGACTGTGCCCATATCAATGCACCAGTGACTGTGCCCAGATAGATGCACCTGTGACTGTGCCCAGATAGATACACCTGTCAGTGTGCCCAGATAAATGCACCTGTCACTGTGTCCAGAGAGATGTACCTGTCATTTTGCCCCAGATGGATGCATCTGACACTCTGCTCCAGATAGAAGCACCTATCACTGTGCCCAGAGGTATACTCCTGTCACTGTGCCCAAGATAGATGCACCTGTCACAGTGCCCAGATAGATACCCATGTCACTGTGCCCCAGATAGATACACCTGTCACTGTGCCCCAGATAGATACACCTGTCACTGCTCCAGATACAGGCACCTGTCACTGTGCCCAGATAGATACACCTGTCACTGTGCCGCAGATAAATACACCTGTCACTCTGCTCCAGATAGAGGCATCTGTCACTGAGCCTAGAGATGTAAACTTGTCACTGTGCCCAGGAAGATGCACCTGTCATTGTGCCCAGAGAGATACTCCTGTCACTGTGCCCAGATAGATACACCTGTCACTCTGCTCCAGATAGATGCACCTGTCACTGTGCCCAGATAGATGCAACTGTGACTGTGCCCAGATAGGTGCAGCTGTCACTGTGCCCAGATAGATGAACATGTCACTGTGCCCTGATAGATACACCTGTGACTGTGCCCAGATAGGTGCAGCTGTCACTGCCCAGATGGATGCACCTGTCATTCTGCTCCAGATGGATGCACCTGTGACTCTGCTCCAGATAGATGCACCTGTCACTGTGCCCCAGATAGATGCACCTCTGATTGTGATCAGATAGATGCACCTGTGCCTGTGCCCAGATAGATGAACATGTCACTGTGCCCTGATAGATACACCTGTCACTGCCCAGATAGTTGCACCTGTCACTGTGCTCAGATAGATAAACCTGTCATTGTGCTCCAGATAGATGCACCTGTCACTGTGCCCAGATAGATACACCTGTGACTGTGCCCAGATAGATGCACCTGTGACTGGGCCCAGATCGATGAACCTGTCACTGTGCCCAGATAGCTCCACCTTTCACTGCCCAGATAGATACACCTGTCACTGTGCTCAAATATATACACATGTCACTGTGTCCAGAGAGATGCACCTGTCACTGTGCCCCAGATAGATACAACTGTCACTGTGCCCCAGATAGATAAACCTGTCACTCTGCTCCAGATAGATGCACCTGTCACTGTGCCCAGATTGATGCACCTGTGACTGTGCCCTGATAGGTACACCTGTGACTGTGCCCAGATAGATGAGCCTATCACTGTGCCCAGATAGAAACACCTGTCACTGTCCAGATAGATGAACCTGTGACGGTGCTCAGATAGATGTACCTGTCATTGCGCTCCAGATAGGCGGACCTGCCACTGTGCTCAGAGTGATGCACCTGTCACTTTGCCCTGAGATATACACCTGTCACTGTGCCCAGATGGAGGCACCAGTAACTGTGGCCAGGTAGATGAAACTGTGACTGTGCCCAGATAGATGCACATGTCACTGTGCCCAGATAGATGCACCTGTGCGTGTGCCCAGATAGATGCACCTGTGACTGTGCCCATATCGATGCACCTGTGACTGTGCCCAGATAGATGCACCTGTGACTGTGCCCAGATAGATACAGCTGTCACTGTGCCCAGATAAATGCACCTGTCACTGTGTCCAGAGAGATGCACCTGTTATTGTGCCCCAGATGGATGCATCTGTCACTCTGCTCCAGATAGATGCACCTATCACTGTGCCCAGAGATATACTCCTGTCACTGTGCCCAAGATAGATGCTCCTGTCACTGTGCCCAGATAAATACCCCTGTCATTGTACCCAGAGAGATACACCTGTCACGGTGCCCCAGATAGATACACCTGTCGCTGTGCCCCAGATAGATACACCTGTCACTCTGCTCCAGATAGAGGCACCTGTCACTGTGCCCAGAGATATAGAATTGTCACTGTGCCCAGATAGATTCACCTGTCATTGTCCCCAGATAGGTACACCTGTCACTGTGCCCAGAAAGATACACCTGTCACTGCGCCCCAGGTAGATACACCTGTCGCTCTGCTCCAGATCGAGGCACCTGTCACTGTGCCCAGGTAGATGAACCTGTGACTGTGCCCAGATAGATGCACATGTCACTGTGCCCAGATAGATGCACCTGTCATTGTGCCCAGATAGATGCACCTGTGACTGTGCCCAGATAGATGCACCTGTGACTGTGCCCAGATAGATACGCCTGTCAATGTGCCCAGATAAATGCACCTGTCACTGTGTCCAGAGCCATGCACCTGTCATTGTGCCACAGATGGATGCATCTGTCACTCTGCTCCAGATAGATGCACCTATCACTGTGCCCAGATAGATACCCCTGTCACTGTGCCCACAGAGATGCACCTGTCACTGTGCCCCAGGTAGATACACCAGTCACTGTGCCCCAGATAGATGCACCCGTCACTCTGCTCCAGATGGAGGCACCGGTCACTGTGCCCAGATATATAGAACTGTCACTGTGCCCAGATAGATGCACCTGTCATTCTGCCCAGATAGATACACCTGTCACTGTGCCCAGATAGATACACCTGTCACTGTGCCCAGATAGATACACATGTCACTGTGACCCAGATAGATACACCTGTCGCTCTGCTCCAGATCGAGGCACCTGTCACTGTGCCCAGAGATATACACCTGTCATTATGCCCAAGGTAGATGCACCTGTCACTGTGCCCAGATAGATACCCCTGTCACTGTGTCCAGAGAGATGCACCTGTCACCGTGACACAGATAGATACACCTGTCACTGTCCCACAGATAGATACACCTGTCACTCTACTCCAGATAGAGGCACCTGTCACTGTGCCCAGAGATATAAACCTGTCACTGTGCCCAGATAGATGCAGTTGTCATTGTGCCCAGATGGATACACCTGTCACGGTGCCCTAGATAGATACACCTGTCACTGTGCCCCAGATAGATACACCTGTCACTCTGCTCCAGATAGAGGCACCTGTCACTGTGCCCAGAGATATAGAATTGTCACTGTGCCCAGATAGATTCACCTGTCATTGTCCTCAGATAGATACACCTGTCACTGTGCCCAGAAAGATACACCTGTCACTGCGCCCCAGGTAGATACACCTGTCGCTCTGCTCCAGATCGAGGCACCTGTCACAGTGCCCAGGTAGATGAACCTGTGACTGTGCCCAGATAGATGCACATGTCACTGTGCCCAGATAGATGCACCTGTCATTGTGCCCAGATAGATGCACCTGTGACTGTGCCCAGATATGTGCACCTGTGACTGTGCCCAGATAGATACGCCTGTCAATGTGCCCAGATAAATGCACCTGTCACTGTGTCCAGAGCCATGCACCTGTCATTGTGCCCCAGATGGATGCATCTGTCACTCTGCTCCAGATAGATGCACCTATCACTGTGCCCAGATAGATACCCCTGTCACTGTGCCCACAGAGATGCACCTGTCACTGTGCCCCAGATAGATACACCTGTCACTGTGCCCCAGATAGATGCACCCGTCACTCTGCTCCAGATGGAGGCACCGGTCACTGTGCCCAGATATATAGAACTGTCACTGTGCCCAGATAGATGCACCTGTCATTGTGCCCAGATAGATACACCTGTCACTGTGCCCAGATAGATACACCTGTCGCTCTGCTCCAGATCGAGGCACCTGCCACTGTGCCCAGAGATATACACCTGTCAATGTGCCCAATGTAGATGCACCTGTCACTGTGCCCAGAGAGATACCCCTGTCACTGTGTCCAGAGAGATGCACCTGTCACCGTGACACAGATAGATACACCTGTCACTGTGCCACAGATAGATACACCTGCCACTCTGCTCCAGATAGAGGCACCTGTCACTGTGCCCAGAGATATAAACCTGTCACTGTGCCCAGATAGATGCAGTTGTCATTGTGCCCAGATGGATACACCTGCCACTGTGCCCAGATAGATACACCTGTCACTGTATCCAGATTGATGCATTGTCACTGTGCCCTAGATAGATACACCTGTCACTGTGCCCCAGATAGATATACCTGTCACTCTGCTCCAGATAGATGCACCTGTCACTGTGCCCAGATAGATGCACCTGTGACTGTGCCCATATCGATGCACCTGTGACTGTGCCCAGATAGATGCACCTGTGACTGTGCCCAGATAGATACAGCTGTCACTGTGCCCAGATAAATGCACCTGTCACTGTGTCCAGAGAGATGCACCTGTTATTGTGACCCAGATGGATGCATCTGTCACTCTGCTCCAGATAGATGCACCTATCACTGTGCCCAGATAGATACCCCTGTCACTGTGCCCACAGAGATGCACCTGTCACTGTGCCCCAGATAGATACACCAGTCACTGTGCCCCAGATAGATGCACCCGTCACTCTGCTCCAGATGGAGGCACCGGTCACTGTGCCCAGATATATAGAACTGTCACTGTGCCCAGATAGATGCACCTGTCACTGTGCCCAGATAGATACACCTGTCACTGTGCCCCAGATAGATACACCTGTCACTGTGCCCCAGATAGATGCACCCGTCACTCTGCTCCAGATGGAGGCACCGGTCACTGTGCCCAGATATATAGAACTGTCACTGTGCCCAGATAGATGCACCTGTCACTGTGCCCAGATAGATACACATGTCACTGTGACCCAGATAGATACACCTGTCGCTCTGCTCCAGATCGAGGCACCTGTCACTGTGCCCAGAGATATACACCTGTCATTGTGCCCAAGGTAGATGCACCTGTCACTGTGTCCAGAGAGATGCACCTGTCACCGTGACACAGATAGATACACCTGTCACTGTGCCACAGATAGATACACTTGTCACTCTGCTCCAGATAGAGGCACCTGTCACTGTGCCCAGAGATATAAACCTGTCACTGTGCCCAGATAGATGCAGTTGTCATTGTGCCCAGATGGATACACCTGCCACTGTGCCCAGATAAATGCACCTGTCACTGTGTCCAGAGCCATGCACCTGTCATTGTGCCCCAGATGGATGCATCTGTCACTCTGCTCCAGATAGATGCACCTATCACTGTGCCCAGATAGATACCCCTGTCACTGTGCCCACAGAGATGCACCTGTCACTGTGCCCCAGAGATATACTCCTGTCACTGTGCCCCAGATAGATGCACCCGTCACTCTGCTCCAGATGGAGGCACCGGTCACTGTGCCCAGATATATAGAACTGTCACTGTGCCCAGATAGATGCACCTGTCATTGTGCCCAGATAGATACACCTGTCACTGTGCCCAGATAGATACACATGTCACTGTGACCCAGATAGATACACCTGTCGCTCTGCTCCAGATCGAGGCACCTGTCACTGTGCCCAGAGATATACACCTGTCATTGTGCCCAAGGTAGATGCACCTGTCACTGTGCCCAGATAGATACCCCTGTCACTGTGTCCAGAGAGATGCACCTGTCACCGTGACACAGAGAGATACACCTGTCACTGTGCCCCAGATAGATACACCTGTCACTCTGCTCCAGATAGAGGCACCTGTTACTGTGCCCAGAGATATAAACCTGTCGCTGTGCCCAGATAGATGCACCTGTCATTGTGCCCAGATAGATACACCTGCCACTGTGCCCAGATAGATACTGCTGTCACTGTGTCCAGATTGATGCATTGTCTCTGTGCCCTAGATAGATACACCTGTCACTGTGCCCCAGATAGATACACCTGTCACTCTGCTCCAGTTAGATGCACCTGTCACTGTGCCCAGATAGATACACCTGTGACTGTGCCCAGATAGGTGCAGCTGTCACTGCCCAGATGGATGCACCTGTCATTCTGCTCCAGATAGAGGCACCTGTCACTGTGCCCAGAGATATAAACCTGTCACTGTGCCCAGATAGATGCAGTTGTCATTGTGCCCAGATGGATACACCTGCCACTGTGCCCAGATAGATACACCTGTCACTGTGTCCAGATTGATGCATTGTCACTGTGCCCTAGATAGATACACCTGTCACTGTGCCTCAGATAGATACACCTGTCACTCTGCTCCAGGTAGATGCACCTGTCACTGTGCCCAGATAGATGCACCTGTGACTGTGCCCAGGTAGGTGCAGCTGTCACTGCCCAGATAGATGCACCTGTGACTGTGCCCAGATAGTTGCACCTGTCACTGTGCCCAGATAGATGCACCTCTGATTGTGATCTGATAGATGCACCTGTGCCTGTGCCCAGATAGATGAACATGTCACTGTGCCCGGATAGATACACCTGTCACTGCCCAGATAGTTGCACCTGTCACTGTGCTCAGACAGATACACCTGTCATTGTGCTCCAGATAGATGCACCTGTCACTGTGCCCAGGTAGATGCCCCTGTCACTGTCCAGATAGATGCACTCATCACTGTGCAAAGATAGGTATACCTGTCACTGTGCCCAGATAGATACACCTGTGACTGTGCCCAGATAGATGCACCTGTGACTGGGCCCAGATAGGTGAACCTTTCATTCTGCTCCAGATAGACGCACCTGTGACTGTGCCCAGATATATAGAACTGTCACTGTGCCCAGATAGATGCACCTGTCATTGTGCCCAGACAGATATACCTGTCACTGTGCCCAGATAGATACACCTGTCACAGTGCCCCAGATAGATACAGCTGTCGCTCTGCTCCAGATCGAGGCACCTGTCACTGTGCCCAGAGATATACACCTGTCACTGTGCCCAAGGTAGATGCACCTGCCTCTGTGCCCAGATAGATACCCCTGTCACTGTGTCCAGAGAGATGCACCTGTCACTGTGACCCAGATAGATACACCTGTCACTGTGCCCCAGAAAGATACACCTGTCACTCTACTCCAGATAGAGGCACCTGTCACTGTGCCGAGAGATATAAACCTGTCACTGTGCCCAGATAGATGCACCTGTCATTGTGCCCAGATAGATACACCTGCCACCGTGCCCAGATAGATACTCCTGTCACTGTGTCCAGATTGATGCATTGTCTCTGTGCCCTAGATAGATACACCTGTCACTGTGCCCCAGATAGATACACCTGTCACTCTGCTCCAGATAGATGCACCTGTCACTGTGCCCAGATAGATGCACCTCTGATTGTGATCAGATAGATGCACCTGTGCCTGTGCCCAGATAGATGAACATGTCACTGTGCCCGGATAGATACACCTGTCACTGCCCAGATAGTTGCACCTGTCACTGTGCTCAGACAGATACACCTGTCATTGTGCTCCAGATAGATGCACCTGTCACTGTGCCCAGGTAGATACCCCTGTCACTGTCCAGATAGATGCACTCAGCACTGTGCAAAGATAGATATACCTGTCACTGTGCCCAGATAGATACACCTGTGACTGTGCCCAGATAGATGCACCTGTGACTGGGCCCAGATCGATGAACCTGTCACTCTGCTCCAGATAGATGCACCTGTCACTGTGCCCAGATAGATGCACCTGTGACTGTGCCCTGATAGGTACAGCTGTGACTGTGGACAGATAGATGCGCCTGTGACTGTGCCCAGATAGGTGGACCTGCCACTGTGCTCAGAGAGATGCACCTGTCACTTTGCCCAGAGATATACACCTGTCACTGTGCCCAAATGGAGGCACCAGTGACTGTGCAAAGGTAGATGAACCTGTGACTGTGCCCAGATAGATGCACATGTCACTGTGCCCAGATAGATGCACCTGTGACTGTGCCCCGATAGATGCACCTGTGACTGTGCCCATATCGATGCAGCTGTGACTGTGCCCAGATAGATGCACCTGTGACTATGCCCAGTTAGATACAACTGTCACTGTGCCCAGATAAATGCACCTGTCACTGTGTCCAGAGAGATGCACCTGTTATTGTGCCCCAGATGGATGCATTTGTCAGTCTGCTCCAGATAGATGCATCTATCACTGTGCCCAGAGATATACTCCTGTCACTGTGCCCAAGATAGATGCACCTGTCACTGTGCCCAGATAGATACCCCTGTCACTGTGCCCAGAGAAATGCACCTGTTAATGTGCCCCAGATAGATACACCTGTCACTGTGCCCCAGATAGATACACCTGTCACTCTGCTCCAGATAGAGGCTCGTGTCACTGTGCCCAGTGATATAGAACTGTCACTGTGCCCAGACAGATGCACCTGTCATTGTGCCCAGAAAAATACACCTGTCACTGTGCCCAGATAGATACACCTGTCACTGTGCCTCAGATAGATACACCTGTCACTGTGCCCCTGATAGATACACCTGTCGCTCTGCTCCAGATAGAGGCAGATGTCACTGTGCCCAGAGATATACACCTAACACTGTGCGCAAGATAGATGCATCTGTCACTGTGCCCAGATAGATACCCCTGTCATTGTGTCCAGAGAGATGCACCTGTCACTGTGACCCAGATAGATACAGCTGTCACTGTGCCCCAGATAGATACACCTGTCACTCTGCTCCAGATAGAGGCACCTGTCACTGTGCCCAGATAGATACACCTGCCACTGTGCTCAGATAGATACACCTGTCACTGTATCCAGATAGATGCACTTGTCACTGTGCCCTAGATAGATACACCTGTCACTGTGCCCCAGATAGATACACCTGTCACTCTGCTCCAGATAGATGCACCTGTCACTGTGCCCAGATAGATGCACCTGTGACTGTGCCCAGATAGGTGCAGCTGTCACTGCCCAGATAGATGCACCTGTGACTGTGCCCAGATAGATGCACCTGTCACTGTGCCCAGATAGATGCACCTCTGATTGTGATCTGATAGATGCACCTGTGCCTGTGCCCAGATAGATGAACATGTCACTGTGCCCGGATAGATACACCTGTCACTGCCAAGATAGTTGCACCTGTCACGGTGCTCAGATAGATACACCTGTCATTGTGCTCCAGATAGATGCACTTGTCACTGTGCCCAGGTAGATGCCCCTGTCACTGTCCAGATAGATGCACTCTTCACTGTGCAACGATAGGTATACCTGTCACTGTGCCCAGATAGATACACCTGTGAATGTGCCCAGATAGATGCACCTCTGACTGGGCCCAGATAGGTGAACCTTTCATTCTGCTCCAGATAGACGCACCTGTGACTGTGCCCAGATATATAGAACTGTCACTGTGCCACGATAGATGCACCTGTCATTGTGCCCAGACAGATATACCTGTCACTGTGCCCAGATAGATACACCTGTCACAGTGCCCCAGATAGATACAGCTATCGCTCTGCTCCAGATCGAGGCACCTGTCACTGTGCCCAGAGATATACACCTGTCACTGTGCCCAAGGTAGATGCACCTGCCTCTGTGCCCAGATAGATACCCCTGTCACTGTGTCCAGAGAGATGCACCTGTCACTGTGACCCAGATAGATACAACTGTCACTGTGCCCCAGATAGATACACCTGTCACTATGCTCCAGATAGAGGCACCTGTCACTGTGCCCAGAGATATAAACCTGTCACTGTGCCCAGATAGATGCACCTGTCATTGTGCCCAGATAGATACACCTGCCACTGTGCCCAGATAGATACTCCTGTCACTGTGTCCAGATTGATGCATTGTCTCTGTGCCCTAGATAGATACACCTGTCACTGCGCCCCAGGTAGATACACCTGTCACTCTGCTCCAGATAGATGCACCTGTCACTGTGCCCAGATAGATACACCTGTGACTGTGCCCAGAGAGGTGCAGCTGTCACTGCCCAGATGGATGCACCTGTCATTCTGCCCAGATAGCTACACCTGTCACTGCCCAGATAGTTACACCTGTCACTGTGCTCAAATAGATACACATGTCACTGTGTCCAGAGAGATGCACCTGTCACTGTGCCCCAGATAGATACAGCTGTCACTGTGCCCCAGATAGATAAACCTGTCACTCTGCTCCAGATAGATGCACCTGTCACTGTGCCCAGATAGATGCACCTGTGACTGTGCCCTGATAGGTACAGCTGTGACTGTGGACAGATAGATGCGCCTGTGACTGTGCCCAGATAGATGAGCCTATCACTGTGCAGAGATAGAAACACCTGTCACTGTCCAGATAGATGAACCTGTGACTGTGCTCAGATAGATACACCTGCCATTGCGCTCCAGATAGGTGGACCTGCCACTGTGCTCAGAGAAATGCACCTGTCACTTTGCCCAGAGATATACACCTGTCACTGTGCCCAGATGGAGGCACCAGTGACTGTGCAAAGGTAGATGAACCTGTGACTGTGCCCAGATAGATGCACATGTCACTGTGCCCAGATAGATGCACCTGTGACTGTGCCCAGATAGATGCACCTGTGACTGTGCCCATATCGATGCACCTGTGACTGTGCCCAGATAGATGCACCTGTGACTGTGCCCAGGTAGATACAGCTGTCACTGTGCCCAGATAAATGCACCTGTCACTGTGTCCAGAGAGATGCACCTGTTATTGTGCCCCAGATGGATGCATTTGTCAGTCTGCTCCAGATAGATGCACCTATCACTGTGCCCAGAGATATACTCCTGTCACTGTGCCCAAGATAGATGCACCTGTCACTGTGCCCAGATAGATACCCCTGTCACTGTGCCCAGAGAAATGCACCTGTTACTGTGCCCCAGATAGATACACCTGTCACTGTGCCCCAGATAGATACACCTGTCACTCTGCTCCAGATAGAGGCTCCTGTCACTGTGCCCAGTGATATAGAACTGTCACTGTGCCCAGGTAGATGCACCTGTCATTGTGCCCAGAAAAATACACCTGTCACTGTGCCCAGATAGATACACCTGTCACTGTGCCTCAGATAGATACACCTGTCACTGTGCCCCTGATAGATACACCTGTCGCTCTGCTCCAGATAGAGGCAGATGTCACTGTGCCCAGAGATATACACCTAACACTGTGCGCAAGATAGATGCATCTGTCACTGTGCCCAGATAGATACCCCTGTCATTGTGTCCAGAGAGATGCACCTGTCACTGTGACCCAGATAGATACACCTGCCACTCTGCTCCAGATAGAGGCACCTGTCACTGTGCCCAGATAGATACATCTGCCATTGTGCTCAGATAGATACACCTGTCACTGTATCCAGATAGATGCACTTGTCACTGTGCCCTAGACAGATACACCTGTCACTGTGCCCCAGATAGATATACCTGTCACTCTGCTCCAGATAGATGCACCTGTCACTGTGCCCAGATAGATGCACCTGTGACTGTGCCCAGATAGATGCACCTGTCACTGTGCCCAGATAGATGCACCTCTGATTGTGATCAGATAGATGCACCTGTGCCTGTGCCCAGATAGATGAACATGTCACTGTGCCCGGATAGATACACCTGTCACTGCCCAGATAGTTGCACCTGTCACTGTGCTCAGATAAATACACCTGTCATTGTGCTCCAGATAGATGCAGCTGTCACTGTGCCCAGGTAGATGCCCCTGTCACTGTCCAGATAGATGCACTCATCACTGTGCAAAGATAGATATACCTGTCACTGTGCCCAGATAGATGCACCTGTGACTGTGCCCAGATAGATGCACCTGTGACTGGGCCCAGATCAATGAACCTGTCACTGTGCCCAGATAGCTCCACCTGTCACTGCCCAGATAGTTACACCTGTCACTGTGCTCAAATAGATACACATGTCACTGTGTCCAGAGAGATGCACCTGTCACTGTGCCCAGAAAGATACAGCTGTCAATGTGCCCCAGATAGATACACCTGTCGCTCTGCTTCAGATAGAGGCACCTGTCAATGTGCCCAGAGATATACACCTGTCACTGTGCCCAGATGGATGCATCTGTGACTGTGCCCAGCTAGATGAACCTGTGACTGTGCCCAGATAGATGCACATGTCACTGTGCCCAGATAGATGCACCTGTCACTGTGCCCAGATAGATGTACCTGTCATTGTGCCCAGATAGATGCACCTGTCATTGTGTCCCAGATAGATGCAGCTTTCACTCTGCTCCAGATAGATGCACCTATCACTGTGCCCAGAGATATACAACTGGGACTGTGCACAGATAGATGCACCTGTGATTGTGCCCAGATAGATACACCTTTCACTGTGCCCAGATAGATACACCTGTCATTGTGCTCCAGAGAGGTGTACCTGCCACTGTGCTCAGATAGATGCACCTGTGACTGTGCCCAGATAGATGCGCCTGTCATTGTGCCCAGATAGATGCACCTGTGACTGTGCCCAGATAGATGCACCTGTCACTGTGCCCAGATAGATACACCTGTCACGTTGCTCCAGATAGATGCTCCTGTGACTTTGCCCAGATAGATGCATCTGTCACTGTGCCCCAGAGATTTACACCTATCACTCTGCTCCTGATAGAGGCACCTGTCACTGTGCCCAGAGATATAGAACTGTCACTGTGCCCAGATGGATGCACCTGTCATTGAGCCCAGAAAAATACACCTGTCACTGTGCCCAAGATAGATGCACCTGTCACTGTGCCCAGATAGATACCCCTGTCACTGTGCCCAGAGAGATGCACCTGTTACTGTGCCCCAGATAGATACACCTGTCACTGTGCCCCAGATAGATACACCTGTCACTCTGCTCCAGATAGAGGCACCTGTCACTGTACCCAGAGATATAGAACTGTCACTGTGCCCAGATAGATTCACCTGTCATTGTCCCCAGATAGATACACCTGTCACTGTGCCCAGAAAGATACACCTGTCACTGCGCCCCAGATAGATACACCTGTCGCTCTGCTCCAGATCGAGGCACCTGTCACTGTGCCCAGGTAGATGAACCTGTGACTGTGCCCAGATAGATGCACATGTCACTGTGCCCAGATAGATGCACCTGTCATTGTGCCCAGATAGATGCACCTGTGACTGTGCCCAGATAGATGCACCTGTGACTGTGCCCAGATAGATACACCTGTCAATGTGCCCAGATAAATGCACCTGTCACTGTGTCCAGAGCCATGCACCTGTCATTGTGCCCCAGATGGATGCATCTGTCACTCTTATCCAGATAGATGCACCTATCACTGCGCCCAGATAGATACCCCTGTCACTGTGCCCACAGAGATGCACCTGTCACTGTGCCCCAGATAGATACACCTGTCACTGTGCCCCAGATAGATGCACCCGTCAATCTGCTCCAGATGGAGGCACCGGTCACTGTGCCCAGATATATAGAACTGTCACTGTGCCCAGATAGATGCACCTGTCATTGTGCCCAGATAGATACACCTGTCACTGTGCCCAGATAGATACACATGTCACTGTGACCCAGATAGATGCCCCTGTCACTGTCCAGATAGATGCACTCATCACTGTGCAAAGATAGATATACCTGTCACTGTGCCCAGATAGATACACCTGTGACTGTGCCCAGATAGATGCACCTGTGACTGGGCCCAGATCGATGAACCTGTCACTGTGCCCAGATAGCTCCACCTGTCCACGCCCAGATAGTTACACCTGTCACTGCGCTCAAATAGATACACATGTCACTGTGTCCAGAGAGATGCACTTGTCACTGTGCCCCAGATAGATACAGCTGTCACTGTGCCCCAGATAGATAAACCTGTCACTCTGCTCCAGATAGATGCACCTGTCACTGTGCCCAGATAGATGCACCTGTGACTGTGCCCTGATAGATACAGCTGTGACTGTGGGCAGATAGATGCGCCTGTGACTGTGCCCAGATAGATGAGCCTATCACTGTGCCCAGATAGAAACACCTGTCACTGTCCAGATAGATGAACCTGTGACTGTGCTCAGATAGATATACCTGTCATTGCGCTCCAGATAGGTGGACCTGCCACTGTGCTCAGAGAGATGCACCTGCCACTTTGCCCAGAGATATACACCTGTCACTGTGCCCAGATGGAGGCACCAGTGACTGTGCCCAGGTAGATGAACCTGTGACTTTGCCCAGATAGATGCACATGTCACTGTGCCCAGATAGATGCACCTGTGAATGTGCCCAGATAGATGCACCTGTGACTGTGCCCATATCGATGCACCTGTGACTGTGCCCAGATAGATGTACCTCTGACTGTGCCCAGTTAGATACAACTGTCACTGTGCCCAGATAAATGCACCTGTCACTGTGTCCAGAGAGATGCACCTGTTATTGTGCCCCAGATGGATGCATTTGTCAGTCTGCTCCAGATAGATGCACCTATCACTGTGCCCAGAGATATACTCCTGTCACTGTGCCCAAGATAGATGCACCTGTCACTGTGTCCAGATAGATACCCCTGTCACTGTGCCCAGAGAAATGCACCTGTTACTGTGCCCCAGATAGATACACCTTTCACTGTGCCCAGATAGATACACCTGTGACTCTGCTCCAGATAGAGGCTCCTGTCACTGTGCCCAGTCATATAGAACTGTCACTGTGCCCAGATAGATGCACCTGTCATTGTGCCCAGAAAAATACACCTGTCACTGTGCCCAGATAGATACACATGTCACTGTGCCCCAGATAGATACACCTGTCACTGTGCCCCTGATAGATACACCTGTCGCTCTGCTCCAGATAGAGGCAGATGTCACTGTGCCCAGAGATACACACCTGCCACTGTGCGCAAGATAGATGCATCTGTCACTGTGCCCAGATAGATACCCCTGTCATTGTGTCCAGAGAGATGCACCTGTCACTGTGACCCAGATAGATACACCTGTCACTGTGCCCCAGATAGATACACCTGTCACTCTGCTCAGATAGATACACCTGTCACTGTATCCAGATAGATGCACTTGTCACTGTGCCCTAGATAGATACACCTGTCACGTTGCCCCAGATAGATACACCTGTCACTATGCTCCAGATAGATGCACCTGTCACGGTGCCCAGATAGATGCACCTGTGACTGTGCGCTGATAGGTACAGCTGTCACTGCCCAGGTGGCTGCCCCTGTCACTGTGCTCAGATAGATAAACCTGTCATTGTGCTCCAGATAGGTGGACCTGTCACTGTGCCCAGAGAGGTGCACCTGTCACTGTGCCCAGATAGATGCCCCTGTCACTGTCCAGATAGTTGCATCTGTCACTGCGCTCTGATAGATAAACCTGTCATTGTGCTCCAGATAGGTGGACCTGTCACTGTGCCCAGAGAGGTGCACCTGTCACTGTGCCCAGATGGATGCACCTGTCACTGTGCCCAGATAGATGCCCCTGTCACTGTCCAGATAGATGCACTCATCACTGTGCAAAGATAGATATACCTGTCACTGTGCCCAGATAGGTACACCTGTGAATGTGCCCAGATAGATGCACCTGTGTCTTTGCATAGAGACGTGCACCTGCCACTGTGCCCAGATAGATGCAACTGTCACTGTGCCTAGATAGATACACCTGTGACTGTGCCCAGATGGATGCACCTGTGACTGTGCCCAGGTAGATGAACGTGTGACTGTGCCCAGATAGATGCACATGTCACTGTGCCCAGATGGATGCACCTGTCATTGTGCCCAGATAGATGCACCTGTGACTGTGCCCAGATAGATGCACCTGTGACTGTGCCCAGATAGATACCCCTGTCACTGTGCCCAGATAGATGCACTTGTCATTGTGCCCAGATAGTTAGACCTGTCACTCTGCTCCAGATAGAATCACCTGTCACTGTGTCCAGAGAGATGCACCTGTCACTGTGCCCAGAAAGATACAGCTGTCAATGTGCCCCAGATAGATACACCTGTCACTCTGCTTCAGATAGAGGCACCTGTCAATGTGCCCAGAGATATACACCTGTCACTGTGCCCAGATGGATGCATCTGTGACTGTGCCCAGCTAGATGAACCTGTGACTGTGCCCAGATAGATGCACATGTCACTGTGCCCAGATAGATGCACCTGTCACTGTGCCCAGATAGATGCACCTGTCATTGTGCCCAGGTAGATGCAGCTGTGACTGTGCCCAGATAGATGCACCTGTGACTGTGCCCATATTGATGCACCTGTGACTGCGCCCAGATAGATACACCTGTCACTGTGCCCAGATAGATGCACCTGTCACGGTGTCCAGAGAGATGCACCTGTCATTGTGTCCCAGATAGATGCAGCTTTCACTCTGCTCCAGATAGATGCACCTATCACTGTGCCCAGAGATATACAACTGGGACTGTGCACAGATAGATGCACCTGTGATTGTGCCCAGATAGATACACCTTTCACTGTGCCCAGATAGATACACCTGTCATTGTGCTCCAGAGAGGTGTACCTGCCACTGTGCCCAGATAGATGCGCCTGTCATTGTGCCCAGATAGATGCACCTGTGACTGTGCCCAGATAGATGCACCTGTCACTGTGCCTAGATAGATACACCTGTCACGTTGCTCCAGATAGATGCTACTGTGACTTTGCCCAGAGAGATGCATCTGTCACTGTGCCCCAGAGATTTACACCTATCACTCTGCTCCTGATAGAGGCACCTGTCACTGTGCCCAGAGATATAGAACTGTCACTGTGCCCAGATGGATGCACCTGTCATTGAGCCCAGAAAAATACACCTGTCACTGTGCCCAAGATAGATGCACCTGTCACTGTGCCCAGATAGATACCCCTGTCACTGTGCCCAGAGAGATGCACCTGTTACTGTGCCCCAGATAGATACACCTGTCACTGTGCCCCAGATAGATACACCTGTCACTCTGCTCCAGATAGAGGCACCTGTCACTGTACCCAGAGATATAGAACTGTCACTGTGCCCAGATAGATTCACCTGTCATTGTCCCCAGATAGATACACCTGTCACTGTGCCCAGAAAGATACACCTGTCACTGCGCCCCAGATAGATACACCTGTCGCTCTGCTCCAGATCGAGGCACCTGTCACTGTGCCCAGGTAGATGAACCTGTGACTGTGCCCAGATAGATGCACATGTCACTGTGCCCAGATAGATGCACCTGTCATTGTGCCCAGATAGATGCACCTGTGACTGTGCCCAGATAGATGCACCTGTGACTGTGCCCAGATAGATACACCTGTCAATGTGCCCAGATAAATGCACCTGTCACTGTGTCCAGAGCCATGCACCTGTCATTGTGCCCCAGATGGATGCATCTGTCACTCTGCTCCAGATAGATGCACCTATCACTGTGCCCAGATAGATACCCCTGTCACTGTGCCCACAGAGATGCACCTGTCACTGTGCCCCAGATAGATACACCTGTCACTGTGCCCCAGATAGATGCACCCATCAATCTGCTCCAGATGGAGGCACCGGTCACTGTGCCCAGATATATAGAACTGTCACTGTGCCCAGATAGATGCACCTGTCATTGTGCCCAGATAGATACACCTGTCACTGTGCCCAGATAGATACACATGTCACTGTGACCCAGATAGATGCCCCTGTCACTGTCCAGATAGATGCACTCATCACTGTGCAAAGATAGATATACCTGTCACTGTGCCCAGATAGATACACCTGTGACTGTGCCCAGATAGATGCACCTGTGACTGGGCCCAGATCGATGAACCTGTCACTGTGCCCAGATAGCTCCACCTGTCCCTGCCCAGATAGTTACACCTGTCACTGCGCTCAAATAGATACACATGTCACTGTGTCCAGAGAGATGCACCTGTCACTGTGCCCCAGATAGATACAGCTGTCACTGTGCCCCAGATAGATAAACCTGTCACTCTGCTCCAGATAGATGCACCTGTCACTGTGCCCAGATAGATGCACCTGTGACTGTGCCCTGATAGATACAGCTGTGACTGTGGGCAGATAGATGAGCCTATCACTGTGCCCAGATAGAAACACCTGTCACTGTCCAGATAGATGAACCTGTGACTGTGCTCAGATAGATATACCTGTCATTGCGCTCCAGATAGGTGGACCTGCCACTGTGCTCAGAGAGATGCACCTGCCACTTTGCCCAGAGATATACACCTGTCACTGTGCCCAGAGATATACACCTGTCACTGTGCCCAGATGGAGGCACCAGTGACTGTGCCCAGGTAGATGAACCTGTGACTTTGCCCAGATAGATGCACATGTCACTGTGCCCAGATAGATGCACCTGTGACTGTGCCCAGATAGATGCACCTGTGACTGTGCCCATATCGATGCACCTGTGACTGTGCCCAGATAGATGTACCTCTGACTGTGCCCAGTTAGATACAACTGTCACTGTGCCCAGATAAATGCACCTGTCACTGTGTCCAGAGAGATGCACCTGTTATTGTGCCGCAGATGGATGCATTTGTCAGTCTGCTCCAGATAGATGCACCTATCACTGTGCCCAGAGATATACTCCTGTCACTGTGCCCAAGATAGATGCACCTTTCACTGTGTCCAGATAGATACCCCTGTCACTGTGCCCAGAGAAATGCACCTGTTACTGTGCCCCAGATAGATACACCTGTCACTGTGCCCAGATAGATACACCTGTCACTCTGCTCCAGATAGAGGCTCCTGTCACTGTGCCCAGTCATATAGAACTGTCACTGTGCCCAGATAGATGCACCTGTCATTGTGCCCAGAAAAATACACCTGTCACTGTGCCCAGATAGATACACATGTCACTGTGCCCCAGATAGATACACCTGTCACTGTGCCCCTGATAGATACACCTGTCGCTCTGCTCCAGATAGAGGCAGATGTCACTGTGCCCAGAGATACACACCTACCACTGTGCGCAAGATAGATGCATCTGTCACTGTGCCCAGATAGATACCCCTGTCATTGTGTCCAGAGAGATGCACCTGTCACTGTGACCCAGATAGATACACCTGTCACTGTGCCCCAGATAGATACACCTGTCACTCTGCTCAGATAGATACACCTGTCACTGTATCCAGATAGATGCACTTGTCACTGTGCCCTAGATAGATACACCTGTCACTTTGCCCCAGATAGATACACCTGCCACTATGCTCCAGATAGATGCACCTGTCACGGTGCCCAGATAGATGCACTTGTGACTGTGCGCAGATAGGTACAGCTGTCACTGCCCAGGTGGCTGCCTCTGTCACTGTGCTCAGATAGATAAACCTGTCATTGTGCTCCAGTTAGGTGGATCTGTCACTGTGCCCAGAGAGGTGCACCTGTCACTGTGCCCAGATAGATGCCCCTGTCACTGTCCAGATAGTTGCACCTGTCACTGCGCTCAGATAGATAAACCTGTCATTGTGCTCCAGATAGGTGGACCTGTCACTGTGCCCAGATGGATGCACCTGTCACTGTGCCCAGATAGATGCCCCTGTCACTGTCCAGATAGATGCACTCATCACTGTGCAAAGATAGATATACCTGTCACTGTGCCCAGATAGGTACACCTGTGAATGTGCCCAGATAGATGCACCTGTGTCTTTGCATAGAGACGTGCACCTGCCACTGTGCCCAGATAGATGCAACTGTCACTGTGCCTAGATAGATACACCTGTGACTGTGCCCAGATGGATGCACCTGTGACTGTGCCCAGGTAGATGAACGTGTGACTGTGCCCAGATAGATGCACATGTCACTGTGCCCAGATGGATGCACCTGTCATTGTGCCCAGATAGATGCACCTGTGACTGTGCCCAGATAGATGCACCTGTGACTGTGCCCAGATAGATACCCCTGTCACTGTGCCCAGATAGATGCACTTGTCATTGTGCCCAGATAGTTAGACCTGTCACTCTGCTCCAGATAGAATCACCTGTCACTGTGTCCAGAGAGATGCACCTGTCACTGTGCCCAGAAAGATACAGCTGTCAATGTGCCCCAGATAGATACACCTGTCACTCTGCTTCAGATAGAGGCACCTGTCAATGTGCCCAGAGATATACACCTGTCACTGTGCCCAGATGGATGCATCTGTGACTGTGCCCAGCTAGATGAACCTGTGACTGTGCCCAGATAGATGCACATGTCACTGTGCCCAGATAGATGCACCTGTCACTGTGCCCAGATAGATGCACCTGTCATTGTGCCCAGATAGATGCAGCTGTGACTGTGCCCAGATAGATGCACCTGTGACTGTGCCCATATTGATGCACCTGTGACTGCGCCCAGATAGATACACCTGTCACTGTGCCCAGATAGATGCACCTGTCACGGTGTCCAGAGAGATGCACCTGTCATTGTGTCCCAGATAGATGCAGCTTTCACTCTGCTCCAGATAGATGCACCTATCACTGTGCCCAGAGATATACAACTGGGACTGTGCACAGATAGATGCACCTGTGATTGTGCCCAGATAGATACACCTTTCACTGTGCCCAGATAGATACACCTGTCACGTTGCTCCAGATAGATGCTCCTGTGACTTTGCCCAGATAGATGCATCTGTCACTGTGCCCCAGAGATTTACACCTATCACTCTGCTCCTGATAGAGGCACCTGTCACTGTGCCCAGAGATATAGAACTGTCACTGTGCCCAGATGGATGCACCTGTCATTGAGCCCAGAAAAATACACCTGTCACTGTGCCCAAGATAGATGCACCTGTCACTGTGCCCAGATAGATACCCCTGTCACTGTGCCCAGAGAGATGCACCTGTTACTGTGCCCCAGATAGATACACCTGTCACTGTGCCCCAGATAGATACACCTGTCACTCTGCTCCAGATAGAGGCACCTGTCACTGTACCCAGAGATATAGAACTGTCACTGTGCCCAGATAGATTCACCTGTCATTGTCCCCAGATAGATACACCTGTCACTGTGCCCAGAAAGATACACCTGTCACTGCGCCCCAGATAGATACACCTGTCGCTCTGCTCCAGATCGAGGCACCTGTCACTGTGCCCAGGTAGATGAACCTGTGACTGTGCCCAGATAGATGCACATGTCACTGTGCCCAGATAGATGCACCTGTCATTGTGCCCAGATAGATGCACCTGTGACTGTGCCCAGATAGATGCACCTGTGACTGTGCCCAGATAGATACACCTGTCAATGTGCCCAGATAAATGCACCTGTCACTGTGTCCAGAGCCATGCACCTGACATTGTGCCCCAGATGGATGCATCTGTCACTCTGCTCCAGATAGATGCACCTATCACTGTGCCCAGATAGATACCCCTGTCACTGTGCCAACAGAGATGCACCTGTCACTGTGCCCCAGATAGATACACCTGTCACTGTGCCCCAGATAGATGCACCCGTCACTCTGCTCCAGATGGAGGCACCGGTCACTGTGCCCAGATATATAGAACTGTCACTGTGCCCAGATAGATGCACCTGTCATTGTGCCCAGATAGATACACCTGTCACTGTGCCCAGATAGATACACATGTCACTGTGACCCAGATAGATGCCCCTGTCACTGTCCAGATAGATGCACTCATCACTGTGCAAAGATTGATATACCTGTCACTGTGCCCAGATAGATACACCTGTGACTGTGCCCAGATAGATGCACCTGTGACTGGGCCCAGATCGATGAACCTGTCACTGTGCCCAGATAGCTCCACCTGTCACTGCCCAGATAGTTACACCTGTCACTGCGCTCAAATAGATACACAAGTCACTGTGTCCAGAGAGATGCACCTGTGACTGTGCCCTGATAGATACAGCTGTGACTGTGGACAGATAGATGCGCCTGTGACTGTGCCCAGATAGATGAGCCTATCACTGTGCCCAGATAGAAACACCTGTCACTGTCCAGATAGATGAACCTGTGACTGTGCTCAGATAGATATACCTGTCATTGCGCTCCAGATAGGTGGACCTGCCACTGTGCTCAGAGAGATGCACCTGTCACTTTGCCCAGAGATATGCACCTGTCACTGTGCCCAGATGGAGGCACCAGTGACTGTGCCCAGGTAGATGGACCGGAGACTGTGCCCAGATAGATGCACATGTCACTGTGCCCAGATAGATGCACCTGTGACTGTGCCCAGATAGATGCACCTGTGACTGTGCCCATATCGATGCACCTGTGGCTGTGCCCAGATAGATGCAGCTGTGACTATGCCCAGTTAGATACAACTGTCACTGTGCCCAGATAAATGCACCTGTCACTGTGTTCAGAGAGATGCACCTGTTATTGTGCCCCAGATGGATGCATTTGTCAGTCTGCTCCAGATAGATGCACCTATCACTGTGCCCAGAGATATACTCCTGTCACTGTGCCCAGGATAGATGCACCTGTCACTGTGCCCAGATAGATACCCCTGTCACTGTGCCCAGAGAAATGCACCTGTTACTGTGCCCCAGATAGATACACCTGTCACTGTGCCCCAGATAGATACACCTGTCACTCTGCTCCAGATAGAGGCTCCTGTCACTGTGCCCAGTGATATAGAACTCTCACTGCGCCCAGATAGATGCACCTGTCATTGTGCCCAGAAAAATACACCTGTCACTGTGCCCAGATAGATACACCTGTCACTCTGCTCCAGATAGAGGCACCTGTCACTGTGCCCAGATAGATACACCTGCCATTGTGCTCAGATAGATACACCTGTCACTGTATCCAGATAGATGCACTTGTCACTTTGCCCTAGATAGATACACCTGTCACTGTGCCCCAGATAGATACACCTGTCACTCTGCTCCAGATAGATGCACCTGTCACGGTGCCCAGATAGATGCACCTGTGACTGTGCCCAGATAGGTACAGCTGTCACTGCCCAGATGGCTGCCCCTGTCACTGTGCTCAGATAGATAAACCTGTCATTGTGCTCCAGATATGTGGACCTGTCACTGTGCCCAGAGAGGTGCACCTGTCACTGTGCCCAGATGGGTGCACCTGTCACTGTGCCCAGATAGATGCCCCTGTCACTATCCAGATAGATGCACTCATCACTGTGCAAAGATAGATATACCTGTCACTGTGCCCAGATAGGTACACCTGTGACTGTGCCCAGATAGATGCACCTGTGTCTTTGCATAGAGACGTGCACCTGCCACTGTGCCCAGATAGATGCAACTGTCACTGTGCCCAGATAGATACACATGTGACTGTGCCCAGATAGATGCACATGTCACTGTGCCCAGATGGATGCACCTGTCATTGTGCCCAGATAGATGCACCTGTGACTGTGCCCAGATAGATGCACCTGAGACTGTGCCCAGATTGATGCACCTGTCATTGTGCCGAGATAGTTAGAGCTGTCACTCTGCTCCAGATAGAATCACCTGTCACTGTGTCCAGAGAGATGCACCTGTCACTGTGCCCAGAAAGATACAGCTGTCAATGTGCCCCAGATAGATACACCTGTCACTCTGCCTCAGATAGAGGCACCTGTCAATGTGCCCAGAGATATACACCTGTCACTGTGCCCAGATGGATGCATCTGTGACTGTGCCCAGCTAGATGAACCTGTGACTGTGCCCAGATAGATGCACATGTCACTGTGCCCAGATAGATGCACCTGTCACTGTGCCCAGATAGATGCACCTGTGACTGTGCCCATATTGATGCACCTGTGACTGCGCCCAGATAGATACACCTGTCACTCTGCTCCAGATAGATGCACCTATCACTGTGCCCAGAGATATACAACTGGGACTGTGCACAGATAGATGCACCTGTGATTGTGCCCAGATAGACACACCTTTCACTGTGCCCAGATAGATACACCTGTCATTGTGCTCCAGAGAGGTGTACCTGCCACTGTGCTCAGATAGATGCACCTGTGACTGTGCCCAGATAGATGCGCCTGTCACTGTGCCCAGATAGATGCACCTGTGACTGTGCCCAGATAGATGCACCTGTCACTGTGCCCAGATAGATACACCTGTCACGTTGCTCCAGATAGATGCTCCTGTGACTGTGCCCAGATAGATGCACCTGTCACTGTGCCCCAGAGATTTACACCTGTCACTCTGCTCCTGATAGAGGCACCTGTCACTGTGCCCAGAGATATAGAACTGTCACTGTGCCCAGATAGATGCACCTGTCATTGGGCCCAGAAAAATACACCTGTCACTGTGCCCAAGATAGATGCACCTGTCACTGTGCCCAGATAGATACCCCTGTCACTGTTCCCAGAGAGATGCACCTGTTACTGTGCCCCAGATAGATACACCTGTCACTGTGCCCCAGATAGATACACCTGTCACTCTGCTCCAGATTGAGGCACCTGTCACTGTGCCCAGAGATATAGAACCGTCACTGTGCCCAGATAGATGCACCTGTCATTGAGCCCAGAAAAATACACCTGTCACTGTGCCCAGATAGATACAGCTGTCACTGTGCCCCAGATAGATACACTTGTCACTGTGGCCCAGATAGATACATCTGTCGCTCTGCTCCAGATAGAGGCAGATGTCACTGTGCCCAAGATACATGCACCTGTCACTGTGCCCAGCTAGATACCCCTGTCATTGTGTCCAGAGAGATGCACCTGTCACTGTGACCCAGATAGATACACCTGTCACTGTGCCCCAGATAGATACACCTGTCACTCTGCTCCATATAGAGGCACCTGTCACTGTGCCCAGATATATACACCTGTCAATGTGCCCAGATAGATGCACCTGTCATTGTGCCCAGATAGATACACCTGCCAATGTGCTCAGATAGATACACCTGTCACTGTATCCAGATAGATGCACTTGTCACTGTGCCCTAGACTGATACACCTGTCACTGTGCCCCAGGTAGATACACCTGTCACTCTGCTCCAGATAGATGCACCTGTCACTGTGCCCAGATAGATGCACCTGTGACTGTGCCCAGATAGGTACAGCTGTCACTTCCCAGATGGCTGCACCTGTCATTCTGCTCCAGATGGATGCACCTGTCACTCTGCTCCAGAGAGTTGCACCTGTCACTCTGCTCCAGAGAGTTGCACCTGTCACTGTGCACAGATAGATACACCTGTGACTGTGCCCAGATGGATGCACCTGTGCATGTGCCCAGATAGATGAACCTGTGACTGTGCCCAGATAGATGCATATGTCACTGTGCCCAGATAGATGCAACTGTCATTGTGACCAGATAGATGCACCTGTGACTGTGCCCAGATAGATGCACCTGTGACTGTGCCCAGATAGATACACATGTCACTGTGCCCAGATAAATGCACCTGTCACTGTGTCCAGAGAGATGCACCTGTCATTGTGCCCCAGATGAATGCATCTGTCACTCTGCTCCAGATAGATGCACCTATCACTGTGCCCAGAGATATACTCCTGTCACTGTACCCAGATAGATACCCCTCTCACTGTGCCCAGAGAGATGCACCTTTTACTGTGCCCCAGATAGATACACCTGTCACTGTGCCCCAGATAGATACACCTGCCACTCTGCTCCAGATAGAGGCACCTGTCACTGTGCCCAGAGATATAGAACTGTCACTGTGCCCAGATAGATGCACCTGTCATTGTGCCCAGATAGATACACCTGCTACTGTGCTCAGATAGATACACATGTCACTGTATCCAGATAGATGCACTTGTCACTGTGCCCTAGATAGATACACCTGTCACTGTGCCACAGATAGATACACCTGTCATTCTGCTCCAGATAGAAGCACCTGTCACTGTGCCCAGATAGTTGCACCTGTGACTGTGCCCAGATAGATAAACCTGTCACGGTGCTCCAGATAGGTGGACCTGTCACTGTGCCCGGAGAGGTGCACCTGTCACTCTGCCCAGATAGATGCACCTGTCACTGTGCCCAGATAGATGCCCCTGTCACTGTCCAGATAGATGCACTCATCACTGTGCAAAGATAGATATACCTGTCACTGTGCTCAGATAGGTACACCTGTGACTGTGCCCAGATAGATGCACCTTTGTCTTTGCATAGAGACGTGCACCTGCCACTGTGCCCAGATAGATGCAACTGTCACTGTGCCCAGATAGATGCACCTGTGACTGTGCCCAGATAGATGCACCTGTGACTGTGCCCAGATAGATACCCTGTCACTGTGCCCAGATAGATGCACCTGTCATTGTGCCCAGATAGATAGACCTGTCACTCTGCTCCAGATAGAATCACTTGTCACTGTGTCCAGAGAGATGCACCTGTCACTGTGCCCAGAAAGATACAGCTGTCACTGTGCCCCAGATAGATACACCTGTACTCTGCTCCAGATAGAGGCACCTGTCAATGTGCCCAGAGATATACACCTGTCACTGTGCCCAGATGGATGCATCTGTGACCGTGCCCAGGTAGATGATCCTGTGACTGTGCCCAGATAGATGCACATGTCACTGTGCCCAGATAGATGCACCTGTCACTGTGCCCAGATAGATGCACCTGTCCTTGTGCCCAGATAGATGCAGCTGTGACTGTGCCCAGATAGATGCACCTGTGAGTGTGCCCATATCAATGCACCTGTGACTGCGCCCAGATAGATACACCTGTCACTGTGCCCAGAGAGATGCACCTGTCATTGCGCCCCAGATAGATGCAACTTTCACTCTGCTCCAGATAGATGCACCTATCACTGTGCCCAGAGATATACAAGTGTCACTGTGCACAGATAGATACACCTTTCACTGTGCCCAGATAGATACACCTGTCATTGTGCTTCAGAGAGGTGGACCTGCCACTGTGCTCAGATAGATGCACCTGTGACTGTGCCCAGATAGATGCACCTGTCACTGTGCCCAGATAGATGCACCTGTCACTGTGCCCAGATAGATGCACCTGTCACTGTGCCCAGATAGATACACCTGCCACTGTGCTCAGAGAGATACACCTGTCACTGTATCCAGATAGATGCACTTGTCACTGTGCTTTGATAGATACACCTGTCACTGTGCCCCAGATACATACACCTGTCACTCTGCTCCAGATAGATGCTCCTGTCACTGTGCCCAGATAGATGCACCTGTGACTGTGCCCAGATAGATAAACCTGTCACTGTGCTCCAGATAGGTGGACCTGTCACTGTGCCCGGAGAGGTGCACCTGTCACTGTGCCCAGATAGATGCACTTGTCACTGTGCCCAGATAGATGCCCCTGTCACTGTCCAGATATTTGCACCTGTCACTGTGCTCAGATAGATAAACCTGTCATTGTGATCCAGATAGGTGGACCTGTCACTGTGCCCAGAGAGGTGCACCTGTCACTGTGCCGAGATAGATGCGCCTGTCACTGTGCCCAGATAGATGCCCCTGTCACTGTCCAGATAGTTGCGCTCATCACTGTGCAAAGATAGATATACCTGTCACTGTGCCCAGATAGGTACACCTGTGACTGTGCCCAGATAGATGCACCTGTGTCTTTGCATAGAGACGTGCACCTGCCACTGTGCCCAGATAGATGCAACTGTCACTGTGCACAGATAGATACACCTGTGATTGTGCCCAGATGGATGCAACTGTGACTGTGCCCAGATAGATGCACATGTCACTGTGCCCAGATGGATTCACCTGTCATTGTGCCCAGATAGATGCACCTGTGACTGTGCCCAGATAGATGCACCTGTGACTGTGCCCAGATAGATACCCTGTCACTGTGCCCAGATAGATGCACCTGTCATTGTGCCCAGATAGATAGACCTGTCACTCTGCTCCAGATAGAATCACCTGTCACTGTGTCCAGAGAGATGCACCTGTCACTGTGCCCAGAAAGATACAGCTGTCACTGTGCCCCAGATAGATACACCTGTTACTCTGCTCCAGATAGAGGCACCTGTCAATGTGCCCAGAGATATACACCTGTCACTGTGCCCAGATGGATGCATCTGTGACCGGGCCCAGGTAGATGAACCTGTGACTGTGCCCAGATAGATGCACATGTCACTGTGCCCAGATAGATGCACCTGTCACTGTGCCCAGATAGATGCACCTGTCATTGTGCCCAGATACATGCAGCTGTGACTGTGCCCAGATAGATGCACCTGTGAGTGTGCCCATATCGATGCACCTGTGACTGTGCCCAGATAGATACACCTGTCACTGTGCCCAGATAGATGCACCTGTCACTGTGTCCAGAGAGATGCACCTGTCATTGCGCCCCAGATAGATGCATCTTTCACTCTGCTCCAGATAGATGCACCTATCACTGTGCCCAGAGATGTACAACTGTCACTGTGCACAGATAGCTACACCTTTCACTGTGCCCAGATAGATACACCTGTCATTGTGCTTCAGAGAGGTGGACCTGCCACTGTGCTCAGATAGATGCACCTGTGACTGTGCCCAGATAGATGCACCCATCACTGTGCCCAGATAGATGCACCTGTCACTGTACCCAGATAGATGCACCTGTCACTGTGCCCAGATAGATACACCTGCCACTGTGCTCAGATAGATACACCTGTCACTGTATCCAGATAGATGCACTTGTCACTGTGCCCTAGATAGATACACCTGTCACTGTGCCCCAGATAGATACACCTGTCACTCTGCTCCAAATAGATGCACCTGTCACTGTGCCCAGATAGATGCACCTGTGACTGTGCCCAGATAGATAAACCTGTCACTGTGCTCCAGATAGGTGGACCTGTCACTGTGCCCGGAGAGTTGCACCTGTCACTGTACTCAGATAGATAAACCTGTCATTGTGCTCCAGATAGGTGGACCTGTCACTGTGCCCAGAGAGGTGCACCTGTCACTGCGCCCAGATAGATGCACCTGTCACTGTGCCCAGATAGATGCCCCTGTCACTGTCCCGATAGATGCAATCATCACTGTGCAAAGATAGATATACCTGTCACTGTGCCCAGATAGGTACACCTGTGACTGTGCCCAGATAGATGCACCTGTGTCTTTGCATAGAGACGTGCACCTGCCACTGTGCCCAGATAGATGCAACTGTCACTGTGCCCAGATAAATGCACCTGTCATTGTGCCCAGATAGATAGACCTGTCACTCTGCTCCAGATAGAATCACCTGTCACTGTGTCCAGAGAGATGCACCTGTCACTGTGCCCAGAAAGATACAGCTGTCACTGTGCCCCAGATAGGTACACCTGTTACTCTGCTCCAGGTAGAGGCACCTGTCAATGTGCCCAGAGATATACACCTGTCACAGTGCCCAGATGGATGTATCTTTGACCGTGCCCAGGTAGATGAACCTGTGACTGTGCCCAGATAGATGCACCTGTCACTGTGACCAGATAGATACACCTGTCATTGTGCCCAGATAGAGGCAGTTGTGACTGTGAACAGAGAGATGCACCTGTGAGTGTGCCCATATCGATGCACCTGTGACTGCACCCAGATAGATACACCTGTCACTGTGCCCAGATAGATGCACCTGTCAATGTGTCCAGAGAGATGCACCTGTCATTGCGCCCCAGGTAGATGCATCATTGACTCTGCTCCAGATAGATGCACCTAGCACTGTGCCCAGAGATATACAACAGTCACTGTGCACAGAAAGATACACCTTTCACTGTGCCCAGATAGATACACCTATCATTGTCCTTCAGAGAGGTGGACCTGCCACTGTGCTCAGATAGATGCACCTGTCACTGTGCCCAGATAGATGCACCTGTCACTGTGCCCAGATAGATACACCTGTCACGTTGCTCTAGATAGATGCTCCTGTGACTGTGCCCAGATAGATGCACCTTTCCTTGTGCTCCAGATAGGTAGATCAGCCTCTGTGCCCAGATAGATGCACCTGTGACTGTGCCCAAGATAGATGCACCTGTCACTGTGCCCAGATAGATACACCTGTCACTCTGCTCCAGATAGAGGCACCTGTCACTGTGCCCAGAGATATACAACTGTCACTGTGCCCAGATAGATGCACCTGTCATTGTGCCCATAAAAATACACCTGTCACTGTGCCCAGATAGATACAGCTGTCACTGTGCCCCAGATAGATACACCTGTCACTGTGCCCCAGATAGATACACCTGTCGCTCTGCTCCAGGTAGAGGCAGATGTCACCGTGCCCAGAGATACACACCTGTCACTGTGCCCAAGATAGATGCACCTGTCACTGTGCCCAGATAGATACCCATGTCATTGTGTCCAGAAAGATGCACCTGTCACTGTGACCCAGATAGATACACCTGTCACTGTGCCCCAGATAGATACACCTGTCACTGTGCTCCAGATAGAGGCACCTGTCACTGTGCCCAGAGATATACACCTGTCAATGTGCCCAGATAGATGCACCTGTCATTGTGCCCAGATAGATACACCTGTCACTGTGTCCAGATAGATGCATTGTCACTGTTCCCTAGATAGATACACCTGTCACAGTGCCCCAGATAGATACACCTGTCACTCTGCTCCAGATCGATGCACCTGTCACTGTGCCCAGATAGATGCACCTGTGACTGTGCCCAGATAGGTGCAGCTGTCACTGCCCAGATGGATGCACCTGTCACTCTGCTCCAGTTAGTTGCACCTGTCACTGTGCCCCAGATAGATGCACCTGTCACTGTGCCCAGATAGATGCACCTCTGATTGTGATCAGATAGATGCACCTGTGTCTGTGCCCAGACCGAGGAACATGTCACTGTTCCCGGATAGATACACCTGTCACTGCCCAGATAGTTGCACCTGTCACTGTGCTCAGATAGATACACCTGTCATTATGCTCCAGATAGGTGGACCTGTCACTGTGCCGAGATAAATGCACCTGTCACTGTGCCCAGGTAGATGCCCCTGTCACTGTCCAGATAGATGCACTCATCACTGTGCAAAGATAGATATACCTGTCACTGTGCCCAGATAGATACACCTGTGACTGTGCCCAGATAGATGCACATGTGACTGCGCCCAGATAGATGAACCTGTCACTCTGCCCAGATAGCTACACCTGTCACTGCCCAGACAGATACACCTGTCACTGTGCTCAAATAGATAAGCATGTCACTGTGTCCAGAGAGATGCACCTGTCACTGTGCCCCAGATAGATACAGCTGTCACTGTGCCCCAGATAGATAAACCTGTCACTCTGCTCCAGATAGATGCACATGTGACTGTGCCCATATCGATGCACCTGTGACTGTGCCCAGAGTGATGCACCTGTGACTGTGCCCAGATAGATACAGCTGTCACTGTGCCCAGATAATTGCACCTGTCACTGTGTCCAGAGAGGTGCACCTGTCAGTGTGCCCCAGATGGATGCATCTGTCACTCTGCTCCAGATATATGCACGTATCACTGTGCGCAGAGATATACTCCTGTCACTGTGCCAAGATAGATGCAACTGTCACTGTGCTCAGATAGATATCCCTGTCACTGTGCCCAGAGAGATGCACCTGTCACTGTGCCCCAGATAGATACACCTGTCACTGTGCCCCAGATAGATACACCTGTCACTCTGCTCCAGATAGAGGCACCTGTCACTGTGCCCAGAGATAAAGAACTGCCACTGTGCCCAGATAGATGCACCTGCCATTGTGCCCAGATAGATACACCTGTCACTGTGCCCAGATAGATACACCTGTCACTGTGCCCCAGATAGATACACCTGTCACTGTGCCCCAGATAGATACATCTGTCGCTCTGCTCCAGATCGAGGCACCTGTCACTGTGCCCAGAGATATACACCTGTCACTGTGCCCAAGATAGATGCACCTGTCACTGTGCCCAGATAGATACCCCTGTCACAGTGTCCAGGTAGATGCACATGTCACTGTGACCCAGATAGATACACCTGTCACTGTGCCCCAGATAGATACACCTGTCACTCTGCTGCAGATAGAGGCATCTGTCACTGTGCCCAGAGATATACACCTGTCACTGTGCCCAGATAGATGCACCTGTCACTGTGCCTCAGATAGAGACACCTGTCATTCTGCTCCAGATAGATGCACCTGTCACTGTGCCCAGAGAAATACACCTGTCACTGTGCCCAGATAGCTGCACATGTGACTGCGACCAGATACGTAAACCTGTCACTGCCCAGCTAGATGCAACTGTCACTCAGCTTCAGATAGATGCATCTGTCACTCTGCTCCAGATAGATCCACCTGTCATGGTGCCCCAGATAGATGCACCTGTCACTATGCCCAGTTAGATAGACCTGTCACTGCCCAGATAAATGTACCTGTCATGGTGCCCAGATAGATAAATCTGTCATTCTGCTCCAGATAGATGCACCTGTCACTGTGCCCAGAGAAATATACCTGTCACTGTGCCCAGATAGATGCACCTGTCGCTGTACCCAGATAGGTACACCTGTCACTGTGTCCAGGTAGCTGCACCTGTCACTGTGCCCAGATAGATGCACCTGTCACTGTACCCAGATAGATACACCTGTCACTGTGCCCCAGATAGATGCAACTGTCACTATGCCCAGATAGATAGACCTGTCACTGTCCAGATAAATGTACCTGTCATGGTGCCCAGATAGATAAACCTGTCATTGTGCTCCAGATAGTTGGACCTGTCACTGTACTCACATAGATGCACCTGTGACTGTGCCCAGATAGATGCACCTTTCATTGTGCCCAGAGTAATACACCTGTCACTGAGCCCAAAGTGATGCACCTGTCACTGTGCCCAGATAGGTAAACCTGTCACTGTGCTCCAGATAGATGCACCTGTGACTGTGCCCAGGTTGATGCACCTGTCACTATGCCCAGATAGATACACCTGGGACACTGCCCAGATAGATGCACTTGTGACTGTGCCCAGATAGAAGCATCTGTCACTGTGCCCAGATAGATACATCTGTGACTGTGCCCAGATAGATGCACCTGTCACTGTGCCCAGATAGATGCACCTGTGACTGTGCCCAGATAGATGTACCTGTCATTGTGCTCCAGGTAGATGCACCTGTCACTGTGTCCAGATAGATGCACCTGTCACTGTGCCCAGATAGACGCACTTGTCACTGTGCCCAGATAGATCTACCTGTCACTGTGCCCTAGATAGAAGCACCTGCCACTGTGCCCAGATAGAGGCACATGTCACTGTGCCCAGATAGCTGCACCTGTCACTGTGTCCAGATTGATGCACCTGTCACTGTGCCCAGATAGATGCACCTGTCACTGTGCCCAGATAGATGCACATGTCACTGTACCCAGATAGATGCACCGGTCACTGTGCCCAGAAAGATGCAGCTGTCACTGTGCCCCAGGTAGATGCACCTGTCACTGTGCCCCAGATAGATGCACCTGTCATTGTCTCCAGATAGATGCACCTGTGAATGTGATCCGGTAGATACACATGTGACTGTGCCCAGATAGATGCACCTGACACTGTGTCCAGATAGATGCACCTGTCACTGTGCCCAGATAGATGCACCTGTCACTGTGCCCCAGATAGATGCACCTGTCACTGTGCCCCAGATAGATGCACCTGTCACTGTCCCCAGATTGATGCACCTGTCACTGTGCCCATACAGATGCACCTGTCACTGTGACTATAGAGATGCACCTGTCACTGTGCCCAGATAGATGCACCAATCACTGTGCCCAGTTAGATGGACCTGTCACTGTGAGCAGATAGATGCACATGTCCCTGCACCAAGATAGATGCCCCTGTCACTGTGGCTAGAGAGATGCACCTGTCACTGTTCCCAGATAGATGTACCTGTCATTGTGCTCCAGATAGATGCACCTGTCACTGTGTCCAGATAGATGCTCCTGTCACTGTGCCCAGATAGACGCACTTGTCACTGTGCCCAGAAAGATCTACCTGTCACTGTGCACTTGATAGAAGCACCTGCCACTGTGCCCAGATAGAGGCACATGTCACTGTGCCCAGATAGCTGCACCTGTTACTGTGTCCAGATTGATGCACCTGTCACTGTGCCCAGATAGATGCACCTGTCACTGTGCCCAGATAGATCTACCTGTCACTGTGCACCAGATAGATGCACCTGTCACTGTGCCCAGAAAGATGCAGCTGTCACTGTGCCCATATAGATGCACCTGTCACTGTGCCCAGACAGATGCACCTGTCACTGTGACTATAGAGATGCACCTGTCACTGTGCCCAGATAGATGCACCAATCACTGTGCCCAGTTAGGTGGACCTGTCACTGTGAGCAGATAGATACACATGTCCCTGCGCCAAGATAGATGCCCCTGTTACTGTGGCTAGAGAGATGCACCTGTCACTGTTCCCAGATAGATGCACCTATCACTGTGCCAAGATAGATGCACCTGTCACTGTGCCCAGAAAGATGCAGCTGTCACTGTGCCCAGAAAGATCTACCTGTCACTGTGCACTTGATAGAAGCACCTGCCACTGTGCCCAGATAGAGGCACATGTCACTGTGCCCAGATAGCTGCACCTGTTACTGTGTCCAGATTGATGCACCTGTCACTGTGCCCAGATAGATGCACCTGTCACTGTGCCCAGATAGATCTACCTGTCACTGTGCACCAGATAGATGCACCTGTCACTGTGCCCAGAAAGATGCAGCTGTCACTGTGCCCATATAGATGCACCTGTCACTGTGCCCAGACAGATGCACCTGTCACTGTGACTATAGAGATGCACCTGTCACTGTGCCCAGATAGATGCACCAATCACTGTGCCCAGTTAGGTGGACCTGTCACTGTGAGCAGATAGATACACATGTCCCTGCGCCAAGATAGATGCCCCTGTTACTGTGGCTAGAGAGATGCACCTGTCACTGTTCCCAGATAGATGCACCTATCACTGTGCCAAGATAGATGCACCTGTCACTGTGCCCAGAAAGATGCAGCTGTCACTGTGCCCAGATAGATGCACCTGTCACTGTGCCCAGAAAGATGCAGCTGTCACTGTGCCCCAGATAGATGCACCTGTCACTGTGCCAAGATAGATGCACCTGTCACTGTGCCCAGATACATGCATCTGTCACTGCACCAAGAGAGTTGCACCTGCCACTGTGCCCAGATAGATACACTTGTCGCTCTGTTCCAGATAGATGCACTTATCACTGTGCCCTGATAGATGCACCTGTCCCTGTGGCCAGATAGATGCACCTGTCACTGTGGCTAGATAGATGCACATTTCATTGTGCTCCAGATAGGTGGACCTGCCACTGTGCTCAGATAGATGCACCTGTGACTGTGCCCAGATAGATGCACCTGTCACTGTGCCCAGATAGGTGCACCTGTCACTGTGCCTAGATAGATAAACCTGTGACTGTGCCCAGATAGATGCAACTGTGACTGTGCCCAGATAGATGCACCTGTCACTGTGCCCAGATAGGTGCACCTATCACTGTGCCCAGATAGATACATACGTGACTGTGCCCAGATAGATACACCTGTGACTGTGCCCAGATAGATGCACCTGTCACTGTGCCCAGTGATATACACCTGTCACGGTGCCCATGATAGATGCACCTGTCATTGTGCCCAGAAATATACACCTGTGACTGTACCCAGATAGATACACCTGTCACTGTTTGCAGAGAGATGTACCTGTCACTGTGCCCCAGATAGATACAACTGTCACTCTGCTCCAGATAGAGTCACATGTCACTGTGCCCAGATAGATACACCTGTCACTGTGACCAGACAGATACACCTGTCACTGTGCCCAGGTAGATGCACTTGTCGCTGTGCCCCAGATAGATACACCTGTCACTGTGCCCCAGATAGATACACCTGTGACTGTGCCCAGATAGGTACAGCTGTCACTGCCGAGATGGATGCACCTGTCATTCTGCTCCAGATGGATGCACCTGTCACTCTGCTCCAGATAGATGCACCTGTCACTGTGCCCCAGATAGATGCACCTGTCACTGTGCCCAGAAAGATGCACCTGTCACTGTGCCCCAGATAGGTGCACCTGTCACTGTGCCCCAGATAGATGCACCTGTCACTGTCCCCAGATAGATGCACCTGTGAATGTGACCAGGTAGATAAACCTGTGACTGCACCCAGATAGATGCACCTGACACTGTGCCCAGATAGATGTACCTGTCACTGTGCCCATATAGATGCAACTGTCACTGTGCCACAGATAGTTGCACATGTCTCTGTGGCCCAGATAGAAGCACCTGTCACTGTCCCCAGATTGATTCACCTGTCACTGTGGCTAGAGTGATGCACCTGTCACTGTGCCCAGATAGATAAACCTGTCACTGTGCCCAGATAGATGCACCTCTCACTGTGCCCAGATAGATGCACCTTTCACTGCGCCAAGATAGTTGCACCTGTCACTGTGCCCAGATAGATACCCCTGTCGCTCTGTTCCAGATAGATGCACTTGTCACTGTGCCCTGATAGATGCACCTGTCACTGTGCCCAAATAGATGCACCTGTCACTGTGGCTAGATAGATACACATGTCATTCTGCTCCAGATAGGTGGACCTGCCACTGTGCTCAGATAGATGCACTTGTGACTGTGCCCAGATAGATGCCCCTGTCACTGTGCCCAGAGAGGTGCACCTGTCACTGTGCCCAGATAGATACACCTCTGACTGTGCCCAGATAGATGCACCTGTGACTGTGCCCAGATAGATGCACCTGTCAATGTGCCCAGAGAGATGCACCTGTCACTGTGCCCAGATAGGTGCACCTGCCACTGTGCCCAGATAGATACACATGTGACTGTGCCCAGATAGATACACCTGTCACTGTGCCCAGATAGGAGTACCTGTCACTGTGCCCAGATAGATACACCTGTGACTGTGCCCAGATAGATGCACCTGTGACTGTGCCCAGAGAGATGCACCTGTCACTGTGCCCAAATCGGTAAAACTGTCACTGTGCCCAGGTAGATGCACCTGTGACTGTGCCCAGAGAGATGCACCTGTCACTGTGCCCAGATAGGTGCACCTGTCACTGAGCCCAGATAGATACACCTGTGACTGTGCCCAGATAGATACACCTGTGACTGTGCCCAGATAGATGCATCTGTGCTGTGCACAGTGATATACACCTGTCACTGTGCCAATGATAGATGCACCTGTCATTGTGCCCAGAAATATACACCTGTCACTGTGTCCAGATAGATACACCGGTCACTGTGTCCAGAGAGAATGTACCTGTCACTGTGCCCCAGATAGATACACCTGTCACTCTGCTCCAGATAGTGTTACCTGTCACTGTGCCCAGATAGATACACCTGTCACTGTGACCAGATAGATACACCTGTCGCTGTGCCCAGGTAGATGCACGTGTCACTGTGCCCCAGATATATACTCCTGTCACTGTGCCCCAGATAGACACACCTCAGACTGTGCACAGATAGGTACAGCTGTCACTGCCGAGATGGGTGCCCCTGTCATTCAGCTCCAGATGGATGCACCTGTCACGCTGCTCCAAATAGATGCACCTGTCACTGTGCCCCAGATAGATGCACCTGTCACTGTGCACAGATAGATTCACCTGTGACTGTGCCCAGATAGATACACCTGTCACTGCTCAGATAGATGCACCTGTCACTGTGCCCAGATATATACACCTGTCATTGTGCTCCAGAAAGGTGGACCTGCCACTGTGCCCAGATATAAGCACATGTCACTGTGCCCAGATAGATGCACCTGTCACTGTGCCCAGATAGATGCACCTGTCACTGTGCCCTGATAGATGCACCTGTCACTGTGTCTAGATGGATGCACCTGTGACAGTGCCCAGATAGATGCACCTGTAATGGTGCCCAGATTGATGCACATGCCACTGTGACCAGAAAGATACACCCGTCACTGTGCCCAGATAGGTGCACCTGTCATTGTGCCCAAGATAGATGCACCTGTCACTGTGCACAGATAGATACACCTGTATTGTAATCAAGGTAGATGCACCTGTCACTGTGCCCAGATGGATACACCTTCCACTGCACCCAAGTAAAAACACCGTGAATCTGCCCAGATAGATGCACCTGTCAAAGTGACCAGATAGATGCAACTGTCACTGTTCCCAGATAGATACACCTGTGACTGTGCCCAGATAGATGCACCTGTGACTGTGCCTAGATAGATGCACCTGTGACTGTGCCCCAGATAGTTACACCTGTGACTGTGCCCAGATGGATGCACCTGTCACTGTGGCTAGAGAGATGCACCTGTCACTGCACCAAGATAGATGCAGCTGTCACTGTGCCCAGCTAGATAAACCTGTCACTTTGCTCCTGATAGGTAGATCTGCCACTGTGCCAGAAAGCAGCACCTGTGACAGTGCCCAAATAGATGCGCCTGTGACTGTGCCCAGATAGATGCACCTGCCACTGTGCCCAGAGAGATGCACCTGTCACTGTGCCCAGATAGATGCACCTGTCACTGTGCCCATATAGATGCAACTGTCACTGTGCCACAGATAGTTGCACATGTCTCTGTGGCCCAGATAGAAGCACCTGTCACTGTCCCCAGATTGATTCACCTGTCACTGTGGCTAGAGTGATGCACCTGTCACTGTGCCCAGATAGATAAACCTGTCACTGTGCCCAGATAGATGCACCTCTCACTGTGCCCAGATAGATGCACCTTTCACTGCGCCAAGATAGTTGAACCTGTCACAGTGCCCAGATAGATAACCCTGTCGCTCTGTTCCAGATAGATGCACTTGTCACTGTGCCCTGATAGATGCACCTGTCACTGTGCCCAGATAGATGCACCTGTCATTGTGCCCAGAAATATACACCTGTGACTGTACCCAGATAGATACACCTGTCACTGTTTGCAGAGAGATGTACCTGTCACTGTGCCCCAGATAGATACAACTGTCACTCTGCTCCAGATAGAGTCACATGTCACTGTGCCCAGATAGATACACCTGTCACTGTGACCAGACAGATACACCTGTCACTGTGCCCAGGTAGATGCACTTGTCGCTGTGCCCCAGATAGATACACCTGTCACTGTGCCCCAGATAGATACACCTGTGACTGTGCCCAGATAGGTACAGCTGTCACTGCCGAGATGGATGCACCTGTCATTCTGCTCCAGATGGATGCACCTGTCACTCTGCTCCAGATAGATGCACCTGTCACTGTGCCCCAGATAGATGCACCTGTCACTGTGCCCAGAAAGATGCACCTGTCACTGTGCCCCAGATAGGTGCACCTGTCACTGTGCCCCAGATAGATGCACCTGTCACTGTCCCCAGATAGATGCACCTGTGAATGTGACCAGGTAGATAAACCTGTGACTGCACCCAGATAGATGCACCTGACACTGTGCCCAGATAGATGTACCTGTCACTGTGCCCATATAGATGCAACTGTCACTGTGCCACAGATAGTTGCACATGTCTCTGTGGCCCAGATAGAAGCACCTGTCACTGTCCCCAGATTGATTCACCTGTCACTGTGGCTAGAGTGATGCACCTGTCACTGTGCCCAGATAGATAAACCTGTCACTGTGCCCAGATAGATGCACCTCTCACTGTGCCCAGATAGATGCACCTTTCACTGCGCCAAGATAGTTGCACCTGTCACTGTGCCCAGATAGATACCCCTGTCGCTCTGTTCCAGATAGATGCACTTGTCACTGTGCCCTGATAGATGCACCTGTCACTGTGCCCAAATAGATGCACCTGTCACTGTGGCTAGATAGATACACATGTCATTCTGCTCCAGATAGGTGGACCTGCCACTGTGCTCAGATAGATGCACTTGTGACTGTGCCCAGATAGATGCCCCTGTCACTGTGCCCAGAGAGGTGCACCTGTCACTGTGCCCAGATAGATACACCTCTGACTGTGCCCAGATAGATGCACCTGTGACTGTGCCCAGATAGATGCACCTGTCAATGTGCCCAGAGAGATGCACCTGTCACTGTGCCCAGATAGGTGCACCTGTCACTGTGCCCAGATAGATACACATGTGACTGTGCCCAGATAGATACACCTGTCACTGTGCCCAGATAGGAGTACCTGTCACTGTGCCCAGATAGATACACCTGTGACTGTGCCCAGATAGATGCACCTGTGACTGTGCCCAGAGAGATGCACCTGTCACTGTGCCCAAATCGGTAAAACTGTCACTGTGCCCAGATAGATGCACCTGTGACTGTGCCCAGAGAGATGCACCTGTCACTGTGCCCAGATAGGTGCACCTGTCACTGAGCCCAGATAGATACACCTGTGACTGTGCCCAGATAGATACACCTGTGACTGTGCCCAGATAGATGCATCTGTGCTGTGCACAGTGATATACACCTGTCACTGTGCCAATGATAGATGCACCTGTCATTGTGCCCAGAAATATACACCTGTCACTGTGTCCAGATAGATACACCGGTCACTGTGTCCAGAGAGAATGTACCTGTCACTGTGCCCCAGATAGATACACCTGTCACTCTGCTCCAGATAGTGTTACCTGTCACTGTGCCCAGATAGATACACCTGTCACTGTGACCAGATAGATACACCTGTCGCTGTGCCCAGGTAGATGCACGTGTCACTGTGCCCCAGATATATACTCCTGTCACTGTGCCCCAGATAGACACACCTGAGACTGTGCACAGATAGGTACAGCTGTCACTGCCGAGATGGGTGCCCCTGTCATTCAGCTCCAGATGGATGCACCTGTCACGCTGCTCCAAATAGATGCACCTGTCACTGTGCCCCAGATAGATGCACCTGTCACTGTGCACAGATAGATTCACCTGTGACTGTGCCCAGATAGATACACCTGTCACTGCTCAGATAGATGCACCTGTCACTGTGCCCAGATATATACACCTGTCATTGTGCTCCAGAAAGGTGGACCTGCCACTGTGCCCAGATATAAGCACATGTCACTGTGCCCAGATAGATGCACCTGTCACTGTGCCCAGATAGATGCACCTGTCACTGTGCCCTGATAGATGCACCTGTCACTGTGTCTAGATGGATGCACCTGTGACAGTGCCCAGATAGATGCACCTGTAATGGTGCCCAGATTGATGCACATGCCACTGTGACCAGAAAGATACACCCATCACTGTGCCCAGATAGGTGCACCTGTCATTGTGCCCAAGATAGATGCACCTGTCACTGTGCACAGATAGATACACCTGTATTGTAATCAAGGTAGATGCACCTGTCACTGTGCCCAGATGGATACACCTTCCACTGCACCCAAGTAAAAACACCGTGAATCTGCCCAGATAGATGCACCTGTCAAAGTGACCAGATAGATGCAACTGTCACTGTTCCCAGATAGATACACCTGTGACTGTGCCCAGATAGATGCACCTGTGACTGTGCCTAGATAGATGCACCTGTGACTGTGCCCCAGATAGTTACACCTGTGACTGTGCCCAGATGGATGCACCTGTCACTGTGGCTAGAGAGATGCACCTGTCACTGCACCAAGATAGATGCAGCTGTCACTGTGCCCAGCTAGATAAACCTGTCACTTTGCTCCTGATAGGTAGATCTGCCACTGTGCCAGAAAGCAGCACCTGTGACAGTGCCCAAATAGATGCGCCTGTGACTGTGCCCAGATAGATGCACCTGCCACTGTGCCCAGAGAGATGCACCTGTCACTGTGCCCAGATAGATGCACCTGTCACTGTGCCCATATAGATGCAACTGTCACTGTGCCACAGATAGTTGCACATGTCTCTGTGGCCCAGATAGAAGCACCTGTCACTGTCCCCAGATTGATTCACCTGTCACTGTGGCTAGAGTGATACACCTGTCACTGTGCCCAGATAGATAAACCTGTCACTGTGCCCAGATAGATGCACCTCTCACTGTGCCCAGATAGATGCACCTTTCACTGCGCCAAGATAGTTGAACCTGTCACAGTGCCCAGATAGATAACCCTGTCGCTCTGTTCCAGATAGATGCACTTGTCACTGTGCCCTGATAGATGCACCTGTCACTGTGCCCAGATAGATGCACCTGTCACTGTGGCTAGATAGATACACATGTCATTCTGCTCCAGATAGGTGGACCTGCCACCGTGCTCAGATAGATGCACCTGTGACTGTGCCCAGATAGATACACCTGTCACTGCTCAGATAGATGCACCTGTCACTGTGCCCAGATATATACACCTGTCATTGTGCTCCAGAAAGGTGGACCTGCCACTGTGGCCAGATATAAGCACATGTCACTGTGCCCAGATAGATGCACCTGTCACTGTGCCCAGATAGATGCATCTGTCACTCTGCCCAGATAGATGCACCTGTCACTGTGCCCTGATAGATGCACCTGTCACTGTGTCTAGATGGATGCACCTGTGACAGTGCCCAGATAGATGCACCTGTAATGGTGCCCAGATTGATGCACATGCCACTGTCACCAAAAAGATACACCCATCACTGTGCCCAGATAGGTGCACCTGTCATTGTGCCCAAGATAGATGCACCTGTCACTGTGCACAGATAGATACACCTGTATTGTAATCAAGGTAGATGCACCTGTCACTGTGCCCAGATGGATACACCTTCCACTGCACCCAAGTAAAAACACCGTGAATCTGCCCAGATAGATGCACCTGTCAAAGTGACCAGGTAGATGCAACTGTCACTGTTCCCAGATAGATACACATGTGACTGTGCCCAGATAGATGCACCTGTGACTGTGCCTAGATAGATGCACCTGAGACTGTGCCCCAGATAGTTACACCTGTGACTGTGCCCAGATGGATGCACCTGTCACTGTGGCTAGAGAGATGCAGCTGTCACTGCACCAAGATAGATGCACCTGTCACTGTGCCCAGATAGATAAACCTGTCACTTTGCTCCTGATAGGTAGATCTGCCACTGTGCCAGAAAGCAGCACCTGTGACTGTGCCCAAATAGATGCGCCTGTGACTGTGCCCAGATAGATGCACCTGCCACTGTGCCCAGAGAGATGCACCTGTCACTGTGCCCAGCGATATACAAATGTCACTGTGCCCATGATAGATACATCTGTCGCTGTGTCCAGAGAGATGCATCTGTCACTGTGCCCAGTGATATACAAATGTCACTGTGCCCATGATAGATACATCTGTCACTGTGTCCAGTGAGATGCTCTTGTCACTGTGCCCATGATAGATGCACCTGTCACTGTGCCCAGATAGATGCACCTGTGGCTGTGCCCGGAAAGATGCTCCTGTGACTGTGCCAAATACATGCACCTGTGACTGTGCCCAGATAGATGCACCTGTCACTGTGCCCAGATAGATGCATCTGTCACTGTGCCCAGATAGATGCACCTGTCACTGTGCCCAGGTAGATACACCTGTGACTGTGCCCAGAGAGATGCACCTTTCATTCTGCCCAGATAGATGCACCTGTCACTCTGCTCAAGATAGATGCACCTGTGAGTGTGCTCAGGTAAATACAGCTGTGACTCTGCCCAGATTGGTGTACCTGTCACTGTGCCCAGATAGAGGCACCTGCCATTGTGCCCCAGATAATTACACCTGTCACTTTAACCAGATAGATGCACCTGTCACTGTGCCCAGGTAGATGAACCTTTCACTGTGCCCAGATAGATGCACCTGTGACTGAACCCAGATAAATGTACCTGTGACTGTGCCCAGCTGGATGCAACTGTGACTTTGCCCAGATAGATGCACCTGTTATTGTTCTCCAGATAGTTGCACCTATCATTGTGCTGCAAATTGATGCACCTGTCACTGTGCACAGATGGATACACCTACCACTGCACCCAGGTAAATACACCTGTGATTGTGCCCAGATAGAAGCACCTGTGACTTTGCCCAGATAGATGCACCTGTGACTGTGCCCAGATTGATGCACCTGTCACTGTGCCCAGATAGATATACCTGAGACAGTGCCCAGATAGAAGCACCTGTCACTGCGCCAAGAGAGATGCACCTGTCACTGTGCCCAGAGAGATACACTTGTCGCTCTGCTCCAGATAGATGCACTTGTCACTGTGCCCCAGATAGATACACCTGTCGCTCTGCTCCAGGTAGATGCACTTGTCACAGTGCCCTGAAACATGCACCTGTCGCTCTGCTCCAGATAGATGTACTTCTCACTGTGCCCCAGATCGATACACCTGTCACTGTGCCCAGGTAGATGCACCTGTGACTGTGCCCAGACAGATGTACCTGTCATTGTGCTCCAGATAGATACAGCTGTCACTGTGCCCAGATAGACGCGCCTGTAACTGTGCCCAGATAGACGCACCTGTCACTGTGCCCAGATAGATGCACCTGTGACTGTGCCCAGATAGATGTACCTGTCATTGCGCTCCAGATAGATGCAGCTGTCACTGTGCCCAGATAGATGCGCCTGTCACTGTGCCCAGATAGATGCACCTGTGACTGTGCCCAGGTAGATGTACCTGTCATTGTGCTCCAGATAGATACACCTGTCACTGTGCCCCAGATAGATGTACCTGTCACTGTGTCCAGATAGATGCACCTGTCACTGCGCCAAGATAGATGCACCTGTCACTGTGCCCAGATAGATCTACCTGTCACTGTGCCCCAGATAGCTGTACCTGCCACTTTGCCCAGATAGATGCACCTGTCACTGTGCCCAGATAGGTATACTTGAGACAGTGCCCAGATAGAAGCACGTGTCACTGTGCCCAGATAGATGCACCTGTCACTGCGCCAAGATAGATGCACCTGTCACTGTGCCCAGAGAGATACACCTCTCGCTCTGCTCCAGATAGATGCACTTGTCACAGTGCCCTAATAGATGTACCTGTCGCTCTGCTCCAGATAGATATACTTCTCACTGTGCCCCAGATCGATAAACCTGTCATTGTGCCCCAGATAAATAAACCTGTCACTCTGCTCCAGAGAGTTGCACCTGTCACTGTGCCCAGATAGATGCACCTGTCGCTCTGCTCCAGATAGATGCACTTGTCACTGTGCCCAATTGTTGCACCTGTCGCTCTGCTCCAGATAGATGTACTTCTCACTGTACCCCAGATCGATACACCTGTCACTGTGTCCAGATAGATGCACCTGTCACTGTGCCCAGAAAAATGCACCTGTGACTGTGCCCAGATAGATGCACCTGTGACTGTGCCCAGAGACATGCACCTGTCACTGTGCCCAGAGAGATGCACCTGTCACTGTGCCCAGATAGATGCACCTGTGATTGTGCCCAGATAGATGTACCTGTCATTGTGCTCCAGATAGTTACAACTGTCACTGTGCCCCAGATAGATGCACCTGTCACTGTGTCCAGATAGATGCACCTGTCACTGTGCCCAGATAGATGCACCTGTGACTGTGCCCAGATAGATGTACCTGTCATTGTGCTCCAGATAGATGCACCTGTCACTGTGCCCTGAAAGATGCACCTGCCACTGTGCCATAGAGAGATGCACCTGTCACTGTGCCCCAGAAAGATGCACTGGTCACTGTCCCCAGATAGATGCACCTGTGACTGTGCCCAGGTAGATACACCTGTGACTGTGCCCAGATAGATGCACCTTTCACAGTGCCCAGATGGATGCGCCTGTCATTGTGCCCAGAAATATACACCTGTGACTGTACCCAGATAGATACACCTGTCACTGTTTCCAGAGATATGTACCAGTCACTGTGCCCCAGATAGATACAACTGTCACTCTGCTCCAGATAGAGTCACCTGTCACTCTGCCCAGATAGATACACCTGTCACTGTGACCAGACAGATACACCTGTCACTGTGCCCAGGTAGATGCACTTTTCATTGTGCCCCAGATAGATACACCTGTCTCTGTGCCCCAGATAGATACACCTGTCACTGTACCCAGATAGGTACAGCTGTCAATGCCGAGATGGTTGCATCTGTCATTCTGCTCCAGATGGATGCACCTGTCACTCTGCTCCAGAAAGATGCACCTGTCACTGTGCCCCAGATAGATGCACCTGTCACTGTGCCCCAGATTGCTGCACCTGTCACTGTGCCCCAGATAGATGCAACTGTCACTGTGCCCCAGATAAATGCACCTGTCACTGTCCCCAGAAAGATGCACCTGTGAATGTGATCAGGTAGATAAGCCTGTGACTGTGCCCAGACAGATGCACCTGACACTGTGCCCAGATAGATGCACCTGTCACTGTGACCAAATAGATGCAACTGTCACTGTGCCACAGATAGATGCACCTGTCTCTGTGCCCCAGATAGATGCACCGGTCACTGTCCCCAGATTGATTCACCTGTCACTGTGCCCAGATAGATGCACATTCACTGTGCCCAGATATCTGAACCTGTCACTGTGCTCAGATAGATGCACCTGTGACTGTGCCCACATAGATTCGCCTGTCACTGTGCCCAGATAGGTGCACCTGTCACTGTGCCCCGATAGATACACCTGTTACTGTGTCCAGATAGATGCACCTGTGACTGTGCCCAGATAGATGAACCTGTCACTGTGCCCAGATAGGTGCACCTGTCACAGTGCCCAGATAGATACACCTGTGACTGTGCCCAGATAGATGCACCTGTCACTGTGCCCAGCGATATACACCTGTCTCTGTGCCCATGGTAGTTGCACCTGTCATTGTGCCCAGAGAGATGTACCTGTCACTGTGCCCCAGATAGATACACCTGTCAATCTGCTCCAGATAGAGTCACCTGTCACAGTGCCCAGAGAGATGCACCTGTCAATGTGCCCAGATAGATGCACCTGTCACTGTGCCCAGATAGATGTACCTGTCATTGTGCTCCATATAGTTACAACTGTCACTGTGCCCCAGATAGAATCACCTGTCACTGTGTCCAGATAGATGCACCTGTCACTGTGCCCAGATAGATGCACCTGTCACTGTGCCCAGATAGATGGACCTGTCACTGTCCACTGAAAGATGCACCTGTCACTGTGCCACAGAGAGATGCACCTGTCACTGTGCCCCAGAGAGATGCACCTGTCACTGTCCCCAGATAGATGCACCTGTGACTGTGCCCAGATAGATGCGCCTGTCACTGTGCCCAGATAAGTGCACCTGTCACTGTGCCCAGATAGATACACCTGTGACTGTGCCCAGATAGATGCACCTGTCACTGTGCCCAGCGATATACACCTGTCTCTGTGCCCATGGTAGTTGCACCTGTCATTGTGCCCAGAGAGATGTACCTGTCACTGTGCCCCAGATAGATACACCTGTCAATCTGCTCCAGATAGAGGCACCTGTCACTGTGCCCAGAGAGATGCACCTGTCACTGTGCCCAGATAGATGTACCTGTCATTGTGCTCCATATAGTTACAACTGTCACTGTGCCCCAGATAGAATCACCTGTCACTGTGTCCAGATAGATGCACCTGTCACTGTGCCCAGATAGATGCACCTGTCACTGTGCCCAGATAGATGGACCTGTCAATGTGCACTGAAAGATGCACCTGTCACTGTGCCACAGAGAGATGCACCTGCCACTGTGCCCCAGAGAGATGCACCTGTCACTGTCCCCAGATAGATGCACTTGTGACTGTGCCCAGGTAGATACACCTGTGACTGTGCCCAGGTAGATGCACCTTACACTGTGCCCAGATAGATGCACCTGTCACTGTGCCCAGCGATATACACCTGTCACTGTGCCCATGATGGATGCACCTGTCATTGTGCCCAGAAATATACACCTGTGACTGTACCTAGATAGATACACCTGTCACTGTTTCCAGAGAGATGTACCTGTCACTGTGCCCCAGATAGATACAACTGTCACTCTGCTCCAGATAGAGTCACCTGTCACTGTGCCCAGATAGATACACCTGTCATTGTGACCTGACAGATACACCTGTCACTGTGCCCAGGTAGATGCACTTGTCGCTGTGCCTCAGATAGATACACATGTCACTGTGCCCCAGATGGATACACCTGTGACTGTGCCCAGATAGGTACAGCTGTCAATGCCGAGATGGATGCATCTGTCAATGTGTCCAGATTGATGCACCTGTCACTGTGTCCAGATTGATGCACCTGTCACTGTGCCCCAGATAGATGCACCTGCCACTGCGCCCCAGGTAGATGCACCTGTCACTGTGCCCCAGATAGATGCACCTGCCACTGTGCCCCAGATAGATGCACCTGTCACTGTGTCCAGATTGATGCACCTGTCACTGTGTCCAGATTCATGCACCTGTCACTGTGCCCAGATAGATGCACCTGTCACTGCGCCCCAGATAGATGCACCTGTCACTGCGCCCCAGATAGATGCACCTGTCACTGTCCCCAGAAAGATGCACCTGTGAATGTGATCAGGTAGATAAACCTGTGACTGTGCCCAGATAGATGCACCTGACACTGTGCCCAGATAGATGAACCTGTTACTGTGCCCAGACAGATGCACCTGTCACTGTGCACAGATAGATGCACCTGTCACTGTGGCTAGATAGATACACCTGTCATTGTGCTCCAGATAGGTGGACCTACCACTGTGCTCAGATAGATGCATCTGTGACTGTGCCCAGATAGATGCATCTGCCACTGTGCCCAGAAAGGTGCACCTGTCACTGTGCCCAGATAGATACACCTGTGACTGTGCCCTGATAGATGCACCTGTGACTGTGCCCAGATAAATGCACCTGTCACTGTGCCCAGATAGGTGCACCTGTCACTGTGCCCAGATAGATACACCTGTGATTGTTCCCAGATATATGCACCTGTGACTGTGCCCAGAGAGATGCACCTGTCACTGTGCCCAGATAGGTGCACCTGTCACTGTGCCCAGATAGATACATCTGTCACTGTGACCTGACACATACACCTGTCACTGTGCCCAGGTCGATGCACTTGTCGCTGTGCCTCAGATAGACACACCTGTCACTGTGCCCCAGATGGATACACCTGTGACTGTGCCCAGATAGGTACAGCAATCAATGCCAAGATGGATGCATCTGTCATTCTGTTCCAGATGGATGCACCTGTCACTCTGCTCCAGAAAGATTCACCTGTCACTGTGCCCCAGATAGATGCACCTGTGAATGTGATCAGGTAGATAAACCTGTGATTGTGCCCAGATAGATGCACCTGTCACTGTGCCCAGATAGATGAACCTGTTACTGTGCCCAGATAGATGCAACTGTCACTGTGCCACAGATAGCTGCAACTGTCTCTGTGCCCCAGATAGATGCACATGTCACTGTGCCAAGATAGATGCACCTGTCACAGTGCCCAGAAAGGTGCACCTGTCACTGTGCCCAGATAAATACACCTGTGACTGTGCCCTGATAGATGCACCTGTGACTGTGCCCGGGTAGATGCACCTGTCACTGTGCCCAGATAGGTGCACCTGTCACTGTGCCCAGATAGATACACCTGTGACTGTGCCCAGACAGATGCACCTGACACTGTGCCCAGATAGATGAACCTGTTACTGTGCCCAGATAGATGCAACTGTCACTGTGCCACAGATAGCTGCACCTGTCTCTGTGCCCCAGATAGATGCACCTGTCACTGTCCCCAGATTGATTCAATTGTCACTGTGCCCAGATAGATGCACATGTCACTGTGCGCAGATAGCTGCAACTGTCACTGTGGCTAGAGTGACGCACCTGTCACTGTGCCCAGATAAATAAACCTGTCACTGTGCCCAGATAGATGCACCTGTCACTGTGCCCAGATAGATGTACATGTCCCTGTGCCAAGATAGGTGCACCTGTCACTGTGGCTAGAGAGATGCACTTGTCACTGTCCCCAGATAGATACACCTATCGCTCTGTTCCAGTTGATGCACTTGTCACTGTGCCCTGACAGATGCACATGTCACTGTGCCCAGATAGATGCACCTGTCACTGTGGCTAGATAGATACACCTGTCATTGTGCTCCAGATAGGTGGACCTGCCACTGTGCTCAGATAGATGCACCTGTGACTGTGCCCAGATAGATGCACCTGTCACTGTGCCCAGAAAGGTGCACCTGTCACTGTGCCCAGATAGATACACCTGTGACTGTGCCCTGATAGATGCACCTGTGACAGTGCCCAGATAGATGCACCTGTCACTGTGCCCAGATAGGTGCACCTGTCACTGTGCCCAGATAGATACTCCTGTGACTGTGCCCAGATATATGCACCTGTCACTGTGCCCAGAGAGATGCACCTGTCACTGTGCCCAGATAGGTGCACCTGTCACTGTGCCCAGATAAATACACCTGTCACTGTGACCTGACAGATACACCTGTCACTGTGCCCAGGTAGATGCACTTGTCGCTGTGCCTCAGATAGATACACCTGTCACTGTGCCCCAGATGGATACACCTGTGACTGTGCCCAGATAGGTACAGCTGTCAATGCCAAGATGGATGCATCTGTCATTCTGTTCCAGATGGATGCACCTGTCACTCTGCTCCAGAAAGATTCACCAGTCACTGTGCCCCAGATAGATGCACGAGTCACTGTGTCCAGATTGATGCACCTGTCACGGTGCCACAGATAGATGCACCTGTCACTGCGCCTCAGATAGATGCACCTGTCACTGTCCCCAGAAAGATGCACCTGTGAATGTGATCAGGTAGATAAACCTGTGACTGTGCCCAGATAGATGCACTTGTCACTGTTCCCAGATAGATACACCTGTCTCTCTGTTCCAGTTGATGCACCTGTCACTGTGCCCAGATAGATGCACATGTCACTGTGCCCAGATAGCTGCACCTGTCACTGTGGCTAGTGTGATGCACCTGTCACTGTGCCCAGATAGATAAACCTGTCACTGTGCCCAGATAGATGCAACTGTCACTGTGCCCAGATAGATGCACATGTGCCTGTGCCAAGATAGATGCACCTGTCACTGTGCCCAGAAAGGTGCACCTGTCACTGTGCCCAGATAGATACACCTGTGACTGTGCCCTGATAGATGCACCTGTGACTGTGCCCGGATAGATGCACCTGTCACTGTGCCCAGATAGGTGCACCTGTCACTGTGCCCAGATAGATACACCTGCAACTGTGCCCAGATATATGCACCTGTGACTGTGCCCAGAGAGATGCACCTGTCACTGTGCCCAGATAGGTGCACCTGTCAATGTGCCCAGATAGATATACCTGTGACTGTTCCCAGATAGATACACCTGTGACTGTGCCCAGATAGATGCACCTGTCACTGTGCCCAGTGATATACACCTGTCACTGTGCCCATGATAGATGCACCTGTCATTGTGCCCAGAAATATACACCTGTCACTGTGCCCAGATAGATACACCTGTCATTGTGTCCAGAGAGATGTACCTGTCACTGTGCCCCAGATAGATACACCTGTCACTCTGCTCCAGCTGGAGTCACCTGTCACTGTGCCCAGATAGATACACATGTCACTGTGACCAGCTAGATATACCTGTCACTGTGCCCAGATAGATGCACCTGTGACTGTGCCCAGATAGATGTACCTGTCATTGAGCTCCAGATAGATGCACCTGTCACTGTGCACTGAAAGATGCTCCTGTCACTGTGCCACAGAGAGATGCACCTGTCACTGTGCCCCAGATAGATGCACCTGTCACTGTCCCCAGATAGATGCACCTGTGACTGTGCCCAGGTAGATACACCCGTGACTGTGCTCAGATAGATGCACCTTTCACTGTGCCCAGATAGATGCACCTGTCACTGTGCCCAGCGATATACACCTGTCACTGTGCCCATGATGGATGCACCTGTCATTGTGCCCAGAAATATACACCTGTGACTGTACTTAGATAGATACACCTGTCACTGTTTCCAGAGAGATGTACCTGTCACTGTGCCCCAGATAGATACAACTGTCACTCTGCTCCAGATAGAGTCACCTGTCACTGTGCCCAGATAGATACACCTGTCATTGTGACCTGTCAGATAAATCTGTCACTGTGCCCAGGTAGATTCACTTATCGCTGTGCCTCAGATTGATACACCTGTCACTGTGCCCCAGATGGATACACCTGTGATTGTGCCCAGATAGGTACAGCTGTCAATGCCAAGATGGATGCATCTGTCATTCTGTTCCAGATGGATGCACCTGTCACTCTGCTCCAGAAAGATTCACCTGTCACTGTGCCCCAGATATATGCACCTGTCACTGTGTCCAGATTGATGCACCTGTCACGGTGCCCCAGATAGATGCACCTGCCACTGTGCCCCAGATAGATGCACCTCTCACTGCGCCCCAGATAGATGCACATGTCACTGTCCCCAGAAAGATGCACCTGTGAATGTGATCAGGTAGATAAACCTGTGACTGTGCCCAGATAGATGCACCTGATACTGTGCCCAGATAGATGAACCTGTTGCTGTGCCCAGATAGATGCAACTGTCACAGTGCCACAGATAGATGCACCTGTCACTGTCCCCAGATTGATTCAATTGTCACTGTGCCCAGATAGATGCACATGTCACTGTGCCCAGATAGCTGCACCTGTCACTGTGGCTAGAGTGATGCACCTGTCACTGTGCCCAGATAGATAAACCTGTCACTGTGCCCAGATAGATGCATCTGTCACTGTGCCCAGATAGATGCACATGTCCCTGTGCCAAGATAGATGCACCTGTCACTGTGTCTAGAGAGATGCACTTGTCACTGTTCCCAGATAGATACACCTGTCGCTCTGTTCCAGTTGATGCGCTTGTCACTGTGCCCTGACAGATGCACCTGTCACTGTGCCCAAATAGATGCACCTGTCACTGTGGCTAGATAGATACACCTGTCATTGTGCTCCAGATAGGTGGACGTGCCACTGTGCTCAGATAGATGCACCTGTGACTGTGCCCAGACAGATGCACCTGTCACTGTGCCCAGAAAGGTGCACCTGTCACTGTGCCCAGATAGATACACCTGTGACTGTGCCCTAATAGATGCACCTGTGATTGTGCCCAGATAGATGCACCTGTCACTGTGCCCAGATAGGTGCACCTGTCACTGTGCCCAGATAGATACACCTGTGACTGTGCCCAGATATATGCACCTGTGACTGTGCCCAGAGAGATGCACCTGTCACTGTGCCTAGATAGGTGCACCTGTCACTGTGCCCAGATAGATACACCTGTCACTGTGACCTGACAGATACTCCTGTCACTGTGCCCAGGTAGATGCACTTGTCGCTGTGCCTCAGATAGATACACCTGTCACTGTGCCCCAGATGGATACACCTGTGACTCTGCCCAGATAGGTACAGCAATCAATGCCAAGATGGATGCATCTGTCATTCCGTTCCAGATGGATGCACCTGTCACTCTGCTCCAGGAAGATTCACCTGTCACTGTGCCCCAGATAGATGCACGAGTCACTGTGTCCAGATTGATGCACCTGTCACGGTGCCACAGATAGATGCACCTGCCACTGTCCCCAGAAAGATGCACCTGTGAATGTGATCATGTAGATAAACCTGTGACTGTGCCCAGATAGATGCACCTGTCACTGTGCCCCAGAGAGATACACCTGTCACTCTGCTCTAGCTGGAGTCACCTGTCACTGTGCCCAGATAGATACACCTGTCACTGTGACCAGCTAGATACACCTGTCACTGTGCCCAGATAGATGCACCTGTGACTGTGCCCAGATAGATGTACCTGTCATTGAGCTCCAGATAGATGCACCTGTCACTGTGCACTGAAAGATGCACCTGTCACTGTGCCACAGAGAGATGCACCTGTCACTGTGCCCAGATAGATGAACCTGTTACTGTGCCCAGATAGATGCAACTGTCACTGTGCCACAGATAGCTGCAACAGTCTCTGTGCCCCAGATAGATGCACCTGTCACTGTCCCCAGATTGATTCAATTGTCACTGTGCCCAGATAGATGCACATGTCACTGTGCCCAGATAGCTGCACCTGTCACTGTGGCTAGACTGATGCACCTGTCACTGTGCCCAGATAGATAAACCTGTCACTGTGCCCAGATAGATGCACCTGTCACTGTGCCCAGATAGATGCACATGTCCCTGTGCCAAGATAGATGCACCTGTCACTGTACCCAGAAAGGTGCACCTGTCACTGTGCCCAGATAGATACACCTGTGACTGTGCCCTGATAGATGCACCTGTGACTGTGCCCGGAGAGATGCACCTGTCACTGTGCCCAGATAGGTGCACCTGTCACTGTGCCCAGATAGATACACCTGTGACTGTGCCCAGATATATGCACCTGTGGCTGTGCCCAGAGAGATGCACCTGTCACTGTGCCCAGATAGGTGCACCTGTCACTGTGCCCAGATAGATATACCTGTGACTGTGCCCAGATAGATACACCTGTGACTGTGCCCAGATAGATGCACCTGTCACTGTGCCCAGCGATATACACCTGTCACTGTGCCCATGAAAGTTGCACCTATCATTGTGCCCAGAAATATACACCTGTCACTGTGCCCAGATAGGTACACCTGTCATTGTGTCCAGAGAGATGTACCTGTCACTGTGCCCCAGAGAGATACACCTGTCACTCTGCTCCAGCTGGAGTCACCTGTCACTGTGCCCAGATAGATACACCTGTCACTGTGACCAGATAGATAGACCTGTCACTGTGCCCAGATAGATGCACCTGTGACTGTGCCCAGATAGATGTACCTTTCATTGAGCTCCAGATAGATGCACCTGTCACTGTGCACTGAAAGATGCACCTGTCATGGTGCCACAGAGAGATGCAACTGTCACTGAGCCCCAGAGAGATGCACCTGTCACTGTCCCCAGATAGATGCACCTGAGACTGTGCCCAGGTAGATACACCTGTGACTGTGCCCAGATAGATGTACCTTTCATTGTGCCCAGATAGATGCCCCTGTCACTGTGCCCAGCGATATACACCTGTCACTGTGCCCATGATGGATGCACCTGTCATTGTGCCCAGAAATATACACCTGTGACTGTACCTAGATAGATACACCTGTCACTGTTTCCAGAGAGATGTACCTGTCACTGTGCCCCAGATAGATACAACTGTCACTCTGCTCCAGATAGAGTCACCTGTCACTGTGCCCAGATAGATACACCTGTCACTGTGCCCAGGTAGATGCACTTGTCGCTGTGCCTCAGATAGATACACCTGTCACTGTGCCCCAGATGGATACACCTGTGACTGTGCCCAGATAGGTACAGCTGTCAATGCCAAGATGGATGCATCTGTCATTCTGATCCAGATGGATGCACCTGTCACTCTGCTCCAGAAAGATTCACCTGTCACTGTGCCCCAGATAAATGCACCTGTCACTGTGCCCCAGATAGATGCACCTGTCACTGCGCCCCAGTTAGATGCACCTGTCACTGTCCCCAGAAAGATGCACCTGTGAATGTGATCAGGTAGATAAACCTGTGACTGTGCCCAGATAGATGCACCTGACACTGTGCCCAGATAGATGAACCTGTTACTGTGCCCAGATAGATGCAACTGTCACTGTGCCACAGATAGCTGCACCTGTCACTGTGGCTAGAGTTATGCACCTGTCACTGTGCCCAAATAGATAAACCTGTCACTGTGCCCAGATAGATGCACCTGTCACTGTGCCCAGATAGATGCACATGTCCCTGTGCCACGATAGATGCACCTGTCACTGTGGCTAGAGAGATGCACTTGTCACTGTTCCCAGATAGATACACCTGTCTCTCTGTTCCAGTTGATGCACTTGTCACTGTGCCCTGACAGATGCACCTGTCACTGTGCCCAGATAGATGCACCTGTCACTGTGGCTAGATAGATACACCTGTCATTGTGCTCCAGATAGGTGGACCTGCCACTGTGCTCAGATAGATGCACCTGTGACTGTGCCCAGATAGATGCACCTGTCACTGTGCCCAGAAAGGTGCACCTGTCACTGTGCCCAGATAGATACACCTGTGACTGTGCCCTGATAGATGCACCTGTGACTGTGCTCAGATAGATGCACCTGTCACTGTGCCCAGATAGGTGCACCTGTCACTGTGCCCAGACAGATACACCTGTGACTGTGCCCAGATATATGCACCTGTGACTGTGCCCAGAGAGATGCACCTGTCACTGTGCCCAGATAGGTGCACCTGTCACTGTGCCCAGATAGATACACCTGTGACTGTGCCCACATAGATACACCTGTGACTGTGCCCAGATAGATGCACCTGTCACTGTGCCCAGCGATATATACCTGTCACTGTGCCCATGATAGATGCACCTGTCATTGTGCCCAGAAATATACACCTGTCACTGTGCCCAGATAGATACACCTGTCATTGTGTCCAGAGAGATGTACCTGTCACTGTGCACCAGATAGATACACCTGACACTCTGCTCCAGCTGGAGTCACCTGTCACTGTGCTCAGATAGATACACCTGTCACTGGGACCAGATAGATACACCTGTCACTGTGCCCAGGTAGATGCACTTGTCACTGTGCCCCAGATATATACACCTGTCACTGTGCCACAGATAGATACACCTGTGTCTGTGCACAGATAGGTACAGCTGTCACTGCCGAGATGGATGCACCTGTCATTCTGCTCCAGATGGATGCACCTGTCACTCTGCTCCAGATAGATGCACCTGTCACTGTGCCCCAGATAGATGCACCTGTCACAGTGCCCAGATAGATGCACCTGTGATTGTGCCCAGATAGATGCTCCTGTGACTGTGCGCAGATAGATGCACCTGTCACTGTGCCCAGATAGATGCACCTGTCACTGTTCTCAGACAGATGCACATGTCACTGTGCCAAGATAGATGCACCTGTCACAGTGCCCAGAAAGGTGCACCTGTCACTGTGCCCAGATAAATACACCTGTGACTGTGCCCTGATAGATGCACCTGTGACTGTGCCCGGGTAGATGCACCTGTCACTGTGCCCAGATAGGTGCACCTGTCACTGTGCCCAGATAGATACACCTGTGACTGTGCCCAGACAGATGCACCTGACACTGTGCCCAGATAGATGAACCTGTTACTGTGCCCAGATAGATGCAACTGTCACTGTGCCACAGATAGCTGCACCTGTCTCTGTGCCCCAGATAGATGCACCTGTCACTGTCCCCAGATTGATTCAATTGTCACTGTGCCCAGATAGATGCACATGTCACTGTGCGCAGATAGCTGCAACTGTCACTGTGGCTAGAGTGACGCACCTGTCACTGTGCCCAGATAAATAAACCTGTCACTGTGCCCAGATAGATGCACCTGTCACTGTGCCCAGATAGATGTACATGTCCCTGTGCCAAGATAGGTGCACCTGTCACTGTGGCTAGAGAGATGCACTTGTCACTGTCCCCAGATAGATACACCTATCGCTCTGTTCCAGTTGATGCACTTGTCACTGTGCCCTGACAGATGCACATGTCACTGTGCCCAGATAGATGCACCTGTCACTGTGGCTAGATAGATACACCTGTCATTGTGCTCCAGATAGGTGGACCTGCCACTGTGCTCAGATAGATGCACCTGTGACTGTGCCCAGATAGATGCACCTGTCACTGTGCCCAGAAAGGTGCACCTGTCACTGTGCCCAGATAGATACACCTGTGACTGTGCCCTGATAGATGCACCTGTGACAGTGCCCAGATAGATGCACCTGTCACTGTGCCCAGATAGGTGCACCTGTCACTGTGCCCAGATAGATACTCCTGTGACTGTGCCCAGATATATGCACCTGTGACTGTGCCCAGAGAGATGCACCTGTCACTGTGCCCAGATAGGTGCACCTGTCACTGTGCCCAGATAAATACACCTGTCACTGTGACCTGACAGATACACCTGTCACTGTGCCCAGGTAGATGCACTTGTCGCTCTGCCTCAGATAGATACACCTGTCACTGTGCCCCAGATGGATACACCTGTGACTATGCCCAGATAGGTACAGCTGTCAATGCCAAGATGGATGCATCTGTCATTCTGTTCCAGATGGATGCACCTGTCACTCTGCTCCAGAAAGATTCACCTGTCACTGTGCCCCAGATAGATGCACGAGTCACTGTGTCCAGATTGATGCACCTGTCACGGTGCCACAGATAGATGCACCTGTCACATCGCCTCAGATAGATGCACCTGTCACTGTCCCCAGAAAGATGCACCTGTGAATGTGATCAGGTAGATAAACCTGTGACTGTGCCCAGATAGATGCACCTGACACTGTGCCCAGATAGATGAACCTGTTACTGTGCCCAGATAGATGCAACTGTCACTGTGCCACAGATAGCTGCAACTGTCTCTGTGCCCCAGATAGATGCACCTGTCACTGTGCCCAGATAGATACACATGTCACTGTGCCCAGATAGCTGCACCTGTCACTGTGGCTAGTGTGATGCACCTGTCACTGTGCCCAGATAGATAAACCTGTCACTGTGCCCAGATAGATGCAACTGTCACTGTGCCCAGATAGATGCACATGTGCCTGTGCCAAGATAGATGCACCTGTCACTGTGCCCAGAAAGGTGCACCTGTCACTGTGCCCAGATAGATACACCTGTGACTGTGCCCTGATAGATGCACCTGTGACTGTGCCCGGATAGATGCACCTGTCACTGTGCCCAGATAGGTGCACCTGTCACTGTGCCCAGATAGATACACCTGCAACTGTGCCCAGATATATGCACCTGTGACTGTGCCCAGAGAGATGCACCTGTCACTGTGCCCAGATAGGTGCACCTGTCACTGTGCCCAGATAGATATAGCTGTGACTGTGCCCAGATAGATGCACCTGTGACTGTGCCCAGATAGATGCACCTGTCACTGTGCCCAGTGATATACACCTGTCACTGTGCCCATGATAGATGCACCTGTCATTGTGCCCAGAAATATACACCTGTCACTGTGCCCAGATAGATACACCTGTCATTGTGTCCAGAGAGATGTACCTGTCACTGTGCCCCAGATAGATACACCTGTCACTCTGCTCCAGCTGGAGTCACCTGTCACTGTGCCCAGATAGATACACATGTCACCGTGACCAGCTAGATATACCTGTCACTGTGCCCCAGAGAGATGCACCTGTCACTGACCCCAGATAGATGCACCTGTGAATGTGCCCAGGTAGATACACCTGTGACTGTGCCCAGATAGACGCACCTTTCACTGTTCCCAGATAAATGCACCTGTCACTGTGTCTCAGCTGGATACATATGTCATTCTACTCCGGATAGATGCACCTGTGACTGTGCCCAGATAGATGTACCTGTCATTGTGCTCCAGATAGATGCACCTGTCACTGTGCCCAGAAAGCTGCACCTGTCACTGTGCCACAGAGAGATGCACCTGTCACCGTGCCCCAGAGAGATGCACCTGTCACTGTGCCCCAGATAGATACAACTGTCACTCTGCTCCAGATAGAGTCACCTATCACTGTGCACAGATAGATACACCTGTCACTGTGACCAGACAGATACACCTGACACTGTGCCCCAGATAGATACACCTGTGACTGTGCCCAGGTAGGTACAGCTGTCAATGCCAAGATGGATGCAACTATCATTCTGTTCCAGATGGATGCACCTGTCACTCTGCTCCAGAAAGATGCACCTGTCACTTGGCCCAGTTAGATGCAACTGTCACTGTGTCCAGATTGATGCACCTGTCACTGTGCCCCAGATAGATGCACCTGTCACTGTGCCCCAGATAGATGCACCTGTCACTGTCCCCAGAAAGATGCACCTGTGAATGTGATCAGGGAGATAAACCTGTGACTGTGCCCAGATAGATGCACCTGACACTGTGCCCAGATAGATGCACCTGTCACTGTGCCCAGATAGATGCAACTGTCACTGTGCCACAGATAGATGCACCTGTCTCTGTGCCCCTGATAGATGCACCTGTCACTGTCCCCAGATTGATTCGCCTGTCACTGTGCCCAGATAGATGCACATGTCACTGTGCCCAGATAGCTGCACCTGTCACTGTGGCTAGAGTGATGCACCTGTCACTGTGCCCAGATTGATAAACCTGTCACTGTGCCCAGATAGATACACCTGTCACTGTGCCCAGATAGATGCACTTGTCCCTGCGCCAAGATAAATGCACCTGTCACTGTGGCTACAGAGATGCACTTGTCACTGTTCCCAGATACATGCACCTGTTACTGTGCCAAGACAGATGCACCTGTCACTCTGCCCAGATAGATGCACCGTGACTGTGCCCAGATTGATGCACCTGTCACTGTGCCCAGATAGATCTACCTGTCACTGTGGCCCAGATAGCTGCACCTGCCACTGTGCCCAGATAGATGCACCTGTCACTGTGCCCAGATAGATATACCTGAGACAGTGCCCAGATAGAAGCACCTGTCACTGTGGCTAGAGAGATGCACCTGTCACTGTGCCCAGATAGATGCACCAATCACTGCGCCAAGATATATGCACCTGGCACTGTGCCCAGAGAGATACACCTGTCGCTCTGCTCCAGATAGATGCACTTGTCACTTTGCCCCAGATAGATACACCTGTTGCTCTGCTCCAGGTAGATGCACTTGTCACAGTGCCCTGATAGATGCACCTGTCGCTCTGCTCCAGACAGATGTGCTTCTCACTGTGCCCCAGATCGATACACCTGTCACTGTGCCCAAGATAAATAAACCTGTCACTCTGCTCCAGACAGTTGCACCTGTCACTGTGCCCAGATAGATGCACCTGTCACTCTGCTCCAGATAGATGCAATTGTCACTGTGCCCAATTGTTGCACCTGTCGCTCTGCTACAGATAGATGTACTTCTCACTGTGCCCCAGATCGATACACCTGTCACTGTGCCCAGATAGATGCACCTGTCACTGTGCCCAGTTAGATGCACCTGTGACTCTGCTCCAGAAAGATGCACCTGTCACTTGGCCCAGTTAGATGCAACTGTCACTGTGTCCAGATTGATGCACCTGTCACTGTGCCCCAGATAGATGCACCTGTCACTGTGCCCCAGATAGATGCACCTGTCACTGTCCCCAGAAAGATGCACCTGTGAATGTGATCAGGGAGATAAACCTGTGACTGTGCCCAGATAGATGCACCTGACACTGTGCCCAGATAGATGCACCTGTCACTGTGCCCAGATAGATGCAACTGTCACTGTGCCACAGATAGATGCACCTGTCTCTGTGCCCCTGATAGATGCACCTGTCACTGTCCCCAGATTGATTCGCCTGTCACTGTGCCCAGATAGATGCACATGTCACTGTGCCCAGATAGCTGCACCTGTCACTGTGGCTAGAGTGATGCACCTGTCACTGTGCCCAGATTGATAAACCTGTCACTGTGCCCAGATAGATACACCTGTCACTGTGCCCAGATAGATGCACTTGTCCCTGCGCCAAGATAAATGCACCTGTCACTGTGGCTACAGAGATGCACTTGTCACTGTTCCCAGATACATGCACCTGTTACTGTGCCAAGACAGATGCACCTGTCACTCTGCCCAGATAGATGCACCGTGACTGTGCCCAGATTGATGCACCTGTCACTGTGCCCAGATAGATCTACCTGTCACTGTGGCCCAGATAGCTGCACCTGCCACTGTGCCCAGATAGATGCACCTGTCACTGTGCCCAGATAGATATACCTGAGACAGTGCCCAGATAGAAGCACCTGTCACTGTGGCTAGAGAGATGCACCTGTCACTGTGCCCAGATAGATGCACCAATCACTGCGCCAAGATATATGCACCTGGCACTGTGCCCAGAGAGATACACCTGTCGCTCTGCTCCAGATAGATGCACTTGTCACTTTGCCCCAGATAGATACACCTGTTGCTCTGCTCCAGGTAGATGCACTTGTCACAGTGCCCTGATAGATGCACCTGTCGCTCTGCTCCAGACAGATGTGCATCTCACTGTGCCCCAGATCGATACACCTGTCACTGTGCCCAAGATAAATAAACCTGTCACTCTGCTCCAGACAGTTGCACCTGTCACTGTGCCCAGATAGATGCACCTGTCACTCTGCTCCAGATAGATGCAATTGTCACTGTGCCCAATTGTTGCACCTGTCGCTCTGCTACAGATAGATGTACTTCTCACTGTGCCCCAGATCGATACACCTGTCACTGTGCCCAGATAGATGCACCTGTCACTGTGCCCAGTTAGATGCACCTGTGACTCTGCTCCAGAAAGATGCACCTGTCACTTGGCCCAGTTAGATGCAACTGTCACTGTGTCCAGATTGATGCACCTGTCACTGTGCCCCAGATAGATGCACCTGTCACTGTGCCCCAGATAGATGCACCTGTCACTGTCCCCAGAAAGATGCACCTGTGAATGTGATCAGGGAGATAAACCTGTGACTGTGCCCAGATAGATGCACCTGACACTGTGCCCAGATAGATGCACCTGTCACTGTGCCCAGATAGATGCAACTGTCACTGTGCCACAGATAGATGCACCTGTCTCTGTGCCCCTGATAGATGCACCTGTCACTGTCCCCAGATTGATTCGCCTGTCACTGTGCCCAGATAGATGCACATGTCACTGTGCCCAGATAGCTGCACCTGTCACTGTGGCTAGAGTGATGCACCTGTCACTGTGCCCAGATTGATAAACCTGTCACTGTGCCCAGATAGATACACCTGTCACTGTGCCCAGATAGATGCACTTGTCCCTGCGCCAAGATAAATGCACCTGTCACTGTGGCTACAGAGATGCACTTGTCACTGTTCCCAGATACATGCACCTGTTACTGTGCCAAGACAGATGCACCTGTCACTCTGCCCAGATAGATGCACCGTGACTGTGCCCAGATTGATGCACCTGTCACTGTGCCCAGATAGATCTACCTGTCACTGTGGCCCAGATAGCTGCACCTGCCACTGTGCCCAGATAGATGCACCTGTCACTGTGCCCAGATAGATATACCTGAGACAGTGCCCAGACAGAAGCACCTGTCACTGTGGCTAGAGAGATGCACCTGTCACTGTGCCCAGATAGATGCACCAATCACTGCGCCAAGATATATGCACCTGGCACTGTGCCCAGATAGATACACCTGTTGCTCTGCTCCAGGTAGATGCACTTGTCACAGTGCCCTGATAGATGCACCTGTCGCTCTGCTCCAGACAGATGTGCTTCTCACTGTGCCCCAGATCGATACACCTGTCACTGTGCCCAAGATAAATAAACCTGTCACTCTGCTCCAGACAGTTGCACCTGTCACTGTGCCCAGATAGATGCACCTGTCACTCTGCTCCAGATAGATGCAATTGTCACTGTGCCCAATTGTTGCACCTGTCGCTCTGCTACAGATCGATGTACTTCTCACTGTGCCCCAGATCGATACACCTGTCACTGTGCCCAGATAGATGCACCTGTCACTGTGCCCAGTTAGATGCACCTGTGACTCTGCTCCAGAAAGATGCACCTGTCACTTGGCCCAGTTAGATGCAACTGTCACTGTGTCCAGATTGATGCACCTGTCACTGTGCCCCAGATAGATGCACCTGTCACTGTGCCCCAGATAGATGCACCTGTCACTGTCCCCAGAAAGATGCACCTGTGAATGTGATCAGGGAGATAAACCTGTGACTGTGCCCAGATAGATGCACCTGATACTGTGCCCAGATAGATGCACCTGTCACTGTGCCCAGATAGATGCAACTGTCACTGTGCCACAGATAGATGCACCTGTCTCTGTGCCCCTGATAGATGCACCTGTCACTGTCCCCAGATTGATTCGCCTGTCACTGTGCCCAGATAGATGCACATGTCACTGTGCCCAGATAGCTGCACCTGTCACTGTGGCTAGAGTGATGCACCTGTCACTGTGCCCAGATTGATAAACCTGTCACTGTGCCCAGATAGATACACCTGTCACTGTGCCCAGATAGATGCACTTGTCCCTGCGCCAAGATAAATGCACCTGTCACTGTGGCTACAGAGATGCACTTGTCACTGTTCCCAGATACATGCACCTGTCACTCTGCCCAGATAGATGCACCGTGACTGTGCCCAGATTGATGCACCTGTCACTGTGCCCAGATAGATCTACCTGTCACTGTGGCCCAGATAGCTGCACCTGCCACTGTGCCCAGATAGATGCACCTGTCACTGTGCCCAGATAGATATACCTGAGACAGTGCCCAGATAGAAGCACCTGTCACTGTGGCTAGAGAGATGCACCTGTCACTGTGCCCAGATAGATGCACCAATCACTGCGCCAAGATATATGCACCTGGCACTGTGCCCAGAGGGATACACCTGTCGCTCTGCTCCAGATAGATGCACTTGTCACTTTGCCCCAGATAGATACACCTGTTGCTCTGCTCCAGGTAGATGCACTTGTCACAGTGCCCTGATAGATGCACCTGTCGCTCTGCTCCAGATAGATGTGCTTCTCACTGTGCCCCAGATCGATACACCTGTCACTGTGCCCAAGATAAATAAACCTGTCACTCTGCTCCAGACAGTTGCACCTGTCACTGTGCCCAGATAGATGCACCTGTCACTCTGCTCCAGATAGATGCAATTGTCACTGTGCCCAATTGTTGCACCTGTCGCTCTGCTACAGATAGATGTACTTCTCACTGTGCCCCAGATCGATACACCTGTCACTGTGCCCAGATAGTTGCACCTGTCACTGTGCCCAGATAGATGCACCTGTGACTGTGCCCAGATAGATGCACCTGTGACTGTGCACAGAGAGATGCACCTGTCACTGTGCCCAGATAGATGCACCTGTGACTGTGCCCAGATAGATGAACCTGTCATTGTGCTCCAGATAGTTACACCTGTCACTCTGCCCCAGATAGATGCACCTGTCACTGTGTCCAGATAGATGCACCTGTCACTGTGCCCAGATAGATGCACCTGTCACTGTGCCCAGATAGATGCACCTGTGACTGTGCCCAGATAGATGTACCTGTCATTTAGCTCCAGATAGATGCACCTGTCACTGTGCCCAGAAAGATGCACCATTCACTGTGCCACAGAGAGATGCACCTGTCACTGTGCCCCAGAGAGATGCACCTGTCACTGACCCCAGATAGATGCACCTGTGAATGTGCCCAGGTAGATACACCTGTGACTGTGCCCAGATAGACGCACCTTTCACTGTTCCCAGATAAATGCACCTGTCACTGTGTCTCAGCTGGATACATATGTCATTCTACTCCGGATAGATGCACCTGTGACTGTGCCCAGATAGATGTACCTGTCATTGTGCTCCAGATAGATGCACCTGTCACTGTGCCCAGAAAGCTGCACCTGTCACTGTGCCACAGAGAGATGCACCTGTCACCGTGCCCCAGAGAGATGCACCTGTCACTGTGCCCCAGATAGATACAACTGTCACTCTGCTCCAGATAGAGTCACCTATCACTGTGCACAGATAGATACACCTGTCACTGTGACCAGACAGATACGCCTGACACTGTGCCCCAGATAGATACACCTGTGACTGTGCCCAGGTAGGTACAGCTGTCAATGCCAAGATGGATGCAACTATCATTCTGTTCCAGATGGATGCACCTGTCACTCTGCTCCAGAAAGATGCACCTGTCACTTGGCCCAGTTAGATGCAACTGTCACTGTGTCCAGATTGATGCACCTGTCACTGTGCCCCAGATAGATGCACCTGTCACTGTGCCCCAGATAGATGCACCTGTCACTGTCCCCAGAAAGATGCACCTGTGAATGTGATCAGGGAGATAAACCTGTGACTGTGCCCAGATAGATGCACCTGACACTGTGCCCAGATAGATGCACCTGTCACTGTGCCCAGATAGATGCAACTGTCACTGTGCCACAGATAGATGCACCTGTCTCTGTGCCCCTGATAGATGCACCTGTCACTGTCCCCAGATTGATTCGCCTGTCACTGTGCCCAGATAGATGCACATGTCACTGTGCCCAGATAGCTGCACCTGTCACTGTGGCTAGAGTGATGCACCTGTCACTGTGCCCAGATTGATAAACCTGTCACTGTGCCCAGATAGATACACCTGTCACTGTGCCCAGATAGATGCACTTGTCCCTGCGCCAAGATAAATGCACCTGTCACTGTGGCTACAGAGATGCACTTGTCACTGTTCCCAGATACATGCACCTGTTACTGTGCCAAGACAGATGCACCTGTCACTCTGCCCAGATAGATGCACCGTGACTGTGCCCAGATTGATGCACCTGTCACTGTGCCCAGATAGATCTACCTGTCACTGTGGCCCAGATAGCTGCACCTGCCACTGTGCCCAGATAGATGCACCTGTCACTGTGCCCAGATAGATATACCTGAGACAGTGCCCAGATAGAAGCACCTGTCACTGTGGCTAGAGAGATGCACCTGTCACTGTGCCCAGATAGATGCACCAATCACTGCGCCAAGATATATGCACCTGGCACTGTGCCCAGAGAGATACACCTGTCACTGTGCCCAGAGAGATGCACCTGTCACTGTGCCCAGATAGATGTACCTGTGACTGTGCCCAGATAGATGTACCTGTCATTGTGCTCCAGATAGATGCACCTGTCACTGTGCCCAGAAAGATGCACCTGTCACTGTGTCCAGATAGATGCACCTGTCACTGTGCCCAGATAGATGCACCTGTCACTGTTCCCAGATAGATGCACCTGTGACTGTGCCCAGATAGATGTACCTGTCAATGAGCTCGATAGATGCACCTGTCACTGTGCCCAGAAAGATGCACCTGTGACTGTGCCCAGGTAGATACACCTGTGACTGCCCAGATAGATGTACCTTTCACAGTGCCCAGATAGATGCACCTGTCACTGTGCCCAGCGATATACACCTGTCACTGTGCCCATGATGGATGCACCTGTCATTGTGCCCAGAAATATACACCTGTGACTGTACCCAGATAGATACACCTGTCACTGCTTCCAGAGTGATGTACCTGTCACTGTGCCCCAGATAGTTACAACTGTCACTCTGCTCCAGATAGAGTCAACTGTCACTGTGCCCAGATAGCTAAACCTGTCCCTGTGACCAGACAGATACACCTGTCACTGTGCCCAGGTAGATGCACTTGTCGCTGTGCCCCAGATAGATACACCTGTCACTATGCCCCAGATAGATACACCTGTGACTGTGCCCAGATAGGTACAGCTGTCAATGCCGAGATGGATGCATCTGTCATTCTGCTCCAGATGGATGCACCTGTCACTCTGCTCCAGAAAGATGCACCTTTCACTGTGCCCCAGATAGATGCACCTGTCACTGTGTCCAGATTGATGCACCTATCACTGTGCCCCAGATAGATGCACCTGTCACTGTCCCCAGAAAGATGCACCTGTGAATGTGATCAGGTAGATAAACCAGTGACTGTGCCCAGATAGATGCACCTGACACTGTGCCCAGATAGATGCACCTGTCACTGTGACCAGATAGATGCAACTGTCACTGTGCCACAGATAGATGCACCTGTCTCTGTGCCCCAGATAGATGCACCTGTCACTGTCCCGTGATTGATTCACCTGTAACCGTGCCCAGATAGATGCACATGTCACTGTGCCCAGATATCTGAACCTGTCGCTGTGGCTAGAGTGATGCACCTGTCACTGTGCCCAGATAGAAAAGCCTGTCACTGTGCCCAGATAGGTGCACCTGTCACTGTGCCCACATAGATGCACATGTCCCTGCGCCAAGATAGATGCACCTGTCACTGTGGCTAAAGGGATGCACTTGTCTCTGTTCCCAGATAGATGCACCTGTTACTGTGTCAAGGTAGATGCACCTGTCACTGTGCCCAGATAGGTACACCTGTTGCTCTGTTCCAGTTGATGCACTTGTCACTGTGCCCTGACAGATGCACCTGTCACTGTGCCCAGACAGATGCACCTGTCACTGTGGATAGATAGATACATCTGTCATTGTGCTCCAGATAGGTGGACCTGCCAGTGTGCTCAGATAGATGCACCTTTGACTGTGCCCAGATAGATGCACCTGTCACTGTGCCCAGATAGGTGCACCTGTCACTGTGCCCAGATCGATACACCTGTGACTGTGCCCAGATAGATGCACCTGTGACTGTGCCCAGATAGATGCACCTGTCACTGTGCCCAGATAGGTGCACCTGTCACTGTGCCCAGATAGATACACCTGTGACTGTGCCCAGATAGATGCACCTGTCACTGTGCCCAGCGATATACACCTGTCTCTGTGCCCATGGTAGTTGCACCTGTCATTGTGCCCAGAGAGATGTACCTGTCACTGTGCCCCAGATAGATACACCTGTCACTCTGCTCCAGATAGAATCACCTGTCACTGTGCCCAGAGAGATGCACCTGTGACTGTGCCCAGATAGATGTACCTGTCATTGTGCTCCACATAGTTACACCTGTCACTCTGCCCCAGATAGATGCACCTGTCACTGTGTCCAGATAGATGCACCTGTCACTGTGCCCAGATAGATGCACCTGTCACTGTGCCCAGATAGATGCACCTGTGACTGTGCCCAGATAGATGTACCTGTCATTGTGCTCCAGGTAGATGCACCTGTCACTGTGCCCAGAAAGATGCACCATTCACTGTGCCACAGAGAGATGCAACTGTCACTGTGCCCCAGAGAGATGCACCTGTCACTGACCCCAGATAGATGCACCTGTGAATGTGCCCAGGTAGATACACCTGTGACTGTGCCCAGATAGACGCACCTTTCACTGTGCCCAGATAAATGCACCTGTCACTGTGTCTCAGCTGGATACATATGTCATTCTACTCCGGATAGATGCACCTGTGATTGTGCCCAGATAGATGTACCTGTCATTGTGCTCCAGATAGATGCACCTGTCACTGTGCCCAGAAAGATGCACCTGTCACTGTGCCACAGAGAGATGCACCTGTCACTGTGCCCCAGATAGATACAACTATCACTCTGCTCCAGATAGAGTCACCTATCACTGTGCACAGATAGATACACCTGTCACTGTGACCAGACAGATACACCTGACACTGTGCCCCAGATAGATACACCTGTGACTGTGCCCAGGTAGGTACAGCTGTCAATGCCAAGATGGATGCAACTGTCATTCTGTTCCAGATGGATGCACCTGTCACTCTGCTCCAGAAAGATGCACCTGTCACTTGGCCCAGTTAGATGCAACTGTCACTGTGTCCAGATTCATGCACCTGTCACTGTGCCCCAGATAGATGCACCTGTCACTGTGCCCCAGATAGATGCAACTGCCACTGTGCCCCAGATAGATGCACCTGTCACTGTGCCCCAGATTGATGCACCTGTCACTGTCCCCAGAAAGATGCACCTGTGAATGTGATCAGGTAGATAAACCTGTGACTGTGCCCAGATAGATGCACCTGACACTGTGCCCAGATAGATGCACCTGTCACTGTGCCCAGATAGATGCAACTGTCACTGTGCCACAGATAGATGCACCTGTCTCTGTGCCCCTGATAGATGCACCTGTCACTGTCCCCAGATTGATTCGCCTGTCACTGTGCCCAGATAGATGCACATGTCACTGTGCCCAGATAGCTGCACCTGTCACTGTGGCTAGAGTGATGCACCTGTCACTGTGCCCAGATTGATAAACCTGTCACTGTGCCCAGATAGATACACCTGTCACTGTGCCCAGATAGATGCACTTGTCCCTGTGCCAAGATAAATGCACCTGTCACTGTGGCTACAGAGATGCACTTGTCACTGTTCCCAGATACATGCACCTGTTACTGTGCCAAGACAGATGCACCTGTCACTCTGCCCAGATAGATGCACCGTGACTGTGCCCAGATTGATGCACCTGTCACTGTGCCCAGATAGATCTACCTGTCACTGTGGCCCAGATAGCTGCTCCTGCCACTGTGCCCAGATAGATGCACCTGTCACTGTGCCCAGATAGATATACCTGAGACAGTGCCCAGATAGAAGCACCTGTCACTGTGGCTAGAGAGATGCACCTGTCACTGTGCCCAGATAGATGCACCTGTCACTGCGCCAAGATATATGCACCTGGCACTGTGCCCAGAGAGATACACCTGTCGCTCTGCTCCAGATAGATGCACTTGTCACTTTGCCCCAGATAGATACACCTGTTGCTCTGCTCCAGGTAGATGCACTTGTCACAGTGCCCTGATAGATGCACCTGTCGCTCTGCTCCAGATAGATGTGCTTCTCACTGTGCCCCAGATCGATACACCTGTCACTGTGCTCAAGATAAATAAACCTGTCACTCTGCTCCAGACAGTTGCACCTGTCACTGTGCCCAGGTAGATGCACCTGTCACTCTGCTCCAGATAGATGCAATTGTCACTGTGCCCAATTGTTGCACCTGTCGCTCTGCTCCAGATAGATGTACTTCTCACTGTGCCCCAGATCGATACACCTGTCACTGTGCCCAGATAGATGCACCTGTCACTGTGCCCAGGTAAATGCACCTGTGACTGTGCCCAGTTAGATGCACCTGTGACTGTGCCCAGAGAGATGCACCTGTCACTGTGCCCAGAGAGATGCACCTGTCACTGTGCCCAGATAGATGTACCTGTGACTGTGCCCAGATAGATGTACCTGTCATTGTGCTCCAGATAGTTACAACTGTCACTGTGCCCCAGATAGATGCACCTGTCACTGTGCCCCAGATAGATGCACCTGTCACTGTGTCCAGATAGATGCACCTGTCACTGTGCCCTGATAGATGCACCTGTGACTGTGCCCAGATAGATGTCCCTGTCATTGAGCTCCAGATAGATGCACCTGTCACTGTGCCCCAGAAAGATGCACCTGTCACTGTTCCCAGATAGATGCACCTGTGACTGTGCCCAGGTAGATACACCTGTGACTGCCCAGATAGATGTACCTTTCACAGTGCCCAGATAGATGCACCTGTCACTGTGCCAGTGATATACACCTGTCACTGTGCCCATGATGGATGCACCTGTCATTGTGCCCAGAAATATACACCTGTGACAGTACCCAGATAGTTACAACTGTCACTCTGCTCCAGATAGAGTCATCTGTCACTGTGCCCAGATAGCTACACCTGTCCCTGTGACCAGACAGATACACCTGTCACTGTGCCCAGGTAGATGCACTTGTTGCTGTGCCCCAGATAGATACACCTGTCACTGTGCCCCAGATAGATACACCTGTGACTGTGCCCAGATAGGTACAGCTGTCAATGCCGAGATGGATGCATCTGTCATTCTGCTCCAGATGGATGCACCTGTCACTCTGCTCCAGAAAGATGCACCTGTCACTGTGCCCCAGATAGATGCACCTGTCACTGTGCCCCAGATAGATGCAACTGTCACTGTGCCCCAGATAGATACACCTGCCACTGTCCCCAGAAAGATGCACCTATGAATGTGATCAGGTAGATAAACCTGTGACTGTGCCCAGATAGATGCACCTGACAATGTGCCCAGATAGATGCACCTGTCACTGTGCCCAGTTATCTGAACCTGTCACTGTGGCTAGAGTGATGCACATGTCACTGTGCCCAGATAGAAAAACCTGTCACTGTGCCCAGATAGGTGCACCTGTCACTGTGCCCAGATAGATGCACATGTCCCTGCGCCAAGATAGATGCACCTGTCACTGTGGCTCAAGGGATGCTCTTGTCTCTGTTCCCAGATAGATGCACCTGTTATTGTGCCAAGGTAGATGCACCTGTCACTGTGCCCAGATAGGTACACCTGTTGCTCAGTTCCAGTTGATGCACTTGTCACTGTGCCCTGACAGATGCACCTGTCACTGTGCCCAGATAGATGCACCTGTCACTGTGGCTAGATAGATGCACCTGTGACTGTGCCCAGATAGATGCACCTGTTACTGTGCAAAGATAGATGCACCTGTCACTGTGCCTAGATAGATGCACCTGTGACTGTGCCCAGATAGATGCACCTGGCGCTGTGCCCATATAGATCTACCTGTCTCTGTGCCCCAGATAGCTGCACCTGCCACTGTGCCCAGATAGATGCACCTGTCACTGTGCCCAGATAAATATACCTGAGACAGTGCCCAGATAGAAGCAACTGTCACTGTGGCTAGAGAGATGCACCTGACACAGTGCCCAGATAGATGCACCTGTCACTGTGCCCAGATAAATGCACCTGTGACTGTGCCCAGTTAGATGTACCTGTGACTGTGCCCAGAGAGATGAGCCTGTCACTGTGCCCAGAGAGATGCACCTGTCATTGTGCCCAGATAGATGCACCTGTGACTGTGCCCAGATAGATGTACCTGTCATTGTGCTCCAGATAGTTACAACTGTCACTGTGCCCCAGATAGATGCACCTGTCACTGTGTCCAGATAGATGCACCTGTCACTATGCCCAGATAGATGCACCTGTCACTGTGCCCAGATAGATGCACCTGTGACTGTGCCCAGATAGATGTACGTGTCATTGTGCTCCAGGTAGATGCACCTGTCACTGTGCCCTGAAAGATGCACCTGCCACTGTGCCACAGAGAGATGCACCTGTCACTGTTCCCAGATAGATGCACCTGTGACTGTGCCCAGGTAGATACACCTGTGACTGTGCCCAGATAGATGCACCTTTCACAGTGCCCAGATAGATGCACCTGTCAGTGTGCCCAGCGATATACACCTGTCACTGTGCCCATGATGGATGCACCTGTCATTGTGCCCAGAAATATACACCTGTGACTATACCCAGATAGATACACCTGTCACTGTTTCCAGAGAGATGTACCTGTCACTGTGCCCCAGATAGTTACAACTGTCACTCTGCTCCAGATAGAGTCACCTGTCACTGTGCCCAGATAGCTACACCTGTCACTGTGACCAGACAGATACATCTGTCACTGTGCCCAGGTAGATGCACTTGTCGCTGTACCCCAGATAGATACACCTGTCACTGTGCCCCAGATAGATACACCTGTGACTGTGCCCAGATAGGTACAGCTGTCAATGCTGAGATGGATGCATCTGTGTTTCTGCTCCAGATGTATGCACCTGTCGCTCTGCTCCAGAAAGATGCACCTGTCACTGTGCCCCAGATAGATGCACCTGTCACTGTGCCCCAGATAGATGCACCTGACACTGTGTCAAGATTGATGCACCTGTCACTGTGCCCCAGATAGATGCACCTGCCACTGTGCCCCAGATAGATGCAACTGTCACTGTCCCCAGAAAGATGCACTTGTGAATTTGATCAGGTAGATAAACCTGTGACTGTGCCCAGATAGATGCACCTGACACTGTGCCCAAATAGATGCTCCTGTCACTGTGACCAGATAGATGCAACTGTCACTGTGCCACAGATAGATGCACCTGTCTCTGTGCCCCAGATAGATGCACCTGTCACTGTCCCCAGATTGATTCACCGGTCACTGTGCCCAGATAGATGCACATGTCACTGTGCCCAGATATCTGAACCTGTCACTGTGGCTAGAGTGATGCACCTGTCACTGTGCCTAGATAGATGCACATGTCCCTGTGCCAAGATAGATGCATCTGTCACTGTGGCTAAAGGGATGCACTTGTCAGTGTTCCCTGATAGACGCACCTGTTACTGTGCCAAGGTAGATGCACCTGTCACTATGCCCAGATAGGTACACCTGTTGCTCTGTTCCAGTTGATGCACTTGTCACTGTGCCCTGACAGATGCACCTGTCACTGTGCCCAGATAGATGCACCTGTCACGCTGGTTAGATAGATACATCTGTCATTGTGCTCCAGATAGGTGGACCTGCCACTGTGCTCAGATAGATGCACCTGTGACTGTGCCCAGATAGATGCACCTGTCACTGTGCCCAGATAGGTGCACCTCTCACTGTGCCCAGATAGATACACCTGTGACTGTGACCAGATAGATGCACCTGTGACTGTGCCCAGATAGATGCACCTGTCACTGTGCCCAGATAGGTGCACCTGTCACTGTGCCCAGATAGATACACCTGTGACTGTGCCCAGATAGAAGCACCTGTCACTGTGCCCAGCGATATACACCTGTCTCTGTGCCCATGGTAGTTGCACCTGTCATTGTGCCCAGAGAGATGTACCTGTCACTGTGCCCCAGATAGATACACCTGTCACTCTGCTCCAGATAGAGTCACCTGTCACTGTGCCCAGAGAGATGCACCTGTCACTGTGCCCAGATAGATGCACCTGTGACTGTGCCCAGATAGATGTACCTGTCATTGTGCTCCAGATAGTTACAACTGTCACTGTGCCCCAGATAGGTGCAACAGTCACTGTGTCCAGATAGATGCACCTGTCACTGTGCCCAGATAGATGCACCTGTCACTGTGCCCCAGATAGATGCACTTGTTGCTGTGCCCCAGATAGATACACCTGTCACTGTGCCCCAGATGGATACACCTGTGACTGTGCCCAGATAGGTACAGCTGTCAATGCCGAGATGGATGCATCTGTCATTCTGTTCCAGATGGATGCACCTGTCACTCTGCTCCAGAAAAATGCACCTGTCACTGTGCCCCAGATAGATGCACCTGTCACTGTGTCCAGATTGATCCACCTGTCACTGTCCCCAGAAAGATGCACCTGTGAATGTGATCAGGTAGACAAACCTGTGACTGTGCCCAGATAGATGCACCTGACACTGTGCCCAGATAGATGAACCTGTTACTGTGCCCAGATAGATGCAACTGTCACTGTGCCCCAGATAGATGCACCTGTCACTGTCCCCAGATTGATTCACCTGTCACTGTGCCCAGATAGATGCACATGTCACTGTGCCCAGATAGCTGCACCTGTCACTGTGGCAAGTGTGATGCACCTGTCACTGTGCCCAGAGATAAACCTGTCACTGTGCCCAGATAGATGCACCTGTCACTGTGCCCAGATAGGTACACCTGTCGCTCTGTTCCAGTTGACGCACTTGTCACTGTGCCCTGACAGATGCACCTGTCACTGTGCCCAGATAGATGCACCTGTCACTGTGGCTAGATAGATACACCTGTCATTGTGCTCCAGATAGGTGGGCCTGCCACTGTGCTCAGATAGATGCACCTGTGACTCTGCCCAGATAGATGCACCTGTCACTGTGCCCAGAAAGGTGCACCTGTCACTGTGCCCAGATAAATACACCTGTGACTGTGCCCAGATAGATGCACCTGTAACTGTGCCCAGATAGATGCACCTGTCACTGTGCCCAGATAGATACACCTGTGTCTGTGCCCAGATATATGCACCTGTGACTGTGCCCAGAGAGATGCACCTGTCACTGTGCCCAGATAGGTGCACCTGTCACTGTGCCCAGATAGATGTACCTCTCACTGTGCCCAGATAGAGGCACCTGCCATTGTTCTGCAGAAAATTGCACCTGTCACTGTGCCCAGATAGATGCACCTTTCACTGTGCCCAGATAGATGCACCTGTGACTGAGCCCAGATAAATGCGCCTGTGACTGTGCCCAGCTGTATACAACTGTGACTTTGCCCAGATAGATGCACCTGTTATTGTTCTCCAGATAGTTGCACCTATCATTGTGCTGCAAATTGATGCACCTGTCACTGTGCACAGATGGATACACCTACCACTGCACCCAGGTAAATACACCTGTGACTGTGCCCAGATAGAAGCACCTGTGACTTTGCCCAGATAGATGCACCTGTAACTGTGCCTAGATTGATGCACCTGTCACTGTGCCCAGATAGATATACCTGAGACAGTGCCCAGATAGAAGCACCTGTCACTGCGCCAAGAGAGATGCACCTGTCACTGTGCCCAGAGAGATACACCTGTCGCTCTGCTCCAGATAGATGCACTTGTCACTGTGCCCCAGATAGATACACCTGTCGCTCTACTCCAGGTAGATGCACTTGTCACAGTGCCCCAGATCGATACACCTGTCACTGTGCCCCAGATAAATAAACCTGTCACTCTGCTCCAGACAGTTGAAACTGTCACAGTGCCCAGCTAGATGCACCTGTCGCTCTGCTCCAGATAGATGCACTTGTCACTGTGCCCTGATAGTTGCACCTGTCGCTCTGCTCCAGATAGATGTACTTCTCACTGTGCCCCAGATCGATACACCTGTCACTGTGCCCAGATAGATGCACCTGTCACTGTGCCCAGATAGATGCACCTGTGACTGTGCCCAGATAGATGCACCTGTGACTGTGCCCAGAGAGAGGCACCTGTCACTGTGCCCAGATAGATGCACCTGTGACTGTGCCCAGATAGATGAACCTGTCATTGTGCTCCAGATAGTTACACCTGTCACTGTGCCCCAGATAGATGCACCTGTCACTGTGTGCAGATAGATGCACCTGTCACTGTGCCCAGATAGATGCACCTGTCACTGTGCCCAGATAGATGCACCTGTCACTGTGCCCAGATAGATGCACTTGTGACTGTGCCCAGATAGATGTACCTGTCATTGTGCTCCAGATAGATGCACCTGTCACTGTGCCCAGAAAGATGCACCATTCACTGTGCCACAGAGAGATGCACCTGTGAATGTGCCCAGGTAGATACACCTGTGACTGTGCCCAGATAGATGCACCTTTCACTGCGCCCAGATAAATGCACCTGTTACTGTGTCTCAGATGGATACATATGTCATCCTACTCCGGATAGATGCACCTGTGACTGTGCCCAGATAGATGTTCCTGTCTTTGTGCTCCAGATAGATGCACCTGTCACTGTGCCCAGAAAAATGCACCTGTCACCGTGCCCCAGAGAGATGCACCTGTCACCGTGCACCAGAGAGATGCACCTGTCACTGACCCCAGATAGATACAACTGTCACTCTGCTCCAGATAGAGTCACCTATCACTGTGCCCAGATAGATACACCTGTCACTGTGACCAGACAGATACACCTGTGACTGTGCCCAGATAGGTACAGCTGTCAATGCCAAGATGGATGCAACTGTCATTCTGTTCCAGATGGATGCACCTGTCACTCTGCTCCAGAAAGATGCACCTGCCACTTGGCCCAATTAGATGCACCTGTCACTGTGCCCCAGATAGATGCAACTGCCACTGTGCCCCAGATAGATGCACCTGTCACTGTGCCCCAGATAGATGCACCTGTCACTGTCCCCCGAAAGATGCACCTGTGAATGAGCTCAGGTAGATAAACCTGTGACTGTGCCCAGATAGATGCACCTGACACTGTGCCCAGATAGATGCACCTGTCACTGTGCCCAGATAGATGCAACTGTCACTGTGCCACAGATAGATGCACCTGTCTCTGTGCCCCTGATAGATGCACCTTTCACTGTCCCCAGATTGATTCACCTGTCATTGTGCCCAGATAGATGCACATGTCACTGTGCCCAGATAGCTGCACCTGTCACAGTGGCTAGAGTGATGCACCTGTCACTGTGCCCAGATAGATAAACCTGTCACTGTGCCCAGATAGATGCACCTGTCACTGTGCCCAGATAGAAGCACTTGTCACTGCGCCAAGATAGATGCACCTGTCACTGTGGCTAGAGAGATGCACTTGTCACTGTTCCCAGATAGATGCACCTGTTACTGTGCCAAGATAGATGCACCTGTCTCTGTGTCCAGATAGGTGCACCTGCCACTGCACCAAGATAGTTGCACCTGTCACTGTGCCCAGATAGATACACCTGTCGCTCTGTTCCAGTTGATGCACTTGTCACTGTGCCCTGACAAATGCACCTGTCACTGTGCCCAGATAGATGCACCTGTCATTGTGGCTAGATAGATACACCTGTCATTGTGCTCCAGATAGGTGCACCTGACACTGTGCTCAGATAGATGCACCTGTCACTGTGCCCAGAAAGGTGCACCTGTCACTGTGCCCAGATAGGTAAACCTGTGACTGTGCCCAGATAGATGCTCCAGTGTCTGTGCCCAGATAGATGCACCTGTCACTGTGCCCAGATAGGTGCACTTTTCACTGTGCCCAGATATATGCACCTGTGACTGTGCCCAGAGAGATGCACCTGTCACTGTGCCCAGATAGGTGCACCTGTCACTGTGCCCAGATAGATACACCTGTGACTGTGCCCAGATAGATACACCTGTCACTCTGCTCCAGATAGAATCACCTGTCACTGTGCCCAGAGAGATGCACCTGTGACTGTGCCCAGATAGATGTACCTGTCATTGTGCTCCACATAGTTACACCTGTCACTCTGCCCCAGATAGATGCACCTGTCACTGTGTCCAGATAGATGCACCTGTCACTGTGCCCAGATAGATGCACCTGTCACTGTGCCCAGATAGATGCACCTGTGACTGTGCCCAGATAGATGTACCTGTCATTGTGCTCCAGGTAGATGCACCTGTCACTGTGCCCAGAAAGATGCACCATTCACTGTGCCACAGAGAGATGCAACTGTCACTGTGCCCCAGAGAGATGCACCTGTCACTGACCCCAGATAGATGCACCTGTGAATGTGCCCAGGTAGATACACCTGTGACTGTGCCCAGATAGACGCACCTTTCACTGTGCCCAGATAAATGCACCTGTCACTGTGTCTCAGCTGGATACATATGTCATTCTACTCCGGATAGATGCACCTGTGATTGTGCCCAGATAGATGTACCTGTCATTGTGCTCCAGATAGATGCACCTGTCACTGTGCCCAGAAAGATGCACCTGTCACTGTGCCACAGAGAGATGCACCTGTCACTGTGCCCCAGATAGATACAACTATCACTCTGCTCCAGATAGAGTCACCTATCACTGTGCACAGATAGATACACCTGTCACTGTGACCAGACAGATACACCTGACACTGTGCCCCAGATAGATACACCTGTGACTGTGCCCAGGTAGGTACAGCTGTCAATGCCAAGATGGATGCAACTGTCATTCTGTTCCAGATGGATGCACCTGTCACTCTGCTCCAGAAAGATGCACCTGTCACTTGGCCCAGTTAGATGCAACTGTCACTGTGTCCAGATTCATGCACCTGTCACTGTGCCCCAGATAGATGCACCTGTCACTGTGCCCCAGATAGATGCAACTGCCACTGTGCCCCAGATAGATGCACCTGTCACTGTGCCCCAGATTGATGCACCTGTCACTGTCCCCAGAAAGATGCACCTGTGAATGTGATCAGGTAGATAAACCTGTGACTGTGCCCAGATAGATGCACCTGACACTGTGCCCAGATAGATGCACCTGTCACTGTGCCCAGATAGATGCAACTGTCACTGTGCCACAGATAGATGCACCTGTCTCTGTGCCCCTGATAGATGCACCTGTCACTGTCCCCAGATTGATTCGCCTGTCACTGTGCCCAGATAGATGCACATGTCACTGTGCCCAGATAGCTGCACCTGTCACTGTGGCTAGAGTGATGCACCTGTCACTGTGCCCAGATTGATAAACCTGTCACTGTGCCCAGATAGATACACCTGTCACTGTGCCCAGATAGATGCACTTGTCCCTGTGCCAAGATAAATGCACCTGTCACTGTGGCTACAGAGATGCACTTGTCACTGTTCCCAGATACATGCACCTGTTACTGTGCCAAGACAGATGCACCTGTCACTCTGCCCAGATAGATGCACCGTGACTGTGCCCAGATTGATGCACCTGTCACTGTGCCCAGATAGATCTACCTGTCACTGTGGCCCAGATAGCTGCTCCTGCCACTGTGCCCAGATAGATGCACCTGTCACTGTGCCCAGATAGATATACCTGAGACAGTGCCCAGATAGAAGCACCTGTCACTGTGGCTAGAGAGATGCACCTGTCACTGTGCCCAGATAGATGCACCTGTCACTGCGCCAAGATATATGCACCTGGCACTGTGCCCAGAGAGATACACCTGTCGCTCTGCTCCAGATAGATGCACTTGTCACTTTGCCCCAGATAGATACACCTGTTGCTCTGCTCCAGGTAGATGCACTTGTCACAGTGCCCTGATAGATGCACCTGTCGCTCTGCTCCAGATAGATGTGCTTCTCACTGTGCCCCAGATCGATACACCTGTCACTGTGCTCAAGATAAATAAACCTGTCACTCTGCTCCAGACAGTTGCACCTGTCACTGTGCCCAGGTAGATGCACCTGTCACTCTGCTCCAGATAGATGCAATTGTCACTGTGCCCAATTGTTGCACCTGTCGCTCTGCTCCAGATAGATGTACTTCTCACTGTGCCCCAGATCGATACACCTGTCACTGTGCCCAGATAGATGCACCTGTCACTGTGCCCAGGTAAATGCACCTGTGACTGTGCCCAGTTAGATGCACCTGTGACTGTGCCCAGAGAGATGCACCTGTCACTGTGCCCAGAGAGATGCACCTGTCACTGTGCCCAGATAGATGTACCTGTGACTGTGCCCAGATAGATGTACCTGTCATTGTGCTCCAGATAGTTACAACTGTCACTGTGCCCCAGATAGATGCACCTGTCACTGTGCCCCAGATAGATGCACCTGTCACTGTGTCCAGATAGATGCACCTGTCACTGTGCCCTGATAGATGCACCTGTGACTGTGCCCAGATAGATGTCCCTGTCATTGAGCTCCAGATAGATGCACCTGTCACTGTGCCCCAGAAAGATGCACCTGTCACTGTTCCCAGATAGATGCACCTGTGACTGTGCCCAGGTAGATACACCTGTGACTGCCCAGATAGATGTACCTTTCACAGTGCCCAGATAGATGCACCTGTCACTGTGCCCAGTGATATACACCTGTCACTGTGCCCATGATGGATGCACCTGTCATTGTGCCCAGAAATATACACCTGTGACAGTACCCAGATAGTTACAACTGTCACTCTGCTCCAGATAGAGTCATCTGTCACTGTGCCCAGATAGCTACACCTGTCCCTGTGACCAGACAGATACACCTGTCACTGTGCCCAGGTAGATGCACTTGTTGCTGTGCCCCAGATAGATACACCTGTCACTGTGCCCCAGATAGATACACCTGTGACTGTGCCCAGATAGGTACAGCTGTCAATGCCGAGATGGATGCATCTGTCATTCTGCTCCAGATGGATGCACCTGTCACTCTGCTCCAGAAAGATGCACCTGTCACTGTGCCCCAGATAGATGCACCTGTCACTGTGCCCCAGATAGATGCAACTGTCACTGTGCCCCAGATAGATACACCTGCCACTGTCCCCAGAAAGATGCACCTATGAATGTGATCAGGTAGATAAACCTGTGACTGTGCCCAGATAGATGCACCTGACAATGTGCCCAGATAGATGCACCTGTCACTGTGCCCAGTTATCTGAACCTGTCACTGTGGCTAGAGTGATGCACATGTCACTGTGCCCAGATAGAAAAACCTGTCACTGTGCCCAGATAGGTGCACCTGTCACTGTGCCCAGATAGATGCACATGTCCCTGCGCCAAGATAGATGCACCTGTCACTGTGGCTCAAGGGATGCTCTTGTCTCTGTTCCCAGATAGATGCACCTGTTATTGTGCCAAGGTAGATGCACCTGTCACTGTGCCCAGATAGGTACACCTGTTGCTCAGTTCCAGTTGATGCACTTGTCACTGTGCCCTGACAGATGCACCTGTCACTGTGCCCAGATAGATGCACCTGTCACTGTGGCTAGATAGATGCACCTGTGACTGTGCCCAGATAGATGCACCTGTTACTGTGCAAAGATAGATGCACCTGTCACTGTGCCTAGATAGATGCACCTGTGACTGTGCCCAGATAGATGCACCTGGCGCTGTGCCCATATAGATCTACCTGTCTCTGTGCCCCAGATAGCTGCACCTGCCACTGTGCCCAGATAGATGCACCTGTCACTGTGCCCAGATAAATATACCTGAGACAGTGCCCAGATAGAAGCAACTGTCACTGTGGCTAGAGAGATGCACCTGACACAGTGCCCAGATAGATGCACCTGTCACTGTGCCCAGATAAATGCACCTGTGACTGTGCCCAGTTAGATGTACCTGTGACTGTGCCCAGAGAGATGAGCCTGTCACTGTGCCCAGAGAGATGCACCTGTCATTGTGCCCAGATAGATGCACCTGTGACTGTGCCCAGATAGATGTACCTGTCATTGTGCTCCAGATAGTTACAACTGTCACTGTGCCCCAGATAGATGCACCTGTCACTGTGTCCAGATAGATGCACCTGTCACTATGCCCAGATAGATGCACCTGTCACTGTGCCCAGATAGATGCACCTGTGACTGTGCCCAGATAGATGTACGTGTCATTGTGCTCCAGGTAGATGCACCTGTCACTGTGCCCTGAAAGATGCACCTGCCACTGTGCCACAGAGAGATGCACCTGTCACTGTTCCCAGATAGATGCACCTGTGACTGTGCCCAGGTAGATACACCTGTGACTGTGCCCAGATAGATGCACCTTTCACAGTGCCCAGATAGATGCACCTGTCAGTGTGCCCAGCGATATACACCTGTCACTGTGCCCATGATGGATGCACCTGTCATTGTGCCCAGAAATATACACCTGTGACTATACCCAGATAGATACACCTGTCACTGTTTCCAGAGAGATGTACCTGTCACTGTGCCCCAGATAGTTACAACTGTCACTCTGCTCCAGATAGAGTCACCTGTCACTGTGCCCAGATAGCTACACCTGTCACTGTGACCAGACAGATACATCTGTCACTGTGCCCAGGTAGATGCACTTGTCGCTGTACCCCAGATAGATACACCTGTCACTGTGCCCCAGATAGATACACCTGTGACTGTGCCCAGATAGGTACAGCTGTCAATGCTGAGATGGATGCATCTGTGTTTCTGCTCCAGATGTATGCACCTGTCGCTCTGCTCCAGAAAGATGCACCTGTCACTGTGCCCCAGATAGATGCACCTGTCACTGTGCCCCAGATAGATGCACCTGACACTGTGTCAAGATTGATGCACCTGTCACTGTGCCCCAGATAGATGCACCTGCCACTGTGCCCCAGATAGATGCAACTGTCACTGTCCCCAGAAAGATGCACTTGTGAATTTGATCAGGTAGATAAACCTGTGACTGTGCCCAGATAGATGCACCTGACACTGTGCCCAAATAGATGCTCCTGTCACTGTGACCAGATAGATGCAACTGTCACTGTGCCACAGATAGATGCACCTGTCTCTGTGCCCCAGATAGATGCACCTGTCACTGTCCCCAGATTGATTCACCGGTCACTGTGCCCAGATAGATGCACATGTCACTGTGCCCAGATATCTGAACCTGTCACTGTGGCTAGAGTGATGCACCTGTCACTGTGCCTAGATAGATGCACATGTCCCTGTGCCAAGATAGATGCATCTGTCACTGTGGCTAAAGGGATGCACTTGTCAGTGTTCCCTGATAGACGCACCTGTTACTGTGCCAAGGTAGATGCACCTGTCACTATGCCCAGATAGGTACACCTGTTGCTCTGTTCCAGTTGATGCACTTGTCACTGTGCCCTGACAGATGCACCTGTCACTGTGCCCAGATAGATGCACCTGTCACGCTGGTTAGATAGATACATCTGTCATTGTGCTCCAGATAGGTGGACCTGCCACTGTGCTCAGATAGATGCACCTGTGACTGTGCCCAGATAGATGCACCTGTCACTGTGCCCAGATAGGTGCACCTGTCACTGTGCCCAGATAGATACACCTGTGACTGTGACCAGATAGATGCACCTGTGACTGTGCCCAGATAGATGCACCTGTCACTGTGCCCAGATAGGTGCACCTGTCACTGTGCCCAGATAGATACACCTGTGACTGTGCCCAGATAGAAGCACCTGTCACTGTGCCCAGCGATATACACCTGTCTCTGTGCCCATGGTAGTTGCACCTGTCATTGTGCCCAGAGAGATGTACCTGTCACTGTGCCCCAGATAGATACACCTGTCACTCTGCTCCAGATAGAGTCACCTGTCACTGTGCCCAGAGAGATGCACCTGTCACTGTGCCCAGATAGATGCACCTGTGACTGTGCCCAGATAGATGTACCTGTCATTGTGCTCCAGATAGTTACAACTGTCACTGTGCCCCAGATAGGTGCAACAGTCACTGTGTCCAGATAGATGCACCTGTCACTGTGCCCAGATAGATGCACCTGTCACTGTGCCCCAGATAGATGCACTTGTTGCTGTGCCCCAGATAGATACACCTGTCACTGTGCCCCAGATGGATACACCTGTGACTGTGCCCAGATAGGTACAGCTGTCAATGCCGAGATGGATGCATCTGTCATTCTGTTCCAGATGGATGCACCTGTCACTCTGCTCCAGAAAAATGCACCTGTCACTGTGCCCCAGATAGATGCACCTGTGAATGTGATCAGGTAGACAAACCTGTGACTGTGCCCAGATAGATGCACCTGACACTGTGCCCAGATAGATGAACCTGTTACTGTGCCCAGATAGATGCAACTGTCACTGTGCCCCAGATAGATGCACCTGTCACTGTCCCCAGATTGATTCACCTGTCACTGTGCCCAGATAGATGCACATGTCACTGTGCCCAGATAGCTGCACCTGTCACTGTGGCAAGTGTGATGCACCTGTCACTGTGCCCAGAGATAAACCTGTCACTGTGCCCAGATAGATGCACCTGTCACTGTGCCCAGATAGGTACACCTGTCGCTCTGTTCCAGTTGACGCACTTGTCACTGTGCCCTGACAGATGCACCTGTCACTGTGCCCAGATAGATGCACCTGTCACTGTGGCTAGATAGATACACCTGTCATTGTGCTCCAGATAGGTGGGCCTGCCACTGTGCTCAGATAGATGCACCTGTGACTCTGCCCAGATAGATGCACCTGTCACTGTGCCCAGAAAGGTGCACCTGTCACTGTGCCCAGATAAATACACCTGTGACTGTGCCCAGATAGATGCACCTGTAACTGTGCCCAGATAGATGCACCTGTCACTGTGCCCAGATAGATACACCTGTGTCTGTGCCCAGATATATGCACCTGTGACTGTGCCCAGAGAGATGCACCTGTCACTGTGCCCAGATAGGTGCACCTGTCACTGTGCCCAGATAGATGTACCTCTCACTGTGCCCAGATAGAGGCACCTGCCATTGTTCTGCAGAAAATTGCACCTGTCACTGTGCCCAGATAGATGCACCTTTCACTGTGCCCAGATAGATGCACCTGTGACTGAGCCCAGATAAATGCGCCTGTGACTGTGCCCAGCTGTATACAACTGTGACTTTGCCCAGATAGATGCACCTGTTATTGTTCTCCAGATAGTTGCACCTATCATTGTGCTGCAAATTGATGCACCTGTCACTGTGCACAGATGGATACACCTACCACTGCACCCAGGTAAATACACCTGTGACTGTGCCCAGATAGAAGCACCTGTGACTTTGCCCAGATAGATGCACCTGTAACTGTGCCTAGATTGATGCACCTGTCACTGTGCCCAGATAGATATACCTGAGACAGTGCCCAGATAGAAGCACCTGTCACTGCGCCAAGAGAGATGCACCTGTCACTGTGCCCAGAGAGATACACCTGTCGCTCTGCTCCAGATAGATGCACTTGTCACTGTGCCCCAGATAGATACACCTGTCGCTCTACTCCAGGTAGATGCACTTGTCACAGTGCCCCAGATCGATACACCTGTCACTGTGCCCCAGATAAATAAACCTGTCACTCTGCTCCAGACAGTTGAAACTGTCACAGTGCCCAGCTAGATGCACCTGTCGCTCTGCTCCAGATAGATGCACTTGTCACTGTGCCCTGATAGTTGCACCTGTCGCTCTGCTCCAGATAGATGTACTTCTCACTGTGCCCCAGATCGATACACCTGTCACTGTGCCCAGATAGATGCACCTGTCACTGTGCCCAGATAGATGCACCTGTGACTGTGCCCAGATAGATGCACCTGTGACTGTGCCCAGAGAGAGGCACCTGTCACTGTGCCCAGATAGATGCACCTGTGACTGTGCCCAGATAGATGAACCTGTCATTGTGCTCCAGATAGTTACACCTGTCACTGTGCCCCAGATAGATGCACCTGTCACTGTGTGCAGATAGATGCACCTGTCACTGTGCCCAGATAGATGCACCTGTCACTGTGCCCAGATAGATGCACCTGTCACTGTGCCCAGATAGATGCACTTGTGACTGTGCCCAGATAGATGTACCTGTCATTGTGCTCCAGATAGATGCACCTGTCACTGTGCCCAGAAAGATGCACCATTCACTGTGCCACAGAGAGATGCACCTGTGAATGTGCCCAGGTAGATACACCTGTGACTGTGCCCAGATAGATGCACCTTTCACTGCGCCCAGATAAATGCACCTGTTACTGTGTCTCAGATGGATACATATGTCATCCTACTCCGGATAGATGCACCTGTGACTGTGCCCAGATAGATGTTCCTGTCTTTGTGCTCCAGATAGATGCACCTGTCACTGTGCCCAGAAAAATGCACCTGTCACCGTGCCCCAGAGAGATGCACCTGTCACCGTGCACCAGAGAGATGCACCTGTCACTGACCCCAGATAGATACAACTGTCACTCTGCTCCAGATAGAGTCACCTATCACTGTGCCCAGATAGATACACCTGTCACTGTGACCAGACAGATACACCTGTGACTGTGCCCAGATAGGTACAGCTGTCAATGCCAAGATGGATGCAACTGTCATTCTGTTCCAGATGGATGCACCTGTCACTCTGCTCCAGAAAGATGCACCTGCCACTTGGCCCAATTAGATGCACCTGTCACTGTGCCCCAGATAGATGCAACTGCCACTGTGCCCCAGATAGATGCACCTGTCACTGTGCCCCAGATAGATGCACCTGTCACTGTCCCCCGAAAGATGCACCTGTGAATGAGCTCAGGTAGATAAACCTGTGACTGTGCCCAGATAGATGCACCTGACACTGTGCCCAGATAGATGCACCTGTCACTGTGCCCAGATAGATGCAACTGTCACTGTGCCACAGATAGATGCACCTGTCTCTGTGCCCCTGATAGATGCACCTTTCACTGTCCCCAGATTGATTCACCTGTCATTGTGCCCAGATAGATGCACATGTCACTGTGCCCAGATAGCTGCACCTGTCACAGTGGCTAGAGTGATGCACCTGTCACTGTGCCCAGATAGATAAACCTGTCACTGTGCCCAGATAGATGCACCTGTCACTGTGCCCAGATAGAAGCACTTGTCACTGCGCCAAGATAGATGCACCTGTCACTGTGGCTAGAGAGATGCACTTGTCACTGTTCCCAGATAGATGCACCTGTTACTGTGCCAAGATAGATGCACCTGTCTCTGTGTCCAGATAGGTGCACCTGCCACTGCACCAAGATAGTTGCACCTGTCACTGTGCCCAGATAGATACACCTGTCGCTCTGTTCCAGTTGATGCACTTGTCACTGTGCCCTGACAAATGCACCTGTCACTGTGCCCAGATAGATGCACCTGTCATTGTGGCTAGATAGATACACCTGTCATTGTGCTCCAGATAGGTGCACCTGACACTGTGCTCAGATAGATGCACCTGTCACTGTGCCCAGAAAGGTGCACCTGTCACTGTGCCCAGATAGGTAAACCTGTGACTGTGCCCAGATAGATGCTCCAGTGTCTGTGCCCAGATAGATGCACCTGTCACTGTGCCCAGATAGGTGCACTTTTCACTGTGCCCAGATATATGCACCTGTGACTGTGCCCAGAGAGATGCACCTGTCACTGTGCCCAGATAGGTGCACCTGTCACTGTGCCCAGATAGATACACCTGTGACTGTGCCCAGATAGATACACCTGTGACTGAGCCCAGATAGATGCACCTGTCACTGTGCCCAGCGATATACACCTGTCACTGTGCCCAGATAGGTGCACCTGTGACTGTGCCCAGATAGATACACCTGTGACTGTGCCCAGATAGATACACCTGTGACTGAGCCCAGATAGTTGCACCTGTCATTGTGCCCAGAAATATACACCTGTCACTGTGCCCAGATAGATACACCTGTCATTGTGTCCAGAGAGATGTACCTGTCACTGTGCCCCAGATAGATACACCTGTCACTCTGCTCCAGATAGAGTCACCTGTCACTGTGCCCAGATAGATACACCTGTCACTCTGACCAGATAGATACACCTCCCACTGTGCCCAGGTAGATGCACTTGTCACTGTGCCCCAGATATATATACCTGTCACTGTACCACAGATAGATACACCTGTGTCTGTGCACAGATAGGTACAGCTGTCACTGCCGAGATGGATGCACCTGTCATTCTGCTCCAGATGGATGCACCTGTCACTCTGCTCCAGATAGATGCACCTGTCACTGTGCCCCAGATAGATGCACCTGTCACAGTGCCCAAATAGATGAACCTGTGAATGTGCCCAGATAGATGCACCTGTCACTGTGCCCAGATAGATGCACCTGTCACTGTGCCCAGATAGATGCCCCTGTCACTGTGCTCAGATAGATGCACCTGACACTGTGCCCAGATAGATGCACCTGTCACTGTGTCCAGATGGATGCACCTGTGACAGTGCCCAGATAGATGCACCTGTGATGGTGCCCAGATTGATGCACATGCCACTGTGACCAGAGAGATACACCTGTTACTGTGCCCAGATTGATGCACCTGTGAAAGTGCCCAGATAGATGCACCTGTCAAAGTGATCAGGTATATGCAACTGTCACTGTTCCCAGATAGATACAACTGTGACTGTGCCCAGATAGATGCTCCTGTGACTGTGCCTAGATAGATACAGCTGTGACTGTGCCCAGATTGATGCACCTGTCAACTGTGCCCAGACAGATACACCTGAGACAGTGCCCAGATAGATACAGCTGTCACTGTGCCCCAGATAGTTACACCTGTGACTGTGCCCAGATGGATGCACCTGTCACTGTGGCTAGAGAGATGCACCTGTAATTGTGCCGAGATAGGTGCACCTGTCACTGCACCAGGATAGATGCACCTGTCACTGCGCCCAGAGAGATACACCTGTCACTCTGTGCCATATAGATGCACTTGTCACTGTGCCCAGATAGATGCACCTGTGAATGTGCCCAGATAGATGTACCTGTCATGGTGCTCCAGAGAGATAAACCTGTCACTGTGCCCCAGATAGATGCACCTGTCACTGTGTCCAGATAGATGCATCTGTCACTGTGCCCAGATAGATTCACCTGTCACTGTGCCCAGAAAGATGCTCCTGACACTGTGCCCCAGATAGATGCACCTGACACTGTGCCAAGGTAGATACACCTGTGACTGTGCCCTGCTAAATACAGCTGTGACTCTGCCCAGATTGGTGTACCTGTTACTGTGCCCAGATAGATGTACCTGTCACTGTGCCCAGATAGAGGCACCTGCCATTGCATCCCAGATAATTACACCTGTCACTTTGACCAGATAGATGCACCTGTCACTGTGGCCAGATAGATGCACCTGTGACTGAGCCAAGATAAATGCACCTGTGACTGTGCCCAGCTGGATGCAACTGTTATTGTTCTCCAGATAGTTGCACCTATCATTGTGCTGCAAATTGATGCACCTGTCACTGTGCACAGATGGATACACCTACCACTGCACCCAGGTAAATACACCTGTGACTGTGCCCAGATAGAAGCACATGCGACTTTGCCCAGATAGATGCACCTGTGACTGTGCCCAGATTGATGCACCTGTCACTGTGCCCAGATAGATATACCTGAGATAGTGCCCAGATAGAAGCACTTGTCACTGAGCCAAGAGAGATAAACCTGTCACTTTGCTCCTGATAGGTGGATCTGCCACTGTGCCAGATAGCAGCACCTGTCACTGTGCCCAAATAGATGTGCCTGTGACTGTGCCCAGATAGATACACCTGTCACTGTGCCCAGAGAGATGCACCTGTGACTGTGCCCAGATTGATAAACCTGTCACTGTGCCCAGATAAATGCACCTGCCACTGTGCCCAGATAGATGTATCTGTCACTGTGCCCTGAGAGATGCACCTGTCACTGTGCCCCAGATAGATGCACCTGTCACTGTGCCCAGATAGATGCACATGTGTCTGTGCCCAGAATGATGCTCCTGTGACTGTGCCCAGAGAGATGCACCTGTGACTGTGCCCAGATAGATGTAGCTGTCATTGTGCTCCAGATAGATAAACCTGTCACTGTGCCCCAGATAGATGCACCTGTCACTGTGCCCAGATAGATGCATCTGTCACTGTGCCCAGATAGATGCACCTGTGACTGTGCCCAGATAGATGCACCTGTGACTGTGCCCAGAGAGAGGCACCTGTCACTGTGCCCAGATAGATGCACCTGTGACTGTGCCCAGATAGATGAACCTGTCATTGTGCTCCAGATAGTTACACCTGTCACTGTGCCCCAGATAGATGCACCTGTCACTGTGTGCAGATAGATGCACCTGTCACTGTGCCCAGATAGATGCACCTGTCACTGTGCCCAGATAGATGCACCTGTCACTGTGCCCAGATAGATGCACTTGTGACTGTGCCCAGATAGATGTACCTGTCATTGTGCTCCAGATAGATGCACCTGTCACTGTGCCCAGAAAGATGCACCATTCACTGTGCCACAGAGAGATGCACCTGTGAATGTGCCCAGGTAGATACACCTGTGACTGTGCCCAGATAGATGCACCTTTCACTGCGCCCAGATAAATGCACCTGTTACTGTGTCTCAGATGGATACATATGTCATCCTACTCCGGATAGATGCACCTGTGACTGTGCCCAGATAGATGTTCCTGTCTTTGTGCTCCAGATAGATGCACCTGTCACTGTGCCCAGAAAAATGCACCTGTCACCGTGCCCCAGAGAGATGCACCTGTCACCGTGCACCAGAGAGATGCACCTGTCACTGACCCCAGATAGATACAACTGTCACTCTGCTCCAGATAGAGTCACCTATCACTGTGCCCAGATAGATACACCTGTCACTGTGACCAGACAGATACACCTGTGACTGTGCCCAGATAGGTACAGCTGTCAATGCCAAGATGGATGCAACTGTCATTCTGTTCCAGATGGATGCACCTGTCACTCTGCTCCAGAAAGATGCACCTGCCACTTGGCCCAATTAGATGCACCTGTCACTGTGCCCCAGATAGATGCAACTGCCACTGTGCCCCAGATAGATGCACCTGTCACTGTGCCCCAGATAGATGCACCTGTCACTGTCCCCCGAAAGATGCACCTGTGAATGAGCTCAGGTAGATAAACCTGTGACTGTGCCCAGATAGATGCACCTGACACTGTGCCCAGATAGATGCACCTGTCACTGTGCCCAGATAGATGCAACTGTCACTGTGCCACAGATAGATGCACCTGTCTCTGTGCCCCTGATAGATGCACCTTTCACTGTCCCCAGATTGATTCACCTGTCATTGTGCCCAGATAGATGCACATGTCACTGTGCCCAGATAGCTGCACCTGTCACAGTGGCTAGAGTGATGCACCTGTCACTGTGCCCAGATAGATAAACCTGTCACTGTGCCCAGATAGATGCACCTGTCACTGTGCCCAGATAGAAGCACTTGTCACTGCGCCAAGATAGATGCACCTGTCACTGTGGCTAGAGAGATGCACTTGTCACTGTTCCCAGATAGATGCACCTGTTACTGTGCCAAGATAGATGCACCTGTCTCTGTGTCCAGATAGGTGCACCTGCCACTGCACCAAGATAGTTGCACCTGTCACTGTGCCCAGATAGATACACCTGTCGCTCTGTTCCAGTTGATGCACTTGTCACTGTGCCCTGACAAATGCACCTGTCACTGTGCCCAGATAGATGCACCTGTCATTGTGGCTAGATAGATACACCTGTCATTGTGCTCCAGATAGGTGCACCTGACACTGTGCTCAGATAGATGCACCTGTCACTGTGCCCAGAAAGGTGCACCTGTCACTGTGCCCAGATAGGTAAACCTGTGACTGTGCCCAGATTGATGCTCCAGTGTCTGTGCCCAGATAGATGCACCTGTCACTGTGCCCAGATAGGTGCACTTTTCACTGTGCCCAGATATATGCACCTGTGACTGTGCCCAGAGAGATGCACCTGTCACTGTGCCCAGATAGGTGCACCTGTCACTGTGCCCAGATAGATACACCTGTGACTGTGCCCAGATAGATACACCTGTGACTGAGCCCAGATAGATGCACCTGTCACTGTGCCCAGCGATATACACCTGTCACTGTGCCCAGATAGGTGCACCTGTGACTGTGCCCAGATAGATACACCTGTGACTGTGCCCAGATAGATACACCTGTGACTGAGCCCAGATAGTTGCACCTGTCATTGTGCCCAGAAATATACACCTGTCACTGTGCCCAGATAGATACACCTGTCATTGTGTCCAGAGAGATGTACCTGTCACTGTGCCCCAGATAGATACACCTGTCACTCTGCTCCAGATAGAGTCACCTGTCACTGTGCCCAGATAGATACACCTGTCACTCTGACCAGATAGATACACCTCCCACTGTGCCCAGGTAGATGCACTTGTCACTGTGCCCCAGATATATATACCTGTCACTGTACCACAGATAGATACACCTGTGTCTGTGCACAGATAGGTACAGCTGTCACTGCCGAGATGGATGCACCTGTCATTCTGCTCCAGATGGATGCACCTGTCACTCTGCTCCAGATAGATGCACCTGTCACTGTGCCCCAGATAGATGCACCTGTCACAGTGCCCAAATAGATGAACCTGTGAATGTGCCCAGATAGATGCACCTGTCACTGTGCCCAGATAGATGCACCTGTCACTGTGCCCAGATAGATGCCCCTGTCACTGTGCTCAGATAGATGCACCTGACACTGTGCCCAGATAGATGCACCTGTCACTGTGTCCAGATGGATGCACCTGTGACAGTGCCCAGATAGATGCACCTGTGATGGTGCCCAGATTGATGCACATGCCACTGTGACCAGAGAGATACACCTGTTACTGTGCCCAGATTGATGCACCTGTGAAAGTGCCCAGATAGATGCACCTGTCAAAGTGATCAGGTATATGCAACTGTCACTGTTCCCAGATAGATACAACTGTGACTGTGCCCAGATAGATGCTCCTGTGACTGTGCCTAGATAGATACAGCTGTGACTGTGCCCAGATTGATGCACCTGTCAACTGTGCCCAGACAGATACACCTGAGACAGTGCCCAGATAGATACAGCTGTCACTGTGCCCCAGATAGTTACACCTGTGACTGTGCCCAGATGGATGCACCTGTCACTGTGGCTAGAGAGATGCACCTGTAATTGTGCCGAGATAGGTGCACCTGTCACTGCACCAGGATAGATGCACCTGTCACTGCGCCCAGAGAGATACACCTGTCACTCTGTGCCATATAGATGCACTTGTCACTGTGCCCAGATAGATGCACCTGTGAATGTGCCCAGATAGATGTACCTGTCATGGTGCTCCAGAGAGATAAACCTGTCACTGTGCCCCAGATAGATGCACCTGTCACTGTGTCCAGATAGATGCATCTGTCACTGTGCCCAGATAGATTCACCTGTCACTGTGCCCAGAAAGATGCTCCTGACACTGTGCCCCAGATAGATGCACCTGACACTGTGCCAAGGTAGATACACCTGTGACTGTGCCCTGCTAAATACAGCTGTGACTCTGCCCAGATTGGTGTACCTGTTACTGTGCCCAGATAGATGTACCTGTCACTGTGCCCAGATAGAGGCACCTGCCATTGCATCCCAGATAATTACACCTGTCACTTTGACCAGATAGATGCACCTGTCACTGTGGCCAGATAGATGCACCTGTGACTGAGCCAAGATAAATGCACCTGTGACTGTGCCCAGCTGGATGCAACTGTTATTGTTCTCCAGATAGTTGCACCTATCATTGTGCTGCAAATTGATGCACCTGTCACTGTGCACAGATGGATACACCTACCACTGCACCCAGGTAAATACACCTGTGACTGTGCCCAGATAGAAGCACATGCGACTTTGCCCAGATAGATGCACCTGTGACTGTGCCCAGATTGATGCACCTGTCACTGTGCCCAGATAGATATACCTGAGATAGTGCCCAGATAGAAGCACTTGTCACTGAGCCAAGAGAGATAAACCTGTCACTTTGCTCCTGATAGGTGGATCTGCCACTGTGCCAGATAGCAGCACCTGTCACTGTGCCCAAATAGATGTGCCTGTGACTGTGCCCAGATAGATACACCTGTCACTGTGCCCAGAGAGATGCACCTGTGACTGTGCCCAGATTGATAAACCTGTCACTGTGCCCAGATAAATGCACCTGCCACTGTGCCCAGATAGATGTATCTGTCACTGTGCCCTGAGAGATGCACCTGTCACTGTGCCCCAGATAGATGCACCTGTCACTGTGCCCAGATAGATGCACATGTGTCTGTGCCCAGAATGATGCTCCTGTGACTGTGCCCAGAGAGATGCACCTGTGACTGTGCCCAGATAGATGTAGCTGTCATTGTGCTCCAGATAGATAAACCTGTCACTGTGCCCCAGATAGATGCACCTGTCACTGTGCCCAGATAGATGCATCTGTCACTGTGCCCAGATAGATGCACCTGTCACTGTGCCCAGAAAGATGCTCCTGTCACTGTGCCCCAGATAGATGCACCTGTCATTGTGCTCCAGATAAACACACCTGTCACTGTGCCCCAGATAGATACACCTGTGACTGTGCCCAGAGAGATGCACCTGTCATTGTGCCCAGATAGATGCAACTGTCACTCTGCTCAAGATAGATGCACCTGTGACTGTGCCCAGGTAAATACAGCTGTGACGCTGCCCAGATTGGTGTACCTGTCACTGTGCCCAGATAGATTAACCTTTCACTGTGCCCAGATAGATGCACCTGTGACTGAGCCCAGATAAATGCACCTGTGACTGTGCCCAGCTGGATGCAACTGTGACTTTGCCCAGATAGATGCGCCTGTTATTGTTCTCCAGATAGTTGCACCAATCATTGTGCTGCAAATTGATGCACCTGTCACTGTGCACAGATGGATACACCTACCACTGCACCCAGGTAAATACACCTGTGACTGTGGCCAGATAGAACCACCTGTGACTTTGCCCAGATAGATGCACCTGTCACTGTGCCCAGATAGATGCCCCTGTCACTGTGCTCAGATAGATGCACCTGTCACTGTGCCCAGATAGATGCACCTGTCACTGTGTCCAGATGGATGCACCTGTGACAGTGCCCAGATAGATGCACCTGTGATGGTGCCCAGATTGATGCACATGCCACTGTGACCAGAGAGATACACCTGTTACTGTGCCCAGATTGATGCACCTGTGAAAGTGCCCAGATAGATGCACCTGTCAAAGTGATCAGGTATATGCAACTGTCACTGTTCCCAGATAGATACAACTGTGACTGTGCCCAGATAGATGCTCCTGTGACTGTGCCTAGATAGATGCACCTGTCACTGTGTCCAGATGGATGCACCTGTGACAGTGCCCAGATAGATGCACCTGTGATGGTGCCCAGATTGATGCACATGCCACTGTGACCAGAGAGATACACCTGTTACTGTGCCCAGATTGATGCACCTGTGAAAGTGCCCAGATAGATGCACCTGTCAAAGTGATCAGGTATATGCAACTGTCACTGTTCCCAGATAGATACAACTGTGACTGTGCCCAGATAGATGCTCCTGTGACTGTGCCTAGATAGATGCAGCTGTGACTGTGCCCAGATTGATGCACCTGTCAACTGTGCCCAGACAGATACACCTGAGACAGTGCCCAGATAGATACAGCTGTCACTGTGCCCCAGATAGTTACACCTGTGACTGTGCCCAGATGGATGCACCTGTCACTGTGGCTAGAGAGATGCACCTGTAATTGTGCCGAGATAGATGCACCTGTCACTGCACCAGGATAGATGCACCTGTCACTGCGCCCAGAGAGATACACCTGTCACTCTGTACCATATAGATGCACTTGTCACTGTGCCCAGATAGATGCACCTGTGAATGTGCCCAGATAGATGTACCTGTCATGGTGCTCCAGAGAGATAAACCTGTCACTGTGCCCCAGATAGATGCACCTGTCACTGTGTCCAGATAGATGCATCTGTCACTGTGCCCAGATAGATTCACCTGTCACTGTGCCCAGAAAGATGCTCCTGACACTGTGCCCCAGATAGATGCACCTGACACTGTGCCAAGGTAGATACACCTGTGACTGTGCCCTGCTAAATACAGCTGTGACTCTGCCCAGATTGGTGTACCTGTTACTGTGCCCAGATAGATGTACCTGTCACTGTGCCCAGATAGAGGCACCTGCCATTGCATCCCAGATAATTACACCTGTCACTTTGACCAGATAGATGCACCTGTCACTGTGGCCAGATAGATGCACCTGTGACTGAGCCCAGATAAATGCACCTGTGACTGTGCCCAGCTGGATGCAACTGTTATTGTTCTCCAGATAGTTGCACCTATCATTGTGCTGCAAATTGATGCACCTGTCACTGTGCACAGATGGATACACCTACCACTGCACCCAGGTAAATACACCTGTGACTGTGCCCAGATAGAAGCACATGCGACTTTGCCCAGATAGATGCACCTGTGACTGTGCCCAGATTGATGCACCTGTCACTGTGCCCAGATAGATATACCTGAGATAGTGCCCAGATAGAAGCACTTGTCACTGAGCCAAGAGAGATAAACCTGTCACTTTGCTCCTGATAGGTGGATCTGCCACTGTGCCAGATAGCAGCACCTGTCACTGTGCCCAAATAGATGTGCCTGTGACTGTGCCCAGATAGATACACCTGTCACTGTGCCCAGAGAGATGCACCTGTGACTGTGCCCAGATTGATAAACCTGTCACTGTGCCCAGATAAATGCACCTGCCACTGTGCCCAGATAGATGTATCTGTCACTGTGCCCTGAGAGATGCACCTGTCACTGTGCCCCAGATAGATGCACCTGTCACTGTGCCCAGATAGATGCACATGTGGCTGTGCCCAGAATGATGCTCCTGTGACTGTGCCCAGAGAGATGCACCTGTGACTGTGCCCAGATAGATGTAGCTGTCATTGTGCTCCAGATAGATAAACCTGTCACTGTGCCCCAGATAGATGCACCTGTCACTGTGTCCAGATAGATGCATCTGTCACTGTGCCCAGATAGATGCACCTGTCACTGTGCCCAGAAAGATGCTCCTGTCACTGTGCCCCAGATAGATGCACCTGTCATTGTGCTCCAGATAAACACACCTGTCACTGTGCCCCAGATAGATACACCTGTGACTGTGCCCAGAGAGATGCACCTGTCATTGTGCCCAGATAGATGCAACTGTCACTCTGCTCAAGATAGATGCACCTGTGACTGTGCCCAGGTAAATACAGCTGTGACTCTGCCCAGATTGGTGTACCTGTCACTGTGCCCAGATAGATGAACCTTTCACTGTGCCCAGATAGATGCACCTGTGACTGAGCCCAGATAAATGCACCTGTGACTGTGCCCAGCTGGATGCAACTGTGACTTTGCCCAGATAGATGCGCCTGTTATTGTTCTCCAGATAGTTGCACCTATCATTGTGCTGCAAATTGATGCACCTGTCACTGTGCACAGATGGATACACCTACCACTGCACCCAGGTAAATACACCTGTGACTGTGGCCAGATAGAAGCACCTGTGACTTTGCCCAGATAGATGCACCTGTCACTGTGCCCAGATAGATATACCTGAGACAGTGCCCAGATAGAAGCACCTGTCACTGCGCCAAGAGAGATGCACCTGTCACTGTGCCCAGAGAGATACACTTGTCGCTCTGCTCCAGATAGATGCACTTGTCACTGTGCCCCAGATAGATACACCTGTCGCTCTGCTCCAGGTAGATGCACTTGTCACAGTGCCCTGATAGATGCACCTGTCGCTCTGCTCCAGATAGATGTGCTTCTCACTGTGCCCCAGATCGATGCACCTGTCACTGTGCCCAGTTGGATGTACCTGTCATTGAGCTCCAGATAAATACACCTGTCACTGTCCCCCAGATAGATGTACCTGTCACTGTGTCCAGATAGATGCACATGTCACTGCGCCAAGTTAGATGCACCTGTCACTGTGCCCAGATGGATCTACCTTTCACTGTGCCCCAGATAGCTGCACCTGCCACTGTGCCCAGATAGATGCACCTGTCACTGTGGCTAGAGAGATGCACCTGTCACTGTGCCCAGATAGATGCACCTGTCACTGCGCCAAGATAGATGCATTTGTCACTGTGCACATGATAGATGCACCTGTCATTGTGCCCAGAAATATACACCTGTCACTGTGTCCAGAGAGATGCACCTGTCAGTGTGCCCCAGATAGATACACCTGTCACTGTGCCCCAGATAGATACACCTGTCACTCTGCTCCAGATAGATGCACCTGTCACTGTGCCCAGATAGATGCATCTGTGATTGTGCCCAGATCGGTACAGCTGTGACGGTGCCCAGAAAGTTGCACCTGTCACTGTGCCCCAGATAGATGCACCTGTCACTGTGCCCAGATAGATACACCTGTGACTGTGCCCAGAGAGGGACACCTGTGACTGTGCCCAGATAGATTCACCTGTCACTGTGCCCAGATAGATGCAGCTGTGACTGTGCCCAGATAGATGCAGCTGTGACTGTGCCCAGATAGGTGTACCTGTCATTGTGCTCCAGATAGATACACCTGTCACTGTGCCCCAGATAGATGCACCCGTCACTTTGTCCAGATAGATGCACATGTCACTGTGCCCAGATAGATGTACCTGTCACTGTGCCCAGATAGATGCACCTGTCACTTCGCCAAGATAGATGCACCTGTCACTGTGCCCAGAGAGATACACCTGTTGCTCTGCACCAGATAGATGCACTTGTCACTGTGCCTTGATAGATGCACCTGTCACTGTGCCCAGATAGATGCACCTGTGACTGTGCCCAGATAATTTCAGCTGTCAATGCCCAGATAAATGCACCTGTCACTCTAATCCAGATGGATGTACCTGTCACTCTGCTCCAGATTGAAACAAGTTTCAGTGTGCCAAGATAGATGCAACTCTGACTGTGCACAGATAGATATACCTGTCACTGTCCAGATAGATGCACCTGTCAAACTGGCCAGATAGATACACCTGTCATTGTGCTCCAGATAGCTGGACCTGCCACTGTGCTCAGATAGAAGCACCTGTGACTGTGCCCAGATAGATGCACCTGTCACTGTGCCCAGAACGATACACCAGTCACTGTGCCCAGACAGATATACCTGTCACTGTGCCCAGGTAGATAAACCTGTGACTGTGCCCAGATAGATGCACCTGTGACTGTGCCCAGATAGATGCACCTGTCACTGTGCCCCAGATACATACCCTTGTCACTCTGCTCCAGATAGATGCACCTGTCACAGTGCCCAGAAATATACACCTCCCAATGTGCCCCAGATAGATAGACCTGTCACTCTGCTCCAGATAGATGCACCTGTCACTGAGCCCAGATACGTACAGCTGTGATGGTGCCCAGGTAGATGCACCTGTCACTGTGCCCAGATAGATGCACAAGTCACTGTGTCCAGATAGATGCACCTGTCACTGTGCCCAGATTGATGCACCTGTGACTGTGCCCAGATAGATCTACATGTCGCTGTGCCCCAGATAGCTGCACCTGCCACTGTGCCCAGAAAGATGCACCTGTCACTGTGCCCAGGTAGATACACCTGTGACTGTGCCCAGATAGATGCACCTGTCACTGTGTCCAGATAGATGCACCTGTCACTGTGCCCAGAGAGATACACCTGTCACTCTGCTCCAGATCGATGCACTTTTCACTGTGCCCAGATAGATAGGCCTGTCACTCTGCTCCAGATAGATGCAATTGTCACTGTGCCTAGATAGATGCACTTGTGACTGTGCCCAGATAGATATACCTGTGACACTGCCCAGATAGATGCACCTGTGACTGTGCCCAGATAGATGCACCTGTGAATGTGCCCAGATAGATGCACCTGTCTCTGTGCCCAGATAGATGCGCCTGTGACTTTGCCACGATTGATGCACCTGTGACTGTGCCCATATAGATGCGCCTGTCACTGTGCCCAGATAGATGTACCTGTCATTGTGCTCCAGATAGGTAAACCTGTCACTGTGCCCCAGATAGATGTACCTCTCACTGTGCCCAGATAGAGGCACCTGCCATTGTTCCGCAGAAAATTGCACCTGTCACTGTGCCCAGATAGATGCACCTTTCACTGTGCCCAGATAGATGCACCTGTGACTGAGCCCAGATAAATGCGCCTGTGACTGTGCCCATCTGTATACAACTGTGACTTTGCCCAGATAGATGCACCTGTTATTGTTCTCCAGATAGTTGCACCTATCATTGTGCTGCAAATTGATGCACCTGTCACTGTGCACAGATGGATACACCTACCACTGCACCCAGGTAAATACACCTGTGACTGTGCCCAGATAGAAGCACCTGTGACTTTGCCCAGATAGATGCACCTGTAACTGTGCCTAGATTGATGCACCTGTCACTGTGCCCAGATAGATATACCTGAGACAGTGCCCAGATAGAAGCACCTGTCACTGCGCCAAGAGAGATGCACCTGTCACTGTGCCCAGAGAGATACACCTGTCGCTCTGCTCCAGGTAGATGCACTTGTCACAGTGCCCTGATAGATGCACCTGTCGCTCTGCTCCAGATAGATGTACTTCTCACTGTGCCCCAGATCGATACACCTGTCACTGTGCCCAGATAGATGCACCTGTCACTGTGCCCAGATAGATGCACCTGTGACTGTGCCCAGATAGATGCACCTGTGACTGTGCCCAGAGAGAGGCACCTGTCACTGTGCCCAGATAGATGCACCTGTGACTGTGCCCAGATAGATGAACCTGTCATTGTGCTCCAGATAGTTACACCTGTCACTGTGCCCCAGATAGATGCACCTGTCACTGTGTGCAGATAGATGCACCTGTCACTGTGCCCAGATAGATGCACCTGTCACTGTGCCCAGATAGATGCACTTGTGACTGTGCCCAGATAGATGTACCTGTCATTGTGCTCCAGATAGATGCACCTGTGACTGTGCCCAGATAGATGCACCTGTGACTGTGCCCAGAGAGAGGCACCTGTCACTGTGCCCAGATAGATGCACCTGTGACTGTGCCCAGATAGATGAACCTGTCATTGTGCTCCAGATAGTTACACCTGTCACTGTGCCCCAGATAGATGCACCTGTCACTGTGTGCAGATAGATGCACCTGTCACTGTGCCCAGATAGAAGCACCTGTCACTGTGCCCAGATAGATGCACTTGTGACTGTGCCCAGATAGATGTACCTGTCATTGTGCTCCAGATAGATGCACCTGTCACTGTGCCCAGAAAGATGCACCATTCACTGTGCCACAGAGAGATGCACCTGTGAATGTGCCCAGGTAGATACACCTGTGACTGTGCCCAGATAGATGCACCTTTCACTGCGCCCAGATAAATGCATCTGTTACTCTGTCTCAGATGGATACATATGTCATCCTACTCCGGATAGATGCACCTGTGACTGTGCCCAGATAGATGTTCCTGTCTTTGTGCTCCAGATAGATGCACCTGTCACTGTGCCCAGAAAAATGCACCTGTCACCGTGCCCCAGAGAGATGCACCTGTCACTGTGCACCAGAGAGATGCACCTGTCACTGTGCCCCAGATAGATACAACTGTCACTCTGCTCCAGATAGAGTCACCTATCACTGTGCCCAGATAGATACACCTGTCACTGTGACCAGACAGATACACCTGTGACTGTGCCCAGATAGGTACAGCTGTCAATGCCAAGATGGATGCAACTGTCATTCTGTTCCGGATGGATGCAGCTGTCACTCTGCTCCAGAAAGATGCACCTGTCACTGTGCCCAGATATATGCACCTGTCACTGTGCCCAAATAGATAAACCTGTGACTGTGCCCAGATAGATGCACCTGTCACTGTGTCCCAGTTAGATACACCTGTGACTGTGCCCAGATAGATGCACCTGTGACTGTGCCCAGATAGATGTACCTGTCATTGTGCTCCAGATAGATACACCTGTCACTGTGCCCCAGATAGATGCACCTGTCACTGTACCCAGATACATGTACCTGTCACTGTGCCCAGATAGGTGCACCTATCACTGTGCCCAGATAGATGCACCTGTGACTGTGCCCAGATAGATGTACCTGTCATTGTGCCCCAGATAGATACACCTGTCACTGTGCCCCAGATAGATGCACCTGTCACTGTGCCCAGATAGATGCACCTCTCACTGTGCCCAGATAGATGCACCTGTTACTGTGCCCAGAGAGATAATCCCGTCGCTCTGCTCCAGATAGATGCACTTGTGACTGTGCCCAGATAGATGTACCTGTCATTGTGCTCCAGATAGATGCACCTGTCACTGTGCCCAGAAAGATGCACCATTCACTGTGCCACAGAGAGAGGCACCTGTCACTGTGCCCAGATAGATGCACCTGTGACTGTGCCCAGATAGATGAACCTGTCATTGTGCTCCAGATAGTTACACCTGTCACTGTGCCCCAGATAGATGCACCTTTCACTGCGCCCAGATAAATGCATCTGTTACTGTGTCTCAGATGGATACATATGTCATCCTACTCCGGATAGATGCACCTGTGACTGTGCCCAGATAGATGTTCCTGTCTTTGTGCTCCAGATTGATGCACCTGTCACTGTGCCCAGAAAAATGCACCTGTCACCGTGCCCCAGAGAGATGCACCTGTCACCGTGCACCAGAGAGATGCACCTGTCACTGTGCCCCAGATAGATACAACTGTCACTCTGCTCCAGATAGAGTCACCTATCGCTGTGCCCAGATAGATACACCTGTCACTGTGACCAGACAGATACACCTGTGACTGTGCCCAGATAGGTACAGCTGTCAATGCCAAGATGGATGCAACTGTCATTCTGTTCCAGATGGATGCAGCTGTCACTCTGCTCCAGAAAGATGCACCTGTCACTGTGCCCAGATATATGCACCTGTCACTGTGCCCAAATAGATAAACCTGTGACTGTGCCCAGATAGATGCACCTGTCACTGTGTCCCAGTTAGATACACCTGTGACTGTGCCCAGATAGATGCACCTGTGACTGTGCCCAGATAGATGTACCTGTCATTGTGCTCCAGATAGATACACCTGTCACTGTGCCCCAGATAGATGCACCTGTCACTGTACCCAGATACATGTACCTGTCACTGTGCCCAGATAGGTGCACCTATCACTGTGCCCAGATAGATGCACCTGTGACTGTGCCCAGATAGATGTACCTGTCATTGTGCTCCAGATAGATACACCTGTCACTGTGCCCCAGATAGATGCACCTGTCACTGTGCCCAGATAGATGCACCTCTCACTGTGCCCAGATAGATGCACCTGTTACTGTGCCCAGAGAGATAATCCCGTCGCTCTGCTCCAGATAGATGCACTTGTCACTGTGCCCTGATAGATGCACCTGTCACTGTGGCCAGATAGGTGCACCTGTGACTGTGCCCAGATAGTTACAGCTGTCACTGTCCAGATAGATGCACCTGTCACTCTACTCCAGATGGATGTACTTGTCACTCTGCTCCAGATAGATACACCTGTCAGTGTGCCCAGATAGATGCACCTCTGACTGTGCACAGATAGATACACCTGTCACTGTCCAGATAGATGCACCTGTCACTGTGGCCAGATAGATACACCTGACATTGTGCTCCTATAGCTGGACCTGCCACTCTGCTCAGATAGATGCAGCTGTGACTGTGCCCAGACAGTTGCACCAGTCACTGTGCCCAGATAGATAAACTAGTCACTGTGCCCAGATAGATACAACTGTCACTGTGCCCATGATAGATGCACTTTTCATTGTGCCCAGAAATATACACCTGTCACTGCACCCAGATAGATACACCTGTCACTGTGTCCATAGAGATGCACCTATCAGTGTGCTCCAGATAGATACACCTGTCACTGCTCCAGATAGAGTCACCTGTCACTGTGTCCAGATAGATACACCTGTCACTGTGTCCAGAGAGATGCACCTGTCAGTGTGCCCCAGATAGATACGCTGGCACTCTGCTCCAGATAGAGTCACCTGACACTGTGCCCAGATAGATACATCTGTCACTGTGTCCAGATAGATGCCCTTGTCACTGTGCCCCAGATAGATACACCTATCACTGTGCCCCAGATAGATACACCTGTCACTCTGCTCCAGATAGATGCACCTGTCACTGTGCCCAGATAGATGCACCTGTGACTGTACCCAGAGAGGTACAGCTGTGACGGTGCCCAGCTAGATGCACCTGTCACTGTGCCCAGATAGATGCACCTGTGACTGTGCCAAAAATGCACCTGTGACTGTGTCCAGATAGATGCACCTGTCACTGTGCCGAGATAGATGCACCTGTGACTGTGCCCAGATAGATGTACCTGTCACTGTGCTCCAGATAGATACACCTGTTACTGTGCCCCAGATAGATGCACCTGTCACTGTGTCCAGATAGATGCACCGGTCACTGTGCCCCAGAGAGACGCACCTGTCACTGTGCCACAGATAGATGCACCTGTCACTGTCCCCAGATTGATGCACCTGTCACTGTGCCCAGAAAGATGCACCTGTGAATGTGCCCAGATAGATGCACCTGCCACTGTGCCCAGATAGATACACCTGTGACTGTCCCAGAGAGGTGCACCTGTCACTGTGCCCAGATAGATGCACCTGTCACTGTGTCCCAGATAGATGCCCCGTCACTGTGCCCAGATAGATGCACTTGTCACTGTGCCCTGATAGATGCACCTGTCACTGTGCCCAGATAGATGCACCTGTGACTGGGCCCAGATAGATGCACCTGTGACTGTGCCCAGATAGATGCGCCAGCCACTGTGCCCAGATAGATGCACCAGCCACTGTGTCCCAGATAGATGCCCCGTCACTGTGCCCAGATAGATGCACTTGTCACTGTGCCCTGATAGATGCACCTGTCACTGTGCCCAGATAGATGCACCTGTGACTGGGCCCAGATAGATGCACCTGTGACTGTGCCCAGATAGATGCACCAGCCACTGTGCCCAGATAGATGCACCAGCCACTGTGCCCAGATAGATACACCTGTGACTGTCACAGAGAGGTGCACCTGTGACCATGCCCAGATAGATGGACCTGTCATTGTCTCCCAGATAGATACACCTGTCACTGTGCCCAGATAGATGCACCTGTCACTGTGCCCAGAGAGATGCACCTGTCACTGTGCCCAGATAGATGCACTGTCACCGTGCCCAGATAGATCTACCTGTCACTGTGCCCCAGATAGCTGCACCTGCCTCTGTGCCCAGATAGATGCACCTGTCACTGTGGCTAGAGAGATGAACCTGTCACTGTGCCCAGATAGATACACCTGTCGCTCTGCTCCAGATAGGTGCACTTGTCACAGTGCCCTGAGAGATGCACCTGTCACTGTGCCCAGATCGATGCACCTGTGACTGTGCCCAGATAGTTACAGCTGTCACTGCCTAGATAGCTGCACCTGTCACTCTACTCCAGATGGATGTACCTTCACGCTGCTCCAGATAGATACACCTGTCATTGTCCAGATAGATGCACCTGTCACTGTGGCCAGATAGATAAACATGTCATTGTGCTCCAGATAGCTGGACCTGCCTCTGTGCTCAGATAGATGCACCTCTGACTGTGCCCAGATAGTTACAGCTGTCACTGTGCCCAGACAGATACTCCAGTCACTGTGCCCAGATAGATGCACCTGTCACTGTGCCCATGATTGATGCACCTGTCATTGTGCCCAGAAATATACACCTGTCACTGCGCCCAGATAGATACACCTGTCACTCTGCTGCAGATAGAGTCACCTGTCACTGTGCCCAGTTAGATACATCTGTCACTGTGTCCAGATAGATATACCTGTCACTCTGCTCCAGATAGATGTACCTGTCACTGTGCTCCAGATAGATGCACCTGTCACTGTGTCCAGATAGATGCACCTGTCACTGTGCCCCAGAGAGATGCACCTGTCACTGTGCCCCAGATTGATGCACCTGTCACTGTGCCCCAGATAGATGCACCTGTCACTGTCCCCAGATAGATGCACCTGTCATTTTGCCCAGAGATACGCCTGTCGCTCTGCACCAGATAGATGCACTTGTCACTGTGCCCTAGATCGATACACCTGTCGCTCTGCTCCAGATAGATGTACTTGTCACTGTGCCCAGATAGATGCACCTGTCACTATGCCCAGTAAGATGCAACTGTCATTGTGGCTAGAGATATGCACATGTCACTGTGCCCAAATAGATGCACCTGTCACTGTGCCCAGATAGGTGCACCTGTGACTGTGCACAGATAGATGCACTTGTTACTGTGCCCTGATAGATGCACCTGTCACTCTGCTCCAGATAGATGCACCTGTCACTGTGGCTAGAGAGATGCACATGTGACTGTGCCCAGATAGATGCACCTGTGACTGTGCCCAGATAGATGCACCAGCCACTGTGCCCAGATAGATGCACCAGCCACTGTGCCCAGATAGATGCACCTGTCACTGTGCCCAGATAGATGCACCTGTCACCATGCCCAGATAGATCTACCTGTCACTGTGCCCCAGATAGCTGCACCTGCCTCTGTGCCCAGATAGATGCACCTGTCACTGTGGCTAGAGAGATGCACCTGTCACTGTGCCCACATAGATACACCTGTCGCTCTGCTCCAGATAGATGCGCTTGTCACAGTGCCCTGATAGATGCACCTGTCACTGTGCCCAGATAGATGCACCTGTGACTGTGCCCAGATAGTTACAGCTGTCACTGTCTAGATAGCTGCACCTGTCACTCTACTCCAGATGGATGTACCTTCACTCTGCTCCAGATATATACACCTGTCATTGTCCAGATAGATGCACCTGTCATTGTGCTCCAGATAGCTGGACCTGCCTCTGTGCTCAGATAGATGCACCTGTGACTGTGCCCAGATAGTTACAGCTGTCACTGTGCCCAGACAGATACACCAGCCACTGTGCACAGATAGATGCACCTGTCACTATGCCCATGATAGATGCACCTGTCATTGTGCCCAGAAATATACACCTGTCACTGCACCCAGATAGATACACCTGTTACTCTGTCAAGAGAGATGCACCTGTCAGTGTGCCCCAGATAGATACACCTGTCACTCTGCTGCAGATAGAGTCACCTGTCACTGTGCCCAGTTAGATACATCTGTCACCGTGTCCAGAGAGATGCACTTGTCACTGTGCCCCAGATAGATACACCTGACACGGTGCCCCAGATAGATATACCTGTCACTCTGCTCCAGATAGATGCACCTGTCACTGTGCCCAGATAGATGCACCTGTGACTGTGCCCAGATAGATGTACCTGTCACTGTGCTCCAGATAGATGCACCTGTCACTGTGTCCAGATAGATGCACCTGTCACTGTGCCCCAGAGAGATGCACCTGTCACTGTGCCCCAGATAGATGCACCTGTTACTGTCCCCAGATTGATGCACCTATCACTGTGCCCCAGTTGGATTCACCTGTCACTGTCCCCAGATAGATGCACCTGTCATTGTGCCCAGAGAGATACACCTGTCGCTCTGCACCAGATAGATGCACTTGTCACTGTGCCCTAGATAGATACACCTGTCGCTCTGCTCCAGATAGATGTACTTGTCACTGTGCCCAGATAGATATACCTGTCACTATGCCCAGTAAGATGCAACTGTCATTGTGGCTAGAGATATGCACATGTCACTGTGCCCAAATAGATCCAACTGTCACTGTGCCCAGATAGGTGCACCTGTGACTGTGCACAGATAGATGCACTTGTCACTGTGCCCTGATAGATGCACCTGTCACTGTGGCTAGAGAGATGCACCTGTCACTGTTGCCAGAGAGATACACCTGTGACTGTGCCGAGAGAGTTCCAGCTGTCACTGCCCAGATAGTTGCACCTATCATTGTCCTCCAGATTGATGCACCTGTCACTGTGCACAGATAGATACACGTGATATTGTGCTCAAGGTAGATGCACCTGTCACTGTGCCCAGATGGATACACCCACCACTGCGCCCAGGTAAATACACCTGTGACTGTGCCCAGATAGACGCACCTCTAACTGTGCCCAGATAGATGCACCTGTTGCTCTGCTCCAGATAGATGTATTTGTCACTGTGCCCAGGTAGATGCACCTGTCACTGTGCCCAGATAGATGCACCTGTCACTGCACCAAGATTGATGCACCTGTCACTGTGCCCAGATAGATGCACCTGTCACTGTGCCCAGATAGTTGCACCTCTGACTGTGCCCAGATAGATGCACTTGCCACTGTACCCAGATAGATAAACCTGTGACTGTGCCCAGATAGATGCAACTGTGACTGTGTCGAGAGAGTTGCACCTGCCACTGTGCCCAGATTGATGTACCTGTCACTGTGCCCAGATAGATGCACACATGACTGTGCACATATAGATACACCTTTCACTCTGCTCCAGACAGAGGCACCTGTCACTGTTCCCAGAGAGATGCACCTGTCACTGTTCCCAGAGAGATGCACCTGTCACTGTACCCAGATAGATACACCTGCCACTGTGTCCTGATAGATGCACCTGTCACTGTGCCCCAGAAAGTTACACCTGTCACTCTGCTCCAAATTGATGCACCTGTCACTGTGCCCAGACAGATACACCTGAGTCAGTGCCCAGATAGATGCACCTGTGACTGTGCCCAGATAGATACGCATGTCACTGTGCCCAGATAGTTACACCTGTGACTGTGCCCAGATAGATGCACCTGTCACTGTGCCACAGAGAGATGCACCTGTCACTGTGCCCAGATAGATGCACCTGTCACTGTGCCAGGATAGATGCACCTGTCACTGTGGCTAGAGAGGTGCACCTGTCACTGTGCCCAGATAGATGCACCTGTCGCTCTGCTCCAGATAGATGCACTTGTCACTGTGCCCTGATAGATGCACCTGTCACTGTGCCCAGATAGATGCACCTGTCGCTCTGCTCCATGTAGATGTACTTGTCACTGTGCCCAGATAGATGCACCTGTCACTGTGCCCAGATAGATGCACCTGTCACTGTGCCCCGATAGATGCACCTGTCACTGTGCCCCGATAGATGCACCTGTCACTGCACCAAGATTGATGCAACTGTCACTGTGCCCAGACAGAGGCACCTGTCACTGTTCCCAGAGAGATGCACCTGTCACTGTACCCAGATAGATACACCTGCCAGTGTCCTGATAGATGCACCTGTCACTGTGCCCCAGAAAGTTACACCTGTCACTCTGCTCCAAATTGATGCACCTGTCACTGTGCCCAGACAGATACACCTGAGTCAGTGCCCAGATAGATGCACCTGTGACTGTGCCCAGATAGATACGCATGTCACTGTGCCCAGATAGTTACACCTGTGACTGTGCCCAGATAGATGCACCTGTCACTGTGCCACAGAGAGATGCACCTGTCACTGTGCCCAGATAGATGCACCTGTCACTGTGCCAGGATAGATGCACCTGTCACTGTGGCTAGAGAGGTGCACCTGTCACTGTGCCCAGATAGATGCACCTGTCGCTCTGCTCCAGATAGATGCACTTGTCACTGTGCCCAGATAGATGCACCTGTCGCTCTGCTCCATGTAGATGCACCTGTCACTGTGCCCCGATAGATGCACCTGTCACTGTGCCCCGATAGATGCACCTGTCACTGCACCAAGATTGATGCAACTGTCACTGTGCCCAGAGAGATACACATTTTGCTCTGCGCCAGATAGATGCACTTGTCACTGTGCCCAGATAGATGCACCTGTCACTGCACCAAGAGTGATGCAACTGTCACTGTGCCCAGAGAGATACACATGTCGCTCTGCTCCAGATAGATGCACTTGTCACTGTGCTCTGATAGATGCACTTGTCACTGTGCCCTGATAAATGCACCTGTGACTGTGCCCAGATAGTTACTGCTGTCACTGCCCAGATAGATGCACCTGTCACTGTGCCCCAGAAAGATATACCTGTTACTCTGCTGCAAATTGATGCACCTGTCACTGTGCTCAGATAAATACACCTGTCACTTCCCAGATAAATGTACCTGTCATTGTGCTCCAGCTTGATGTACCAGTCACTGTGCACAGACAGATATACCTGTTATTGTGCTCAAGGTAAATGCACCTGTCACTGCGCCCAGATGGATACACATAACACTGTGCCCAGGTAAATACACCTGTGACTGTGCCCAGACAGATGCACTGTGACTGTGCCCAGATAGATGCACCTGTGACATTGCCCAGATAGATACACCTGTGACTGTGCCCAGATAGATGCACCTGTCACTGTGCCCAGACAGAGGCACCTGTCACTGTTCCCAGAGAGATGCACCTGTCACTGTACCCAGATAGATACACCTGCCAGTGTCCTGATAGATGCACCTGTCACTGTGCCCCAGAAAGTTACACCTGTCACTCTGCTCCAAATTGATGCACCTGTCACTGTGCCCAGACAGATACACCTGAGTCAGTGCCCAGATAGATGCACCTGTGACTGTGCCCAGATAGATACGCATGTCACTGTGCCCAGATAGTTACACCTGTGACTGTGCCCAGATAGATGCACCTGTCACTCTGCTCCAGATAGATGCAACTGTCACTGTGCCAAGATAGATGCACCTGTGGCTGTGCCCAGATAAATGCACCTGTGACTGTGCCCAGATAAATGCACCTGTCATTGTGCCCCAGATAGATAAACCTTTCACTGTGCCCAGATAGATATACCTGTCACTGTGTCCAGAGAGATGAACCTGTCACTGTGCCCCAGATAGACACACCTGACACCCTGCTCCAGATAGATGCACCTATCATTGTGCTCGAGATAAATGCACCTGTCACTGTGTCTCAGATGGATACACATGTCATTCTGCTCCAGATAGATGCACCTGTCACTGTGCCCAGAGAAATACACCTGTCACTGTGCCCAGGGAGATGCACCTCTCACTGTACCCAGATAGATAAACCTGTCACTCTGCTCCAAATTGATGCACCTGTCACTGTGCCCAAATAGATACACCTATCACTTCCCAGATAAATGTACCTGTCATGGTGCCCAGATAGATAAACCTGTCATTGTGCTCCATATAGTTGGACCTGCCACTGTACTCACATACATGCACCCGTGACTGTGCCCAGATAGATACACCTGTCACTGTGCAAATATTGATATACCTGTCACTGTGCCCAGATAGATACACCTGTCACTGTGCTCCAGATAGATGCACCTGTGACTGCACCCAGATATATCCACCTGTGACTTTGCCCAGATAGATGCACCTGTTATTGTTCTCCAGATAGTTGCACCTATCATTGTGCTCCAAATTGATGCACCTGTCACTGTGCACAGAGAGATACACCTGTTATTGTGCTCAAGGTAGATGCACCTGTCACTGTGCCCAGATGGATACACCTACCACTGTGCCCAGGTAAATACACCTGTGACTGTGCCCATACAGATGCACCTGTGACTGTGCCCAGATAGATACACCTGTGACTCTGCCGAGATAAATGCACCTGTGACTGTGCCCAGAGAGATGCACCTGTGACAGCGTGCAGATTGATGCACCTGTCACTGTGCCCAGATAGATACACCTGCGACAGTGCCCAGGTAGATGCACCTGTGACCGTGCCCAGATAGATGCGCCTGTCACTGTGCCCAGATAGTTACACCTGTGACTGTGCCCAGATAGATGCACATGTCACTGTGGCTAGAGAGATCCACCTGTTGCTGTGCCCAGATAGATGCACCTGTCACTGCGCCAAGATAGATGCATCTGTCACTGTGCCCAGAGAGATACACCTGTCGCTCTGCTCCCGATAGTTGCACTTGTCACTGTGCCCCAGATAGATACGCCTGTCGCTCTGCTCCAGATAGATGCACTTGTCACTGTGCCCAGATAGATGCACCTGTCACTGTGCCCAGATAGATGCACCTGTCACTGTGGCGAGAGTGTTGCACCTGTCACTGTGCCCAGATAGATGCAACTGTCACTGTGCCCAGAGAGATACACATGTCGCTCTGCGTCAGATAGATGCACTTGTCACTGTGCCGCAGATAGATACACCTCTCGCTCTGCTCCAGAAAGATGCACTTGTCACTGTGCCCTGATAGATGCACCTGTGACTGTGCCCAGATAGTTACTGCTGTCACTGCCCAGATAGATGCACCTGTCACTGTGCCCCAAAAAGATATACCTGTCACTCTGCTCCAAATTGATGCACCTGTCACTGTGCTCAGATAGATACACCTGTCACTTCCCAGATAAATGTACCTGTCATTGTGATCCAGCTTGATGTACCAGTCACTATGCACAGATAGATACACCTGTTATTATGCTCAAGGTAAATGCTCCTGTCACTTTGCCCAGATGGATACACCTAACACTGCACCCAGGTAAATACACCTGTGACTGTGCCCAGATAGATGCACTGTGACTGTGCCCAGATAGATGCACCCATGACATTACCCAGATAGATACACCTGTGACTGTGCCCAGATAGATGCACCTGTCACTGTGCCCAGTGAGATACATCTGTCGCTCTGCTCCAGATAGATGCACTTGTCACTGTGCCCTGATAGATGCACCTGTCGCTCTGCTCCAGATAGATGCACTTGTCACTGTGCCCCAGATAGATACACCTGTCGCTCTGCTCCAGATAGATACACCTGTCACTGTGCCCAGAAAGATGCACCTCTCACTGTACCCAGATATATACACCTGTCACAGTGTCCTGATAGATGTACCTGTCACTGTGCCCCAGAAAGATACACCTGTCACTTCCCAGATAAATGCACTTGTCACTGTGCCCTGATAGATGCACCTGTCACTGTGCCCAGATAGATGCACCTGTGACTGTGACCAGATAGCTACAGCTTTCACTGCCCAGATAGATGCTCCTGTCACTCTACTCCAGATGCATGTACCTGTCAATCTGCTCCACATAGATGCACCTGTCACTGCGCCCAGATAGATGCACCTCTGACTGTGCACAGATAGATACACCTGTCACTCTCCAGATAGATGCACCTGTCACTGTGGCCAGATAGATATACCTGTCATTGTGCTCCAGAGAGGTGGACCTGCCACTGTGCCCAGATAGATGCAGCTGTGACTGTGCCCAAATAGGTGCACCTATCACTGTGCCCAGTTAGATAAACCTGTCACTTTGCTCCAGATAGATGCACCTGTCACTGTGCCTAGATAGATGCACCTGTCAGTGTGCTTCAGATAGGTGGATCTGCCACTGTGCCCAGATAGATACACCTGTGACTGTGCCCAGATAGATACACCTGTGACTGTGCCCAGATTGATGGACCTGTGGCTGTGACCCAGATAGATGCACCTGCCACTCTGCCCAGATAGATACACCTATGACTGTGCCCAGATAGATGCGCCTGTGACTGTGCCCAGATAGATGCTCCTGTGGCTGTGAACCAGATAAATGCACCTGCCACTGTGCCCAGATAGATACACCTGTGACTGTGCCCAGATAGATGCACGTGTCACTGTTCCCAGAGAGATGCACCTGTCACTGTGCCCAGGTAGATGCACCTGTCATTGTGCCCAGATAGATGCACCTGTGACTGTGCCCAGCTGGATGCACCTGTGACTGTGCCCAGATAGATGATCATGTCACTGTGCCCAGCGAGATACACCTGTCACTGTGCCCAGTTAGATGTACCTGTCACTGTGCCCCAGATAGACACACCTGTCACCCTGCTCCAGATAGAAGCACCCATCATTGTGCTCGAGATAGATGCACCTGTCACTGTGTCTCAGATGGATACACATGTCATTCTGCTCCAGATAGATGCACCTGTCACTGTGCCCAGAGAAATACACCTGTCACTGTGCCCAGAGAGATGCACCTATCACTGTACCCAGATAGATACACCGGCCACTGTGTCCTGATAGATGCATCTGTCACTGTGCCGCAGAAAGATACACCTGTCACTGTGCTCCAAATTGATGCACATGTCACTGTGCCCAGATAGATACACCTGTGACTGTGCCCAGATAGATGCATCTGTCAATGTGGCTAGAGAGATGCACCTGTCACTGTGCCCAGATAGATGCACCTCTCACTGCACCAAGATAGATGCACCTGTTGCTCTGCTCCAGATAGATGTACTTGTCACTGTGCCCAGATAGATGCACCTGTCACTGTGCCCAGATAGATGCACCTGTCACTGTGGCTAGAGAGATGCACCTGTCACTGTGCGCAGATAGATGCACCTCTCACTGCACCAAGATTGATGCAACTGTCACTGTGCCCAGAGAGATACACATGTCGCTCTGCGACACATAGATGCACTTGTCAGTGTGCCGCAGATAGATACACCTCTCGCTCCGCTCCAGATAGATGCACTTGTCACTGTGTGCTGATAGATGAACATGTCACTGTGCCCAGATAGATGCACCTGTGACTGTGCCCAGATAGTTACAGCTGTCACTGCCCTGATAGATACATCTGTCACTGTGCCCCAGAAAGATACACCTGTCACTCTGCTCCAAATTGGTGCACCTGTCACTGTGCTCAGATAGATACACCTGTCACTTCCCAGATAAATGTACCTGTCATTGTGCCCCAGCTTGATGTACTAGTCACTGTGCTCAGATAGATACACCTGTTATTGTGCTCAACGTAGATGCACCTGTCACTGTGCCCAGTTGGATACACCTGCCACTGCGCCCAGGTAAATACACCTGTGACTGAGCCCAGATAGATGCACCTGTGACTGAGCCCAGATAGATGCACCTGTGACTGTGCCCAGATAGGTGCACCTGTGACATTGCCCAGATAGATACACCTGTGACTGTGCCCAGATAGATGCACCTGTCACTGTGCCCAGAGAGATACACCTGTCGCTGTGCTCCAGATAGATGCACTTGTCACTGTGCCCTGATAGATGCACATGTCGCTCCGCTCCACATAGATGCACTTGTCACTGTGCCCCAGATAGATACACCTGTCGCTCTGCTCCACATAGATGCACATGTGACTGTGCCCAGATAGATGCACCTGTCACTGTGCCCAGATAGATGCACCTGTCACTGTGCCCAGATAGATGCACATGTGACTGTGCCCAGATAGATGCACCTGTGACTGTGCCCAGATAGATGCACCTGTGACTGTGCCCAGAAATATACACCTGTCACTGTGCCCAGATCGATACACCTGTCACTGTTTCCAGAGAGATGCACCTGTCACTGTGCCCCAGGTAGATACACCTTTCACTCTGCTCTAGATAGAGTCACCTGACACTGTGCACAGATAGATACACCTGTCACTGTGTCCAGATAGATGCACTTGTCACTGTGCCCCCAATAGACACACCTGTCACTGTGCCCCAGATAGAAACACCTGTCACTCTGCTCCAGATAGATGCACCTGTCACTGTGCCCAGATAGATGCACCTGTGACTGTGCCCAGATAAATGCACCTGTGACTGTGCCCAGATAAATGAACCTGTCATTGTGCCCCAGATAGATAAACCTGTCACAGTGCCCCAGATAGATAAACCTGTCACTGTGCCCAGATAGATATACCTGTCACTGTGTCCAGAGAGATGCGCCTGTCACTGTGCCCCAGATAGACACACCTGACACCCTGCTCCAGATAGATGCACCTATCATTGTGCTCGAGATAAATGCACCTGTCACTGTGTCTCAGATGGATACACATGTCATTCTACTCCAGAAAGATGCACTTGTCACTGTGCCCAGAGAAATACACCTGTCACTGTGCCCAGAGATACACCTCTCACTGTACCCAGATTGATATACCTGTCACTGTGTCCTGATAGATGTACCTGTCACTGTGCCCCAGAAAGATACACCTGTCACTCTGCTCCAAATTGATGCACCTGTTACTGTGCCCAGATAGATACACCTGTCACTTCCCAGATAAATGTACCTGTCATGGTGCCCAGATAGATAAACCTGTCATTGTGCTCCATATAGCTGGACCTGCCACTGTACTCACATAAATGCACCCGTGACTGTGCCCAGATAGATACACCTGTCACTGTGCAAATATTGATATACCTGGCACTTTGCTCCAGATAGATGCACCTGTGACTGTGCCCAGATAGATGGGCCTGTGACTTTGCCCAGAGAGATGCACCTGTCAAAGTACCCAGATAGATGCAACTGTCACTGTGCCCAGATAGATGCACCTGTGACTGTGCCCAGATAGATGCGCCTGTCACTGTGCCCGGATAGTTACACCTGTGACTGTGCCCAGATAGATGCACCTGTCACTGCACCAAGATAGATGCACCTGTCACTGTGCCCAGAGAGATACACCTGTCGCTCTGCTCCAGATAGATGCACCTGTCACTGTGCCCAGAGAGATACACCTGTCGCTCTGCTCCAGATAGATGCACCTGTCACTGTGCCCAGAGAGATACACCTGTTGCTCTGGTCCAGATAGATGCACTTGTCACTGTGCCCTGATAGATGCACCTGTCACTATGCCCAGATAGATGCATTTGTGACTGTGCCCAGATAGATGCACTCGTCACTGCAGCAAGGTAGATACACCTATCACTGTGCCTAGATAGATAAACCTGTCACTTTGCTCCAGATAGATGCACCTGTCACTGTGCCCCAGAAAGATACACCTGTCACTCTGCTCCAAATTGATGCAGTTGTTACTGTGCCCAGATAGATACACCTGTCACTTCCCAGATAAATGTACCTGTCATGGTGCCCAGATAGATAAACCTGTCATTGTGCTCCATATAGTTGGACCTGCCACTGTACTCACATAAATGCACCCGTGACTGTGCCCAGATAGATACACCTGTCACTGTGCAAATATTGATATACCTGTCACTGTGCCCAGATAGGGACACCTGTCACTTTGCTCCAGATAGATGCACCTGTGACTATGCCCAGATAGATGGACCTGTGACTTTGCCCAGAGAGATGCACCTGTCAAAGTACCCAGATAGATGCAACTGTCACTGTGCCCAGATAGATACACCTGTGACTGTGCCCACATAGATGGACCTGTGACTGTGCCCAGAGAGATACACCTGTCACTGTGCCCAGGTAGATGCACCTGTCATAGTGCCCCAGACAAACGAACCTGTCAGTTTGCCCAGATAGATAAACCTGTCACTGTACCCAGATAGATACACCTGTCACTGTGTCCTGATAGATGCATCTGTCACTGTGCTCCAGATAGATGCACCTGTGACTGTGCCCAGATAGATGCACCTCTCACTGTTCAGATAGATGCACCTGTCACTGTGGCCAAATAGATACACCTGTCACTGTGCGCAGATAGATAAACCTGTCATTGTGCTCCAGAGAGGATGACCTGCCACTGTGCTCTGATAGATGCAGCTGTGACTGTGCGAAGATAGATGCACCAGTCACTGTGCCCAGATAAATACACCTCTCACTGTGCCCAGATAGATAAACCTGTCACTTTGCTCCAGATAGATGCACTTGTCACTGTGCCCAGATAGATGCACCTGTCATTGTGCTTCAGATAGGTGGATCTGCCACTGTGCCCAGATAGATAGACCTGTGACTGTGGCTGGAGAGATCCACCTGTTGCTGTGCCCAGATAGATGCACCTGTCACTGCGCCAAGATAGATGCACCTGTCACTGTGCCCAGAGAGATACACCTGTCGCTCTGCTCCAGATAGATGCACTTGTCACTGTGCCCCAGATAGATACACCTGTCGCTCTGCTCCAGATAGATGCACTTGTCACTGTGCCCCAGATAGATACACCTGTCGCTCTGCTCCAGATAGATGCACTTGTCACTGTGCCCTGATAGATGCAACTGTAGCTCTGCTCCAGATAGATGAACTTGTCACTGTGCCCAGGTAGGTGCACCTGCCACTGTGCCCAGATAGATGCACCTGTCACTGTGGTTAGAGAGATGCAACTGTCACTGTGCCCAGATAGATGCACTCGTCACTGCGCCAAGATAGATACACCTGTCCCTGTGCCTAGATAGATAAACCTGTCACTGTGCCCAGGTAGATGCACCTGTCATAGTGCCCCAGACAATTGAACCTGTCAGTTTGCCCAGATAGATAAACCTGTCACTGTACCCAGATAGATGCACCTGTCACTGTGCTCCAGATAGATGCACCTGTGACTGTGCCCAGATAGTTACAGCTGTCACTGCCCAGATAGATGCACCTGTCACTGTGCCCAGATAGATGCACCTGTCACTGTGCCCAGATAGATGCACCTGTCACTGTGGTTAGAGAGATGCACCTGTCACTGTGCCCAGATAGATGCACTCATCACTGCGCCAAGATAGATACACCTGTCCCTGTGCCTAGATAGATAAACCTGTCACTTTGCTCCAGATAGATGCACCTGTCACTGTGCCCAGATAGATGCACCTGTCATTGTGCTTCAGATAGGTGGATCTGTCACTGTGCCCCGATAGATACACCTGTGACTGTGCCCAGATAGATGGACCTGTGACTGTGCCCAGAGAGATACACCTGTCACTGTGCCCAGGTAGATGCACCTGTCATAGTGCCCCAGACAATTGAACCTGTCAGTTTGCCCAGATAGATAAACCTGTCACTGTACCCAGATAGATGCACCTGTCACTGTGCTCCAGATAGATGCACCTGTGACTGTGCCCAGATAGATGCACCTGTCACTGTGCCCAGATAGATGCACCTGTCACTGTGACCAGATAGATGTACCTGTCATTGTGCTCCAGATAGATGCACCTGTCACTGTGTCCAGATAGATGCACCTGTCACTGTGTCCAGATAGATGCACCTGTCGCTGTACCCAGAGAAATGTTCCTGTCTCTCTGCTCCAGATAGATGCACTTGTCACTGTGCCCAGATAAATGCACCTGTGACTGTGCCCAGATAGTTACAGCTGTCACTGCCCAGATAGATGCACCTGTCACTGTACTCCAGATGGATGCACCTGTCACTGTGCCCCAGATAGATGCACATGTCACTGTGCCCAGATAGATGCACCTGTCATTGTGCTCCAGGTAGTTACACCTGTCACTGTGCCCAGGTAGATGCACTTGTGACTGTGCCCAGATAGATGCACCTGTTAGCACAAAAAGAAAATACTGCAGAAGCTGGAAATCTGAAATGAAAGCAGAAAATGCTGGAGATAAGCAGTAGGTCAGGTAGCATCTGTGAAGAGAGGAAGAGAGTTAACATTTTGTCAGAACTGGAAAAAAGTAGGAAATGGAACAGATTTTTAAGCAAGTGTAGGGGCTGGGAAAGCGGGGAGGGGATGAAAGAAGAAAAGGGAAGGTCTGTGATAGGATAGAAGGCAGGAGAGGTTAAGGGACATTGGCCTAGAAATTCAGTGTTAGCGCCAGCTGCTAGCACCTTAGGAGGAGGAGAAGTCGGGCGCTAAGCGGCTAGCGCCCGGGTGCGGTGCGATCTGCGCCTCTCGCGAACTTCACTCACGATTTAGCGGCGGCGCAAAACTGCAGCACTCACTCAGCTGCGCGCGCAGATCCTGACGTCATTTCGCCGTGCAACGCCCTTGGTGCGCCCTGAACCGGAACTTCAGTGGCGCCGCCCTTATGTGCGCCTGGCGCCCCCAGCGACTGGTAGAGGGGAACGGTTCCCAGTCGCTGCACGGCATGGGGGGCGCTAATTAAAGGGGACTCCTCCTGCAGTATTAGTGGCAGCCATTTTGTTCCACTCCTTCGTTGTGAGAGACAGATATTTGGAGAGAGACAAAGGGGGAGAGCTTTCTGGTTTGACTCAACGCTCACACAGGTACTTCTGGCTTGAGGCCAGAGCTTTGCACTTGGATTTAACTTTCAGTGCCATAGCCTTGATTCAAAACATATAATGGGGGCTGCAATGGGTGGAAACGTTGGCTTACTGCATTGCATTCAAATGGCTCAGAGACGCCGTGAGAGTGCCAGTCATGGCCAGATGGAGAAGGGCCAACAGGTGTCGGCACAGGAGGCATTACCCACCCAGGGTATACTGCCAGCATTTCTCATTTCTGAACATGTTAAGGAGCAGTGTGTTCGGAGGCTGCGATTCAGAAGGGAGGTGGTCACTGAGATCTGCCACCTGCTTCGCAGTGATCTGCAGCCACAGCTGAGGAGCAGGACGTCTCTGTTGGTGGCAGTGAAGGTAATGGTGGCTCTCAACTTCTATGCTACCGGCCCCTTCCAATCTGCTACTGGGGGCATTGCCAACATCTCCCAGTTTGCGGTACATTGCTGCATCCGCCAGGTGACCAATGCCCTTTTCAGAAGGAGACGTCAGTTTATCTCCTTCCCCATGACCCTGGACAAGCAGCAGGAGCGTGCAATGGGATTTGCAGCATTAGCGGGCTTCCCCATGGTGCAGGGCGCCATTGACTGCATGCATGTGGCTTTGCGGGCACCTCTTCAGAATGTCGAGGATTACTGCAACCGGAAGGGCTACCACTCGCTCAACGTGCAGTTGGTGTGCGACCACAGGCAGCTCATACTAGCTGTCAATGCCCGCTTTCCAGGCAGCAGCCACGATGCCTTCATCCTGCGCCAGACTTCTGTGGCAGACATTTTCAAAGCCCAGGCTCACCCACGAGGATGGCTGACGACCCCGCTCCGTGCGCCCAGCACCCCTGCTGAAGAGCGATACAATGACAGCCATCAAGCAACCAGGAACATCATTGAGCACACAATCAGTGTGCTCAAGCAATGGTTCCGCTGTCTGGATCATTCCGGGGGAGCCCTACAGTACTCGCCTGAGCGAGTCTCCCATTTCGTTGTAGTGCGCTGCATGCTGCACAACCTGGCTATCCGCCGGACTCAGCCACTGCCAGCAGACATTGGAGGACCACCAGAGGAGGAGGAGGAGGAGGAGGAGGAGGAGGAAGAGGAGGAGGAGCACCAACATGGGAGGGAGGCACAAACTGCAAGGGCCGTCCGTCGGCAGCTTATTGCAACTCGGTTCTAGGCCCCCGCTCAGGGAATGGCTTGTGCCAATGAAAGAAGATGAATGTAGCCGCTCCGCAAGCCCTCAGCCGGTCAAGGCAACAAATACTTCCAAAAGCAAACATGGACAATGCGATTAAAGAAAAATTGTTACTGTGCAAACTCTGTGCCCTTCCCGCATGACAAACTAATTCAGAGAAACCCCCCCAAAAAACAGTCAGAGACATAACTGGCTCTCACAACCTTCAGAAAATGCAAAAAGCAGTAAAACAAAAATGACCATGATCCTCGGCCTTTATAAAAAATAAACACAACAATCTCAGCCTGCATATATAAAAGAACACAGCAGTCTCGGCCTTCATGTATAAAAGAACACAACAGTCTTGGCCTTCATATATAAAAAAACCCTCTCGGCCTCATATATAAAAAAATCATTTGGCCACACCTTCTACTTTTTCCCCTGCGAGGGTGATCCGTCTCGCTTCCACGAGTGGCCCCTTCCCGCCCTGCAGCTCCTCCTCAATGGGACCCCAGTGGCTGCAGCAAGGCTGGGGGAAGGTTGCTGAGGGTCAGATGGTGAGACGGCAGATGCCCTTGGGGGTCGGCCTGGACCAGCTCTGGGCCTGGAGGGGTCGGCTGCTGACTGCTCCAACTCTGCTTGGGCAGCAGCAGTCTGTCCTATGGGTGGTGGCAGCTGCAGTGGAGGAGTGACAGTGTTGGCTGCAGGAATGCTGCCAACCTGACAGAGCACAGGCACGCCCTGGTCGGCTGATACACTGGCACTCGCACGGGCCAGCACTGCAGCATGTGCAGCAATCTGCTGAAGCACAGACTGCTAGGCTGCTGTGGTGCGGAGAGGGCCCCGTCGATGCCTGGCCGACCCAACGAGGGTGGCAGCAGTTAGTGCCCGTGTGGCCCTGGTCTGTGTCTGCATCACACCAGCCAGTGAATGCACGGCACAACTGAGCACTTGGCTGGAAGCCGCCTGTGATGCAGCGAGTTCCTGCTGATTCCTAGCCTGTGCTGCCGCAAAGTCCTGCAGACTCCTGGCCTGTGCTGCCCCAAATTCCTGTACACTCCTTGCCAGTGACTCTATGGAGTCAGGCATCCTTGCCACTGCAGCCATGAGCTCAGTGTGCCTGCGCTCAGCCTGGGCACCCATTTTAGCAAGGAGCCGCACCTCCTCTGCGCTCACCGTAGCAGGACTGGAGGCCGCACTCACCCTCCGGGGAGAAGACCGCCGAGCTTCCCCACCCCTCCCGCGTTGCTGCAGCCCGCTGGGCCCCAGAGCTTCACTCTCCTCAGACCCTTCCCCCCTGCTCCCCTCCAGGGAAGATGTTGATGTGCCTCAATAATTCCGAGACTCGATGTTAGCAAAACAAAACAAGGCTTTTATTAACTTAGAAAGTAACACGTAAGAGAGAGAGGTATCTTCCTTCTGGAGACTGAGGCCAGACTGAGCTAGCTTACAAAAGGGGCCAGGTATGGGCGGAGCCCTACACACAGCACATTCCAGCACATTCCAATAAACAATACAATGAGGACTGGGGGAAGGGAAATGACACTGAAACCGACCACAGTCACAGGCAGTGATGAATGGAATATTTCATCACATTCACCCCTTCTATAGATTTAGTCTGTTCGGGGGTTTGATAGTCCTCTGCGACCGACGTGGCTGTTGTGGTGCCGCAGGTGTCGGCTGGGTGTCCCCGGTAGCCTCCTGGGTCTCTGCCGGGGGTGCCGCCAGGGTTGTTGAAGGGGTAGTTGGTGGGGGTGCCGTTGGTTGATGTTCTTCCAGGGGTGATGAAAGAGTAGTGGGTGGGTAAGAGTTGCTGTGATCGTTCTTGCTGCTATTGCCGTGGTTGTTGTCGATGCCGGCTGGGGCGACGTCTTTTATGGACACGGTGTCCTCCCTTCCGTCGGCGTGCCGGACATATGCGTATTGGGGGTTGACGTGGAGTAGGTGTACTGGCTCCACGAGAGGGTCCGTCTTGTGGCCCCTCACATGCCTTCGCACGAGTACCAGACCTGAGGTGGAGAGCCATGACGGCATGGATACACCTGAGGTGGATTTCCAGGGAAAGACAAACATTCGTTCATGAGGCGTGGCATTAGTGGCCGTACACAATAGCGACCGTATCGAATGGAGCACATCCGAGAGGACTTCCTGCCAGCGGGAGATAGGGAGGCCCTTGGTCCTTAGAGCTAGAGTGACTGCTTTCCATACTGTCCCGTTCTCTCGCTCCACTTGGCCGTTACCCCGGGGGTTGTAGCTGGTGGTACGGCTCGTGGCGATCCCCTTGGACAGCATGTACTGGCGTAGCTCTTCACTCATGAAGGACGCCCCCCTATCCGTATGGATGTAGCTCGGCATACCGAACAGGCAGAACAGGCTGTTGAGGCATTGAATGACCGTGGCGCTGGTCATGTCTGGGCAGGGGAAGGCGAATGGGAACCGGGAGTATTCGTCCACAATGTTCAGGAAGTAAACATTGCGGTCGACGGACGGGAGGGGGCCCTTGAAATCTAAGCTGAGCCGCTCAAAGGGCCGTGTAGCTTTGATTAAGTGGGCTCTATCTGGGCGGTAGAACCAAGGCTTGCACTCAGCGCAAGTGCGGCAGTTCCTGGTCAGAGACCGAACTTCCTCAATCGAGTAGGGTAAGTTACGGGACTTTATGAAGTGGAACAGCCGCGTGACCCCTGGGTGGCAGAGGTCGTTGTGGAGGGTCTGTAGCCGATCCCCGGTGGCGCTGGCACACATCCCTCGTGAGAGGGTGTCAGGGGATTCGTTAAGGGCCCCTGGCCGGTAAATGATGTCATACTCGAAGGTGGAGAGCTCGATCCGCCACCTAAGAATCTTATCATTTTTAATCTTCCCCCTCTGTTTATTATTGAACATAAACGCTACCGACCGCTGGTCGGTAAGTAGGGTGAAGCGTTTGCCGGCTAGGTAGTGGCGCCAGTGGCGCACTGCCTCCACGATGGCTTGGGCCTCCTTTTCCACAGAGGAGTGTCTGATCTCGGGCCCTTGGAGGGTCCTCGAGAAGAAAGCTGTGGGCCGCCCCGCCTGGTTGAGGGTGGCAGCCAAGGCGAAGTCAGACGCATCACTTTCCACTTGAAATGGAGTGTTCTCGTCCACTGCCTGTAGCGTGGCCCGCTCAATATCCTGCTTAATGCTTTTGAAGGCGGCGTGGGCCTCAGCAGAGCGCGGAAAAGAGGATGCTTTCAAGAGGGGGCGGGCTTTGTCGGAGTAGTTGGGGACCCATTGGGAATAATAGGAAAATAACCCCAGGCACCTTTTCAGGGCTTTGGAAGTGCTGGGCAGGGGCAGCTCCTGTAGGGGGCGCAATCGGTCGGGGTCTGGTCCGATTTCCCCATTCTCCACCACGCTGCCTAGTATGCAGAGGCGCGTGGTGTTGAAAACGCACTTGTCCTCGTTGTAGGTGAGGTTGAGTTTTTGTGCGGTTTCCAGGAACCTCTCGAGGTTCGAGTCGTGATCCTGCTGATTGTGGCCGCAGATGGTGACGTTGTCGAGGTAGGGGAAGGTTGCCTGCAAGTGGTGGTCATCGACCATGCGGTCCATCTCCCTCTGAAAGACCGAGACCCCATTCGTCACCCCAAAGGGGACTCTGAGGAATTGGTAGAGGCGTCCGTTCACCTCGAAGGCGGTGTACGGGCGGTCCTCTGGTCTGATAGGGAGCTGGTGGTACGCTGACTTGAGGTCGATGGTGGAGAACACCCGGTATTGGGCGATTTGGTTCACCATTTCTGATATGCGGGGTAGCGGGTAGGCGTCTAGTTGGGTGTACCTGTTGATCGTTTGACTATAATCGATCACCATCCGTTTCTTCTCGCTACCCCTTACCACTACCACTTGGACACGCCACGGGCTGTTGCTGCGTTCAATAATGCGCTCTTTCAGGAGCCTGTCTACCTCGGTCGCGATAAACCGCCTGTCCTCCCAGCTGTACCTCCTGCTTTTGGTCGCTATTGGCCGGCAGTTAGGGGTAAGGTTCGCGAATAGCGAAGGCGGCTTTACCTTCAGGGTGAGGGGCGGCTGGGACCCACCGTACTTGAGCGTGATGCTTTGGTGGTTGCACTGGAAATCCAGGCCCAAGATCACGCTCGCACATAGGTTCTTCATGATTAATACTTTAAAATTATCGTATACAGTTCCGTTAACGCCCAATTGTACCGTGCCGTAACCCAGAATGGTCGATGTCTGGGTTTTATCAGCCATAGAGATGGTACCCTGAGCAGGGACCACCTTTAGGGAGAGTTGTTGTGCCAGTTCAGGGTGGATAAAACTCTCCGTGCTTCCACTGTCAATTAAACATTTAACCCGGCACCTGTTTACCTCGATGTCCACCATTGATTTGGATAGCGGGTGCGGCCTGGTCTGGTCCACTGTGACCGATGCCACTGTAGGGCCCTGATCGATACAAGATGGCGTCCACACTGTCTCCTCATAAGATGGCGGACCCCACGAGGTCGGGGAAGATGGCGTCCAAGATGGCCGCTCCCACGGCGCACACGCGGCGGTGGCGGGTTTTCCGGCGGTTGGTTTTCCGGCGGGGTTCCCTCTGCACACCTTCCCGAAGTGCCCCTTCTTACCGCACTTAAAGCAGGTGGTGCCTTTCGCCGGGCACAGGTTTCTGGTGTGTTTTGGCTGCCCGCAGAAGTAGCAGTTGGGTCCCTGATGCGTCGCGGCTGTCGTAGGGCTTCTGGGGGGAGAGCGGGGCCCCGCCGGTGTCGGGCTGCCGGGCGGGGAAGATGCCTTCCAAGATGGCGGCGCCCTCGGTGCACACGTGGTGGCGTGGACGGTGCGGGCTGAAGAGTAGGCATCCGAGTTTCTCTGGGCCACATCCAGGGATCGCGCGGTGTCCGCAGCCTGTTTCAGGTCCAACCCCGTTTTTTCCAGCAGTCTTTGCCGGATGTAAGTGGAGCTGAGGCCTGTGATAAAGGCATCGCGAACAAACTCGTCAGTGTACACTGCGGCTTTTACATCTCGGCACTTGCAGTCTTTGCCAAGCATTTTCAGGGTGCTTAGGAACTCCTCCACCGATTCCCCAAGTCGCTGTGCGCGAGTAGCGAGCAGATGCCTAGCATACACCTCATTCGTAGGCTGCTGGTTATGCACCTTTAAGATGTCGCAGGCGGCCAGGTACGTATCGGCGTCTTGGATGAGGGGGTAAACCCGGTGGCTTACCCAATTCCGCAGAATTCCGAGTCTCATCCTCGCAGCGTCCGTAGCGTCTTTGACGGCTGCGGAATTGTCCAGGAAGAATTCCATACACTCAAACCAGTGTCCGAAGCATGCTGATGCGTCCGGAGCATGTTGATCCAAATCCAAACGATTGGGTTTCAGGAGTTGATCCATAGTGTTGAAAAATAAGTTAATAAAATTGATGTGCCTCAATAATTCCGAGACTCGATGTTAGCGAAACAAAACAAGGCTTTTATTAACTTCGAAAGTAACACGTAAGAGAGAGAGGTATCTTCCTTCTGGAGACTGAGGCCAGACTGAGCTAGCTTACAAAAGGGGCCAGGTATGGGCGGAGCCCTACACACAGCACATTCCAGCACATTCCAATAAACAATACAATGAGGACTGGGGGAAGGGAAATGACACTGAAACCGACCACAGTCACAGGCAGTGATGAATGGAATATTTCATCACAGACGTGTCCCCATCATGACCATGGCTGCCTCGGCTGAGGGTGTCACTGATGAGCCAGCTTCCTCTTCCTCCTCCTCAATTTCCGAATCAGACACAGTGCCAGCTTGAGGGCCCGCCTCCTCACCTGGCGATTCACCATCTGAAAGCAGGGAGGCACAAGAGTTGCTTTAGAGTGAGGACAGGGCAGCAGCGAGGGAGGCATGAGTGCTGCTATGCACTGCATTGGTTCGATAGTGGCAAAGGATGCTGGTGTGAGGTACAAGTGGAAAGAGAGAGGTCAAAAAGGTGATGCCCTTACCATTGGGGCCCAGAACAGGGTCGGCATCTCCACTGGCGACAGGGCCAATCAGCCGGCCTGCCATAATGCGCTCCACACGCTGCTCCAGGTCGCTGAGCTGTTTGAGGTCAGGACGGCCTCCCCCGGTCTGTCGCTGCTGCCTTCGGTTGTGGGCCAGCTTGCCCTGCAAGGGAATGGATGGCCTCTAAGTACAGTATCAAGCCCTGATCTTGCCTGCACTGCCTCCCATGGTGGAATAGCCCTGACAGTGTGAAGCCCTGATCTTGCTTGCACTGCCTCCCATGGTGGAATAGCCCTGACAGTGTGAAGCCCTCATCTTGCCTGCACTGCCTCCCATGGTTGAATAGCCCTGACAGTGTGTGAAGCCCTGAATGTGCAAGTGATTTTCATGACAGTCCCATAGCTGCTGGATGAGGGCTGGCCATTAGGGCTTTCAGGTCCCTTTGGCCATAAAGTGAGGTGCACATGCAGGGATGAGGAGGACACTGGAAAGGGTACTCACCCTGACAACCCGAGTGAGGTCGTTGAACTTTTTTCTGCATTGCACAGGAGTCCTGCCAACCACGCTGTTGGAGGTCACCCTGTTTTCCACCTCCCTCCAGACTTTTAGATACTCACTGGGCAGCGGCCTCCTGCCACAATCAGGGAAGAGGACAAGGTGCCTGCGCTCCACTGCGCCAACCAGTACCTTCAGGGCACCCTCGCTGAAGGGCTGCGCTCGCTCCCTGGCCTTCTCCATTGTCCTGGGCGTTGAGCAGTTCAAGCAGCTATGTTCAGGCCTTGATTCAGGGCTGCAGTGTGCAGGGCGTGGCAGCCAAACAAATCCACCCTCCCCCTTTAAGAGCTGACCGGCGCCAGCATGTCTGCCTTCAATCAGCAACTTGCCGCACCTGTGCTGTGCCCGCCCTCGGTGGTAGCGCCCCGGCTCGCCGGCTTAGCGCCTTATGATAGTCATGCATCGCCTGCTTTAGCGCAGCAGCAACCTCTTGGGGCGATGCAACTGAATATCGGCGAAGGTGGCGCTGAGTTGCGCCGGGCGCAAAATTTAGTGAACGCCCGGCTGTAGCGCCCCAAACGTGGCTATACTGAATTTCTAGGCCGATGTCTCCAAGAGAAAACTAGTGACTAGTAGAATTAAAGAAGACTCCCTAATAGGAAGAGTAATCATGATGACGATGGCCATAGTCTATTGAAGAACAAACCACTAAGTAGCCCAGTCATCAATTACCCTAATATAAACTGGGATAAAATTAGTGTGAAAGGTATAGAGGGTGCAGAATTCCTAAAATGCATTCAGGAGAACTCTTTTAAGAGACATTAAGAGATATTCAAGGCAAAAGGAGATGGTAATGGGACAGGTTAAGAAAAAACGGATGGCTCTAAATGAAGTGTAAATTGCGCTGGCAGAATGAAAGACAGCTGCCATGTGGGAGAGAAGAAAAGACACAAACAAAAGGTATGGATAAAAAATACATATTTGATAGGGGCCGAGGTTATGATCTGAAATTGTTGCACTCTTTGTAGAGTCCAGAAGGCTGTAGAGTGCATAATCGAAAGATGAGGTGCTGTTCCTCGAGCTTACGCTGAGCTTCAGTGGAACAATGTAAGAGGCCGAGGACGGTGAGGTCTGAGTGGGAGTGGAGCGGAGAATTAAAGTGACAGACGACTGGAAGCTCGGGGGGGCCCTTACGGATTGAACGGAGGTGTTCCGCAAAGCGATCACCCAATCTGCGTTTGGTCTGTCCAATGTAGAGCAGACCGCATCGTGAACAGCGAATACAGTATACTAAATTGCAAGAAGTACAAGTAAATCGCTGTTTCACCTGGAAGGTGTGTTTGGGGCCCAGAACATGGGGAAGGGTGGAGGTAAAAAGGCATGTGTTGCATCTCCTGCACTTGCACGGGAAGGTGCCGGGCGAAGGGGGAGGGGTGTTGGGGGTGATAGAGGAGTGGACCAGGGTATCACGGAGGGAACGGTCCCTTTGGAATGCTGAAAGGGGAAGTGAGGGGAAGATATGTTTGGTGGTGGGATCACGCTGGAGGTGGAGGAAATATCAGAGGATGACCCGTTGAATGTGGAGGCTGGTGGGGTGAAAGGTGAGGACAAGGGGAACTCTATTGTGGTTCCGGGAGGGAGGGGCAGGGGTGAGGGCAGAAGTGCGGGCGATAGAACGGACATGGTCAAGGGCCGTGTCAACCAGAGTAGAGGGGAATTCCAGGTTGAGGAAAAAGGAAGACATGTCGGAAGCACTGGTATGGAAGGTGGCATCGTCAGAGCAGATGTGGCGGAGATGGAGAAACTGGGAGAATGGAATAGAGTCCTTATATGAAGTGTGGTGGGAGGAAGTGTAGTCCAGGTAGCTGTGGGAGTCAGTGGGCTTGTAGCAAATGTTTGTCAATAAGCTATCCCCAGAGATGGAGACGGAGAAGTCGAGGAAGTAAAGGGAAGAGTCGGAGATGGACCATGTGAAGGTGAGGGAAGGGTGGAAATTGGAAGCAAAGTAAATGAAATGATCTAGTTCAGGGCGAGAGCAGGAAACGGCATCGATACAGTCATCAATGTATCGGAAAAAGAGGTGAGTGAGGGGACCTGAGTAGGACTGGAACAAAGAGTGTTCCACATATCCCACGAAAAGGCAGGCATAGCTAGGACCCATGCAGGTTCCCATAGCAAAACCTTTGATTTGGAGGAAGTGAGTGGAGCCAAAGGAGATGTTGTTCAATGTGAGAACAAGTTCAGCCAGGCGGAGGAGGGTGGTGGTGGATGGGGACTGGTTGGGCCTTTGTTCAAGGAAGAAGCGGAGCACCTTCAGGCCATCCTGGTGCGGGGTGGAGGTGTCGAGGGATTGTACGTCCATAGTGAAAAGGAGGTGGTTGGGGCCAGGAAACTGGAAACTGTTAAAGTGGCGGAGGGCGTCGGAAGAGTCGCGGATGTAGGTGGGAAGAGACTGGACAAGGGGAGAAAAAATAGGGTCGAGATAGGAAGAGATAAGTTCCGTGGGGCAAAAACAGGCTGAAACGATGGGTCTACCAGGGCAGTCCTGTTTGTGGATCTTGGGAAGGAGGTAGAAGCTGGCTGTGTGCGGTTGGGGAACTATGAGGTTGGCGGCCGTGGGGGGAAGATCTCCAGAGGAGATGAGGTCAGTGACAGTCTTGGAAACGGTGGCTTGATGTTCGATAGTGGGGTCATGGTCCAGGCGGAGGTAGGAGGAAGTGTCGGAGAGTTGATGCACCTGTCAATGTGCCCAGATAGATGCACCTGTCACTGTGCCAAGATAGATGCACATGTCACTGTGCCCCAAGTAGATACACCTGTCACTGTGCCCCAGATAGATGCACCCGTGACTGTGCCCAGATAGATGAAACTGTCACTGTGCCCAGATAGATGCACCTGTGACTGTGCCCAGATAGTTGCACCTGTGACAGTGCCCAGATAGATGCACCTGTCACTGTGCCCAGATAGATGCATCTGTGAGGCTGTAGAGAGGGCTTTAAACTAACTAGTGGGGGGGAGGTTCCTAGAGAGCAAATAATAAAAATGACAACAGAGAAGGTCATAGACTTAGGTAGCAGTGGGGAAATTAAAAACCAGAGCGTGTCAGGAAGGGGCAGAAGGTATGGAGTAAAAGGTAAAGTAATAAAAAGGGCAAAAGCAGGAACTAAGTGTCACAAAACATATTTGAAAGTTCTCTATCTGAATGCACGTAGCATTCGTAACAAAATAGACGAGTTAATGGCACAAATAACTGCATATGGGTATGATCTTGTGGCCATTACAGAAACATGGCTGCAGGGTGACAATGCCTGGGAATTAAACATACCAGGTTATTTAATGATCAGGAAGGACAGGCAGGAAGGAAGGGGAGGTGGGGTGGCTATGTTAATAAAGGAAGGAATCACTGTAATACAGAGAAATGATATTGGGTCAAAAGATCAGGATAATGAAACAGTTTGGGTGGAGGTAAGGAATAATAAGGGGAAAAAAACACTAGTGGGTGTAGTCTATAGGCCTCCGAACAGTTGCAACTCTGTTGGACGGAGTATCAATCAGGAAATAGTTGAAGCTTGTAATAAGGGAGCATCTATAATTATGGGGGATTTTAACTATCATAGTAATTGGACAAATCAAATTGGGCAGGGCTGCCTTGAGGATGAGTTCATTGAGTGTATTAGGGATGGGTTTCTTGAGCAGTATGTAACTGAACCGACCAAGGGGCAAGCAACCTTAGATCTGGTCCTGTGTAACGAGACATGATTAATTAAAAATGTCCTAGTAAAGGATCCCCTTGGAATGAGTGACCATAACATGGTTGAATTCCATATTCAATTAGAAGGTGAGAAGGTTGGATCACAAACAAACGTGCTAAGCTTGAATAAAGGAGACTATGAAGGTATGAGAGCGGAATTGAGTAGAGTGGATTGGGAAAATAGATTAAAGGGTGTACATTTAAGGAGTTATTTTACAACTTCCAAAAAATATATATTCCACTGAGAAGAAAAGGGTGTAAAAGAAAAGACAGCCATCCGTGGCTAAGTAAAGAAATTAAGGATAGTATTCGACTAAAAACAAGGGCATATAAGGTAGCCAAATCTAGTGGGAGGATAGAGGATTGGGAAAACTTTAAAAGACAGCAAAAAATAACAAAAAGATTGATTAAGAAAGGGAAGATAGATTATGAAAGTAAATTAGCAAAAAATATAAAAACAGATAGTAAGAGTTTTTATCGTTATATAAAAAGAAAAAGGGTGGCTAAAGTAAATGTTGGTCCCTTAGAGGATGAGACCGGGAAATTAATGGTGGGAAATATGGAGATGGCAAAAACACTGAATGAATATTTTATATCAGTCTCTACAATAGAAGACACTAAGAATATCCCAACACTGGACAAACAGGGGGCTAAATGGGGGGAGGAGCTAAACACAATCAAAATCACTAAGGAAGTGGTACTCGGTAAAATAATGGGACTCAAGGCGGATAAATCACCTGGACCTGATGGCTTACATCCTAGGGTCTTGAGGGAAGTGGCGGTAGGGATTGTGGATGCATTGGTAATAATTTTCCAAAACTCCCTGGACTCGGCAAAGGTCCAGCCAGACTGGAAAACTGCTAATGTAACACCCTTATTTAAAAAGGGCAGTAGACAGAAGGCTGGAAACTACAGACCGGTTAGCCTAACATCTGTGGTAGGTAAAATTTTGGAGTCCATTATTAAGGAGACAGTAACAGGACATTTGGATAATCATAATTTAATAGGACAAAGTCAGCATGGTTTTATGAAGGGGAAGTCATGTTTGACAAATTTGCTGGAGTTCTATGAGGAAGTAACATATAGGGTGGATAAAGGGGAACCAGTGGACGTAGTGTATTTAGACTTCCAGAAGGCATTTGACAAGGTGCCACACAAAAGATTATTGCTTAAGATAAAAAATCACGGGATTGGGGGTAATATTCTGGCATGGATAGAGGATTGGCTATCTAACAGAAGGCAGAGAGTTGGGATAAATGGTTCATTCTCAGGCTGGCAATCAGTAACTAGTGGTGTTCCGCAGGGGTCAATGCTGGGTCCCCAACTCTTTACAATCTATATTAATGATTTGGAGGAGGGGACTGAGTGTAACATATCAAAGTTTGCAGATGATACTAAGATGGGAGGGAAAGTAGTGAGTGAGGAGGACATAAAAAACCTGCAAGGGGACATAGACAGGCTAAGTAAGTGGGCAGAGATTTGGCAGATGGAATACAATACTGGAAAGTGTGAGGTTATGCACTTTGGCAGGAAAAATCGTAGAGCAAGTTATTATCTTAATGGCAAGAAACTGGAAAGTACTGAAGTACAAAGGGATCTGGGGGTCCTGGTGCACGAAACTCAAAAGGTTAGTATGCAGGTGCAGCAAGTGATTAAGAAGGCCAATGGAATGTTGGCTTTCATTGCTAGGGGGATAGAATATAAAAATAGGGAGGTATTGCTTCAGTTGTACAAGGTATTGGTGAGACCGCACCTGGAATACTGCGTACAGTTTTGGTGTCCATACTTAAGAAAGGACATACTTGCTCTCGAGTCAGTACAAAGAAGGTTCACTCGGTTAATCCTGGGGATGAGGGGATGGACATATGAGGAGAGGTTGAGTAGATTGGGACTCTACTCATTGGAGTTCAGAAGAATGAGAGGCGATCTTATTGAAACATATAAGATTGTGAAGGGGTTGGATCGGGTGGATGCGGGGAGGATGTTCCCGATGATGGGTGAAACTAGAACTAGGGGGCATAGTCTTTGGATAAGGGGCTGCTCTTTCAAAACTGAGATGAGGAGGAACTACTTCACTCAGAGGGTGGTAGATCCATGGAATATGCTGCCCCAAAAAGCTGTAGAAGCTACATCATTACATAAATTTAAAACAGAAATAGACAGTTTCCTAGAAGTACAGGGAATTACGGGCTACGGGGAGCGGGCAGGAATTTGGACATGAGTCTAGGTTCGGATCGGTCATGGCCCTGTGGGTAGCGGAGCAGGCCCAGGGGCCGTGTAGCCTGATCCTGCTCCGATTTCGTGTGTCTAATTCTGTTAGATTCAGGAGATGGTTCTGTGATAGTAGATTGGCGGTTAGGATCAGATCAGCCATGATCTTACTGAATGGCGGAGCAGGCTCGAGGGGCCGATTGGCCTACTCCTGCTCCTATTTCTTATGTTCTTATGTTCTTATGTGACTGTGTCCAGGTAGTTGTACCTGTCACTGTGCCCAGATAGATGCACCTGTGACTGTGCCCAGATAGTTGTAAGAGTCACCGTGCCCAGATAGATGCACCTGTCACTGTGCCCAGATACATGCAGCTGTGACTGTACGCAGATAGTTGTACTTGTCACGGTGCCCAGATGGATGCATCTGTCACTGTGCCCCAGATAGATACACCTGTGACTGTGCCTAGATAGATACATCTGTCACTGTGTCCCAGATAGATACACCTCACACATTGCCCAGAGAGATGCACCTGTGACTGTGCCCAGATAGATGCACCTGTCATTGTGCTCCAGATAGATACACCTGTCACTGTGCCCAGGTACATGCACCTGTCACTGTGCCCCAGATAAGTACACCTGTGACTATGCCCAGATAGATGCACCTGTCACTGTGCCCAGACAAATGTACCTGTCACTGTGCTCCAGATAGATGTACCTGTCATTGTGCTCCAGATAGATACACCTGTCACTGTGCTCCAGATAGATACACCTGTCACTGTGCCCAGATAGAATCACTTGTCACTGTGCCCAGTTAGATGCACCTGTCACTGTGCCCAGATAGATGCACCTCTCACTGTGCCCCAGATAGATACACATGTCACTGTGCCCCAGATAAATACACCTGTCACTGTGCCCAGATAGATGCACCTGTCACTGTGCCCAGATAGATGCACTGGTCATTGTGAGCCAGATTGATGCACCTGTCATTGTGCTCCAGATAGATACACCTGGCACTGTGCCCCAGATAGATATACCTGTCACTGTGCCCCAGATTGATTCACCTATTACTGTGCCCAGATAGATGCACCTGTCACTGTGCTCCAGATAGATACACCTGTTACTGTGCCCAGATAGATGCACCTGTCACTGTGCCCCAGATAGATACACATGTCACTGTGCCCCAGATAAATACACCTGTCACTGTGCCCAGATAGATGCACCTGTCACTGTGCCGAGATAGATGCACCGGTCATTGTGAGCCAGATTGATGCACCTGTCATTGTGCTCCAGATAGATACACCTGTCACTGTGCCCCAGATAGATATACCTGTCACTGTGCCCCAGATTGATTCACCTATTACTGTGCCCAGATAGATGCACCTGTCACTGTGCCCCAGATAGATACACCTGTGACTGTGCCCAGATAGATACACCTGTCACTGTGCCCAGATAGATGCACCTGTCACTGTGCCCAGATAGATGCACCTGTCACTGTGCCCAGATAGATGTACCTGTCATTGTGCTCCAGATAGATACACCTGTCACAGTGTTCCAGATAGATACACCTGTCACTGTGCTCCAGATAGAATCACCTGTCACTGTGTCGAGATAGATGCACCTGTCACTGTGCCCCGGATAGATACACCTGCGACTGTGCCCAGATAAATGCGCCAGTCACTGTACCCCAGATAGATACACCTGTGACTGTGCCCAGATAGATGCACCTGTTACTGTGCCCAGATAGATGCACCTGTCACTGTGCCCCAGATAGATACACCTGTTACTGTGCCCCAGATAGATGCACCTTTCACTGTGCCCCAGATAGATGCACCTGTCACTGTGCCCCAGATAGATGCACCTGTCGCTGTGCCCTGATAGATACACCTGTCACTCTGCCCCAGATAGATGCACCTGTCACAGTGCCGCAGATAGATACACCTCTCACTGTGCCCCAGATAGATACACCTATCACTGTGCCCAGATAGTTGCACCGGTGACTGTGCCCAGATAGATGCACCTGTCACTGTGTCCCAGATAGATGCACCTGTCACTGTGCCCCAGATAGATACACCTGTCACTGTGCCCCAGATAGATGCACCGGTGACTGTGCCCAGATAGATGCACCTGTCACTGTGCCCCAGATAGCTACACCTGTAATTGTGCCTCAGATAGATACACCTGTCACTGTGCCCCAGATAGCTGCACCTGTCACCGTGCCCTGATAGATACACCTGTCACTGTGCCCCAGATAGATGCACCGGTGACTGTGCCCAGATAGATGCACCTGTCACTGTGCCCCAGATAGCTACACCTGTAATTGTGCCTCAGATAGATACACCTGTCACTGTGCCCCAGATAGCTGCACCTGTCACCGTGCCCTGATAGATACACCTGTGACTGTGCCCAGATAGATGCACCTGTCACCGTGCTCTGATAGATACACTTGTCACTCTGCCCCAGATAGATGCACCTGTCACAGTGCCCCAGATGTTTCACCTGTCACTGTGCCCCAGATAGATGCACCTGTCACCGTGCCCTGATAGATGCACCAGGTTTGTATCAAAATGGCATTTGGAGATTTTTGTTTTCCATCCATGGGTGTTAAATTGGGCCACTTAGCAAATGTTCTATAGGCTCTCTGCAGCCACATAAGGTTTCAAAATATGGTCCAAGAAGCGTGAGCACAGATCCAAAGGGAAGTGCACAGGATTCCATCTTTGTAAAGGAGTTTTTGTGTGCGCACCTCACCGCCACTAGCAACATGCAGAGCAGCCAGATCATGACGCGAATCAGTGTGCAAAACCGATTTGAAGCCAGTGCTGCCATTTTCCAACTTCATACTCCAGTCAATGCCCTGTCTTAACGTCACACAGCTTAACAAGTTGTTAAATAGTATGAACGGCCCCCCACTGCCAACCGCTAACCCGCCACCCCCAGTCAGGACTAGTGCATGAGACAACTTTGGTTCACAAAAAAGATCATGACAGAAATCTGTCAACTACTGCAGCCACAACTGCAGCCTCAAAGCAGGGCAAGGACAACATTGCCTATGGGTGTCAAGGTTGAATACCTGCCAGTGTGTGTGAGCTATGGGTTGTGGGTGTGAGGCTTGCAACAGTGCTAAGTGTGTGAGGGTGAGGCAAAGCATATGAATTGAAGGGTTGAATACTGATTGATGGAGTTTGTTTGTAGGTGGATGATGGGGATGTGGTGAATTGAGCAGTGGATGAAGATAGTGGTGCTGTTGGTAGGATATGCCATTTGAAGATTGAACTCACTCACTTTGACAACTTGTGTTAAATCATGAAACTTCTTCCTCTATTGCATTCATGTTTGTGGAGTTATACTCCTGACCTTGACCTGCTCCGTTACTTCCTCCCGGTGCCTCCTGAGCATCTGTCTGGAGGGCCTCCGATACCTCTGCGGATACATGACATCTCTACTTCTTTCTGTGTCTTGCACCAAGGCCTCCAGTGCATCATCAGAAAATCTTAGTGCTCGCTTTCTCACAGATTGAGCCACCTTGACAAAAATTTCAAAATCAATTCACTTTCTGACACCACTTCCAGCAGCCACAATGCACCTCCCCTTTAAAAGGTGCAGGCTGCCTTTAAGTAGCGCTAGCCACTTGCAATATTGGTACCCCCTGCAGATGCGGGCAGCCAATGAACGGCGCGGGAAGCACTGGATGCATGCAGCAATCGTGGAAATCAGCAGGCAGCACCAATTTAAGGTCCTGCCTGCAGTGCGATGAATGGGCGCGAGTTAATTGCGGACCGCGGTCCCACCAATGTTCCCTCTAAGCTGTGCATGTGCGCAGCCACGCAGTAATCTGCAAGGTCCCGCGCAGGCCGCTCACAAGCTTTTCCATTTGAAATGCCGCGCACGCGCAGAGAATTTAAAGGGACTGTGCATTGAAATAAACAGGCTGCGCACAACAAAGATAATTTAGAGGGAACATTGATCCCCATGCCCTTTTTCGGGGGTTAGTCAGTTTAACTCCCAGCATCTGCAGACAAGCAGCGATTTCTCCTTATGATTGTGGACAAAAATGAAACCAGATTCTCCGAAAGAAAAAATTGAAACAGGTTTATCAGCTTCTTCACAGAAGACAGAAAGAGCCTTCTCTCAGTATTCTAAAAGACATATTAATCATTCCATCAAACCAGAGGGATCAGTGGCTCCGAGCCATCTAGGTTTGTTTCCTCATGTCATTCAAACTGTCAGCAGCTTAGCAAAGTTGTACGTCTTTGTTATCACGTGCTCTTTTCTGTAGAGTTAAACATCGATAGCTGTCTGCCTTTGTTACTGTATTGCACTGACTACAGAGGTTTGATTCTACCATGTTAATATTTATTAATGTTGTGCAAGGTTCCTGTTGCTCAAAGCTAAATCAGTATCTTGTTAATTCTAAAAGCTAGGTTTGATGATTACCCTGATGATAATCACATTTAAAACTACACTGTAATATTCAACATCATATTGAAATAATTATCTTCTTTAGAAGGATTTTGTGCATCTTACCTTGTCCCTGGGGTCTCTAAAGCAGGTTATGGATTAACTGGTAACTATCATCAAAACCTTTAACCTTCAATTGCTATGGGGTGATTATTCACTAATTTGACCTGTTTTTATTGATGGGTAACTCAGTGCAAAAATTACAATTTCACTGCAAAATAAAACCGGACAAACTCCAATCAGTCCTTCCTACATCTCGCCCACTTTGTGTTGAATTTAAACCAGACTGACAGAGTGCAAAAGTAAACTACTGTTCACAACTCCTGAATCTCTGTACATGGGTTCCCTGTGTGTTTGTGCACACATATGCATATGTATGTTTCAATGTGTGTTTGCTTATGTGTATAGGAATATAGGAACAGGAGTAACCCATTCAGCCCCTCGAGACAGTTCGGCCATTCAATCAGATTGTGAGTGATCTGTACCTCAATTCCATTTACCCGCCTTTGTTCCGTATCCCTTGATACCCTTAGCTAGCAAAAATCTATCAATGTCAGCCTTAAAAATTACAATTGACTCAGCATTTTGGGGAAAAGAGTTCCAGATTTCCTTTATCCTTTGTGTGAAAAACTGCTTCCTGACTTCGTACAGTGAAGATGAGTTTGTGTTTTCTTCACACTGACATCTATCTGAGCAGATGGTCAAAGAACAGTTTGCATGTTTCAGTGAGACTGACATATCATATTGGGTTTGAATAGTAATGGAGTGAATGGAGAATTTGCCACTCGATGTGGTAAAGCCTGAGTCCAAGGGAACTATAATGGAGTCTTCAAAAGCATTTCCACTTGCCTCCAATATCACAGAGGTTCATTCAGCTTGGTGAGCTGAGCAGAGATCCATTAACTGCAGAAATAATTACCGGATTGGGGCAAGATAATTGATTGAATTGGATCAGCCAGAAAAGCTGACTGAATGACTTGGAAACTGTCCTGTGTGTATGGGAGGGGGCAACAAAATAGTCAGGGTTCAGCATTGAAATACCAACTTTTACAGGTTGTTTTTGATGCTTAGCCTTCAACAGACCACTCTCCAGAATTCCCTCCCTAAAACCCGCTGCCCCTCTGTTTCTCTTGTCCATTAAAAATCTCCTCAAAACATATGCCTTCAGCCAAGCTTTTGGTTGGCTCTCCTAATTTCTTCTTTCCCAGCTCTAATTCCAATTTTGATGTGCCTGTTCATGAAGTGTGTGGGATATTTTTACGTTAACGCCATTATATAAGTGAAGGTTGTTGTTCTCCATGTCAGCTGTGTCTCAGTGGGTAGCACTCTCGCCTCTGAGTCAGAAGGTTGTGGGTTCAGGTCCCACTCCATGGAACTTGAGCACAAAATAGGCTGACACTTCAGTGCGGTACTGAGGGAATGCTACATTGGCAGAGGTGCCGTTTTCCAGATGAGACGTTAAACCGCTCAGGTGGATGTAAAAAATCCCATGACACTGTTTCGAAGAAGAGCAAGGGAATTCTCCCCAGTGTCCTGGCCAATGTTTATCATTCGATCACCATCACTAAAACAGATTGGCCCAGAAATTCCAGAACGGGGCTTGCAGCGCGTGCAAGCCCCGTATTGGCACTTACCCCGTGCTCATGCCGATCAGCTTCTGGGACGCCTGAACTTGCAGAAATAGAAAGCACATTCCCGGGCTGCTAAGGATTTTTACATGCAAAGCAGCAGTTTAAATAGGTTTTTGGAAGTTTTTTGAAGATTTTGGTAACTTTTATAAACTTTTTAAAATGTTTACATTATTTTGAGTAATCTGAAGTAGTTTTAAAGAGAATTAAAGCAATTTAAAGACTTTTAAAAGCCCTAAAAGAATTTTTTTAATTCCATTTATTTATTTAGCAATGTCGTCGTCATACGTGTCTTCACACTGTTCCCTTTGGGGAACTGTATGAAGTGGTGGAAGGATTTATGGCCATGATTAACGCTCATTCCGTGACCGTAACCATCTTTGAACCAGCCATTAGGGCGGTTAGTCCTATGGCGGGAGGGTTTTACGGGCTCCCACAAGCTATACAAGGAGGGGGGGCCACCCACACCCACGGACGCAAATATCCCACTGGATGTCAACCCAGAATTTAGAGCCGGAGCTCCGACTCCACTTGCCGGGACTGTCTGGAGCGGGGTTCGAAACCCTACCCTGATCTGGCCCAGCGGCGGGGATCCTACCGCTATGACAAAGGCCCAATCCGATTAGCAACGTGAAATGGCAGCATAGGGCTCCAGTCACGGGGAGGGAAAAGGCGCAGGAAACGTATGGGTGTCACCTTTTGTGCGGAGTGGGCCTTTTGCGTAGCAGTAAGCATCCCCGCCGCTGGGCCAGAAGGAGTAGGGTTTTGAACCCCACTCCAGACAGTCCCGGCAAGTGGAGTCGGAGCTCCAACTTTAAATTCTGGGTGGACATCCAGCGGGATACTTGCGTCCGTGGGTGTTGGTGCCCCCCCCCCCCTCAGATGGGTTGTGGGAGCCCGTAAAACCCTCCCGCCATAGGACTAACCACCCTAATGGCTGGTTCAAAGATGGTTACGGTCACGGAATGAGCGTTAATCACGGCCATAAATCCTTCCACCACTTCATACAGTTCCCCAAAGGGAACAGTGTGAGGATACGTACGATGATGACCTCTTGCGCAATGCACCTCCTTGGGCCCTCAGTCGCAGATGCGAGGGGGCAAGTCGTGCAATTGTTAAATTTTTTATTTTATTGACATGTAAAATGTTGGCCCAGTAATTCCCTTCCAAATGCGCTAGTACGGTCGGGGTACTTAGGCATCTGGCCGGATGAAATGCCGGTTTTCAGCATTCACAGTGCATGTGGGGAAAACCGGCATTTCCTGTCCTCTGAACGAAGGGGTTCAGAGGCAGAACGCGTGCGACTGCACAGGCAGCGCATGCGCAGTATAATTCGCCGCTTTCATTAATGCTTTCACTGAGGTCCAGTCATTACAACTTACACATGAAAAAAGCATGGGTACAGTTGCTCCACAGGCTGCGGAGGAAGATATTTCTTATCATGGAGCTTCTGAAAGTATGTATGTCTGTATATATTCCTTTGCGTGTTATGTATATATTCCTTTATTTATGTGTATGAATGTATTATTTAATTATGACTTTCAGAGAAAGTAACTTATTGGAAAATCATAATTAAAAACATACATTCATACACATTAGTAAAGGAATATAAAGCATACATACATATACGTAAAGGAATATATGTGGACATACATACATAACTCATTCTCACATTCCATTCACACAGCCGCAATTGCTCCTTCTACCTACCGTTCTGAAAACCCTTTTAAAAAAAAAATTTAAACTTTAAAACTTACTTAAAATTTCTTAAAATAACTTCCCTCCCTTTCCCAAACAAAAATATTGAATTTCAAAAGCTCCACGATAAAATATATCTTCCTCCGCAGCCAATGAACAACTTTACACTTGCTTTTTTCACGTGTAACTTCTAATGACTTACCCTCACGGATTTCATGAATGAAATCCACGAAGTTCACTGCGCAAGCGCTGCCTGTGCAGTCGCACGCGCTCGAGGTCTGGAAATGCCGGCGTTCCCCGCATGCGCTGTTCATGCTGAACGCCGGCATTTCCAACGGCCAGAAGCGTGAGTAAGCCGACCGTACTCACGCTTCTGGCCTGGAATTTCTGGCCCATTATCTGGTCATTATCTCATTGCTGTTTGTGGGACCTTGCTGTGTGCAAATTGGCTACACTTCAAAAGTACTTCATTTGCTGTAAAGAATTTTGGGACAGCCTGAGGTTGTGAAAGGCGCTATATAAATGCAAGTCTTTCGTTCTTTCTTCTTGCTGTTGCTTAGGACCTCCTGTGTTTCACTGCGGGTTCTTCTGCCGCAGAGCACAATCAGGATGACTAAGATGTTGAGACAAACGCAAACTCATGTCCAGGAGAAGATCCATGTCTCTTTGGCAGAGGAAACATGAGCAGCTCCAGTCGCCGAGGTTAAAAGGTTTGTTTTGAATCCAGTGAACCTGCGCCAAAAGAGTCAATTAAAATGCCATTTTCTTCGGTTTGGTGTATTATAAACGCACTGAACTGCTGACAACAACCTCCCACTAAATTAATTCACACTGAAGGGTGAGGTCTTCTGTCATCAGAGGTTGTAACATTTCAGAATCAGCTTTGTTGAAGCAGTTGGAAATATTGTTGTGCTGAGATGTAGGTGTACATGAGGATAATTCCAGTAAGCACCATTCTTTGTCATACACCCACCCACTGTCATTGGCCGTGACTAATGAAACCTCCACGGGGCTCAGGGTGGATTTTCATATTATACAATAACTCAGAATGTTCCTCCACCTGTCCAATTTCTATTAGATTATATCAACTAACGTTTCAGCGCTGCATAAAAAAAACATGAAAGCAGTACTTGCAAGCTGCGATACACTGGTTTTCTGTATTAGTGGATCTCGGGGGCTTTTCAGTCTTGAACCACAAATGAATCAGCACCTTATTCCTTTCAAAAACTTTAATGGATGCGTAAAAGAAAATGTACGGGTAACTTTTCCACTTCTGCACTCCCAGTGTGAAGCCTTGCGTAGTGCGAGCTCAGCTTGGCCAATCAACAACCACTGTATAGTGCGTTTAATGTAGTAAAACGTCCCAAGGTGCTACACTGGACCGTGAATTAGACCAAAATTGACATCATGTGCACACAACCCCAATTTTCCAGTTATTAACTTTAAAGGACAGAAAATCAGGGTCTGCTTGCATGCGATTTCCTGATGTATGCACCCCGTAGGCGAGGCTCCACAGTGGCAGCACACAAGTGGAAAGATTTACCCTTAAATGTTTTTGGTTAAAGATCGCTAGGTAGGGAGAGAATGCAAAAAGATGCTGTAGGAAGAATTGAAACTGCTTTGGAAGCTCTGGGTCTATTTACGATCCTCAGCAGAAGCTTTTCCTTTTTATTTGCGAAGTTTTTAAAAACTTACGTCACCATTTTTCTACAAATAGCAAATGTGGAAAATCCTCTCCTTCACAGACAGAACTGGTGAAGCTGCTGTCAACGAACAATGTGACAGTATAAGCTGTGAAGCGGTGAGACTTTGCACCCAACACAAAGCAAAGGATCAGACGTGCAGATCAGCGCACCCGATTCATGACTTCTCCGGTACGAAAGAAATTACATTCATATAGCGCCTTTCACAATTTCAGGACATCCCAAAGCACGTTACAGACAATGAAGTACTTTTGAAGTGAAGTCACTGTTGTAATATAGGAAATACGGCAGCCAATTTGCACAAAACAAGGTCCCACAAACAGCAAGATGGAAATGGGCAGAAAATCTGTTTTAGTGATATAGGTTGAGAGAGAATTCCCCATCTCTTCTTTGGAATAGTGTAATGGGATTTTTTTACATCCAGCTGAGGGGGCAGACGGGGCCTTGGTTTGACATCTCATCCAAAAGACAGCACCTCAGACAGTGCAGCACTCCCTCAGTACTGCACTGGAGTGTCAGTCTAGATTTTGGAGTGGGACTTGAACCCACAACATGCTGACTCAGAGGCGAGAGTGCTACTAACTGAACCATGGCTCACACCTTATACGGCTGGGAAATCAACAGCATTGTGAACGTGATTTGTGCAGCTCTTGAGTGAGGCCCCTTATTCAGTTACTTAGATGGTGAACTGCTTTTACTAGCAGTGTAAAAGACAATAAACGGGGTTGTGTGCGATTAAAGACTGAATTTCTTTTTATACAGGTCACTCCAGACAAACAGAAACTATAGTTTCACTTTATTATGTCTTAAAGTCTTTGCCAACAGTTATGACCTCATTGGTTGCTTACAATTAAAGTTTATTGATAATAGTTCTAATGTCATGATACCATATGCTCACTTTTTCACGATTCATGTGTGGTGATTGAATAAAGATGTACTTAATATAAGGTTGCTGGCAGTGATTTTACATTACTCCATGTTGCAGCTGGTGAATAATCCCATCTCGAATAAAACTCCAGTAAATGAATGCACATATTTTAATCATCATGCTGAATAAACTATGTGATTATGTGTTTATTTTACTGATTCTGGGCAGCAGCTGTCATTCATATCGAACGATAAGGTGTGCTAGCTGTCCTTGCCAAGTGTAATAGATCTGTAAAATGTAACTACTTATTAAATGAGTGAAGAAACAGCATTAATGCAGCCATTGCTCCTGCGACATGTAATTAATTCTGAAAGCATTATTGAAGGATTTTAGAGTTCTGCAATGCAATCTGTAGAGCAGAGATTAGGTAGTGCCTCACCAATGGGGAGTGCAGGATAGGCGCTGTCTGGTGATTCTCCATCTGATGGATTTCTCGATATTTGTTTCTGGTGGCCATGACTCCATGCCAAGAGCACACATTTGCAAAATGATCCCCTAGGAACAAGATTAGGGACACCTCTAAGCTGCTTTTTTATCATGTAAAGATCCTGGTACCCATAGTCTTTCCTATAATTCATAGAATTACATAGAATGCACAGCTCAGAAACAGGCCATTCGGCTCAACTGGCCTGTGTCAGTGTTTATGCTCTACACAAGCCTCGTCCCACCCTACTTCAGCTAACTCTATCAGCATATCCTTCTATTCCTTTCTCCCTCGTATAATTATCTAGCTTCCCCTTAAATGCATCTTTCTACTTGCCTCAACTACTCCATGTGGTAGCGAGCTCCACATTCAAACCACTCTCTGGGTCAGATGCTCAAATCCAATCAACTTAGTTACCATTCTTTGTACTCTCTCCCAGCCCATGATTTCTCCACTGTGGTATGCTGCACAGAACAGTACTACAGTAAATTGATTCATTTTCTATTTTCCACTTAAAGTATGATCTGCAAGTCAACTTGGGCATATTTACTTCATTAGCACAGAATTTAAAAGACCTTTTATTAAGTAAGTAGAATGCACATTTAATGATATAAGGATTGTAGCCAAACTCAAATTCACTCAAAATGTATTCTAGATAATACATAATTCAAACTATGTTATGACGGTAGAAGTTTGGAAATTTTATTTCTGCAGATGCCTGGAGCTCCTATTGGCAAAGGAGTGTTCAACTATTTCATTAAAATCATCCTGAAGCTTCCTAAGTTTAAGAGGCTGTCCTACAATGCCCAAGTATCTGGCTTAAGTGTCTTTCAGATGAGACTTGAAACCAAGGCTCCATCTGCGTGTTCAGGAGGATGTAAAAGATCAATTTTTGAAGAAGAGTAGGGAATTCTTCCAGTCTCTGGGCCAACAATTATCCCTCAACTAACTCCACCAAACATATTCATTGGACATTTAACTTATTGTGGTTTGTCAAATTTGCTGTGTACAAATTGGCTGCTGTGTTTGCCCACGTTACCACAGTAGCTGCACTTCAAGAACACATCCATTGGCTGTGAAGCACATGGCATGTCCTGAGGATGTGAAAGACACAATAACCATTCAAATATTTCTTTCTTCAAGCCTGGCACTTTAACCTAGCCCAGATGTGGAAGCTGCCAGCCCTAGACATGTGGAGACCTAATTAAAATGGGAAAGTCACGAGCCGATGACGTAATTGGCACTGTGACACGATTTTAACTCCAGGGCCTGCACAGCACCGAACGAGACAACAAAGGTAAGTGGTATTTTAAAACATCTTTTTAAGGTTCCGCCTGGTCCAGGAAGGAATCCTTGAACCACCTCTCCCCCGGGCTTACCCTCCAACAGCCCCCTTCTCTAGCCACAATTGGCCTGGTCACCACATTTCCTCACATATCTTTCCGGAGTCTGTTCCCTTGGGTTCCTGGCGATGGCGGTCTCCTGTCTGCTTTCCTGCTCCCTTCCGCCGGCTGTTATGTTATTCCCACCAGCTTCGGGCAAAAAGGCAGTCCAGGGAAATGCAAATGAGCCCCGGGAGTTAGAATGGCCTGGATCTCACACTCAGCTGTCCACATGTTTCCCATCCACCTTGAGTAAAAATTGGGGTTTTAGTTCAGTAACGCGCAGGTGAGTCACAAGTATGCTCTCTGGAAAAAATTAGGCTCTAAAAATTCAACTCCGCCCAAAACGGCACAATGTCAACAGAGCAACCGCTCTACCCGCCAGTTCGTGCCTCCATGAGGCTCGAGTTCGGGTCTCATTTAAATTCCACCAGCAAACTGCAAGTGTCAAACGGGCATACACCACTGCAGCTCACTGGTTGTGGGAGGGGAGGAATTGACTTGCAGAGAGAGGCGATTTCTGGAGGGGTGCAGTGGAAAGTGAGTCCTCAAACAGGCTGCCAGAATGCCAGAGTTATTTTTTATAGGTCCCAGGAGAAGCACTCAACATTCCCTGGGCCTCTTTCTCAACGGCCTCTTTACAGACCACTGCTTAGACTCCTTAATGGTTTGTACAACTGGGTGGGGCAAAGTTGGAGCAAGCGTCGAGCAAGGGCGGGGCAGGGGCAGGGCAATCTCTGCCCATTTGTACCTAAGTTTTGCAATTCAGATCCCACAACTGACCTAGGACTCCAATTTGCATATCTAAGCAGCCTTTTGCCTGTTTTAGGGAGGCAGGCTGCTCGCCCATTTATAGGCATGCCTGAACATGACATCAGGAGGTCCTTGAGTGGCAATGGGCGGTCGAGGTGTCCCTTTGATTTTCAGCTGCTGGCCGCCAATTTATCAGGCACCAAACAGACTGGCGTGAATTAAATTTGTCTTCCTAGAAAACAGCAAAATACTGTATATATAAAGAAAGAAAGAAAGGCTTGCATCTATATAGCGCCTTTCATGACCTCAGAACGTCCCAAAGCGCTGTACAGCCAATAATGTACTTTTGAAGTGTAATCACTGTTGATGCCAGCTGCGGCCTCTGAGTCAGAAGGTTGTCGGTTCAAATCCCACTCCAGAGGCTTAAGCACAAAAATCTAGGCTGACACTCCAGTGCAGTGCTGAGGGATTGCTGCACTGTCGGAGGTGCTGTCTTTTGGATGAGATGTTAAACCGAGGCCCCGTCTTCTCTCTCAGGTGGACACAAAAGATCCCATGGCACTATTTCAAAGAAAAGCAGGGGAGTTATCCCCAGTATCCCAGCCAATATTTATCCCTCAAACAACATCACTAAATGACCTGGTCATTATCACATTGCTGTTTGTGGGACCTTGCTGCGTAATTGGCTGCCACGTTTCCTACATTACAACAGTGACTACACTTCAAAAGTACTTCATTGGCTGTAAAGCACTTTGGGCCGTCCTGAGGTTGTGAAAGTCGCTGTAGAAATCCGAGTCTTTCTTTTTAATGTAGGAAACGTGGCAGCCAATTTGCGCATAGCAAACCGCAATGTGATAATCACCAGATAATCTGTTTTAGTGATGTGGTTTGAAGGATAAATATTGACCAGGACGCTGGGGATAACTCCCCTGCTCTTCTTCAAAATCGTGTCGGGGGATCTGTTACATCTGCCTGAGAGGGCAGACGGGGCCTCGGTTTAATATCTCATCTGAAAGACGGCACGTCCAACAGTGCAGCACTCCCTCATCACTGCACTGGAGTGTCAGCCTACATTTTTGTATTCAAGTCCATGGAGTGAAACGTGAACACACAAACTTCTCAACTCAGAGGCAAGGGTGCTACCAACTGAGCCACTAAATATATGGAGGTAATTAAGTACTGGCCTATTGAATAGCATAAATACGAATGAGCTTAGAAAGTAAACTGTCCATGATAAAAGGACAACTATGTCTTTGATCATTTATGAATTGCAGTTTAACCGAACCATGCAGCAAGGAGAGCTTACTTTTTCTATATATGTAATATGATGATTCTTATCTACACCACTGTGAATTTCTTTTACTGAACACATTCCGTGTTTTATCTGTTCCCTGGAAGTATCAAATATCTTTGCCTTTTGCATCAGTCATGCAGAGAGCATACGTGATACGGAGCGGTGGATGATATGCAATAGATTATAAAGCCACATGACTCATGTATTGTAAGATGTGCAGTCATGAATCATGGACTCTCTTTATGTCAAGTTTGACGAGACACTGAAGCAAAGTGCTTGATGAATGGCATTTGACTCATTGTATATTAAGACAGACCTGAGTAAGGACTGGTGTCCAAATAAGAAAATGTGTTAAATGACACACATTGTTTACCACTGGTAACCACTCATCGCGATTTGGCTGCTGCAGCGATTTTATGACTGTCATGCCCTCTGTCTCAGATATTGGAAAGACTTATAAACCATATACCCTTCAATGTTCCTATATTTTTATGATTCTATAAAGAAAGCGCACAGCATCAAATCTAATCTGTAATGTTAAGAAAACAAAGACATTTTGACTGATGGTTTTAAATGCATCCCAACTCCAAGCACCAAAAAGCAAAACATTAGGGAACACAGAGAGCAAAAAGTCCAAAAATTATTAAGGAATGTAAAATTCATCAAATCTAAATGAGCTTTTTGGAAAAGTGCAAGTTTTGCTTTACCTTGTAAGTGATCTTGTTGAGCCATTTATGATTTTCAAGGAAATAGATAAACTAGAACTAAGAGCAATGTTCAATAGTGACACCAGCTCTAAGACAAAAGGGTCATGGATTCAAAACTCAGGTGAGAATAAGTGCATGCACAGTCAACATAAAACTTCTTCATGCAGAGGGTGGTAACCATGTGGAATAGCTCCCTATGGATGCAGTAGAAGCAGAGGACATTATGAATGGGGTACAATCTGGGAAACTCCCCCCCCTCATCTTCGTACGATCATATGACAAGTGACAGACAGGAAAGGCCTACTGGTCCATCCAGCCTGTCCCACACAGTTGTGATGACTTGTATATCATAATACCAAAAGACAACACCTCAGACAGTGCAGCACTCCCTCAGTACTGCACTGGAGTGTCAGTCTAGATTTTGGAGTGGGACTTGACCCCACAACATGCTGACTCAGAGGCGAGAGTGCTACTAACTGAGCCACGACTGACACCTTATACGGCTGGGAAATCAACAGCATTGTGAACGTGATTTGTGCAGCTCTTGAGTGAGGCCCCTTATTCAGTTACTTAGATGGTGAACTGCTTTTACTAGCAGTGTAAAAGACAATAAACGGGGTTGTGTGCGATTAAAGACTGAATTTCTTTTTATACAGGTCACTCCAGACTAACAGAAACTATAGTTTCACTTTATTATGTCTTAAAGTCTTTGCCAACAGTTATGACCTCATTGGTTGCTTACAATTAAAGTTTATTGATAATAGTTCTAATGTCACGATACCATATGCTCACTTTTTCACGATTCATGTGTGGTGATTGAATAAAGATGTACTTAATATAAGGTTGCTGGCAGTGATTTTACATTACTCCATGTTGCAGCTGGTGAATAATCCCATCTCGAATAAAACTCCAGTAAATGAATGCACATATTTTAATCATCATGCTGAATAAACTATGTGATTATGTGTTTATTTTACTGATTCTGGGCAGCAGCTGTCATTCATATCGAACGATAAGGTGTGCTAGCTGTCCTTGCCAAGTGTAATAGATCTGTAAAATGTAACTACTTATTAAATGAGTGAAGAAACAGCATTAATGCAGCCATTGCTCCTGCGACATGTAATTAATTCTGAAAGCATTATTGAAGGATTTTAGAGTTCTGCAATGCAATCTGTAGAGCAGAGATTAGGTCGTGCCTCACCAATCGGGAGTGCAGGATAGGCGCTGTCTGGTGATTCTCCATCTGATGGATTTCTCGATATTTGTTTCTGGTGGCCATGACTCCATGCCAAGAGCACACATTTGCAAAATGATCCCCTAGGAACAAGATTAGGGACACCTCTAAGCTGCTTTTTTATCATGTAAAGATCCTGGTACCCATAGTCTTTCCTATAATTCATAGAATTACATAGAATGCACAGCTCAGAAACAGGCCATTCGGCTCAACTGGTCTGTGTCAGTGTTTATGCTCTACACAAGCCTCGTCCCACCCTACTTCAGCTAACTCTATCAGCATATCCTTCTATTCCTTTCTCCCTCGTATAATTATCTAGCTTCCCCTTAAATGCATCTTTCTACTTGCCTCAACTACTCCATCTGGTAGCGAGCTCCACATTCAAACCACTCTCTGGATCAGACGCTCAAATCCAATCAACTTAGTTACCATTCTTTGTACTCTCTCCCAGCCCATGATTTCTCCACTGTGGTATGCAGCACAGAACAGTACTACAGTAAATTGATTCATTTTCTATTTTCCATTAAAGTATGATCTGCAAGTCAACTTGGGCATATTTACTTCATTAGCACAGAATTTAAAAGACCTTTTATTAAGTAAGTAGAATGCACATTTAATGCGGTGATATAAGGATTGTAGTCAAACTCAAATTCACTCAAAATTTATTCTAGATAATATATAATTCAAACTATGTTATGACGGTAGAAGTTTGGAAATTTTATTTCTGCAGATGCCTGGAGCTCCTATTGGCAAAGGACAGTGTTCAACTATTTCATTAAAATCATCCTGAAGCTTCCTAATTTTAAGAGGCTGTCCTACAATGCCCAAGTATCTGGCTTACGTGTCTTTCAGATGAGACTTGAAACCAAGGCTCCATCTGCGTAGGGAATTCTTCCAGTCTCTGGGCCAACAATTATCCCTCAACTAACTCCACCAAGCATATTCATTGGACATTTAACTTATTGCGGTTTGTCAAATTTGCTGTGTACAAATTGGCTGCTGTGTTTGCCCACGTTACCACAGTAGCTGCACTTCAAGAACACATCCATTGGCTGTGAAGCACATGGCATGTCCTGAGGATGTGAAAGACACAATATCCATTCAAATATTTCTTTCTTCAAGCCTGGCACTTTAACCTAGCCCAGATGTGGAAGCTGCCAGCCCTAGACATGTGGAGACCTAATTAAAATGGGAAAGTCACGAGCCGATGACGTAATTGGCACTGTGACACGATTTTAACTCCAGGGCCTGCACAGCACCGAACGAGACAACAAAGGTAAGTGGTATTTTAAAACATCTTTTTAAGGTTCCTCCTGGTCCAGGAAGGAATCCTTGAACCACCTCTCCCCCGGGCTTACCCTCCAACAGCCTCCTTCGCTAGCCACAATTGGCCTGGCCACCACACTTCCTCACTTATCTTTCCGGAGTCTGTTCCCTTGGGTTCCTGGCGATGGCGGTCTCCTGTCTGATTTCCTGCTCCCTTCCGCCGGCTGTTATGTTATTCCCACCAGCTTCGGGCAAAAAGGCAGTCCAGGGAAATGCAAATGAGCCCCGGGAGTTAAAATGGCCTGGATCTCACACTCAGCTGTCCGCATGTTTCCCATCCACCTTGAGTAAAAATTGGGGTTTTAGTTCAGTAATGTGCAGGCGAGTCACAATGTATGCTCTCTGGAAAAAATTAGGCTCTAAAAATTCAATTCCGCCCAAAACGGACACAATGTCGACAGAGCAACCGCTCTACCCGCCAGTTCGTGCCTGGATGAGGCCCAAGTTCGAGTTCGGGTCTCATTTAAATTCCACCAGCAAACTGCAAGTGTCAAACGGGCATACACTGCAGCTCACTGGTTGTGGGAGGGGAGGAATTGACTTGCAGAGAGAGGCGATTTCTGGAGGGGTGCAGTGGAAAGTGAGTCCTCAAACAGGCTGCCAGAATGCGAGTTATTTTTTATAGGTCCCAGGAGAAGCACTCAACATTCCCTGGGCCTCTTTCTCAACGGCCTACAGCGGTCTCTTTACAGACCACTGCTTAGACTCCTTAATGGTTTGTACAACTGGGCAGGGCAAAGGTGGGGCAAGGTTAGAGCAAGCGTGGAGCAAGGGCGGGGCAGTGGCAGAGCAATCTCTGCCCATTTGTACCTGAGTTTTGCAATTCAGATCCCACAACTGACCTAGGACTCCAATTTGCATATCTAAGCAGCCTTTTGCCTGTTTTAGGGAGGCAGGCTGCTCGCCCATTAATAGGCCTGCCTGAACATGATATCAGGTAGTCCTTGAGTGGCAATGGGCGGTCGAGGTGTCCCTTTGATTTTCAGCTGCTGGCCGCCAATTTATCAGGCACCAAACAGACTGGCGTGAATTAAATTTATCTTCCTAGAAAACAGCAAAACACTGTATGTATAAAGAAAGAAAGAAAGGCTTGCATCTATATAGCGCCTTTCATGACCTCAGGATGTCCCAAAGCGCTGTACAGCCAATAATGTACTTTTGAAGTGTAATCACTGTTGATGCCAGCTGCGGCCTCTGAGTCAGAAGGTTGTGGGTTCAAGTCCCACTCCAGAGGCTTGAGCACAAAAATCTAGGCTGACACTCCAGTGCAGTGCTGAGGGATTGCTGCACTGTCGGAGGTGCTGTCTTTTGGATGAGATGTTAAACCGAGGCCCCGTCTTCTCTCTCAGGTGGACACAAAAGATCCCATGGCACTATTTCAAAGAAAAGCAGGGGAGTTATCCCCAGTGTCCCAGCCAATATTTATCCCTCAAACAACATCACTAAATGACCTGGTCATTATCACATTGCTGTTTGTGGGACTTTGCTGTGTAATTGGCTGCCACGTTGCCTACATTACAACAGTGACTACACTTCAAAAGTACTTCATTGGCTGTAAAGCACTTTGGGACGTCCTGAGGTTGTGAAAGGCTCTATAGAAATCCAAGTCTTTCTTTTTAATGTAGGAAACGTGGCAGCCAATTTGCCATAGCCAGCAGCAATGTGATAATCACCAGATAATCTGTTTTAGTGATGTGGTTTGAAGGATAAATATTGGCCAGGACGCCAGGGATAACTCCCCTTCTCTTCTTCGAAATACTGTCAGGGGATCTGTTACATCCGCTTGAGAGGGCAGACGGGGCCTCGGTTTAATATCTCATCTGAAAGACGGCACCTCCAACAGTGCAGCACTCCCTCATCACTGCACTGGAGTGTCAGCCTACATTTTTGTATTCAAGTCTCTGGAGTGGGACGTGAACCCACAAACTTCTTGACTCAGAGGCGAGAGTGCTACCAACTGAGCCACTAAATATATGGAGGTAATTAAGTACTGGCCTATTGAATAGCATAAATACGAATGAGCTTACAAAATAAACTGTCCATGGTAAAAGGACAACTATGTCTTTGATCATTTATGAATTGCAGTTTAACCGAACCATGCAGCAGGGAGAGCTTACTTTTTCTATATATGTAATATGATTCTTATCTACGCCACTGTGAATTTCTTTTACTGAACACATTCCGTGTTTTATCTGTCCCCTGGAAGTATCAAATATCTTTGCCTTTTGCATCAGTCATGCAGAGAGCATACATGATACGGAGCGGTGGATGATATGCAATAGATTATAAAGCCACATGACTCATGCATTGTAAGATGTGCAGTCATGAATCATGGACTCTCTTTATGTCAAGTTTGATGAGACACTGAAGCAAAGTTCTTGATGAATGGCATTTGACTCATTGGGGGAGAAATTGGGTGAGTAGCGCCACTTGTTAGCGCCTAAAGAGGCAGTCAGTGGCTGTAGCGCCACTGGCTGCGTCTCCCGCGATATTCAGTAGGGGAGCTAATGGTGGCGTTAGGCATTTGCGCTGCGCCGCCACCGATGACGTCATCGGTGTGCGCAGCGCCCCATTCGTGCCCCGTTCGCGATATTTGGTAGCGAACGGCGCAATTGCGCCGTTCGCTACCCGCGCCCGGTTCACGGGGCCTTACTGTGCCGGCAGCGGTGCAAGTTAAGGTGGAGGGGCGGGGCGGCCGCTTTTTCGGCGGCTGCCTGCCAGCACCTCCGTCCCCGGCCTCCAACCCCCCCCCCCCCCCCGCAGCATTGCCGGCTGTTTCCCGAGAGCCCGGCACTTCTCCTTGGTGCCGGGCTCATTTGCCAGCACTCGCGAGCGGGGATCGCGCTGTTGCAGGCACCTCCCCCTTAACAGTGGGAGGAAGGCCTGCAGTACCGCAGTGTGCCGTGCCGCAGCGTGTGGCGCTGCGCTAATCAGTTTCAGCGCCCTAAGAGGGACGCGGAGCGCCTCAAGCCCCGCCCCGTGTCCCTCGAGGGGCACTGAAACTGAATTTCTGGCGATCGGTATGACTCCAATCGCTGCGCTAAATCCTGCGCTCAGGCGACTTTTGCGCCACTTTGGCGCCCCAACCCAATTTCTAGGCCATTGTATATTAAGACAGACCTGAGTAAGGACTGGTGTCCAAATAACAAAATGTGTTAAATGACACACATGGTTTACCACTGGTAACCACTCATCGCGATTTGGCTGCTGCAGTGATTTTATGACTGTCATGCCCTCTGTCTCAGATATTGGAAAGACTTATAAACCATATGTTCAATGTTCCTATATTTTTATGATTCTACTAGCTAGGGGAGCCCGGCTTTGCCAGGGCTGTTTTGGGCCGGGCGGTTTAAATCGAGTGCCAGGCTTTGGGGCCTCTCTGTGTCCCTCTGTGAATCTGCTGCCGGGCAACATTTTAAATTGAGTCCCAGGCTTTGGGCCCTGTGTCTGTGTCCCTCTCTCAATCTGCTGCCGGGCAACATTTCTACCTTTTTAATACCTTGAAAGATGAAAGTGAAAGTACTCATAAAACGTTCTTGGTAAATCTTTTAAAAATAACATAAGAGATACTAACTTTTTCGAAGCCGGATGAGCAGATTTTGAGCTGGAAGTAAATGGGGTTTTTAGCTTGAGGCAATGGCTGCCACATCCCGGAGATGAAAACGATTAGTCCCGCCCACACACACACACCGATTGGCCAACCATCAGGCGACTGAACTGTAGGATTGGTCAATCATGACGGCACATGATTGGTCGACCCTTGACGTCAGTCAATCAATGCTAATTAGCAGATAATGAGCGTAATTTTGAAGGTTTTTTGCATAAGGCGCGAACAATTTTCGTCCGACCGAAAAGTAAATATGCGTACGACCGTCCCGGAAGCATAAGCTTTCTTTGGAGGTAACGCGCGGGCAGGTACGCCCTATAACTTTCGAACGTATAGCCGGACAGACAAAACGTAAGGAACCGCTTTATATATATATATATAGAGACTAGCTGGGGGAGCCCGGCTTTGCCAGGGCTGCTTTAGGCCGGGCGGTTTAAATCGAGTCCCAGGCTTTGGGCCCTGTGTCTCTGTCCCTGTGTGAATCTGCTGCCGGGCAACATTTTAAATCGAGTCCCAGGCTTTTGGGCCCTGTCTCTGTGTCCCTCTCTCAATCTGCTGCCGGGCAACATTTTAAATCGAGTACCAGGCTTTCAGGCCCTGTCTGTCCCTCTGTGAATCTGCTGCCGGGCAACATTTTAAATCGAGTCCAAGGCTTTTGGGCCCTGTCTCTCTGTCCCTTTGTGAATCTGCTGCCGGGCAACATTTCTACCTTTTAATACCTTCAAAGATGAAAGTGAAAGTACTTATAAAACGTTTTTGGTAAATCTTTTAAAAATAACATAAGAGATACTAACTTTTTCGAAGCTGCATCAGCAGATTTTGAGCTGGAAGTAAATGGTGTTTTTAGCTTGAGGCAATGGCTGCCACATCCCTGAGATGAAAACGATTAGTCCCGCCCACACACACACACCGATTGGCCAACCATCAGGGGACTGTACTGTAGGATTAGTCAATCGTGACGGCACAGGATTGGTCGAACCTTGACGTCAGTCAATCAATGCTAAGTAGCAGATAATGAGTTTAATTTTGAAGGTTTTTTGCATAAGGCGCGAACAATTTTCGTCAAACCGAAAAGTAAATATGCTTACGACCGTCCTGGAACCATAAGCTTTCTTCGGAGGTAACGTACGCGTAGGTACGCTCTATAACTTTCGAGCGCATAGCCGGACAGACGCACGCCGGAGGACAGACAGACAGACAGATAGACAGATCGATCCGTTTATATATATAGATAGATAAAGAAAGCGCACAGCATCAAATCTAATCTGTAATGTTAAGAAAACAAAGACATTTTGACTGATGGTTTTAAATGCATCCCAACTCCAAGCACCAAAAAGAAAAACATTAGGGAACACAGAGAGCAAAAAGTCCAAAAGTTATTAAGGAATGTAAAATTCATCAAATCTAAATGAGCTTTTTGGAAAAGTGCAAGTTTTGCTTTACCTTGTAAGTGATCTTGTTGAGCCATTTATGATTTTCAAGGAAATAGATAAACTAGAACTAAGAGCAATGTTCAATAGTGACACCAGCTCTAAGACAAAAGGGTCATGGATTCAAAACTCAGGTGAGAATAAGTGCATGCACAGTCAACATAAAACTTCTTCATGCAGAGGGTGGTAACCATGTGGAATAGCTCCCTATGGATGCAGTGGAAGCAGAGGACATTATGAATGGGGTACAATCTGGGAAACTACCCCGCCCCCGCCATCTTCGTACGATCATACGACAAGTGACAGACAGGAAAGGCCTACTGGTCCATCCAGCCTGTCCCACACAGTTGCGATGACTTGTATATCATAATACACACACTCCGCACCCCCATCTGGAAACCATGCAATCCCCTGGGACTCCAGGAGTTAGCATTACTAGAGGTTAGGGCGGGTAGTGAACAAGTTTTGCACCTTCTAATAAGTAATGTGAGTGTTGATGGGTCTGACTGACCTTTCTTACCTTCCTTTTTATATGCTCATATTTCACTAGATGCAATACGTGCCAGCTAGGACATAGCGATGGCACAGAATATCAGGTCTGTGTTAATATGCGACAGTGCTTAATAAAATAAACTCATCAGAAATAAACAGGATTTGAAAAAATATGCAGTAGTATAAAAAGAATAAGTAACAGAGCAGTGAAATGCTGCAGGAAATAAATTGCTCATTACATGGCCAATATAATGCATGCAGGCTATAGGAATGTATATATTATGCAGCCTAACATTAATTTTATATCAGATGCCACTCCCACAATATATTGTCTTCATCAGTTTTATCGGTGAAAAAATGGACATTTCCAGAATAAAGAGGAAAGGGTGGTAATAACTAGCGAAAGGTATTCATTCTACTGGCTTGCATCATGCATAGTCAGAGAGCAGCATGAAACATGTCTTGAGCTCTTTGATAATAAACTGCAGAAGTACAGTAGTTTGTTTTCATGTCAGGATCCCACTGTGCAACTAATCAGGAGAGTGTGCACACTGTTTCATTTTTACCAACATCTGGAAGCCATAATGATGATGATGCTGTTTCCTAATTTTAATTTGTTTTTGAAGAGAAATATGAAGGGACACGCAGTCAGGATCACACATTTCCTTTATTGATCTGTAAAGTTTGTTCTAAACTGCTGAATCTCACTGCCATCCCACTGCTAGACAAGATCGAGACTCCCACCCGGGATCTATCTTTTGCGGCTTGAGTCACAGATTCCTGAAGTAATTACAATACAAGGCTTTAAAACAAGCGGCGATGTGAAATTACGACTCTTGCAGTCCATGTGCTGAATTTTGGAAGGCATTTGAACAAGCTGCTTGATATTCAATCTAATTGAACATCAAAAGATTTTTTCTTCCTTACTCATGTTATTTTAATATGAAATGATGCCTTTAGAAAGAAATACAGAGCAATGTTGTAAAATTTTAATATGACACGAATATGTAGTCGCAATCAATCAGCCTGAAGCAATTATTATAAGTACAAATCTGAGACTAAAGTACAGCTTGTCAAACATCATGCAAAGTAATAAAACAATGCTGCAGTTCAACTAATATATAGATTCATTCTGTTATATTCTGACCAAAAGCAGATAAATGAATGCAAAATGATGCATAGTAATAAATGGACTTTGTTGTGATAAAGATGAACTGAGCTATTTAAACAATATTCAGTGATCAGTTTGGTTAGATGTTACCAGAGAGTGAATGACAGCTCCCACTGGTGGTGTGGTACTTCAGGATTTGCTCATTTACAATCATATCGTTTTTTTCTTAAGATAAAACTCCTCAGGAGGGATTGGAAGTGCCCTGGCTTGTGAAACACGGCTTCAAATCCCAGCCTCTTCTGACATTTCCACCTGGGTTTTCTTTTGGGCAGTGTGTCAGTAATAGTAGCAGGATTGCCAAGTGCATGACTAAGCAGAAGCATGGGTGCAAAGTCAAAGGGAGGAACGTAGGCTTGACAGTTAGAGAGGCCTACCTGTACTGGCCCATCAATGCCTCAGTTAGGGTTGGCAACTCTGATCTGACGTATTCCTGGAAGTTTCATCACATGACCTCCTACCTCCAACCAGTCCCGTCAAACAGCCTTTTTCTCATCTCCAATATTTCTATAACTATTAAACAAAAGTGCTCAAAGCAAATGAGAAGAAAACACCATTTTTTTAATGACCCTATGATTTGTATTCCTGGGTTGCTTTGAGCAGTGTCCAGGAGATTAATCTTAAATTCTTGGAGACTCCGTGACAATCCTGGAGGGCTGGCTACCCTACTCACAGTCATAGGAACATAGGAACAGGAGTAGGCCATTTAGCCCCTCGAGCCTGTTCCTCCATTCAATGAGATCATGGCTGATTTGTGACCCAACTCCATATACCCGCCTTTGCTCCATATCCTTTAATACCTTTGGTTAACAAAAATCTATCAATCTCAGATTTAAAATTAACATTTGGTCTAGCATTAAATGCCTTTTGCGGAAGAGAGTTCCAAACTTCTACCACCTTTTTTATGTAGAAGTGTTTCCTAATTTCACTCCTGAAAGGCCTGGCTCTAATTTTTAGACTATGCCCCCTAGTCCTAGAATCCCCAACCAGCAGAAATAGTTTCTCTCTATCTACCCTATCAGTTCCCCTTAATATCTTGAAAACTTCGATCAAATCACCCCTTAATCTTCTAAATTCCAGGGAATTCAACCCTAGTTTGTGTAATCTTTCCTTGTAATTTAACCCTTGGAGTCCAGGTATCATTCTGGTAAACCGACGCTGCACTCCCTCCAAGGCCAATATATCCTTCCTAAGGTGTGGGGCCCAGAACTGCTCACAGTACTCCAGGTGTGGTATAACCAGGGCTTTGTATAGCTGTATCATAACTTCTACCCCCTTGTACTCTAATTCTCTTGATATAAAGGCCAGCATTCCATTAGCCTTTTTGGTTATTTTCTGTATCTGTCCATGACATTTTAATGATCTATATACATGGACCCCCAAGTCTTTTTGGACCTCCACTGTTTCTATCTTTTCACCATTTAGAAAGTACTCTGTTCTATCTGCCACAGTTCTGCCCATTTGGTTAATCTATTAATAGCTCCTTGTAATTTTATGCTTCCATCTACAATGTTTACAATGCCATCTATCTTTGTGTCATCGGCAACCTCAGATATGTGACTTTCTATCCCATCATCTAAGTCGTTAATAAATATGGTGAAAAGTTGAGGCCCCAAAACAGATCCCTGTGGGACACCACTAGTCACATCCTGCCAATTAGAGTACCTGCCCATTATCTCTACTCTGTCTCCTGCTGCTCAGCCAATTCCAAACCAGGTCATTAATTTGCCTTCAATTCCATGAGCTTCAAATTTAGTTAACAGTCTCTTATGAGGGACCTTATCAAATGCCTTCTGGAAGTCCATATAAATAACATCCATAGACATTCCCCTGTCCACTACTTTAGTCACCAATTCAAAAAATTCAATCACGTTCCTCAGGCATGACCTACCCTTTACAAATCCATGCTGCCTCTCTGATCAGCTGAAAATTTTCAAGGTGTTCAGTCACTCTATCCTTAATTATAGACCCTAGTAATTTCCCGGCAACAGATGTTAGGCTAACTGGTCTATAATTCCCTGGTTTCCCCCTCTCACCTTTCTTAAATAGCGGAGTGACATGTACAATTTTCCAATCTGAAGGAACAGTTCCCAAATCGAGAGAACTTTGGAAGATTATAGTTAGGGTATCTGCAATGTTCCCACCTACTTCCTTTAGACCCTGGGATGGAAACCATCTGGTCCTGGGGATTCGTCACTCTTTAGTGCCATTATTTTCTCCATTACTGTTATTTTGCTTACGTTAATTTTGTTGAGTGCCTGTCCCTGACTCAATATTAGTTTCCTTGGGATGTCCGGCATGCTATCCTCTTCCTCTACTGTAAATACTGACGCAAAGTAATTATTCAACATGTCCACCATTTCCTTATTTTCATTGGCAATACCACTGCTTTCAGTTTTCAAGGGGCCCACCCCACATTGCTTCTGAACACCCTCTTTTTCCTAATATAATTGTAAAAAAAATTGTGTTGATTCTGATATACCTTGCAAATTTCTTTTCATACTCCCTTTTGGTAGCTCTTACTATCTGTCAAACCAGGAACACCATTCGCAGCACCAACAGAGACTGGGCCGACTGTCAAACTGCTTGAGGCACAGCTGGCATACAATTAACAAAAACAGAGAACATTTCAAAAGCAAGGAATTCAAGAAAAACCTATATAAGTCGCTGCAGAGTGACAGATGTAATTCATTTTCATACTGAGCTCAGCTACCAGAGGAGGAATGCAATAAGTTGGTAGATAATTATAATCAAGTTACTGGGATTTTGAGGGTTCTGATTAAACATATCCTGATCTATATTATGAAGTTATTAGCGTAATTAGCCACTTAAATACATTAATCCTCTTCATCCATATCTAATTTATGTGCATTTTGTGTGTTGTATGTAAGATTTCAAATCCAAAGGGGGAAAAATTCAGTTGGTTATCACCTCCTGTTAGCACCTCAGGGGAGCGCTAATGACTTACCGCCCGTGCACGGTGATTTTGGTGCCACCCGTGAAATTCAACTGGTGATTTGCGGTGGCGCTAAACACTACCGCCACGATCTCCTGTGCCCGGAGATCGTGACATCATCCAAGCACGCATCACCCCCGTAGGGCCCCAGACCAGAAATTGATTCTCGCCCCCTGCCTCAGCGCCGGCCGCTAGTTATGACAGGTAGAGGGGGTCGGTTTGCAGGCAGCTGGGAGCTGGGGAAGCGCTATTTAAAGGCGTGCACTTCCTGTTTTTTCCACAGCCGGCAAGCTCTCTCCCTGGGCCTCTGAGCAGCCATGATATTCCTAGTTGAAGAATTGCACCTCCTTGCAGGCCCAGGTCGAACGCTGCAATGATCAGGGTGAGGCTGTGCAGCATGATTGACCCTCCCCTTTAAGAACTGGAAGGTGCCAGTCTGTCTGAGGACTAGGTAATTGACAGCGCCTGAGCTTCAGTAGTGCTCTGAGGTAGTGCCTCATTCCCTGATGTTAGCACCCTAAGAGAGGTGTGCAGCACTTGATTTAGCGCTCCAATCACCTCCAGGGGCGCTGGAGATGAATTTCGTGATCGCCAGCGGCTAAAGTGTGTGGCCGACCGATGTTAGCGTCCCAAAATGGTTGATACCAAATTTTTCCCTCAAAATGTTTTATTTTCAAAGTAAGTTGACAACATAGAGTTTTTTGATGATGTAACTAGCAGAGTGGTTAAAGGGGAACCAGTGAATGTAGCATATTTGGATTTCCAAAAGGCATTTGATAAGGTGCCACATAAAAGGTTGTTAAACAAGATAATGGCTCATGGGGTAGGGAGGTAATATATCAGTATGGATAGAGGATTGGCTAACAGACAGAAAACAGAGAGTAGGGATAAATGGGTCATTTTCCGGTTGGCAGGCTATAACTCGTGGGGTGTCGCAAGGATCAGTGCTTGGGCCTCAGCTATTTACAATCTATATTACTGCCTTAGATGAAGGGACCGAGTGCAATGTATCCAAGTTTGCTGACGATACAAAGATAGGTGGGAAAGTAAGCTGTAAGAAGGACGCAAACCGACTGCAAATGGATATAGACCGGTTAAGAAGGTAGCAGATGGAGTATAATGTGGGGAAATGTGAGGTTATTCACTTTGTAAGAAGAATAGAAAAACAGAATATTTTTTAAATGGTGAGAAAATATTAAATGTTAGTTTTCAGAGAGATTTAGGTGTCCTCATACAGGAAACACAGAAAGTTAGCATGTAGGTGCAATAAGCAATTAGGAAGGCAAAATGGCATGTTGGCCTTTATTGCAAGAGGGTTTGTGTATAAGAGTAAGGAAGTCCTACTACAATTGTACAGGGCTTTGGTGAGACCATGCCTGGATTACTGTGCACAGTTTTGGTCTCCTTACCTGAGGAACGACTCACTTGCCTTAGAGGCGGTGTAATGAAGGTTCACTAGATTGATCCCTGGGATGAGAGGGTTGTCCTATGAGGAGAGATTGAGTAGATTGGGCCGATACTCTCTGGAGTTTAGAAGAATGAGCTGTGATCTCATTGAAACATATAAGATTCTGAGGGGGATTGACGGTAGATGCTGAGAGGTTGGGATTCTGAGGGAGATTGACAGGGTAGATGCTGAGAGGTTGGTTCCCCTGGCTGGAGAGTCTAGAACTAGGGGGCATAGTCTCAGGATAAGGAGTCGGCAATTTAAGACTGAGAGGAGAAGGAATTTCTACACTCAGAGTTGTGACTCTTTGGAATTCTCTACCCCAAAGAGCTGTGGATGCTCAGTTGTTGAGTATATTTGAGGCTGAGATCGATTGATTTTTGGACTGTAGGGGAATCAAGGGATATGGAGATCGGGCAGGAAAGTAGAGTTGAGGTCAAAAATCAGCCATGATCTTACTGAATCGCAGAGCAGGCTCGAGGGACCATATGGCCTACTCCTGCTCCTAATTCTTATGTTCCTTTAAAATGGATGGCAGTATTTATACTGAGGTTTGCACATCATTTTATTCATAATCTCATTCTTCCCCACAATTTTCATTCCTCCTAACCCTCTTCCAACCCCATTTTTTTTGGTTCCTATTTCAGGCTTCATTGGATCTCATGCACTAAAAGCCCTGGCCATCCTTTGTTACCAAGTTCAACTGGGAGAATTGAATACGGTTGAATAAAAAGTACTTTACGTGTTGGCATGGTACTGGAAGCAATCTCAACAATAGACTGATGCCATCTGAATCAAGCTGCTGCCCTAAAATTCTGCACCATCCCCTTTGATTCCACCCTCCTCCCTGGCTACTTGTTTAGGGAAACTGTGCAACCCTTGTCTCAGCCGCTGCCAAGACTATCGTAAGGGGAACAGATAGACGTTTCTGTGGCCGCAGACGTGACTCCAGGATGGTATGTTGCTTCGCTGGTGCCAGGGTCAAGGATGTCACTGAGCAGCTGCAGGACATTCTGAAGGGGGAGGGTGAACAGCCAGAGGTCGTGCTCCATATCAGTACCAACGACATAGGTAGAAAGAGGGACGAGGTCCTGCAAGCAGAATATAGGGAGCTAGGAAATAAATTAAAAAGCAGGACCTCAAAGGTAGTAATCTCAGGATTACTCCCAGTGCCACGTGCTAGCGAGAGCAAAAATAGGAGAATAGACCAGATGAATGCATGGATGGAGAGATGATGTAGGAGGGAGGGATTTAAATTCCTAAGGCATTGGGACCGATTCTGGGGAAGGTGGGACCTGTACAAGCTGGACGGGTTACACTTCGGCAGAAACGGGACCAACATCCTCGGAGGGGGGTTTGCTAGTGCTGTTGGGAAGAATTTAAAATATTTTGTCAGGGGGATGGGAACCTAAGTGTGGGCCCAGAATGGAGAGAAACAAAGCTGGAAGTGCAAGTTAGAAAAGTAGTCAGCAAAACTAGTAGGGAGCAGAAACAAAGGCCAACAGTAAAGAGGGTCAAAGTGCAGAAAAATATTAAACAGGCAAAGTTGAAGGCACTTTATCTAAATGCACATAGCATTCGCAACAAGGTGGATGAATTAACGGCACTAATAAAAGTAAATGGGTATGATGTAATTGCCATTACAGGGACATGGTTGCAGGGTAACCAAAGCTGGGAACTGAATGTTCCAGGGTACTCAACATTTAGGAAGGACAGACAAAAAGGAAAAGGAGGTGGCGTAGCGCTGTTAATAAGGGATGAGATCGGTACGGTAGAGATAAAAGATCTTGGGGGAAAAATTCAGTTGGTTGCGCCACCCGTTAGCGCCTTAAGAGGGCGCTAAGTGGGGCGCAAACCAACTAGCGTCCGGGCGCGGCACTGCCCACGCCTCCCGCCAAATTCAGCGGGAGGTTAGTGGTGGCACTAACCTTTAGCGCTGTGCCGCTGGCGATGACATCGGGGTGGCCATTTTTGTTGTTGGCCGCCTGCCAGCACATGCCTGCGCTCCCGTCCCCGGCCTCCGGAACCCCCCCCCCCGCCGCGGAGTGCCGGCTGCGCTCCAAGAGCCCGGCACTTCTCTTGGGTGCCGGGCTCTTTTGCCTGCACTCCCGATCCCCGGGGGGGCCAGCTGGGCCCCAGATCACGCTGCACAAGGCCCCTCCCCTTTAAGAAGGGGAGGAAGGCCTGCAATACCACAGCACAACGTGCCACAGCGTGTGGCGCTGCGGCAAGTAGCGCCGCGATATTCACTCGCAGTGCCACAAGAGGGAGGCAGGGCGCCTCCAGTAGCGCCCCGCTTCCCTTTGGGGCGCAACCGACCATTTCCGGTGCGGGAGCGTTAATTTTTCCAGGGCGCTACTTTTAGCGCCCCGGCGAAGTTAGCGCCCCAAACGGGTCTATACTGAATTTCTCCCCCCTTGGCTTGGCAGGTGATGTAGAACTGGAATCAGTTTGGGTGGAGCTAAGAAACAGCAAAGGGCGGAAAACATTGGTAGGAGTTGTGTATAGGCCACCACACAGTAATGGTAATGTAGGGCACAGTATCAATCAAGAGATTAGAAGTGCATGGAACAAGGGCAATACAGTAATCATGGGGGACTTTAATCTACATAGTGACTGGGCAAATCAAATTACCACTAATAGTGTGGAGGACGAATTCTTGGAATGCATGCAAAATGGTTTCCTGGATCAGTATGTGGAGGAACCAAACAGGGAACAGGCTATTCTGGATCTGGTACTGTGTAATGACAAAGGGCTAATCAATAATCTTGTGGTACAGGGGCCTTTAGGGACAAGTGATCATAAAAGTGGGCAGCACGGTGGCATAGTGGTTAGCACTGTTGCCTCACAGCGCCAGGGACCCGGGTTCGAATCCGGCCTCAGGCGACTGTCTGTGTGGAGTTTGCACATTCTCCCCGTGTTTGCGTGGGTTTCCTCCGGGTGCTCCGGTTTCCTCCCACAGTCCAAAGATGTGCGGGTTAGGTTGATTGGCTATGATAAATTGACCCTTAGTGTTAGGGGGATTAAATACGTGGGGTTACGGGGATAGGGTGGGATATGTGTTGGTATAGGGGTTACGGGGATCGGGTGGGATATGTGTCGGTGCAGGCTCGATGGGCCGAAATGGCCTCTATCTGCACTGTGGAGTTTGTGATTCTGTGATTCTGAAAATGATTGAATTTTACATTGAGTTTGAGAATGATGTAGTCCAATCTGAAACTATTGGCCCAGAAATTCGGGTCCCAACGCGTGAGTACGCACGGAGTACTCACGCATGGACCCGATGGAAGTGCCAGCTTCTTGCATGCACTACGCATGCGCGGGAAACCGGCATTTCCAATCCTCTGAACGAAGGGGTTCAGAGGTCGAACGCATGCGCGCGGGAGTCTGCGCGTGCGCGTTGAACTTCCTTTTTTTTTACAGGTTTTTCCGTGCGTGTATGTCTCTACATTTTAGAAATGTAAAAACCAGGCGTAAGGACTTCATTTTAAAAGATAAGTGGTCAATTAATTAAAATTAGAACATTTTTTCCACAGGTTTATTATTTTTAAATACTTTAAAGTAAGGTAAGTGTATTTTTAGCCCCGATTTTTTATTAAATTATTTTTTTCAAAAATTTTAATTATTGTTTAAAATAGTTAATTAATGTTATTTATAGTTTATTTCAAAAGTGTGATTTAAAAAAAATTATTTGAAGGTTAACTACAGTTTTGGGGGCCAGAGTTTTCATAAGTTTGACAGTTCTTTCTGTCAATCTCATGAATGGGCTTTTCCCTCCTCCGATTGGTTGCCCATGGCTCACGTGATCCCAGCAGACGCATCGCACTAACTACGCCCCTGGATCATGCAAGCACAGCACGCCGGGAGCTGGACCGGGCCACAGAGAGGAAATCCACGCAGGCCCAGGCCTCAACTGCCGGCGCGCTAGGTAAGTGTAGGTCGGGGGCTTGCACCCGCGGAAAGCCCCTGACCCGAATTTCTGGGCCAAGGTCTTCAATCTAAACAAGGGTATGAGGGACAAGTTGGCCATGGTAGATTGGGAGACTACACTAAAAGGTATGAAAGTGGACATACAATGGCTAACATTCAAGGAAATAATACATAATTTGCAACAAACATATATTCCTCTAGGTCATAAAAACCCAAAAAGGAAAAGTGATCCAACCACGGCTAACAAAAGAAATTAAAGCTAGTATTAAGTCAAAGGAGGAAGCTTATAAAGTTGCCAGAAAAAGCGGTCAGCCTGAGGATTGGGGTCTTTTTAGAAATCAGCAAAGGGGGACCAAGAAATTGATAAAGAAAAGGAAAATGGAATATGAGCACAAACTAGCGAAAAATATAACAACGGATTGTAAAAGCTTCTATAGGTATGTGAAAAGGAAAAGACTGGTGAAGGTAAATGAAGGTCCTTTACAGTCAGGGACTGGAGAATTTATAATAGGGAATCAGGAAATGGCAGAGAAATAAAATACTTTGTTTGTCTTCATGGAGGAAGACACAAAATACCTCCCAGAAATACGAGAAAACCAAGGGTGTGACAAGAATGAGGAACTTAAAGAAATTATTATTAGCAAAAAAACAGTACTAGCAAAATTAATGGCACTAAAAGTCAATAAATCCCAAGGACCGGATGACCTACATCCTAGGGTTTTACATAGAAACATAGAAGATAGGAGCAGGAGTTGGCCATTCGGCCCTTCGAGCCTGCTCCGCCATTCAATGAGATCATGACTGATCATCCAAATTCAGTACCCTGTCCCTGCCTTCTCCCCATATCCCTTGATCCCTTTAGCCTTAAGAAATATATCCAACTCTTTCTTGAATATATTTAATGAACTGGCCTCCACCGCCCTCTGTAGCAGAGAATTCCACAGGTTCACCACTCTCTGGGTGAAGAAATTCCTCCTCATTTCAGTCCTAAATGGCTTACCCCTTATCCTTAGACTATGACCCCTGGTTCTGGACTCCCCAGTCATCAGAAACATCCTTCCTGCATCTAGTCTGTCCAGGCCTAACAGAATTTTATAGGTTTCGATGAGATCCCCTCTCAATCTTCTAAACTCCAGTGAGTATAAGCCCAATCAACACAATCTCTCCTCATACATCATTCCTGCCATCCCAGGTATCAGCCTGGTGAATCTTCGCTGCACTCCTTCCATGGCAAGAAAGTCCTTCCTCAAGTAAGGCGACCAAAACTGCACACAATACTCAAGGTGCGGTCTCACCAAGGCCCTATACAACTGTAGCAAGACATCCTTGTTCCTGTACTCGAACCCTCTTGCTACGAAGGCCAACATACCATTTGCCTTCTTAACTGCCTGCTGCACCTGCATGCTTACCTTCAGCGACTGGTGCACAAGAACACCCAGGTCTCTTTGCACTTCCCCTTCTCCCAATCTATTGCCATTCAAATAATAACCTGCCTTCCTGTTTTTGCCACCAAAGCGGATAACCTCATATTTATCCACATTATAGTGCATTTGCCATGTTTCTGCCCAATCACCCAACCTGTCCAAATCGTACTGGAGTTTCACGACATCCTCCTCACAGCATACCCTCCCACCCAGCGTTGTGTCGTCTGCAAATTTGGAGATATTACATCCAATTCCCTCGTCCAGATCATTAATATATATTGTGAACAGCTGGGGTCCTACCTAGGGACCGATCCTTGCGGTACCCCACTAGTCACTGCCTGCCACTCGGAAAATGACCCGTTTATTCCAACTCTTTGCTTTCTGTCCGCCAACCAGTTCTCTATCCAAGTCAATACCTTGCCCCCAATCCCATGTGCCTTAATTTTGCACGCTAATCTCTTATGTGGGAACTTATCGAAAGCCTTCTGAAAGTCCAAATACACCACATCCACTGGTTCTCCCTTATCTATTTTACCAGTTACATCCTCAAAGAATTCAAGTAGATTAGCCAAGCATGATTTACCTTTTGTAAATCCATGTTGACTTTGTTCGATCCTGTCACTGCTTTCCAAGTTCTCTGCTATTACATCTTTTATAATGGACTCTAGCATTTCCCCCACTACCGATGTCAGGCTTACCGGTCTAGAATTCCCCACTTTTTCTCTATCACCTTTTTTGAATAGTGGGGTAACATTAGCTACCCTCCAATCCTTGGGTACTGTTCCAGAGTCTATCGAGTTCTGGAAGATGACCAGCAATGCATCTACTATCTCCAGGGCCACTTCCTTAAGCACCCTGGGATGTAGATTATCAGGCCCTGGGGATTTATCGGCCTTCAGTCCCATCAATTTTCCTAACACCATTTCCCTACAAATACTGATTTCTTTCAGTTCCACCCTTTCATCAGACCCTATGTTCCCCGGCATCTCTGGGAGGTTATTTGTGTCCTCCTTTGTGAAGACAGAACCAAAATATGTATTTAGTTGGTCAGCCATTTCTTTGTTCCCCATTGTAAATTCCCCTGATTCTGACTGCAAGGGGCCTACGCTTGACTTCACCAATCTTTTTCTCTTCACATATCTATAAAAGCTTTTACAGTCAGTTTTTATGTTCCCTGAAAGCTTACTCTCATATTCTATTTTCCCTTTCTTAATTAATCCCTTTGTCCTCCTTTGTTGAATCCTAAACTGCTCCCAATCCTCAGGATTATTGCTTTTTCTGGCCAATTTATATGTCCTCTCCTTGGATCTTATGCTATCCCTAATTTCCCTTGTTAGCCACGGTTGAGTCACCTTTTTTGTTTTATTTTTATGCCAAACTGGGATGAACAAATTCTGTAGCTTATCCATTCGGTCTTTGAATGTTTGCCATTGCCTATCCACCATCAACCCTTTGAGTGCCATTCCCCAATCAATCCTGCCCAACTCGCTCCTCAGACCATCATAGTTTCCTTTATTTAAATTGAGGACCCTAGTCTCTGAGTCAACTACTTCATTCTCCATCTTAATGAAGAATTCGATCATATTATGATTGCTCCGACCCAAGGGGCCTCGTACAATAAGATTGCTAATTAATCCTTTCTCGTTACATAATACTCTGTCTAAGATGGCCTGATCTCTGGTTGGTTCCTCGACATATTGGTCCAGGAAACCATCCCATAAACACTCCAGGAATTCCTCCTCCACAGTATTGTTACTAATTTGGTTGGCCCAATCCATATGTAGATTAAAGTCACCCATGATGACTGCTGTGCCCTTACTGCACGCTTCTTTAATTTCCCTTGTAATGCCATCCCCAACCTCCGCCTTACTGTTTGGAGGTCTATATACCACTCCCACTAACGTTTTTTCCACCTTAGTATTTCTCAATTCTACCCATACAGATTCCACATCATCAGAGCTAATATCCTTCATTACAATTGTGTTAATCCCTTCTTTAACCAGTAATGCTACCCCACCTCCCTTTCCTTTTTGCCTATCTTTCCTGAATATCGAATACCCCTGGATGTTGAGTTCCCAGTCTTGGCCATCCTTGAGCCACGTTTCCGTAATCCCAACCAAATTGTATTCGTTTACCTCTCTTTGCGGAGCCAATTCATCCACCATATTACAAATCCTCCTCGCATTAAGACACAAAGCCTTCAGGCTTGTTTTTTTAATGCTCTTAGACCTATTAGAATTATTATTTACTGTGGCCACGTTTGATTTAAACCGTTGATTTCTCTGACAGCCACTTTTGTTTTTCTCCTTCCTATCTTTTGCTTTTATCTTTGTTTTCCTTTCCTCTGTCTCTCTGCTCAGGTTCCCAACCCCCTGCCATTTTAGTTTAAATCCCCCCCCCCACAGCACTAGCAAACACTCCCCCTAGGACATCGGTTCCAGCCCTGCCCAGGTGCAAACCGTCCGGTTTGAACTGGTCCCACCTCCCCCAGAACCAGTTCCAATGTCCCAGGAACTTGAAACCCTCCCCCTGGCACCATTCCTCTAGCCACATATTCATCTGAAGTATCCTTCTATTTCTACTCTGACTAGCACGTGGCACTGGTAGCAATCCTGAGATTACTACCTTTGTGGTCCTGTTTTTTAATTTATCTCCTAACTCCCTATATTCCGCTTATAGGACCTCATCCCGCTTTTTACCTATATCGTTGGTGCCTATATGCACCATGACAACTGGCTGTTCACCCTCCCCTTCCAAGATGTTCTGCAGCCGCTCGGAGACATCCTTGACCCTTGCACCAGGGAGGCAACACACCATCCTGGAGTCTCGTTTGTGGCCGCAGAAATGCCTATCCCCCTTACAATAGAATCCCCTATTACTATAGCTCTACCCCTCTTTTTCCTCCCATTCTGTGCAGCAGAGCCACCCCTGGTGCCAGGAAGTTGGCTGCTGCTGCCTTCCTCTGATAAGCCATCCACCCCAACAGTACTCAAAGTGGTTTATCTGTTGGAGAGGGGGATGGCCACAGGGGACCCCTGCACTACCTGCCTGCGCCTAGTACTCTGCCTTCTGGTCACCCATTCCCTTTCTTCCTGTCCAACCTCTACCTGCGGTGTGTCCAACTCCGTAAACGTGCTATTCACGATGTCCTGAGCATCGTGAACACTCCAGTATGCATCCAATCGCAACTCCAGTGCCGCAATGCGGTCTGTCAGTAGCTGCAGCTGGATGCACTTCCTGCACATGTAGTTGTCAGGGACACAGGAAGTGTCCCTGAGTTCCCACGTATCGCAGGAGGAGCATATCACATGGCCGGGCTGTCCTGCCATGACTTACCCTTTAATTAATTTAATTTAAATTAAATCAATCAATCCCACTAATTACACTACAGTTAACTGGTTTACCAACAGTCCCCGCTACACCAGAGAGACCTTAGAAACTATAAACCACAGAGTTAAAGTTTAAAAAAGGTGGCCATTGGAATAGTGGATGCATTGGTTGTCATCTTCCAAAATTCTATAGATTCTGGAACGGTTCCTGCAGATTGGAGGATAGCAAATGTAACCCCGCTATTTAAGAAAGGAGGGAGAGAGAAAACAGGGAACTACAGACCTGTTAGCCTCACATCAGTAGTTGGGAAAATGCTGGAATCTATTATAAAGGATGCAATAACTGGGCACTTAGAAACTAATAGTAAGATTGGGCAGAGTCAACATGGATTTATGAAAGGGAAATCCTGTTTGACAAACCTATTGGAGTTCTTTGAGGATGTAACTAGTGGAGTAGACAAAGGGGAACCGGTAGATGTGGTGTATCTGGATTTTCAGAAGGCCTTCAATAAGGTCCCACACAAGAGGTTGATGAACAAAATTAGGGCACATGGAATTGGGGGTAATATACTTGCATGGATTGAGAATTGGTTATCAAACAGAAAACAAAGAGTAGGGATAAACTGGTCTTTTTCAGGATGGCAGGCTATGACTAGTGGGGTACTGCAAGGATCGGTGCTTGGACCCCAGCTATTCACAATCTATATCAATGATTTGGATGAGGGGACTAAATGTAACATTTCCAAATTTGCTGATGATACAAAGCTAGGTGGCAGTGTCAGTTGCGAAAAGGATGTGAAGAGGCTTCAAGGGGATCTCGACAGGCTCCGTGAGTGGACGAGAACATGGCAGATGGAATATAATATGGATAAATGTGAAGTTATCCACTTTGGTAGAAAAACCAGAAAGACAAAGTATTTCCTAAATGGTGAAAGATTGGGGAATGCAGATGCTCAAAGGGACCTGGATGTCCTTGTACATGAGTCACTGAAAATGCATGTGCAGGTGCAGCAAGCCATTAGGAAGGCAAATGGTATGCTGGCCTTCATTACAAGAGGATTTGAGTACAAGAGTAAAGAAGTCTTACTCCAATTATATAGGGCCTTGGTGAGACCACACCTGGAGTACTGTGTACAATTTTGGTCTCCTTACCTAATGAAGGATATACTTGCCATAGAGGGAGTGCAACGGAGGTTCACGAGATTGATTCCTGGGATGGCGGGTCTGTCGTATGAGAAGAGATTGAGTAAACTAGGCCTGTATTCTCTTGAATTCAGAAGAATGAGAGGGGATCTCATTGAAGTATACAAAATTATTACAGGGCTTGATAGGGTGGATGCTGGAAGAATGTTTCCCTTGGCTGGGGAGTCTAGAACCAAGGGCCACAGCCTCAGGATAAAGGGTAGGCCATTCAGGACTGTGATGAGAAGAAATTTCTTCACACAGAAGGTGGTGAATCTTTGGAATTCTCTACCCCAGAGGGCTGTGGAGGCTCAGTCATTGGGTATATTCAAAACAGAAGTCGATAGATTTCTGACTAGTAAGGGCATCAAGGGATATGGTGATAGGGCCAGTGAATGGAGTTGAGGCAGAAGATCAGCCATGATCTCATTGAATGGTGGAGCAGGCTTGAAGGGCCGAATGGCCGACTCCTGCTCCTATTTCTTATGTTCTTATGACTGCCTATTTGCACCTTTGCAACATAACACAGAGGGAGCGATTTTCATGTCACCGTTACCCCGTTTGTGCCTACAAACTGGACAGTGGTGGGACCAAAACACCATGCGAAATGGAAACACTGACTTACTGCTTGATTTCCATCCATTCCAGGTGGATCTCTATCTAGTCGGCCGGTGTTCCTGCCTGAAACAGGTGAGAGCCTCATGGATCTACAATAATTAGGGTTAGATTATGCAGTTACAATTCTATTATCATATAATTATTATTAGAACAAGCAAATAGTGCCCTGATCTGGAACTTTCTGTTTAGATGCTTTCCACCTGATTCATTGGTATTCCCATCAGAACATTACTTTTTTTCTGCTCAACAGTCAGAAATCCACAACAAAATGAGTTGAGTCATTTCATTGCTTAATCTGCTAAATGAAAAATCCATTGCCAATTGGTTCAATAAATATTGCTAAATTGTAGCATCGGCCTCTGTTTCTAGATGTTGAAGTGAACCCCAGTTCTATTAGATTTAATGTGGCTGCTATTTTGCCTTTTCATGAATCTTGATCTTTACCATCAGGAGTTCATCTATTGGCATCATGTTTCATAAATGTTACTGGGAAATTATTCCTTGTTAGACCTCCATTGATTCCAAATTGAGACTTCAATTTTGTTTTGGAAAAACAAATGAATACCGCACTTGAACCTATGGGTTCATGTGACGTGAAATTCCTTTCTCCAAAAGCTATCTTGCTTTGGGCATTGGTTTCTGTATGCAGAGTCAGTGGGGAGAATTTGTCTACTGCCCAAGACAAATTTCACCCCAGTGAGTTACAAGCCATAATTATAGATATGCTTTATTTGTTGGAGTTACTGGATTATGTCATTCGCAAAACTCACCCTAAAATATCGTCTTGTTTCCATTTAAGACAGAAGATTATTATCCCTTCATTTTATCTTCCTCCTCACATATTGAAGTCACAATAAAACCATAGGGGTTCAAGACTCTACATTAAATATACAGAGTCCTTTTGTAAGTCAGTTATTCATTTTTTCTTTAAATGAGACTAAAACCATAAATAAACAATTAAACAAAGAACTTAGAGCTAGAAGAATGGTGGAAGGTATTCTACACTGTTACAACCTAGTGGACCATGAACACAAAGGTACAAAATGACTTTGCCATTTCAATCACGTTTCTCTTGACTTTGTCATTTCCCTTAATCACGTACTGATTAAACCTATTTGTAAATCCATCATATCGGTAAAACATTATTTGTTTGATTTGACGCCGGCACAGAATCTAACCTGTGGTGGATTTGTTGTCTCAGTTGGAGCTAAAGTCCCGTTACAGACGCTTGGCTCCCGTTAAATGTTACCACTTTGGAATGTTGCTGTGGTGTGTGGAGAACTTGGAATGAAGAAGAAAGATGGATTGCCTACCTTGGTAGTGTCATCAGTCACCACACATTCTTCATACACTCCCTTCCATCAATCCTCACAGGCCCTAAAACAGGAGCAAACAAAAGTAGCAATGTTTAAGCGAATGAGACCAGTGTAATGAGGTTTGAGATGAGTTAACCAAGTGCACCGTGTAGATTAATAGGGCACAGTGTTGTACAGGTTATGCACAGCATTGCTTTTTTTTGCCAACTTTTATTGGAAAGTTTAAGTTGTTAAAGGTAAAGTGATGGTATGTATAGAGTGAAGGCTGAAGGATAGAGAAGTAAATAGATGGAAATGGATGGGGTAGAGGCAGCAGATTTGTGATTTTCCAGTGTATGCTGCTGTCAGACAAGGGGCTGATTTTCCTGACTTTGGCCCACTCCCTGGATGCAAAAATTCAGAGCTCGACCCCCTTTATGTTGCTACAAGATTTCTACAGGGGCAGGTGACACAGAGAAAATCATGCAGGCTGTAAATTTAGCTCACAGACCTCTGGACCTAAGTTCCCAATGTGGCCCCCCATTGTGCAAAGTTCTGCTCTGGGATTACTAAACCGTGATATGTTCTCTTTATTTCCAAATACATTTCTTACCACAGTCTTGCTTCCAACTGCAATTTCACTGACAGGAACCAAAATGGGCAGGAACGCAATTCCTGTGGAGGTTCAATCGTGTTTCGAAGAGGAAGAGCAGTTCCTGAGGTGAAAAGGAAGGCAGCTCTGACTATACCTGATGTGCAGGTAAACACCTGTCCTTGCCCAACTGGCTGATATTTACTTGCCCAGACAGACCTCCATGAATGTCGGAGGATGCCTACTTTTGGTGTCTCCTATACAGAAGGGAAGTTGTCACCTAGCTATGTCATGTCCTGGAGGCTACTTTCAGAGAACTTGCACCTCAAGGAAAGCTCTTTGACTGGATGTGAAGACTCACCCGCATTAAACTTTTAAGTGGGTGCATTCCTTTAAATTTCAGGAAATTCCTTTAACCAGGTGGCCAGACTTCCTGCAAGATCTGTTAGGCTAGATTCTGGCATAATGTCGAAGCTGTGTTTACACTAGTTGTTCAGCTTATCGCAGTCACCTCAATGCGCTGTGGCCTCACTTTACCCTGGCAGCCAATATTCCCGGCACAAATTTTGCCAGAACACAAAATCAGGCTGAAGTGTACATTGATGAAACTAATCTTTATTGTAAACTATATCCCAAACCAATAACACAATAAACGTTTTTTTCCAGAAATTAGGTAATTACAGTTTCTTCTTCTTCTTAGGCAGCCCCTCGGAACTGAGGATAACTTGATTTCACATTAAAAATGAGTTCTCAGGTGACTGATGAGTCCAATGTGGGACCTACAGTCTCTGTCACAGGTGGGGCAGACGGTGGTTGAAGGGGCAGGTGGGTGGGGTGTTTGGGTTGATGTGCACTCCTTGCACTTGGCTTCTGCTTGCTCCCAGCGAAGAGACTCGAGGTATTCTGCGCCTTCCCGGATGTTTCTCCTCCACTTTGTGTGGTCTTGGGCCAGGGATTCCCAGGTGTCAGTGGGGATGTTGCACTTTTTCAAGGAGGCTTTGAGGGTGTCCTTGAAGCGTTTCCTCTGCCCACCTGGGGCTCTCTTGCCGTGCCGGAGCTCCGAGTAGAGCGCTTGTTTTGGGAGTCTCGTATCGGGCATGCGGACGATGTGACCCGTCCATCAGAGCTGTAAAATTACAGTTTAAAATAGATGCATAGCAACTCCTACATACACTGTAATTATAGTGTGACTGTAGACACTGCAGCTTTAATAAGGGCACATCATTCTCTGAGAGCTTCATTGACTTGTTTGCACTCTCGTGTATCTGATTCCAAAACATTGTGCGGCACGTGGCAGCGCTTTACACGTGGTAAGATCATCCAGCAAACTTTATTTTCCTCACAGTTCATACAGCTGATAAATCAGTGTAGCTGTAGCATATTATTCAAATTTGACAGGTTTCCAGATAACTAGGCCTCAGTTTTCTTGATAACTTTAAATTTGAAATTCCTCACATCAGCTATAGTTGTGTGATCTGCCAGTGGTCGCAATTTCATTGCAGTACTCCAACCAATCAAGGGCTTGCATTAACACAAATTGTAATAACTGCCCCATAACACAACTCAAAGACAGCAGCACCTCAATGAAACAGGAACGGTTTCCATTTTTGTTCACTAAATAATTTAACAAAAAGTTGCCATAGACTCAGAATTATCACGGAGAATTGAGAAAAATCTTTTTCACCCAAAAGGTTATTAGATAGTTCAAGGCTTTACCACTGATGCAGAGAATATAACATTATTTAAAATGGAAATGGATAAGTATTTGCAAAGGCAGGATATAAGGGATATGGGAAAAGGTCAAGGAAATGGGATTACTGTAGACCGCTCCAGTGGAAGAGTTAGCACCAGCAGGGGCATGATGGGGAAATTACCTCCTTTTAAGGAAAAGCCATTTAAGAGGCGCTAGATAAACACATGAGGGAAAAAGGAATCGAAGGTTATGCTGAAAGGGTAAGATGAAGAGGGGTAGGAGGAGGCTCATGTGGAGCATAAATCAGTCGGGCCGAATGGCCTGTTTCTGTGCTGTAAATTCTACGTAATTCCCTGTAATTCTGTGCTGGAATTTCTATGATTCAAGAGAACTTATATGAACTCGAGAATTTTGCAATGAACTTTCCATAATCTTGGCTGCTACTTTTTACAATCTAAAACTGACCAACACTGCTACCAGGAGAGGAATAAATACCAGGATACAAATATACCAGTGCAGTTCAGCATGTTCCATCTTCACCAGAATAAGGGAAATATTATGGGGGCTATTTTGGTGGAAGGGTGAAAACACAGATGCTAAATGAGTGCTGTGCTAATAAGACATGCCTGTTTGAAAGTCTGGTTTTAGCCGTTAATTGATGATTACCATGATTTAAACTTGCCTGGAGGTGCTAAAACAGACTCCTGCGGGTTTAGCACTCAAGCGCTGATTAGAAGCAATTTTCGAGGAGCGGTATATGTAGCCTCCACGCACCCACTTCCACTGAAGGTGTGGAGTGTGCAGGCTGAGACACAACAGAATGTTTCAGGATGTTCAAGGACCATGGGAAAGGGCGCACAGGTTCACAGCACTGGAGGTCCTGTGGAGGAGGTCCAGTGAGGAGGGATGTCCTGTACCCGCAGAGTGGGGGAAGGAGACAACCTCGCCCTCCTGTCCCGTCCTCCTGTAGCAGCTGGTGCTGCTCTGCCTGGCCTCATCACCCCCTCACATTCCTCCACCAGACCAAGGGGGACCCCGAGCAAGATGACCGAGCATGCCCTTTCTCCTGGTGACTCCTATAAGGTGTCCAATAAGGTAGGGTAGCACAGCACTCACTCTCTTTAGTTGAAGTCCTCAGAAAATTTCTGGAATAAATTAGATAGACAAGAACATAAGAAATAACAGCAGGAGTAGGCCATACGGCCCCTCGAGCCTGCTCTGCCATTCAATAAGATCATGGCTGATCATCGACCTCAACTCCACTTTCCTGTCCAATCTCCATATCCCTTGATTTCCCTAGAGCCCAAAAATCTATCTATCTCCGCCTTGAATATACTCAAAGACTCAGCATTCACAGCCCTCTGGGGCAGAGAATTCCAAAGATTCACAACCCTCTGAGTGAAGAAATTCCTCCTCATCTCGGTCTTAAATGACCTTCCCCTTATCTGAGACTATGCCCTCCTAGTTCTAGACACTCCAGCCAGGGGAAACAACCTCTCAGCATTTACCCTGTCAATCCCCTTCATAATCTCGTATTTTTCAATGAGATCACCTCTCATTCTTCTAAACTCCAGAGAGTATAGGCCCATTCTACACAATCTCTCATCATAGGACAGCCCTCTCATCCCAGGAATCAATCTAGTGAACCTTCTTTGCACCGCTTCCAAGGCAAGTATGCATGCGAGCTTTCTGTGTTTCTTGCATGAGGACACACAAATCTCTCTGAACACCAACATTTGAAAGTTTCCCTCCATTTTAAAAAAATTTAGTTTTTCTATTCTTCCTACCAAAGTGAATAACCCCACATTTCCCTACATTATACTCCATTTGCCACCTTACTGCCCACTCACTTAGTCTATCTATATCCCTTTGCAAACTCTTTGGGAGAGAAATTCGGTGGGCTGCACCACCAGTTAGTGCCTAAAGAGGGCACTCAGTGGCTTCAGCGCCGCTGGCCACGCCTCATCGGTGTGCGCAGCGCCCCGCTACCGCCCCGATCGTGATATTTGGCAGTGACTGTCTCTGTAGCGCCGCTCGCTAATCGCGCCCGGTTCATGGGGCCTACCTGTGGCGAGAGTGGCGCAAATTAAGGTGGAGGTGCGGGGCGGCCGTTTTTTTCAGCGGCCGCCTGCCAGCACTTCCATCCCCCGGCCTCCTGTTCTCCCCCCGCGGCATTGCCGGCTGTTTTCTGAGAGCCCGGCACTTCTCCTCGGTGCCGGGCTCTTTTGCCGGCACTCGCGATCGCTCATCGCGCTGGTGCAGGCCCCTCCCCCTTAAGAATGGGAGGAAGTACTACAGTACCGCAGCGCGCCGTGCCGCAGCGTTTGGTGCTGCAGCACATTGCGCTGCGATATTTTTTTTCAGCGCCCTAAGAGGGATGCGGAGCACCTCGAGCCTCGCCCCGTGTCCCTCTTGGGGCGCTCAAGCTGAATTTCCGGCGATCGCTGCTGCTCCGTTCGCAGCGCAAAATCTGGCGCCCAGGCGAGCTTGGCGCCCCGTTTGTGGCTCCACCCAATTTCTCCCCCCTTGTGTTCCCTTCACAGCTTACTGTCCCACCTAGCTTTGTATCATCAGCAAACTTGGATACATTACACTTGGTCCCTTTATCTAGGTCATTATTATAGATTGTAAATAACTGAGGCCCCAACACTGATCTTTGCAACACCCCACTAGTTACAGCCTACCAACCTGAAAAAGATCTGTTAATTCCTACTCTCTGTTTTCTGTCCGTTAACCAATCCTCTATCCATGCTACTGTAGGTGTCTTCACACTACTATGAAAATACTGCGGTTGAAACTGACAGTTAAACAAACGTGGTTTAATGTGCTGAAACAGTTATAAACAAAAGAACGCAGGAGAAACTCCAAACAGGTCTATACACAAGCAGGATCCATGAGGACTGAACAGAAACACCCTACCTCCCTGACGTCATGACGTCAACATGTTTCCCGCCGTTGGGAACGTCACATGACCCGCGTGATGACGTCATCGCGTCAGATCGTGATTTTATCGATCCTGCGCTGTTTAAACAGCGCACACACTTAAAGGTAACAACTATGATTAAAGACAATTATAAACGTTACTGCAAGAGTCTCTTTGGTGGCTTTGCCACATACGCCCCCCCAGAATTGCCTTTAATGAGGAACGTCAATCGCAGAGGAGGTCGGACAAGCCTGTTTGACCGACTCCTAAATTCCCAGAGAGGAAAACGCTGAGCAGGTGGCGAACTGGCAGGTAGCACAGTGCGGGTAGGTGCGGCGGTAGCTGGTGGCCGTCCCCGGCGCGGGGGCTGAGCAGGTTCGACTGGCTGTTCGAGTTCCAGGTGCGCAGGCTTGAGGCGATCGACGGAGATGTGCTCCGGCTTGCCCCCGAAGTCGATCACGAAACTCTTGTCCCCGGCCTGTAGAACCTGGAACGGACCCGCATATGGAGGTGCGAGCAGGGTGCGATGGGCGTCTTGGCGTACAAAGACGAATTTGGCCTTTGACAGCTCCACGGGGACGTTGGAGGAAGGCAAACCATGCTGTGAGGTCGGAACAGGTCTGAAGCACTGAGCCGTGTCTCAGTGGGCCTCCCGCTGACCGGCTGCAGACCACGGCCGCGTAGGTGACGGCAGGAATTCGCCCAGAACCTGAAGTGGCTGGCCGTAAACCATTTCTGTGGCAGAAGACTGTAAATCCTCCTTCGGCGCTGTGCGCAGTCCCAGCATAACCCATGGCAGTTTATCGACCCATGCCGCATCCAGAAGGCTGGCCCTGAGCGACGCCTCCAATGAACGGTGGAACCGCTTGCACAACCCGTTTGCCTGCGGGTGGTAGGCCGTAGTGCGATGGAGTTTAGTGCCTAATGTGGAGGCCACCGCATTCCATAGTTCCGACGAGAATTGCGGCCCGCGGTCAGACGAAATATCCGCCGGAACACCAAAACGGGCTACCCATGATGAAATGAAGGCTCGAGCGACATCCGCAGAGGTGGTAGATGTCAGGGGAACCACCTCTGGCCACCTCGTGGTGCGGTCCATCATCGTCAGAAGGTGTGTAAAACCAAGGGACGGTGGAAGTGGACCCACTAGGTCGACGTGAATGTGGTCGAACCGCCGCTCTGGCACTGCGAAGGTGGCCAGAGGAGCCCTGACGTGCCGTTGCACTTTGGCCCGCTGACAAACCACACAAGTGTTCGCCCAGTCGCGGACGTCTTTGCGTATCCCTCTCCATACGAATTTGGAGACCAGCAGCTTCTGCGACGCACGCACCCCGGGATGCGACAGCCCGTGAATGGCGTCGAAAACTGGATATGTAGGTCAACTGTCTTTGCTGCCGAGCCGACCACGGTTCGGCAGTCTTGGCCATCGCGAACGTCAGCAGTTTGTGGTTGACAAACACAGTGAAGCAGCGCCCTTCGAGGAGGAATCGGAAGTGGCGGATGGCCAAAAACCAAGCTAACAGCTCTCTGTCAAAGGTACTGTACCAGCGTTCGTGCCGCCGCAGCTGGAGGCTAAAAAATGCCAGTGGCTGCCACGCGCCATCGACCCATTGCTCCTGGACGGCCCCAACGGCATGGTCCGACATGTCCGTTGTGAGGGCGATAGTAGCTCCTGGCAGGGGATGTGCCAACATTGTCGCGTTCGCGAGCACTGTCTTCATATCCCCGAAAGCGCGATCCATTTCTTGCAACTAACCCATGGGCTCCCTTCCCGTCTTGCCCCTGAGGGCCTCGTAGGGTGGCCGCATGAGTTGTGCGGTCCTGGGGATGAACCGATGGTAGAAGTTAACCATCCCCAGGAACTCCTGTAAGGCCTTCACGGATTGCGGCTTTGGGAACGCCGTGATCACCTCCACCTTAGCTCGAAGCGGCGTTGCTCCCTCGGAAGTTATGCGGTGTCCTAAAAAGTCGAGTTGCGACAGGCCGAAACGGCATTTGGCCAGGTTTACAATGAGGCCGTGCTGCTGAAGACAATGAAAAAGAACACGGAGATGCTCAAGGTGTTCCTCCGTTGTGGTGCTGGCAATCAGAATGTCATCCAAGTAGACGAACAAAAAATCGAGATCCCGCAGAACCGAATCCATAAGGCGCTGGAACGCCTGAGCCGCGTTTTTAAGCCCAAAGGGCATGCCGAGGAACTCAAACAGTCCAAAAGGGGTGATGACGGCCGTCTTTTGGGCATCCTGGGAATGCACCGGTACCTGATGGTACCCACGGACGAGGTCGACCTTAGAGAAGATCGACTTCCCCGCCAAATGCGCGGAGAAGTCTTGTATGTGCAGGATGGGGTAACGGTCGGGCGTCGTTATATCATTGAGGCAACGATAGTCGCCACAGGGCCGCCATCCCCCACCCGGCTTGGGGACGATGTGGAGCGGCGAAGACCAGGGACTACTGGACCGGCGAATAATCCCCATCCTCTCCATCGCGGCGAACTCTGCCTTCACCACCGCGAGCTTGCTGGGCTCTAAAGTTCATGCCCTGGCGTAGATGGGACAGCCAGTCATCAAAATATGGTGCTCCACCCGATGCTTGGCGGTCGAAGCTGAAAAGGTGGGCTTGGTCAGTTCGGGGAAATCCCCGAGAAGGCGGGAGAAGTCGTCGGAAGGTGGCTGAGCGCAGGAGGCCGAGTGCGGCGCGGCCGTGCTGCGCGCACATGAAATACCGTCGAGCGTGGTGGCGTGAACGAGGCGACGATTCTTCACATCCACCAACAGGCCATTGGCGCCGAAAAAGTCGGCACCCAAGAGAGCCTGCGAAATTTGAGCGGTGATGAAATCCCAGCTAAAACGTTGGCCACCGAAACAGATTTGTACCCGCCGGTTCCCAAAAGTGCGAATCGCACCCCCGTTGGCAGCTTGGAGGGGGGAACCCCATCTGCCGGACTGAAGGTCGAGGACCGAGGCGGGAAGTATGCTGCACTGTGCCCCCATGTCGCACTAAAAACGACGGCCCGAGATGGAGTCGGTTAAATACAGAAGATTCCCGGAATCGCCGATCGCCATCGTGGCCGCGGGGCACGCCCCGGTTCCGGTGTTCTTGACTCGCGGCAGTCTGTTTGATGGTTTGGGCACGAAACTGCAAGGCGGGCGGCAGCAGCAGGCTTTCAGGCCAAAACGAGCGTGGTAATAACAGTAACCGTAACGTTACTGCAAGAGTCTCTTGATGGCTTTGCCACACTATGATATTACCCCCAGCCCCGTGAGCCCTAATCTTGTGTAATAACCTTTTATATGGCACCTTATCGAATGCCTTTTGGAAATCCAAATATACTACATCCACTGGTTCCCCTTTATCTACCCTGCTAGTTACATCCTCAAAAAACTCTAATAATTTCCCTTTCATAAAACTATGTTGACTCTGCCTAATCATGTTATGATTTTCTAAGTGCCCTGATATCACTTCCTTAACAATGGTTACCAGCATTTTCCTGATGACTGATGTCAGGCTAACTGGCCTGTAGTTCCCTGTTTTTCCTTTCCCCCCTTTCTTGAATAGCGGTGTTACATATGCGACCTTCCAATCCATTGGGACCATTCTAGAATATAGGGAATTTTGGAAGGTCAAAACCAGTGCATCCACTATCTCTTCAGCCATCTCTTTTAGAACTCTAGGATGTAGGCTGTCAGGTCCAGGGGATTTGTCGGCTTTCAGTCCCATTAGTTTCTCTTGTACTTTTTCTCTACATATATTAATTATGTTAAGTTCCTCACCCTCATTAGACCCTTGGTTCCCCACCATTTTTGGTATGCTTTTTGTGTCTTCTACTGTGAAGACAAATACAAAATGGCCCAGAAATTCAGGTCTTCACGGGTGAGTACGCATGGGGTACTCACTCGTAGGCCCAATGGAAGTGCTGGTTTCCTGCATGCACTGCGCATGCGCGGGAAACCGGCACTTCCGTTCCTCTGAATGAAGAGGTTCAGAGGTCGAACACGTGCGCAGGAGAGGCTGCACATGTGCATCGAACTTCTGTTTTTTTTTACAGGTTTTCCTGGGAAGGTAAGCCTGCAGAAGTTAGAAATTTAAAAAGCAGTCGTAAGGCCTGCTTTTTACAAGGTAAGTGGTGAATTAATTAAAATTAAAACATTTTTTCCACAGGTTTATTATTTTTAAATACTTTAAAGCAAGGTAAGTTTATTTTTAACCCCGTTGGAAAATAAAATTATTTTTTCAAAAATTTAAATTATTGTTTAAAATAGTTATTTCATGTAATTTATAGTTTATTTAAAAAATGTGATTCTTTAAAAATGTATTTGAAGATTCAGTGTTGTTTTGGGGCCATAGTATTTATAAGTCTTGACAGCACTTCCTGTCAGACTTATGAATGGAGCATTGCCTGCTCCGATTGGCTGCCCATGGCCCATGTGATCCCAGGGGACGCATCGAACTAACTGCGCCCCTGGAATACGCAAACACTGTGCGCCGGCAGCTGGACCAGGCCCCAGATCCACGGGGGCCCACAACTCAACGGCCGGCGCGCAAGGTAAGTGCAGATCAGGGGCTTACACCCGCGGGAAGCCCCCGACCCGAATTTCTGGGCCAATATGTGTTTAACGTTTCTGTGATTTCCTTATTCCCCGTAATCATTTCTCCTGTCTCAGCCTCTAAGGGACCAAAGTTTACTTTTGCTACATTCTTCCTTTTTACATACTTGTAGAAGCTCTTACAATCTGCTTTTATATTTCTTGCTAGTTTTCTCTCATATTCTATTTTTTCCCTTTTATCAATTTTTTGGTCAACCTTTGCTGGTTTCTGAAACTCTCCCAATCTTCAGGCTTACTATTATTCTTTGCAACATTACAAGCTTCTTCTTTCAATCTAATGCTATCCTTAACTTCTTTAGTTAGCCACGGTTGGATCACTTTTCCTGTGGAATTTTTGTTTCTCAAATGTATTTTTGTTGAGAATTATGAAATATTTCTTTAAATGCTAGCCACTGCTTATCTACTGCCATACCTTTTAATCTGTTTTTCCAATCTACCTGAGCCAACTCGCCCCTCATACCTATGTAATTGGCTTTATTTAAGTTTAAGACTCTAGTTTCAGACTTAGGCAAAATTAACGTGAAATTCTATCATATTATGATCACTTTGCCCCATAGGATCCTTTACTATGAGAATGCTAATTAACCCTGTCCCATTACACAGTACAAGATCTAAGACTGTTGGTGAAGTCTTGCCAAAGTGTCCCAGAAAGTCTCCCGATGTGTCTTAAAAGTCCTCTTCAAACCTCCAGCAAGTGTGTAAGGGGGGGGGGGCTTCTTTTAACTGATTTATGGTAATACACCTGGCCAGCAGCCTTTGCCTCTGAGCTCTGACCAATTCCAACCTTTTACCTGATTTACGGTAATTCACCTGGTCAGCAGGCTTATGCTGCTGCACTCTAAACCAATTTACAAACAACGGTTTCGAATCGCTACCCCTCCTTCAGTTCTGAGTGGAGGAACTTATAATTAATGATATTAACACGGACAAGTGGTTTGGATGAGAGAAAAAATCAAGTTTTATTACCTAAATAAACTACAATCAAAAGAATAAACTATATCACACGAACACAGTAATTACAGTAAAACTATATAACGGGGTTGCAGACGGCAAAAACGAGGGATAAAATGGCTACAATGTTACTTAAACAATTTTAGCAATTACCCTCAAATCACCACCCCCTAACTCCTGCTAGGTTGCCTTGCCAAGGAGTCAGAACACCCTGCTCACCTGTGGTCCAGCGAAGTAAAGAGAGCGATAGCTTCTCAGCAGCTATCTTTATACCTGGTGAGGTCCTGCCGTTCTGCCCTGCAAGGGCTGTGTGCAAAATTCCCCGCCCAAAGGGTCCAATACACAAGAGAAAGCTGTGATTGGCTAACTCAAAGTGGTTAGACTGGGTTAATGTGTCTTCTGGAGCTCCCTGGGCTGAAACAAAAGGGAACAACTGCTCTATTGTCCAGAGTGCTAAGTGATTTAGACCCATTCAAGATACAAAAGTCTCTTCTGCAGTTTAGATGTATCCACTCGATATACAAACAAATGCTAATAGCATTCAATTGCTTTGTAAACAAAGCATTGTCCTTTGTCTTCAGCCATGTGGTGACAGCCATTTTTATCCCTGGAAATTTAAAAGCACAATGCCCAGGGATTCTTTAATCAAAAAAATTGATCTTCAGAACTGTAAATTATTGCGAATTCTTACAGTCCGCCCTTGGATACTTCCAGCTTGCTTGTAGTATCCTCTTGAAGAAATGAGCAATAATTTCTGACCCCTCACAAACAACCATCCCCTGTATTTACCTAATAGCTATCTGCCACTGATCCCCGTCCCGTCTATTCCCCTTTAATTCAAGAAAAAAACCATGGTACGGTAGGCATCTTACAGATACTTCAGTTTTCAATAAGGGGTCTCATACCCCTACACGCTTGTAAAATTATACAGTGTAAACCAAATTTACAATCACTTTTTTTTACATCATAAGTTATTACAAAATGTTGCAATCTTAGTTACACAATGTAATCAAAATGATCCCAAGCACAGAGAGGGTCCTACGCCTCTGCTCAACTTGGCGTTGTCACAAACTGGTCCCAAGCACGGAGAGGATCCTACGCCTCTGCTCAACTTGGGGCTGCAACACAAAATACAAAAAATCATTAAACAACATGCTTAAATGAACCCCGATCATCACGTGCCGATGATGGGTCGTGAAATTTGAGTGGGCATTGCTCCTCCCACTCGGGCAGTAAAAGTACCTTCCACCCCCCCTTTGATTGTCTTAAACTTTAAAACAGGCAGAATGGATTTACAGACCAGTCTGCTCCGCCAGCCCCGAGCCGTTCCCTTGTCCTTTTGTGGTGGCGGGGTACCCCTCCTGTTTAAAATATACCTTAGCACAGACCAAGACCGGGGAGCATGGGATCTCGACTCCCAGTCTTTCCCCCTCCCGTCTACCCTCGACTGGCTGTAGAAAATGATGCGTGCCTGTATGGCGGCTCTCCCTGGCCCCACACTGATCCAGCCACCCACTCATCCTTCCCAGCCACACTTACCCTCACTTTGCCCGTGGGCCCCCCGGGTGAGTTCCTCCCTTCCCCGAACACACCCACGCAACTCTTGGGTCTCCCCCTCCTCTATACGATCTTTCCCGGGCCATCACCACCCACCCCCGAGGAACGCGTCCCTATCACAAGGCGCCCGCGCTTCCCCATCGTGACTCCTCAACAGCGAGGTCTCCCGCAAGTGAACTTCGGTCAGGATAGTGCTGGGTTGGGGGCCGTGCCCCACCCAGCTGGGGCCATCTCCTCCCCGTAGGAGGAGTAGGCAAATTCCTCTGGACACTGTTCAGTTTTTCCCAAAGATCGCTACGGGGTCTCCTGGATTCGTCCAGTGGCGAGGTGATCCCCAACATTCTGACTCCGTATCTTCATTCGATGCCCAGCTCGGGCTGGGCGAACATGGCTGCTTCATTTTCCAATCTCCTGCAAAAACTTAAAAGGACATGCAGCCAGGTCTCACTGACCTGCTGCCTTAGGTGGAGACATGGTTGGGTCCCTCGACCTCGGACCCAAAATGCAAACATTTGGCACACATGTAAACTTAAACTCTTTGGCCTAGAAATTGAGTTTTGGCTTAGCCAGGGCTTTAGCGGCGGAAGTTAGTGCCGGCGCTAAGTCCCCCTGCGCGCGCCAAAAATTCAGCAGTGCCGCGCCCAAACGGCTGCCGGCGCTACTGAAGGGTCTTTGCGGCGGTACATCGGCGCTAACTGCCGTTTCGCGCCGCAATTCCGGCGCTGCGGCACCCGATGCGGTGCGGCAGGCTCGGGAAGTGCAGGCCTCCTCCTTCCCTTAAGGAGGAGCTGCCTGCACCCGATCGCGGCCCGCGAAAATCTTTTAAAAAATGAGCCCGGCACCTCGGACAAGTGCCGGGCTTGCTTCTGTTCCGGGGGGGGGCGGGGGGAAGTCCGGGGAGGGAGCTGCGGCCAGGCGGCCGGCGGGAAAGCGGCCGGCCGCCGCGGGGCCTTTAATGCGCCGGCGCAAAGACTCGTAAGACTCTGTTGCCAGAGTCTTAGTTGCGGCTGTCACGGGCGAGGCGGCCGCAACTGAATTTCGGCGCTGGGGCCCGTCGGCATGGCAACCGGGACGCTGCGCACACCGATGACGTCATCGGTGCCGGCGCAGCGCTACCGGTCTACCGCGGCGTAAGGGCCCCAGGCAATTTCGGCGCCGGCGCCAAATGCAGCGCTAGGCCCTCTAGCGCCGCAAAATCGGCGCTAAGGGCACTCAATTTCTAGGCCTTTAAACTTAAACTTAAGACTAGTTATATGAAACTAAAATACACCTTAAAAGCACGCTATATTCACACATAGCTATAATACAAATGCCGCCCATCTCCGGACGGCCAGGTTAATCTCTGGCACTGTCGCAGATTGCTGCTGGCTGCAGTGAAGCTGGACTGCCTCCTGTCTCTGGTCCCTCGCAGCTTATGGCTGTTGAGTGGGGGCCTCTGTTCTCTGGCTTCTCCCTGGCTCGGGAGACCGCCCTACTCCACTGTAAAGTGGGTGACCATGCTTTCTTAGGCTGGGGCACCCGCTGAGACCTTCTAAGGGGTGTCTCTATGGGGGAAACTTTGGCTGGTGGACCCTGAGCTTGGGTCACAGCCCCAGCTGGCTGGGAACCTTCTCCCCCATGTCCAAATAGCCCACACTGTATAATGTACCTGGCAGCCTGCCGGTGCAAATCTCTCTCTGGGTTTGTCTGCTCTTCCCTGCCCACTCCTGTGCTGGGGGCAGGTATACTCTCACCACCCGCTGCTGGTGGCTGGAAATTTTCCTCCCCATGTTTAAAACCTGGTGTCAGCTCCCTCCCTATGTCTCCTGCAAGAGGGATTGCTATCCCGGCCCCCCCAGGGTCCCACATCATGGGGGGGACCACTCTAGAAGCTGGCTGAGAAGCTGGTCCCTTTAAACAGGCCACAGTGCCTGTCTTTACAGGCGGTGAACTTGAACTTGCATGGACAGCAAACTCATGTTCCCTCACCCAGGTGGCTTTAACTGGGGAATTTTGGACCTGCCTTTTTTCTGGGGCCAAAACTATCCCCTGTGTGCCTCCCTTGTCCTGGATTTCTGCTACTGGACCTGCTCTACAGGGGTCCCAGAACTCTCCTTCCCTGTTCCCTGGCTTAAACAGCTTACTCTGAACATGAATGGCTCCTCCCCCCACACAAGCCACAGTGCTTGCCTGTGAACTCGAACTTGCTGTGGGCTGAGGATTCCTATTCTCAGGCTCACTCCTCACGGGCGGACCGTACCTCCATTGTTGGAGGGGGTACACTGATCCTGGTCCCCGCCTGCCTAGCGGGACCTGCTGGTGTTTTCCTACAACCCCATTGTCCACCCCTCCTCGCTGCCAGAGCTCCTCAAGACTCGGAGCTGTGGGCTGCGGTCTTGGGGTCTCTAATTCCCGATTCAGCACCGTTCTGGGTGCTGCCTGTGGGATGGTTCTACTTGGGCTGCCAGTAAAGTCCAGCTGACCTGCCTTCGGGCTGATCAGACAAATCATCCCCTTTGATGCATTTAAAGCCATGTTAAGGCTTTCTATCTCTGCCCTACAGGGGCCATGATCTGCTTCCTCAAACCTTAGGGCGCAGGCCAGCTTATAAGTTGCCTTTACCTCCCTAACCTTCTCCTCCTGCTCTGTTGCTTCTGAGGTGAGGCGGGCATTCTCTTCCCGCAGTCTCATCTCATTTTCCCTGGCCTCAGTGATTTCCTGCACAAGGCACTCTATAACCTCCTCCTGCTCTCTCTTCACACCCTTCCTAACCCAGCCACCTATACCCCGATAGGTCAGCCTACACGATGCTGCTAACATCCACAGGGCTACCCACATACTGAAAACGAGAGAAACAAGAACTGATGCTTTCTCCAGATCCAGACCACTTATTAAATCAAAAACTGCCTCGACTCCTACCTGGCTCGCCATTTGTAAAGGGGGGGGCTTCTTTTAACTGGTTTATGGTAATATACCTGGCCAGCAGCCTTTGCCTCTGAGCTCTGACCAATTCCAACCTTTTACCTGGTTTACGGTAATTCACCTGGTCAGCAGGCTTTTGCTGCTGCACTCTAAACCAATTTACAAACAGCGGTTTTGAATCGCTACCCCTCCTTCAGTTCTGAGTGGAGGAACTTATAATTAATGATATTAACACGGACAAGTGGTTTGGATGAGAGAAAAAATCAAGTTTTATTACCTAAATAAACTACAATCAAAAGAATAAACTATGTCACATGAACACAGTAATTACAGTAAAACTATATAACAGGGGGTTGCAGATGGCGAAAACGAGGGATAAAATGGCTACAATGTTACTTAAACAATCTTAGCAATTACCCTCAAATCACCACCCCCTAACTCCTGCTAGGTTGCCTTGCCGAGGAGTCAGAACACCCTGCTCACCTGTGGTCCAGCGAAGTAAAGAGAGCGATAGCTTCTCAGCAGCTATCTTTATACCTGGTGAGGTCCTGCCGTTCTGCCCTGCAAGGGCTGTGTGCAAAATTCCCCGCCCAAAGGGTCCAATACACAAGAGAAAGCTGTGATTGGCTAACTCAAAGTAGTTAGACTGGGTTAATGTGTCTTCCGGAGCTCCCTGGGCTGAAACAAAAGGGAAATACAACTGCTCTATTGTCCAGAGTGCTAAGTGATTTAGACCCATTCAATTCTTAAACGGATCCCATTCAAGATACAAAAGTCTCTTCTGCAGTTTAGATGTATCCACTTGATATACAAACAAATGCTAATAGCATTCAATTGCTTTGTAAACAAAGCATTGTCCTTTGTCTTCAGCCATGTGGTGACAGCCATTTTTATCCCTGGAAATTTAAAAGCACAACGCCCAGGGATTCTTTAATCAAAAAAATTGATCTTCAGAACTGTAAATTATTGCGAATTCTTACAAGTGAACAGTAAAAGCTGAGCATAGCTTTAAGTAGCACTTGAAAACCCCAGCAATAACTTCTTTACTCCTGTTCAGCGGGTCACTTTTAGGAGAGGCCGTTAATTGAACGCTAGCCAGCGAAATGGTGTGCAGCCTCTTTAATGAGCGTTAGCAGGCAATTTATTTGTCAATCAAACCCTTAATGATCCTCCGGATGGCCGTTCCTAGCGCAAGCTTCAACTCCTTTACCAAGATGGCATTTTGTGCTAAAGGCAGGCTAAACCGGCTTTGGAACTCAAGACCCCATTTTGGCCACCTTGGAGGCTCTTTAGCGCCTAAAATATCAGGGGAAAATCACCCCCTAAGTCTTTTAAAAGAAAGTTAAGTTTTCAAATAAAAACTGACGAACACAGTATGAGTGACACATTCACATGGTAACAAATGAAGCTAACTTCAGAAGGCAAATTATATCTCAATTACTGCTGACTTCAATTTGAATCATTAGCATGCTCACTTTTTGGCATGACAGAAATGATGATGTACAGTCATCCAAGGAAACAGGATGACAGTGACAAGCACCCTGATGACATCCTTGCCAAAATCTCCTCCCTGCTTTCTGTGCTCAGACCCTGCAACAAGCAGCTCCTCATTCTCAGTGATGTTGATCTCCACTTAAATTTCCCTACTGTTTCCTTCTCCATCAACTCATGTCCTCCTCCCATTCCTCCTCCAGACCAAAGGGGACCCCTAGCAAGATGCCCATGACCGAGCACTCCCTTTCTCCTGGTGACTCCTATAAGGTGTCCAATAAGGTAGAGTAGCACAGCACTTACTCTTTTTAGTTGAAGTCCTCAGAGAATTTCTGGAATAAATGTTGATAAACTGTTTGTGAAGTCTTGACAAAGTGACCCAGAAAGTACCTCCCGATGTGTCTCAGAAGTTGAATCTTGCGCTAGGAATGGCTGTCCGGAGGATCGTTAAGGGTCTGATTGACAAATAAATTGCCTGCTTGCGCTCATTAAAGAGGCTACAACTTCTCCATCCTTCTGTCCTCACTCAATTTCACAACATACATTAACTCTCTCACCCCCACCCATGACCACCCCATCAACCCTACCATCCTGTTGGGCTTTGTCAACTTTAAGCCTCTGTCATTGACAAGGCCATTTTTAATCACTTCCACATTCATCCCTGCCCACCCTGCATCACTTAAAAAACCTATTTCCCTTGAGCTATAATTTGCCTTCTGAAGTTAGTACCCTGATTAACTCCTAGCTTCCTGTCCTCTGGATCTCTACCTGCCACATCGCTACCTCCATTGACCTTCTCAACAGCTTGCTTGTTTCTGCTTTGATGTCCTCACCCCCATATTCATGGATTCACATCCCTGATGCTCTTCTTGTACAACACCCACCTTCACATCCTCAAATCTGAGGCTGACAGGCTGGAGTGCACATGGGTGTGTACTACCAGATCTGACTCAACCACCTGAAAGAATATCCCCTCTCCATCGCTAAAGCAAATCATCCAATTAGTTCAGGGTCACCTTGGAGGGCAACAAAAATGGGCTGAAGTCAATGGAACTGAACATCGGATGAAGTGTATAATGGGTGGCTGATGCAGTAACGCTGGGTTTGCTCTACCACTCAAAGCAAATTTCGACCCCAGTCTCTCCAGGCAGTTGACAGACGTGTTCCCACTGAAAATAAGAAAGTGTCATTTTTTTAGTAAATGTGTCTATTCAGCTTCAAAGATGACATTATGCTCCAGGAACTAACTAATTTCTCATCGATACTATTGCTATGTGAAATCACTCCATTATCTGTTGATAATCTCCAGCATTGCTGCTTCATCTATTTCAAACACCACCTTTTTATTGGTTAACATAGATGCTGCGTTAGCTATAGAAAAATTATAAATGCTGTTTTTTTGCACACATTTTGGCAATTTGGCTACAAGATATATTTGGTCCAGGAGGCCATAAAATCCATGATTGTCCCAGAGTTGCCTGCAGCCTACAACATGTTGGATGATGATAAAACTTTTTTAACTACGCAGGCGGGGAAAAGTTAATGAACCCATAAAAAAATACAGGGGGAGGTGTTCTGTCTGCTAGTTATGGTGGAATTGTAAACACGTTTTAACACACACGGTTGTGATATTGTCACAAATTGCAATCATAGGTAATCTTCCCCCATTGCCCTTTTTAATTTAACAAACTCTGCAGCACTTTCAAAAACAGCAGGGGAAGAGTTCAGTTTGTGAATAAAAAGGGCAGGTTCCATTGTGGGACGCTCTTGACCAGGAACAGCTCCCCGTGCCAAGCCCAGGTTGGGCGATTGTGGTCCCGCATCCTGTGATGTTACAGAGACTCATAAACAGCAGGCCCGCGACGCCCTCTGAGCGCCACGCCTTGCCGAGAGTGCCCAATCGCAGAATCACCACAAGATGCAAACTGGGTGAATCAATTTCAGCTGCAAGGCTTATTTCAGCATCACTGTGTATTGTAATATGAATCAACTAGTAATTAAAGTATTTGCAATAGGTTAAACAGGAACTTGGTATTGATAAATTGTCTACAACTTGATGAGATCACTCAGAATCATACAGTGTTGCAGCAATCGCACATGCTTGTTTTAATTGTCCCATTACCATTCCCTTTTGCCTTGCACCATCATCCCTTTTGTCATTTAATCTCTCCTGCCTTCCACCCCATCACAGACCTTCCCTTTTCTTCTTTCCTCTCACCTCGCCTTTCCCTGCCTCTGTACTTGCTTAAAATCTGTTACATCTCTAACATTTTCCAGTTCTGATGAAAGGTCATTGACCTGAAATGTTAATTCTGTTTCTCTCTCCACAGATGCTGTCTGATCTGCTGAGTATTTCCAGCATTTTCTGTTTTTATTGTTTGTTTAAATGTCAGATTTAATTAACTGGGTAATGAAATAATTTGACAGATAAAAATAGCTATTAGATTAAGTTGTCATTTACCGTGAGAAATATAACTAACTATTCAATCCAGAGACACATGTCCTCTTAATCAGAGTAAATTCAGATAGTGAAATATTGTTTGTCAGTCTTCTTTACTCATCTATGCTACTGGACTGAAAGAAGATGAAATGGTGTTCACTTCATTCTTCAGATCAATCATTGAGAAATTATTGAACCCACAGGGGTCTGTTTACTGTTTCAACAAAGATGTTAATCGATCCTTGAATAAAGATTGATAACCACGTCCTTCTGAACTCCTCAAGATCACTTTTTGGTCCAAATGTAAAACTCTTTTGTCATTGAGTGTCATATTGTTTCCAAGCATACTTTCTGATATTTTGATCAATGTTGGGCTAGCCGATTGAAAGTGTCTTTTATTATTAAATAATTCTACAAGCTTGAAACAAAGGGCACAACTATTGCCCAGGACATCTTCAAAACAAATACAAAAGGCTTACCCCTTTCGCATAAACAGAGGCAAACTATTCAATTAAATAGCTTCTTTGATTCATTGTACTTATTAGTCACACCTTGGAATTTGAACCATTTTTTTGATTTGGTGCTTTTAAAGATTTAAACAAGATGATTCATGTTAATTATCTAGAAGTTATATATATATTATTGCACTGTCATCTTTGAATTTCCCCAATACCTTCAGAAGTACAACTTCACAACAGTGCCCTACTCTCTCTAGGGGATCATTTCTCTGTGAAGAATAATACTCCTGAAAGGAGAGCATTTTTCATTCTGTACCGAGGTAGAAAAGCCAGAATTCCCAAGCTGCCAGACTTAGCCCTTTTGTTCATTATCTCGACAGTGTACATCTACTGGAACTTTGCCAGAATCCCTTCAACACCAAGAGATGTTTCCATTTTCCACAGTTCCGCTCCTAGGGCCCTTCAGAATGAATCTGCTCAGATTAACACTGGCAGCTAGTACAGCATTTGTGGTACTTGTCTGCTGATAAATTGATTGGCAACAGAAATGAGACCATGAGAATTTTTCTCTTGTAACTTTTAACAGCTGTCTGTAAGAGGAAGTCATTATTCCTCTTCTCTGGCTGCGCTTGAACCCTGCATCCAAAGGTTAAAACCCATGCCACCCAGTCCCAGACTTCAAAAAACAGAGATTACCAGACAGAATATGGTACGCCACAGATTTACGTCTTTTATACATTAAACTGATTCCAGGTCTCAATCAATTGTAAACACTTTTCCCTCATAGGTGGACTGTATGCCAATTAAATAACCATTCATTTCTTAAATCCATTGGTGGTGAAATTTAACTGCTTAAAAACAATTCTACTGCTTAATGTTATAGGATTACTAGTTTGATTTGATTTTACATCCTGATCTGAAACCTAGGGGGTAAAATTCAATTTTGGCAAAATGGGTGGTAGTGGTTTGACCACCCATTGTACACCCTGCCCGATTTACCCGTCCATCCAGTGGCCCTGCCAAAGTTGGATTTCATTCCTCTAAAGACGAGTAATTGTGAATAGCTCAATCTCAACATGTCAAATTCCACGCTGCCTGTGGTATTCTCTGTACATTAAATGTTACAAGATGATACTTGTGCAGTATTTACGTATAAAGTACCTGTTTTTTTTTAAATCCTTTAAAATCCTGGCATCAAGTACTGGCAAGGTGATGGCCAAGGTATAAGGTAATTAAAGACTGGGGAATCAATGCAGGGGGATTATTGTCCCAAGCGGGAATCAGTGGGCCAGTTACTTTATGTCCACTTACATGCTGCACCGATATGGAAGAGACCATCTCCCCCTTGTTAACACCATTGCTGACTGTCGCTGAAGGAGCCGCCAGAAGATGAATCATCAAGAAGATTGACCGTCCGAAAGTCACAATGGGCCCAACTTTCCTTCTTACTGCAAAATAGAAGAAATCTCCCTTTTTATTGTAGCTAACAAACCTTTAACAAAGTCAAAGGGAAGTGTGGCTTTAAAAATAAATGGGGGGGTCTTGGATGGTAGTGCAATACGGGCAAGAGCTTGATTTACATACCGCTCGATGGGCGAACTCAAGGGCAAGGCATTAATATTATTATAAAGGCAGGTTGTAGTTGTTAAATATCTAGGCAAAAGATGCACTGACACGGAGAAATGCTAGCAAGAATGTAACCAGTTAGGTATTAGAAGTAAAAATAGAAATGGTATATAAAACACTAATTTCCATGGGCCAAATCACCCTGTCTCAATTCCCCACTATTTTCATCATTAAAGTTAACCTGGCATTTAAATGGAAGGGGCAGCATGGAACAGGACTTAAATGAAGACGCTAACATTGGTTTATTCAGGAGAGAGTATGGGAATTGTGAAGATTGAAGGGAAGCACAAAACTACTGATTTGCACCATGTTAATCGTGTAAATTGCAGAATACATGATACATGACATGACTGTATATCCGCACTAATAGTGCACCTAAGGGCACAAAATCAATAGTGTGCTTACGTACTCGTATTGTTTCTTCGATCCTCTTTTACAGAGCACGAGAACACAGGGAGGCTCATTGGAAAAGCACCACACACCTGAGCACCAATCATCAGCACCCCACTTTAAGCAGGTGCCAGCACAGATACACACAATATGATGAAGCACATTGGTGACCAATGGAGTAGTAGAGTGAAGACCTTGCATCCAGAGTGCCCCTACTGAATTGTTTGTGAGCTTAGTGGGGCTGCTTTCAAACAGACAGTTATGGCAGTAGCATGGTGTCACTTGCCCCATGCACATTAAGTTAAAAGTTACTCTCACTAGTAATGAGAAATCCAATACTTTGGTCTACACTTTCTTCTCCCACATTAATGCTGCCATGGAGCAACAGTTGTGTGCACTGCACTCTGTTAAACAGCACGTAGTAAAACCAGCACTTTACAGGGCATAGGCATCTCAGACTGCAGTTGGCATACTGCATCCAGTTTTGATTGACAGGCTGGCTTCCTTTTGTGTGGGGAACTTGGAGAAGGAGGCTGCAGCAATAAGTGCTGGGCCCAGGATGCTGGGGGTGGGGGGTCCAAGCCTGGGGTGGGCCGATCCCTGGGGGAGGGGGGCGTTCCATACACAGTAGGGTGTGGTCCAATACCAGTCCATGGGGTGGGGGGGGAGTTGCGATCATTGGTGGGGGGGGGGGGATGGGAGGGTCCGATCCCCGACTCTGGGGCTGAATCGCGATCCCGGGGGGGAGATGGGGTGTGGTGTTTCAGGCCCAGGAGAGTTCTGATAGCTGGGGGAGTTGGATCCCCGACCCCGGGGGGTGCGGGCTGATGGTGGGAGAGCTTGGGGGGCCGGGAGGAAGCACTCCTGCTCCTCCCGGCCCACAAGCATTGCTCCCTGAGGCTGAGACCGCCTTGTTGCAGTCACCGGGAATCCCGAGCCCCAGGATCCCTGGCCACCAGCAGTAAAACCTGCAAAGCAGGTTAAGGTAGAGGCTTCAGGCCTCATTATAATATTTAAATTGCCAACCTGCCTCCTGGCAGCAAAAAGAGCAAAAGTAGAGTGATGGAGAAGAAGAGACACCATCACTCAATCTCACACTTGCAGGCACTGCAGGTACTTTAGAGGGTAGTATAGGGGTGGGAGCGGCACGTGGTGAGTCACTGGGCACGAGTGGCCTGCAGGCAGGGGAGGGAGAAAGATTAGCGCAGGTGCCAGCTCCCTGGAGGGCAAGGTCGCACACGAGTTCTGCTGCACAGGACTCAGATGAGGACATTGATGGGGTAGCTTACAGAAGAAGGCCCGCTGCCTCGAGAAATGGAGAAGATGCTGATCGGCTTCCTCCTCTTCATCTCGCCCGCCTTCCCGGTCGGCCCGTCGCGGATGGAGCTTCACTCTTAGGTACGCAGGGGGGCGGGGAAGGGGAACGAATCCGCCGAATCGGATAGGGAAGGCCTCCAGCCTCCGCTTCAGGAAAGACCGAGGCTTCGGCTGCGGGGGTTAGGCCCCGGGAAGGAAGTAAGGGGGGGGGGAAATGGCCGGACACTCGTCCACTGAAAGGTCCGAGGCCGAGCCTCCCCGGCTAGCTTCCGCAGCCTGTTTTCGGGTCGGAACTAATCGGCCCGAAGTTTGCGCCGAGTTTAAAGGGCTGCTGACGTGTCTGAGAGCGGAAGCCGAGCCCGGCCGGGAAGTGCCCGGCCCCAGGGGTGGGGGAATCAGCAGCAACAGGCTGTGCGCGGGGAGGGGGGGGGGCACATACTTGTAAAAGTTATTTTTTTAAAATTATTCATCTCGGGATGTGGGTGTCGCTGGCAAGGCCAGCATTTATTGCCCATCCCTGATTGCCCTTGAGAAGGTGGCGGTGAGCCGCCTTCCTGAACCGCTGCAGTCCGTGTGGTGAAGGGGCTCCCACAGTGCTGTTAGGGAGAGAGTTCCAGGATTTTGACCTAGCGACGATGAAGGATCGGCGATATATTTCCAAGTCAGGATGGTGTGTGACTTGGAGGGGAACTTGTGCTCCCATGAGCCTGCCGCCCTTGTCCTTAGGACAATCCTATGTTGCCTAAATAGGTACAATTTTAAAGGGACTGCAGGAACAGAGAGACTTGAAACTTATAAAATTCGAACAGGACTAGACAGACTAGATGCAGGAAGGATGTTCCCGATGGCCGGGGTGTCCAGAACCAGGGGTCACAGTCTAAAGATAAGGGGTAAGCCATTTAGGACAGAGATGAGGAGGAATTTCTTCACCCAGAGAGTGGTGAACCTGTGGAATTCTCTACCACAGAAGGCAGTTGAGGCCAATTCATTAAATATATTCAAGAAGGAGTTGGATATATTTCTTAAGGCTAAAGGGATCAAGGGATATGGGGAGAAGGCAGGGACAGGGTACTGAGTCTGGATGATCAGCCATAATCTCATTGAATGACGGAGCAGGGTCGAGGGGCCGAATGGCCTACTCCTGCTCCTATCTTCTATATTTCTATGTTTCTAAGGATGATGGGCATGCACACAGAAATACTTGGTGCATTGGCAGGCCTGCCAGAGAGCCTGTTGTTACTGTCACGGAGAATGGAGGAGTCCGGCCCCAATTTTGCACAGGACTTTGCGCAGGGCTTGAAGCCTATGATTTTCAGGATGGAAGTGATGGGCAACTCCATTAGCGCACTTGTAGACTCAACCGTGATGCAGAGTCTGATGGCCAATGTCTCAGCTTCCATTGCAGCACAATGTGTTCTTTGGTTACTGACCCTCCTGTCACTGGAAACAGTTTCTCCTTATTACCGCTATCAAAACCATTCATGATTTTGAACACCTCGATCAAATCTCCTCATATCCTTCTCTGCTCTAAGGAGAACAACCCCAGTTTCTCCAGATAACTGAATTCCCTCATCACTGGGACCATTATAGTAAATCTCTTCTGCACCTCTCCAAGGTCTTGACATCCTTCTTAAAGTGTGAGGCCCATAATTGGCCACAATACTCTAGTTGAGGCCTAACCAGTGTTTCATAAAGGTTTAGCATAGCTTCCTTGCTTTTGTATTCTATTTCTCTATTCATAAAGCTGAGGATCCCATAGCTTTTTCAACAGCCTTCTCAACTTGTCCTGCCACCTTCAAAGATTTGTGTAGATACTCCCCCACGTCTCCCTGTTCTAGCACCCCATTTAACTTTGTACCATTTAGTTCATATTGCCTCTCCTCATTCTTCCTACCAAAATGTATCACCTCATACTTCTCTGCGCTAAATTTCATCTGCCAAGTGTCATTTTATCAGTTTGTCTATGTCCTCCTGAAGTCTGTTACTATCCTCCTCATTGTTTATCATATTTCCAATTTTCATGTTATCTGCAAACTTTGAAATTATGCCCTGTATACCCAAGTCCAGGTCATCAATATATATTAAAAAGAGCAGTGGTTCTAATACCAACCCCTGGGGAACATCACTGTACACTTCCCTCCAGTCTGAAAAACAACCGTTTGCCACTACTCTTTTCTTTCTGTCCCTTAGCCAGTGTTGCATCCATGCTGCCACTGTCCCTTTAATCCCATGGGCTTTAATTTTGTTATCAAGACTATTAAGGTATTTGTCAAATGCCTTTTGAAAGTCCATATACACAACATCAATCGCACAACCATCATCAACCCTCCTCATTACTTCATCAAAAAACACAATCGAGTTAGTCAAACACAATTTGCCTTTAATAAATCCGTGCTGACTTTCTTTTATTAGCCCATATTTTCCAAATGCTAACTAATTTTGTCCCGGATTATTGTCTCTCATCATTTCCCCACCACCGATGTTAGACTGACTGTCCTGTAGTTGTTGGGTTTATCACTCTCCCCTTTTGTAAACAGGGGTGTAACATTTGCAATCCTCCAGTCTTCTGGCACCACCCCCATATCCAAGTAGGATTGGAAGATTGTGACCAGAGGCTCCGCAATTACCACCCTTACTTCCCTCAGTAATCTAGGATATATCCCATCCAGACCGGGTGAATTTTCTACAGGAAACTTTCGTTTATCCGGAGGTTAAATGTCCGGAAAGCTCTATCTACCGGCAAAATTCAGGAGTCGGTTCAGATAATTTTTTTTCTTTTCGTTGCTTCTTTTCTCCAGTCCTGGCTCTGCAAGTGTCTCTGTAGCTAAGCAACAGCTTCAGCTAAATGCTTGCAAGCTGCGCTGACTGTTTTGAAGCTGTTGCTAAGCAACAGGGTTTGTTGCTTCACACGGAGCGCTGAGCTCCGTATGTTTTAACATTAGCGCTGGTTTCTATGGCAGTTTTGATCTAACGGCACCAGCTCGGTCCCGTCGGTGCCAGATACCAGAAAGTTTCCTGTATTTTGAGGACTGCCAACCTTTTAAGCACATCCCCTTTATCTATTTTTATCCTAGCCAGTATCGTTACTACCTCCTCCTTTGCTGCTACATTGGCAGCATCCTCTTCTCTAGTGAAGATAGATGCAAAGTATTCATTTAGTACCTTAGCCATGCCCTCTGCCTGCACAAGAAGATCTCCTTTTTGGTCCCCAAATGGCCCCACCCTTCTTTTAACTACCCTTTTATTGTTTATGTATTTATAAAAGACTTTTGTGTTCCCTTTTATGTTAGCCACTAATCAATTCTCACACTCTCTCTTTGCCCCTCATTTCTTTTTTTAGATTTCCTCTATACTTTATACAGTCAGCTTGCTTCTCTACTGTATTATTAACCTTACAATTATCATAAGCCTCCTTTTTTTGTTTCATTAACCTCTATGGGCCAGAAATTCGGGTCCCCAAAGGTGAGTACGCGCTGTGTACTCACGCGTAGGGCCAACGAAAGTGCCGGTTTCATGCATGCACTGCGCATGTGCTGGAAACCGGAACTTCTGTTCCCTTGAAGGAAGGGATTCACAGATCGAACGCGTGCGCCAGAGAGGCAGCGCGTAAGCCTGGAACTTACAATTTTTTTTACAGGTTTCTCCGTGCGGGTAAGTCCCTAGCAGCTGAGCATGAAAAAAGCAGTCGCAAGGCCTGCTTTTAACAACGTAAGAGGTTAATTAAGTAAAATTAAAACATTTTTCCACAGGTTTATCATTTTAAATACTTTAAAGAAAGGTAAGTTTATTTTTAGCCCTGTTAAAAACTGTAATTAAATTTTTCAAAAATTTAAATTATTGTTTAAAATAGTTATTTTATGTAATTTAGTTATTTAAAAAATGTGTTTTTTAAAAATTTATTTGAAGTTTTAGTTAGGTTTTGGGGCCGATCTCTATTCATAGCTTTGACAGGTCTTCCTGTCAAATTTATGAATGGAGATTCCCTGCTACGATTGGCTCTCCATGGCCCACGTGATCCCAGGGGACGCTTCGAACTAACTGCGCCCCTGGGATACGCAAGCACTGCGCGCAGGCAGCTGGAGGAGGCCCAGGATCGGAATCCCACGCGGGCCCACAACACAACGGCAGGCGCGCTAGGTAAGTGCAGGTCGGGGGCTTGCACCCGCGGGAAGCCTCCGACCCAAATTTCTGGGCCTATATCTTCAGTCATTCAGGGAGCTCTAGCTTTGGATGCCCTATCTTTCCCCCTTATGGGAATGTGTCTACTCTGTACCCGAACCCTCACCTCTTTGTTACTGTTTTGCCTACCGATTTTTGATTCCAATCCACATGGGCCAGATCCCTTTTCAAGTCACGAAAGGTAGCCTTCCTCTATTTAAGTATATTTATGCTTGATTTTACCTTGTCCTTTTCCATAACTAATCAAAACCTTGCAATGCATTTAGGACCTCTAAAGGAATTCCCATCCTCACCACTTACAACAACAACAAACAACAATTGCTTGTATTTAAATAGTGTTAAAGTGTGATGTGATTTAAATGGTGGCAGCAATCAAGAATAATGGAGGAAAGTATTGGCAAGGAATAAAAGAACACAAAAGTGCAATAAGCGGCAGACTCCCCTGCAAATAAATTATACATGGAGAAAAATGCACCACAATCTAATTGCAAACATGAAAAAGGAATCAAAAGTTTTACCAGCAACTGTGAAATAAACCTCCGTTCAATAAGATTACTTGAGTGGGCCAAATCCAGGATTACTGATTTCTGTTTTATATGGACAAACTCATCACTGTGGGCCGAATCGCTGCAAACACCCTGGATCCGGCTACCCTCTCATTACAATAATTGTAAGCCTCTAACGAGGCCTCATTGAGCGAGTAGTGTAATCTCCTTGACAGCAGCGACATCCTGTGAGAATCTGGAACTGGTTGCCACATGGAGTGGTTTTAAGCAGATATCAGTGATGTGTTTAAAGGAAGGCTTGATGCATACATGAGGGAGCAGGGAATAGAGAGATATGGGAGCAAGGTGGGAAGCGGCAATTAGGGTGGGAGGAGGCTCATGCAGAGAACACCAGTTGGGCCAAATGGCCTTTGTCCGTGCTGTAGATTTTATGTAATTCCTCCCAGAAAACTGCAGCTGAACCACATAAAATCAGGGCTCACAAAGACAGTGAGATCTTTGCAGGATCTGCTGAGCCCTTAAAAGACCTCACCTAATAATGCCATTATTTACTAATACTGGCGGGTCTCCCATGATGTCATTCATGAAACATTTTTTTAAAAATCGACCACATAAAAAAAAGGTGTCCTCTTCACCTACTGCAGATGGTAAATAAAGAGATACATTTGTGTCCTTTGTGTTTCACAGTTGCATCAAAAAATCTGTGACTATAGTTGCACAAGCAAACAAAGGCGCATCACTCACTCATCATGGTGAAATAACGAAGTAAATGTGTGCCTCTCAATCAGGTCAGAGTCCAATGTTGCGAATGTGCGCTCTCAGAGAAAGCTCGCCTGTTGGGGATGCAGAAAAGAACTTTGCAGGTGGCCCTTGAGAAAACCCCCTCTTTTGTTACTGGCCACCTCCACCTGCAAGAAAACTTTGTTGTGCAGCTATGACACAATGAAAGAGGCATTGGCTGCAGGCGATGCTTTAAAGGATACTTCCCAGCGAGTGCAGTGCTTCCTAGCTTCAGTCTGTGCCGTACTTCGTGGACCCGCATGAAATGCATGAAAAAAGGGAATACACATTCCCTCTGTTGCCTTCAGCTATGCAGTTTGTACCTCAGCTTACACCCAAGCGTAGCCTTCTGCCCCAAATGGGGCACCTCTAGCAGTGGGGCCTCCAACGCTTCAGTGTCAAAGGGGGCAGTGCTGCCCACATGTCTTTATTATGCCACTGTGAACAACTATTCAACTTTTACAACTTCCCCTTCAATGACAAGCTGCGGCTCTTTAAAACCTGCTGCCACAATGGATTTTACAGTCGCCAGCCAAGTGAGCTACAGGCCAAGCTCCTGAAGCATGCTTTACATGTGCCAGGAGCCTATTCAAATTATGACTTGTGTCACAAAGTGCAGTGAAGCCCATCCTCTGAGTGGACAGTGCAGGTGTATCTCTGCCACGGACCAAATCAACCTTATTTTTGGCATTCTCACCAAAACCAGGTCTGTGGCCTTCACAACCATCATTCAAAAGTAAATAAAAAAAGAAAATGCTGGAAATACTCAGCAGGTCAGGCAGCATCTGTGGAGCGAGAAACAGAGTTAACGTTTCAGGTCGATGATCTTTCGTCAGAACTCAGAGCTCGGCAGAATTCAAAAGTAAATCTTGGTCAATGCATTACCTATATTATAGAAGAGGGAAAGTGCTCACATATAACTATAGCGAGAAGAAAGGAGTCTTATAAAATACAATCAAAATTTTCATGCAATGAGTCTTCAATAAACATTTATAATTATTGACATCATTATTATAACCTCACGGAAACTGACAAATTAATTCTTCCTGTTGGGAGGTGAGCTGCTCCACTAATTACAGTGAAGCTACCTGGGAAAACATTATAATGAGAAGGTTGTAATCATGGTTAATAACATAAATCACAACTTGTCCAAAACTCTGCTCTCCGCATCCTAGCTCATACTAAGTCCCATTTACTCGTCACCCCTATCCTCACTAATCTTCATTGGCTACCCCTCCCTTAAAGCGTCGATTTCAACTCATACCCCCGTGTCCTCATCCCTTTCTCTCTCTGTGACCTTTCTCAACTCTGTGTTCCTATCTGCATCCTCTGCTCTTCTGACTCTGCCCTTCTTTGTATCCCACTGACTACCTTCAATGGCAGAGCTTTCCTCCTCCTCAGCCCCACACGCTGGAACTCTGGGGGCAAACTTCCCTAGTATATTGCGATTTCCACAGCTCGTCGCTGAAGTTAAGGTTGACGATCAGGAGAACCCCCACAGAAATTCACCCTTTCCCTCTCATCCCTCTCACTTTATTATCTCACTTTCTTAAGACCTACCTTTTGATCTTGCCTTCAGCCACCACCCCCAATTCTTCTCCACTGTTTGTTGTCTAGTTATTTTATTTTAATCCCCATGAACTGCTTTGGGACATTTCATTCCACTGAATTCGCTATATGAGGGCAAGCTGTTGTAACAGTCAAGTTCAGACTACACTGAAACAATTATCAAGCAAGCGTTAATTATACTTAATGAAAAACAAATGAAAAATTCCATTACATTCAACTTTACACCTTTTTACTATAAAAAGCAAAAAAAAACTTTGCTTATATGTTTCAATTCTGAAATGTCATGTTCTTCATCAGGATAGTATGTGGCCCCCACTCCCCTCAGTGTGTGGCCCCCAGTCCCCTCAGTGTGTGGCCCCCACTCCCCTCAGTGTGTGGCCCCCACTCCCCTCAGTGTGTGGCCCCCAGTCCCCTCAGTGTGTGGCCCCCACTCCCCTCAGTGTGTGACCCCCCCTCCCCTCAGTGAGTGGCCCCCACTCCCCTCAGTGTGTGACCCCCCTCCCCTCAGTGAGTGGCCCCCACTCCCCTCAGTGTGTGGCCCCCACTCCCCTCAGTGTGTGACCCCCACTCCCCTCAGTATGTGGATCCATTTTCCTCACCCAAACTACTATTAAAATAACTGTGGTTACTTGTCACTCACCAGAGCTTTTTTTTGATTCGTAAGACATTAAAGGATTGCAATATCTTCAGGAATTTACAAGGCACATCTGTGAAAAGCATTTTCTTTTTTATGGAATCCGTTGCTGTACCTCACAGCGTAACTCCTGTTAGTTATACACGGTTCAAATACTTCACCATTTTGCACTGACATTTATGGAGAATGGAAATCTGGAGTTTTTTTTTTAATCGTTTTCTTTTAGCACCAAGAACAGAGTTAGAATTCTGCACATTTAAAGAAAAAAAAGTAAATTTTAATGACAGTGAAAAGAAACAGAATTGGTTAATATTGGGCCAGTAATTCCGGTCCCAACGCGTGAGTACGGACGGTGTACTCACGCGTGGGCCCGTTGGAAGTGGCAGATTTCAGCATGCACAGCGCAATCGCGGGAAACCGGCATTTCCTCTCCATCGAACCAAGGGGTTAAGAGGTCCAACGCGTGCGCGCAGGACTCTCCCCCCACGCGTTGAACTTCTTTCTTTTTGACAGGTTTGGGCGTGTGCAAGGGCCTGAACTTTTTAGAAATGAAAAAAGGAGGCGTAAGGAGTGGATTCTTGAAGGTAAGTGGTCTATTATTTAAAATTATTACATTTTTTCCACAGATTCATTGTTTATAAGGACTTTACAGTAAGGTAAGTTTATTTTTAGACCCGATTTCGTAAAAAATTATTTTTTTCAAAAATGTTATTAATTGTTTTAAATAGTTTTTTAAAGTTATTTATAGTTTATTTAATTATTGGGATGTTTTTTAAAATTTTAATTAAAGTTAAACTAGTCTTTTGGGCACCCGTACTTTTCATGAGTTTGACAGTCTTTACTATCAAACTCATGAATGAGTTTCCCCTCCCCTGATTGGCTGCAGAGTGCTCACCTGATCCCAGCCGGCACATCGCACTAGCTACGCCGCTGGATCAGGTCAGCACATCGCGCCGACATCGGAACCGGGCCAGTGACAGGAAATGCAAGCAGGCCCGGGCTTCAGATGTCAGCGCGCAGGGTGAGTGCACATCGGGGGCTTGCACACGCGGCAAGCACCCGATCCTAATTTCTGGCCCAATATTATAATAATCGCACAACACCCCATAATCAATGTAAAATATTCAATTGTACTGCAATCAATGTACCACTCAATTTTCTGTTTATCCAGCTGATGCCACTTGCTGTGACTTCAGACACATGGATTATTCTCTATAAAATTAAACTAAAATTAAATGCAGCTGAATGAACACTAATGGCTGAAACAACAGAGAATAGAAAAGGCCTCATGAAGTCCACTGTAATACCGGGCTTCTCACTCTGACAACAAGTTGTTTTGCTTTCAACAGGTTCTTATGTCCCATCACTTGACTGGAGGACGTTAGAAAAGCTGTTGTGTTTTATTCAGTGCGCTGTGTATGGTTTTTAGATCACTGGCTGTGATCGAGCCCCAAAGCATCACACCTGCCGTTACATTTACTCTGATATTTACAGCTGTCAATGGACAATAGAGGCACTCTTTGCATTGGGAGGATGTAAAAGTTGACAGTCGCATGCTTCATCCTATCACCAGCTACAGTAATCATTTGTGCCGTTTATCTTACTACCAATTGTAAGCTTAAATGTAATATAATTTGTGTAGATACTCCAGATGTTCATTAATCCAACACTTCACCATTTACCAAGTATTGTTACAGGCAAAACTAAAATGCACACAATTTGTGACATCCATTTAAAATGGAAAAGAAAGTAGAAAAAAGGGTTTACAATAAAATAACTTTATCTTTTATTGGTGTGCAGATGCCAAGACAGTGTAGGTAGCCATGGTCTGTCAGAAAGTGCAGATGTGATAAAGCCAAGTGCCCTTTTCATGACCCAGCCACATCTTCAATCACGGGATGTGGGCGCCACTGGCAAGGCCAGCGTTTATTGCCCATCCCTAATTGCCGTTGAGAAGGTGGTGGTGAGCCGCCTTCTTGAACCGCTGCAGTCCATGTGGTGAAGGTACTCCCTGTGCTGTTAGGGAGGGAGTTCCAGGATTTTGACCCAGCGACGATGAAGGAACGGCGATATATTTCCAAGTCAGGATGGTGTGTGACTTGGAGGGGAACTTGGAGGTGATGGTATTCCCATGCGCCTGCTGCCTTTGTCCTTCTAGGTGGAAGAGGTCACGGGTTTGGGAGGTGCTGCCGAAGAAGCCTTGGTGAGTTGCTGCAGTGCATCTTGTAGATGGTACACACTGCAGCCACGGTACGCCGGTGGTGGAGGGAGTGAATGTTTAAGGTGGTGGATGGGATGCCAATCAAGTGGGCTGCTTTGTCTTGGATGATGTCGAGCTTCTTGAGTGTTGTTGGAGCTGTGCTCAACCAGGCAAGTGGAAAGTATCCCATCACACTCCTGACTTGAGCCTTGTAGATGGTAGGAAGGCTTTGGGGAGTCAGGAGGTGAGAAACTTGCCGCAGAATACCCAGCCTCTGACCTGCTCTTGTTGCCACAGTATTTATGTGGCTGGTCCAGTTAAGTTTCTGGTCAATGGTGACCCTCTGGATGTTGATGATGGGGGATTCGGCGATGGTAATGGCATTGAATGTATTTAATGTATAATGTATTTAATGAAACAAATTGTAAAGGTTACGCACAATTAGATTGAATAGATATGCAAAAGGCATAAAACTAAACCTAGATTTAATAACAGGATTCAGAATATTACCAGTCATATCAACTACCAACCAGTTCACCTGCAGCATTTTAAATAATGGCCCAGAATTTGCTGGAGTGGGGCATCTCGCAGTGTGCCCTGTTAATTAGACTTTTTTTCGGGTCAAACATCCACTATATACACTGGCTCCTAGCACATATCCTCTATATACACTGGATCCCAGCACATATCCTCTAAATACACTGGATCCCAGCACATATCCTCTCTGTACAGTGGATCCCAGCACATATCCTCTAAATACACTGGATCCCAGCACATATCCTCTCTGTACAGTGGATCCCAGCACATATCCTCTAAATACACTGGATCCCAGCACGTATCCTCTAAATACACTGGATTCTAGCATGTATCCTCTGTACAGTGGATCCCAGCACATATCCTCGAAATACACTGGATCCCAGCACGTATCCTCTAAATACACTGGGTCCCAGCACGTATCCTCTAAATACACTGGATCCCAGCACGTATCCTCTCTGTACAGTGGATCCCAGCACATATCCTCTAAATACACTGGATCCCAGCACGTATCCTCTCTGTACAGTGGATCCCAGCACATATCCTCTAAATACACTGGATCCCAGCACGTATCCTCTAAATACACTGGATCCCAGCACGTATCCTCTCTGTACAGTGGATCCCAGCACGTATCCTCTAAATACACTGGATCCCAGCACGTATCCTCTCTGTACAGTGGATCCCAGCACATATCCTCTAAATACACTGGATCCCAGCACATATCCTCTAAATACACTGATAATAACACCCTTGAAAATGTCAACACCTTTCCATATCTTGGTAGCCATTTATCCTCCAAAGCTGACATTGATTCTGAAATCCATCACCGCCTGAGTTGTGCAAGTGCAGCCTTTTTTAAACTGAGGAGAGTCTTTGAAAATCATGACCTCCAAGTCCAAACTAAAATTCTTGTATACAAAGCCATCATCCTTCCCACCCTTTTATATGGAGCTGAAACCTGGACTACGTACAGTAGCCATCTCAAAGCCTTAGAGCAATACCACCAACGCTCTCTACGCAAAATCTTGAGGGTCAGCTGGGAGGACAAGCGTACCAACTGGAGTATACTTGAAGAGGCCAATATCTACAGCATCACTACGCTCATCATGCAGCATCAACTCCGATGGATTGGACATGTCATTCGCATGTCAGACTCACGTCTCCCAAAACAGGTTCTTAATCCCAGTTGAAGGAAGGGCAGAGGTCTCCTGGTGGTCAAAAGAAGCGTTACAAAGATAACATCAACGTAATCCTTAAAAAGTTCCATATCGATATTAATAACTGGGAGGAAATAGCACTGGACAGAGACAATTGGAGAAAATGCATCCACAACGGTGCCGCACTACATGAAAAGAATCTCCAGCGTGCCGCTGAGGATAAATGCCAGCGCCGAAAGGAGAGACAACAACTTAAGAAGACCCATACTCCAGTCACTACCAATAGTCTTACATGCCCACACTGTAGTAGAGTCTGTGGATCTCGGATTGGCCTCCACAGCCACCTGAAGACCCACAAGTAGATGACTGATGAAGGACATACCATACTCGAATTCGAGTGGTCGCCGATGATGGTGATGACAGTGCCGGCAGTCAAAGAACAGATACACGTGGTTGGAGCAAAACTCTGTTCTGTTTATTTCAGCCACAATATTGGGGTAGGTATTAGGATGGCCTCGATGGTACCACTAATCCCACCCAGTTCTCTAGGGAAGGCAACAGTTTGGTAGAATTGAGCAGACCTGTACTGCTGCTGTTGCTAGTCAGTGGGAAAGGAAATACCATATTAGGCCTCCTGAGTAAAACATCAATCCTCTACTTGACACATCTAAGGACAGCAAATTGACCGTTAGTGCAGACATCCCCTGTGCCTGTGTGGAACGAGCCAGAATTATATAAACGAAGGCCTGTCAATTAAAATAAATGAGTTAACACCTTTGTTAAAATAGCAAGGAAGGGAACATACTCCGAGTGTAGTTAGAGTCAAATCATGACATTGCTGATAGCAATTTTTACCATGCTCACCTTAAAGTTTATCCAAGTCAGCACATTCTGTGGCAAAATCTCTGTTGCAGATTTAACTATAATATAACTTACAGAAATTAAGCTATTCAGACTACTATCTTAAATTTAAGCTGTTGTATTTGGTGGGAAGTTAAATGTGCTTACAGAGGCATGATATAAAAGCACAGCAAATATATAACCCCATCTAAAAATGTTTCATTTATTGGAGCTTACAGAATACTTGTGCTGTGGGCTCCTCACACAGTATGGAGTCAGTAATACTGTAATGGAAGAATAAAGCAGGGGCTTTGTACTGAATGAATATAACGGCGGTGATTTACATCTGCTGACTTCCCTACTTTTCAGCGTGAATGATGCGAGAGGCCCATCAAAAATTTTAAAACGCACCTACCGCTCACTTACCGACTGGTTTCCGAGCGAGCCTGAAATAGGTGAACAACGTTCCTGCCGAAACACATGCAAGTCCCATTGAAATATTTAAATTGGGGTCTTATTTAGGATGGCAGTGCACGCATCACCCAGTGGAACTGGGCATTGAGCAGCCAAGCCAGTGGTCCATGAAGTGACCGCTGCAGGCCACTCCAAAATCATCCCGAAATACCTTTCTCCAGTGCTCCTCCTGGGTCCACATAAACCTTACCACCTGTTGCCGGTCCCTCCATGAGCACTCCTCCACCCCCACCCCAGATTATCCCACCTCCTAAGAACATAGGAACATAAGAGCATAAGAAATAGGAGCAGGAGTAGGCCATACGGCCCTTGAGCCTGCTTCGCCATTCAATAAGATCATGGCTGATCTTTGACCTCAACTCCACTTTCAAGCCTGATCTCCGCATCGCTTGATTCCCCTAGAGTCCAATAACCTATGTATCGCAGCCTTGAATATACTCAACGATTCAGCATCCACAGCTATTTGGGATAGAGAATTTCAAAGATTCACAGCCCTCTGAGTGAAGAAGTTCCTCCTCATCTCAGTCATAAATGGCCAACCCTTTATCCTGAGACTATGCCTCCTAGTTCTAAACTCTCCAGCCAGGGGAAACAGCCTCTCAGCATCTACCCTGTCAATCTACCTCAGAATCTTATATGATTCAATGAGATCACCTCTCATTCTTCTAAACTACAGACATTTTACTAAACTCCGGAGAGTATAGAAACATAGAAGATAGGAACAGGAGTAGGCCATTCGGCCCCTCGAGCCTGCTCCGCCATTCAATGTGATCATGGCTGATCATCCAAATTCAGTACCCGGTCCCTGCTTTCTCCCCCTATCCCTTGATCCCTTTAGCCTTAAGAAATATATCCAACTCCTTCTTGAATATATTTAATGAATTGGCCTCTACTGCCTTCTGTGGTAAAGAATTCCACAGGTTCACCACTCTCTGGGTGAAGAAATTCCTCCTCATTTCTGTCCTAAATTGCTTACCCCTTATCCTTAGATTGTGACCCCTGGTTATGGACTCCCCAACCATCGGGAACATCCTTCCTGCATCTAGTCTGTCCAGTCCTGTCAGAATTTTATAAGTTTCAATGAGATCCCCTCTCATTCTTCTAAACTCCAGCGAGTATAAGCCCAATCGACTCAATCTCGCTTCATACGTCATTCCTGCCATCCCAGGTATCAGCCTGGTGAATCTTCGCTAAACTCCCTCCATGGCAAGAACATCCTTCCTCAGATAAGGCGACCAAAACTGCACACAATACTCAAGATGTGGTCTCACCACGGCCCTGTACAACTGCAGCGAGACATCCTTGTTCCTGTACTCAAACCCTCTCGCTACGAAGGCCAACATGCCATTTGCCTTCTTAACCGCCTGCTGCACCTGCATGCTTACCTTCAGCGACTGGTGCACAAGGACACCCAGGTCTCGTTGCACTTCCCCTTCTCCCAATCTATTGCCATTCAGATAATAATCTGCCTTCCTGTTTTTGACGCCAAAGTGGATAGCCTTGCATTTATCCACGTTATATTGCATCTGCCATGCTTCTGCCCAATCACTCAACCTGTCCAAATCATCCTGGAGTTTCTCGGCATCCTCCTCACAGCGCACACGCCCACCCAGCTTTGTATCGTCTGCAAACTTGGAGATATTACATCTAGTTCCCTTGTCTAGATCATTAATATATATTGTGAATAGCTGGGGTCTAAGGACCGATCCCTGCGGTACCCCACTAGTCACTGCCTGCCACTCGGAAAAAGACCCATTTATTCCAACTCTTTGCTTTCTGTCTGCCAACCAGTTCTCTATCCAAGTCAATACCTTGCCCCCAATCCCATGTGCCTTAACTTTACATGCTAATCTCTTATGTGGGACCTTATCGAAAGCCTTTTGAAAGTCCGAATACACCACATCCACTGGTTCTCCCTTATCTATTTTACCAGTTACATCCTCAAAAAATTCCAGTAGATTAGTCAAGCACGATTTACCTTTTGTAAATCCATGCTGACTTTGTCCGATCCTGTCACTGTTTTCCAAGTGCTCTGCTATTACATCTTTTATAATGGACTCTAGCATTTTCCCCACTACCGATGTCAGGCTTACCGATCTGTAATTCCCCGTTTTCTCTCTACCACATTTTTTGAATAGTGGGGTAACATTAGCTACCCTCCAATCCATGGGTACTGTTCCAGATTCCATCGAATGTTGGAAGATGATCAGCAATGCATCTACTATTTCTAGGGCCACTTCCCTAATACCCTAGGATGTAGATTATCAGGCCCTGGGGATTTATCAGCCTTCAATCCCGTCAATTTCCCTAACACCATTTCCCTACAAATACTGATTTCTTTCAGTTCCTCCCTTTCATCAGACCCTATGTTCCCCGACATCTCTGGGAGGTTATTTGTGTCCTCCTTTGTGAAGACAGAACCAAAATATATATTTAATTGGTCTGCCATTTCTTTGTTCCCCATTATAAATTCCCCTGATTCTGACTGCAAGGGACCTACACTTGACTTCACCAATCCTTTTCTCTTCACATATCTATGAACGCTTTTACAGTCAGTTTTTATGTTCCTTGCAAGCTTACTCTCATATTCTATTTTCCCCTTCTTAATTAATCCCTTTGTCCTCCTTTGTTGAATCCTAAACTGCTCCCAATCCTCAGGTTTACTGTTTTTTCTGGCCAATTTATATGTCCTCTCCTTGGACGATATACTATCCCTAATTTCCCTTGTTAGCCACGGTTGAGTCACCTTTTTTGTTTTATTTTTATGCCAAACTGGGATGAACAAATTCTGTAGTTCATCCATGCAGTCTTTGAATGTTTGCCATTGCCTATCCACCGTCAACCCTTTGAGTGACATTCCCCAATCAATCCTACCCAACTCACGCCTCATACCATCGTAGTTTCCTTTATTTAAATTTAGGACCCTAGTCTCTGAGTCAACTACTTCACTCTCCATCTTAATGAAGAGTTCTATCATATTATGATCGCTCCGACCCAAGGGGCCTCGTACAACAAGATTGCTAATGAATCCTTTCTCATTACATAATACCCAGTCTAAGATGGCCTGGTCTCTAGTTCCCACGTAGCGCAGGAGTAGCATACCACGGGGCCGAGCTCTCCTGCCATGACTTACCCTTTAATTAATTCAAATTAAATTAAATCAAATCAATCCCACCAATTACATTACAGTTAAATGATATACTTAAGGGCCCTGGTTTACCAACAATCCCCGCTACACCACAGAGAGCTTAGAAACGATAAACCACAGAGTTTAAGTTTAAAAAAGAGAGAAATACTCACCAACCAATCATTTACCTGCTTTCTGGTGACGTCACACTTTGATTACATTTTACTTCTCTCCCTCCCTCTGAGCTCGGAGATTGGAGATTGGTAAGCCTACCTGCACTCTGCCGCCGCTTTTAAGCTCGCTCCTCTGCCGCGGCCGTCGCCTCACCCAGGTCCGCCGCCGCTGTGCGGCCTACCTGCGCTCTGCTGCCGCTTTTGAGCTCGCTCCTTTTTAGGCCCAAACGACTCACTCTCTCCTCATAGAACAACCCTCTCAATCCAGAAATCAATCTAGTGAAACTTTGTTGCATTGCCTCTAAGGCAAGTGTATTCTTCCTCAGATACGGAAACTAAAACTGTGCCCAGTACTCCAGGCGTGGTCTCACCAAGGCCCTGTACAATTGAAGCAAGACTTCCTTACTCTTGTACTCCAACTCCCTTGCAATAAAGGTCAACATGCCATTTGCCTTCCTAATTGCCTGCTGTACCTACACGCTGACACTCTTTTTCCTGTACAAGGGCACCTAAATCTCCCTGAACACCAACATTTAATAATTTCTCACCATTTAAAAAATACTGTTTTTCTATTCTTCCTTCCCAAAGTGAATAACCTCACATTTCCCCACATTACACTCCATCTGCCACTTTATTGCCCTCTCAGTTAACCTGCTGATATCCCTTTGCAGGCTCTTTGTGTCCTCCTTACAGCTTACTTTCTTAAGGATCCATCTTTGGTTTAGTTTGGTGGAGGACCAGCCAGATTTCACCTCTGACCCCCCAACAACAAGCTGCCTCTGTGTTTGTTCAGCGCGGGCAAATCGACAATGTTTTTCTAAATGGTCTGGGCCTCCGGCGAACTTCATTGGCCATTACGACCGCCCACCTGAGGAACGGTGAAAATGAAAATTGGCCCCAGTGAGGGCGGGTAGGTTTGTATCTTAAATTATTTCCAATCACATGGATACTTACTTCCCTTTAAAGCATTTTAACTCCTTCGATTTCTGTTTCCCCACATAGAAAAATTAGCAGACAGCTTTTTGCAGCAGATAAGATTCAGTCACGTAGCAGAGACTTGGATGTAAGTGGTTTACAGAAACAGTGTACACTTTATGGACTGATGGTCCTTTATTTTTAACAAGGAAATAGATTACTAACTGATCTCCCAGTGTTGCACATGGATTTATATGAATGGAACTATTACTTCTGTTGCCTCTGGGCAGTGTTTAATGTGCAGTGGTCTGAAGTGCAATCTTGCCCTCTCGTAGCATACTTGCTTTGCCTTATAAGCCTTCATTTCTCGCCCACTCTCCTTCTGCTACTATTATTTCAGTTTAGCTTCTCTCCTTTCCACTTCACTTATGAACCACAGAATCTTAGACATTTTCAAAACAGGAGGCCATTTGGCCCATCGTGTCTGTGCTAACTCTTTGCTGGAGCAGTTCAAAACTTATCCTTGTGTCCTGCTCTCTCCCCATAGTCCTGTGTCTTCCTCTGCTTCAGATGTTTATTCACTTACCCCTTAAAAGATTCAATGGTTCCTGAATCACCCACTGTAACAAAGCCTTCCATGCTCCAACAAAACTCTGTGGGAAGAAATTTCAGCTAACTTCCTTCCTCACTCTCTTAGTGATAATTTTAAATTGATGACTTCTCATCACTGATTCCCCAACCGCAGGACATAGTCTTTCCCTATTCATGCTAACAAAACCCTACTGAATTAATTTTTTTTTAAACTATTAAATCTCCTTTCACCTTCACTGTCATTGATGATGCTTACAACTTTTCTTTCAAAAAGCTTTCATTACGGACGCTTCCTGTCAAGCCCTAAATGTTTATGATATCCTCAACTGTGTTATCTTCCGCTAACTTGCAGCACCACTTCCCTTGAAATTGGGCTCTCTAAATATTAGTGCATAAATGGTTAATTCATTTGGATGAAATCCATTTTAATGGCGGTGGTAATTTTCGATGGGTTAGGTATCCCTGATAAAATAGTGAACAGAGAAATCTCATACAAACCGATCAACAGTTTGCTTGCCGTTACTCAAAGAGCCTATTTTCATGGCCAATATCTTCCACTATTGAGTTCAAGACCAAAGTGTGAGGAAGTTAAGTGTTTTTGTAAAAGGGAGGAGTTAATTTTCTGCATTATTATTTGTCAAAGATTGAAAACATTAAATGGGAAAAATAACCCAGTATGCTTTCAGGCTTGTTATATTCAGAAACTCTTAACCTTCTGATATCAGTATGTTAAAGAACATTAATAATAATGCATAAAATTTTATATTTTTTAAATGCATTAGATATGAACATTCTTGAGTCTAAACAGTAATCAATTTGAAGTGTTCTGTAAATGTGCTGTACGGCGTTAGTGATGATGATGATGATGAAAAAAAATCTGCTGAAAATCCCAAATGTGGATGTGGAGTTAAGATCGGATTGGGCTCGGCTGTGGTGCCCCTCCATGGTCGAATAGCTTAACACTTGCTGCCCAGACACGTTGACAAAGTCCAGGTCAAGGTACTAGAGGGCGATTGGCTCCTGTGCAATCATACCCCAGCAACAGTTAGTGCCTTGAGGAGATGAGGGGAAGAACATTTTAAAAAGCAGACCAAGTGACAGCTCCATTATCCAGAGCACTGTGAAGTGGGCCGATGTGAGTGGCTTCGTATTTTAAAGCTTTACCCTTAAAATTATTACATTACACCAAATGGTGAAACAATTATTGAAGAACACAGCAATGAATGGGTGAAATACAAAGCTGCAAACTGATTTTACATCTTGCAAAATTGGTCAACTGAGAGGAGTTAACGTGTTCAAGGATCAGAGACATCTGGGAGAGAGCGTAGGAGGTTTTGAGTGGGAAGCAAAGTCTCGACGCTCCACTTAAGAGAGAAGTTTATGGTGTAAAAGACAATATTATGAGATTTTTCATTTCCATCAAGTAGCTAATAAGTGCACCTCTCAAGTAATGAGCAGTATCCTCTGGGCAGCTGTTAGCATTTGCTTTCACATTTTACACCTTGTCACTGGTAATGACTGCTGTGGCTGGACAAACTGAAAGCTCTAGCAAAGTTTAATAATTACAGCAAATTGCAGACCATTTTGAATCTTTCTCAAGTAAACTTCAAGAGCTGCCGCTCTTGCTGTCAAAATGCAAACAGAATGTGGAGGAAGAGATAACTACTAGAGATTCGTTAAATCACTCTTCACTTTACATGGGTCACAGCTCCATTATAGTGACAGGTGGATGGAGTTATCAGTGCATCCCATCAATGACAGATATCAGCAAGCACTTATATGTGCGAATGGTTGATTTAAAATACCTATTGCGAAGTGATAAAGGGAGTCAGTGAAAGAAGAACAATAAAAAAGCCAATAATTACAGTGTCAGCATTATGGGATTGAGGAGGATTGGATCAAGAAAAAAATTGCATTACACAAAACAAAAAAATCACAATGAAGAAGAACTTGCATTTATATTGCATCTTTCATGACCTCAGGACGTCAAAAAGCACTTTTACAGCCAATGAAGTACTTTTGAAGTGCAGTCACTGCTGTAATGTAGGAAGTATGGCAGCCAAATTGCGCACAGCAAGCTCCCTCAAACAGTAATGAGATAATGACCAGATAATCTGTTTTGGTAATGTTGTTTTAGGGATAAATATTGGCCAGGACACTAGAGAACTCTACTGACCTTCTTTGAATAGTGTCATGGGGTCTTTTACAACCACCTGAGAGAGCACACGGGACCTTGCTTTAACATCGCTGAGTCATCACTCATCCCTAGGCCTACGCTGAGAGGTAAAACCCCAGACAGTTTCTTAGTAAGGAGTTAAAGGAGGGAATTAAGGATTTGTCTGGTTCCTCAACATACATTTGTCAGGAACAGAGAAGGTTAAGAGATGACAAGTCACTGCAAATGGCAATGTCTCATGATACTTTATGTAGGTATTTTCCCTAATTATTCCTATATTCTGAACTTGGTACATTTCTCTTGGTTTTGTTCCGAGTGCAATCACCAGTATTGCTAGTAATCATCCCATTATACTGTTACCTTCTAATGTACATTCAACCTGGATGGGGTATACCTGCACCATTCCCCTGAGTTGGCAACCGGGTATGATTTTCCCATGGCGGGATAAGTTGGCTAGTTGCTCGTTATTGATCCACAGTGGTACAGCACCCTCCTTTATCTGGGCTAGGTTCTCCCTAGCCTGTTCTACCACCCAATTTCCGAATGTGCTGCACACATCATTCCGTGCAGCTTTATCTGAGGCTTCATGATCTTCTTTAATAATTTGATTGATTGTTTGGGCATGAGCTTCTAGGATCGTGGCTATGTCCTGAAGCCAATCAGTGAGGGCTTTAACTTCAGTCAATTAAGAATCTTGGTTCTGGCTTTGTTCTTTCAAGATATTCTTAATTCTGGAACTTAGGTCCCTAATCTTACTGTCCAGGGTTGCCAAATCAATTGTGTTAACTACCGATGTTCCGGTGTTAAATATGGTCGCTGCATCATTAAGGATATCACTTCGGAGTCGCCTTCGGTGACGCTGCCCTAGAACGCAGCCATTTCCCTTAACCCCTTGTTCCAGTATTTACCTAGTCAATCTTTTGTACAGTCCTTGGATCTCATTGGAGCACCACTGGGGAAGGCCCACCTCCGCCAAGTCCAGCACTATGGGTACCAACTCATGGTGTACATTATCATACATTACGTTTCCCATTGGGACCTGTACCAGCCCGTTTTCTGGTCCCGGGGTCTGCCTTGGACATTTCTGGGGCCGTGTTGTTTCCTTGATAGGGAACATCACAGCGGATTGAGTTGTCGGTCCCTCTTATACAGTATGTGACTATTAGCACAACCAGTTCAAAGTGGCACATCGGTCCTTTCGGCACTATGCACATAATCATAGTCCCATCCTGTACCTCTGACACATCGCTGTTCTCCCCATTGTTCTATCTATAATAACAATTCTCCGCTATCTTGGTTCTGACAATCGCTACCCTCGGGGTTCCCCAGTGACTAGGGAAAAACATTGGGGGCCAAGGTGTAGGGACTATACATATCTCTTACTGTTGCCCCGCCTTTACTCTTTAGCAACATGTAATTTATTGCTGCATTTTACTATGACTTTGCCTGCTGGACACTTAATACACACCTCCTCGCTCGGGTCTATGTTTAGTTGGGTGATATTCTTGCCCTTCATTACCTCAGCCGGGTGAGGCCATTCGCTCTCTTTTACACACAGTAGCCCTTCTTCTATTCTTTGGTAATCCCATATTATCATATGAACATAAGATGTAGGAGCAAGAGTAGGTCATTTGGCCCCTCGAGCCTGCTCCGCTGAATGCTGTCTTTCATCTGTCTATTTTTCTCCCGCCCCTTGTGTGTAGGTCCATGTCATGCCCTTCTCCTGTGTCACATTTACTGGTATGTCCCTAGTTCTCCATAGATCCCTCCTTTTGTTCACTAAGGATCAACAGTCGTCTCCTATAATCACAGCTTCCTCTGCCAATCCCACTATCTGGCACCTTCCCTACGCATACTATCCACTGGGACCTTTCCTCTTTTATCGTTACACATTCCCCCCGACTCTCTATACTACCTCCCGTAAATCCTTCTGTTAGAATTACTACATTAGGGCGCATTCTAGGGCATCCTACATATATCCGTCCTCCTTTTTTTTGTCATGACTCTCTGTACTCTTGCTAGTGAACCATTGGGTGCACAATAAGCCTTTGTTAAATTAGTCCATTCTTTCAATTCCTTGTCCGTTGGTTTACTAAAGGTTGCTTGTGTGTGGTTTCCGTGTACCCCAAAGTCCCCTTGGTGTTTTCTTCCCCCATTTGTTCTACTTCTTTTACCTTGTTTATGCCCCAGGCTGCCCTAGCTTTCTTATTCCAACCTCTTGCCACCTTGACCCAGAATGGTTCTATATTCCAATATGGCGTGGTATCAAAGCATTATGGTTTCTGTTCTCCTACCTCTCGCAAGAGTATACACCTCCATTTTGAGTGATCCGAAGCATGGGTTTGAAAACATAGATCAAATGTTCTCACTTGGTCCAAGTTATTAACACTTTTTATTTATAATTATTTTAAAGGATCTTTTATTTTCCCAAAAGTAACCCAATATGTAGTGCCTGAGTCCATTTGTCATTTCAAAATTATCCCAAAATCCAAACAGCAGTATTGTTCAACTGAGGTTTTGTCAATGTTCAATTTCATTTCTATCAATTTATCTCATCAATTCCAAGTGATTCCCAGGCTAGGTGATTTACACAGTGTTTTAACATTAGGGACAGAAGTGCTACAATTAGTTTACAAGGTAACTTCCATATAACAAAAGAAAGCAGAGAATCCATTGTGGCTCTGCTTAAGAGCCCAAGGGGTTAATTTATCAAATCATAATTCTTCCTTCTGTCACTGTGGGGAAATATTAACTTAAAATTAAGAACTTACATTTAATAATGTCCAATATCTTTAAATTTCATTCAGCAATACTAAAGTTATTGCTTGCTGAACTTAAACAGCTGTCAGTGGAAAGGGTTAACTCCTTTGCAGGTTTCTTAAGCAGGCAGAGCAAAACATCGTCAGGTGCAAGCAATTGCATCACTTCACGTAAATTTAAAAAAAAACTTTGCCGATCGAAAAAGACAGTTGTGTTTTTCACACTTTAACTAAACATGAACAGAACAGATAAAACAAAACAAAATAGCACATGCTTGCAGAAAACAGTACATATTTCTTATTGTCCTTTCTTCAGATGCCTTTCCAAATGACTGTAAAAACATTGAATACAACTGAAGAAAAATTAGTTTTCACATTTAAACAAATCAAATCAAACTGCCTTGGAAAATTTCACCACAGCAACTGGAACTTAATCTTTTGTTAAACAAATGTTTTGTTTTTCTCAGTTTTTCCACACCAGCTTAACTTAAATTGTAGTTCAAAGTTTTTTTTTCAATTCTGGGTGCACAATCTTATTCGCACATTCTTAAAACTTCCATAATCCAAGACAAGACAAAAGGGTTGAACGCTTTTTTAACAGAGAAGCGGGCAGAGCCAAAACATAAACAACAGACAATTTTCTTTTTTTAAAGACAGACTTTCAGAGAAAGGAATACTGTAACTTCTTAAACATTCATAGTCAGGAAAACTTTCACACTTTAACACACACTTTCACACAAACTGAAATTCCAGCATTTTTTTAAGTTTCCTTTCACCCAGCAATCTTGTGTTTTATTTGTCTCAGCACAGATGTTAATAACTTCCATGTCATTAGTTAGCCTGCAAATTAGATCTTTTGTTAGGGTGGCTATCTGACACCTGGCTTCCTCAAGATTCTGCAGTGCGGAGCCTGCCTGAACCACGTTTACACTCTGCTGCTGCATGATCACAGCAGATGAGGCAACTTGACACTGCAGAAGCTCGATCTGATTTTGTTATTCCAACATTTTATCCTGCGAGAGGATAACATCATCATCTCGCTCCCATTCTGCTGCCTCTCTTTCTCTCTTTTAGTTAAGCATAGTCTTTTCCCAATTGTTCAATTCTTATTTTATCTCCCTCTCTTTCTTTCTCCAATTGCTTAATTTTTGTTTGTGCAGTTTCTTTATCTTTTCCTAATTGTTTGTTCTCTATTATCAATTGCTTTGCCTTTCCTTACTTTGCAAATGTGCATGATGCAGCATCACAATTGCCTTGTCTTTCCTATGCTTAGTTTCTTTTTTCCACCAGTCCAGCTGGTGTTCAGGACTCATCCCCAAGTACCATTCCCCTTTTTCCATTTTCTTCTGCGTCTTACCATATTGCTGGTAAACTACTACCGACCCCATTGGGTCCCCGGGTGGTTTGGCCTCCTTTTTCTTCCACCCCACTCTTTTGGCTACTCGCAAACTTTCTCAACAGTTTGTCATCGGTCTCCTTGAACCTGGGTCCTATCTCCCTGTAGTCCCCGTATCGTAGCCCCTCTACTTCGCGCCGCGCCATCGATTGATACCCGTTGTCTGATCCTTACTTTGTTCAAGAATCCCCGGACACCGGTTGAGATTTTAAACAGAAGGTCTGCAATCCTAACTATGGGTAGTATATAACACACTTACCCTCTTGTTGCCGAACTCCCAGTTCCCGAAGAATCCATGTTCCGGAGATCCTGCCGACTACGCCAATTGTTGTGGGCAATCACCACCAGGAGTCAAATGTCACGTTGAATCAAATCGACCTTTATTACAAGCTAGCAGGGGAGTGTAGCATGGCTGTCTGCCACCACCAACTCAACTTGATAGTTACAGCAGCACATTTATAGAGGTTACATGGTAACGTCCCACCCCATCCAAGGGTGTATTCCAGGTAGTACCAATGCATAGATCCATAGGCCACCCTATGCCTCCAGGATGGCCTTGGTACACTGGAAACCCACCAGACCTGTGGCTATGAGCTGGTGAAGGACGATATCCACTCCTTATCTTGTGTTATGACATCCTGCTGTGCTCCCATGTGCCTTGTTTATCCTGTTTACGTGCACTCAGCTCTTTACACAATACAGACCCAAGTACTGTCATGTTAGCATATACAAATGGTTACTTATTTATCTTAATTCATTATACTCCATGTTTATCATAGTCCAAGGCACACAATCCAATAATACAATTCGCCAAGCATATAATCCATTAATGCAACTTGAGCACAACTCAATTAATATAGTTTAGGATATAACATTTGGTTGCCCCAACATTAGAGAAAAACTATTCCCTATGGTGAGTGGGTCAATAACCAAAGTTCACCTATTTAAAATCATTGGCAAAAGATCTAGAGGGGCGATGAGGAGAATTTTTTTCACTCAGAGAGCTGTTGGGATCTGTAAAGGTGGTGGAAGCTGATTCCATAAATAATTTTAAAGGAAGTTGGACAGGTACTTGAGGATGAGAAACTTACAGGGCTACGGACAAAAAGGTAGGGGTGTGGGACTGAGTACCACTGCTCTTTCAAAGAGCCAGCATAGGCACGAGGCCCGGGAAACCTGACCGGCCAGTGTTAAAGCTGGAACAGAGATCATGGGCTGGATTGTGTGACTGGAGGTGAGTTGGAGGCGGGACAGCTGCTTGTCATGTCAATGTCCCGTCTCCATCCTCGCCTGACCAACCAGAGGGATTTTCCACTGATTGAGCTTGTTAAGCCCACCCTGCGGGCTCAACAGGCCAATTAGGGAGGAAGTCACTGACAGAGCACATCAACGTCAGGTGTGCTATCTGTCTAGACTTCTTGAAAGAAAAAATGGCAGTGTTTGACAGCTCTGTGAAGCTGTCAAACACTGACATTCTCTTTAGTTTGATGAGCCCTTATGTTCAGGACTCATCAAACCTTTCAAATTTGTAAATTTCACATGGCTGTTGGCATGGAGGTTCCAACAGCCAGTCTGTGAAATTGACAAGGAGATTTCAGCTCTCCCGATCCACCCCAGCTGAAGGCTGTAGAAAGAAAACAAGGTGTGAACACTTTTTAAAACTTATCACTCACCTTGCATACTTACCACTCCACACTTGCACTCATCACATACCTCTACACCTTACTTCCAAGTGCCTCCGACAGCTGCAGACCTCCTCCATGTCTCCTCCAGCCCAGCGGGGTTCTCCGAGGTCAGGAAGCCTTCACCTGTGAAGGTAAAATGGCACTAATCCCTTTTTCTGCCTGTTAACTACCTGTTAACAGGCAGTTAAAAGGATTAAATGCCTTTCCCACCTCCAGGAGACGGGACCCGAAGCTGCACATCTTCCTGCCTCCTGGCAAAAGGGCATGGAGGCAGGATGGGGGTGGCTTTGCCATCCACTCCCGCTTTCTCCGAATTTACCAGCTGTCCCACCTCCATGCCCGCCTCCTCGGGGCTTGGAAAATCGAGCCCAAAATCTTAGACTTGCATCCTCTGTAAATATTTAAATGAGGGACCCGCCTCCTGAGAGTGGGTTGGTCACCTGCAACACCACCACCCCCCCCACCCCATACCGCCTCCGTTTAATCCCAAAATGGGCAAGTACGAGGTGGAATGGGTTTGGGTTTGATATTTTTTTACATTTTAATTTCCCAGCCCACCCAAACCCACCCATTTTTGAGAGTTAAAATTACCCTCGATGTGTCTCCTAATATTGGAGTGAGTTATTGCTGCAATATTGAATTGTTTCAGCATCAAAAATACTGTCTGGCCCTGGAGTCTTCCTGGAGCGGGCAGCAATCTAAGGGCTAATGTAATTACTTTCTCCGCTTTTAGGTCTTTCTATCACATGCACAATTCCCTAGCTGGGATGCAGGTCAATGACTTGCTCCCACCCCAACATGTCGCCAACCACTGGGAAGAGCACAAGAGTCTTCTGATGTTCTCCAGTTTTTCCATATGGAAAAGCGTCAAAGCCTATGCTCTTTCCCTAGTGGGTAACTGTGGGCTTGGTGTGATGGGACTGTCTATCAGGAATTCAGGCACAGCAGTCCAAATGTACAGAAATAAGTGCAGACCTCTAATGGGCCATGTTGAGCTATAGTTAGGGACTTCACCTTGTGGGCAGTTAGCAACCTATATTCTACCATCGTGTGACATCCTGGAGCACCAAAGGGCTGTGCCACATTTACATGTTATCAAGCAATGCAACATTTGTTATTTGTTTATAAAATTTTGCATAAGGTATTTATAAAAATGCCTGTGGATGATTTATATTCATTTATACTGCAGCGGTTCATGTCGCTCACAATCTTATCAGAACTCTGCTATCTCACATCACCCATGCATCTTGTTCTGCTCATGACATACATATCTCGCACATTGTAGTCAACACCGAGTCTTACACTAGGACTAAAATACAAAGATATAGTTGAACTGTACCAGGTTACCCTGAATTGGTAGCCTTTACCTGATTTGTATTGCACATTAGGTTTCAAGGGAGCTTGTAAATCTTACTAATAAGATCGGGAAATATTTCATCTGTATGTGACTTGTAGCAAATTAACAAAACATATTCTTTATAAGCAAGTTTATCAAGTTGTTATGAAAACTTCATTGTTTTGTAGCTAACTTAGTTTAACAGTGTGTAGAGTAATGTCTCAGAATAAAATCAACGATATATTTGTTTCTTTCATGGTATCTGAATTTGATTTTTGGGGATAGGGATTAAAGTGAGACATGTCAATCTTGAGCGTAGAAAACTTTTTCCATTTTGACTACCCAGGATGAGAATCATGCACAGCCAAGTTACGTATTACATTGGAGCAGATTCTAAGTAAAGCTCCCTCTACTTTGCCCCAACAATATTTTTTAACCTCACCCTCACAAGAGCACCCAATATTACTCCAGTGTCTCCTTTTCCTCTGGCAAACCGCACGGCCTCTAATTTGGAAACAAAAGAAAGACTTATATTTATATCCATACCGTAATCAGACCAATGACAAGTTAATCTGTATTTTGTTAGTATTGCTTGAGGAGAGAAAGTTGGCCAGGCCATCAGGACAATTCCCTTGCCTCAATAACAATGGTGAGTGCATTTCAAGATTAACTTATGCTGAAGCACTTTGGGACGTCCTGAAGATGTAGCACGATATCAATGCAAATTCTTCTTCTGCTCTTCTCCAAATAGTGCCATGGGATCTTTGTGGTCCCCCTATTTTTATGTATCATCTGAAGAACCAGCATCTCCGGCAAAGCAGCACTCTCTCAGTACTGCACTGACATGTCAGCCTGGATTGTATGCCTAATGATTTTGATAGCTGGAAAATGTATATATTATGTATATGTATAATAAAATAGAAGGTTATGATCTCTTCAAGGAACTATTTTCCCTAATCATATCCATACACACATCTAGATAAAAGGACACCAGTTGCTTGTACTTCTCAGGTAATCATAAAAAGTGTATGTTATGCACTGTTACGTTGTAAAAATGCAGTTAAAGCAAACATAATCAGTGCTTAAAGCTAGCCATTCATTTCAACTGTCGATATGTACTTCAGAAATGAATATAATACAAAGCTAAACATTCATTCCCAACCAAACATTTTATATTTATTGCCACCCACACAATATCTTCAGTTTTTAATCTCTTTTGGTTAACCAACATTTTTTCAAGGCAATGAAATAGCACACCCTCATTCTCACTTGGAAGAGAGAGAAATTTATTTTGATTGCTATATTCAAAATCAGATTTACCAGGCCACAGGTCATGTGTTAACACTGGCTGCATTATAGAAAAAATGAACTTGACTTTATATAGCACCTGTTATGTCTTCAAGCCATCCCAAACAGCTTTACAGCAATTAAATTACAGTTACCTTTGGAAGGTTAATGCAGCAGTTTATCTGTTGTTAGTGGTGTTGGTTAAGGGATGAATGTTAGCCAGGACACCATGAGAACCCCCTGCTGAAACCCTCATCCATGCCCTTGTTACCTCTAGACTTGACTATTTCAACGCACGCCTGGCTGGCCTCTCACATTATACCCTACGTAAACGTAAGGTCATCCAAAACTCGGCTGCCCGTGTCCTAACTCGCACAAAGTCCCGTTCACCCATCGCCCCTGTGCTCACTGACCTACATTCTGTCACTGACCCACCTTCTCCCAGTGGCTATAGAGCTCCTCCCAGAGTCGCAATGCAGATTCCGCCCACTAAGGGGTACAATGGACATGATCTTCACCGTGCGTCAACTACAGGAGAAATGCAGGGAACAGCACCAACCACTGTACATGGCCATCTTTGACCTCACAAATGCCTTCGACACCGTAAACCATGAGGGATTATGGAGTGCCCTCCTCAAATACAGCTGCCCTCAAAAGTTTGTCACCATCCTCCACCTGCTTCACGATGACACGCAAGCCGTGATCCTGACCAACGGATCCACCACAGACCCAATTCACGTACGGACCGGGGTCAAGCAAGGCCGTGTCATCGCACCAACGCTCTTCTCGATCTTCCTGGCTGCAATGCTCCATCTCACCCTCAGTAAGCTCCCCGCTGGAATGGAGCCAATCTACAGAACAAATGGGAAACTGTTCAACCTCCATCGCCTCCAGTCCAGATCCAAGGTCGTCCCATCCTGTGTCATCGAATTACAGTATGCAGATGACGCTTGCATCTGCGCACACTGAGGTTGAACTCCAAACCATCATCAACAACTTCACCGAAGCATACGATAGCATGGGCCTTACACTAAACATCCATAAGACAAAGGTCCTCTACCAACCTGCCCCCGCTACACAGTACTGCTCCCCGATTATCAAAAATCATTACGAGGCCTTGGACAACGTGGACCACTTTCCATACCTTGGGAGCCTACTGTCAACAAGGGCAGACGTTGATGACGAAGTCCAACACCGCCTTCAGTGTGCCAGTGCACCTGAGGAAGAGAGTGTTTGAAGACCAGGACCTCAAACCCAGCACCAAGCTCATGGTCTACACAGCAGTAGTGATACTTGCCCTCCTGTATGCTTCAGAGACATGGACCATGTACAGCAGGCACCTCAAAACACTGGAGAGGTACCACCAACGCTGCCTCCGCAAGATCCTACAAATCCATTGGCAGGATAGGCATACCAATGTCAGTGTTGTCACTCAGGCCAACATACCCAGCATCGAAGCTTTGACCACGCTCAATCAGCTCCGATGGATGGGCCACATCATCTGCTTGCTGATACAAGACTCCCAAAACAAGCGCTCTACTCGGAGCTCTGACATGGCAAGAGAGCCCCAGGTGGGCAGAGGAAATGCTTCAAGGACACCCTCAAAGCCTCCTTGAAAAAGTGCAACATCCCCACTGACACCTGGGAATCCCTGGCCCAAGACAGCACAAAGTGGAGGAGAAGCATCTGGGAAGGCACCAAACACCTCGAGTCTCTTCGCCGGGAGCAAGAGGAAGCCAAGCGCAAACAGTGGAAGGAGCGCACATCAACCCAAGCACCCCACCCATCTGACGCCTTCAACCACCATCTGCCCCACCTGTGACAGAGACTGTAGGTCCCGCATTGGACTCATCAGTCACCTGAGAACTCATTTTTAGTGTGGAAGCAAGTCATCCTCGGTTCCGAGGGTCTGCCTAAGAGAAAAGAGAACATTGGCTCCCGGTTAAGCAATGCCTCAATTTCAAAATTCTCATCCTTGTTTTCAAATCCCTCCATTGCCTCACGCCTCCCTATCTCTGTAATCCCCTCCAGCCACAACCCTCCGAGATATCTGCGCTCCTCTAATTTTGCCCTCTTGAGCATCCCTGATTATAATCACTCAACCATTGGCGGCCGCGCCTTCAGCTGCCTAAGACCTAAGCTCTGGAATTCCCTGCCTAAACCTTTCTACCTCTCTACCTTTCTTTCCTCCTTTAAGATGCTCCTTAAAACCTACCCCTCTGACCAAGCTTTTGGTCACCTGCCCTAATGTGGCTTGATGTCAAATTTTTTTTGTCTTATAATACTCCTGTGAAGCGCCTTGGGATGTTTTACTATGCTAAAGGTGCTATATATATACACAAGTTGTTGTTGTTGTTCAAATAGTGTCACAAGATCTTTTACTTCTACCTGAACAGGCAGACAGGGCCTGGGTTTAACACCTCATCTGAAAGATAGCACTTCAAGCAATACTGCACCGATGTGGCAGCCTAGGTTATGGGGTGGAATTTCCTTGCCACTTTCAGTGCATGTATAAATTTGAAAATTATTGTAGGCAATAAGAAAGACAGCACCTCCGACAGTGCAGCACTCCCTCAGTACTGCACTGTACTGTCAGCCTAGATTTTTGTGCTCAAGTCTCTGGAGTGGGACTTGAACCCATGACCTTCCAATCAGAAGTGAGAGTTCTACAACGGAGTCAAGACTGACGCTCAGACTATGCCCATGTTTTAGCCTAAAAACATTCAAATTGATACAGAAACGTGCCAGAGATGAGTCCCATGGATAAAAGCTCAGGCCTAAAGTGAAGGGTACAGTACCAAGGCCTAATGCACAGATTTTCTAAAGCTCTTTCTTTGAAGAACAAACAAGGTGGAAATGAGAAAGCTCTCAGGGGGGAAACAATGTTTGTATTACTGCTGAGGAACCAGCATACTGGGCCCCTAAAGTGGAAAAGTTTGTATAACAGCTGGTTCTGTTTTTTTGCAAGCCTTGATGAAAATGATGAGAATGTCAGCAGATTCCAAGCATTGTTTTCAACAAATACTTAAGAAATACTTGGGGTTGACATGACATTATTATAGAATTGAAAAGTAGAGAAGTTATGCTAAACGTGTATCGAACCTTGGTTAGACCACACTTGGAGTACTGTGTGCAATTCTGGTCACCATATTATAAACAGGATATAGAGGCACTGGAGAGGGTGCAGAGAAGATTTACAAGGATGATACCAGAAATGCAAGGGTTTACCTATCAGGAAAGGATGAACAGGCTGGGTCTCTTTTCTCTTGAAAAGAGAAGGCTGAGGGGTGACCTAATAGAGGTCTTTAAAATCATGAAAGGTTTTGATAGAGTAGCTACAGAGAGAGTGTTTCCACTTGTGGGGAAGAGCAAAACTAGAGGCCATCAATATAAGATAGTCACCAAGAAATCAAATAGGGAATTCAGAAGAAACTTCTTTACCCAGAGAGTGGTGAGAATGTGGAACTCGCTACCACAGGGAGTGGTTGAAGCAAATACTACAGATGCATTTAAGGGGCGATTAGATAAGCATATGAGGGAGAAGGGAATAGAGGGCTATGCTGATAGGGTTAGATGAGAAAGGATGGGAGAAGGCTCATGTGGAGCATAAACACCGGCATGGACTGGTTGGGCCGGATGGCCTGTTTCTGTGCTGGATATCCTATGTAAAAAAAACACTTTGGAAATGCAAGAAGAAACAGCTTGTGGTGAAACCAGAGATTACCCTTTTTAATGCAAGGGCTAACAGTTAAAACACAAATGGGTAAGACAAGTTAGACAATTAATCCTTGTGGAACAACCCAAGGAAGACGACAGCACAACTTGAAGCTTCCGTCACGGAGGAATGAAGTCAAAATTTTCAATGAGAGTCAGTGGAGGGTTGTTTTTTGGGGGTTGGTGTTTGGTTTTGGGTTTGCCAGACCAAATCAAACTGCTTCAAAATGGTCTATTCTTCAAATAAGAATTCCCCAACAAGGTACAAATACATTGTACATTACTACTTCCATTAATCCGACAATTGAAATAAAGGAAATGAAAAGAACAAAAACAGTCCTGTCGGACAAAGGAGGTCATGTGAAGCTAACCCGCAGAGCTGGACATGGGCAGGTTTGGCTGCTCCAGCTGTCTTCCAGCCTGACCTTTCTCTCCATTGAAGTCAGTGAAGAGTAAAGTTGGGCAGGGTGTAAAACAGGTGGCCGAACTGAATCCGTCCGATTCCCGCCCCTCAGGTTAGGTTAATATAACCCCCAAAAACTCTAAAGCATGAAGTTCAAGCACCGTTATGTGCTGCTTGTCTATCAATAACTTTGGTAAAATTCACTGCAAGGCACATTCTTTCAAAAGGAGTGGTCCAAGATTTAAAAATGTTGAAATTTCGGGGGTGTTTAAACACACACCCCTTCCCTCTGCCTATATCCCTGGTGTATCATAGAATCTTAACAGCACAGAAGGAGGCCATTTGGTCCATCTTGCCTGTACCGGCTTTTTGAAAGAGCTATTGAATTAGTCCCACTCTCCTGCTTTTTTCCCATAGCCCTGAAAATGTTTACTTTTGAAGTATTTATCCAATGCCCTTTTGAATGTTATTATTGAATTTATTTCCACCATCATTTCAGGTAGTGCTTTCCAGATCATAACTCACTGCATGAAAAATGTTTCCTCATGTCATAAGAACATAAGAAATAAGAGCAGCAGTAGGCCATATGGCCCCTCGAGCCTGCTCCGCCATTCAATAAGATCATGGCTGATCATCGACCTCAACTTCACTTTCCTGCCTGATCTCCATATCCCTTGATTCCCCTAGAGTCCAAAAATCTATCGATCTCAGCCTTGAATATACACAAAGACTCAGTATCCACAGCCCTCTGGGGCAGAAAATTCCAAAGATTCACAACCCCCTGAGTGAAGAAATTCCTCCTCATCTCAGTCTTAAATGGCCTACCCCTTATCCTAAGACTATGCCCCCTCGTTCTAGACACTCCAGCCAGGGGAAACAACCTCTCAGCATCTACCCTGTCAATCCCCTTCAGAATCTTGTATGTTTCAATGAGATCACCTCTCATTCTTCTATACTCCAGAGAGTTTAGGCCCATTCTACACAATCTCTCATCATAGGACAGCCCTCTCATCCCAGGAATCAATCTAGTGAACCTTCATTGCACCGCCTCCAAGGCAAGTATATCCTTCCTAAGATAAGGAAACCAAAACTGTGCACAGTGCTCCAGGTGTGGTCTCACCAAGGCCCTGTACAATTGTAGCAAGACTTCCTTACTCTTATACTTCAACCCTCTTGCAATAAAGGCCAACATGCCATTTGCCTTCCTTATTGCTTGCTGTACCTGCATGCTAGCTTTCTGTGTTTCTTGCATGAGGACACACAAATCTCCCACAAAAGGAGGAAAGAGAAAACAGGGAACTACAGACCGGTTAGCCTAACATCAGTGGTAGGGAAAATGCTAAAGTCTATTATAAAGGATGTGATAACAGGACACTTAGAAAATATCAACGGGATTAGACAAATTCAACATTGATTTATGAAAGGGAAATCATATTTGACAAACCTACTGGAGTTTTTTGAGGATATAGCTGATAGAATAGATGAGGGAAAACCAGTGGATGTGGTGTATTTGGATTTTCAGAAGGCCTTTGATAAAGTCCCACATAAGAGGTTAGTGTGCAAAATTAAAGCACATGGGATTGGGGGTAATATACTGGCATGGATTGAAAATTGGTTAACAGACAGGAAACAGAGAGTAGGAATAAATGGGTCTTTTTTGGGGTGGCAGGCGGTGACTAGTGAGGTACCGCAGGGATCAGTGCTTGGGCCCCAGCTATTCGCAATATGTATATCAATGATTTGGATGAGGGAACCAAATGTAATATTTCCAAGTTTACTGATGACACAAAACTAGGTGGGATTGTGAGTTGTGAGGAGGATGCAAAGAGGCTTCAAGATGATTTAGACAAGTTGAGTGAGTGGGCAAATACATGGCAGATGCAGTATAACGTGGATAAATGTGAAGTTATCCACTTCGGAAGGAAAAACAGGAAGGCAGAGTATTATTTAAATAGATAGATTGGGAAATGTTGATGTGCAAAGGGACCTGGGTGTCCTTGTACACCAGTCACTGAAAGCAAACATGCAGGTGCAGCAAGCAGTTAGGAAGGCAAATGATATGTTGGCCTTCATTGCAAGAGGATTTGAGTACAAGAGCAAGGATGTCTTACTGCAGTTATACAGGGCCTTGGTGAGAGCACACCTGGAGTACTGTGTGCAGTTTTGGTCTCCTTACCTAAGAAAGGATATACTTGCCATAGCGGGAATGCAGCGAAGGTTCACCAGACTGATTCCTGGGATGGCAGGACTGTCGTATGAGGAGAGATTGGGTCGACTAGGCCTGTATTCACTAGAGTTTAGAAGAATGAGAGGGATCTCATTGAAATGTATATAATTCTGACAGGGCTAGACAGACTGGATGCAGGGAGGATGTTTCCCCTGGCTGGGGGGCGTCAAGAACAAGGGGTCACAGTCTCAGGATACGGGGTAGGACATTTAGGACTGAGATGAGGAGAAATGTCTTCACTCAGAGGGTGGAGAACCTGTGGAATTCTCTACCACAGAAGGCTGTGGCGGCCAAGTCACTGAATATATTTAAGAAGGAGATAGATAGATTTCTAGACACAAAAGGCATCAAGTGGTATGGGGAGAGAGCGGGAATATGGTATTGAGATAGAGGATCAGCCATGATCATACTGATTGGCAGAGCAGACTCGAAGGGCCGAGTGGCCTACTCCTGCTCCTATTTTTCTATGTTCTGTGTTTCTATGTTTCTCTGAACACCAACATTTGAAAGTTTCTCACCATTTAAAAATATTCTGTTTTTCTATTCTTCCTTCCAAAGTGAATGACCTCTCATTTCCTTACATTATACTCCACCTGCACCTTATTGTCCACTCACTTAGTCTATCTATATCCCTTTGCAGACTCTGTGTTCTCCTCACAGCTTACTGTCCCACCTAGCTTTGTATCATCAGCAAACTTGGATACATTACACTCGGTCCCTTCATCTAGGTCATTAATATAGATTGTAAATAGCTGAGGCCCCAACACTGATCCTTGCGGCACCCCACTAGTTACAGCCTGACAACCAGAAAAAGATCAGTTTACCCCTACTCTCTGTTTTCTGTCAGTTAACCAATCCTCTATCCATGTTACTATATTACCCCCAACCCTGTGAGCCCTAATCTTGTGTAATAATAGTTTATGTGGCACCTTATCGAATGCCTTTTGGAAATCCAAATATACTACATCCACTGATTCCCCTTTATCTACCCTGCTAGTTACATCCTCAAAAAACACGAATAAATTTGTCAAACTCGATTTCCCTTTCATAAAACCATGTTGACTCTGCCTAATCATGTTATGATTTTCTAAGTGCCCTGATATCACTTCCTTAACAATGGATTCCAGCATATTCCCAATGACTGATGTCAGGCTAACTGGCCTGTAGTTCCCTGTTTTTTCTCTCCTTCCTTTCTTGAATAGCGGTGTTACAATTGCGACCTTCCAATCCGGTGGGACCATTCTAGAATCTAGGGAATTTTGGAAGATCAAAACCAAAGCATCCACTAACTTTTCAGCCACCTCTTTTAGAGCCATAGGATGTAGGCCGTCAGGTCATGGGGATTTGTCGGCTTTTAGTCCCATTAGTTTCTCTAGTACTTTTTCTCTACTTATATTAATTACATTAAGTTCCTCACCCTCATTAGACCTTTGGGGCGCGATCTTGCCAGCCCTGGGGAGGCAGGTTTGGAGGCGGGACTGCCGGGAAAATGGCTGAATCTGGGGGTGGGTGAAGGGATATTTACTAGTCCTAGCCCCTTTGGGGCTATCCTGGATCAGGCATATTTCTCAGATGTTCACTTTCAACTAAAGCTTGAGGTAGCCGAATCCTAAAGAAGCTTAATTGGGTCTAATGGTCAGGGCTATCGCTCCCTAATGGAAAGGAACAACCCGAGAATGTTACCGTCCTCCAGATAGCGCTTTTAATAAGTTTAACTAGACTGTAACATCACGGATATTATGAGGGTCTGGAAATTTCCTTCAGAATTCTGTAACTCTTCACCAAAGAGTGTACAGAGATTGAGTTCATGAGTTATTGATACAGAAGACTTATGTGAGACAATTCTAAAAATATATAGAGATTTATCAAAAGAACTGACATGCAATTTACAGTTGGTGAATCAGTCAATCGCAACATGAACAGTTGTAAAAAGAGAAAAAATAATATCTTATTATTAACAGATAATCTTACTTTTATATCTTAACTTCGCTACAGTATTACAGTTCTTAAAGTTTTCTATACAGGATCTCCATCAATATCAAATACCTTTGATCCCCAAGGTACAAAGCGTTGGAGACTACAGAGCCGCCTCTGTAACCGAGAATCACTTTGCCCGATTAAAGCGAGTCTGAAATCCCATTTGAGACTTCAATATTTATACCCTTTTTCAGTGGTATTTCCTTTAAAGTTTCTGTTGATGCAAGTTAATTATCCCTATTCACTTTTCTGCTGACCTCTGCAATTCTTACTGCTACATCAGCTTGTAATATTCCAGAATCTTGTCTCATCTCCAGTTCTGAGTTTAGTATATAGAACCGTGTGAAGGGCAGGTGTTCCTTATTTTATGTCATCTTTACGAAGTTTAAATTAAAACACCTTAATCCAGTATGGACCATTGTTTTTGTTCCCAAAGGTCAGCCACTAGGAGCCATGCACTTTCTGTTTCAATAAGGTTATTTATTCAGGGTCAACAACACTCTTATCTCAATAGCCAGAATTCTTTCACAGCTATTTCATCGTTAGGTTTCTAAATTTCCAAACCCAGTTTGTCCTGTTTTAATAAGGCCAGAATTCTTTCATAAGATGGTGTATTTTTCCGAATAGGTTATATGGCTTATTCCTTCACATCCCGCCCTGAACCCGCCTCCATGCCATCTTCCCAGGAGGCGGATAGCCAACCCTCACCGGATCCCGTCTCCTGGAGGCGGGAAGGGGATTACAGCCACTTAACTGCCTGTTAACAGGTAGTTAACAAGCAGATAAGAGGATTATCCACATTTTACCCACACAAGTGCGGGCTTCCTGAAGGCTGCGAACCCCGCCAGGGTCACCGAGGCAAGCAGTGGGTCTGCGGGGGTTGGAGGGGTCCAAAGGTGCGCTGTGGAGGTAAGTGATGGGTGCAAGTGTGGAGAGGTGAGTATGTGAGGTAAATGGAAAGTGTTAGAAAAGGTTTACTTACCTTTGTTTCTTCCTGCAGGCTTCAATCGTTGGGATGTGGAGAGTCTCGCACCTCCACGGCAGAGAACACAGATGGCTGCTGCATTCTCCAATGCAACAACCATCAAATTTCTGCTAAAGAAAGAGGTTTGATGAGTCTTGAATATAAGAACTCATCAACCTACAGAGAATGTCAGTGTTTGACAGCTTCACAGAGCTGTCAAATGATGATAATTCATCTGTCAAAAATTTTTGACAGATGAAACGTCATACGCTGATGTTCTCTGCAATCGGCTTTCCCTTAATTGGCCTGCTAAGCCCGCTGGGCAGGCTTAACAAGGTCAATCAAGGGAAAATAGCGTGGGTTGGCCAGAAGTCGATGGAGGCGGGACTAAAACCCGACAAGTGGGAGTTCCGCCTCCAAAAGCTCCCCATTGGCAAAATTCAGCCCCTTGTTCCCTACCATTTTTGGTATGTTTTTTGTGTCTTCTACTGTGAAGACAGATACAAAATATTTGTTTAACGCCTCTGGTTCCTTTTCCAATTAACTTAAATCTGTGCCCTCTGGTTACCGACCCTTCTGCCACTAGAAACCGTTTCTCCTTATTTACCCTATCAAAATCCTTCATGATTTTGAACACCGCTATCAAATCTCCTCTTAACCTTCTCTGCTCTCAGGAGAACAATCCCAGATTCCTTAGTCTCTCCACATAACTGAAATCCCTCATCCCCGGCAGCATTCTGGTAAATCTCCTCTGCAGTCGGTGGTCTTGTGTCTGAAATGACAGATGACAGCCTGTACTTCGTTGACACAGGAGACGAAAAGAAATATCTGGTCCATAACAAAGAAAAATTGAAGCCTTTACGGATCGACCTCTCCAAGGCCTTGACATCCTTGTTAAAGTGCGGTGCCCAGAATTGGACACAATATTGGCCCAGAAATTCGGGTCCCCACGCGTGAGTACACACTGGGTACTCATGCGTAGGCCCAACGAAAGTGCCAGTTTCATGCATGCACTGCGCATGCGTGGGAAACCGGAACTTCCGTTCCCTTGAAAGAAGGGGTTGACAGGTGGAACGCGTGCGCCGGAGAGGCAGCGCAGGCGCATCGAACTTACGTTTTTTTTCCAGGTTTTTCCAGGAGGGTAAGTCTCCAGGAGTTACACTTTTAAAAAGCAGTCGCAAGGCCTGTTTTTAACAAGGTAAGTGGTGAATTAATTAAAATTAAAACATTTTTCCACAGGTTTATTATTTTTAAATACTTTAAAGAAGGGTAAGTTTATTTTTAGCCTCGTTAGAAAATGTAATTAATTTTTTCAAAAATTTAAATTATTGTTTAAAATAGTTATTTCATGTAATTTATAGTTACTTTAAAAATGTGATTTTTTTTAAAATTTGTTTGAAGTTTTAGTTATGTTTTGGGGCTTATAGTATTTATTGGTTTGACAGCTCTTCCTGTCAAATTTATGAATGAAGCATTCCCTGCTACCATTGGCTCTCCATGGTCCACGTGATCCCAGGGGACGCATCGAACTAACTGCGCCCCTGGGATACGCAAGCACTGCGCGCCGGCAGTTGGAGGAGGCCCAGGATTGGAATACCACGTGGGCCCACAGCACAACGCCCGGCATACTAGGTAAGTGCAGGTCGGAGGCTTGCGCCCACGGGAAGCCTCTGACCCAAATTTCTGGGCAATTGTATATCACAAAGAGCAGTTGTCCTCATACCATCCCCTGGGGGATACCACTGCACACTTCCCTCCAGTCTGAAAAACAACCGTTCACCACAACTCTGCTTTCTGTCTCTTAGTCAACTAGCTTGAAAAGACAAATATTAAAAGATTGTTCACAACCATGAACACTTTTGTCAGTGAAATATTATAAAGAGAGTGTACTGAAAGAAAGAATTAACATCCGTTTGAAAAAGGTGGACAAGCTGAGTGGTCAGTTAGTATTATTCCCGTATGATTGGTAAAATTAGTCATGGATTGCACAGGACTATAGATTCTGCAGGGGAACTAAAAGCGGTGTGAAGATAGGATGTCTCCAAGAGAAAACTAGTGACTAGTAGAATTAAAGAAGACTCCCTAATAGGAAGAGTAATCATGATGACGATGGCCATAGTCTATTGAAGAACAAACCACTAAGTAGCCCAGTCATCAATTACCCTAATATAAACTGGGATAAAATTAGTCTGAAAGGTATAGAGGGTGCAGAATTCCTAAAATGCATTCAGGAGAACTCTTTTAGCCAGTATGTAACAAGCCCAACAAGGGCGGTTCTGGACTTAGTTTTAGGGAATGGAGCTGGGCAGATGAAAGGGGTATCAGTGGGGGAACATTTTGGTACGAGTGATCATATTTCAGTTAGCTTTAGGGTAGTTATGGAAAAGGACAAAGATAGACCAGGAATAAAAGTTCTCAACTGGGGAAAAGCCAATTTTACTAAGCTGAGATGGAAGTTAGCTAAAGTGGACTGGAAACAGCTACTTGAAGGTAAATCAGTATCAGAGCAGTGGGAGGCATTCAAGGAGGGTTCAGAGCAAGTATGTTCCCTTAAAGAAAAAGAATGGGACTAACAAATGTACAGCCCCCTGGATGTCAAGAGACATACAGGGTAGGATAAAGAAAAAAAGGGAGGCTTATGTCAGATACCGACGGCTCAATACTGCAAAAACTCTAAAGGCGCATAGATCGTGCAGGGGTGCAATTAAAAAGGAAATTAGGAAAGCAAAGAGAGAGCATGAAAACATTTTGGCAAGTAAAATCAAGGAAAACCCAAAGATATTTTATAAATACATCAAGAGCAAGAGGTTAACTTAAGGAAGTGGCCCTAGAAATAGTACATAAGAACATAAGAAGTAGGAGCAGGAGTAGGTCATATGGCCCCTCGGGCCTGCCCCGCCATTCAATAGGATCATGGCTGATCTGAATCTAGACTCACATCCACTTCCCTGCCCTCTCCCCGTAACCCCTAATTCCCTTGCCTGCTAGGAAACTGTCTATCTCTGTTTAAAATTTATTTAATGTTGCAGCTTCCACAGCTCTCTGGGGTAGCAAATTCCATAGATTTACTACCCTCTGAGTGAAGAAGTTTCTCCTCATCTCAGTTTTGAAAGGGCAGCCCCTTATTCTAAGATTATGCCCCCTAGTTCTAGTCTCACCCATCAGTGGAAACATCCTCACCGCATCCACCCGATCAAGACCCCTCACAATCTTATATGTTTCGATAAGATCGCCTCTCATTCTTCTGAACTCCAATGAGTAGAGGCCCAACCTACTCAACCTTTCCTCATACGTCAACCCCCTCATCTCTGGAATCAACCGAGTGAACCTTCTCTGAACCGCCTCGAGAGCAAGTATATCTTTTCTTAAATATGGAAACCAAAACTGCACGCAGCAAGACCTCCGTGTTTTTATACTCCATCCCCCTTGCAATAAAAGCCAAGATTCCATTGGCCTTCCTGATCACCTGCTGCACCTGCATACTAACTTTTTGTGTTTCATGCACCAGGACCCCCAGATCCCTTTGTAATGTAGCACTTTGCAGTTTCTCTCCATTTAGATAATAACTTGCTCTTTGATTTTTTCTGCCAAAGTGCATAACCTCACACTTTCCAATATTATATTCCATCTGCAAAATCTCTGCCCACTCACTTAGCCTGTCTATGTCCTTTTGCAGGTTTTTTATGTCCTCCTCACTCACTGCTTTCCCTCCCATCTTTGTATCATCGGCAAACTTGGATACGTTGCACTCGGTCTCTTCCTCCAAATCATTGATACAGATTGTAAAGAGTTGGGGTCCCAGCACTGACCCCTGCGGAACACCACTAGTTACTGATTGCCATCCTGAGAATGAACCATTTATCCCAACTCTTTGTTTTCTGTTAGATAGCCAATCTTCCACCCATGCCAGTATATAAGAACATAAGAAGTTGGAGCAGGAGTAGGCCATACGGCCCCTCGGGCCTGCTCCGCCATTCAATAGGATCATGGCTGATCCGAATCTAGACTCACGTCCATTTCCCTGCCCTCTCCCCGTAACCCCTAATTCCCGTATCTGTTAGGAAACTGTCTATCTCCATTTTAAATTTATTTAATGTTGCAGCTTCCGCAGCTCTCTGGGGTAGCAAATTCCATAGATTTACTACCCTCTGAGTGAAGAAGTTTCTCCTCATCTCAGTTTTGAAAGGGCAGCCTCTTATTCTTAGATTATGCCCCCTAGTTCTAGTCTCACCCATCAGTGGAAACATCCTCACCGTATCCACCCGATCAAGCCCCCTCACAATCTTATATGTTTCGATAAGATCGCCTCTCATTCTTCTGAACTCCAATGAGTAGTGTCCCAACCTACTCAACCTTTCCTCATACGTCAACCCCCTCATCTCCGGAATCAACCGAGTGAACCTTCTCTGAACCGCCTCGAGAGCAAGTATATCTTTTCTTAAATATGGAAACCAAAACTGCACACAGTATTCTAGGTGTGGCCTCACCAATACCCTGTATAACTGCAGCAAGACTTCCCTGTTTTTATACTCCATCCCCCTCGCAATAAAAGCCAAGATTCCATTGGCCTTCCTGATCACCTGCTGCACCTGCATACTAACTTTTTGTGTTTCATGCACCAGGACCCCCAGATCCCTTTGTAATGTAGCACTTTGCAGTTTCTCTCCATTTAGATAATAACTTGCTCTTCGATTTTTTCCTGCCAAAGTGCATAACCTCACACTTTCCAACATTATATTGCATCTGCCAAATCTCTGCCCACTCACTTAGCCTGTCTATGTCGTTTTGCAGGTTTTTTATGTCCTCCTCACTCACTGCTTTCCCTCCCATCTTTGTATCGTCGGCAAACTTGGATATGTTGCACTCGGTCCCTTCCTCCAAATCGTTAATATCCTTCCTCCAAATCGTTAATATGACCCCCAATCCCGTGATTTTTTATCTTGATCAGTAATCTTTTGTGTGGAACCTTGTCAAATGCCTTTTGGAAGTCCAGATAGACTACATCCACTGGTTCCCCTTTATCCACCCTGTATGTTACGTCCTCAAAGAATTTGAGCAAATTTGTCAAACATGACTTCCCCTTCATAAAACCATGCTGACTCTGTCCTATTAAATTATGTTTATCCAAATGCTCTGTTACTGTTTCCTTAATAATGGACTCCAACATTTTGCCAACCACAGATGTTAAGCTAACTGGTCTATAGTTTCCAGCTTTTTGTCTACTTCCCTTCTTAAATAAGGGTGGTACATTAGCAGTTTTGCAATCTGCCGGGACCTTTCCTGAGTCCAGGGAGTTTTGGAAAATAATCACCAATGCATCCACAATCCCTACCGCCACTTCTCTCAAGACCCTAGGATGTAGGCCATCAGGTCCGGGGGATTTATTCGCCTTAAGTCCCATTATTTTACCGAGTACCATTTCCTTAGTGATTTTAATCATGTTTAGCTCCTCTCCCCCCCCCCCCCCCCATTGCCCCCTGTTTGTCCAGTGTTGGGATATTTTTAGTGTCCTCTACTGTAAAGACTGATACAAAATATTTGTTCAGCGTCTTTGCCATCTCCATGTTCCCCACCACTAGTTTCCCGGTCTCATCCTCTAAGGGACCAACGTTCACTTTAGCCACCCTTTTTCTTTTTATATAGCTGTAGAAACTCTTGCTATCTGTTTTTATATTTTTTGCTAGTTTACTTTCATAATCTATCTTCCCTTACTTAATTAATCTTTTAGTTATTGCTTGCTGGCTTTTAAATGCTTCCCAATCTTTAATCCTCCCACTAGATTTGGCTACTTTATATGCCCTTGTTTTCAGTCGGATACTATCCTTTATTACTTTACTAAGCCAGGGATGGCTGTCTTTTCCTTTACTCCCCTTTTTCCTCAGTGGAATATATTTATCTTGAAAGATGTGAAATATCTCCTTGAATGTAGACCACTGCTCTTGTACCGTCTTACACTTTAATCTGTTTTCCCAGTCCACTTTAGTCAATTCTACTCTCATACCTTCATAGTCTCCTTTATTTAAGCTCAGTACGCTGGTTTGAGATCCAACTCTCTCACCCTCAAACTGAATTTGGAATTCAACCATATTATGGTCACTCATTCCAAGGGGATCCTTTAATGGGCCTTTTTTAATAATCCTGTCTCATTACACAGGACCAGATCTAAGATTGCCTGCCCCCTGGTTGGTTCAGTTACATACTGCTCACGGAACCCGTTCCTAATACACTGGTCATCTTCCAAAATTCTATAGACTCTGGCACAGTTCCCATAGATTGGAGGGTAGCTAATGTAACCCCACTATTTAAAAAAGGTGGTAGAGAGAAAACGGGGAATTATAGTCCGGTAAGCCTGACATCAGTAGTGGGGAAAATGCTAGAGTCCATTATAAAAGATGTAATAGCAGAGCTCTTGGTAAACAGGATCAGATAAAGTCAACATGGATTTACAAAAGGTAAATCGTGCTTGACTAATCTACTGGAATTTTTGGAGGATGTAACTGGTAGAATAGATAAGGGAGAACCAGAGCATGTGGTGTATTTGGACTTTCAGAAGGCTTTCAATAAGGTCCCGCATAAGAGATTGGCATGTAAAGTTAAAGCACATGGGATTGGGGGTAAGGCACTTACTTGGATAGAGAACAGGAAGCAAAGAGTTGGAATAAACGGGTCTTTTTCTGAGTGGCAGGCAGTGACTAGTGGGGTACCGCAGGGATCGGTGCTAGGACCCCAGCTATTCACAATATATATTAATGATCTAGACGAGGGAACTAGAAGTAATATCTCCAAGTTTGCAGATGACACAAAGCTGGGTGGGTGTGTGTGCTGTGAGGAGGATGCCGAGAAACTCTAGCATGATTTGGACAGGTTGGGTGATTGGGCCGATGCATGGCAAATGCAGTATAATGTGGATAAATGCGAGGTTATCCACTTTGGTGGCAAAAACAGGAAGGCAGATTATTATCTGAACTGCAGTAGATTGGGAGAAGGGGAAGTGCAACGAGACCTGGGTGTCCTTGTGCACCAGTCACTAAAGGTATGCATGCAGGTGCAACAGGCGGTTAAGATGGCAAATGGTATGTTGGCCTTCATAGTGAGAGGATTCGAGTACAGGAGCAAGGATGTCTTGCTGCAGTTGTACAGGGCATTGGTGAGACCACACCTTGAGTATTGTGTGCAATTTTGGTCACCTTATCTGAGGAAGGATGTTCTTGCCATGGATGGAGTGCAGCGAAGATTCACCAGACTGATACCTGGGATGGCAGGAATGATGTATGAGGAGAGATTGGGTCAATTGGGCTTATATTCGCTGGAGTTTAGAAGAATGAGAGGGGATCTCATTGAAACTTATAAAATTCTAACAGGACTAGACAGACTAGATGCAGGAAGGATGTTCCCGATGGCGGGGAGTCCAGAACCAGGGGTCACAGTCTAAAGATAAGGGGTAAGCCATTTAGGACAGAGATGAGGAGGAATTTCTTCACCCAGAGAGTGGTGAACCTGTGGAATTCTCTACCACAAAAGGCAGTTGAGGCCAATTCATTAAATATATTCAAGAAGGAGTTAGATATATTTCTTAAGGCTAAAGGGATCAAGGGATATGGGGAGAAAGCAGGGACAGGGTACTGAATTTGGATGATCAGCCATGATCTCATTAAATGGCGGAGCAGGATCGAGGGGCTGAATGGCCTACTCCTGCTCCTATCTTCTATGTTTCTATGTTTCTAAAGAAAGAGTAGGGCCTATTAGGGACCATAAAGATAATCTGTGTGGAGGCGGAAGATATGGTTATGGTTCTTAATGAATACATTGCATCTGTTTTCACAAAAGAGAGGGGCAATGCAGATATTGCAATCAGGGAGGAGTGTGAAATATTAGATGAAATTAACATAGTGAGAGAGGAAGTATTAAGGGGCTTAGCAGCTTTGAAAGTGGATAAATCCCCAGGACCGGATGAAATGTATCTCAAGCTGTTAAAAGGAGCAAAAGAGGAAATAGCAGAGGCTCTGACCATCATTTTCCAATCCTCTCTGGCTACAGGTGTGGTGCCGGAGGACTGGAGGACAGCCGACATTCTACCTTTGTTTAAAAATGGAGAAAGGGATAGACCGAGTAATTACAGGCCAGTCAGCCTAACCTCGGTGGTGGGAAAATTATTGGAAAAAGTTCTGAGAGAATTCATTTAGAAAGACATGGATTAATCAAGGACAGTCAGCATGGATTTGTTAAGGGAAGGTCGTGTCTGACTAACTTGATTGAATTTTTGAGGAGATATCAGGGAGGGTCGATGAGCGTAGTGTGTTTGATGTCGTGCATATGGATTTTAGCAATGATTTTGATAAGGTCCACATGGCAGACTGGTCACAAAAGTGAATGCCCATGGGATCCAGGGCAAAGTGGCAAGTTGGATCCAAAATTGGATCAGAGGCAGGAAGCAAAGGGTAATGGTTGATGGGTGTTTTTGTGACTGGAAAGCTGTTTCCAGTGGGGTTCCACAGGGCTCAGTACTAGGTCCCTCGCTTTTTGTGGTATATATCAATGATTTAGACTTGAATGTAGGGGGTATGGCTAAGAAGTTTGCAGATGATACTAAAATCGGCTGTGTGGTTGATAACGAAGAAGAAAGCTGTAGACTGCAGGAAGATATCAATGAACTGGTCAGGCGGGCAGAACAGTGGCAAATGGAATTCAATCTGGAGAAGTGTGAGGTAATGTATTTGGGGAGGGCTAATAAGGCAAGGGAATACACATTCAATGGTAGGATACTGAGAAGTGTAGAGGAACAAAGGGACCTTGGAGTGCAGGTCCACAGATCTCTGAAGGTAGCAGGCCAAGTAGATAAGATGGTTAAGAAGGCTTATGGAATACTTGTATTCTATGCCTCCGCTAATAAAGACAAGAACAGGGAAGTTATGCTTGAACTGTATAAAACATTAGTTAGGCCACAGCTAGAGTACTCCGTGCAGTTCTGGTCACCACATTACATCAGGAAATGATTGCATGAGGAGAGTTAACTAAGCTAAATTGTTTTAGTGACTGACATGCAAGAAAGATGTGATTGCACTAGAGAGGGTACAGAGGAGATTTACAAGGATGTTGCCAGGATTGGAGAATTTTAGCTACGAGGAAAGATTGGATAGGCTGGGGTTGTTTTCTTTGGAACAGAGGAGGCAGAGGGAAGACCTTACTGAGGTGTATAAAATTAAGGGGCCTAGATAGAGTGGATAGGAAGGACCTATTTCCCTTAGCAGATGGGTCAACAACCAGGGGGCATAGATTTAAAGTAATTGGTAGGAGGTTTAGAGGGGATTTGAGGGGAAATTTCTTCACCCAGAGGGCGGTGGGGGTTTGGAACTCACTGCTGGAAAGGGTTGAAGAGGCAGGAACCCTCACTACATTTAAAAAGTGCCTGGATGTGCACTTGAAGTGTCATAACCTACAGGGCTATGGACCAAGAGCTGGAAAGTGGAATTAGGGTGGCTTGCTCTTTGACGGCCGGCGCGGACACGATGAGCCAAAATGGCCTCTTTAAAGTGCTGTAAATATCTATGATTCTATGGTAGAGGTGATTAATAGCAAGTTATTGATGGAAAATTGAACTTGATGAAGAGGGGATAGGAAGACAGATGAATGGGTCAGTCATGTGGTCTTCCTTGGAAAAGAGGGTAGCAAAGACAGAGAGGCTTTCGATAATAGGTTCCCTGCTGAGTCTACAGGTTTTCAGCATTTGTTTCTTACATATTAGGTTCCTGCAGCTTCTGGTAAAACTTGTCTTCTGATTTGAATTCCAAGGTATATATCCTTCATGCTGTATGCTGGATTTACTGCAAGAATTTTCATCCACAGTGAGATCTGTAACAAACTTGGCTAACCAAGCTGCATTCTTCCCCAAAACCTCCAATAGAATCATATGACACAGAAACAGACCACCAAGTCTGTGCTGGTATTTTTCTCCACATGAGCCACATAGTCTAATCCCACCCTCCCGCTTGCTTCTCATACCTTTAAATAGCCCCTTTTTCAAGCAATTATCCAATACACTTTCAAAAGTATTCATGCCTCTGCTTCAGCAATGCGTAGTTACAGAGAATTCCACAGTCTAGCCATTCTCTGTGAAGACATTTCTCAATGTTAATGCTTTTTTTGATATCTTAAATTTTTGACGTCTTACTCCTGACATATTAGAGCTCAGTGAAGCCAGTCTACCACCACTTACTTTATCATAACTTTTTAATTTATCATTTCAATGAAAAGAATCAGGCTATTATTATCCAATTTTGAGGTGACAGCAAAGCATGAAATCAAACATAGAATGTGCAATATACTGCGCAGGCGCTGAGATCCAAGGAAAAGTGACTGGGTAGTAACACTTCTTACATGTATCACCAGTATCCCCCACGATGACGGCATCGCTGCGACAGCCTCAGTACTCAACACCAACAACAGCCAATCTCCAGACGCCATCCTACAACTCATCCGCTTCATCCTTGACCACAATGTCCTCACCTTCGACAACCAGTTCTTTACCCAAATACACGGAACAGCCATGGGGACCAAATTTGCACCCCAATACGCAAACATCTTCATGCACAAGTTCGAGCAAGACTTCTTCGCTGCACAGGATCTCCAACCAACGCTATACACCAGATATATCGATGACATTTTCTTCCTATGGACCCACGGCGAAGAATCACTGAAAAGACTACACGATAACATCAACAAGTTCCATCCCACCATCAAACTCACCATGGGCTACTCCTCAGAATCGGTTTCATTCTTGGACACACGAATCTCCATCAAAGACGGACACCTCAGCACTTCACTCTGCCGCAAGCCCACAGACAACCTCACGATGCTTCACTTCTCCAGCTTCCACCCTAACCACGTTAAAGAAGCCATCCCCTATGGACAAGCCCTGCGAATACACAGGATCTGCTCAGACGAGAAGGAACGCGATGGACACCTACAGACACTGAAAGACGCCCTCGTAAGAACGGGATATGACGCTCGACTCGTCGATTGACAGTTCTGATGGGCCACAGCGAAAAATCGCATAGACCTCCTCAGAAGACAAACACGGGACACAACCAACAGGGTACCCTTCGTTGTCCAGTACTTCCCCGGAGCAGAGAAACTATGCCATGTTCTTCGCAGCCTTCAACATGTCATCGATGATGACGAACACCTCGCTAAGGCCATCCCCACGCCTCCACTACTTGCTTTCAAACAGCCGCCTAACCTCAAACAGACCATCGTTCGCAGCAAATTACCCAGCTTTCAGGAGAACAGCCACCACGACACCACACAACCCTGCCACAGCAACCTCTGCAAGACATGCCAGATCATCAACACAAATACCATCATCACACGTGAGGACACCACCCACCAGGTACATGGTACATACTCATGTGACTCGGCCAACGTTGTCTACCACTGCGACAACGGATGAACGGACACCGCGCAACAATCACCAGGCAGGAGTGTTCCCTCCCAGTCGGGGAACACTTCAGCAGTCAAGGACATTCAGCCTCCGATCTTCGGGTAAGCATTCTCCAAGGCGGCCTTTGAGACACACGACAACGCAAAATCGTCGAGCAGAAACTGATAGCCAAGTTCCGCACCCATGAGGACGGCCTCAGCCGAGATCTTGGGTTCATGTCACGCTACATGTAACCCCACCTGATGCAGGGTCATCCAGACTCGAGTCGACATTGGCTTGTTCTCTCTACACAGATGCGGCCGGACCTGCTGTGATTTCCAGCAAAAAAAATGTTTTTTGTCTGTTTTTTTGTTTTTCATACAGACCCCAGCATCTGCAATATTTGACCCCTTGTGACCCCACCTCATTGTTCTTTGATGTAATGTTTTCCTGACTGACCTGTTTGGACACCATTCACACCTTTGATTGCTGTGATTATCGCTCTGCCGAGGTGTGATAAATGGCAGTTGGAAAGATTACCTGTAAACATCTGACATTATTCTCTGACTATATAAGCTGTGTCTTTATGCATTTCTCCACTTCACCTGATGAAGGAGCAGCGCTCCGAAAGCTTGTGATTTCAAATAAAACTGTTGGGCTATAACCTGGTGTTGTGTGACTTCTTACATTCTTACATGTCATTCACTAAAACAATTTAGCTTAGTTAGCTCTCCTCATACAATCATTTTCTGATGTATGCAATGCATAGAGAAGAAGATAGCTTTTGAACAAAGCCTTATCTGAATGGTAATTCCCAATTGCTTTGAAAGAGAAAGATAGGAAAATCAGCAAAACATTCAATGCCTGATAAACTGCAGTAATGAATTAACACCGAGTATTCTAATGTTAAAAACGTAATACAACTTGGAAATGTACTACGATTTAAAGCCATCAAAATGGCTTACCTTTAAGGAAGTTTAAGAAGCAGAATGCGGGCTGGTCGGCACTAATCATTCCCAATTCTTCCTTAATTACATCTGTAACATTTTGCCTCCTCTTCATGTCTTGGCTCCTGGCTGGTTCAGCCTTTTGTGACCACCTGGAGTATTTTTCTCTTTGATATAAATCTATAGGTAGAAAATACTGTGAAGTCACAACAGAAAACTCAGTTACTGAAATCACTTACCGTCTTTACTTTATGTTATTCTGTTTAATATCAGAAACCTCACAATTCCCCCAAATGCCATTGCACAAGTGTTCCATTGCACTTTTTACTTTTTCCTCTTCCCTCTGCCAACGTTGACTCACGCTAGAGTGTGGTTCCACCTTCTGGTCTCTCATCCAATTGGCCATTAGACCATGGTAGCATCACAGCTGAAGCCTGATGCTCTCCTTACTCAAAGTCAAAACACACAAATTTTACAGCGGAGATCGTTGAACAGTAAATGGGGTAAATTTTGTTCCCTTTTTTAGTTTAGTACCAAGGAAGGAGTTAACTTGTATTTATTTTGAAGCCTGTTGCTGTCCGAGCGGAGATCAGTAAATTTAGCACAGAGCAGGATTCAAACCTAGGACTGGGACCAGAATTGGAACTTTCCAGTCTCAGTAATGCACGATTCGGAAATCCTCCATGGGAGAAGAGAGCGCTTAAGAGATGTTTTTGGAGTGGCCTGCAGCAGTCCCTTTAAGGAGTGCCGACTTGGCCGTTCAACTGTCAGCTGAACTGGACAGAGCGCTCCGACCAGTGGAAGACAAAAATTGATTCAGAGCCCTAAGTACAGCAGAGGACCCTGATTTAAGTATTTTAACGAGGCTGTTTCAGGCAGGAGCGCTGGGCACCTATGTCGAGTTGTGCAGGCCTTAGGTGATAGGTGAGCGATAGGTGTTCTTTCAAACTTCCGACTTCCTATCGTCCCATTCACTTAATCAATACAGAATAACCTATGAAACATTGTTTACTTTCCATCTAATTGGTTGTGAGAAGACTCTTAAAATGTGTTTGGTTGTTTATTAGTTCTTAAAGCCTGACTATGTTATTCAACAAACAGAATATTGTCTCTTCAATAACCTTCAAGTTTAAACACCATACTTAAATATTATTTGCTGTATTCTGGTCTGCCACCAACTATATAGGGTTACACAGGCAGTCAACCTCATAGAAACAGAGTTTCTGTCTCAAATTCATCAATCGCAAACCTGCATTTGGTAAACAATGCCTCTTGCAGTCTACAGATGAATGGCAGGAGTTGAAAAGTTACCCTTGATGAATAAACTCTTCTCTTTATCAGAATATTTCCTTTTCTGCTGAGCAAATTCCTTTTGTTAAGTTCCTACGGGTATTACTTTTCATTGTTCCCCTAGTCGGTCCTTCCAGCTGTCCTCATAAAACGCTGCCCACTGGGGCCTTTGTACATCGAGTCCTTGCCTACAGCAATGTCTATCTTAATACCAATGTATAGGGAATATACTTCCCCCTCTCTCCCTATCCAATTTATTAGCCTTTCAATGCATGGCTGGTCTGGTCTGATCTTTATCTTCAGGCTCTGTGTAGGAGAAGAATAGTTGCTGCTTGTGGTATTGAAAGAGAAGCATTTATATCCTCTACCATTCAAAAACTTGTCATTCTCTTTCTACACTTGAGTTGGAAATCTACAATCTGACATGTCTAACAAGTCAAATTATAAGAAAGGAGTCTATTCGTGACATTAATAAGGAGATTTCTAAGCTTGTTTTAAATTTGGCTGCCAGTTTGCTCCCCTGCCGTCCTCTCCTGGCGGTGCGGATTCCTTGCTGGGGTGGGGAAGGTCAGCAGGCTATTCCACTGTGTGGGCCTGCACAGCCAAGTCTGATCTTGTACTTATTCAGCCTCCACTTCCAGCAGTGTCACAGTCAGCCTTGCGAAAACAAAAATGGAAAAAGCTAGAAATACGCAGCGTGGCAGGCAGTATCTGTGGAAGAACAGAACTGACTGTTCAGGTCTTAAGACTTCCTCAAGACACATTTCCAGCATCTGTAGTGCTATATTGTTTATCTAGAGTGCGAGCCCTGATCAATTTTTCCCTTTCCCTCTCCTAATCCGTAGGCATGGCGAGCAATTCTGACAACCCTGCTGCTGCTGTAGCTGAGACCCGATAACTTAGCGCAGACTGGGGATCAAACCTGGGACCTATCTGGTCTGTATGGATCAGCTGTTCCCTGACGGATGTAAATACAAATTTAAATCTGTTTTGTTAGTGTGGGGAATGTCCAGCAATTTTTTTTCTCTCTTGACTCTGTTCATTTTCTCCTTCTTCATTGGCTAAAGCTTTGTTTTTCAACGTTTCTAATTGGCTATTTCCTATATTTGTGACTCACGATTTATATTGCACAAACATCTTTTTCTCAACAAAACCGTTCTGTCTATAATCATATTTTAACAGAAAAAACTGTCTTCAAAATACAATTCCTCAATCATTCCTTTATAATCACATAATTAGCACAGAAATTCAATAATTCACAACCAGCCCTTCAAATTTAAAAAGAGCTGTGGTTGTAATACTGATCCCCTAGGGGAACATCACTGTACACTTCCCTCCAGTCTGAAAAACAACCAACTGTTCACCACTACTCTCTGCTTTCTGTCCCATAGCCAATTTTGTATCCACACAGCCACTGCCTCTTTAATCCCATAGGCTTCAATTTTGCTAACAAGTCTATTATGTGGTACTTTGTCAAATGCCTTTTGAAAGTCCATATACACAACATCAACCGCACTATCCTCATCAACTCTCTTCGTTAGTTCATTGAGGAACTCAATCAAGTTAGTTCAACACAATTTGCCTTTAACAAATCTGTGCTGGCTTTCTTTCAGTTCTTTACCCAGATTTTTCCAAGTGCCAATTAATTTTGCCCCGAATTATACTGTCTCTAAAAGTTTCCCCACCACCGACATTAAGCTGACTGTCCTGTAGTTGTCGGGTTTATCCCTCTCCCATTTTTTAAAAAGGGTGTAACATTTGCAATTCTCTAGCCCGCTGGCACTGCTCCAATATCTAAGGAAGATCATGGCCAGTACCTCTGCAATTTCCAGTTTTACTTCCCTCAGTAACCTAAGATGCATCCCATCTGGACCAGGTAACTTTTCTACTTTGAGCACTGCCAATATTTTAAGTACATCCTCTTTATCTATTTTTATCCTATCCAGTTTCTCTACTGTTTCCTCCTTTACTGTGACATTGGCAGTATCACCTTCTTTAGTGAAGACAGATGCAAAGTACTCATTTCGTTCCTCAGCTATGCCCTCTGCCTTCACAAGAAGATCTCCTTTATGGTCCTTGATTGGCCCCATCCTTTCTTTGACTAGCATTTTGCTATTTATATGTTTAAATAAGACTTTTGAGTTCCCTTTTATGTTACCAGTTAATCTATTCTCATACAGTCACTTTGCCTCTCTTATTTCCTGTTTCAGTTCTCTGTACTTTTTGCATTCAGCTTGGTTCTCTATTGTATTATGAACCTGACATTTTACCTGAGCCAACCTGAGCTTGATTTTAAGCAGCTGGAGGCAATTCCTACACACGTGGTTATCCATGAAGCATCCTGGAGTTCCTACATGGCACAGGGATTGCAGATAATGGGTCTCAGCTGTCACATCATTTACTTAAAATTCTATCTACTTAAGTTATATATATGTTTTAGATTAGTGTGATCCCTTAAATCCTATTTATTATTTATGCATACCTGATTTTTATTGAATGAAATTTGGATCCCTTTAATGTTGGTATCCTCTACTTGGTTAATTTTAATTTTAGCCCCTCAGATCTAATTAATGACTCTCGTTATTTGTCACTTGGTTTAAATTACTTACAACCTCTTTCCCCCTCTGCTCCTAATTCCCACTGTCACCAAATTCCTGTCCAATCCTTTTAGAGAAATGATGGATGGACCTCGATGGAGCTTGAGAGAGAGAGAGAGAGAGAGAGAGAGAGAGAGACAGAGACAATGGATAGACCGAGAGAGAGAGATGATGGATAGACCGAGAGAGAGAGACAATGGACAGACCAAGAGAGAGAGAGAGAGAGAGAGAGAGACACTGGATAGACCAAGAGAGAGAGATGATGGATAGACCGAGAGAGAGAGACGATGGATAGACCAAGAGAGAGAGAGAGAGAGAGACAGGCAGACGATGGATAGACCGCGAGAGAGAGACACGATGGATAGACCGAGAGAGAGAGAGAGAGAGAGCGAGCGCAAGCGTGAGAGAGAGACACTGGATAGACCGAGAGAGAGGGATGATGGATAGACCGAGAGAGAGAGACGATGGACAGACCAAGAGAGAGAGAGAGACACTGGATAGACCGAGAGAGAGAGATGATGGATAGGCCGAGAGAGAGAGAGAGAGAGAGAGAGAGAGACAGACAGACGATGGATAGACCGCGAGAGAGAGACACGATGGATAGACCAAGAGAGAGAGAGACGATGGATAGACACAGAGAGAGAGAGAGAGAGAGGCAATGGATAGACCGCGCGAGAGAGAAACGATGGATAGATAGAAAGAGAGAGAGAGCGAGAGAGAGAGAGCGAGCGAGAGAGAGCGATGATGGATAGACCGCGAGAGAGAGAGACGATAGAGAGACCTTGGGGGAGAGAGAGTGAGATAGAAATTGAGAGAGACAATGGATAGACTGAGAGAGGGAGAGACAATTGATAGACTGATATATATAGAGAGAGAGAGAGAGAGAGAGAGCGGGGTGCAGGATAGACCTAGAGATAGATAGAGAGAGAGAGTGAGAGATGATGGATAGATCTCGAGAGAGCGAGAGAGGGAGAGATAATGATGATGGTTAGACTGAGAAACAGAGACAGAGACAGAGACAGGGATGCACAATGGATATACATTGAGAGAGAGAGACAGAGAGAGAGGGAGATTCACGAAGGATAGACCTCGAGAGAGAGAGAGAGAGAGAGAGAGAGAGAGAGAGAGAGAGAGAGAGAGACAATGGATAGATGCAATAGCGAGAGAGAGAGATGATGGATAGACCGAGAGAGAGAGAGATTTGAGAGAGAGATGATGGTTAGGCTGAGAGAAAGAGAGAGAGAGAGAGAGAGAGAGAGTGAGTTGATGGATAGACAGAGAGAGAGAGAGAGAGAGAGAGCGGGGTGAAGGGTAGACCTAGAGATAGAGGGAGGGAGAGAGAGATGGAGATGATGTATAGACCTCGAGAGAAAGAGAGAGAGAGAGAGAGACACAGACAATGGATAGACCGTGAGAGAGAGAGAGAGAGAGCGAGCGAGAGATGATGGATAGATCTCGAGAGAGAGAGAGAGAGAGAGAGAGAGAGAGAGAGCAAGAGAGATGATGGATAGACCTCGAGAGAGAGAGAGAGAGAGAGAGAGAGAGAGAGAGATGGTTCCCTGTAAACTTTCATGCCAATAAAGCATTTGAATTGAAAAATTGAATTGAAAATTGAGAGAGACACAGACAATGGATAGACCGTGAGAGAGAGAGAGAGAGCGAGAGAGAGATGATGGATAGACCGAGAGAGATAGAGAGAGAGAGAGAGACAGACAGATTGAAAGAGAGAGAGAGACAGACAGGCAGAAATGATGGATAGACAGCGAGAGTGAGAGAGATGATCAATAGACAGAGAATGAGAGAGACGGTGGATAGAGCTCGAGAGAGAGAGAGAGAGGTCAAAATTGGAGACAAACGCACCGATTTCTTCACCCAGAGAAGAGGCGTCCGGCAGGGCTGCAATTTGAGCCCGACCCTGTTCAACATATACATAAATGAATTAGCAGACATGCTGGAGCAAAGCGAGTCACCAGGTCTCCGTCTCCTAGATGGAGAAGTGAAATCCCTGTTCTATGCGGACGACCTGGTTCTGCTGTCTCCCACAGAACAGGGATTACAGCAACAACTAGACCTACTCGACAAATACTGCCAAAATTGGGCTCTAACAGTAAATCTAAAGAAAACCAACATCATGATTTTTCAAAAAAGGCCCAGATGTCAGGAAAACAAATACCAGTTTACCCTCAGTGATACCACTATAGGACACACTATGAGCTACACCTACCTTGGTCTAACTATTACAGCATCAGGGAGCTTCAGCATAGCAGTGAATGCACTAAAAGAAAAAGCCCGAAGAGCCCTATATGCAATAAAAAGAAAATTCTACAACATCCAAATCCCAATCAAAATCTGGCTCAAAATATTTGACAGCATAATCCTGCCCATTGCACTGTACGGTAGTGAAGTATGGGGCCCGCTAAATCACCAAAGCTACACTAAATGGGAAAAACATACAATAGAAGCCCTACATGCAGAATTCTGCCGAAGCATCCTTCGCACCCAAAGGAAAACGCCAACAAATGCATGCAGAGCCGAACTAGGCAGATACCCACTGATAATAAACATCCAAAAACGAGCACTAAACTTCCTAAATCACCTCAAATCTAGCTCCCCAGACACCCTTCATTTCAAAGCCTTTCAGACCCAAGAGCTAAACCCAGAAAAGAGTCCCCTGAGTCAGCTGCTACGGAAACTAAGTACTCAGCCGGACCCTGACCAGCCCCAGACCAACACAGCCGCCCAAACACCAATCCGAGTGAACCAAATCATTAAAAAATGCAAAGAAACCTACCTGGAACATTGGAACAAAATAACCGAAAGCCAAAGCAGATTAGAATGTTACCGGGCCCTAAAAAGAGAATATAAACTGGCAGACTACCTCACGACCATCAGAGACACAAAACAGAGACAGACCCTCACCAGGTACAGACTAAGCGACCACCAACTGGAAATTGAAAAAGGCAGATACAAGAAATCCTGGCAGCCTAGAGAGAATAGAATATGCGATCAATGTCTGGCTGGCGAGGTTGAAACAGAAATGCATTTCCTCCTAAAATGCGAAAAATTCAACACATCAAGAAACATATTATTCAACAAGCTAAGCCAAACAACCCCAGATTTCAAGGAATTGGATGATCTGTCAAAATTGAGATTAGTCCTAGGAGAAGGAGACAGACCATACCTTGGGGCCAAATATGTAACAACATGTCACAACCTGAGGACTGTTTAAAATTAAGACTGTTTAAAATTAATATTGAACGTACCAAATGAAGTACAAAGACTGTTTAAAATTAATATTGTTTAAAAGTAATATTGTATGTACCCAACAAATGTCAAATCGATTGACACCTACAGAATGTTGGAAAACTGTACCTTTTTGCTATGTAAGCTTTGGCAATATGGTTCTCTGTAAACTTTCATGCCAATAAAGCATTTTAATTGGAATTGGAATTGGAATTGGATAGAGAACGAGAGAGAGAGAGACGATGAATAGACCTCAAGATAGAAATAAAGAGAGAGAGATGATGGGTAGACCGAGAAAGAGAGAGACGATGGATAGACCGCAAGAGAGAGAGAGAGCAAGAGAGAGAGAGAGCGAGTTGATGGATAGACCTAGAGAGAGAGAGAGAGAGAGAGAGAGAGACAATGGATAGACCGACAGAGAGAGAGAGAGAGAGAGAGAGAGCGGGGTGAAGGATAGACCTAGAGATTGATAGATAGAGAGAGTGAGAGATGATGAATAGACCTCGAGACAGAGACAGAGACAGAGTCGCACGATGGATAGACTGAGAGAGAGAGAAAGACGATGGATAGACAGAGAGAGAGAAACAGAGACAGAGAGAGAGAGAAAACAATTAGCAATGCATCAACTCAAGCTCTCTTAGACACCTTTCTGGATAACATATACACTCACAATAAAGAAGGCGTAAACCGGGCAGTTATTAACCTAAACAATATTTTTGATAATTTGGCAACAAGTGCAAACTTGAAAGCTCGCAAGAACAAACCCAAAACAAAAAACTATGAAAAATGGTTTGACCCAGATTGCCATAACATGAGGAAAAAACTTAGAAAAATATCAAACCAAAAACACAGACATCCAGAAAAAGAGGAATTACGCCTTACTTATTGTCAGACACTAACACAATACAGAAACACACTCAGAACCAAAAAAGAGCAATATATTAAGAATACACTCAGCTCCATGGAGGAATCCATTGATTCCAATTGTTTCTGGGACAACTTGAATACACTACACAAAAAACAACACGACGATTTGGCCATTCAAAATGGGGACACATGGGTAAACCACTTTGAAAAATTATACCAGAAAAACACACTAAGACCAGAGCAACACCAAATATGCAAAAAACTGGAAAAGCTAGAAATGGCCATAAAAGATAACCAAAACCCGCTAGATGCCATAATAACAGAAAAAGAACTTCTTGAAAAACTCAAGGACCTGCGACCAGGAAAAGCTTGCGGGACAGGCGGCATACTAAACGAGATGATTAAACACACAGACGACAAAATGAAACTGGCTATCCTAAAACTCTTCAACTTGGTTCTGAGTGTCGGTTATTTCCCTGATATCTGGAACAAAGGACTCATAACGCCCATATACAAAAGTGGGGACAAAATCGACCCAAACAACTATCGAGGCATCTGTGTAAACAGTAACCTGGGGAAGGTATTCTGTAGCATCATAAACAAAAGACTTATAAACTTCCTTGAGGAGCACAATGTCTTGAGTAAAAGCCAAATTGGATTCCTGCCAAACTATAGAACATCCGATCATATCTTCACCCTACAGACCCTAATTGACAAACACGTTCACCATAACAAAAGCAAAATCTACGCATGCTTTGTAGATTTCCAGAAGGCTTTCGACTCCATCTGGCATGACGGTTTATTCCTGAAACTTATCGAAAGTGGGGTAGGAGGGAAAACATATGATGTAATTAAATCGATGTATACAAACAACAAATGTGCAGTTAAAATTGGAGACAAACAAACAAAATACTTCCCACAGGGGCGGGGGGTGACGCAGGGCTCGCCAATCTCACCGACACTCTTTAATATTTACATAAATGGATTGGCAAAACTACTTGAACAATCTACAGCACCCGGCCTCACCCTATATGAATCCAAGGTTAAATTCCTCCTCTATGCAGACGACCTGGTTCTGCTGTCACCAACTAAAGAGGGTCTACAGCAGAACCTGGACCTGCTGGAGTCGTACTGCCAGACTTGGGCCCTGACAATAAATCCCCAAAAAACCAAAGTCCTTGTGTTCCAGCAAAGGTCCAAACATCAGGGACCCAAAATAAATTTCACAGTAGGAACAACCAAAATTGAACAAACCACTAACTACACATACTTGGGCTTAAAATTCAGTTCTACGGGAAACTTCAAACTGGCTGTGAATGAACTGAAAGAGAAAGCAAGAAGGGCTTTCTATGCCATCAAAAAATCAATCCAAATAGAAATCCCAATTAGCATTTGGCTCAAAATTTTCAAATCAGTAATTGAACCAATTGCACTCTATGGCAGTGAGGTATGGGGACCGCTAACACAACAAGAATTTGCAAAATGGGACAAACACCCAATTGAGATCCTACATGCAGAATTCTGTAAAAGTATCCTCCGGACTCAAAGGAAAACAGTAAACAATGCATGCAGGGCGGAACTAGGCCAATATCCATTAATAATCACTATCCAAAAAAGAGCCACCAAATTTTGGAATCACCTACAAATGAGCAACCCCCAATGCTATCACTACGACGCCCTGAAATGCCAAGAGCTGACCTTAAAGAAGAATACCCTCAGTCAACTAGTCCTGGGACTCAGTGAAGTAACTACTAACAATACTAACAATAACCAGCCCCAGGACAGTGACAGGGTAACACAAAGAATTCGACCCAACACAATCGTCGCTAAGCAAAAGGAAAAATATCTGACATATTGGGCAGAAACAACAAAAACCCAAAGCAAACTCAATTGCTACTTGGCCCTAAACAGACAATACAACATAGCTGATTACCTGACCATGGTAAAGGATAACAAACTGAGAAGAACCTTGACAAGGTACAGACTTAGCGAACATAGCCTAGCGATCGAAAAAGGCAGACCAGGCTGCCAAGAGAAGACAGGATATGCTCTCACTGCAGTCAGGGAGTAGTGGAGACAGAGATGCACTTCCTCACAGCCTGTGGAAAATATCAGGGCATCAGGGAGAATTTCTACCAAAAATTCTCACAAATATGCCCTGAATTCAGAAATCTGAATGACAACCAAAAACTCCCATTCCTACTGGGGGAGGAGAGAAGCTGTGTAACACTGGTGGCACACTATGTTACAGCTTGCCATGAACAGAGGGACAACCAGTAAACTAAGAAAAGAGTATATATAAACAAGGCGAATGTATATTTATACACTCAGGGATATACCTGTTTATACACTGTATGAATAGAACTGCGTTTATGTGTTCAACCATAAATGTATTTTGATGCTTTGGCAACATAAGATGTACCTTATCATGCCAATAAAGCGATTTGAATTTGAATTTGAATTTGAATTTGAGAGACGATGGATAGACCAAGAGGGAGATGGAGAGGGAGAGGAAGAGAGAGAGAGATGATGGTTAGACTGAGAGAATATAAACTGGCAGACTACCTCACGACCATCAGAGACACAAAACAGAGACAGGCCCTCACCAGGTACAGACTAAGCGACCACCAACTGGAAATTGAAAAAGGCAGATACAAGAAATCCTGGCAGCCTAGAGAGAATAGAATATGCGATCAATGTCTGGCCGGCGAGGTTGAAACAGAGATGCATTTCCTCCTAAAATGCGAAAAATTCAACACATCAAGAAACATATTATTCAACAAGCTAAGCCAAACAACCCCAGATTTCAAGGAATTGGATGACCTGTCAAAATTGAGATTAGTCCTAGGAGAAGGAGACAGACCATACCTTGGGGCCAAATATGTAACAACATGTCACAACCTGAGGACTGTTTAAAATTAAGACTGTTTAAAATTAATATTGAACGTACCAAATGAAGTACAAAGACTGTTTAAAATTAATATTGTTTAAAAGTAATATTGTATGTACCCAACAAATGTCAAATCGATTGACACCTACAGAATGTTGGAAAACTGTACCTTTTTGCTATGTAAGCTTTGGCAATATGGTTCTCTGTAAACTTTCATGCCAATAAAGCATTTGAATTGGAATTGGAATTGGAATTGGAGTGAGTTGATGGATAGGCCAAGAGAGAGAGAGAGAGAGACAATGGATAGACCGATAGAGAGAGAGAGAGAGATGATTGATAGACCTCGAGACAGAGACAGAGACAGAGACGCACAATGAATAGACAGAGAGAGAGAGAGACAGAGACAGAGAAAGGCGATGGATAGACAGCGAGAGAGAGACATGATGGATAGACCAAGAGAGAGAGAGAGAGACGATGGATAGACAGAGAGAGAGAGAGGCAATGGATAGACCGCGCGAGAGAGAAACGATGGATAGACAGAAAGAGAGAGCGAGAGAGCGAGCGAGCGAGAGAGAGAGATGATGGATAGACCGCGAGAGAGAGAGACGATAGAGAGACCTTGGGGGAGAGAGAGTGAGATAGAAATTGAGAGAGACAATGGATAGACCGAGAGAGGGAGAGACAATGGATAGACCGATATAGAGAGAGAGCGGGGTGCAGGATAGACCTAGAGATTGATAGATCGAGAGAGTGAGAGATGATGGATAGATCTCGAGAGAGGGAGAGATAATGATGATGGTTAGACTGAGAGACAGAGACAGGGACGCACAATGGATAGACATTGAGAGAGAGACAGAGAGAGAGGGCGATTCACGAAGGATAGACCGAGATAGAGAGAGAGAGAGAGAGAGAGAGAGAGACGATGGATAGACGCAATAGAGAGACAGAGAGAGATGATGGATAGACTGAGAGAGAGAGAGATTTGAGAGAGAGATGATGGTTAGACTGAGAGAAAGAGAGAGAGAGTGAGTTGATGGATAGACAGAGAGAGAGAGAGAGAGAGAGCAGGGTGAAGGATAGACCTAGCGATAGAGATAGAGGGAGAGAGAGATGGAGATGATGTATAAACCTTGAGAGAAAGAGAAAGAGAGAGAGAGAGACACAGACAATGGATAGACTGTGAGAGAGAGAGAGAGAGAGAGCGAGAGAGAGATGATGGATAGACCGAGAGAGAGAGAGAGAGCGAGAGAGAGATGATGGATAGACCTCGAGAGAGAGAGAGAGAGAGAGAGACACACAGACAATTGATAGACCGTGAGAGAGAGCAAGAGAGAGATGATGGATAGACCTCGAGAGAGAGAGAGAGAGAGAGAGAGAGAGAGAGAGAGACACAGACAATGGATAGACCATGAGAGAGAGAGCGAGAGAGAGATGATGGATAGACCGAGAGAGAGAGAGAGAGAGAGAGAGATGATGGATAGACCTCGAGAGAGAGAGAGAGAGAGACACAGACAATGGATAGACCGTGAGAGAGAGAGAGAGAGAAAGCGAGAGAGAGATGATGGATAGACCGAGAGAGAGAGAGAGAGAGACAGACAGATTGAAAGAGAGAGAGAGACAGACAGGCAGAAATGATGGATAGACAGCGAGAGTGAGAGAGATGATCAATAGACAGAGAATGAGAGAGACGGTGGATAGAGCTCGAGAGAGAGATAGAGAACGAGAGAGAGAGAGACAATGGATAGACTGAGAGAAAGAGAGAGAGAGAGCGAGTTGATGGATAGACCTAGAGAGAGAGAGAGAGAGAGAGACAATGCATAGACTGATAGAGAGAGAGAGTGGGGTGAAGGATAGACCTAGAGATAGATAGATAGATAGAGAGAGTGAGAGATGATGAATTGACCTCGAGACAGCGACAGAGACAGAGTCGCACGATGGATAGACAGAGAGAGAGAAACAGAGACAGAGAGAGGCGATGGATAGACCACGAGAGAGAGAGAAAGACGATGGATAGACAGAGAGAGAGAGAGAGAGAGAGAGAGAGAGAGACGATGGATAGACCAAGAGGGAGAGGGAGAGGGAGAGAGAGAGATGATGGTTACTCTAAAACTAAGTGTACAGATCCCTACTCAGGGTTTATATACAGGTGTGGTCACTGCCGGTACTGCAGTATACAGGAGCTGTAAAAAGTAGTTCTCCCCTTAAAGGTACATACACTACAATTAGACCTTGAGAGAGCGAGAGAGGGAGAGACAGAGACAGAGACAGAGATGCACAATGGATAGACCGAGAGAGAGAGAGAGAGAGAGAGAGAGAGAGAGAGAGAGAGAGACAGAGAGAGAGGGAGATTCACGATGGAGAGAGAGACGATGGATAGACGCGAGAGAGAGAGGGAGAGAGAGAGATGATGGATAGACATGAGAGAGAGAGAGAGATGATGGATAGACTGAGAGAGAGACGATGGTTAGACTGAGAGAAAGAGAGAGAGAGAGAGAGATGAGAGAGAGATGATAGTTAAACTGAGAGAAAGAGAGAGAGAGAGGGAGAGGGAGTTGATGGATAGACCTAGAGAGAGAGAGAGAGAGAGAGAGAGAATGGATAGACCACTAGAGAGAGAGAGAGATAGAGGGAGAGGTGAAGGATAGACCTAGAGTAGATATATATATATAGAGAGAGAGAGAGAGTGAGATATGATGGATAGACCTCGAGAGAGCGAGAGAGGGAGAGACAGAGAGAGAGGGAGATTCACGATGGAGAGAGAGACGATGGATAGACGCGAGAGAGAGAGAGATGATGGATAGACACGAGAGAGAGAGAGATGATGGATAGACCAAGAGAGAGACGATGGTTAGACTGAGAGAAAGAGAGAGAGAGAGAGAGATGATGGTTAGGCTGAGAGAAAGAGAGAGAGAGAGGCAGAGTGAGTTGATGGATAGACCTAGAGAGAGAGACAGTGGATAGATCAATAGAGAGAGAGAGAGAGAGAGAGAGGGAGAGGTGAAGGATAGACCTAGAGATTGATATATATAGAGAGAGAGAGAGTAAGAGATGATGGATAGACCTCGAGAGAGCGAGAGAGGCAGAGACAGAGACAGAGATGCACAATGGGTAGACAGAGAGAGAGAGAGAGAGAGAGAGAGAGAGACAGAGTGAGAGGGAGATTCACGATGGCGAGAGAGACGATGGGTAGACGCGAGAGAGAGAGAGAGAGAGAGAGAGAGATGATGGATAGGCACGAGAGAGAGAGAGAGAGAGAGAGAGAGATGATGGCTAGACCGAGAGAGAGACGATGGTTAGACTGAGAGAAAGAGAGAGAGAGAGAGAGAGAACAAACCACTAACTACACATACTTGGGCTTAAAAATCAGTTCTACGGGAAATTTTCATCTGGCTGTGAATGAACTGAAAGAGAAAGCAAGAAGGGCTTTCTATGCCATTAAAAAATCAATCCAAATAGAAATCCCAATTAGCATTTGGCTCAAAATTTTTAAATCAGTAATTGAACCAATTGCACTCTATGGCAGTGAGGTGTGGGGACCGCTAACACAACAAGAATTTGCAAAATGGGACAAACACCCAATTGAGATCCTACATGCAGAATTCTGTAAAAGTATCCTCCGGACTCAAAGGAAAACCATAAACAATGCATGCAGGGCAGAACTAGGCCAATATCCATTAATAATCACTATCCAAAAAAGAGCCACCAAATTTTGGAAACACCTAAAAATGAGCAACCCCCACTGCTATCATTACAAAGCCCTGAAATGCCAAGAGAGGACCATAAAGAAGAATACCCTCAGTCAACTAGTCCTGGGACTCAGTGAAGTAACTACTAACACTACTAACAATAACCAGCCCCAGGACAGTGACAGCGTAACACAAAGAATTCGACCCAACACAATCGTCACTAAGCAAAAGGAAAAATATCTGTCATATTGGGCAGAAACAACAAAAACCCAAAACAAACTCAATTGCTACTTGGCCCTAAACAGACAATACAACATGGCTAATTACCTGACCATGGTAAAGGATAGCAAACTGAGAAAAACCTTGACAATGTACAGACTTAGTGAACATAGCCTAGCGATCGAAAAAGGTAGACACAGGCAGACCCGGCTACCAAGAGAGGAGAGGACATGCTCTCACTGCAGTCAGGGAGTGGTGGAGACAGAGATGCACTTCCTCACAGCTTGTAGAAAATATCAGGGCATAAGGGAGAATTTCTACCCAAAATTCACAAAAATATGCCCGGAATTCAGAAATTTGAACGACGACCAAAAACTCCCATACCTACTAGGGGAAGAGAGAAATTGTGTAACCTTAGCGGCACACTATGTTACAGCTTGCCATAAACAGAGGGACAACCACTAAATATAAGAAAAGAGTATATACAAATTATATGAATGTACATTTATACACTCAGGGATATATCTGTTTATACACTGTATGGATAGATCTGTATTTATGTGTTCAACCATGAATGTTTTTTGATGCTTTGGCAACATAAGATGTACCTTGTCATGCCAATAAAGCAATTTGAATTGAATTGAATTGAATTGAGAGAGAGAGAGAGTTGATGGATAGACCTAAAGAGAGAGAGAGACAATGGATAGACAGAGAGAGAGAGAGAGGGAGAGGGAGACGATGGATAGTCCGTGAGAGAGAGCGAGAGAGAGAGAGAGACGATAGATAGACCGAGAGAGAGAGAGAGAGAGAGAGACACTGGCTAGACCGAGAGAGAGAGATGATGGACAGACCAAGGAAGAGAGAGAGAGAGAGAGACACTGGATAGGCCGAGAGAGAGAGATGATGGATAGACCGAGAGAGAGAGATGATGGATAGACCGAGAGAGAGAGACACTGGATAGACTGAGAGAGAGAGATGATGGATAGACCGAGAGAGAGAGATGATGGATAGACCGAGAGAGAGAGATGATGGATAGACCGAGAGAGAGAGACGATGGATAGACCGAGAGAGAGAGATGATGGATAGACCGAGAGAGAGAGATGTTGGATAGACCGAGAGAGAGAGATGATGGATAGATCGAGAGAGAGAGACGATGGATAGACCAAGAGAGAGAGAGAGACAGACAGACAGACGATGGATAGACCGCGAGAGAGAGAGACACGATGGATAGACCGAGAGAGAGAGAGACGATGGATAGACCGAGAGAGAGAGAGAGGCAATGGATAGACCGCGAGAGAGAGATGATGGATAGACCGAGAGAGAGAGACACTGGATAGACTGAGAGAGAGAGAGATGATGGATAGACTGAGAGAGAGAGATGATGGATAGACCAAGAGAGAGAGACGATGGATAGACCGAGAGAGAGAGATGATGGATAGACCGAGAGAGAGAGATGATGGATAGATCGAGAGAGACGATGGATAGACCAAGAGAGAGAGAGAGACAGACAGACAGACGATGGATAGACCGCGAGAGAGAGAGACACGATGGATAGACCGAGAGAGAGTGAGACGATGGATAGACTGAGAGAGGCAATGGATAGACCGTGAGAGAGAGAAACGATGGATAGACCGCGAGAGAGAGAAACGATGGATAGACCGAGAGAGAGAGAGACAATGGATAGACTGAGAGAGAGAGGGAGGCAATGGATAGACCGTGAGAGAGGGAAACGATGGATAGACCGAGAGAGAGAGAGCGAGAGAGAGAGAGAGCGGGAGAGAGAGATGATGGATAGACTGCGAGAGAGAAAGAGAGATGATAGAGAGACCTCGGGGGAGAGAGAGTGAGATAGAAATTGAGAGAGACAATGGATAGACCGAGAGAGAGAGAGACAATGGATAGACCGATATATATAGAGAGAGAGAGAGTGGGGTGCAGGATAGACCTAAAGATAGATAGAGAGAGAGAGTGAGAGATGATGGATAGACCTCGAGAGAGCGAGAGAGGGAGAGATATTGGCCCAGAAATTCGGGTCTCCACGGGTGAGTACGCGCTGGGTACTCACCCGTAGGCCCGATGGAAGTGCCAGTTTCCTGCATGCACTGCACATGCGCGGGAAATCGGCACTTCTGTTGCTCTGAAAGCAGGGGTTCAGAGGTCGAACGCGTGCGCGGGAGAGGCTGCGCGTGCGCATCAAACTTAGTTTTTTTTTTACAGGTTTTTCCGTGAGGGTAAGTCTGCAGAATTTACACATATAAAAAGCAGGCATAAGGCCTGCTTTTTACAAGGTAAGTGGTGAATTAATTAAAATTAAAACATTTTTTCCACAGGTTTATTATTTTTAAATACTTTAAAGCAAGGTAAGTTTATTTTTAGCCCTGTTAGATTATAAAATTATTTTTTTCAAAAATTTAAATTATTGTTTAAAATAGTTATTTCATGTAATTTATAGTTTATTTAAAAATGTGATTTAAAAAAAAATTATTTGAAGGTTTAGTGCTATTTTGGGGCTGTAGTATTTATAAGTCTTGACAGCACTTCCTGTCAAGACTTATGAATGAAGCATTCCCTGCTCCGATTGGCTGCCCATGGACCACGTGATCCCAGGGGATGCATCGAACTAACTGCGCCCCTGGGATACGCAAGCACTGCGCGCCGGCAGCTGGACCAGGCCCCATTTCGGAATTCCGCTGGGCCCTACACTCAACGGCCGGCGCACAAGGTAAGTGCAGGTCGGGGGCTTGCACCAGCGGGAAGCCCCCAACCCGAATTTCTGGGCCAATGATGATGGTTAGACTGAGAAACAGAGACAGAGACAGAGACAGGGACGCACAATGGATAGACCAAGAGAGAAAGAGAGAGAGAGAGAGACGATGGATAGACGCGAGAGAGAGAGAGAGACGATGGATAGACCGAGAGAGAGAGAGAGAGAGAGAGAGAGAAAGAGATTTGAGAGAGAGATGATGGTTAGACTGAGAGAAAGAGAGAGAGAGAGAGATGATGGATAGACCGAGAGAGAGACAATGGTTAGACTGAGAGAAAGAAAGAGAGAGAGAGAGAGTTGATGGATAGACCTAAAGAGAGAGGGAGACAATGGATAGACAGAGAAAGAGAGAGAGGGAGAGGGAGACGATGGATAGTCCGCGAGAGAGAGAGAGACGATAGATAGACCGAGAGAGAGAGACAGAGAGACACGATAAATAAATCTAGAGAGAGAGAGAGAGAGATGATGGCTAGACCAACAGAGAGCAAGAGAGAGAGAGACAATGGATAGACTGAGAGAAAGAAAGAGAGAGAGCGACACGATGGATAAATCTCGAGAGAGAGAGAGAGAGAGAGAGAGAGAGACGATGGCTAGACTGTGAGGGAATATGCCATATTTCAAAAAGAGACACCATAATATGAACAGAATGCTGATATTATTAATACATGATATACTGGGTTTAAAAATCTAAAGCCTTGGAGACACAGGCTGCAAACAGAAATACAGGCTTCTGAGATAATGATCAGTTGTTTAACAAAGTTGTAAAAACCAAACAAGCTTTGAAATGGGAATTAGTTAGATATACTAAAACAATTACTCTATTGAAATGGCAGTTTGGCGCTTCCCAAAGGCCTAGAGTTTGGAGGGAAAACAATGAAAATGCCCAGTTTAAGGTGTTACCAGCTAACACATTGAACAGAAACACAAATATTAAAAGAGGCAAGTGCCTTTGAAAAGATGACATCAAGTAAAAGAAACACCTGCTGGTCAAATAGTTTTGAGGTTAAACTTGGAAGACAGGAAACATGATTAAATATGCAACCAATTAAGATAGCTAGAAATGAATGAAACACTCTGGTCGAAGTGTCTTTAATATATACATAGTAAATATGATACCAACAAGAACACTTTGAAGATATGACTTCAATAGATGCACCACGTAATTACATTGTGTTTGTATTGAACTTGGAACACCATGGAGTCACAATGTCTGCTAAAAACCAGTAAAGCCAATATTAAGAATTGAATGAAAGAATTTTGTAAGAATGGCATCAAACAGAAACCATAGCTGTCATATTTTTATGATGGTTTTTGAAACACCTAAAGTTAGAGACATAATTATGCATGCAACAGTTGAATTGACAGTAAGATAGAAAGCATTCAAACAGAGAGAATGAATAAGACCATTAGCTGACATCAGCAGAGAACTTCAAAGAATAAACCATTGCAAAAACAGTATAAAAATAAGAGCTTTTCAAAGAAAAAGTCAGAACTCGCTGAATGGTCCAAGCATTTCTCAACTTCACAGGCACGCTCTGTAAGTTTTTAACTTTGAGTCTCGGGTAATCAAAGTAATTGATTTTGGTGGATGTTCTGGAATTTAGAGATAAGTAAGAAATGTAGAAATGTAATGAAGTAAAGATTTGAAAATAAGGATCCCTGAGAAATAAGAAATGTAAGCTATCTGTATTTTGAATTGTTAATGTTGCGACTGATTCAACAGCTGTTAAATGAATGTCGGCTCTTAAATAAAACTATATATTTTTAGAATTGTCTCAAAGAATAATTCTGTATAAACTTGCAAACCCAATTTCTGTACACTCTTTTGTAAGGAGTTGCAGAATTCTGGGGGGTATTCCAGACCCTCATAATATCCGGAAAGTTACAGTCTAGTTAAACTTATTAAAAATGCTATCTGGAGGACGGTAACATTTTCAGTCATTCCTTTCCTTTAGGGAGAGATAGCCTGAACCTTTAGACCCATTTAAGCATCTTATGGAATTCGGCTATCTCTAACTTAAGTTGAAGGTGAACGTCTGGGGAATACGCCTGATCTGGGGTAGCCCAAAAGGGCTAGGACTTGTAATTACCCCTTCAAGACCAACAGAGAGAGAGAGGGAGACGATGGCTAGACCAACAAAGAGTGAGTGAGAGAGAGAGAGAGAGAGAGAGAGACGATGGATAGACAGAGTAAGAGACACGATGGATAAATCGAGAGGGAGAGAGAGCGAGAGAGACGATGGCTAGATTAACAGAGATTGAGAGAGAGAGCGAGACAATGGATAGACAGCGAGAGAGTGAGAGAGATGATCAATAGACCGAGAGAGAGAGAGATGATGGATAGAGAGACACAGTGGATAGACTCTCGTGATAGAGAAAGAGAGAGAGAGACGATAGATAGACCTTGAGAGAGAGGGAGGATGGATAGACCTTGAGAGAGAGAGACGATGGATAGACCTTGAAAGAGAGGGCGAAGATGGATAGACCTTGAGAGAGAGACGATGGATAGACCTTGAGAGAGATATTGGATGGGCCTTGAGAAGGACGATAGATGGACCAAGAGAGAGAGACGATGGATAGATCTTGACAGACAATGTCAAGGTCTCAGTCACCTCAGTACAGGTAACATTCATGGAACACTGCGCTTTCCCACCCCCCTCTATAATCAGTCAGACAAACACCCATCAAGGAATGGATTATTATTAAAATGTATATGACTTTAATTTTAAAATGAGAAGATATGCTTCTTGTTACGTGGTTTTTAAACTCAGATTTGTAAAGCTTAATTTTAGCCTCATAAATGGTAATGTGCTTCAAACTATTCAGTATTGTATTGGTGACATTCTTAGGGAATGATTTACCCACTACTGCAGGAGCAAAAACATGTACCATGATGACATGCGCTCAAGTCTGGATTGAATTATATTATTTCCCAGTAGTGATAACATCAGGGAGGTACATGTATTATAAAAGCAAAGGGGCAGCGCAGTCAGAAGTAGTGTGGCTTGTTTGATTTTGCCATCAAAACGATGGGATAAATGATCTACTGCAATTTAAAGTGTCTTTAATTACAATGCTAATATTACAGGTGCTAATGCAGGTGAGGTACATTAAACATAGAGTAGCAGTACCCCTTTCATTTCCTCTAATTCCAAAGCACTCCTCCATATGTGCATGGAGCAAATTGTTGCTTCCATGCTGCTGTTTCTCTGACTCTATGGCCAGCTGTGTAATTGTAGTGATGACATGATACATATGTGCCTGTGCATGCAAAGTGGTGCTTCACTTTAAAAGGACATCAGAGTACCCAGTGTGCGTGGCTCATTTCAATAATGCTCGCTGAAATCTGCTTTCAGACCAAGTCTAATTGACCCAAGTGAGTTTCAAGTCACTGCAGTAAGTAGATAGGTCACGTCATGTTGGATACAATCTAGGTGCATGGATTGGTGTTTTACCATTAATTTGCTGCCCAGTTCACACTACAGTATTACCAGAATGAATTTAGCACCAAATTCTTAGTATAAAAGCACAAAGCTTCAATGATTAAAGAATGAAAGGAACAAAGAAAGAACTTGCATTTATGTATCGCCTTTCACTTTGCAATTTGAAAGTGGATCGTGGCTAAATTGTGTAATTAATCAACAACAATGAAATACTGGCTGGGATTCCTCCCAGCGAGTCAGGATGTGCACTCACTCCTCCAACATGCAACAACTCCAACCTAGTTTCCTGGGTCACGATTCATCTGGTGTGCAATGCTGCTCCGGGTATGCTGCTGTAGCACCAGAAGAGCTGGCTGGGCAGTTAAAGAGGCAGATCGACACATCGGCTGCCTTGTAGGACTCAGCAGAGACCAAGGCCCACAAAACAAGGCAAGTAGGTCCAAGAATGGAGAGAGAGGACACTGCTATGGGGGTACCTCAGGGCTGTCCTTACCTCTTGATGGCAGTCCTGGGAAGTCACGATGACATAGGGCAGATGGGAAGGAAGTCTGCTGGGGATCTAGGCCCCGCCCTGTCTTCATTTGCATACGGTGGACACGGAAGGAGTAGTCAGTGACTATCCTGGAGGGGGCAGGGATGGAAAATGCAGATTTAGCTGGGAGACTGTGGCAAGCCTCAGTGCACTGAATTTTCCAGCATACTCCACCACTATTCATGCCGATTTTGGGTAGGATCACGGAGGATAAGCCACTTCATAAAGTGGCATTGCACAGTTTCCCCCGTGTTGCATTCTTTTTATTGACTGGGGAATTATATGTTCTCTGTATAGATAATAAAATGCCATAATTGTTCAATATGAAGATCACATGTACTTTGTTCAATTAAAGTCAAGGCCATTTTTTTCCCCCACGCTAGCTTGTCTCCCAAGGCAAGATTCATGGTATAGCTAAGGATACCCTGTTTGAGAAATTTTGGTTTATTTACTAAGTACCGCTATGACCAAATCATGAGGGGTTCAAAGATGGCTACACCAATTTGTGATTAGTTGTTCTATTATTATTGCAACATCAAAAAGCAGTGGTGGGGACTTTTATTTATGTTTACAAGGTTTAAAAGGGTCTAGTTTTTATTTCAATCTATTATGCAGGGAAGAGTGGCCCTTCGGCTTATGTGCAGCATGGCGTCAAGCCAGAAGTTGAATTAACCATGCAATATTTATATGGTGCTGGGAATCCAAAAGGCATACAAGTGCCAGCAAGCATTGGTATCAACTGTGCTGGGAATAGACCCATTGTTAGTAAATCGTAAATCGGTTTATTAGTAACTGCAGGAAGAAGTTAACTTGCACTTTTTTGCATTAGGATTACAAAACAAACATAAACGCATTATCAATAAGGCAGAGCCTAATTGCTGTTAATTTTGGAATAAAATTCCTCCGCTCTTTACTTTTAGCTAAAAGGCAAAATGACTGCAATATAGGAAATCCCATTTTGTACTCATACCATCATCAGAAGGAATTCATTGATGAAAAGAAAGACGTCGCATTTATATAGGGCATTTAACGACCTCGGGACATCCCAATGCGTTTTTTGTCAATTAAGTACTTTTGAAGTGTAGTCACTGTTGTAATGTAGGAAACATGGCAGTGAGACAACATGCTATAATGGCTGAAGTATAAATGCCAAACAAGATACAACTGGCTATTCTACAGCTTGTAAAAGTGTATTGGAAAAGCCTGCAGTAACAAGAATTGGCCAGGATAACTTAACTGATAATTGCATTAATTATAATTGTAAGTAACATGCATGGTAATTTATTGTTCTAGTGAGGTCTCATTAATTGCCTTTGTTGAAAAGACCACAAAGCTTGTGGCGATGGCTCTAAACTCGTATACTAATATTAATGTTTCTAATTAATTTCTGCTGAAACAATTATGTTTCAGAGGCCTTTGCATCATGCCAGTGCCCACACTACTGGCAACCAATCACAGAGGTACCCTGGATAGCTGGCAGCCAATCAAATGCTATGAATTTAAAGTGCTACTTTATATTTTGTTGTAATAAATTTATAACATTTGTTTTTACAGATTAGGGAACGTGGTTATGTCCATGCATGTTACTACACTAATTAATTACTTACCTGTAAGCAATTGGTTACCACTGGCAACTAGCATTAGTGACATGAACTGTGGAGTGAATGGTATTCAGTAGCATATAAACAAGAGTTTTTATATTTAATCATGTATTAGTGACAGCCCAGGATTTGTGTTCCATGTCATGATATATAAATGTCATCATAGATCTTGAACTGCTTGTAACGGTTTAATACAAGTGTGGCTTGCCACTTCAAAGAGCAGTTAAGACTCAATCAAGTTGGTCTGGGGCTGGAGTCACATATAGACCAGGTAAGAAAATCAGGTTTCCTTCTCTAAAGGACATTAGCGCAGAGGGGAGATTTAATGGAGGTGTTGAAAATCATGAAGGGTTTTAAATAATGTGAAACTGTTCCCAGTGGCAGAAGGGTCAGTAACCAAAGGACACAGATTTAAGGTAATTGGCAAAAGAACCAGAGGTGAAATGAGAGGAATTTTTTTCATGCAGTGAGTTGTTATGATCTGGAATGCACTGCCTGAAAGGATGGTGGAAGCAGATTCAACAATATCTTTCAAATGGGAATTGGATAAATGCTTGAAGGGGAAAATTTACAGAGCTATGGGGAAAGAGCAGGGGAGTTGGACTAATTGGACAGGTCTTTCAAAGAGTCACGATGGGCTGAATGTCCTCCTTCTGTGCTGTATCATTCTATGATTCGTGAACCAGTTAGGTTTTTACAACAATCCGACAACTTCATGGTCACTTTTATTAATACCAGCTTTTTATTTCCATATTCTTTATCAACTGAATTCAAATTCTCAAACTGCCATGGTGGGATTTGTACACACATTCTCTGGATTATTCGTCCAGTGTGGCAAAACCACCAATGGACTCCTGTACAAATGCATAACTGTCTTTAACCCAATGTTACAGCATCTATGTTTGTTTGCTGAGTGTAAATAAGCTTTCTGTAAAAATCCTGAAACAACGCGATGACGTCATCACATTGGTCACGTGATGCCCCAAATGGCGGGAAACGTGATGACGTCATGACGTCAGAGAGTGGGAGGTCCCTTATTCAGACCTCGTCTAACAAGCTGCTGTAAAGACCTGTTTGCTGTTGCTCATGCATGCTTTTGTTTTGTTCGCTTGTTTAATTAAATTCGGTTGACTTATTGAACTGACTCGACCTCAGTGCTTCAGTTAGGGATCGGTCAATTCCTACACCAGGAACATAACCACTGGAGCCAATAAATAGACAAGAGGCTCCTTGGAAGGGTAGCAGTAAAATACCAACTTACGGTTATGGTCAGGAATTTTGTTTCATTTCCAATTTTACATTTCAGTTATGATGAGGGAATGTGCTTGTTTGATATTTTTTTTATGTAGAAGGAGGAGTAATGTCTGCACTTACTGTAAATCTGTGGTTTGTTTTAACCACAGTCTGACCATTTGTTGATAAACCTGTTTGGTAGAAAGACTCCAAGAGAAGGATGAACCATCCGTGGCTAACTAAGGAAGTAAAGGATGGTATCAAATTGAAAGCAAAAGCATACAATCTTGCAAAGAACAGTGAAAGGCCAGCGGATTGGGAAATTTTTAAAAACCAGCAAAGGACGACTAAAAAAATGATAAAGCGAGAGAAGACAGCTTATGAGAGTAAGCTAGCAAGAAATATAAAAACAGACAATAAGAGTCTACAGGTATATAAAAGGAAGAGAGTAGCTAAAGTAAACGTTGGTCCCCCAGAGGATGAGTCTGGGCAATTAATAATGGGAAACAGGGAAATGGCGGAGACTTTGAACAAATATTTTGTATCGGCCTTCATGGTAGAAGACACTAAAAGCATCCCAATAATGGATAATCAAAGGGCTATTGGGGTGGGCGGGGAACTTAAAACAATCACTATCACTAGAGAGAAAGTACTAGGCAAACTAATGGGACTAAAGGTGGACAAGTCCCCTGGAGGCCATATGGGTGGAGCTTAAAAACAAAAAGGGGGCAAGCACTTTGCTGGGAGTGTACTATAGGCCTCCAAACAGTCAGGGGGAGATAGAGGAACAGATATGTAGGCAAATCTCAGAGAAATGTGCAAATAATAGGGTAATAATAATGGGGGATTTCAACTTCCCCAATATTAACTGGGATAGTCAGAGTGTGAAAGGCTCAGAGGGTGTAGAATTCTTAAAGTGCATCCAGGAGAGCTTTTTGAGCCAGCATGTAGAAAGTCCTACAAGAGAGGGGGCGGTACTGGACCTAATTCTAGGGAATGTGGCCGGATGGGCCGGAAATAAAGGTTCTAAATTGGGGGAAGGCCGATTTTAATAGGATAAGGCAGGATCTGGCCAAAATGGACTGGGATCAGCTACTTGTAGGAAAATCCGCATCGGAGCAATGGGAGGCTTTCAGAAGGGAGATTGAGATCATACAATGGCAACATGTTTCCGTAAAGGTCAAGGGTGGTTCCAAAAACCACAGGGAACCTTGGATGTCAGGGGATATACGAGAATGGATTCGGAAAAAAAGGAGGGCTTTTGGTAGATACAAAAGGCTAAAGACGGAGGAAGCCCTAGAGGAGTACAAAAAGTGCAGGGGGATACTTAAAAAAGAAATTAGGAGATCAAGGAGGGGCCATGAAATAACACTGGCGAGCAAAATAAAGGAAAATCCGAAGATGTCTTATAAGTATATTAAGGGTAAGAGGATAACTAGGGAAAAAATAGGGCCCATTAGGGACAAAAGTGGCAATCTGTGTGTGGAGCCGGAAGATGTAGGAGGGGTTCTAAATGAATTTTTTGCATCTGTTTTCACTATGGAGAAGGACGATGTAGACATAGAAATAGGGCGGGGGGACTGTGATATGCTCGAACATATTAACATCGAGAGGGAGGAGGTATTGGCGGTTTTAGCTGGCCTAAAAATGGATAAATCCCCAGGCCCGGATGAAATGTATCCCAGGCTGCTGTGTGAGGCAAAGGAGGAGATTGCGGGGGCTCTAACACATATATTCAGGACCTCTCTGGCCACAGGGAATGTGCCAGAGGACTGGAGAACCGCTAATGTAGTACCATTATTCAAGAAGGGGAGTAGGGAAAAACCGGGGAACTACAGGCCAGTGAGCCTAACATCAGTGGTAGGAAAATTATTGGAAAAAACCCTGAGGGACAAAATTTGTCTCCACTTGGAGAGGCAAGGATTAATCAGGGATAGTCAACATGGCTTTGTCAAGGGAAGATCATGTCTGACTAATTTGATTGAATTTTTTGAGGGGGTGACTAGGTGTGTGGATGAGGGTAACGCAGTGGATGTGGTATACATGGATTTCAGTAAGGCCTTCGATAAAGTCCCGCACAGGAGACTGGTCAAGAAGGTAAGAGCCCATGGAATCCAGGGTGCCTTGGCACATTGGATACAAAACTGGCTTAGTGGCAGAAGGCAGAGGGTGATGGTCGAAGGTTGTTTTTGTGACTGGAAGCCTGTGGCCAGTGGGGTACCACAGGGATCGGTGCTGGGTCCCTTGCTGCTTGTGGTCTACATTAATGACTTGGATATGAATGTAAAGGGTATGATCAGTAAGTTCACGGATGATACAAAAATTGGTAGAGTGGTAAATAGCGAGGAGGGTAGCCTCAGTCTGCAGGACGATATAGATGGGTTGGTCAGATGGGCGGAACAGTGGCAAATGGAATTTAACCCGGAAAAGTGCGAGGTGATGCACTTTGGGGGGACTAACAAGGCAAAGGAATACACAATGAATGGAAAGACCCTAGGCAAGACGGAGGGTCAGAGGGATCTGGGTGTGCAAGTACACAGATCCCTGAAGGCGGCGGAACAGGTGGATAAGGTGGTAAAAAAGGCATATGGGATACTTGCCTTCATTAGCCGAGGCATTGAATATAAGAGCAAGGAGGTTATGATGGAGCTGTATAAAACACTGGTTAGGCCACAGCTGGAATACTGTGTGCAGTTCTGGTCGCCACACTACAGGAAGGATGTGATCGCGTTAGAGAGGGTGCAGAGGAGGTTCACCAGGATGTTACCAGGGCTGGAGCGCTTCAGCTATGAAGAGAGACTGGGCAGGTTGGGTTTGTTTTCCTTGGAGCAGAGGAGGCTGAGGGGGGACATGATTGAGGTGTACAAAATTATGAGGGGCATAGATAGGATGGATGCTGAGGAGCTTTTTCCCTTAGTAGAGGGGTCAATAACTAGGGGGCATAGATTCAAGGTAAAGGGCGGGAGGTTTAGAGGGGATTTGAGAAAGAACTTTTTCACCCAGAGGGTGGTTGGAGTCTGGAACTCACTGCCTGAAAGGGTTGTGGAGGCAGAAACCCTCACAACATTTAAGAAGCATTTGGATGTGCACTTGAAATGCCATAGCATACAAGGCTACGGGCCAAATGCTGGAATATGGGATTAGATTAGACAGGGCTTGATGGCCGGCGCGGACACGATGGGCCGAAGGGCCTCTATCCATGCTGTATTACTCTATGACTCTATGACCCGATGGCCTACATCCTAAAGTCTTAAAAGAGGTGGCTGCAGAGATAATGGATGCATTGGTTGTAATCAACCAAAATTCCTTGGATTCTGGAGAGGTCCCAGCGGACTGGAATACCACAAATGTAACAGCCCTATTTAAGAAAGGAGGGAGACAGAAAGCAGGCAACTATCAACCAGTTAGCCTTACATCTGTCATTGGGAAAATGCTGGAGTCCATCATTAAGGAAGTGGTAGCAGGACATTTAGAAAATCATAATGGGCCAGAAATTAGGATCGGGTGCTTGCCGCGCGTGCAAGCCACCGATCTGCACTCACCCTGCGCGCTGACATCTGAAGCCCGGGCCTGCTTGCATTTCCTGTCACTGGCCCGGTTCAGATGTCGGCACGATGTGCTTACCTGATCCAGCGGCGTAGTTCGTGCGATGTGCCGGCTGGGATCAGGTGAGCACTCTGCAGCCAATCAGGGGAGGGGAAACTCATTCATGAGTTTGATAGTAAAGACTGTCAAACTCATGAAAAGTACGGGCGCCCAAAAGACTAGTTTAACTTTAATTAAAATTTTAAAAAACATCCCAATAATTAAATAAACTATAAATAACTTTAAAAAATGATTTAAAACAATTAATAAAATTTTTGAAAAAAATATTTTTTTACGAAATCAGGTCTAAAAATAAACTTACCTTACTGTAAAGTCCTTAAAAACAATGAAGCTGTGGAAAAAATGTAATAATTTTAAATAATAGACCACTTACCTTCAAGAATCCACTCCTTACGCCTCCTTTTTTCATTTCTAAAAAGTCCAGGCCCTTGCACACGCGCAAACCTGTCAAAACGAAGGAAGTTCAATGCGTGCGCGCAGAGTCCTGCGCGCACACGTTGGACCTCTTATCCCCTTAGTTCGATGGAGAGGAAATGCCAGTTTCCCGCGCATGCGCTGTGCATGCTGAAATCCGGCACTTCCAATGGGCCCACGTGTGAGTACACCGTCTGTACTCACGCGTTGGGACCAGAATTACTGGCCCTACATAGTCAAGTAGAGTCAGCATGGTTTTATGAAAGGGAAATCATGTTTGAAAAATTTGCTGGAATTCTTTGAGGATGTAACGAGCAGGGTGGATAAAGGGGAACCAGTAGTTAGAGTCATAGAGTTATACAGCACGGATAGAGGCCCTTCGGCCCATCGTGTCCGCGCCGGCCATCAAGCCCTGTCTAATCTAATCCCATATTCCAGCATTTGGCCCGTAGCCTTGTATGCTATGGCATTTCAAGTGCTCATCCAAATGCTTCTTGAATGTTGTGAGGGTTCCAGCCTCCACAACCCTTTCAGGCAGTGAGTTCCAGACTCCAACCACCCTCTGGGTGAAAAAGTTCTTTCTCAAATCCCCTCTAAACCTCCCGCCCTTTACCTTGAATCTATGCCCCCTAGTTATTGACCCTTCTACTAAGGGAAAAAGCTCCTTAGTATCCATCCTACCTATGCCCCTCATAATTTTGTACACCTCAATCATGTCCCCCCTCAGCCTCCTCTGTTCCAAGGAAAACAAACCCAATCTGCCCAGTCTCTCTTCATAGCTGAAGCGCTCCAGCCCTGGTAACATCCTGGTGAATCTCCTCTGCACCCTCTCCAAAGCTATCACATCCTTCCTGTAGTGAGGCGACCAGAACTGCACACAGTATTCCAGCTGTGGCCTAACCAGTGTTTTATACAGCTCCATCATAACCTCGTTGCTCTTATATTCTATGCCTCGGCTAATGAAGGCAAGTATCCCATATGCTTTTTTTACCACCTTATCCACCTGCTCCGCCGCCTTCAGGGATCTGTGTACTTGCACACCCAGATCCCTCTGACCCTCCGTCTTGCCTAGGGTCTTACCATTCATTGTGTATTCCCTTGCCTTGTTTGTCCCCCCAAAGTGCATCACCTCGCACTTTTCCGGGTTAAGTTCCATTTGCCACTGCTCCGCCCATCTGACCAACCCATCTATATCGTCCTGCAGACTGAGACTACCCTCCTCGCTATTTACCACCCTACCAATTTTTGTATCATCCGCGAACTTACTGATCATACCTTTTACATTCATATCCAAGTCATTAATGTAGACCACAAACAGCAAGGGACCCAGCACCGATCCCTGTGGTACCCCACTGGCCACAGGCTTCCAGTCACAAAAACAACCTTCGACCATCACCCTCTGCCTTCTGCCACTAAGCCAGTTTTGTATCCAATGTGCCAAGGCACCCTGGATTCCATGGGCTCTTACCTTCTTGACCAGTCTCCTGTGCGGGACTTTATCGAAGGCCTTACTGAAATCCATGTATACCACATCCACTGCGTTACCCTCATCCACACACCTAGTCACCCCCTCAAAAAATTCAATCAAATTAGTCAGGCATGATCTTCCCTTGACAAAGCCATGTTGACTATCCCTGATTAATCCTTGCCTCTCCAAGTGGAGACTAATTTTGTCCCTCAGAATTTTTTCCGATAATTTTCCTACCACTGATGTTAGGCTCACTGGCCTGTAGTTCCCCGGTTTTCCCTACTCCCCTTCTTGAATAATGGTACTACATTAGCGGTTCTCCAGTCCTCTGGTTGTATTTGGATTTCCAGAAGGCATTCGATAAGGTGCCACATAAAAGGTTACTACACAAGATAAGAGTTCACAGGGTTGGGGGTAATATAGTAGCATGGATAGAGGTTTGGCTAACTAACAGAAAACAGAGAGTCAGGATAAATGGGTAATTTTCAGGTTGGCAAATTGTAACTAGTGGGGTGCCACAGGGATCAGTGCTGGGGCCTCAACTATATTAATCTATATTAATGACTTGGATGAAGGGACTGAGTGTAATGTAGCCAAATTTACTGATGATAAAAAGATAGATGGGAATACAAATTGTGTGGAGGACGCAAAAAATCTCCAAAGAGATATAGATAGGCTAAGTGAGTAGGCAAAAATCTTGCAGATGGAATTTAATGTGGGGAAAATGAGAATTGTGGAGGCTGGGTCATTGAATATATTTAAGGTGGAGATAGACAGAGTTTTGAAAGGTAAGGGAGTCGAGGGTTATGGGGAGCGGGTGGGCAGGTGGAGTTGAGGCCAAGATCAGATCAGCCATGATCATATTGAATAGCGGAGCAGGCTCAAGGGGCCAAATGATCTACTCCTGCTCCTACATCTTATATTCTTATGTTCTGATGTAGTTTATAGCCTAAGCCATAGTCTCATAGAATGTCCCTTATACTGCTTTCTGAACTCAAAGCAATTACCTGTGATATATCCAGTAAGCCAAATGACTGACAAGGATCTCTATTCAACAGGGAAGGGCTCGCTTATATGTGTTTTTTGGCACGGAACCTCAGTAAAATATCTAAAGTTAAAGTAACGAACTCGGCAGCTGTGGTGAAGGTTTTTCCCAAACATTAACCTGTCTTTTTTTTTGTTTTCAGATGCTGACAGGTTCCAAGGGGGGAATTTTTCAGGGGTCAGTGGATGCATTCGGTTGCAGGTCGGGTGGGAAAAAAACATTTTTTGACAGCGGGTAGGGACTCTGCTGTCAACCCGCTGCCACTCGCCTTTCCCAAATGTCGGGTCTGTCAGGACTGAACAGAGCTGACACGCAGCGACGGGGGAGGCAATCCAGGTCATTATAACCTTGTTAACAGCCCATTAAGAAGTATTTTGAGCTCCTTTTCATTTTACGAGGTCACCCACAGGGTCCAGGCTGCTCGGGGATCACGTCAGGTAAGCAGGTCGGGAGTTGTGTGACCGTGGAATCATCTTATTACTTGACAGCTGCAAATATGCTATAAAATTGCACAAGTATGTCCTGTCTACAAAAAGCAGGACAAATCCAACCCGGCTAATTACCGTCCCATCAATCTACTCTCAATCATCAGCAAAGTGATGGAAGGTGTCGTCGACAGTGCTATCAAGCGGCACTTACTCAGCAATAACCTGCTAACTGACGCCCAGTTTGGGTTCCGCCAGGGCCACTCACCTCCTGACCTCATTACAGCCTTGGTCCAAACATGGACAAAAGAGCTGAACTCAAGAGGTGAGGTGAGAGTGACTGCCCTTGACATCAAGGCAGCATTTGATCGAGTGTGGCATAAAGGAGCCCTAGCAAAACTGAAGTCAATGGGAATCAAGGGGAAAACTTTCCATTGGTTGGAATCAAACCTAGCACAAAGGAAGTTGGCTGTGGTTGTTGGAGGTCATTCATCTCAATCACATGACATCACTGCAGGAGTTCCTCAGGGCAGTGTCCTAGGCCCAACCATCTTCAGCTGTTTCATCAATGACCTTCCCTCCATCATAAGGTCAGAAGTGGGGATGTTCGCTGATGATTGCACACTGTTCAGCACCATTCGAGACTCGTCAGATACTGACGCAGTCCGTGTCCATATGCAGCAAGACCTGGACAACATTCAGACTTGGGCTGACAAGTGGCAAGTAACATTCGCACCACACAAGTGCCAGGCAATGACCATCTCCAACAAGTGAGACTCTAACCATCTCCCCTTGACATTCAATGGCATTACCATCGCTGAATCCCCCACTATCAACATCTTGGGGGTTACCATTGATCAGAAACTGAATGGACCAGCCGTATAAATACTGTGGCTACAAGAGCAGGCCAGAGGCTGGGAATTCTGCAGCGAGTGTCTCACCTCCTGACTCCCCAAAGCCTTTCCACCATCTACAAGGCACAAGTCAGGAGTGTGATGGAATACTCTCCACTTGCCTGGATGAGTGCAGCTCCAACAACACTCAAGAAGCTCGACACCATTCAGGATAAAGCAGCCCGCTTGATTGGCACTCCATCCACCACCTTCAACATTCACTCCCTCCACCACCGGCGCACTGTGGCTGCAGTGTATACCATCTACAAGATGCACTGCAGCAACTCGCCAAAGCTCCTTCAACAGCACCTTCCAAACCCGCGACCTCTACCACTTAGAAGGACAAGGGCAGCAGATGCATGGGAACATCACCACCTACAAGTTCCCCTCCAAGCCACACACCATCCTGACTTGGACCTGTATTGCCGTTCCTTCACTGTCGCTGGGCCAAAATCCTGGAACTCACTTCCTAACAGCATTATGGGTGTACCAACACCATATGGACTGCAGCGGTTCAAGAAGGCAGCTCACCACCATCTTCTCAAGGGCAATTAGGGATGGGCACTAAATGCAGGCTGTTGTGTATGTAACCTGTTCCACCTTAAGAGAGCTTAAGCCTGTTCCACCTTAAGAGATGTACTACTTTCTCAGGCTGCTGTAGACGTAATACCGGGGGTGAACACACCGGTATATAAGCACTGTGCAGTAATCTTGTATTCAGCATAGTCCCTACCTCCAACCAGTAAAGACCTGTTTTATTGTTACTCATTAGTCTGTGTCTTAATTAACTAAATAATTCACAGACTTAACACTGGCGACGAGTCAGGTTCTTACCCTGCGGCAGTTATTCCACGGCGGTTGAAGAGAGGTTTCAAACCACACCACCCCACTGGAAGCGACAGGCATTAGGACCCTCAAGCCTCCATCAGCTTGTGAACCGGAGTAGAAGACAGGGCTGGGGAAGACAGGTACAGGGCGATAGCGATCGGCAGATAAGGGCCGGGCCGCTTTGAAGTGAGGGGCGCAGCCGGGCCATCGATCGCAACCACCGATAAGGGCCGCACTCGGGCTGAAAGGGCAGCGGCTGCAGAAATTGAAGGCGCGAGAGCCGCGGTGAAAAGCGCGGGCCATCGATCGCGATCGGGAGATAAGGGCTTTGGAGTGCGAGGCGCAGCCGGGCCATCGATCGCAAGCACTGATAAGGGGCCAGGCCGCTTTCAAGTGCGAGGCGCAGCCGGGCCATCGATCGCATCCGCTGATAAGGGCCGCACTCGGGCGATCGCGGCGAAGATAAGGGCTGCAATTGGGGGCTGAAGGGAGACGGCGTCGGGGGACGGGTGAAGACCGCCAAGCGCGGGTAAACCGCCATTTTGTGGGCGGAGGACGACGGCAAGAGCGGGAAGCCGCCATCTTTGATAACAAGTAAAGAAAATAAAATCTGAGAAATTGCAAATCTACAATGCCTAAACACGGGAATATTAGCACCTTTGATAGTGACCTCGAAGATTGGGCCATATATGTTGAAAGAGTAAAAAATTATTGTAAGGCCAATAAAATTCATGACCAAGGTAAAGCTCTAACATTATTAAATTTAATGGGTGCGAAGACATACGGGCAATTGAAAGACCTGTTATCACCAGATGAACCGGCGGATAAGACGTTCGATGAGATTGTTACTGTCCTGAAAGATCATCTAAACCCCACGCCGCTGATGCTAGCGGAACGATTTAAATTTTACGACAGAAGGCAGCTACAGCATGAAAGCAATGCTGAATATTTGCTGGAATTGCGTAAATTAGCGAAATATTGCCAGTTTGGAATGGGACTGACAGATGCACTACGAGACAAATTTGTGTGTGGTTTATTTAAACAGGATACACAAAAGCGACTGCTCGAGGAAAATGAGCTGACGCTTGAGAAGGCGGTCACTATGGCAGCAGCACACGAAGCCGCAGCGAGAGGCACGGCAGTAATGCAGCTACGGTCACCGGAGCTCAGTGCACACAAATTGGGTGTGAGTTCTGTTAAATGTTATCGTTGTGGAAAGACAACGCATGATCAGAACCAGTGTTGGTTTAAAAACCAAGAATGCAGAACATGTGGTAGGCTTGGACATATAGCTAGAGTATGCAGGTCAGGGAAGAAGACCAGCAACAAGAAGTCACCGCAAGGGAAATACGCAAAGGTACACAAGGTGGCCGAACAGGAGTCCGATTCAGACGCTAGCAGTAATGAACTGGCTGGCTTAAGCAGTATTGAACTGGCTAGCTTAAGGGTACTCAACGTTGGTAAGGGTGCAGACCTCCAGACAATTTGGGTTACTCTTCAGATAGAAGGAGTCCAAGTAAAAATGGAATTGGACACTGGATCGGCATTGTCGGTCATGAATAAGAAAGATTACAGAAGGTTATTCCAACATATTCCCCTACAGGATACGGAGATTATATTGACAACCTACACGGGGCAGAGAGTGTACCCCATCGGGACAATAAAGGTTGCAGTGGCCAACAAGGGCGAAGGAAGTCAAATAATGGACTTATATGTGCTACCGGAGGGAGGTCCACCACTACTAGGCCGGGAGTGGTTTAGAAACATAAATATGGACTGGCATTCGCTAAAAGCCATAAAGAGTGAGAACTCGGTGCAGATAATCAGCCCAGACTCTAGAACTGATGATGGTAAGACCAACCCATGTGCAAAAGACAAAGTTTCAGCACAGAATTCCACTGAGCAACAACAACATAGTTTAACAGAGAATTCTGAGTCTGTCAAGTCTACTGATATGCACATTTTTGAGGGACACTGGGCTCGAACTCAACTCCATTTCAAACTACAACAGCAATTAGAACAAATGATTCGCCGTTTTGAGCAAGAGATGAATGAAATAAAAAAGTTCTTTGTTACAGAGTGGGAGAATCTGGAAAGTCAACAGAAGCAACTGATGGAGAAAATGGAGCAGGAGCACACCAACCATCTGCGCGAGGAGGCCGAACGAATCAAAGCTGATTCAGGTTCTGAAGGTGCGTGCCATAATCTGGTGTCAGAAGAGTTAACGGTCAACCAACTCCTTCATATGCTGAGGGACAAGACTCTGAAATGGGAAAAACTTGAACACGAGCTGCGATCTTCAAAGGAAAAGGGTTCGGAGCTCTCAAAAGTCATTGAGATGGCTGATGTGACGACACAGACTGAAACGACTGCAACAGAGCAGCCATTGGATGCCAAAAGTACACTGACTCACGTCAATGTAGAACAACAGACCGCTGAAACAGCTGCTCCGGTAGAGGGATTGCATAGTCCGATCAATCAATCTCCAAAGGAAGTTGAAGTATTAAAATCACAAATGAGGTCACTAGTAAACGACTTGCTGAAAGCCCAGAAAAAGCTGGATGCAGAGGTACACATGAAGAAGTCTCTTCAGGAAAGATGTCTGGATTTGGAACAAGAGCTGGCTAACGTCCAGCTGGGTATGGAGGAAATAGACGACCCTCTCACTGGTCTAGCTCAGGACGACACCGAATATTACCATGACCTGGTGGACGACACCGAATATTATGATGTCCTGTCCTGCCCAGCTTGTAACTTCGACTCCCAAAGTGCAGAAATCATGGAGGAGCACCAAAAGTCTACGGAACATCGGGAGAAGCTGGCTCTACGACGGAAACAGGAGGAAGAGAAGGAGGAACTGCGCATGCAGCTGGCAGCTGTGGCAGCTGACAATGGAGCCCAGAGAGTCTCCAAGAAGCAGAAAAGGAAAAGTAAAAACAGAAGATGACCCATCTGAACCATTATCACCTCTACCAGATCACACACGTGGTCCCTCCGAACGGAGCCAAATCAGTTCGGAAGTTCAAGCTGTTAAATCCATGAAAGGACTATTGAATGAGTAACGTGAACCGACTACACCACAGAGATTGAATCTGTGAACTGTTTTCCGCAGAGACTGAATCTGTGATATGTTACGTTAAACATGAAGTTATATATGTATATATGTTATTATGTTATGTTAAATGGGGGGGATGACTATAAAGCTAAGAAGGGAGGAGTGTTGTGTATGTAACCTGTTCCACCTTAAGAGAGCTTAAGCCTGTTCCACCTTAAGAGATGTACTACTTTCTCAGGCTGCTGTAGACGTAATACCGGGGGTGAACACACCGGTATATAAGCACTGTGCAGTAATCTTGTATTCAGTATAGTCCCTACCTCCAACCAGTAAAGACCTGTTTTATTGTTACTCATTAGTCTGTGTCTTAATTAACTAAATAATTCACAGACTTAACACAGGCCTAGCCAGCGATGCCCGCACCCCATCAATGAATTAAAAAAAAAGCTTCCATCTCACAGCTGTTCACTTTCCAAGCTCAGAAGCTGTTGCTTACTGTATTTGGAAGACAGATTGAGCTTTATACAGGTTACAAGTGTTTGGATTAAACTCTATCCCGTGTCACCTCATTTGAACAATCTTTCTCACCATCAACAGATTTCTTCTGTCATCTCAAGTTCACCTGCCATCTATTACATCAGCATCGTTGCCCTTGAAACTATCTCACCTTGGTCCTCAGAATCCCACCACAATCAGCCCCAACACCAGCAGCACCAGGCACACCAGCAGCACCAACAACAACACCAACCTTCTCTGCAATCAACTGATGCTGCACAGAACAGAGGATATCAGCACCTGACAACATTGCTGCCTGGGACGCCAGGGATGGCCTCACCATGGGCAGATTTACTTCACTTGACGCTGTACACCCTGGCTACCACATGATGGGCAAGGTTGGCACCACCCCACACCAACACCATAAAGCATCCCTACAATGCCCAAGCCATTCCTTTCACACTCATGACCATTGTGGGGGGTACTGTTATGACTCACTAAGCCACTTCCAAAGGTGCACACAGATCTGTCCAAGAACGCAAAGTGTTGAAAATAAAGGCTTCAATGTTTGACACCACATTAACAGAAACTTTACATGAACATTGGCAAAAACACCCAAGTGCCTACCCTTGTTTGTTGTTAGTTGGTATGATTGCATTAGGATGAGGGCGAGTGTGAGGGGTGGCTAGTGAGATGGGGAAGTGATAATGCAGATAGAGAGGGATTGGTTAAGGTACAAGGTAAGTTGGTGTGAGTAAGGATGTGCAGGAGTAGGGTAGGGAAGGCTGAGTGATGGGGATGTGATGAGTGGCACAGCAGGATGAGGTTGAGTGTGGCTTTGCGGTAATGTTTCGTGATCTACTGAGATCATTGAAAGGTTTGCACCACTGCAGCCTAGTCCTCCTGACAACATCCCTGCTTGTGCCCTCCTGTGCAATGTGCAACCAGGCTGCGTTGGTCTCTTGGGAAGGTCTCTTTCAGCCATTGGAAGGGAAGAGGACCTCCCTGTGTGCTGTGACTCCCTCCATAAGCATATGGAGAGAGTCATGGGAAAGCCTGGGTGCAGCCGTGCACCTCTGTGCAGTGATTGTTGGTGTTTGCAGCACCCCAATGCTGTAGAACACTGACAGCACAACTGTCAAAGCTAATTTGGACATGGCCCCTTTAAGGAAACCGGCTGGTGACGTGTCATCAGACCCACTTCCTTCAATTGGCCAGAAAACACGCTGGGCGGGCTTAACAATCCCAAGCAATGTAAAATCATTCTACACAGCAGGCTGGAGGCAGCAGCGGGGTCGGGACCCACCACCAACGTCGCCCGTCACGAACCCGCCGTTTCTTTTTTCTTTTCTTATTACTTGAAACAGTGAAAGATGCAACCTTCATTTCTGATGTTTTGTCAGTTCTAGAATCATAGAATCATAGAATGTTACAGCACGGAAGGAGGCCATTTCGGCCCATCGTGTCCGCGCCGGCCAACAAAGAGCTATCCAGCCTAATTCCACTTCCCAGCTCTTGGTCCGTAGCCCTGCAGGTTACAGCATCCCAAGTGCACATCCAAGTACTTTTTAAATGTGGTTAGGGTTCCTGCCTCTACCACCCTTTCAGGCAGTGAGTTCCAGACCCCCACAACCCTCTGGGTGAAGAAATTTCCCCTCAAATCCCCTCTAAACCTTCCACCAATTACTTTAAACCTGTGCCCCCTGGTTTTTGACCCCTCTGCAAAGGGAAATAGGTCCTTTCTATCCACTTTATCTATGCCCCATATAATTTTATACACCTCTAAGGTCTCCCTTCAGCCTCCTCCGTTCCAAGGAAAACAGACCCAGCCTATCCAGTTTTTCCTCATAGCTAAGATTCTCTACTCCCAGCAATGTCCTTGTAAATCTCCTCTGTACCCTCTCTGGTGCAATCACATCTTTCCTGTAATGTGGTGACCAGAACTGCACGCAGTGCTCTAGCTGAGGCCTAACTAGTGTTTTATATACTAATATGATAGTGTAGGAATTGTCGTATTCCTAACTAATAACAGAGGTCGAACTCAGGAGAACAATCAAACAGGTCTTTAATGTAGGTTTAGATGAATTCCAGAAAACAACAAAGATCGATGCAGGAGAGCCATGGAGCAGGTCTTTCCCCAACGGGGATGCCACGAGGACTGAATGGCGGTCCGGTTGTTTGCGTCGTGACGTCATCGCGTTTATGTCGTGACGTCATCGCGTTTGCCCGCGTTTTCCCGCGCTTGGGCGGTCACGTGGTTGGCAACGTGACGTCATCGCGTTTACCCGCGTTTGGGCAGTCACGTGGTTTGCGACGTGACGTCATCGCGTTTGCCCGTGCTCTTAAAGGGGCAACGCCCCATACATTCAAACTCTATATAAACATCGTTAAAGAGAATTATGTACAGTAAGTAAGGGACACTCGGTGGTACCGCTACATGCGCCCCCCCAGAATTCGCTTTAACGGACAAAGTCAAATGGTGAGATGGTCTGACGAGCCTGTCCGAACGACTCCTGTAGTATCGAGGCGGAGGCTGCTGGGCGGCTGGCGGTCTGGTGGGCGGTAGCACTTGGTCTGCCGTAACGACGATAGGTGGCCGGTGGTCTCGGCAGTTGTGCTGTCTCGACGTGGCGGGCGAGGTCTAAAGGTGTTGGTTTTGAGCAGATCCGTATATGCATCAGGGCGAATAAAACGTATTCAGCCTTGTGAAGGACCGCGAAAACATGTGACCTCTGCGGCCCGTGGCGCGAAGTGGGCACTAGTGTGAAACATCTGGCCGGTTGGCGGTCTGGCGGGCGGTCGCACCTGGTGTGCCGTAACGACGATGTGTGGCCAAAAGGCGGTGCTGTTCCCTGAATTGCGGTAGCTTCGGCGAAACGGCTTTTGCTTCCATGGCGTGCTTTATTTGTGAAAAACGTTCACAAAAATCAGGGTTTGGCTGCGCTGCTTTCGTGAAAAACGTTCACAAAAAACGGGGTCTGGCTGCGCTGCTTTCGTGAAAAACGTTCACAAAAAACAGGGTCACCAATGTAGGAATTGTCGTATTCCTAACTAATAACGGAGGTCGAACTCAGGAGAACAATCAAACAGGTCTTTAATGTAGGTTTAGATGAATTCCAGAAAACAACAAAGATCGATGCAGGAGAGCCATGGAGCAGGTCTTTCCCCAACGGGGATGCCACGAGGACTGACTAGGCAGTCCGGTCGTTTGTGTCGTGACGTCATCACGTTTACATCGTGACGTCATCGCGTTTGCCCGCGTTTTCCCGCGCTTGGGTGGTCACGTGATCTGCGACGTGACATCATCGCGTTTGCCCGCGCTCTTGGGCAGTCACGTGGTTGGCGACGTGACGTCATCACATTTGCCTGCGCTCTTAAAGGGGCAATGCCCCGTACATGCAAACACTATATAAACATCGTTAAAGAGAATTATGTACAGTAAGTAAGGGACACTTGGTGGTACCGCTACAATAGCGAAATACTGTGGATGCTGGAAATCCAAAATAAAACGCTGGAAAAATTCAGCATCTGTAGGTGTCCATCGCGTTCCTCCTCGTCTGAGCAGATCCTGTGTATTCGCAGGGCTTGTCCATAGGGGATGGCTTCTTTAATGTGGTTATGGTGGAAGCTGGAGTAGTGGAGCATTGTGAGGTTGTCTGTGGGCTTACAGTAGAGTGAAGTGCTGAGGTGTCCGTCTTTGATGGAGATTCGTGTGTCCAAGAATGAAACCAATTCTGAGGAGTAGTCCATGGTGAGTTTGATGGTGGGGAACACTTCAGCAGTCAAGGACATTCAGCCTCCGATCTTCGGGTAAGCATTCTCCAAGGCGGCCTTCGAGACACACGACAACGCAAAATCATCGAGCAGAAACTGTTAACCAAGTTCCGCACTCATGAGGATGGCCTCAACTGGGATCTTGGGTTCATGTCACGCTACATGTAACCCCACCTGACGTAGAGTCATCCAGACTCGAGTCATCGTTGGCTTGTTCTCTCTACACAGATGCGGCCGGACCTGCTGTGATTTCCAGCAAAAAAATAGTTTTTTGTTTGTTTTTTGTTTTTCATACAGACCCCAGCATCTGCAACATTTGATCCCTTGTGACCCCACCTCATTGTTCTTTGATGTAATGTTTTCCTGACTGACCTGTTTGGACACCATTCACACCTGTGATTGCTGTGATTATCTCTCTGCCGAGGTGTGATAAAGGGCAGTTAGAAAGGTTACCTGTAATCATCTGGCAGTACTCTCTGACTATATATGCTGTGCTTATATGCAACTCTTCACTTCACCTGACGAAGGAGCAGCGCTCCGAAAGCTTGTGATTTCAAATAAAGCTGTTGGACTATAACCTGGTGTTGTGTGACTTCTTACATTTGTCCACCCCAGTCCAACACCGGCATCTCCACATCATTCCTAGAAGAGAGGTGGCAGTGAGATGAAACAGCGATTTACTTGTACTTCTTGCAATTTAGTATACTGTATTCGCTGCTCACGATGTGGTCTCCTCTACATTGGGGAGATCAAACGCAGTTTGGGTGACCGCTTTGCGGAACACCTCCGTTCAGTCCGTAAGGGGGACCCCGAGCTCCCGCTGGCCTGTCACTTTAATTCACCGCTCCATTCCTACTCAGGCCTCACCGTCCTCGGCCTCTTGCATTGTTCCACAGAAGCTCAGCGTAAGCTCGAGGACCAGCACCTCATCTTTCGATTAGGCACTTTACAGCCCTCTGGACTCAACATAGAGTTCAACAATTTCAGATCCAAACCTCGGCCCCTATCACATATATATATTTTCTTCTTTTTTTTATCCACACTTTTTGTTTGGCCCCCTTTTCTTCTTCCCTCCCACTTGGCAACTGTCTTTCATTCTGCCAGGTAATTCACGCCTCATCTAGAGCCATTCTTTGTTCCTTAACCTGTCCCATTATCACCTCCTTTTGTCTTGAATATCTCTTAATGTCTCTCGATGTCTCTCAATCTCTCCTGCTTTCTATCCTATCACTGACCTTCCCTTTTGTTCTTTCATCCCCTCCCCCTTTTCCCAGCCCCTAAACTTGCTTTCTATTTCCTGCTTTTTTTCCAGTTCTGACAAAGGGTCATCGACCTGAAACGTCAACTCTGTTTCTCTCTCCACGGATGCTGCCTGGCCTGCTGAGTTTTTCCAGCGCTTTCTGTTGTTATTTAGTGTTTTATACAGTTGAAGCATAACCCCCCTGCTCTTGCCACAGCTAATAAAGGCAAGCATTCTGTATGCCTTCTTAATCACCTTATCTATTTGGCCTGCTACCTTCAGGGATCTGTGGACATGCACGCCAATGTCCCTTTGTTCCTCTACACTACTCAGTGTCTTACCATTTAGTCCCTTTCCTTGTTAGCCCTCCCCAAATGCATTACCTCACATTTGTCCGGATTGAATTCCATTTGCCACAGTTCTGCCCACCTGACCAATTTATTGATATCTTCCTGCAGTCTACAGCTTCCTTCTTCAGTACCAACCACACAGCCTATTTTAGTATCATCTGCAAACTTCTTAATCATACCACTATATTCAGGTCTAGATCATTGATATATACCACAAAAAGCAAGGGACCTAGTACTGAGCCCTGTGGAAACCCACTGGAAACAGCCTTCCATTCACAAAAACACCCATCAACCATTACCCTCTGCTTCCTGTCTCCAAGCCAATTTTGAATCCAACTTGCCACTTTGCCCTGGATCCCATGGGCTTTTAACTTCATGACCAGTCTGCCATGTGGAACCTTATCAAAAGCCTTGCTAAAGTCCATATACACTACATCAAATGCACTACCCGACCTTCCCTTAACAAATCCGTGCTGACTATCCTTGATTAATCTGTGTCTTTCTAAATGAAGATTTATCCTGTCCTTCAGAATTCTTTCCAATTCTTTCTGTAAATGAAACTGATGGTATAATTTGGTAATGCGTGACCAGTGAAACTTTACATTAAGAATTTTGCATTTCTTGTTTACTTTGTAACATGTGGGTGATTAGGGTGGTTGAATCGCTTTCATTCACATGTCAATGTTTGGCTGAGACAGAACATGAACTCAAGTTCTGGAGGGAAAGGGTTAATTTACAGGAGAGAAATCCCAGGAGGACTGTACCATCATGCAAGTAAGGAGGGGAGGTCTGTGCAAAAACTCCGACTTGTAAAGGTGGTATAAAAACAGGAGCCCTTTAGTAATAAGTTCTGTTGCAGAATTGTTATTGATGTTAGTATTAAAAATCTTGCATTCTAGCCTGTTGAATCTGTCTGTTGTTTGATTGATTTTGAGGGGTGGGGGAAGGGGGAGGTCTATGAAAAGCAGTCGAATTTGTATTAATTTTGTCAAGAACATTATGTGCTTGAAATTTGGCTCCGTAAACTCTAAACTTGCGGTAAACGTGGAAGGAATTTGAAATTAGATTATTTAATATCATCTGTGGCTTTTGGCTTTCTAACAAAATGCCCATTTTCTATAAATCTGTTCATTTTCAGTGTGATCCAACTGAATGAGGTGATTTTATTGACAAATAAAAGTTGTTTGTAAATCACATTTAGAAGCCTCCTGTGATTAATTGAGGTAAAGAGAGAGAGCGAGAGAGAGAAAGGCTGTAGAGGAAGGAAGGTGTTGACTGCAGAAGCACAACTCAGAATATCCATCAGAACTGGCTACATTCATATTGGAAAGTCATGGCGCCTCATCAAACCTGTGACATTGGCATTAAATGGTTCGGGCAGCCCAACTGCACTTCACTCATTTTAATCCAAATAAAACAATATTCATGAAAGGGAAGTAATACTGTCATCTTATTTTACTGTAATTCCTAGTGTCAGCCTGGAGCAGCTGCCAGTACTCCGAGTAGCAAAGAAGTTGTGGATTCAAGGTCCGTTCCTGGATTTGAGCACATTGCCTGAGGGTTTTATTCAGCACAATTCGCCCAATAGCAGCCAAACCAGCACTAAGTGCATGGAATTTCAAGTGCAAATTACATCCAGCGCAAATCATAAGAACATAAGAACATAAGAAATAGGAGCAGGAGTAGGCCATTTGGCCCTTCGAGCCTGCTCCGCCATGCAATGAGATCATGGCTGATCTTTTGCCACAACCCCATTCACCGGCCCCATCGCCATATCCCTTGATGCCCTTACTAGTCAGACATCTATCGACCTCTGTTTTGAATATACCCAATGACTGTGCCTCCACAGCCCAAAGAGTTGGAATAAATGGGTCTTTTTCCGAGTGGTAGGCAGTGACTAGTGGGGTACCACAGGGATTGGTGCTAGGACCCCAGCTATTCACAATATATATTAATGATCTAGACGAGGGAACTAGATGTAATATCTCCAAATTTGCAGACGACACAAAGCTAGATGGGTGTGTGTGCTGTGAGGAGGATGCAGAGAAACTCCAGTATGATTTGGACAGGTTGGGTGATTGGGCAGATGCTTGGCAGAATGCAGTATAATGTGGATAAATGCGAGGTTATCCACTTTGGTGGCAAAAACAGGAAGACAGATTATTATCTGAACGGCAATAGATTGGGAAAAGGGGAAGTGCAACGAGACCTGGGTGCCCTTGTGCACCAGTCGCTGAAGGTAAGCATGCAGGTGCAGCAGGCGGTTAAGAAGGCAAATGGTATGTTGGCCTTCATAGCGAGAGGATTCGTGTACAGGAGCAAGGATGTCTTGCTGCAGTTGTACAGGGCCTTGGTGAGACCACACCTTGAGTATTGTGTGCAGTTTTGGTCACCTTATCTGAGGAAGGATGTTCTTGCCATGGAGGGAGTGCAGCGAAGATTCACCAGACTGATACCTGGGATGACAGGAATGACGTATGAAGAGAGATTGGGTCGATTGGGCTTATATTCGCTGGAGTTTAGAAGAATAAGAGGGGATCTCATTGAAACTTATAAAATTCTAACAGGACTAGACAGACTAGATGCAGGAAGGATGTTCCCGATGGCGCGGGAGTCTAGAACCAGGGGTCACAGTCTAAGGATAAGGGGTAAGTCATTTAGGACTGAGATGAGGAGGAATTTCTTCACCCAGAGAGTGGTGAACCTGTGGAATTCTCTACAACAGAAGGCAGTTGAGGCCAACTTATTAAATATATTCAAGAAGGAGTTAGATATATTTCTTAAGGCTAAAGGGATCAAGGGACATGGGGAGAAAGCAGGGACAGGGTACTGAATTTGGATGATCAGCCATGATCTCATTAAATGGCGGAGCAGGCTCGAGGGGCCGGAATGGCCTACTCCTGCTCCTATCTTCTATGTTTCTATGGGGTAGAGAATTCCAAAGATTCACCACCCTCTGTGTGAAGAAATGTCTTCTCATCTCAGCCCTGAATGGCCTACCCTTTATCCTGAGGCTGTGGCCCCTGGTTCTAGACTCCCCAGCCAAGGGAAACATTCTCCCAGCATCCACCCTATCAAGCCCTGTAATAATTTTGTATGCTTCAATCGTGTTTCCGCGATCTTTTGCACCAGTTTAAAAAAAATTGTGCTACAAGCTGGCCCCACCCACAAAACTGGCCACGCCCCAGATCAAATTAATCAGCACAGCGAGTTTCCTCTAATTGCGCCTGTTTGCGGACCTTCGAGAAGGCTCTTAAAATTAAGCTGGTTCTTTTGGGTGCAAGGGCACTACTAGCTTTTGAATATACTTATTTTTTTAATTCACTAAGAAACTGACTACCGTACACCAATGTAACTAGTAAATGTTTCTGTATAGTTTTTAAAGTCATTCTCAGTTATTTAAAATTGGATTACACACAGGTGGTGGACTAGACACTAATTAGAAATGCTTTTTTTTGATAAACCCATTTTCAGCTGTATTAATAAAACTGCACCAAGTTACTGAAGCGCTGTTTGGGTGGATGTAAAAGATCCCATGGCACTATTTGAAGAGACAGGGCATTGTCCTTACGCCCGAGCTAACATTTCTTTCAAACCAACAAAACAAGTTGACGGATCATTTAACTCATTTTGTACTTGTGGGATCTTGTATGCAAATTGTCATGTATGCCTACAAAACAGAGACAGCACTTCAAAAATAATGGCCCAACATTTGTGATCGGAGGCTTCCTCCGGTCTCCGGCCTGTAAAATATCTACGCATTTACCTGGTGGGCCGGGAGTTACGGAGACTCACGCTCCTGTGCCTCTCCGGGTACGCGCGGGCAGAAGCCCACGTATCCCGGGGCGCCAGCCCAACCAATAAAAGAAGGGAATCCCCATTTATACTTATAGGAGTTCCGTATGGAATTCCTGTAAGTATAAACGGGGATCACTTAAAACATACACGAACACATGAAAGAATTTTTTTTTATTACATATTTTAAATTAATTAAAATACCATTTAATTAAATATTTTAAACAAAAATGTAATTAAAAAAAAATTGGGCCAGATTTTGTGACCCCACGGGTGCGTACGAGGTACATACGCGGGCGTAGGGGCCACGCAAGTGGCGGGTTTAGGCCTGCGCAGCGCTTACGCTGAAACCCAGAACGTGCGATCTGTCAAGAATTCTCTTGATCGATCATCCGCCTGCCCAGGAAAAGTGCCTCTGTGGGTGTAGAGTTGCACTTTTTGCACAACTTCCGCCCGCTAAAAGGCCATAAAATTCTTACGCCTGGTAAAAGCAGCTTTTACCAGCTTAAGAGTGTTGAAAAATAGAAAAATTAAATTTGATAACTCATTTATGAATTAAAAATACTCTTCAAAAAGGTAAGTTTATTTTTAGCCCTGTAAAAACTTTTTTTTTTTTTTTCAAAATTTATTTTTTAAATATTTAATTGAATGGAATTTTAATTAATTTTAATTATGTAATTTAGAAAAATGTATTTAATGTTTTAGTGTGTTTTTAAATGTGATCCCCATTCATACTTTTGACATTTCTGTCCCTACAGACCTGTCAAAAGTATGAAGGGGGATTCTCTTCTTTGTTTGATTCGCCTGGCCCACATGTTCCCAGGGGCGCTTGCGAACCGCATGCACCCTTGGTATACGTGGGCCTCTGCTCGCGCGGACCCAGACACGCCCAGGATCACAAGTCTCCATACCTCCCGGGCCATCAGGTAAATTCGTAGACATTTTTCTGATCGGCAGCATCTGCCCGAAGGAAGCCTCTGCTCGGAAATTCAGGGCATATGGGGGAGAAATTTGGTATCGCCCCGTTTGGGACGCAATTATCGGCCGGGCACAAAGTTTAGCGCCCGGCGCTAATTATTGCCTCCGACTGCAAACTTGGCTTCTATCGCCCCTGGAGGTGATTTGAGCGCTAAATCAGGCGCTACACACCTCTCTTAAGGCACTAATGCCGAGGAGCGAGGCACTACCTCAGAGTGCTGGCGAAGCTCAGGTGCTGTCAGTCAGCAATGGAACACAGACACACTGGCGCCAGCCAGTTCTTAAAGGGAAGGGTCGATCTTGCTCTTCAGCCACACCCTGCTCATTGCAGCCTTGAATCTCAGCCTGGAGCGACCTGTACATCAATTCTGCTGGAAAGAACAATGGAGAGGCCCAGGGAAAGAGCTCAGAGTGCAGCCCCCATAGTCTCTTCTAAATCGATACAAGGAAGGTCAAATCAAAATGAACCTACAAAGTGCTGCTCAGTACCCAAAACTCCTTCACACATCGTTGAATCTCTCCAGAAGTCTCTCTCACTCTCTCAAAATGCATGGTGCAAAAATGTCACCGACAAAAAAAGGCAGGAAGCGGCTGCCTTTAAATAGCACTCCCCTGGTCCCTTCTCGACTGCAAAACATTCCCCTCTACCTGTCGTTGCTAGCGGCAGGCGGAAAGGCAGGGGGCGCCACTCAATATCTGGTCCTGGGCATTGCATGCTCCACTGACATCACGATTTGTGGGCGCTGGAGATCGTGGCGGTAGTGTTTAGCGCCGCTGCAAAATGTCTGGTCAATTTCGCGAGCGGCGCAAACATCGCCGCGCCCGGACGCTAGTTGCTTTGCGCCCCGTTAACGCCCTCTTAGGGTGCTAACGGGAGGCGCTAATCAACCGAATTTTTCCCCCATGTTTTAACGGGGCTAAAAATAAACTTACCTTATTGGACAGGGTTTTTAATGTATAAATGAGTGATAACATTTTATTTTTCTGTTTTTTAAAACTCTTATGCTGGTAAAAGCAGGCCTTATGTCAAGAAGATTCTTGTCAGATCGCAAGTTCTGGGTTTTAGCACATGCGCTTGGCATGCCTAAACCCGGAACGTACGCACCTGTGGGGGTCGCAAAATACAACCCAATGGATTGGCTACAATGTGCTTTGTGACATCCTGAGAACACAAAGCCACGATACAAATTCTGGCCTCTTCAGCACACCCAATTTTCATTGCTCCACTATTGGTGGCCGTGGTTTCAGCTGCCTTGGCCATAAGTTCTGGAATTCCCTCCCAAAATCCCTCCACCTCTGTATCTCTCTCCTCTCCTATCTCTTTGGTCACTTGTCCTAATATCTCCTTGTGTGGCTCCGTGTCAAAAAATACTTGATAACGCTCCTGTGAAGCACCTTGGGAGGTTTTACTACATTAAAGGTGCTATATAAATGCAAGTTGTTGTTGATTACTTGATAGATTAACTGCTGCGCGCATATATTTTATAGTCAGGAACAAAAACATGTCAAAGAAACATTTAACCAAGTACACAAGTCTGCTGGGTTGAATGTTTCAAGCTGCCAAAATAGTTTATTAAAATATAAACCTCTGCATTCCTGACATGCTCAGGAATTTCTATAACAAAATCAAATGCTTTGCATATGCAGCCAAATCTCTCCATGTAGACAAATTAAATTGTCATGAATCAATCAAAACACAAAAAGGTTTACACACAAGATTGTTTTACTACGTGTCGGAAAGTCTTCCGTTCACTTGTGCACCACCTAAGCAGCTTTGTGACCAGGCATTTTGTTTTGGGGGATTTTAAATACTTTTGTATACAGATAATTGAGGGACAAGTAGGAGCAAGCAGCACAAGGAAAACCGCATTCCTCTTTGGTTGCTTACATGGATCCTTTTCCAAACTATGAAGAATCCCAATTGCACAATACAGTTGAATGCACCCAAACATCAGACCCGCTTTTATCTCAAAGCAGCTGCAGTGCTGCAGTGCTTGCTTCTAAAAATTTCATTTTAATCCTCATTGTCACATTTTATTCTGCCCATCTTCTGGTGCTTCAACAGCGCAGGAGGTGAACCAAGTCCCATTAAAACCATTCTGCTGGCCGCCACTAGGAGGCATGCAAGAATATTAAGAGCTGACGAACCTCACTCAGTTTTAAAATCCTGTCTTAAAGTGAATACGTTACCTCAGCTCAACACCCACCCCCCCGCCCCCAGATTCAGCAGCCAGACGCCCTAACCCCTCACCCCTCCAGACACAGCACCATTTTTTTTTACAGCTTTTACATTTTTCTTTAAATCTTCTGTGCCATCGCCTTCTTCTCTGAAGCCTGCAAAAATTATTTTATCGAAAACCTTTATTTTCCTCTTAATTAATTGCCCTGAAATACGCAGTTTAATTGGATAGCTGCTGGCCAATTGCACACAGTTATTGTTACTGTTGCAATTTCATGAGCCGTGAAAAATAGCTGGTAATTCACCTACATGTCATACAAGGAGATGTGTGAAAGCTGTTGGCAGCTAAGGTGTCTCGCAACCCACATGCACCAGTCAGTCAGTGAAATCGGGACGCAGATAATCTGTCATTTCAATTGAGAACATTTCGGTAATAGTTTTATACTACCACTGCATAAGTGTTTCGTGGGTGTATTAATTTAACAACGTGCTGAGAAAACATAGCCAGGCACTGGTCCAGGATAGCTGCTGGCACAGTACAGATTCTAACCAGAGAGGTGCGAAGATGTTAGCACAAGGCTAGCAATTCTAAGTATCCTTTACAAAACTGAATTATGCAGCTCCATGTCATTTTATATGGCATATTATTTCATTAGTACAGCATTTGATGACTACGTAATCGGATTACTTGACCATTTGCACTGGGAATTTATGTTTTATATTTAGTGGGCTCTTGTTATTAGAGATAACGTATGGTGCCAAATGGTTTCCCTGACAAAATTTCCATTTTGAGTCAAAGAGCTCAAATGTCTGTAAAAAGTAACCCAAAGAAGGATTAATTTTAAGTTTGACTGTATGTGACATTTGGCTGGCAGGGAAATCCAATCAATTTTGTTTGGGGTGGGGGGGCGGGGGGGGGGAGGGCTGTCCTTTAAAAGTGACTTAAACCAATCACATAGACATCTAATAAGCCAACCCCATTATAACACTGACGTATTGCGATTTTTGACGTAAGGTGTGTTGTCCAAGGTGCTCCTTCCAAAAAAGAACACTTTCTGTAAAATGTTTCTAATCATCACAAACTTTTTTTATTACTCCACCAAACAGGAGTTAACTTTATAAATGAATTTGTCATGTAAAACAAAATTATTCTGTTCTAATTTATTCCTGATTTACTTTGTATGTGTGAAGCAATTCCTCTTATACTGTACTATGTGCCAATCTGGTAATAAACAGAAGGAAGGTTTGTCCATGTTCAGTGACAGACAGACACATGCTCATTGAAAGTGATTACTGCATGAATGTAAGGAAAATTTAAAGACTGAAAAAACAGAATCCTAGTTATCACTCCCATTTTCTCATCTCTAGCAGGGACTAATTCATGTTGGAGTACAATTGTAGAAGTGCCAACCGCTATCCACTGCCTCACACAAGTGCCCATTTCTTGAAAAAAAATGGCCCGGGACTCACGGCCAGCATTTTGGTGAGGGCCATAGCGCTGCCGTTAGCAGCGCTGGCCCTAGAAATGCAAATCAGCAGAGCGTGACATCATGCCAACTTGATGCCATGCTCTGCAAACTTTGACCTTTGTGCTGAGGTCCTAAGCTTGCTCAGAAAAGCAAGCATGCAGCAGACCTACAGAGATGCTGTTAGCACTACTTAAAAGGACACACTTATCTTTCAGGTAAGTTTGGATTTAAGCTTTTGGACTGGATTTTTAAATATTTTATTGATGTAGTGGCTTAGTGCAATCGAAGTTCAAAGTTTTTGAAGTGTGCAGGGGGTGCAGGGACTGCTGCTGGATGCTTGCAAGGCCTTGGGCAGTAAAGGAACGCCTCTGAGAAGACAGAAAATGCTGGAAATACTCAGTAGGTCTGGCAACATCTGTGGATAGAGAAACAGAGTTAACATGTCAGGTCGAGAAGCTGCCTCGCCTGCAGAGCATTTCCAGCATTTTCTGTTTTTATTTCAGAGTTACAGCATCTGCTCGCAGAGAGAAGAGGAAGACGCAGAAAAGGAAGACGCAGAAGATGAAGAAGCAAAAGAAGAAGCAGCAGAAGAGGAAGTTGCAGAAGAGGAAGTTGCAGAAGAGGAAGACGCAGAAGAGGAGGAAGCAGAAAGAAGGATGCAACCCAGACAGCCCCTTTCTGGCCGGGTTATCCGGGATGGGATCATCTGCCTGCGGTACCAGTGATCACAACCCCAATTCCCCTTTCAACATTTGTCTCACACCTTACCTTCCATCTGTTACTGACCATCACAGTGTCCTCTTGGCCACGATGCTGGCATAAAAGCCACCACAAAGCAAACTTTCCAGTTGAACTTTATACATCTATCCATCCAATATGACATCAAGAAATCAACTAATCACCCTTATGCATTTCCTTAATGACTGTCTTGTGTGTGCCTTTGCCTATCCTAGTGCTGTTACACAATGCTACAGTATGGCTGGTGACTTTCACTGGGGAACACCCCAAGTGGCCTTGCAGGGTGACCTTGAGGAGCTGGTGACTGGGAGTGTCAAATTGATTGACAGTGTTTCTTCTTCTTCTTCTTCTACTTCTTCCTCTTCTTCACTCTCCTGTCGCTTTTCTTGGTCAATAACTGGCTGGGCAGGCTGCATTTCTTGGGTGTATGGAATGAGGAAGGCACAAGTGTGGAGTTGTGGTGTGGGGAAGGCGAGAAAGCAAGAGGTGCATGCGAGAAGGAGGGTTACATTTGAGCTTACCAGCATCTTGCATCCTTTCAGCCCTGCTGCTGGTCAGCACCGTCTCCTCCAAGGGGGTGAGCTGAAACTAGGAATGGGGGGTGTGCCTCGTGTTTGTTAGAGATTGTTGGCAGGTGAGTGATGGGGAAGGCAGGATCATGCAATGAACAGTGTGCGAGGCTTGTGGTGTAGTTGGTAGGAGACTACTTTTGAAGATGCATTCACTGACCTTGACCACTGGTCTGAGGTCATGCAGCTTCTTTGGGCACTGGAGCAAGGTTGTGGTGGTGACAGGGCTGGCAATGACTGCCTCGGTGATCTGGTCCCACATTGTTCTTTCTGGAGGGCCTCCTGGCCCCCTGTGGATAGAGGACCTCTCTTGTAGTGTTGACCCCCTGCACAAAGCTGGAGTGCTGCGTGCGAGACCCTGGGTGTCCCTTCCCTGGCTTGCTGAGCCATTTGTGTTTGTGCTGAAGTACTTTTCCCATTTCTTTAGGTGCGGAAGGCAATTCAGCTTTAAGAGCTGAAGACTGCCATTTGGAAATTCTTTTTAATGTTCTGTTTTCAGAAGGCAGTTGAGCTCTAAGGGCTAAAACCTGCCTATTTTTTAATGGTTTTTATTTTTTTCATTTTAGAGGGCAGTTCCCCTTTAAGGGACTGACACTGCTTTAAGACAATGCTGTTCTTGCTTCAGGGACACTATGGCTTCACTAAATTGGACCTCCTGCTCTGAGTAATGCCAGAAAACCAGTCTTGCAATGTAAGGTTAGCGCTGTGCTAATTTAAATTAGCAGGTGTGGCAAAACCACTAAGAGACTCTTACAGTGACTTACATAATTGTCTGTAACCAATGTTATTACCTTTCAAGTTGGCTCTGGTTAAACAGAGCTAGATCGACAACATCGCGATCTGACGTGATGACGTCATCACGTGGGTCACGTGATGTCCCCTTCAGCGGGAAACGTGATGACGTGATGACGTCAGAGGTAGAGGGCGGGGCCAGCCAGTCCTCGTGTGGATTGAAAGAGAAAAGACCTGTTTTGAGCTTCTCCTGTAGTTTCTTGTTTTGTAAAGTTCTTAGACAATAAATTCAGTTTGTTAATTTCCAGTAAGTTATAGATTCTTTGTTAGGAGTGCAGAGACTCCTACATTGGTGACTCCGATTCCTCGTGATCGTTTTTCGCGGTGAACGCCGAACACAGGCCAGTGATGGAGGCCAATGCAGTGGCCTTGAAGCTCCCCCAATTCTGGGAACAACAGGCAGCCTCTTGGTTTGTGCAAGCCGAGGTGCAATTTGAGCTCCGCAACATCGTTCAGGATCAGACCAGATATATCCACGTGGTCTCCGCCCTCGAGAGCTCGACGGCGTCGAGAATCATCAGCCTGCTGGAGAGTCCTCCGACTGCTGACAAGTATGTCGCCATCAAGACATGATTGCTGCAGGTATTTGGTCTCACCAAAGCGGAGCGTGCTCGCCGTTTACTGGCTCTACCAGGGTTAGGAGATTCCAAACCCTCGGAAATGATGAGTCATATGCTGACTCTCCTGGGGTCCGAGCCCCAGTGCTTTCTGTTTCGCGAACTGTTCCTTACTCAACTTCCTGAGCAAGTACAGGCGTCCCTCGCCCGAGCAGAAACCGCAGACTGCGTCGCGCTCGCCGAAGAGGCGGATAAGATTTACGCGGTCCGGCAACAATACTGCGCCCTCGCGCAATGCCCCGCCATGAAGAGCCCGGCCCCGGCTCCGACAAAGGCGCCTCCGACGACCGGGTTCTGCTACTACCATGCCTGTTTCGGCCCGAAGGCCCGCTGCTGCCGTTCGCCGTGCAGTTTCGTTACCAGACCGTCGAATAGACCGCCGCGAGTCAAGCACGCCGGTCCTGGTACTCCCCCCGCGGCTGCGATGGCGATCGGTGCTTCCGGGAATTTCGGAGTCGGTCCAACAGACTTGTCCGACCTCCTCAGCGATTGACTTTTCGTTAAAGACAATTCTGGGGGGGCGTATGTGGCAAAACCACTAAGAGACTCTTACAGTGACTTACATAATTGTCTGCAACCAATGTTATTACCTTTCAAGTTGGCTCTGGTTAAACAGAGCTAGATCGACAACATCGCGATCTGACACGATGACGTCATCACGTGGGTCACGTGACATCCCCTTCGGCGGGAAACATCATGACGTCATGACGTCAGAGTTAGAAGGCGGGGCCAGCCAGTCCTCGTGTGGATTGAAAGAGAAAAGACCTGTTTTGAGCTTCTCCTGTAGTTTCTTGTTTTGTAAAGTTCTTAGACAATAAATTCAGTTTGTTAACTTCCAGTAAGTTATAGATTCTTTGTTAGGAGTGCAGAGACTCCTACACAGGCAGCAATACCGGTGCTGCATGCGTTATTTATTTGGGTGGCCATTAACTGTGACACCAGCAGGTTTTTGGCACACTGGAATTTCTGGGCCCTAAAGTCTAAACCAGGAAGTAGAAATCAGAATATTTAATTAAATGTAAAATCATGTACAGAAAGCAAAATAAAGAGAGGGAAAGAAAGATAGAATTCAGAGAGAGAGAGAGAGAGAGACAGAAAAGAGACAGAAAGAAAAAGTAAACAAAAAAAGTTATTTTAATTTTAATTTTTTTTAAAATCTCCAACAAACTAAATTCTGAAGGAATGAGACTCCACACTTGTAAAAAAGTTAATTTTCAGTGCCAGAGAGGTTGTTCGGCAGTAATTAAAACTTATCACACCTGAATGCACAGCCCTAACCTTTTCTGGCGTGTTTAGTGGGTAAGTACAGAAACTTCACGCCCTTCATGTGTTTGAATGCTGAATCTAATGGTAAGGTGTAGCGCAGCTCATGGAGGAGCAGGGCAAATCGGACAGCAACTTCCTGATTTCTGCGTTTAACTGAGCGCATTCAGATGCCGGAAGTTGCTGTCTGATTTACTCCTTAACAACTTTAAACGCCGATAGCCCCACCGTTATTCCTATCACAAATCCAGGCCATTGTCTCTGCCTCAATAGCCACTTGTAAAGCCTACGGCCTAGAAATTCAGTTGCGTTAGCGCCCACTTATTGGCTATAAAGTGGTTTGCGCCTGAAGTTTCTTATCGCCCGAAATTAAGTTGGGTCCTAACATCGGCGTTAGCCGGTAGCGCTGCGCCGGCACCGATGACGTCATCGGTGTGCGCAGCGCCCCGGTTACAACGCGATTCCGCTCCGAAGCCAACTTCAGTTGCGGCCGCCTCGCCCGCAGCGGCCGCAAACAACGTTTTGAAAACGGTGCCTTGCAGCTCCGAAAGGCCGGCGCATAAAGGTGGAGGGGCGGCCGGCCGCTTTCCCGGCGGCCGCATGGCCGCACCTCCCTCCCCGGACTCCTGCACCACCCCCCCGCTGCATTGCTGTCTGACTCCCGCGAGCCCGGCACTTCTCCGTGGTGCCGGGCTCATTTGCCGGGAGAATCCAACGGCGATCTCACGGCTGCAGGCAGCTCCTCCTTAAGAGAAGGAGGAGGCCTGCAGTACTCCAGCCTGCCGCACCGCATCGGGTGGCGCAGCGGCAGCTGGACGGCTGAAATAGACGTTCATCGCCCCAATCGAGGCGGCCAAACCCTGCAGTAGCACCCGCCTCCGTCTTCGCCCGTGGCAACTGAATTTCAGGCGGGCGCTGCGGGAATCCGGGCGAGCGCTAAATTTCGGGCACTGAAGACCTGGCGGGGCCTTACAGAATTTCTAGGCCTACATGTTCTAATAACCTCTGCATGAAAAATAATTCTTCTGACTTCCCCTTTCGTTCTTCCAGTGACAATCCTGAGTGTATAACCCCTTGTTACCAATTTGCCAACCAATGGAAACAAGCTTGTACTGTTTACCCTCTCAAAACTGTTCATAACCTTGAAAACCTTACCCATAATTTGGAGAATGTACATGTTCTATTGCATGGCACACTTGCTATTGTGTCATGGTCAAAGAGATATTTGTGCACAGAACACACTGACATTGATGAAGTAGCATGAGGCACAGCTGCCTGAAAAGTAATTGATGAGCTAATTCCCTGAAGGTAGACAAGAAGATAATATGCAAATATTTTGCCTTTGTGCCAGGGGGTGTGAACATGTCTGTATTGATGTTAACAAGTTGTCTCTTTTAAGGTGGTGAAGTCACTGTTACACCTTATAACTTGCCCACTGTTTGTCTGTGGGTTAACAGTCTTAATGAATAAATGTGTATTATATTCTGCAATGAGTTTCCTGAGAAAAGGCACCAGCAGGTTATTATTGGGACGAGGATCCCAGCCCTGGTCCTTAAATGTAATCAAGTTAACTTTTATAACAAATCTTTGGGGGGAAAACATGTCAATTTAAACTGTGGCTAATATGCAAAGACTCATGGCTTCAAGCGCTCTGTATAACTTGTTCCTAAAAAGTGTCTAAATGGAGATGATTGGTATAAAACTTGTCAGTTAAAGTGGAGGATTTCCCTTTCATTCCCCATTTGAGACAAAAGAGTTTGGTCTAGAAATTGGCCCACTTACCGCCACGAGTCACCCCCATCTAAAAATGGCGGCCACCACTCTAGCGCACTTCTGTGACATGTGACTCAGTGGCCGCCATTTTGGTGAGGCACGGGCCCAGGAAATGTAAATTAAGAGAGGGTATGTCAGACGGCATGCAACGCTGATTTAACATCCCCTCAGCGAACTTGGACCTTAACACTGCTAATTTGAATTATTTAACCTAAGGGGTGCGACTGCCTCCTGGAACACAGCGTCCAGGTAACCCTCCCCCTCCCTGATGTATCGCAGTGTTTGAAGCTCGGACTCCAGCTCATCAACATGGAGCCGAAGTTCCTCGAGCAACCAACACTTACTGCAGATCTGGTCGCTGTTGATCACACTGGTGTCCACCAGCTCCCACATGCAACAGCTGCAACACATTGCCTGCCCTGCCATCTCTATAATATTTTATTTAATTAATTAGATTTTCAAGTTTTGAAGTATCAATTATCCATGTTTAGTTTTTAATCCCGGCTCTTAATTTAAACCAATGCCCAAGTTTAGAAAAAAGCGAGAAATACTCACCAGTTCGCTGCTTTCCTGTGATGTCACACTTTGACTTACCTGCCCTCCTCCCCCATGCCCCCGCCCCAGGTCGGTACACGCAGCTCCCGGCTAGCTCCTTTTATCCCCGCTGGAGTCGCTCCTCAGATCCCGCTCTCGCCGCTGGTCTCGGGCCTTGGGCGCTGCTCCTTTTATCCCCACTGGCGTCGCTCCTCAGATCCCGCTCTCGCCGCTGGTCTCGGGCCTCGGGCGCTGCTCCTTTTATCCCCGCTGGAGTCGCTCCTCAGATCCCGCTCTCGCCGCTGGTCTCGGGCCTCGGGCGTTGCTCCTTTTATCCCCGCTGGAGTCGCTCCTCAGATCCCGCTCTCGCCGCTGGTCTCGGGCCTTGGGCGCTGCTCCTTTTATCCCCGCTGGAGTCGCTCCTCAGATCCCACTCTCGCCGCTGGTCTCGGGCCTCGGGCGCTGCTCCTTTTATCCCCACTGGAGTCGCTCCTCAGATCCCGCTCTCGCCGCTGGTCTTGGGCCTTGTGCCTCGGGCCTCGGGCGCTGCTCCTTTTATCCCCGCTGGTGTCGCTCCTCAGATCCCGCTCTCGCCGCTGGTCTCGGGCCTTGGGCGCTGCTCCTTTTATCCCCGCTGGAGTCGCTCCTCAGATCCCGCTCTTGTCGCTGGTCTCGGGCCTCGGGCGCTGCTCCTTTTATCCCCGCTGGAGTCGCTCCTCAGATTCCGCTCTCGCTGCTGGTCTCGGGCCTCGGGCCTCGGGCGCTGCTCCTTTTATCCCCGCTGAAGTCGCTCCTCAGATCCCGCTCTCACCGCTGGTCTCGGGCCTCGGGCGCTGCTCCTTTTTTCCCGCTGGAGTCGCGCCTCAGATCCCGCTCTTGCCGCTGGTCTCGGGCCTCGGGCTCTGCTCCTTTTATCCCCGCTGGAGTTGCTCCTCAGATCCCGCTCTCGCCACTGGTCTCGGGTCTAGGGCGCTGCTCCTTTTATCCCCGCTGGAGTCGCTCCTCAGATCCCGCTCTCGCCGCTGGTCTCGGGCCTCGGGCGCTGCTCCTTTTTTCCCGCTGGAGTCGCGCCTCAGATCCCGCTCTTGCCGCTGGTCTCGGGCCTCGGGCTCTGCTCCTTTTATCCCCGCTGGAGTCGCTCCTCAGATCCCGCTCTCGCCGCTGGTCTCGGGCCTCGGGCGCTGCTCCTTTTTTCCCGCTGGAGTCGCTCCTCAGATCCCGCTCTCGCCACTGGTCTCGGGTCTCGGGCACTGCTCCTTTTATCCCCGCTGGAGTCGCTCCTCAGATCCCGCTCTCGCCGCTGGTCTCGGGTCTTGGGCCTCGGGCGCTGCTCCTTTTATCCCCACTGGTGTCGCTCCTCAGATCCCGCTCTCGCCGCTGGTCTCGGGCCTCGGGCGCTGCTCCTTTTATCCCCGCTGGAGTCGCTCCTCAGATTCCGCTCTCGCTGCTGGTCTCGGGCCTCGGGCCTCGGGCGCTGCTCCTTTTATCCCCGCTGAAGTCGCTCCTCAGATCCCGCTCTCACCGCTGGTCTCGGGCCTCGGGCGCTGCTCCTTTTTTCCCGCTGGAGTCGCTCCTCAGATCCCGCTCTCCCCGCTGGTCTCGGGCCTCGGGCACTGCTCCTTTTATCCCCGCTGGAGTCGCTCCTCAGATCCCGCTCTCGCCGCTGGTCTCGGGCCTCGGGCGCTGCTCCTTTTTTCCTGCTGGAGTCACTCCTCAGATCCCGCTCTCACCACTGGTCTCGGGTCTCGGGCGCTGCTCCTTTTATCCCCGCTGGAGTCGCTCCTCAGATCCCGCTCTCGCCGCTGGTCTCGGGTCTTGGGCCTCGGGCGCTGCTCCTTTTATCCCCACTGGTGTCGCTCCTCAGATCCCGCTCTCGCCGCTGGTCTCGGGCCTCGGGCGCTGCTCCTTTTATCCCCGCTGGAGTCGCTCCTCAGATCCCGCTCTCGCCGCTGGTCTCGGGCCTTGGGCCTCGGGCCTCGGGCGCTGCTCCTTTTATCCCCGCTGGTGTCGCTCCTCAGATCCCACTCTCGCCGCTGGTCTCGGGCCTCGGGTCTTGGGCCTCGGGCGCTGCTCCTTTTATCCCCACTGGTGTCGCTCCTCAGATCCCGCTCTCGCCGCTGGTCTCGGGCCTCGGGCGCTGCTCCTTTTATCCCCGCTGGAGTCGCTCCTCAGATCCCGCTCTCGCCGCTGGTCTCGGGCCTCGGGCGCTGCTCCTTTTATCCCCGCTGGAATCGCTCCTCAGATCCCACTCTCGCCGCTGGTCTCGGGTCTTGGGCCTCGGGCGCTGCTCCTTTTATCCCCACTGGTGTCGCTCCTCAGATCCCGCTCTCGCCGCTGGTCTCGGGCCTCGGGCGCTGCTCCTTTTATCCCCGCTGGAGTCGCTCCTCAGATCCCACTCTCACCGCTGGTCTCGGGTCTCGGGCCTCGGGCGCTGCTCCTTTTATCCCCGCTGGAATCGCTCCTCAGATCCCACTCTCGCCGCTGGTCTCGGGTCTTGGGCCTCGGGCGCTGCTCCTTTTATCCCCGCTGGAGTCGCTCCTCAGATCCCACTCTCGCCGCTGGTCTCGGGTCTTGGGCCTCGGGCGCTGCTCCTTTTATCCCCGCTGGAGTCGCTCCTCAGATCCCGCTCTCGCCACTGGTCTCGGGCCTCGGGCGCTGCTCCTTTTATCCCCGCTGGAGTCGCTCCTCAGATCCCACTCTCACCGCTGGTCTCGGGTCTCGGGTCTCAGGCGCTGCTCCTTTTATCCCCGCTGGTGTCGCTCCTCAGATCCCGCTCTCGCCGCTGGTCTCGGGCCTCAGGTCTCAGGCGCTGCTCCTTTTATCGCCGCTGGAGTCGCTCCTCAGATCCCGCTCTCACCGCTGGTCAGCAAAGATGGGAAGTGATAGGTGAGCAGGACTTAATGCAGGATAGGATACTGGCAACAGAGTTTTGGATAAGCAGTACTTTATGAAAAGTGAAGGAAGGGAGGCTGCCAAAAAGAATATTGGGCCACACCCTTAAATCATTTGGAACAACTTCCAGGTGATCTCAACATTAAGTACCATGCTTCATCTGCAGTTTTCATAACATTTAAAATTTCTTCTTTCACAATTCTGGCATGAAATTAATGCTCATTTCACTAAATAAAATCCGTAGTGCACACCAGATCTTCTCAAGAACATGGTAAGAATTTTACAGCTGGCTGTTCCAGTCTCTCTACCCACTTCTTTCCCCCACCTATGAGTCTACTAGTAATTCAAATGCACTTATATTTTCCATTTTAAAGTTTGAAACTAGTTTAGACTTGCTAAAGTTAATTTGAATACAATTATGGGTTGGATCTCAAACAAGCGTGCTGAGCTTGAATAAAGGAGACTATGAAGGTATGAGAGTGGAATTGATTAGAGTGGACTGGGAAAATAGATTAAAGGGTAAGATGGTACATGATCAGTGGTGTACATTTAAGGAGTTATTTTACAACTTCCAAAAAATATATATTCCACTGAGGAAAAAAGGGTGTAAAATAAAAGATAGCCATCCGTGGCTAAGTAAAGTAATTAAGGATAGTATCCGACTAAAAACAAGGGCATATAAGGTAGCCAAATCTAGTGGGAGGATAGAAGATTGGGAAGTCTTTAAAAGACAGCAAAAAATAACGAAAAGATTGATTAAGAAAGGGAAGATAGATTATGAAAGTAAATTAGCAAAAAATATAAAAACAGATAGCAAAAGTTTCTATAGTTATATAAAAAGAAAAAGGGTGGCTAAAGTAAATGTTGATCCCTTAGAGGATGAGACCGGGAAATTAATGGTGGGAAACATGGAGATGGCAAAAATGCTGAACAAATATTTTGTATCAGTCTTTACGGTAGAGGACACTAAGAATATCCCAACACTGGACAAACAGGGGGCTCTAGGGGGGGAGGAACTAAATACGATTAAAATCACTAAGGAAGTGGTACTTGGTAAAATAATGGGACTCAAGGCAGATAAATCCCCTGGACCCGATGGCTTACATCCTAGGGTCTTGAGGGAAGTGGCATTAGGGATTGTGGATGCATTGGTAATAATTTTCCAAAACTCCCTGGACTCAGCAAAGGTTCCGGCAGATTGGAAAACTGTTAATGTAACACCCTTATTTAAAAAGGGTAGTAGGCAGAAGGCTGGAAACTATAGACCTGTTAGCCTAACATCTGTGGTTGGTAAAATGTTAGAGTCCATTATTAAGGAGACAGTAACGGAACATTTGCATAAACATAATTTAATAGGACAAACTCAGCATGGTTTCATGAAGGGAAGTCATGTTTGACAAATTTGCTTGAGTTCTTTGAGGAAGTAACATACAGGGTGGATAAAGAGGAACCAGTGGACGTAGTGTATTTAGACTTCCAAAAGGCATTTGACAAGGTGCCACACAAAAGATTATTGCTCAAGATAAAAAATCACGGGATTGTGGGTAATATTCTGGCATGGGTGGAGGATTGGCTCTCTAACAGAAAGCAGAGAGTTGGGATAAATGGTTCATTCTCAGACTGGCAATCAGTAACTAGTGGTGTTCCGCAGGGGTCAGTGCTGGGTCCCCAACTCTTTACAATCTATATTAACGATTTGGAGGAGGGGACCGAGTATAACATATCAAAGTTTGCAGATGATACAAAGATGGGAGGGAAAGTAGTGAGTGAGGCGGACATAAAAAACCTGCAAAGGGACATAGACAGACTAAGTAAGTGGGCAGAGATTTGGCAGATGGAATACAATACTGGAAAGTGTGAGGTTATGCACTTTGGCAGGAAAAATCATAGAGCAAGTTATTATCTTAATGGCAAGAAACTGGAAAGTACTGTAGTACAAAGGGATCTGGGGGTCCTGGTGCACGAAACTCAAAAAGTTAGTATGCAGGTGCAGCAAGTGATCAAGAAGGCCAATGGAATGTTGGCTTTTATTGCTAGGGGGATAGAATATAAAAACAGGGAGGTATTGCTGCAGTTGTACAAGGTATTGGTGAGACCGCACCTGGAATACTGCATACAGTTTTGGTGTCCGTACTTAAGAAAAGACATACTTGCTCTCGAGTCAGTACAAAGAAGGTTCACTCGGTTAATCCCGGGGATGAGGGGGTGGTCATATGAGGAGAGGTTGAGTAGATTTGGACTCTACTCATTGGAGTTCAGAAGAATGAGAGGTGATCTTATTAAAACATATAAGATTGTGAAGGGGCTTGATTGGGTGGATGCGGTGAGGATGTTCCCAATGATGGGTGAAACTAGAACTAGGGGGCATAATCTTAGAATAAGGGGCTGCTCTTTCAAAACTGAGATGAGGAGAAACTTCTTCACTCAGAGGGTGGTAGGTTTGTGGAATTTGCTGCCCCAGAAAGCTGTGGAAGCTACATCATTAAATAAATTTAAAACCGAAATAGATAGTTTCCTAGAAGTAAAGGGAATTAAGGTTTACGGGGAGCGGGCAGGAAATTGGACATGAGTCTAGGTTCGGAATGGTCATGGCCCTGTGGGTAGTGGAGTGGGCCCAGGGGCCATGTAGCCTGGTTCTGCTCCTGCTTCTTGTGTTCTAATTCTGTGTTAGATTTCAGGAGACGGTTTTATTCCTGTTCCTGGCTGGGGTGGAGATTGCCTTTACAGAAGGTAAGTACTGTAGAAAATATAGGGACAGAGTGATCTCCTGGACGAGTTTCGATCGCCTAGATGGGTCGGAGAGGAATTTCCCAGATTTTTTCTCCCAAATTGGCCATTGGGTTTTTTATCTGGTTTTTCGCCTCTCCCGGGAGATCATATGGGTTCAGGTGGATGGAGAGTGATAGAAGATTTGAGGTTAGGATCAGATCAGCCATGATCTTATTGAATGGTGGAGCAGGCTCGAGGGGCCGATTGGCCTACTCCTGCTCCTATTTCTTATGTTCTTATGAATCAACTGGACACCCACTAACAAGCCTGGTAATTATTATTTCCTTCTCTGCCGGTTCAAGTGCATGTCAGTGATGCTTCTTTTTTCCTCCATCTCATGCCTGCACTGATGCTCCATTTCCTCTTCCGTTTGTTTTTATTGTTGTAACTTCTCTTCAGCCATGTGCTGGAGTTGCACCTCTTTGTGTCAGTGTTGTGCCTCCTCATGCTGGTGCTGTGCTCCTTTGCACTGATGTTATGCCTCCTTGTGCCAGCCTCGTACCTCCTTGTGCCAGCATTGTGCCTCCTTGTGCCAGCCTCGTGACTCCTTGTGCCAGCCTCGTGACTCCTTGTGCCAGCATTGTGCCTCCTTGTGCCAGCCTTGTGACTCCTTGTGCCAGCATTGTGCCTCCTTGTGCCAGCCTCGTGACTCCTTGTGCCAGCCTCGTGACTCCTTGTGCCAGCCTCGTGACTCCTTGTGCCAGCCTCGCACCTCCTTGTGCCAGCCTCGTGTCTCCTTGTGCCAGCCTCGTGCCTCCTTATGCCAGCATTGTGCCTCCTTGTGCCAGCCTCGTGTCTCCTTGTGTCAGCCTCGTGTCTCCATGTGCCAGCCTCGTGCCTCCTTGTGCCAGCCTCATGCCTCCTTGTGCCTTCTTGTGCCAGCCTCGTGTCTCCTTGTGCCAGCCTCATGTCCCCATGTGCCAGCCTCATGCCTCCTTATGCCAACATTGTGCCTCCTTATGCCAGCATTGTGCCTCCTTGTGCAAAATCCTGCTTCCTTGGGCCAGCATTGTGCCTGATTGTGCTTGTGCTACACGTCCTGATGCCATTCTGTTTCTTTCACCCTCGTATCTATAACTTTCCATTTCCTCCTGTAATGCCAGTCTATGTGTTTCAGCTTCATGCTGATGTTGGCTGTAAAATGAGCTGTTTCCAAGTCTGTGCCTGTGTATTTTTGAGGTTTTGTGCTGAAAGTAACTGTTTTTATCTTTGATAATTTGCACTTGAAACAGTTGGTTCGCTATGCAAGTGATACTTATCCTGCTTTTGCTGCCCCCCAATTCTTGTGAGCTAGGTGCTTTCCCAACAGTTTTATCTTGTGTCCCGCTATGAACTGAAGTTACACTCTGATATGTGCCATGTATGTTTAGCTGCTCAAGTTTTATCACTTGCCTAAGTTGTGGTGTATGCTTTACTGGACATCACACAGATGCCCACCATGTTTTTCTGTCTCTTCCAAAAGACTGCACAGACAGATCAAGGTGTCCAGGATAACTCTATCCAACAGATTTTATTCATTAACCTGCAGGAGCGAAATGATACAACAATTAGCACAGCACTCAAAGGCAATAAAGTTGGAATTAATGCATTAGAGGTTAAAGTACTTATTTTTTTCAAATATATTTCTTGCAGAGCCTTGATTTCTCAATGTAAACAAAAGAATTTGGAGATGGTTCAGTAAGACTGACCATATTGATTTTAGAGACTTGGGGCGTTAAAGTTGTAAGGAATGTGAAATCAGGACTTTTTCACACACAAGTTAATGGAAATTTGGAACTCTCTTCGCTAAAAGACTGTGGATGCTGGGTCGATTTTGGAATTCAAAACTGAGATCGATAGATTTTTGTTCGATAATGGTATCAAGGGATATGGAGCTAAGGCAGGTAAATGGAGTTGAGGTACAGATCAGCCATGATCTCATTGAATGGCAGAAGGGCCTACTCTTGTTCCTATGAGAGGCTCACAGTTGAAATTGTATTATTTGGAGAAAAGACATTTCAAAGAAGGCTTGTTTCAGATCTTTGGAAGGCATAGATATTAACAATGGAAGCAGTTTGTTTGACTCAGACCAGTATCCAGAGCTAGAACATATAGGCATAAAATTGACAAGACTCTCCAGTGCATGAGAATTCCCCTCCCCTCCCAAAAGTGCACATCGAGAACAAAGTCAATTAACCCCTTGAATAAAGAGTTGGACAAATATCTGGTGTGAATTTGCTCTGTTTTTTAAGGTTTTTTTGTGTTGTTGGCAGTTTATCAATACACATTTATCATATTCTTGCCATGTGATAACAAGCGTGATGTGTCACCCAAAACAATGATGCCCTAGTTAGAGGTTAATTGAGAACTAATCTGCAGATGATTATTGGAAAAAGTCTGTTCGATATATTACCGTATCAATGGATTATATCTTTTAATATTGTGGCAGATACTTTGTAGATGCATGGAAACTACAAGATTCTTTTACATTCTTTGCATTTATTGTAACAAGAAACAATAAGAAATAATTGATAAGAAAATATTTCCATTCTAAAAGATGATACAGTCTGTCCACTTCTCTTAATTGTGTGTCTAATATGGCATTTGTATTAGGCTGTCAAATATGACACTCCTCAAACGGAGCTAGGGATAAGGAGGAAATTATAGGCCTGTTCATCTTCCTGCTAAAGTCCATAATATGGCATGAAATTACTGAGATTTGGAAAAACATGAGTTAATCAGGATCAGTCAGCACAGATTTCTAAAAGGCAGGTCATACTAGAACGCACTTAAAGAATTCTTTGAAGAAATAAGAGAGAGAATAAAAAAAGGAAATGCAATGAATATGGATGTTCAAAAAACACATGATAAACCCGTGACAAAGATAAGGGCATGGGAATTAAGGAGAAAGTTACCACTTGGATAGAGAGGTTTTTGAAGGGCAGAAAATAAAGGGTAGGGTAGAAGGAGTTTTCTCAGACTGGAAAGAAGTGCTACAGGATTCTACAACAACTTGTATTCATATAGCACCATCAATGTAGTAAAACATCCCACGGTGCTGCACAGGAGTATTATAAAACAAAAAATTTGACACCGAGCTACATAAGGAGAAATTAGGGCAGATGTCCAAAAGCTTGGTCAAAGAGGTAGGTTTTAAGGAGCAACTCAAAGGAGGAAAGAGACATATAGAAGTGAAGAGGCAGGGAATTCCAGAGCTTAGGGCCTAGGCAACAGAAGGCACAGCCACCAATGATTGAGCGATTATAATCAGGGATGCTCAAGAGGGCAGAATTAGAGGAGCGCAGATATCTTTTTGGGGGTGTGGGGGTGGGGGGGGGGCGTTGTGGGGCTGGAGGAGATTACAGAGATAGGGAGGGGTGAGGCCACGGAGGGATTTGAAAACAAGGATGAGGATTTTGAAATTGAGGCATTGCTTAACCGGGAGCCAATGTAGGTCAGTGAGCACAGGGGTGATGGGTGAAAGGGACTTGGTGCGAGTTAGGACATGGGCAGCCGAGTTTTGGATTAACTCAAGTTTATATAGGGTAGAAAGTGGGAGGCCAGCCAGGAGTGCGTTGGAATAGTCAAGTCTAGAGGTAACAAAGGCATGGATGAGGGTTTCAGCAGCGGATGAGCTGAGGCAAGGGCAGAAACAGGCGATGTTACAGAGGTGGAAATAGGCGGTCTTAGTTATGCTGCGGATAAAGGATAGGGTAGAAGGAGTTTTCTCGGACTGGAAAGATTTGCTGTTCTACAGGATTCTATGTTGGGGCCACTCTTGCTTACTATATATGCATAATAAATGACTTAACTTTAGGTACTGATGAAACAATGGCCCAGAAATTCAGGTCGGGGGCTTCCCGTGGGTGCAAGCCCCCGACCTGCACTTACCTACCGCGCCGGCCGTTGAGCCGTGGGCCCGCGTGGGATTCCGATCCTGGGCCTCCTCCAACTGCCGGCACACTGTGCTTGCGTATCCCAGGGGCGCAGTTAGTTTGATGCATCCCCTGGGATCACGTGGGCCATGGAGAGCCAATGGTAGCAGGGAATGCGTCATTCATAAGTTTGACAGGACCTGTCAAACCTATAAACACTATAAGCCCCAAAACATCACTAAATCTTCAAATAATGTTTTTTTAAATCACATTTTTAAAATAAAGTATAAATTACATGAAATAACTATTTTAAACAATAATTTAAATTTTTGAAAAAATTAATTACATTTTCTAACGGGGCTAAAAATAAACTTACCTTTCTTTAAAGTATTTAAAAATAATAAACCTGTGGAAAAAATGTTTTAATTTTAATTAATTCACCACTTACCTTGTAAAAAGCAAGCCTTGCGACTGCTTTTTACATGTCTAACTTCTGGAGACTTACCCGCCCGGGAAAAACCTGCAAAAAAAACGTAAGTTCGATGCGCACGTGCTGCCTCTCCTGCGCATGCGTTCGACTTCTGAACCCCTTCTTTCAGGGGAACGGAAGTGCCGGTTTCCCGCGCATGCGCAGTGCATGCACGAAACCGGCACTTCCATTGGGCTTACGGGTGAGTACCCCATGCGTACTCACCCGTGGAGACCCAAATTTCTGGGCCAATATCAGAATTTACCACATCTTATCCTTTCCAATATTTTTTTTTTTACACCTGCCTTTTGCTATCTTCCCTCCAGGAATCTCCCTGTCCATGTGCCAGTGGGGATGTGAACTCACAGTGAGCATGGGTCAGAGAACAGGGCTACAATATTATAGTTGTATCCCTGAATCAAGCATTCTATGAGCACATTCATCTACCGGGAGCAGGGGATTGCAGAATTACCCCTATTGTGGCAAGGATTGTGAAAGTCTGCAGGAGGAAATAAATAGACTAGTCGGATGGGTTGACAGGTGGTGAATGCGCTTCAATATAATAAAAATATAAAGTAATACATTTTGGAAGTAAGAACAGGAAAACAAAATAAATGTTAAAGTGTAATATGTTTAATGGAGTAAAGTAGAGGCATCAAATACAAAAGCAGTGATGCAATGTTTAATTTGTATAAGAACTTACTTAGTCTGTAGCTGGCATATGTGAACAGTTTATACACACGATTTATAGGAAGAATATAAAAGCAATGGAAAAAGTGCAGCATAGATTCCCTAGCATATTATCAGGGGTGTGGAATTACAGTTATGAAAGAAAGAAACAACGTGCATGTATATAGCACCTTTCATGACCTCGACACCCTAAAGTGTTTCACTTTTTGAAGTGTAGATTGTTACAAGTATTGAACTGTTCTGATGCAGGATCTACACCCGAAACATTAACCTGCTATTACTGATGGCCATATTTCCAGTATTCTCTGTTTTTAGTTGAAGAATAAAGGCTTGAGGAGGGGACATCTATTAATGTATAAAAATATCTATGAATATGCATGTGTGAGATAATTATAAACCTGGACAAATTATGATGTCACCATGTAGAACCAACTGAAGAAAAAGTTGCAAAGTTATAGATTTTTTTCACTAGGGTTGAGAAGGCTATGGGATGACCTGATAGCGGTCTTCCAGGTTATGAAGATTACAATGTGGTAAATAGTGATTAATTGGTTCTACTGGTCAGCGATATGGTAACCAGAAGGGGTAAATTTCAGATAATCACAAAACAAAATTAAAGAGGCAGTTTGAAAAAATGTCCTTCCTCACAGGAATTTGGAATTCTGTCACACATTGTTGTTGAAGCGGAGTCTATAAATTCTTTCAAAAAGCTATTGGGTAGTTGCTTGAACAAGAGGAATATTACTGGATATGAAGAATGTGTAGGGGAGTGTGATTAGACTCGGCAGCTCAGATGGAGACACACACCAGTGCTGACTCGATGAGACAATGCTGGCCATAGCTCTACATTGCCTTGTTACGTTGCTGAAATGACTCAAAATGCTTTACATAATGAAGTACTTTTGGAGTATACTGACCTACACTGTCAGCTAGTGATGCAGCATTTCTGTGCCAACAAAAGACCAAATGAGGACGAATGACAATTATTCTGACATTGAACACAAATTGATATTCTTGCCCGTTTGTTTGAACAAATTACAAACCAATTGATTCACACACGAGCACTTTCTTATCAAAATTGAAAATCAACAAGCAAACAAAACTGGCTATGAAGTAAAATATTTCTACACCTATCTGAAGACAAAAGCCTGCAGAGTTTCATGTGACCCAGGTGTATTATTTGGATTTATGTCAACAAAGAATGCACTAAATCACACTTAAACGTCAGGGTTAAGAACCTGTTAAATCTTCTACAGGGTCTACCCACATCCTAAAAAGAGAAATGGCTTGCAGCACAGATCAGGTTTTACAAACAATAGAGAAAGAAGTGCAAAGGTGTCCTGAGATTCAGTTAGCTGAAGGCATGAGATCCTAAAAGCGTGTTCAGACAGAGCAAGTCACCAGTACTGCCTGGGCTATTGCTCTAGATGCAAGAGTCGGGACAAGAAAACAAGTTTGTTGGAAGGTCAAAGTTCTTATAGTCTCCATTTGATGCGGACATACTGTAAATTTTAAATTTGGTAACATTTCTTGCCTCCAATACACGCAAATGTAAAACTGTGCCTGAATCAAAGCAATAAAAAATATGAATGCACTAATCAGAATTTTGAAAGCAATACTAAACATTACTTTATCCAGAATAACAACAGAAAATGCTGGAAAAACTCAGCAGGCCAGGCAACATCCGTGGAGAGAAAATAGAGTCAACGTTTCGGGTCAAACCCTTTGTCAAGACTGAAGGCCAGGCTGGGAGAGAACAAGAGAGAAGTGAAGAGTCATTACTTTATCCAGGTTTGTCTAAGCTGTAATTTAAAACTGTTACCATTAATACTGTCTATCATTCGAATTTTACAACCTTCAGGGAAATATCAACTCTGTAAAATGTCAGTTTGAAGGCTATTGTATATTATTTTCTAACAGGACAGCAGAAAAAAGCTTTTTCATGATTAAATCACCAAAATGATATTGTATACTTCTGTAGGATAATATGATTGTCCAAGAAGGCATTGCCTGCAGGATAATAGATGCCGAATCTGCCATATTGATATTTAGTCTGAGACACATCGGGGGGAATTTTAACTGACCCCGCCGCATGATGGGCTGGAGATGGTCGAGAGGTTGGGGGCTAAATCGTCAAATTTGCAAAACCCGATGCTAACCGGCCGCGAACCCGCCAACTTCAGTTCTAACCACCGCGGGTTTGGAGGCATCTGAGTAACCCACTCTGGAGAGGCAGCTCAGTCATTATAATATGTAAATTAGGCTCCATTCCTCAGACTTTGGCAGCCGTTTAAATTTAACGCTGGCTGGCCAGCTGGGTTTCCCAGGGTTCATAAAAACTGGCAGCTAAAGGGAGGTGGGAGCAGTCGGATCCAGTAGGTAAGTGCTTTTTATAGCATTGCTTTTGGGCCAGGAGGAGCAGGACTGCTTTCCCCCCCCCCGGCCCCTCAAGCAAATCATCTGCTGTGATCAGCTGCACCCCCCGCACAACAAACCCGCAATGTTTCCCGCCCCCCCGCACTTCTGATTACCAAACCAAATCCCCCGCCCCCCCACCACCTCCAAATCCACGAGCGATGTTTCCTGGTCCCCCCTCCCTCCTGATTACCGATCCGAGTCTTCCCCCACCCCCGCAAATGACCCTCTGACACTCTGTTTCCCGCCCCCCCCTCCTCCCAATTGCTGGTTAGACCCCCCACACCGCCCATCTCCAAACCCATGGGGGTTGATTTTCAGTGTGCCATGAGGCGGACTTTTAGGCGTGCGGGGGGCTAAAATCCCAAATTCGGGGGTCCCGACACCATCCTGCCCTAAACCCGCCTCCATGTAAGTTTCAAAGGAGGCGGGTACCCGCCCCGCACTGGGACCCGCCAACCCGAGGTGGGAAGGGATTAGTGCCAATTAACTGCCTGTTAACGGGTAGTTAACAGGCAGTTTTTAGCCTAATCCCTATTTTGAGGGGTGTCGTGTGGGATTCCCGACGGCTCCAAACCACGCCAGGTTAGAGGAGTCGGGCCGTCGGGTTGAAGGACTTGGAGGGGTCGAGATGTCGGTGTTCAGGTGAGTGATGAGTGCAAAGGTAAGTGTGTTTGGTGTGTCTAAAGTGTGTAAAGAAGTTTAAATTACCTGTACTTACCTTTACAGCCTTCCTTCCACTAGGCTTCGGGAGTCCATTATTCAGCCGGCACAGAAAGCAGAATGGCTGCGATCTGTCAAAAGTGACAGCCTGCAGCTTTCTGTGCCGGTGAGATTTCTAACTGAGTCTGCATTGAAGGACTCAGGTTAGAAGTAAGACTGTCAGTGTTTGACAGCTTCAAACAGCTGTGAAACACTGATATTTCATTTGTCAACATGTCTTGACAGATGAAATTTCAGTCTGTGATGTCACCTGTTGTCGGGTGGCCCTTAATTGGCCTGCTGAGCCCGCTGGGTGGGCTCAACAAGGTCAATCAAGTGAAAATCGCATAGATTGGCCACATCTCGATGGAGGTGGGACTACAACCCGAAAGTTGTAGTCCCACCTCCTTCCCGACTTCTGAATGAAAATCCAGTCCATGATGTTTCCGTGTTGCCAGCGATCGTCCTGAACTGTCCCCGACTGCGGCCTTCAACTGCTGCCTTTCCCGCGGGACAGTCTGGCTCTCTGTTGGCTACCGGCAGGAAACGGGAGTTAGAAAATGATAATGAGGTTCTGCCGTTAAATTCGGCAGGACCTTCGCGTTTCAGGCAATTTCCGGATTTCCCCCCATCAAACATGCTCCTCCGCTTCCTCCCTGCAACTATCGGGGCCAATATGTCAAAACGCCAAACCTTCTGAAGCTTTCATCATCTTTCCAATGAAGCCAGAGAACAATAACTGTACTTGTAACTTGTTGTTGAGTCTGTGAAAAGGAAAGGCATTTTCAATGAATTCTTTTCAGAAATGTTCTCTTCAGTGTGTCACAAGATGGCATTGATAGGAATGTGAGTGTGTAAAAGAAGCAGATTTCTTGATATTTTAAAAGAACCCTGCAATAATGGCACCATTTCCTTCTCAGTCTATGGGTTTTATTATTCTGCATGTGCTTAAAAAGTCAGATGTTCATGTGAATTACAGCAGCAGAATGAAACATTTGTGCAAACATTATTTTCCCTCTTGTATTTGATTTCCCCAAGGACATTAAAATTAGGAGTCCTGAAACGCTGCTGAGGATACTAACTAAACGCACTGCCATTTAAAGGTAATTACTGCTCTTTTTTTATTGGAACCATGATTGCTCTATGCTGTTCACAAAACATAGTTTGAATTATGAGGTGTTTGTTTAAATTTAAATAAAATATGGTGTTCGGGCATGGGAGTTAATATTTAGCTTTTCCAGTTTTACCGATCAGGAGATGCAACAGTTCATGAACTCATACAGGGGGTAATTTTGACTTTGGGCGATGGTGCCAAACGAATGATAGTGAATCGGCAGCCTGTTTTACATCTCTCCTGAGTTGACTTCAATGGAAATAAAAATCAGTTTACACTATCGGGGAAAGTCCAAATGTCCCCCCACAGTCAATAAACTGACACTTTCTCTAACAATGCACAATAATTGGCCTGCGGAACAACTATAGTTACGATTAATCTCTTTGCATGATTACCCTCCTTTACACTACTCTATAATATTATACACCATTAGTTACAATGATTAGATTCAGATCGTCTGCCTTATTATTAGTAGAATCACTGGGATGTATAGATTGCTAACAATATATTTATTAATTCATATTAATCATGAATAAACAAGCAATTTTTGTGGTAGCAATGGACTCATCAGAACAGTCAATTCCATTATTAACAAGCCTTCAATAAACCTTCATTTATGTAGCACCTGTTACATCCACAGGACATCCCAATGTGCTTCACAGGCAATGAATTACTCTTCAAGTGTAGTCACAGTATGCAAGCTGGCAGTTAGTTTGCATACAGTAAGGACCCAGCAACAACAAATGAGATCATTGACCAGTTAATTTGTTTTGGTGAAGTTGGCTGAGGGAGGAATGTTGGTCAGGACACGAGGAAAGCTACCTGCCCTTCTTTAAATAGTTCATCCCAAAGACTGGGCTCGATTTTCCAAGCCCCGAGGAGGCGGGTTTGGAGGCGGGAGTCGTGGGAAAATTGCAAAATCGGGGGGCAGGAACCCATCCCGCCCCCAACCCGCCTCCATGCCAATGTCCCAGGAGACGGGTACCCGACCTGTGCTGGGAGCTGCCTCCCCGAGGCGGGAAGGGGATTAGTGCCAATTAACTGCCTGTTAACAGGTAGTTAACAGGCAGTTTTTTGCCTAATCCCTACTTTTAGCCCTGAAGTGTGGGCTGTCCAAAGGCTCTGAACCACGCCAAGTTAGCGAGGCGGACCGTCGGTCTGCAGGGGTTGGAGGGGTCGAGATGTCCGTTGTGCAGGTGAGTGATGGGTGCATGTGTGCAGAGGTAAGTGTGTGAGGTAAGTGTAAAGTGTTTTAATAAGTTTTACTTACCTTTACTTTCTCCTGCAGGCTTCCTTCCTTCAGTTCTCGGGAGTCCCTCAGCTCACCGGCACAGAAAGCAGAATGGCTGCTGAACTGTCAAAAGCTGCAGCCTCTGCTTTCTGGTCTGGAGAGATCTCTAACTGAGTCTGAGCAGAAGGACTCAAGTTAGAAGACAGATTGTCAGTGTTTGACAGCTTCACAGAGCCATCAAACACTGATTTTTCATCTGTCAAAAGCTCTTGACAGATGAAATGTCAATCGCTGACTTCATCAGTAACCAGGTGTCCCTTAATTGGCCTGCTGAGCCCGCTGGGTGGGCTTAACAAGGTCAATCAAGGGAAAATAGTGTGGGTTGGCCACAAGTCGATGGAGGCGGGACTACAACCCAAAAAGTGGGAGTCCCGCCTCCAAAAGCACCCCATTGACAAAATTGAGCCCAGAACCTCTGACAATGCATCGCCCCCTCACAGCTGCACTAAAGTGTCAGTGTAGATTGTGCTCAGATCCTGGAGTGGGGCTTGAGCCCACAACTTTTGGGACACAGAAGCCTGAATGCTACCACTGAGGCAAGGTGACACTCAAACCACTTTGGAAGCTACTAATTATGTACCTGCAGGCAAGTGCTTTTTATAGCACGCCTTGTGGACCAGACCAGGAGGAGCAGGAGTGCTCCCCTCATCCCTCAAGGAAGCCCTCGGCCTTCCCTCTGTCGATCGCAACCTCTCCTCGCTGTTGTGATTGGCGACTTCCCTCTCCTCCATCTTTCATTCTGGCTGGCTGCCAGGCCGCAAATGGAAGAAGCAAATTATAATGAGGTCCCACCATTAAATTCGGCAGGACCTCCACGTCCCCAGCCTCTCCGGGATTCTCCGCACTACATAGAATTACATAGGATATACAGCACAGAAACCAGCCATTTGGTACATCCAGTCCATGCCGGTGTTTATACTCCACTCAAGCCTCCTCCCATCCTTCCTCATCTAACTCTATCAGCATAACCCTCTATTCCCTTCTCCCTCAAATGCTTATGTAGCCTCCCCTTAAATGCATCTATACTATTCACTTCAACCACTCCCTGTGGTAGCGAGTTCCACATTCTCACTTCTGTTGTGTATGTACTTTTAAGAGAGAACTGTTTTACAGCTCCTGTATACTGTAGTACCGGCAGTGACCACACCTGTCTATAAAGCCGGAGCAGGCTTCTGTACTTCAGTCTTGAGACTACTCTACTCCAGTAACTACCTGTTGATTGTTAAGTTACAGCATCCGTGTAGTTCTTGGGGAAACATCCTATTTAAAGAATCACAGATCTAACAGTGGCGACGAGTGTCGATTCGAATCTACCTGCAACTGTGCATTTCCCTTCGAGGATTCGCTCCGGGAGGGCGGTGGAAGAAAGTCGAGGCCAGAAACACGGGCGTCGACAACGAGCAACCGCCCAGTCATCCGGCAGAGAGTGAACATCGCAGGGGAGGCTGTGGAGAGCCGGGCTTGGTTCCCCAGCCACGACGATCAGCAACAGGCTGACGACAGGTACAGCGCAGACCCTTCCCGGACAGCGGCGGCTGGAGCTGACCGACAGCAGAGAAAAAGCTGAGCAGCGTCGACGGGGTAAGATAGAGGGTGAAGCGCACAGGGCGCAGCCGGGGGTTGAAAACCGAGCGGCGTCGAGGAAAAACAAAACGGAGAGAGGGAGGGTAAAGTAGCAGCCAGGTTCAGGACCGAGCGGCGGAAACGGGAAAGGCGCACAGAAAAAAAAAATGCGCAGAGCACAGCAAGGGCTCAAGGGCTGAACAGTGTCCGCAGGGAGAAGAAGGGAGAGTGCAGGAGACGCCATTGAGCCGCGGAGAAGAAGGAAGAGCGCGGAAAGAAAGGAAAGTGCGCGAGACGCCATTTTGTGCCAGCGGAGAAGAAGGGAAAGCGCGGGAGATGCCATTTTTGACAGTTAAATCACACCCAGGGATGCCGAAGAGTGGCAGTATCTCTACGTTTGACAATGAAGTCGAAGATTGGGCGACATATGTGGAAAGTATTGAGGTGTACTGCAGGGCGAATGAAGTGCCAGATGCTAGGAAAGCACTGGTTTTGTTAAATTCCATGGGTGCACAAACTTATGGGTTACTGCGAAACCTAATAACCCTAGAGAAGCCTGTGAATAAGAATTTCGAAAGCATAGTAGAAATCCTACAGGACCACTTGAACCCCACACCGCTGCTGATAGCAGAATGATTTAAGTTCCATAAAAGGAACCAACACAAAGACGAAAGCAATGCTGAGTACTTAACGGAACTGCGCAAGCTATCGAAACACTGCCATTTTGGAGTGGGACTAGCAGATATGTTAAGGGACAAGTTTGTGTGTGGGCTTCAAAGTGAAGGAACCCAGAAACGGCTTCTATCAGAAAAGGATCTTACGCTGGACAAGGCTTTCAGTATGGCAGTATCACACGAAGCAGCCACAAGGGGCGCTGCAGAGATACAACGGAGACCGTAAGAATATGGCACCAATGAAATGTCCTATGGAACAGGGAAGTGTTATCGCTGCGGCAGAACAACACACGACCAGAAGGATTGTTGGTTCAAGGACCAAGTGTGCAGACAGTGTGGAAAAGCAGGACACATAGCAAGAGTCTGCAGGTCTGGGAAGAAAACCAACAGCAAGAAATCTCCACAGGAGAAGTACAAAAAGGTACACAAGGTGATGGACAGTAGTTCAGACGAACAGAAAAGTGACACAGACTCCGGAAGCAAGGAGCTGGGTTGTCTGAAACTACATAAGGTAACCAAAATGGAGGATCACCAGACTATCTGGGTTACACTCAAGATAGACGGAGTCCAAGTGAAAATGGAATTGGACACAGGATCAGCCCTAACAGTCATAAACCAAAGGGACTACAAGCGGCTATTTTCACATATACCCTTGAAAGCTACAGAGATTGTCTTGAAGACGTACAGGGGGCAAAAAGTCTACCCCAAAGGAAAAATAAGTGTGAAAGTGATATACAAAGGCCAGGAAATACCTAAAATGGACTTATATGTATTGCCAGATGGAGGACCACCACTGCTAGGACGTGAATGGATCCGGAAGATACAATTAGATTGGCATTCCATACAGGCACTGAAGGTTGAGGCCAAAAAGGATGACGACGTCACACCTGGGCGACTGTCAAAAATGCTAACTGACGCAAAAGAAGTGTTCCAGGAGGACTCGGAACACTAAAAGGCATAACAGCAACGATTAAAATAGAGGAAAATGCAAGCCCAAAGTTTCTTAAGGCCAGACCAGTGCCTTCTGCGATCAGACCAGCCGTCGAAGCAGAGCTGGAAGGGTTGGAACGTTCAGGAGTACTGTCCAAAGTAGACTGGAGCGAGTGGGCTACACCCATCGTTCCTGTAATGAAGAGGTCGTTGAGTAATACGCCTGGGGAACCAAAGAAGGTCCGCATCTGTGGGATTTTAATGTGACAGTGAACCCAATCCTTCACACGGTACAATATCCGCTTCCACGAAGGTAAACGCTTCACCAAAATTGATCTAGCCCAGGCGTACTTGCAAATGGAGGTAGAAGAAGCCTCGAAACAATACCTCACGATCAACACTCATAAAGGTCTCTATCAATACAACCGGCTGGTGTTCGGGGTAGCATCGGCTCCGGCTATTTGGCAAAGGGCGATGGATCAAGTCCTGCAAGGGATTCCAGGGACCCAGTGTTATTTGGACGACATCCTGGTCACGGGCGAAAATGACAGTGATCACCTCGCCAACTTGGAGAAGGTGCTCACCAGATTAAAGGAATATGGGCTACGAGCTAATCGCCACAAGTGCGAGTTTTTCCAGAAGCAGATCTCGTATTGTGGCCACGTCATCGATGAAAAGGGGTTACATAAGTCCCCTGAAAAGATTGAGGCAGTAGTCAAGGTTCCAGCACCGGAAAATGTGTCACAACTGAGGTCGTTCCTCGGGCTGGTAAACCAGTACCATAAGTTCTTACCAAATTTGTCCACGGTATTACACCCACTGAACACCCTACTGCAAACAGGGGTGCCATGGAAGTGGAATGACGAACGTAGATGAGCTTTCCAGAAGTGTAAAGAATTGATCACATCAAAAGAGTTGTTGGCCCATTTCAACCCAGCACTACCAATTCGTTTGGCATGTGATGCATCACCCTATGGTATTGGAGCGGTGCTGTCGCACAAATTCCCAGACGGGTTGGAGAGGCCAGTAGCCTTTGCGTATCGGTCACTAACCTCAGCCGAGTGCAACTACGCACAGATTGACAGGGAGGCCCTCAGCCTAGTGTGGGGAGTAAAAAAATTCAACCACTATCTGCATGGGCAGAAGTTCACCTTGCTGACTGACCACCAACCACTTGTCTCCATCTTTAATCCTAAGAAGGGCGTTCCAGTGATGACTGCACAACGGTTACAAAGATGGTCCCTGTTTCTAGGGGCGAATCAATATGAAATAGAATATAAAGGCACGAAACAGCATGGAAACTGTAGTGTATGTACCCGCCTACCTTTAAGGGAACTATTGAATGTAACCGTTCACCTTTAAGAGAACTACTTTAGGTGTGGCACTATTTGTTTGGCTTCTGTATACTGTAATACCGATAGTGACCACACCAGTATATTAGTGTTGTGGCAGGATTGCTGGGGCAGATTCGCCCGGACCTTCGAATAGTAAAGACCTGTTTGTTTGTTACTTCTGAAGTCTGTGTATTTATTAACTGCACAACCCACAGACTTTACAGTGGCGACGAGTCCGATCGTACCCTGCGGCAAGATTACCAAAGCAAGAAGAGCGTCGAAGAGAGGCAACCGCCCTCGTCGTGCTGCCGGAAGAAAATACGAGGCTGCAGCAGGAGAAAAGCAGGAAGACTAACAACAAAAGCTGTATCAGCAACAGGCACTGACTACCCTTCTGCCACGGTGCGGAGTGAGCCGACCAGCAAGAAACAAGGCGGCCGAAGAGACTGTGAGTAGGGGAAGGTGTAGGAGTATCCGGAAGATAAGGGCAGAGCACTCGACCTCGGTCGAGGGGGAGCTGTGCTGGCCAAAAGTCGGGTCCAACGGCGTCGGGTGACAGCCGGACCGCGATCGGCGGGAAAACTCCGGGCAGCGACCGCAGCCATGAAGCGCTGAGCCTGCGAGTAGGCGCGGGAAGAGAAACCCAGCCGCAGCCGGGGAGGGAAACACCGGTCTGCGAGAGGGCTGGGGAGGCGAATGGGAACCGTGCGGGTGAGAGCCGGGTGCGGAGAGAGAGACTGCGAGGAGCCAGTCCAGCGGCTGAGCTGTTCTCCACCAACGGGGTACTCAGAGCCGGCAAAACCGAACGTGCGGGAGTGGGTGAGAGACACAGCTGAAAACGAGGTGAGAGACTGCGCGAGAGCCAGTCCAGCGGCTGAGCTGTTCTCCACCAACGGGGTACCCAGGGCCGGTAGCACCGAACGTGCGGGTGAGAGAGCGACAGAGCCGGGTACGGAGAGAGAGACTGCGCGAGAGCCAGTCCAGCGGCTGAACTGTCCTCCGTTAACGGGGTGTACCCAGCGCCGGTAGAGCCGTGCGGGCGGGAGGAAAAGACATAGCCGAGTAAGGGGAGCTGTGCGGTAGCCAGCCAGCGGCTGAACCTGTCCGCTGTGGGGGAAGCGTACCCCTTCCACCGGGAAGAAACGCGGGAAGCCGCCATTAGGCGGAGAAGACGCCAGAAGCGGGAAAACCGCCATCTTGATTGACATACCGCCATTGAAGTGGGCGGGGAGAGAAGGAAAGAGCGGGAAACCGCCGATTTCGCGGGAAAACCGCCATCTTAGAAACAAACAAAAAAAAAAAAAAATAAGAATACTTAAAGAAATACTGGTGCTGCTCCCAAGGGAAGAAAGATGCCTAAGCGAGGGAATATTAATGATTTTAATTCTGAGATAGAAGACTGGGCCACGTACGTGGAACGCATCGAGATCTATTGTGAAGCCAACAAAATAGAGGAAGACGACAAGGCGATAACATTGTTAAACTCGATGGGCGCAAAGACATACGGGCTCTTGAAGGATTTACTAGCACCAGCTAAACCGGCGGATCAGTCTTTCGAAGAGATTGTGGTTGTTCTGAAGGACCACTTGAACCTCACACCGTTGATGTTGGCTGAACGATTCAAATTCTATGCAAGAACGCAACGGGAAGACGAAAACAACGCAGAATACTTGGTCGAACTGCGTAGGCTAGCGAAATACTGCCAGTTCGGAGGGAATCTGACAGAGGCACTGCGAGACAAGTTCGTAGGCGGATTGTCCAAGGAAGGGACGCAAAAGCGCCTACTCGAAGAGAACGACCTTACACTTGACAGGGCTGTCCTTATAGCCGCATCACACGAAGCCGCAGCGAAAGGAACGGCGGAAATGCAACTAAAGGCGGCGGCGCTCGGGGTGGACCAAATTACCTCGAGTACAACAAAATGCTATCGTTGTGGGAAGACAACACACGACCAGAATCAATGCTGGTTTAAGAACCAAGAATGCAGGAAATGTGGCAAACTGGGTCACATCGCTAAGGTATGCCGGTCAGGGAAGAAGACCAACAACCAAAGGAAGCCATCACAAGAAAAGTACAACAAGGTATACAAGGGGGCTGAGAAGAGTTCAGACGAACAGAATCCAGACTCAGATCCAAACGGCCAAGAGCTGGGTAGTCTGAGTATCCACCATGTGAGTAAGGAAGCTGACCTACAAACTATCTGGGTCATGCTAAAAATAGCTGGAGTCCAAGTGAAAATGGAGTTGGACACTGGATCAGCTGTATCAGTCATAAATCGAGGGGATTACCACCGGCTATTCTCACACATACCCTTAAGAGATACCAAGTTCGTATTGCAGACATACACGGGGCATAAAGTATACCCCATGGGAAAAATAAGAGTCGAGGTGAGAGATAGGGGTAAAGAACACCCAAGAATGAACTTGTATGTACTACATGAGGGAGGACCACCACTTCTAGGACGGGAGTGGATCAAGAAAATAGACATGGAATGGCACTACCTACAAGCAATGACGAGTGAGGACTCGGTGCAGACAAGCAGCTCAGACTCTGAGCCGGAAGACGATAAGTCCAGCCCACGTATGAAAAACAAGGTTAACATGAACTCACTGACTAAGGTTGGAAAAACGATGGCGTGCATAAAGACAGAGAATTCTGAGTCTGTTCAAGTCACAGACATATGCATTACGGAGGAACACCGAGCTCGAACTCAACGTTATTTCAAAGTACGACAACAATTCGAACAATTAAGTTACCGTCTCATACAAGAGATGAAAACAATGAAAAAGTTCTATGACACCGAATGGGAGAGTCTGGAAAGACAACAGAACCTGCTGGCTCAAGCAGAGAGCGACCATAGAGCCATCGTGACCAATTACCGATCACACCTCCCTTATGATGTTCAGGAGTTAGAATATTTGCATGATCTAGAGATACAGCATAAAGGCAAACCACGCTACACTGAGGATTTTGTTCTGCAATTGGAGACGGAGCTAGTGCAGGCAAGGTTAAGAGAAGCTGAATCGCAGTGTGCACTTAAAGAGATGCAGAAAAAAATCTTGGACATGGAAAAGAGAAACGCTTCTTTACCTGATGTGAATAATGTGGCCATGTTGCAAGAGGAGCTTATCACTCAGTTAAATGAAAATAAACGGAAAATGACTGAGATAGACTGCAAGAATAAAGAAGATTTGATGGCAGTGAGGCTTCAAGAGGCAGATAGCATAGCAGCCTTGGCTGAACTCCAACAGGAAATTGCGAAAGAAGCAAATGAAGAGGAATCTTCAGGAAGCCGGGATTTTATTCCAGTTCTTCTCTACGACTCCTTACAAGCAGAGTGTGAGAAGTTGAAAGAACAGTATGAACAGGCCCAGGCTACAATTCTGGAGGGGATTAACTCGGCAACCTCCAAAAAGCTAGTTTTAGTGGAAGCATATGAACAACTAAAGGTTGAACATGAGCAAGAAGTCCAAAGGCTGCAGGAAATTCTTGATGAGCTCAAGGCCAAGACAGACTCATCGGTAGAAGTTCCATCCATAGAGGAGAATTTAGAACATGAAAGACAAGATGTCCAAGAACTCATAAAAATATTGAAGGAAACCCAAGACAAATATGAGGCGGCAATGACCGAGGTTCAACGACTTGAAGAGCAGAGTCAACTGGGAATCCTTTCAGTGGAAGGGAAGGAAACTGTAAGAAACACAGAGACTGTAAGAATGGGCTCTGAACATGAGCTTGGGAGCATCAAGGCGCAACTTCTTCGAGCGCTTGAAACCAAAGTACAAGAGGAAAGGAAGGTGAAAGCATTGGAGGGAAAGGTGGATGAAATGGTGAAGACTCTGATCCACAGAGTCCCCGTGGAAGAGTTAACGGTCAGCCAACTCCTTCACATGCTGAGAGACAAGACTCCACAATGGGAACACGAGCTTCAATCTGCAAAGGGAAGGAATTCGGAGCTCCCAAAAGTTACGGAAATAACTGAGGTGGCAACACAGATTTTGTGTTACAGTTTACTCTATGAAGAGTTCGTTGAATCACGTCAATGTGAACAGAAGAATGTTGAAACAGCTGCTTCAGTAGAAGGATTAAATAGCCTGATACCGCAATCCCCGGTGGAAGGGAAGGCATTGAACTCACAAATGAGGTCAGTAGTGAAGGAATGGCAGACAACCCAGGAAGAGCGGGATGAATATGAATGCATGAAGAAGTCTTTTCAAGAAAGATGTCTAGGGAAGGAACCACCGTCAGCTAACGTCCAGACGGGTGAGGAGGAAGAAGAAGGCTCTCTCGCTGGCCTAACTCAGGACGAACCCGAATATTACCATGACCTGTTGAGTGACACTGAATATTACGAGGATGTGGTCTGCCCAGCTTGTGATGAAAACTCCCAAAGTGCTGAAATCCGGAGGAAGCACTTAAGGTCTAAGGAACATAGAGAGTTGGTGGCGCTACAGCTGGCAGCCGAGAAAGGAGCTCCGAGAGTTTCAAAAAGGCAGAAAAGAAAAAGAAGAAGCAGAAGATAATAACTGTCTAAAATATTAGCACTTCTACCATCTCAGGCGGGGCACTACGAAAGGAGCTAAATTAGTTGATAAACTGGAAAATGTCAAGACAGCCAGTTGGTTGTAAAAGTCCGCACTGCTGGTTCAACAGGACGAAAGTTCAAGCTGTTACGTCAAGAAAAAGGCTATGGAGGAGTCACGCTAGCCAGGTGAACCGGCTACACCAAAGAAATGTTGTTCGGAACGAGTCAAGATCAGAGACTGAATCTATGAACTGTTTCCGCAGAGACTGAACCTGTGAACTGTTCCCACCGAGATTATATCTGTAAATTGTTTTATATGACATTGACTCCACCGAGATTATATCTGTAATTTGTTTATAGGAAGTTGAAGATATGTATGTTTAACGGAGACTCTGTAAGTAATAAGCTAAAAAGGGAGGATTGTAGTGTATGTACCCGCCTACCTTTAAGGGAACTATTGAATGTAACCGTTCACCTTTAAGAGAACTACTTTAGGTGTGGCACTATTTGTTTGGCTTCTGTATACTGTAATACCGATAGTGACCACACCAGTATATAAGTGTTGTGGCAGGATTGCTGGGGCAGATTCGCCCGGACCTTCGAATAGTAAAGACCTGTTTGTTTGTTACTTCTGAAGTCTGTGTATTTATTAACTGCACAACCCACAGACTTTACAGAAACGCTGATGGGCTATCGCACCTGCCACTGCCTACTGCGGAGGAAGCACCAGCAGTGGACCCTATCGAGATATTTTATTTGTCAATAATTGAACGATTGCCAGTAACGAACGCGGATATAGAGAAGGAGACCCGCAATGATACGACACTGTCTCGGGTATATGATTTGACGGTGAGGGGATGGCCAACACATGGCGACTCACTGTTGCCAGCATTCTCATCCAGAAGAGAACAGCTGTCAGTATGCCAGTGGACAGTGATGTGTGGCTCCCGAGTGGTGATTCCACCCAAGTTAAGGGAGAGAGTGCTAAATGAGCTTCATGAAGGTCATCTGGGAGGGGTGAAGATGAAAAGCCTTGCTAGGGCTTATGTGTGGTGGCCGGGGATTGATCAACAAATCGAGGACCTAACCAAGAGCTGCTCAGGATGCCAGAAGGTCCAAAATGCACCACCACATGTCCCTCTACACCCATGGGAGTGGCTCTCTTCTCCATGGCAACGGGTGCATATTGATTTTGCTGGTCCATTCATGGACTCAATGTTCTTAATAGCAGTGGATGCTCACTCGAAATGGCCTGAGGTGATAAAAATGTCCTCAACCACTACAGAGAAAACGATTGCAATCCTACGGACCATATTTGCCAGGAACAGCTTGCCAGAGCAGATTTGCTCTGATAATGGACCACAGTTTGTGTCCGAAGCGTTTCAAAAATTTATGAGAATGAATGGGGTAAGGCATTACACATCCGCCCCGTATCATCCAGCCACAAATGGATTGGCTGAGAGGTTCGTACAAACCTTTCAAAAGGCGATAAAGGCCATGTGTGACGATGAAATTCCACTACAGCATAAGGTGGACAACTTCCTATTAGCCTACAGAAATGCGACACGTGCAGTTACCAACCAGACCCCGGCCATGATGTTCTTTAACCGAAGGTTGAGATCTCGTCTGGATTTGCTCAGACCCAATGTGCGAAGAAATGTTGAGGATAAACAATTCCAGCACATCAATGAGAAGCCGACAAGGAGCTTCAATGTAGGACAACCAGTCTTGGCCCGTGACTACTGAACAGAGAAATGGCAACCCGGAACGATATGCACAAGGCAGGGGCCATTAATGTACACAGTGGATGTCGGGGAGAACATTGTGAGACGCCACGTCGATCAGATCTTAGCGTCACAGGAACGAGTCAACCCCATGTCTCGAGTACCTGGGGATGAACCCGACATACCGGTTGCATCTACCTCCGAACCAGTAGCAGTGGAAACCGATGAACTAACCGACGAATAGGGGCCAGAATCGCCCCCGCACCAAGAACAAGAACCTCAGGAAAGGCGCTATCCCAAAAGGATCAGGAAGCCGCCCCAAAGACTGAATCTATAAATGGACTATTTTCAGTTAATGTTGCATGTTAAAAATGTTAATTGTTAAATGAATGTTATGGTACTGTTAATCTAAAAGGGGAGGAATTGTTGTGTATGTACCTTTAAGAGAGAACTGTTTTACAGCTCCTGTATACTGTAGTACTGGCAGTGACCACACCTGTATATAAAGCCGGAGCAGGCTTCTGTACTTCAGTCTTGAGACTACTCTACTCCAGTAACTACCTGTTGATTGTTAAGTTACAGCATCTGTGTAGGTCTTGGGGAAACATCCTATTTAAAGAATCACGGATCTAACAACTTCTCTGGGTAAAGAAGTTTCTTCTGAATTCCCTATTGGATTTCTTGGTGGCTATTTTATATTGATGTCCTCTAGTTGTGCTGTTCCCCACAAATGGAAACCCTCTCTTTGGGCTGGATTTTCATTGAGGAGTCAGGTAGGAGGCGGGACTACAACTTTTGGGGTTGTAGTCCCGCCTCCGTCGAGTTCTAGCCAACCCACGCGATTTTGACTTGATTGACCTTGTTGAGCCCACCCAGTGGGCTCAACAGGCCAATTAAGGGCCACCCGGCAACAGGTGATGTCACAGATTGTTATTTCATCTGTCAAGACCTTTTGATAGATGAAATATCAGCATTTCACAGCTGTTTGAAGCTGTCAAACACTGACAATCTGTATTCTAAGTTAATTCCTTCCTCTCAGGATGATTTAGAGATCTCCCTGGAACAGAAAGCTGAATGCTGCAATTTTTGACAGCTCGCAGCCATTCTGCTTTCTGTGCCGGTGAGATGAGGGACTCCCGAGACCTGAAGGAAGGAAGGCTGTAAAGGTAAGTAAAGGTTAGTAGAACTTCTTTAATCACTTTACACACACCAAACACACTTACCTTTGCACTCATGCACCCATCACTCACTTGAACACCGGACATCTCGACCCCTCCAAGCCCTTCATCCTGACGGTCCGCCTCCTCTAACTTGGCGTGGTTTGGAGCCATCGGGATCCCACACTTCAACATTAAAAATAGGGATTAGGTTAAAAACTGTCTGTTAACTACCTGTTAACAGGCAGTTAATTGGCACTAATCCCCTTCCCACCTCGGGTAGGCGGGTCCCAGTGTGGGGCTGGTACCCGCCTCCTTTGAAACTGGCATGGAGGCGGGTTGGGGGCGGGATGGGGTCGGGACCCCCGATTTTGGGATTTTAAACCCCCACATGCCTCCAATCCCACCTCCACGGCCCAATGAAAATCCTGCCCAAATGTCTACTCTATCAAAACCTTTCATAATTTTAAAGACATCTATTAGGTCACCTGTCAGCCTTCTTTTTTCAAGAGAAAAGAGACCCAGCCTGTTCATCCTTTCCCGATAGGTATAACCTCACATTTCTGGTATCATCCTTGTAAATCTTTTTTTTACCCACTCCAGTGCCTTTACATCCTTTTTATAATATGGCAACCAGAACGGTACACATTACTCCAAGTGTGGTCTAACCAAGGTTACATACAAGTTTAGCATAACTTCTCTACTTTTCAATTCTATCCCTCAAGAAATAAACCCTAGTGCTTGGTTTGCTTTTTTTATGGCCTCATTAACCTGCGTAGCTGCTTTAAGTGATTTGTGTATTTGTACTCCCAGATCCCTTTGCCCCTCTAGCCTATTTAGAATCTTATTTTCCAAGTAATATGTGGCCTCCTTATTTTTCTTACCAAAATGTAATGCCTCACACTTATCTGCTCCCCCGCACCCTCCCCGCCTATCCATAAATATCGGGGCCATTGTGTTTGAAAATTCATTTTCAACTTCTTGCATCAATTCAAATCCAGCCAAATGGATGTACCTGAGCCAAGAGCACAGAAGTATCCTTCAGTTTGATGCAATTAGTGATAATTCAGCAAACTAATTCCATGCAGCATGTTGGAGAGCAATACACTGCACCTTGGAGCAATGGGTCATTTCTCACACACGCATGCCTGGAATTTCCACCGGGGTTGTCCTGCTTTCCCGCCGTAACTTTAGCAAAAGATCGGCAGAAACCCTGGAGAAACGCCAGCAACGGCTCTTTACTTTGTTTCTTTAAGGTTGCTACCAAGTTTCTGCCGAGGTTACGGCAAGAGATCAAGTGAACCTCTTGGAAGTTTTACCTCTCAGTTTCTATTTTTGCCTGTGGCCAGGGCTGTATATTTTTAAACTGTATATTTTTAAACTGTATATTGCAGTTATCAATGAGTGTTATAGTGTTTTGCATTCATAGAATAATAGAAATTATAGCACAGAAGTAGTCCATTTGTTTGTGCTGATGTTCAGTCTTCAACTGGAACTACCTACTCGAATCCCATTTCCCTGCCCTTTATCCCTACCCTTTTTATAGCTTTCCTTTTAAAATACTTACCCAGTTTCCTTCTAAATGATGTTATAGTCTCTACCGCAATAGCCACTTGTGATAAAACATTCTCTACATATGGAAAATAAATGTCTTCTAACTTCCCAAAGATGTGCGGGTTAGGTTGATTGGCTATGATAAATTGACCCTTAATGTTAGGGGGATTAAATACGTGGGGTTACAGGGATAGGGTGGGATATGTGTTGGTGTAGGGGTTACGGGGATCGGGTGGGATATGTGTCGGTGCAGGCTCGATGGGCCGAAATGGCCTCTATCTGCACTGTGGGGTTTCTGTGATTCTGTGATTCATTGTCCAGTGAGGCATTGCACGTGTGCAAGGGCTAATGTACTACCAAAGCCGCACTGTACAATTCTCAGTATTCACGTCATTGAAGATGTGCATCGCAAAGGATGGTAAGATTACTTGATGATGTGATTCAACTCTCAAGCCGTTTAGCAATGAAGGCAATAATTTCCCCTGGTGTATTGCAAGCTGTGGGAACTAAATAAAATGTTCAAACGCCTTTATGTCTGTTAAGTCAAAACACAATAATGTGTTAAAATTTAGTGCATCTTTAGTAGTTCAGCTGAGAAAGTAATCCCCTCCGCTACCCCACAAAAAGGGCTGTAAGCACACCTGCGGGCCAGATGTTTACCGATCCTGCTGTTGGCACCATCTGCAGATTGCAGACAGCCCAATACCCAAATCAGGAAGGACGCGGATTATCCTCCTTGGTGGGAAGTGTGTTCAATGCACTCTAATTATTTGGAGTCATAATGCTGAATGCATGTTGGCATACAGTCCCACCTGTACATTTTGAATGTGCACAGAGCACTCTCGTTAACAGTTTCCACGCACCAGGCTTCCAGACTGGTTTGTAGATCTGTGAATTTCAGCATTCCAAGTTAATATCCTGCAAGTTATTAAAGAGGATCTGCTGAGACCCCCCAAAAATCCCTAACTTGACAGCTGGGGAGGAGGAGGTAGAGTGGATGTTGCCCTCTGGAAAGTATTCAGGAGCCAAACTTGAACAATCATTTTCAAACTAGAATGTTCCGTGAAGTTTATGTCTGTTTTTCCTGTAAGCCTTTCAGAGCATGCTACATTTTGTAGCTAAGCAGATGCAAAGCGATGTCTGTATTGTACTGTAGAAAGGTCTCAGCCTGAAGATAATACAATGTCAGATCATGGCTCGCCTGATGGTTTGGTGGGTGAATGCACCATGATGGTACTGAGCCCTATGGGTTAGGAAGCCCGTTGGACTGCGCTCTGATCTGTGATGAGTTAGCTGTTCCTTGCTCATGCAGTATTTTACAGGCTAGGAAAGAGCAAAATCAGTCAGAGTTCCTACACCTAATCGTTATCCAGCGATGCCTACTTGAAACAGACGGACATGTGGAGGTCGGGTGAACTCCGTTATGATGCCTCTGGCAGGTTATTTGACACATTGCCTCGACTCACACATGAAGAAGAGGTACCTGGGTAAAGTACCAGAAGGTGATAGGCACCATGGATCTGCACGTCAGTGTGATTTAGGAAAGAATGGGGGAAAAACCTGAAAAAAATTGTCAACTTACATCCACAGATTACTAAGTACTTACATAGAAACATAGAAACATAGAAGATAGGAGCAGGAGTAGGCCATTCGGCCCCTCAAGCCTGCTCTGCCATTCGATGAGATCATGGCTGATCATCCAAACTCAGTACCCCGTACCTGCCTTCTCCCCATATCCCTTGATACCTTTAGCTCTAAGAAATATATCTAACTCCTTCTTGAATACATTTAAAGATTGGCCTCAACCGTCTTCTGTGGTAGAGAATTCCACAGGTTCACCACTCTCTGGGTGAAGAAATTCTTCCTCATCTCTGTCCTAAATGGCCTACCCCTTATCCTTAGACTATGACCCCTGGTTCTGGACTCTCCGACCATTGGGAACATTCTACCTGCATCTAGTTTGTCCAGACCTGTCAGAATTTTATAAGTTTCGATGAGATCCCCTCTCATTCTTCTAAACTCCAGCGAGTATAAGCCCAATCGAACCAATCTCTCCTCATACGTCATTCCTGCCATCCCAGGGATCAGCCTGGTGAATCTTCGCTGCACTCCCTCCATGGCAAGAACATCCTTCCTCAGATAAGGTGACCAAAACTGCACACAGTACTCAAGGTGTGGTCTCACCAAGGCCCTGTACAACTGCAGCAGGACATCCTTGCTCCTGTACTCAAACCCTTTTGCTATGATGGCCAACATACCATTTGCCTTCTTCACCGCCTGCTGCACCTGCATGCTTACCTTCAGCGACTGGTGCACAAGGACACCCAGGTCTCGTTGCACTTCCCCTTCGCCCAATCTATTGCCATTCAGATAATAGTCTGCCTTTCTGTTTTTGACACCAAAGTGGATAACCTCGCATTTATCCACGTAATATTTCATCTGCCACGCTTCTGCCCAATCACCCAACCCGTCCAAATCATCCTGGAGTTTCTTGGTATCCTTCTCGCAGCACACACGCCCACCCAGCTTTGTGTCGTCTGCAAACTTGGAGATATTACATCTAGTTCCCTTATCTAGATCATTAATGTATATTGTGAATAGCTGGGGTCCAAGGACCGATCCCTGCGGTACCCCACTAGTCACTGCCTGCCACTCGGAAAAAGACTCGTTAATTCCTACTCTCTGCTTTCTGTCTGCCAACCAGTTCTCTATCCAAGTCAATACCTTGCCCCCAATCCCATGTGCCTTAACTTTACACGCTAATCTCTTATGCGGGACCTTATCGAAAGCCTTTTCAAAGTCCAAATACACCACATCTACTGGTTCTCCCTTATCTATTTTCCCAGTTACATCCTCAAAAAATTCCAGTAGATTAGTCAAGCACGATTTACCTTTTGTAAATCCATGTTGACTTTGTCCGATCCTATCACTGTTTTCCAAGTGCTCAGCTATTACATCCTTTATAATGGACTCTAGCATTTTCCCCACTACCGATGTCAGGCTTACCGGTCTGTAATTCACCGCTTTCTCTCTACCACCCTTTTTGAATAGTGGGGTAACATTAGCTACCCTCCAATCCATGGGTACAGTTCCAGATTCCAGCGAATTTTGGAAGATGATCAGCAATGCATCTACTATTTCTAGGGCCACTTCCTTAAGTACCCTAGGATGTAGATTATCAGGCCCTGGGGATTTATCGGCCTTCAATCCCATCAATTTCCCCAACACCATTTCCCTACAAATACTGATTTCTTTCAGTTCCTCCCTCTCATCAGACCCTATGCTCTCCAACATCTCTGGGAGGTTATTTGTGTCCTCCTTTGTAAAGAGAGAACCAAAATATGCATTTAATTGGTCAGCCATTTCTTTGTTCCCCATTATAACTCCACCTTCTATTAAACAATGTTCTTTCTTGCATGCAACCTGTGGCAAGCATTATTACTTAGCAGAGATGGATACCAAGGAACCTACTCCCAGCCCTCTGCCAATACTGTTCTGCAAGCACCTACTCGAAGGTATCTGACAGGAATGTTTCATGACTCATACTCTTACAATTTCACTCCCATCCTTCGGGCCAGTGCCAAGACTTCACTTGGCTCCTCTCCCAAATAGCTCAATATTGGAAGTTGAATGTTCTTTCAAACATTTCCTTCAGAAACCAAATATAGCTGTCACAACATATTATTTATCACATAGTTTTGCCTCAGCAATTGAAGGTTTGCACTATAAACACTATAATCCAATCTACAACCTTAACCATTGAAGTGCAACATCTTCTGCATTACCTAGCATCGATCAGTTCACATTTGCCATAACTCTGACTGAGGTATTTCTGGTCTGTAGCTGTAAAGATGGGAACAGTAGGGTAGTGGTAATGTCACTGGGCTCGTAATCCAGGGGCCTGAACTATTGATCCATGAGATGAGATATGAGTTCAAATCCCTCCACGGCAGCTGGGGAATTTAAATTAAGTTAATTAAATAAATCTGGAATAATTACTAGTATCAGTAATGATAACCATGAAACTATCAGATTGTTGTAAAAACCCATCTGGTTCACTAATGTCTTTTAGGGAAGGAAATCTGCTGTCCTTACCTGGTCTGGCCTATATGTGACTCCAGACCCACAGCAATATGGTTGACCCTTAATTGCCCTCTGAAATGGCCGAGCAACTCACTCAGTTGTAACAAACTGACAGATCACCCTCTCTCCCTGACAGATCACCCTCTCTCCCTCCGACAGATCTCCCTCTCTCCTGACAGATCACCCTCTCTCCCTAACAGATTACCCTCTCTCCCTCCGACAGATCACCCTCTCTCCCTCCGACAGATCACACTCTCTCCCTCCGACAGATCACCCTCTCTCCTCCCGACAGATCACCCTCTCCTCCTGACAGATCACCCTCTCCCCCCGACAGATCTCCCTCTCTCCCGACAGATCACCCTCTCTCCCTGACAGATTACCCTCTCTCCCTCCGACAGATCACCCTCTCTCCCGCCGACAGATCACCCTCTCTCCTCCCGACAGATCACCCTCTCCTCCTGACAGATCACCCTCTCCCCCTGACAGATCACCCTCTCTCCCTCCGACAGATCACCCTCTCTCCTCCCGACAGATCACCCTCTCCTCCTGACAGATCAACCTCTCCCCCCGACAGATCTCCCACTCTCCCGACAGATCACCCCCTCTCCCTCAGACAGATCACCCTCTCTCCTCCCGACAGATCACCCTCTCCCCCCGACAGATCTCCCTCTCTCCTGACAGATCACCCCCTCTCCCTCAGACAGATCACCCTCTCTCCCCCAACAGATCTCCCTCTCTCCCGACCGATCACCCTCTCTCCCTCCAACAGATCACCCTCTCTCCCTCTGACAGATCTCCCTCTCTCCCGACAGATCACCCACTCCCTCTCTGATCGATCCCATCTCTCCCTCTGACAGCTTCCCCCCTCCCCGCACCAGAAAGTTACATTTACCGCCCCCCCCCCAGGTTAACATTGTTGTATGAACATCGCTTCAAAACAGACTAAGAAATTTCTCATTCTCATCCTCATTCTGCAACTTGCCCTTCAAATGGTGGGGTGGGGTGGGGCGAGGGGAGGGTGGTGGCGACAGTGAGGGTCAGGAGGGGGATTCATTGCAAGTAGACTCAATAAATAGGACTGCAGAAACAAAGATTCAGCCATCTGGATCAGTCTTGAGGTGTGGGGGGCTGCTGCTGTCCAAAAGGTGCCCAAAATTATAGTTGTGTGCTGTATGTTCTGCAATTACCTGCACAGGAAAGGACTCAGCATGCAGCAGGGTCAAAAAGGAGACACACAAGACAGAGACAATGGGCTGGATTTTCTGAATGGGAAGCTTTTGGAGGCGGGACTGCTTCTTGCCGGGTTTCAGTCCCACCTCCATCAGCTTCTGGCCAACCAGCGGGATTTTCCCTTGCTTGCCCTTGTTAAGCCCACCCGGCGGGCTCAGCAGGCCAATTAGGGGGAAGTCAGTGACAGAGCACGTCAACGTATGATGTGTCATCTGTCAGAACTTTTGAAAGAAGAAATGTCATCGTTTGACAGCTCTGTGAAGCTGTCAAACACTGACATTCTGTGTAGTTTGATGAGCCCTTGTGTTCAGGACTCATCAAACCTTTCTACTTTGCAGAACTCAGCTGGCTGTTGGATCAGAGGTTATAGGTTGTAGGTAGAAACAAAGGTAAGTTAACATTTTCTAACACTTTACACTCACCTCACATACTTACCATTCCACACTTGCACCCAAACTCACCTCTACAGCGCACTTTCAGACACCTCCGACCCCCGCAGACCTCCTATTCACCTCCTACACCCCGGCGGAGTTCCCCCAGTTCGGGAAGCCCGCACTTCAGGACGAAAATTGGGGATAATCCTATTTTCTGCCTGTTAACTACCTGTTAACAGGCAGTTAATAGGCTTTAATCCCTTCCCACCTTCAAGGAGACGGGACCCGGGGCGGGACAGCATCCCACCTTATGGCAAGAGGGCACTGAGGTGGGTTGGGGCAGGTTTGCCACCCGCCACCAAATTCTGCAACTTTCCCGGCAGTCCCGCCTCCATACCCGTCTCCTCGGGGCTGAGAAAATCCAGCCCAATGAGATCGAACCTCAAGATTTGCCAGCTCCACTGGAGCAGCAAAGCGGAGCCAATCTGGCAACATTTGGTGATGAACCAATTCCATTATCTTGGAAGCCTTCCCCACCCTCCCCCATCCCCAGCACAGACATTCCTGTATCCTCTTCCCAGTGAACCATCGCACCAATCCCCAATAATATCATGAGCCAGTACTACACCGCTGCCGCCATGCATATGCATCCAGTCATACCCTGAAGCAGAAAGGTTTGTACAGGACAAAGATATTTCCAGCCCAAAGTTCCAGTAAAATTCCCAACATTTATTTGGACAGCAGTAGGTTTTTCTTTGTGCTGCAAGGGCTGAGTAATTAATCTTTTCCATGAGCAATGTCTACAATAGATATTTTGAGAGTTTATATATGACATTGGTTACTCTTAAACTGCAGTTCGGAGATCTGACAGGAATATGAGTTTAAAGAGCATCAGAGACCTAAATATATCCTCCTGGAATGCAAAGATAAACCCCTGGCTTCTTTTCTCCACTACTAACCATCTCCTTAAACCCCTGCATCCTCACCTCCAACAAGTGTGAGGAGCTCATGGACTTCTTTGTCTCTAAGATTGAGACAGCTTCAGCTGCCTCTGCCACATTCTCCCTTACCATCACCCACCAAGTCAAACTTGCCCCAAGGGTTAGGGTTAGGGTTAGCCTAACCCTAGCTCTAGCCCTGAACCTGCATCTTTCTTTAGTTTCTATCCTATCCTCATGCGCTCACTGAGCTCACTTTGTCCATGAGACCCACCTCCTGCTCCTTTGATCCTTTTCCCATTAACCTGCTGACCACACAACTTCTCTTCCTGGTCGCCATGCTAGCTCATATTGTAAACGGTTCCCTCTCCTCTTGTACTGTCCTGCTCCCTTTCGAAACTGCCATCATCACCCACCTCCTCAAAAAACCCACCCTGGACACCTCTGCCCTTCCAAACTAACGCCTCATCTCCAACCTCCCTTTCCTCTCAGGTCCTTGAACATGTTGTTGCTTCCCAACTCTGTGCTCATCTTTCCTTCACCTCCATATTTGAGTCTCTCCAATCAGGTTTCCTTCCCTGCCACAACACTGAAATGGTCCTAATCAAAGTCATAAATAACATTCCCTGTGATAATGACTATGGTGCGCAATCCCTCCTTGTCCTTCTCAACATCTCTGTAGTCTTTGTTACAGTCAACCACACTATCCTCCTCCAACAACTCTCTTCCATTGTCTAGCTGAATGGGGCTGTCCTCTCTTGGTTCCACACTTACCCATCCAAATCTCCTGCAAGGAACACTCTTGCAAATTTACCTCTGGAGAACTTCATGGATCTATCCTTGGTTCCCTCCTATTCCTTATTTACATGCTGCGCCTCAGCGACACCGTTCGAAGGCATGAAGTCAGGATCCATGTGTACACTGCCTACACCCAGCTCTACCTCTCTGACGTCTCTCTTTACCCCGCTACTGCCTTTATGTTGTCAGCCCACTTGTCCGACATCCATTCAATTCCAGAAGCTCACCTCGGGTTTAAATGGGATGCTGAGGTTGCAAACAGCCTGAGATAATGGCCAGAGAGGGGAATGCAATTGATGGCGAGGGAATGGAATTGGTGGCATAGGCCAAAAACAATTGCTTCGGTCTTTCCAATATTTAATTGCAGGAAATTGCAGCTCATCTAGGACTGGATGTCAGAACCATCATGCCACCTCTGTTGCTATGAGACTGCTAAACCAATTATTTACCTCTATATTCAATGCACTTGCTCCCAGCAACTTAACAACTATCTCCCTCTCCTGTTGCTCCCCTGGTACAGACCTCATCTTCAGTCTCTTAAGTTAGAAGGGTGCAAACTCAAACATATCCGATACACAACTGGCCTTGTTGTCAATTGGCCAAAACTGCATACGATTCCAAAATCATCGTGGAGGGCAAGGCCAACCCTAGGCTTCTCATCTCCATTATCAATTCCTCAAGCTCTTTACTTCTGTAACTTTACCCCATCCTGCAATACCAAATGCAAGGAATTATGAGCTTCTTCATTTTCAAGGTAGAGACCATCTGCACAGCTGTCTCTGCTGCACCCTCCCCTTCCTTTCACCTCCTGCAAATGACCTCCCCTAGTCTCCCAACCACTCCAACCCCTAAACCTCACCACTTTGCTGTTTGTTCCCCATCTTTTCCATGAAGCACACCTCCTGCTCCCTTGATCTCTTCCCCATTCAACTCGTAATCACGTCACTACTACTCCTGGGGGGAGAAATTCAATATAGCCCAGGAATGGGCGCTAACTTTGGAAAAGGTTGAGATTTAGCGGCAGGCGCTAATGAGTCTCGCTGCACGCAAAATTCGGTGTCATCGCTCAGAGAAAGGATGGGAGCACTAAATCAAGTGCTAATGGCCTGGCTCAGTGGCTTACACTCAAAGTGCGAAGCAATTTCAGCTGCAGTCTAATCACTAGTCAGCATTGCCACAGGCTCTTTCCAGTTATTAAAGGGGAGGCTCATTCATGCTGCAGAACCTCATTCTCTGCATTGCTGCCTGTGAACCTGTGTCAGCAAGCAGGAGCAGGCCAAGCCCAAGGAGCCGGACGACTTAACCAGCTGTATTTATGGCAGATCCATGCCCCAGGGAGAGAGCCCGCAGATTTTCGGACCAAGCATTGGAGGCGTTGGCCTTCGCTGTGGAGAGACGGAGGGCAGTGCTGTACCCAGCAAGTGGCAGGAGGCCCTCGCCGCAAATCTTCCGCGCCATGTGGAGGGAGGTTGCCCATCAGGTCTTGGGCAGCACTGTGGTCCCCAGGACCCACACACAGTGCCGGAAGAAATTTAACGACCTCAATTGGGTGGTCAGGGTGAGTGAATGCTTCTACAAATGCTACATACCACCATCTGAATCTCAGTCTGCACACACTGGCCAAAGCACCACACCCCAGCACTCACCCACCAACAATCTCCACCTACTAACACTCACACCAACATCTCACACATTGCACACAATGACAGCTATTCAACTATGGCAGGCACATCTCCCAAACACATTGCTGCACACTCACTCACACACTTTCCTTTCTCTTGCAGGCCAAGGTCGCTCACAACAGGAGGGAGCAGGAGCGCACAGGCGGGAGACAAGCCAACACCCAACCACTGTCTGCGCTGGAAAATAGAGTGCTGGAGATTATTGGGCACCAGATGGTGGGTGCTGTGGCCACCGACGACGTTGACCCCCTTGGGGACAACAACGGTATGTTCATCCTTACTCCTTCTCACATTCCACTTCCCCTTCAACCCACAAGCCTTTCGCACTTTCCAGCTAATCATGCTGTACGCATGCATTTCTCCCTTCCACCCCTCCCTCCCCTCATCTTAACCTGACTCTTGTGCCTTTATGCTTTCAGATATTGAGCAAGCACCTGAGCAGCCTGTCCCTGAGAGCACCATTGAGAGTGAGGTGGGAGAAGAGGAGGAGGAAGAACACACCACGTCACTGCATGTCTCACCCACAGGCACCAGCTCAGATACATGCACTACGCGTTCTTTAGAGGCTAGTATAGTAGCGGGATCTGCAAAGGGTGAGGCACTGGGAACGAATGGACTGCAGCAAGGCCAGGGGGGAAGGGTAGCTCAGAGGCCAGCTGCCTGGAGGGCGAGTTCGCGCGAGTTCTGCTGCACAGGACTCAGATGAGGAACTCAATGGGGAGGCGTTTAGAAGAAGGGTGATGGGCATGCACACGGAGATCATAGGTGCAATGGCAAAGGTGCCTGAGAGCCTCTCGGCAATGGTAAGGAGCATGGAGGAGTCTGCCTCCAACATTGCACAAGGCTGTGCGCACACCATGGAGCTTATCATTTGCAGTCTGGAAAGGATGGTAGACTCCCAGAGAGACCGTGGAGTCCCAGACCTGATGCCGCGTGTGATGGGTGATCTGGCAGCTTCCATTGCAGCCCAGGTGGAAGCGTCGCAACGTCTTAGTGCTGTAATGCAGTCTACACTTGGTGGCATCCAATGTCAGACTGCTCTCATGCAGTCTCAGTTTGATGCCATGCAAGCTCTGACTACTGCCATCATGTCTGGGTCTACCACCATCGACCGGGGCTTCCGCGGTGTCGCAGCAGGCCAGCAATCTGTGCTGCAACAGATTGCTAGGGATGCTGAGGTGCTGCCCCGGGGAAGTGGCAGTGGGTCAGTGAAGCAGGAACCTGCTGTCCTCTCTCAGGATGACAGCACTCCTGCTCCCACCACTACCACCTCGCCATTGCCCTTGTCACTGCCTGTCATCCAGCCAGCCCAGACTGCTGCTGCGTGGTGAGGTGGTGCAGTCTACAGCCGAGCCTTCCGGGCCCAGAGCTGGTCGAGGGCATCCTGCAAGGCCATCTGAAGTCTCCCGCACGGACACTCAGCAGCCTTCCACCCGCCGTGCTGCAGCCACTGGGCCAACACTTCATAGGAGCACTAGAGTAGGCAAAGGCACAGTAACGAGAGGCACTAAGGGATTGCACAAGGGTGAATAGTAAATATTGTTGTTGTGAAGATGTGTTCACTGATTATTGATAAATTTATTAATTCACTTTGGATAATTTTGTGGTGTCACTCATTTCAGCTGTGCACTGTGATATGGCCTGCGACAGGGATGGAATGATGGGGATTTGGTGAGCAACGGGGATCTTTGGTTGAATTTACTGGAACCGCAGTCTGATGAGGCGGTCACAGATCACCCTTCCGGAAGGCCGATAGAGTGGCTGCCTCCTCCCTCGCTCCTCTTCCTCCTCATCCTCCTCCACCTCCTTGTGTTCCTCGTCCTCCTCCTCGTCCTCCCCCTCCTCCTCTCCCTCTTCCTCCTCCTGAGATGGTCCCGCAATCCCTGGTGGCAAGGGCTGGGCCCTCATGATGGCCAGGTTGTGGAGCATGCAGCACACCACAACGAAATGGGACACCTGCTCCGGCGAGTACTGGGGGGCTCCACCCGAGTGGTCAAGGCAGCGGAACCGTTGCTTGAGCACCCCGATGGTCTGCTTGATGATGTTCATGGTGGCAGCATGGCTCTCATTATAAGAGTGCTGGGCAGGAGTGTTCGGGTTGAGGAGGGGAGTCATGAGCCAGGTGGAGAGCGGATAGCCCTTGTCTCCGACCAGCCAGCTGCGAACTTGATGTGGTGGCTGATAGAGTGCTGGCACTCCGGTATGGCACAGGATGAAGGCATTGTGGCTGCGGCCAGGATAGCGGGCATTCTCATTGATGATTCGCTGTCTGTGGTGTAAGGTTCTAAAAACTGTAATAAAACTACTGCTGCCGTGTGAAGATCGAAGTTCAGAATGAATTGTGAAATGGTTATGGACGGATTCAAAATGTAGGAAGTCAGCATGTGTTCTTTGTTTCTGAAGACACAAAACGGCTGAAGTCAGCAGGAGGTCCTTTGCCTGGTGGTCAGTATGGTCCTTTGTTAGTGAGGCCACATGACAGGAAGAAGAAACACGACTGACAAGGAAGTCCCGCCCCCACATACCTCACAGGAACATGAACGTGTCATGCGGAAGGAACTCCAGTCAGGGAAGGTTTGGAGTGAAACTGACCTAGCAGAAGGAGGCCGACAGTGATATATGAGTGGGGCCGGCAGAAAGGCCCTATAACAGGAGTGACCCAGAGGCAGGAAATTCAGAACACAGAAGACCAAAGAAGACAGAACGGAAGAACAGGCGAACAAAGAAAGCTGGCCAGTCTATGTTTTGATTATAATTTTTCCTGGACCGATCACCTCCTGTGGCCTCCACCATCACAGAAGCCAGTCTTCAGCCAATTCGATTCACTCCACGTGCTATCAAGAAACGGCTGAGCGCACTGGATACAACAAAGGCCATGGGCCCCGACAACATCCCGGCTGTCGTGCTGAAGACTTGTGCTCCAGAACTAGCCACGCCTCTATCCAAGTCGTTCCAGTACAGCTACAAACACTGGCATCTATCCGACAATGTGGAAAACTGCCCAGGTATATCCTGTCCACAAAAATCAGGACAAATCCAATCTGGCCAATTACCGCCCCATCAGTCTACTCTCAATCATCAGCAAAGTGATGGAAGGTGTCATTGACAGTGCTATCAAGCAGCACATACTCATCAACAACCTTCTCACCAATGCTCAGTTTGGGTTCCACCAGGACCACTCAGCTCCAGACCTCATTACAGCCTTGGTCCAAACATGGACAAAAGAGCTGAATTCCAGAGGTGAAGTGAGAGTGACTGCCTTTGACAACAAGGCAGCATTTGACCGAGTGTGGCATAAAGGAGCCCTAGTAAAACTGAAGTCAATGGGAATCAGGGGGGAAAACTCTCCACTGGCTGGAATCATACCTAGCACAAAGGAAGATGGTTGTGGTTGTTGGAGGTCAATCATTTCAGCCCCAGGACATCGCTGCAGGAGTTCCTCAGGACAGTGTCCTAGGCCCAACCATCTTCAGCTGCTTCATCAATGACCTTTCCTCCATCATAAGGTCAGAGGTGGGGATATTCGCTGATGATTGCACAGTGTTAGTTCCATTCACAACTCCTCAGATAATGAAGCAGTCCATGCCCACATGCAGCAAGACCTGGACAACATTCAGGCTTGGGCTGATAAGTGGCAAGTAACATTCGCACCACACAAGTGCCAGGCAATGACTATCTCCAACAAGAGAGAATCTAACCACCTCCCCATGACATTCAACGGCATTATCATCGCTGGATCCTCCACCATCAACATCCAGGGAGTAACCATTGACCAGGAACTTAACTGGACCAGCCATATAAATACTGTGGCAACAAGAGCAGGTCAGAGACTGGGTATTCTGCGGTGAGTGTCTTACCTCTTGACTTCCCAAAGCCTTTCCACCATCTCAAGGCACAAGTCAGGAGTGTGATGGAATATTCTTCACTTGCCTGGATGAGTGCAGCTCCAACAACACTCAAGAAGCTTGACATCATCCAGGACAAAGCAGCCCGCTTGATTGGCACCCCATCCACCTCCTTAAACATTCACTCCCTCCACCACCGGCGTACCGTGACTGCAGTGTGTACCATCTACAAGATGCACTGCAGTAACTCGCCAAGGCTTCTTCGGCAGCACCTCCCAAACCTCTACCACCTTGAAGGACAAGGGCAGCAGGCACATGGGAACTCCATCACCTCCAAGTTCCTCTCCAAGTTACACGCCATCCTGACTTGGAAATATATTGCCGTTCCTTCATCATCGTTGGGTCAAAATCCTGGAACTCCCTGCTTAACAGCACTATGGGAGTACCTTCACCACACAGACTGCAACGGTTCAAGAAGGTGGCTCACCACCACCTTCTCAAGGGCAATTAGGGATGGGCAATAAATGCTGGCCTTGCCAGCGACGCCCACATTCCTACTTTATTGTCTGAAAGCTGTAATCTAAAGACAGCAATTGTAAAACGTAGGCTGGACTTTTGACTATTTGAAAGTTCCAAAGGAGTTTGTGGGATAGAGGCCAGCTGTCTTTGCTGAAATCTTTTATATCATAGAAATATACTATAAAAACTTTATCTTAAGGATTTCTTAAAAGTTTTGTTAAAGATGTGTTATTCATTACCTCTTAAGTACCATTGGGCTGATTTTGCAGTTGGGAGGCTGGATCACGCTTGTGGGAATCGTATGTGCAGGGACCAGGAAATGATGCATCCAGCAATCTTATGCTACAACCTCCCATCCTTGCAATTTTTCAATAGGGTTTTATGCCTGTATAAATTGCTCCTCTGTGCTAGCACTTAATGTACATTTCCCTGCACTTGTCACTGAATAAATAACAGAACGGGAAGTTTTGCTGGTTTTCCCCTCATTAGTACAGGGAGACAGACAGATTGTAGTGCCTACACCATTGCTTCAATTGAAATCGGCTAATAGAAGTGAAGAGAGATGAAAATTGGGAGCTTTTGCAGAGCTTAGTGCTCAATTGCAAGACTGGCTGTTAACAGAATGCCTCTGCCTCGGGTTGCAAACTTGTCATTCCCATTTTATCCTGGTAAATTAGATATTACGCAGAAGCATGGCACTCCTTTTGGAGAGGGGCAGGGAAGCGCTTGTTGTCTAAAGATGAAGCAGAGTTCATAGCAACCATGGATAAACTGCAAACCAAATAACCTCACTCCTGAGCGGAAAGAGTTGCTCAATGCGTGACAAGTGATCTTTAGAAAATGAAAGGTAAATAAATTGAAAGCTAATTTTAGAACAGGAATCCAACTTCAGATTAAGTGTTTCCTTGAAAGAAGAATGCGTTCTTTATCATTGCAACATTTTGATATTTGTTTACTGCAAAAAGTGGTTAGAAGTGAATGCAGCCACAGCTTGGCAAACTGTATGAAACAAAATAACCTACAGCAAGTAGCTGCGGTACACAATAATATAAAGCAGACACGCTAATGTTTTCAACATTGATTGCCATGGAAAGCAGTATCATTATGTTTGTGTTGGAAAGAAATCAACATAAAATGGAACAAAATAATTATTAAAATCATTGAGGCAGAACGATGCGAAGCTTAAACCCTTTGTTGCAGTGTGGGGTTAGCATTGGCTCATTGGTAGCACTCTCGCCTCTGACTCAGAAGGTTGTGGGTTCAAGCCAAACTCTAGACACTTGAGCACATAATTCAGGCTGACACTCCAGTACAGTACAGTACTGAGGGAGGGCTGCACTGTTGGAGATGCTGTCTTTTGGATGAAATGTTAAACCAATCTACTGCCCTCTCAGTGGATGGAAAAGATCCCATGGCACTCTTCGAAGAGCAGCGGAGTTCTACCCCATGACCGGGCCAATATTTATCCCTCAACCAAAATCACTTCAACAGATTATCTGATCATTATCTCATTGATGTTTGTGGGACCTTGCTGTGTGCAAATTGGCTGCTACATTTCCCTACGTTACTACAGTGTCTACATTTCAAAAGCATTTCATTGGCTGCAAAGTGCTTTGGGGTATCATGAAAGGTGCTATATAAATGCAAGTACTTTCCTTTATTGTTGCAGTGTGCCAGCTGGATGCTTTTCCTGCTAAAAATGCTGCAGAATGCAATGGAATTACGTTGCTGGATATAATTAATTTAAAAAATAATTATTTATGGGATGTGAGCGTCGCTGGCAAGGCCAGCATTTATTGCCCATCCCTAATCGCCCTTGAGAAGGTGGTGGTGAGCCGTCTTCTTGAACCGTTGCAGTCCATGTGGTGAAGGTACTCCCAGGGTGCTGTTAGGGAGGGAGTTCCAGGATTTTGACCCAGTGATGATGACTTGTGTCTTGTCGGTGGTGGAAAGGCTCTGGACATTCAGGAGGTGTGTCACTTGCTGCAGAATACCCAGCCTCTGACCTGCTCTTGTAGCCACAGTATTTATGTGGCTGGTCCAGTTAAGTTTCTGGTCAATGGTGACCTCCAGGATGTTAATGGTGGGGGATTCGACGATGGTAATGCCATTGAATGTCAAGGAGAACTGGTTAGACTCTCGTTGGAGATAGTCATTGCTTGGCACTTGTGTAGCACAAATGCTACTTGCCACTTATCAGCCCAGGCCTCGATGTTGTCCAGCTCTTACTGATGCAGGTATGGACTGCTTCATTTTCTGAGCAATTGCAAATGGAACTGACCATTGCGCAATCATCAGCGAACATCCCCACTTCTGACCTTATGATGGAGGGAAGGTCATTGATGAAGCAGTTGAAGATCATTGTGCCTAGGACACTGCCCTGAGGAACTCCTGCAGTGATATATTGGAGCTGAGACGATTGGTCTCCAACAACCACAAATATCCTCCTTTGTGCTAAGTATGACTCCAGCCAGTGGAGAGTTTTCCCCCTGATTGTCATTGACTTCAATTTCAATAGGGTTCCTTGATGCCACACTTGGTCAAATGCTGCCTTGTTGTCAGGGGCCATCACCTCAGGAATTCAGCTCTTTTGCCCATGTTTGAGGTCAGCAGCCAAGTGCAGCCGAATGGTCCTGGCGGAACCCAAACTGATCATTGGTGAGCAAGTTATCGGTGAGTAAATGCCTCTTGATAGCGCTGTTGATGATACCTTCCATCACTTGAGAGTAGGCTGATGGGACTATAATTGGCCAAATTGGATTTGTCCTGCTTTTTGGGGACAGGACGTACCTGGGCAATTTTCCACTTTGTCAGATAGATGCCAGTATTGTAGCTGTACTGGAACAGCTTGGCTAGAGGTGCGGCTACTTCTGGAGCACAAGTCTTCAGCACTACAGCCGGGATGTTGTCTGGGTCCATAGCCTTTGCTGTATCCATTGTGCTCAGCCGTTTCTTGATATCACATGGAGTGAATCGAATTAGCTGAAGACTGGCAGCTGTGATGGTGGGAACCTCAGGAGAAGGCCAAGATAGATCATCAACTCGGCACTTCTGGCTTCAACTTTGTCTTTTGCACTCACTTGCTGGGCTCCGCCATCTTTGAGGATGGGGATATTCATGGAGCCTTCTTCTCTTGTGCATTGTTTAATTGTCCACCACAATTCACAACTGGACGTGGCAAGACTGCAGAGCTTTGGTCTGATCCATTGGATGTGGGATCACTTGGCTCCGTCTATAGCATGCTGCTTCCGCTTTTTAGCATGCATGTAGTCCTGTGTTGCAGCTTCACCAGTTTGGCCCTCATTTTCAAGTACACCTGGTGCTGCTCCTGGCATGTTCTTCTACTCTCCTCATTGCACAAGGTTTGGTCACCTGTCTTGATGTTAATGGTAGAATGAGGGATATGCCGGGCCATGAGGTTACAGATTGTGGTGGAATACAATTCTGCCGCTGCTGATGGCTCACAGCGCCTCATGGATGCCCAGTTTTGAGCTTCTAGATCTGTTCTGAATCTATGCTATTTAGCACAGTGGTAGGGCCACACAACATGATGGAGGGGGTCCTCAGTGTGAAGATGGGGGTGCATGAACAGCAAGACCTGGGGGTATATGTGCACAAATCAGCCCCGATCAACACAGGGCAGATTGAGAAAGCGGTTGAAAAAGCATACAGGATCCCAGGCTTCATAAATAGAGGCATAGAGTACAAAAGCAAGGAAGTTATAATGAACCTTTATAAAACACTGGTTCAGCCTCAACTGGAGTATTGCTTCCAATTCTGGGCACTGCACTTTAGGAAGGATATGAAGGCTTTAGAGAGGGTGCAGAAAAGATTTACAAGAATGGTTCCAGGGATGAGGGACTTCAGTTACGTGGATAGACTAGAGAAGCTGGGGTTGTTCTCCTTGGAGAGAAGATTGAGAGGAGATTTGATAGAGGTATTCAAAATCATGATGGGTCTAGACAGAGTAGATAGAGAGAAACTGTTCCCATTGGCAGAAGGTTCGAGAACCAGAGAACACAGATTTAAAGTGATTGGCAAAAGAACCAAAGGCGACATGAGGAAAAGCTTGTTACGCAGCGAGTGGTTAGGATCTGGAATGTACTGCCTGAGAGGGTGGTGGAGGCAGACTCAATCATGGCTTTTCAAAGGGAATTATATAAGTACCCGAAGGAAAAAAAATTGCAGGGCTGCGGAGAGAGGGCGGGAAGTGGGACTAGCTGAAGTGCTCTTGCAGAGAGCCAGCACGGGCTCGACAGGTCGAATAGCCTCCTTTTGTGCTGTAACCATTCTATGATTCTATGATAAGATGGGACTTCGTCTCCACAGGGACTACACGGTGATCATTCCGACCAATATTGTCATGGACGGATGCATCGGTGACCGCTAGATTGGTACGGTTGAGGTCAAGTAGGTTTTTCCCTCCTGTTGGTTCTCTCACCACGTGCTTTAAGCCCAGTCTGCCAGCTATGTCCTTCAGGGCTCGGCCAGCTTAATCAGTGTAATGTATTATCACATGGTTTGTCACATGATATGGTATGAGCATGCTCAGTTCACTCTGGCCTAGTAAAGCAAGCACATGGACTAGCAACTCATCGTGTCTCGTGTTCTATACACATATATTATATTTTTGGTGACGAAAATTGGATCCCAAAGCCATTTTTAGGGATCACGGAAGGACACAGTGTTCAACCTGCGAGTGGACAAGATTAACATGAATTTGTGACACCTAAACTGAATTTTTGCGATGTTTTACTGTTAATGCTGATGCAGAATCGTCTGTGCTTCACCGTCCCGTGTATGTATACACAGCAACAGTGGCGTTGATTCTCACAGGTACACAGGTAGTGTGCTGAGTCACTGTTCAATGTGATCGGGACAGTCATGGCCACGCCTATGGGATTCATTGGAAGCCTCAGCATGTGTGACCGAGCTCACAAACCATTCAGTTCTTACATTGAGCGGATGGAGATGTTTTTAAGGCCAATAACATTATTGAGACCGAAGGTGCAGATGAGAATGTTCAAGCTCAAAATAAAGTAATTCAGGAATGGAAGAAAGCAATTTTTCTAATGGAGATCGGGCCAGATGTCTACGGAATGTGGACAAACCTACTCGTGCCAGGGAAAGCGAAGGATGTGTCGTTTGAAGACATTGTTGAGAAACTTGAGGACCATTTCGACCCAAAGCCATTAGAAATAGCAGAGAGCTATAAGTTTGGTGCCAGAAGCCAAAAACAAAGTGAAACCATCAGTGAGTATATTGTAGATCTTAAGAACCTGTCTTTGCATTGTAACTTCGACACATTTTTGGATCGTGCGTTGTGAGATAAGTTTGTGTGTGGACTGGTGGATGAGCGCACACAGTCCAAGTTACTGAACACTCCGAACCTAGCATTTGACATAGCAGGCAAAATTGCCTATGTATGGAGATGGCGTCTAAGAATGCTAGGGAGCTCTGTACAACTCAAGTGACTAGTGCAGCTGAGGTCTATAGTCACAAAGCTACTGCTGAACCTAAAGCTGTGAGACTTGGTCAAAAGCATATTGGTGAGAGCAGTTCAGTGAATTGTTATCGCTGCAATGGACATCACTCACCACAGTCCTGACAATACAGGAATTTGAAATGTTTTCACTGCCAGAAGCAAGGCCATATTTCAACAGCTTGCAGAGCTAGATCTAAAGTAGAAAGTAAGAACCATTCTAGTGGCAATGCAAAGCAGCAACAAAAGGGAGGAATTCACAATATTGAAGTGAACACACCTGATGTTGAAGAACTAGGCATCTACAGTATCTATGCCACTAGCGGCAATGCAAGCAGTCATGAGAAAGGCTTCCGTACAAAACTTTTGATCAACAACCAATATATTGATATGTGTATCGACATGGCAGTGGACTGCTCTATCATGAGTAAGGACACATATGAGAGTAAGTTTAGTCAAGTACCACCTACAAAGAGTACCGTAGAGTTAGAAACCCATGCTGGAGAAACGATAGAGACATGTGGACAAATGGAATGTAAAATTCAACACAATGGCCTGTCAGTAAAGCTGCCTATTATTGTAGCGAGCTACAACAACTGGCCAACCCTCATGGGCAAAGACTGGTTGAGAAAGTTAAAACTAGACTGAAAAACATCTTCAGCGTAGATGCTTCAAAGAAGCGACTCGACACAATGCTGAACAAGTATAAAAGCAGGTTCACAGACAGTGATGAGGGCACCACTGGGTATGACGCACATATCCGCATCTAGTCCAACATGAAGCCTGTCTATTGTAAGGCAAGGCCGGTCCCCTATGCATTGAAAAGTCAGGCGGAGGAAGAGCTGGCGAAGCTCAGAGAGAACGGAGTGCTAGTAAAAACTGACAAAAGTGAATGGGCTACCCCGATTGTGGTAGTGCCCAAAGCAGACAAAACTGTACGCTTGTGCGGTGACTACAAAGTTACTATCAACCAAGCGGTTGACGATGAACAGTACCTGTTACCTACATCCCAAGATTTGTATGCAGCACTCTCTGGATCAAAGGTTTTCTCCAAACTTGACCTGTCACACGCTTACGCTCAGCTGAATGGTGACAAAGTGAGTCAACAGTATCTCACTATCAGCACACACCAGGGACTGTACTCATACACCAAGCTGCTGTATGGTGTAAAGCCCGGCGCCAAAATCTTCCAGGCTACAAGGGATAAGATTTTGCAAGGAATTCCAAATTGCTTATGCAATCAAGATGATGTGCTGATCGCAATAAGCAGTGAGTAAGAATTTCTAGAAATTTTAGATATAGTACTTCAAAGGTTGAATGCCCACAATGTTAAATTGAAAAGGAGCAAATGTGCTTTTGTGCAGCCCAAGCTTGTGTACCCTGGTCTGAAAGTTGATGCAAATGGCTTGCAACCAGTGAAGGGAAAAGTTGATGCTGTCATCAATGATCCAAAGCCACAGAATGTGTCTGAGTTAAGATCTTTCCTTGGAATGGTCCAGTACTACGCACGTTTCTTACCTGAGTTAGCAACCATGTTAGCTCCATTGCACGAGTTCCTCAGATAATGAAGCAGTCCATGCCTGCATGCAACAAGACCTGGACGATGTTCAGGCTCGGGCTGATAAGTGGCAGGCAACATTCGTGCCACAGAAGTGCCAAGCAATGACTATCTCCAACAAGCGAGCATCTAACCACCTCCCCATGACATTCAACAGCATTACCATCGCCAAATCCCCCACCATCAACATCCTGCGGGTCACCATTGACCAGAAACACAACTGGACCAACATAAATACTTTGGCAACAAGAGCAAGTCAGAGGCTAGGTATTCTGTGGCGAGTGTCTCACCTCCTGACTCCCCAAAGCCTTTCCACCATCTACAAGGCACAAGTAAGGAGTGTGATGGAATACTCTCCACTTGCCTGGATGAGTGCAGCTCCAACAACACTCAAGAAACTCGACACCAGAGCAAAGCAGCCCGCTTGATTGGCACACCAACCACCACCTTAAACATTCACTCCCTCCACCACCTGCGTACCGTGGCTGCAGTGTGTACCATCTACAAGATGCACTGCAGCAACTCGCCAAGGCTTCTTCGGCAGCACCTCCCAAACCCCCGATCTCTTCCACCTAGAAGGACAAGGGCAGCAGGCGCATGGGAACACCACCACCTCCAAGTTCCCCTCTAAGTCACACACCATCCTGACTTAGAAGTATATCGCTGATCCTTCATCGTCGCTGGGTCAAAATCTTGGAACTTCCTTCCTTAAAGCACTGTGGGAGTACCTTCAGCACACGGGCTGCAGTGGTTCAAGAAGGCGGCTCACCACCCTCACAAAGAGCGAAAGAAACTATGTGCAAATTAAAAAGGAAGCTCTTGCCATAGTGTTTGGAATCAAGAAATTCCATCAGTTCCTGATCGGCAGAAAGTTTACCCTGATAACCGATCACAAACCGCTCCTAGCAATGTTGGGGCCCAAATCTGCCATCTCTGCAATGTTGAGCAGTGTTGTTGTCACAATATGACTACACGATTGAATATCGTACTTCAAAGCAAAACGCAATCGCAGATGCCTTGTCCAGGTTGCCACATAAGGACTCACGTGTTGGGAGTGAAGGTGAGATTTTCAAGCTAGGTGCAGTTGACAAAGACTTTCCTGTGAATGCAACTGAGATTGCAGATGAGACTCAAAAGGACTCAGTTCAGACTTCAGAAACTGAAGTACAGGTAGACTATCCTTTATCCGAAAACCTCGGGACCAGCCGAGTTTCGGTTTTCGGAGAATTTCGGATTTCAGAAGGTGGGTCGGCGGGGGTCCGCGGGGGGGTCGGCGGGGGTCCGCGGGGGGGGTCGGCGGGGGTCGGGGCCGGCGGGGGTCCGCGGGGGGGCCGGTGGTTGTCAGGGCCGGTGGGGTCCGCGGGGGGGTCGGCGGTTGTCGGGGCCGGCGGGGGTCCGCGGGGGGGTCGGCGGGGGTCGGGGCCGGCGGGGGTCCGCGGGGGGGTCGGCGGTTGTCGGGGCCGGCGGGGTCCGCGGGGGGGTCGGCGGGGGTCCGCGGGGGGGTCGGTGGTTGTCGGGGTCGGCGGGGGTCGGGGCCGGCGGGGTCCACGGGGGGGGTCGGTGGGGGGTCGTGCGCACAACTTACGCTGACGCTCAGCGTAAGTCAGTGGGGGTCGGGGTCGGCGGGGGTCGGGGCCGGCGGGGGGGTCCGCGGGGGTTCCGCGGGGGGTCGTGCGCACGACTTACCCTTTATCCGAACTTCCGAAACCGGAACCCTCTAAAAACCGAAGGTTTTTTCTTTCAGCGTAAGTCGTACGCACGACTTACGCTGAACGAAAAAACCTTCGGTTTTTAGAGGGTTTCGGTTTTCGGAAGTCCGGATAAAGGGTAGTCTACCTGTATCAGATTCAACCAGGTCTGAGATAGAAACAGGATCATGTTTGAGTTCGGAACCAAAACAAAACAGCCCGAAAATTGGTTCAACACCAAAACCTTCTTTAAGGAGATCAGGGGGGCTCTGAAAACCTGTTATTAAACTGGATTTGTAGTTCATTTGTAGGATTTGTAGTTAATTTAAAAGAAAAAAAGCCAGTAGTTTTTGTTATGAGGCACACATAATGCTGGGAAAGCTGGGGCCATAGTTTTGTTGTATTTGAAAGGGGAATACATAAAAAAAATGTTAAGGGGAAAGCAGTGTAATGTATTATCACATTGTTTGTCACATGGTTTGGTATAAGCATGCTCAGTTCACCTAAACTCATTTGCATAATCACAAATGTAAAATGAACCAGCGCAATTGGGCAGCGTAATAGAGCGTAACTTTTTCTTTCCTTGCATTAAACATATTCATTGACCTATTTAAGCATGGTAACCTGGTGCAGTTCTATTAATACAGCTGAAAATGGGTTTATCATGAAAAAATAAGCATTTTTAATAGAGTGTCGTATCCACCACCTGTGACTAACCCGATTTGAAATCACTGAAAATACTGGACCATTTACTTGTTTGATTGGTGTATACAAGTCAGTTTCTGAGTAAATTAAATATTTTTTAAAATGTGCCTACTAGTGCCTATGTGCCTAAAAAAACAAGCTCAATTAGACGAGCCTCCTCGAACGGCCTGAAACGGGTGTAATTGGCGGAAACTCGCTAACATGAATCAGTCATTCATGAAAGAAAGACTTATGAAATAATACTGAGCGGCCTGTGGGTGGCACTGTCCAGGGAGAGTATAAATACTCGTGCATGGGCCCAGCTTGCTCAGGACATTCTAAACAGGAACTAGTGAAGGACACAACTAGACCTCCATGTTGTAAAGCAGTTGATTAAAACTTTGTTTAATGCTTAGACCAAGTGCCTAGTAGTTTTCTTACGTCACTCGCCATGCTCTTTACTTTGATCTGGGTGCACGGCTAGTTTTGTGGGCGGGGCCGGCTTCAAGCATAATGTTTTTTAAACCAACATCAAGCACTCCACTTCATTCCTGGAGCGCAACAGGCAGTAGGCGGGGTGGTAGGTGAGCCTGGGCTGTGCAGCACTGCCCTGTTCAAAGGCTCCTTCCCTCCCTTAAAGAGAAGGGCCATCGCTGCAGGCTCTGTGAGGCAAAAACTTACCTGGTCCCCGACGACAGCAGCGATGCGGCCCGATCAGCCCGCTGCACTGCAGCAGAGTGCCGGGCTGATCAATGGCTGGCGATACATAGAAGACAGGAGCAGGAGTAGGCCATTCGGCCCCTCGAGCCTGCTCCGCCATTCAATGAGATCATGGCTGATCAAAGAAAGTAAAATGCAAAGAGCATTTCAGATTTTTTTCACCTACCTTGCCCACCTCGCCTTTAAGTATCGCCCCCCAAAGTGCCCGGCCTCCCAATCAATGCCTCCTGCAGCTGGCGGTGTTCATCGTCCCGCGATGCTGCAGGGGGCGGAAATGAATTTCAGATCCGGGGCGCTTCCGGGGCGATGCGCAGCCGGACGACCTCACGATCCCTGGGCACAGGAGATCATGGTGCTAGGGGTTACTGCCGCCGCAAACCGCCAGATGAATTTCGCGGGCGGTGGTAACATTGCCGCACCCGGGCAGTAAGTCTTTAGTGCCCTGTTATCACCCCGCCCCTGGAGGCACTAACAGGAGGCGCTAAGGCACCACATTTTTAGCCCTATATCTTCAATTGTATTGCTAAACAATTATTTATCCAGGTCCTTTGTAAGTGAATTCTTAACATAATTGACATGAATCAGTCATTCATGAAAGAAAGACTTATGAAATAATACTGAGCAGCCTGCAGGTGGCGCTGTCCAGGGAGAGTATAAATACTCGGGCACGGGCCCAGCTTGCGCAGGACATTCTTAACAGGAACTAGTGAAGGGCACAACTAGACCTCCATGTTGTAAAACCGTTGATTAAAGCTTTGTTTAATGCTTAGACCAAGTGCTTAGTAGTTTTCGTACGTCAATAATATTAGTTGTTTTTGCTGTGACTTTAATTTTTAGGTTCACTTGAGGATTGGGAACTTTCCAATTCTATTCTCTGGTTCTGTGACCACAGAGGAAGTTAAGTAACAAATTTATATCCCTATTATCATTGCTCTTCATTACATAAGGACCTGCTGGTTCTTCTCCCATCAATCATATTTTCTATAATTAAAACAACTTCAATTGTGTATTTTTCTTCATAACCTAGAGCCCCAAATTCCAGAATCCTCCTTATTCCCAGGTTCATGTCTGGCTTCTTTACTTCTATATATGGAATATAATATAAGGATAACAATCTCTTTAGCCTCTGGTACAGATTCCTGTGTTTATGGAGTTCCAAAAGATATTAATTAGAAGCATGCGTATTTTCTCACTCATTTCCTTGATGTTTCCAGAGTTCCCATTTGGTCTAAGAACAACATTCAGATTTCATTCTTTGATTGTTTTTCCCCATAAAACAAGCCTGACTGATCTATAATAAAAACAGAAAATGCTGGAAGTACTCAGCAGATCAGGCAGCATCCGTGGAGAGAGAAACAGAGTTAACATTTCAGGTCATTGACCTTTTTGTCAGAACTGGCAAAAGTTAGAGGGCTAAAAATCCGATAGCCCCGAATACGGGCGCGGGGATCATGATGCACGATTGGCCCGCACCCATTGAAAGGAATGCAGGCAGCACTCGACCTTCATGCTGCCTGCTAATTACAATGGCCCAGAAATTCAGGTCGGGGGCTTCCCGCGGGTGTAAGCCCCCGACCTGCACTTAGCTAGCGCGCCTGCAGTTGAGCTGTAGGGCCCCGTGGAATTCCGCTCCGGGGCCTGTCCCAGCTGCCGGTGCGCAGTGCTTGCGTGTCCTGGGGCGTAGTTAGTGCGATGCGTCCCCTGGGATCACGTGGGCCATGGGCAGCCAATCGGCACAGGGAAAAGCCCATTCATAAGTAGTGACAGGAAGACCTGTCAAAACTTATAAATACTATGGCCCCAAAGTAGTAGTAAACCTTCAAATAAATTTAAAAAATTCATCACACTTTTTAAATAAACTATAAATTACATTAAATAACTATTTTAAACAATAATTTAAATTTTTGAAAAAAATAATTTTATATTCAAACGGGGCTAAAAATAAACTTACCTTGCTTTAAAGTATTTAAAAATAATAAACCTGTGGAAAAAATGTTTTAATTTTAATTAATTGACCACTTACCTTTTAAAATGCAGGCCTTACGCCTGGTTTTTACATTTCTAAAATCTAAAGACTTACCCTCACGGAAAAACCTGTAAAAAAAACGTAAGTTCAAAGCGCACGCGCAGACTCCCGCGCGCACGCGTTCCACCGCTGAACCTCTTCATTCAGAGGAACGGAAGTGCCGGTTTCCCGCGCATGTGCAGTGCATTCAAGAAAGTGGCACTTCCATCAGGCCCACGCGTGAGTACCCCGTGCGTACTCACCCGGAGACCCAAATTTCTGGGCCAATGATTGAAACGTTCAGCCCAGTGCTGAACGTGCTCCTGAGTGGCTGAACGCTTAGCAGGGGGCCTGTGTTCATGCAAGGCTGGTTCCAATTAAAGCTCGCCTCCACTTCTTAAAGGGGAGGTGCATTCTGCCTGCAGCAGCTCATGCAACTGGTTGTGAAGGCAAGGCTCATAAAGAAGAAGAGTGAATAAAGGCTCAACAAAGAAAGGGTGCCAAGGTTCTCGCACACAGCACTAGGGGCCTTAGTGCAGGGGTGGAAAGGAGGAGACAGGTCCTCTATCCGCAGGGGGCTAGGAGGCCCTCCAGACACACACTGCGAAGGCAGTGGGAGCAGATAGCCGACGAGAAGGGAGGGGGGAGGGAGAGGAGGGGGGGAGGGGAGGGGAGGAGGGGAGGGGAGGAGGGGAGGGGAGGGGAGGGGGAAGGGAGAGGGGGAGGGGGGAGGGGAGGGGGAAGGGAGGGGGAGGGGGAAGGGAGAGGGGGAGGGGGGAGGGGAGGGGGAGGGGGGAGGAAGGGGAGGGGAGGAAGGAAGGGGGGAGGGGGGAGGGGGGAAGGAAGGGGAGGGGAGGAAGGAGGGGAGGGGGAAGAGGAGGGGGAGAGGGGGAGTCCCCGAGCCCCGCCCCCCAATCTCCCGATCTCCCGCCCCCCGATGTCCCGCTCCCGATGTCCCGCTCCCCGATCTCCCGATGTCCCGCCCCGCGATCTCCCGATCTCCCGCCCCCTGATCTCCCGATGTCCCGCCCCCCGATCTCCCGCCCCCCGATCTCCCGCTGTCCCGCCCCCGGATCTCCCGATGTCCCACCCCCGCGATCTCCCGATGTCCCCGCCCGAGCCAGCTTCAAGACCAGAGAGACGCCGCCGCGCAACCTACTGCGTGAGGCCCGGCCGGACTCAAGTCGCACTCCGGGCAGAAGATGACGTGGACGCTGACTCCCGCCCCGCCTGCCTTTACTAAGATGGCGGCGGTGGCGACGCTCGGCTCAGGCCCGCCCCCCCCAGCCTTCACAAAGATGGCGGCGATCGCTGGCCTTTTGTCGATCGCGATGGGAGGCGCCTAGCTCGGGCGTGGCTGGTCAACAGACGCCCAGGCTTTGAGGCCTGGAAAAACGGTGAAAGGTAGGAAAATTATAGAGGTTAGACAAAAGATTTACAAATTAATTAACTTTTTTAAAAAACAATTTGTCTTTTAAAAGCAACTTTTTTTTTGCTGGAATTGTAGATTTGAAAAGAAACACGCAGAAAGCGGGAAAAAGAAAGGAAAAGTTTGGAATCAAGATGGCGGCGACTCACCTTGGTTCAGAACGATAAGGCCCGCCCACACAGGCACCGATTGGTGGACCGTCAGGTCACCGAAGCGTAGGATTGGTCAATCGTCCCGTCACTCGACCGTAGGAGGGCCCGGCCGCACGCGCCAGGAACCCGCCGTACGATTGGTCGACCTCGACGTCACTCGATGCTAATGAGCGGATAATGAGCGGAATGTCTAACGTTTTTTGGATACCGCGGGTGGAATTTTTGTCTGGCCGAAACGTAAATATGCTTAGGACGGTTCTGGAATCGTCAGCTTTCTTTCGACATAACGCACGTGTAGGTACGCTCTATAACTTTCGAGTTAATTCAAGACAGACAGACAGACAGATGGAATGACAGACAGAAGTATCCTTTTATATATATAGATGATTGGAATGTTTGCTTTGTGTTGGCTTTCATTTTAGGTTTGTGTCCAAGAGGACGCTATGATGTTCCGTGATAGAGCAATGGTAAAGTGGGGAAGTGTTGAGCAACAGGGATCTGAGATTTCATTCGCTGGAACTGGAGTCCGATGAGGTGCTAAAAGCAGCCCAGTGGAATGGGGATTTGCAGGCTGTCTCCTCCCTTCCTCCTCTTTTCTCCTCCTCTTCCTCCTCCTCCTCCTGAGGTGGTCGTGGAACCCGTAGTGGCAAGGGCTGTGCCCTCATGATGGCCAAGTTGTGGAGGATGCAGCAGACCACCATGAAATGGGACACTTGCTCCAGCGTGTACTGAAGGTCTCTTCCTGAGCAGTCAAGGCAGCGGAACCGTTTCTTCAGCATCTTGATGGCCTGCTCCATGAGGTTCCTCATAGCAGCATGGCTGTCATTATATGAGTGCTGGCCACGAGTGGTGGGATTGCAGAGGGGAGTCATCAGCCAGGGGTAGAGCGGATATCCCTTGTCTCCGAGCAGTCTCCCTCAGGTTCGACGTGATGGCTGGAAGATTGTTGGCACACCGGATTGGCTCACGACAAAGGCATCATGACTGCTGTCAGGATACCAGGCATTCACCATCATGATGTGTTGGGCATGGTTGCACACCATCTGCACATTAAGTGAGTTGTAGCCTTTGCGGTTGCGGTACATCTCAGCATTGATATGCAGTGCTCACAAAGCCACATGTGTGCAGTTGATGGCATCCTGCACCATGGGAAGCCCGATATCCTGGTGAAGCCACATGCACACTCCTCCTAGAGAGAAGACAATGAAGTCCCCTCTCCTGGAGCACAGAGCCTCTGTGACCTCTCGGATGCAGCGATGGATGGTGAAATAGGAGATGTTAGCTATGTCACCTGCTCCAGACTGGAAGGATCCGGTGGTGAAACAATTGAGGGCCATGGCCACTTTAAGGGCCACTGGCAGTGCCGTCGTTGCCCTGCTCTGAGGTTGCAGGTCTGGTTGCAAGAGGTGTCAGAATTCTGTGACCACCTCCTTGGTGAAGCAGAGCCTCCGAATACACTGCTCCTGGCTTAAGTGGAGGTAGGAGAAGTGCTTTCGGAAGACCCTAGCTAGGTAAGGCCTCCTGCTGAAAGTCCTCAGGTCCCTCCTCCTCCTTCCTCTGCGAGCAGCTTGTCCTCTTCTCTGCGGCCTCTGCTCCATCTCCCTGTCATGCTGCAGCGCGAGGGGGACTGCAAGTAGAGCCCCCATGACTGGGAGCAAGTGCTCTGAACAGAATCCTTGAATTCAGAAGCAAGGCCTTCTTCACTTGCAGCACCACTCCCTGTCACCTCACCAACTTTAAATAACTCTAAAATGCTCCAAACAGTTCCACAAACTTACACAGAGCCAGTAGAAATCAAAAGTTATCTGAAAGTTGTTGATGATCCCTTTAAATATTACTGGTGGAGGGTCCCTCGTGCAGGTTGTGCGTCAAATCAGCATCGCACGCAGCTTGACATCACAATCTGCCTCATTTGCATTCTTCCACCGAACGCAGGCAATGGCCGCGCTGCCGACCTGCCCAAAATGGTGACCACTGCCGCCTGCACCGGAAATGGGTGGAAACGAGGTGGCCGCCATTTGTCTGCTGAAACTGGCCTAAAATGCCAGCGTTAAGAGGGGGAATTTTGCGGCCTTTTTAGTGTACACAGTGTGGCAAAATAATGTGGAGCTGAAAACAACTGTAACAAAGGCGCATATGTCACAAATTTGATCCAGCTGTTGTCTGGATCATAGAAGGATTTGGAGACGTTGTAGAAGAGTATCAAGAGTCGAGTTGGAGATTTCCCCTCGCCTAATGTGTACTGTAGCAAGACTGGTTCAGACACTGATGGATAAATGCTGTTTTCTGCTTCCAAAAGGCCTTTGAGAAAATCCTACACAACAGGCTTAAAACAATGTGAATTCAGGGTAAAGCCTGGGAATAGATTTAAAAATGGTTGAAGGAAATGATACCTTGCGTATGTCATGGTTTGGGATTCAGTGGCCATTTAATTTGCAAATAGGACCCAGACATGAGCTGTTTTTCGAGCAGGAGTTTGTCTAAAAGGATTAGCTGCTCCAGACAGCTCTGTGCTCGGTTGGCCATCCATTGGAAGACCAGAGGTGATTTAAATGCAGGATCAGCAGTTGTGTTGCACCGATCTCAAACAATAGCCAACTTGTTAGCAATATTTGGCCATTCAGCGCTTTGGTGTTGACAAACTTGAGAAGGGAGGCTTTTTAAGAATTGACAAAGATACCAGAAGTCATTCAGTCAGCAACAAGCTGCAAAAGAACCTCTGCCTTAGTCAGGGAGAGTGCATGTGGGTGAAATTGGACAATGGTATGGAACCCAAAACAGGCAGTATCACATGAGTTGTCTGTTACATGCTCCGCCCGATATTCTGTTCTATTGACTTCAATGGAACTGAATATCAGACGTGTCGAATAATGATCGGCAAATGCGATTCTGCCTGTTTTACATCCCGCTCATGTCCAATTTCACCCCTTATGTCTTTAAGTACGTGTATTCTTTATTTTTATAATGGTATGTGAACTGAAATTGAACTGATTGCACCAAGCGACTTTCATCATGTTCGATATTCTGTATGTTTTACCTACTATTATGGAAATAAAGCAGCTTATCAATCGAACCAGACAACGCCTCACCTAGTGTTAACTCGGTCTGCCTTCGGAGAGATTAAAAGAGTGCTTAAGGCGCTGAGATTCGATGCAGATCACAAGGGAGTTTCATTGTTCCACTCCTGGGTCTTGCTATCACTCCAGTAGAGACAGGGCAGTGCGAGTCAATTTCTGTAAAAAATAATTCGATACCTACAACAGACTTGATTTCATAACAGTGTACTTAGCGGAACATCCCTCAGGGTGGGGGAAGTACTGAGTGAAATGTTCTAAGAATAAAGGATTTGATACAGCAGATAGAGAGAAACTATTTCCTCTAGTGGGAGGGTCCAGAACAAGGGGGTATAGCCTTAAAATTATAGGCAGGCTGTTTAGGGGTGTTGTCGGGAAGCTGTTCTTCACACAAAGGGTAGTGGAAATCTGGAATTCTCTCCCCCAAAAAGCTGTTGAGGCTAGGCCATTTGAAAATTTCAAAACTGAGATTGATAGATTTGTGTTAGGCCAGGGTATTAAGTGTTACGGAACCAAGGCGGGCAGATGGAGTTAAGACACAGTTGGCAGAGCAGGCTTGAGGGGCTGAATGGCCTACTACTGTACCTATATTCCAAAGAATCAATGTTTGGACCCTTACTATTTCAAATTTACAACAATAACTTGGGTTCTGAAATTCCGTGCAAAATGGTCAAATTCTAGAAGGGGAAGAGTGAGCAATCAAGTTTCAGGAAGTAGCCAAGGACTGCAGAAGGAGCTGAATAAAATCTGTAAGTGGACAGAACAGTCTCAGATAAAATATATGGACACGTGTGAGGTATTACACATTGGAAGAAGAGATGAGCAACGTAAGTACTCTGTCAGTGGTGTTGATATAGCTAAAGGTAACATTTAAAAACTCAGCTGCCCGTGTCCTAACTCGCACCAAGTCCCATTCACCCATCACCCCTGTGCTCGCTGACCTACATTGGCTCCCGGTTAAGCAATGCCACGATTTTAAAAAACATCCTTGTTTTCAAATCCCTCCATGGCCTTGCCCCCTCCCTATCTCTGTAACCTCCTCCAGCCCCACAACCCCCTGAGATATCCGCGCTCCTCTAATTCTGCCCTCTTGAGCATCCCTGATTATAATCGCTCAACCATTGGTGGCCGTGCCTTCTGTTGCCTAGGCCCTAAGCTCTGGAATTCCCTGCCTAAACCTCTCTGCCTCGCTACCTCTCTTTCCTCCTTTAAGATGCTCCTTAAAACCTATCTCTTTGACCAAGCTTTTGATCATCTGCCCTAATTTCTCCTTATGTGGCCCAGTGTCAAATTTTTTGTCTTATAATACTCCTGTGAAGTGCCGTGGGACATTTTACTATGTTAAAGGCACTATATAAATACAAGTTGTTATTGTTGTTTAAAAAGGTTTAAGAGAGTTAGACAGTGCTTAATATGTCCTTTCTCTGGAGCAACAATCAACAAAACAAATAGAATGCTAAAGTATATTGCTAAATCAGTAGTGTGCAGGTTGGAGAATGTCCTGCTAAAACCCTTCCTTAAATTTATTTTTCTTGCAACATCTGTCCCCACCTTTAAAATCTTCCTTAAAGCCTACCTCTTCGACAGTGCTTCTGGCTACCTGACCTAGTCCTGCTCCACCTCCTGCATTGATCTTAACCCCAACTGTGAAACCCCTTGGGCCATTTTGCTGCATTACTCTCTCTATACTGGCTGTTCGTGTTGTAAAACCGGTGAAAATGCTGTGGCCAGTTTTGGTCACTGACGATCAAGGGTGGTATTCAAGCTCTGGAGGAGGAGCCACTAGATTGATCTTTAGTGTCAGCAGACTGTTGTGAGAAAAGACTGGGAAAACTTGGGCTTTTCAGGCTTCAAATAAGGTGAATGAGAGGGTCCTTATTAAATATTCATATGCTAGTATCACAAAGCCAGATTTTACCCCAATTCTTTTATTGTTATCTTCCGTTCACATGATTCGTCATTTCCAAACACCTTGTGAAACTACAGAGCCAAAGTGACATCTTTCACATTGAAGGGAACCTGGTCCACGCATATAACATATCACCACTGGTATGTGAGAAACTTTTAACTTTCCGCGTGGGTTACAGTTAGGTGAGGTGCTGGACACAGCAGCGTGGATATAACTACAGCACCAAGCAGTTACAGATGCTGTCCTGAACTAACTAACATAGCAAGTCGAAACATTGTAACTGTGCTGGTGTTTGACGAACAAGATAAAATAGCTTGACCTAGCTCACCGCACATGTGAGCACAAGAAACCTCCATATGTGCAGGTAAATGAACAATGGTTCCTGTTAATTTAGGCTATAAAGGTTCTAATGAATAAATTCCCTCAGGCTTTCTGAGCTCTTCACCTGTTGAAATCTATAGGATATGGTCAGAGTGATGATTGCTTTTACTTTGTTTACCTTTCTAAGTTAATCTATTTCTGATATTTACCCAAGGGGTCTTTTCCATTTTGTTATTTTTCCAGTGGCTTATCCTCACTTGATAATCTATTTATCGTCTTTTAATGCTTGTTCATGCTTGCAATGAAAGATCAAGCAAAACTGGAGACCAGGAGAGAAAATTACATTATTACTGGCATTCAGTCACTGAGCTATATACATTTGCTATCTAAGTTGCCTATTTTGTGCCCTAATTCCAATTTTGTTATTTTTCTGTCAACCCTCAGGTTGTGAGCAGTTTTATTCTGACTAACTGATGCAGATTAAGTCACAATAATGGGGCAGCAGTGGCTTATTCTTCACACTGTAGAAGAATGGCCTAATGCTGCCATGGAGATGACATGTACTGTCGCAAAAATCCCAAAGAGCCCCTCCAGGGTAAATCATTTTAGGATTATGGATGTAAGCATTCAAATAACTGCAAATAAGAATCAAAATTCAGTCGTTCCTGATGCACTATCAACAACACCAAAGACTACGAGTTGAACTTATACAAAGTAGGCTTTTATTGACTAAGAACTGGAGCATGCTTCTGCTAGTGGATCCATCCTAAGAGCTCCCGGGGGAAGGGTGGTGAGTCACCTTTATACCCGGGCTTAGGGGTGGAGCCAGGGGCGGAGACATGCCCGGACCTGTACAGAGTTAACAGTGGTTTACCACATTCACCCCTCGTTTAAAAAAGAGTCCGACGGGGTGAAGTGTTTCAAAAGTTCGTATACGAAAGTCTCTCCGGGGGTCTTGTCTGCCGTAATGATCTTCGTGGTGCCGGTTGCGGCGGTTCTTTGCCCGCGGCCGCTTCTCGCGTGGGACGGAGCACTGGTGTGTCGTCCTCTCGGGGTAGGGATGGCACCGGCATGTCGTCAGTTCGTGGTAGACACCCCGGTGGTGTGTCGTGGGTAGTGGTGGTGGGTGGAGATAGTGGATGGTGATCGATGGTGTTTCGGGTGGTACCTGAGGGTGCGAGGTCTCGAATTGAGACTGTATCCTCCCGCCCGCAGGATACGCCACGTAGGCGTACTGTGGGTTGGCGTGCAGGAGGTGAACCTTTTCGACCAGGGGGTCCGTCTTATGGCTCCTCACGTGTTTCCTGAGCAGGATGGGTCCCGGAGACGTCAACCATGGCGGTAGTGATGTCCCCGAGGTGGATTTCCTGGGGAAGACAAACATCTTCTCGTGAGGGGTGGCATTTGTGGCAGTACAGAGCAGTGATCGTATGGAGTGGAGCGCATCGGGGAGGACATCTTGCCAGCGGGAGATTGGGAGGCCCTTGGATTTTAGGGCAAGCATGGCGGTCTTCCACACCGTTGCGTTCTCCCACTCTACCTGTCCGTTACCCCGGGGGTTGTAGCTGGTAGTCCTGCTCGTGGCTATGCCCTTCTCGAGCAGGTACTGGTGTAGCTCGTCGCTCATGAACGACGAGCCCCTGTCGCTGTGGATGTAATTGGGCAAGCCAAATATGGCGAACAGGTCGTTGAGGCACCTGATGACTGTGGCGCTGGTCATGTCCGGGCAGGGGATGGCGAAGGGGAAACGGGAGTACTCGTCAATAATATTGAGGAAGTACGTGTTGCGGTCAGAGGAGGGAAGGGGCCCCTTGAAATCGACGCTGAGACGTTCGAAGGGGCGGGTGGCTTTAATCAGGTGTGCCCTGTCTGGCCTATAAAAATGCGGTTTGCATTCGGCACAGACCTGGCAGTTCCTGGTCATGGTCCTGACCTCCTCGATGGAGTAAGGCAGGTTACGAGCTTTAATAAAATGGAAGAACCTGGTGACCCCCGGGTGGCAGAGATCATTGTGGAGGGTCCGTAGCCTATCGACTTGTGCGTTGGCACATGTCCCACGGGATAGGGTGTCTGGGGGCTCATTAAGTTTCCCGGGCCGGTATAAGATATCGTAGTTGTAGGTGGATAACTCGATCCTCCACCGCAATATCTTATCATTTTTGATTTTCCCCCTTTGTCTGTTGTTAAACATAAATGCTACTGACCGTTGGCCAGTGAGCAGGGTGAAACGTTTACCGGCCAGGTAATGCCTCCAGTGCCATACAGCCTCCACTGTCGCCTGGGCCTCCTTCTCGACTGAGGAGTGTCGAATTTCGGGGCCCTGGAGGGTCCGTGAAAAGAAGGCCATGGGTCTCCCCGCCTGGTTAAGGGTTGCGGCTAGGGCGAAGTCGGATGCATCGCTCTCCACTTGGAAAGGGATGGACTCAACCACTGCATGCATTGTGGCCTTCGCAATGTCCTCTTTTATGAGGGTGAAGGCCGCACGGGCCTCTGCCGTCAGGGGGAAGGAGGTTGACTTGATGAGGGGCCGGGCTTTGTCCGCATAGTTGGGCACCCACTGGGCGTAGTAAGAGAAGAGCCCTAGGCATCTCTTCAGGGCTTTTAGGCAGTGGGGGAGGGGTAGTTCCAGGAGGGGGCGCATTCGGTCGGGGTCGGGGCCGATGACTCCGTTTTCCACCACGCAGCCAAGAATAGCGAGGCGCGTGGTGCGGAACATACATTTTTCTCTGTTGTATGTCAGATTCAGCCGTTGGGCCGTACGGAGGAATTTTTCTAGGTTGGCGTCGTGGTCATGCCGGTCATGGCCGCAGATGGTGACGTTGTCTAGATAGGGGAAGGTGGCCTGCAGCGCGTTCTGGTCAACCATCCGGTCCATCTCCCTTTGGAAGACCGAGACCCCATTGGTGACGCCGAAGGGGACTCGGAGGAAGTGGTAGAGGCGACCGTCGGCCTCGAAGGCCGTGTACTGGCGGTCCTCAGGCCTGATGGGGAGCTGGTGGTATGCCGACTTCAGATCAACCGTCGAGAATACCTGGTATTGTGCTATCTGGTTGACCATGTCAGATATGCGGGGAAGTGGGTATGCGTCTAATTGCGTGTATCGATTGATCGTCTGGCTGTAATCAATAACCAGGCGCTGTTTTTCGCCGGTCTTCACTACCACCACTTGGGCTCGCCATGGGCTGGTGCTGCCCTCGATAATCCCTTCCCTCAGGAGTCTTTCTACTTCTGATTTAATAAAGCTCCTATCCCCGGCACTGTACCGCCTGCTTTTAGTAGCAATTGGCTTGCAGTCTTTGGCGAGGTTAGCAAACAACGGGGGGGGTTTGACCTTCAGGGTGGACAGGCTGCATACTTTGCGCGGCGCCGTGTTTAAATTCTGCCGGCTGCAGACTGTAAGTGGGGGCAGGGGCCCGCCATATGCCATCGTGACGCTCTCCAGATGGCACTGGAAGTCTAATCCTAGCAGTACGGGAGCGCAGAGCTGTGGCAGGACGAGGAATTTAAAATATCTCTACTCCACACCGTTCACTGTCAGAGTCGCTACACAGTAGCCGCCGACGTCCGCCGTATGGGACTTTGAGGCCATAAAGACCTGGTGGCGTGTGGGCATAACCGATAGGGAGTAGCGTCGCACCGTGTCGGGGTGGATGAAGCACTCCGTGCTTCCGCAGTCGAAAAGGCAATTTGTGGCATGGCCATTTACCTTTACGTTCATCATGGACCTGGCTAGTTGATGGGGCCTCGATTGGTCCAGGGTGATGGAGGCCATCGTCGAGGTCGGTGGGTCGCTGTAGTATTCGCCCGCACCGGGGGCCTGGTCTCAAAATGGTGTCCAAGATGGCGGCTCCCCCGCGGTTGGTGGTGCCCAAAATGGCGGCCCGCACAGCTCACACGTGGTTGGTGGGGTCCAAAATGGCGGCCTGCGCGGTTCACACGCGGCGCTGCTGGAATTGGGGGTCGATTTCGCCCTGCACACTCTCGCGTAGTGGCCTTTCTTGCCGCATTTGGAGCAGGTCGCGTCCTTTGCTGGGCATTGCTGTCTGGGGTGCTTGGCCTGGCCGCAGAAGTAGCATTTCTGGCCTCTGGTCATTGCAGCTGTAGTTGGGCTGCTGGCGGCTTGTGGCCTTACCGGGTCCCAAGATGGCTGCTCCCATGACATCCACGTGGCCATCCGGTCAGGGGGGTAGGCGTCCATGTTCTGGAGGGCCACATCTAACGAGTTAGCGAGGGCCACCGTCTTCTGCAGGTCGAGCCCCCTCTGTTCCAGCAGCCTCTGCCGAGTATAGTTGGACCTGATGCCGGCTACGTAGGCGTCTCGGATCAGGTCTTCCGTGCATTCCTTGGCCGTCACCACTTTGCAATTACAGGCCCGGCCGAGGACTCTCAGTGCCAGTAAATATTCGGCGCCTGATTCCCCGGGGCGCTGTTTTCGGGTAGCCAGGAGGTGTCTGGCGTAGACCTCGTTAACAGGCCTCACGTATTGTTCCTTTAGCGTCGCGATGGCGGCCGCGTAAGTTGTGGCGTCTCGGATGATCGAGTAGACTCGGTGGCACACCCGTGAGTTCAAGACAAGCCGTTTCGCGTCATCTGTAGTGACGGTAGTGCTGGAGGCCTCCAGGAAGGCTTTGAAACAGCTCAGCCAGTGTTCAAAGTTATTGGCTGCATCTGCTGCTTGAGGATCCAGGTCTAAACGTTCCGGCTTCAAGATTTGCTCCATGTCGAAAATTTAGTCAATAAAATTGATGCACTATCAACAACACCAAAGACTACGAGTTGAACTTATACGAAGTAGGCTTTTATTGACTAAGAACTGGAGCATGCCTCTGCTAGTGGATCCATCCTACGAGCTCCCGGGGGAAGGGTGGTGAGTCACCTTTATACCCGGGCTTAGGGGTGGAGCCAGGGGCGGAGACATGCCCGGACCTGTACAGAGTTAACAGTGGTTTACCACAGTTCCTAACACTGCCTCTTATAGGCGGCAGAGCAAATTTAATCACTGCCCTCATTCTAACAATTAAAACCAAGTTACTCATGGTAACCATACAAATAAAAACACTGGGCAAACAGATGCTGACTACTTCAATTCTTTAGAAATCCAACCATTCATACAGAATTTCTAATTGCTAGAAAATATGTCTGCCAGTTTAGGTACTCCAAGAATGGTGGTTGTAGAATAGACAATCCTTTGCAACTACACCGTCCCTATGTTCTAATATTATCAGCCACTGGGGATGGAGATACCAATGCTATAATTTTACAGGTGGCAAACAAGGAGAACCTATACCAGAGAAAGGCTGGATGCACAGAAGATGCTTCACATCCTCTGCCTCGCAGAGCAGGAGAAATCCCTGACCTTGGAAAGGAGGATGGTAATGATGACTCCAGGCATGATGGAACGGGCGCTTGAATAGGAGGGGCACAAGGAGGAGGAAGAAGGGCAGAAGAGGTAGGGGGAGAGGAAGAAAGAAAAGAATCAGGAGGATGAGGAGGAGGAAGAAATTACTGGAAGTATTGGATACCCCCAAGAAGAGGAGAAATGCGACTGCTAAGGAGCCTGACCACACCAAATCATATCAAGAATGGCAACCACAATCATAGCTGTCCAAGACTTTTAAAATTTGTTCATGGGATGTGGGCATGGCTGGCAAGGCCAGCATTTATTGCCCATCCCTAGTTGCCCTTGAGAAGGTGGTGGTGAGCCGCCTTCTTGAATCACTGCAGTCCGTGTGGTGAAGGTACTCCCACAGTGCTGTTAGGGAGGGAGTTCCAGGATTTTGACCCAGCGACGATGAAGGAACCACGATATACTTCCAAGTCAGGATAGTGTGTGACTTGGAGGGGAACTTGGAGGTGGTGGTGCTCCCATGCACCTGCTGCCCTTGTCCTTCTAGGTGGTAGAGGTCACAGGTTTGGGAGGTGCTGCCAAAGAAGCCTTGGCGAGTTGCTGCAGTGCCTCTTGTAGATGGTACACACATCAGCCACGGTTTGCCAGTGGTGGAGGGAGTGAACGTTTAAGGTGGTAGATGGGGTGCCAATCAAGTGGGCTGCTTTGTCTTGGATGGTGTCGTGCTTCTTGAGTATTGTTGGAGCTGCACTCATCCAGGCAAGTGGAGAATATTCCATCACACTCCTTAATTGTGCCTTGTAGATGGTGGAAAGGCTTTGGAGAGTCAGGAGGGGAATCACTCGCCAAAGTATCAAACACTATGGGGTTTATTTTGGCCAAAGGGTGAAAACAGACGCTAAATGGGAGCACTGTGGCAGACCCACTGAGGGACTCTGAACAACTGTACATAATTCCCTTTAACGATGTGTTAGCTACAGACTAAATCTGTACCATTGTATATACTGTTTGCATCTACAGTGCGCGGTCCCTTTAAGAGCGCGGGTAAACGCGATGACGTCATGCCGCTAATCACGTGATCACCCAAACGCGGGAAAAATGTGATGACATCATGACGCCACCCCTGGGACCGCCCTGGCAGTCCTCGTGGAGCCTCCGACCTGTTAAGACCTGTATTCATAGTTCTCTTGCATCAATCTGTTTAAACTCGTTAGTTTGACATTAAAAACCTTTTTGATTGATTGCCTGCATCGAACTCAATCTCTAGATAGGAATTTGACCATTCCTACATTGGTGACCCTGACTTTTGTGAATGGATTTCGCAAAAGGAACACAGCATGGAGGCAAATGCCGTTTCGTTGAAGCTGCCGCAGTTCTGGGAGCAACAAGCGACCTCGTGGTTCATCCAAGTTGAAGCCCAGTACGCCCTGAGAGGCATCGTTGAGGATCAAACCCGATACTTCTACATGGTCTCCGCTCTCAATAGCTCTACCGCCTCGCGGATCGTCAGTCTTCTCGGGAACCCCCCAGCGGACCGCAAGTATGAGACCCTCAAGGCGCGGTTGCTACAGGTTTTCGGGCTCACGAAATCAGAGCACGCCCGTCGGCTGCTCGCTATGCCCGGGATCGGGGACTCCAAACCTTCTGAGACGATGAGCCAAATGCTCACACTCCTCGGCTCCGAACCGGAATGCTTTCTCTTCAGAGAGTTATTCCTCAGCCAATTACCGGAGCAAGTGCAAGCGGCCTTGGCGAGATCCGAGGCCAAAGACTGCGCAGCGCTCGCTGCCGAGGCAGACAAAATATTCGCTGTTGCACAACAGTAATGTGCTGCCACGAGGCGCCCATCCCCCACAGATGCTGCCCCAGCTCCTCAGCCCGCGGGGCTGTGCTTCTACCACGCGCGGTTTGGCGTGAAGGCGAGATGTTGCCGCCCTCCCTGCAGCTTCTCTCAAAAGAAAAAACAACAACTCCGTCCAATGAAGAACTGGTCTAACGGGTGCCCCGCGGCCGCGATGGCAATCGGCAATGCAGGCAAGCTGCTCTTCATCACAGATACCCTCTCCGGTCGTTGGTTCCTGTGCGACACAGGAGCGCAGTGCAGCATTCTACCCGCGTCAGCTCTTAATGTACAGGCTGGGAGGCATGGCCTCCCCCTTGAAATGACTAATGGCGGAGCTATTCGGACCTTCGGCAGACGGCGGGTCCAGGTGTGCTTCGGCGGCCAGAGGTTTTTCTGGGAATTTGTTACGGCCAAGGTTTCACAAGCCATTCTCGGTGCAGATTTCCTGTGCGCCAACGGCCTCCTGGTCGATGTAAGGAACCGACGGCTGACCAACGCGACCATGCTGGCGCACCCGCTACCAGGAGCCACCATCACCCTCACCACCAACGCGTCAGATTGCGCAATCGGCGCCGTTCAGGAGCAGTGGGTGAACGGGACGTGGCAGCCGTTGGCATTCTTCAGCCGTCAACTGCGGCGTAACGAGCGGGCGTACAGTACTTTTGACAGGGAGTTACTAGCCCTTTTCCTGGCCATCCGCCATTTCCGGTTCTTGTTGGAAGGACGTCCTTTCACCGCCTTCGTCGACCATAAGCCACTGACCTTTGCCATGGCCAAGGCCGCCGAACCATGGTCATCTCGACAACAACGTCAGCTGACATACAGCTCCAAATTTACCACAGATATTCAGCACGTGGCCGGTTAAGACAACCTGGTGGCAGATTGCCTGTCCCGCGCGACCGTGCATGCGGTCCAGCTGGGCATCGACTGCGCCCTCATGGCAGCAGACCAAGTCTCAGACCCAGAAGTGCAGACTTACCGCACCAACACCACTAGCCTCCAGTTGGCCGACGTCAGGTTTCATTTGGCTGGTACCACGTTGCTGTGTGACGCCTCCATTCGGGACCCTCGCCCTATTGTGCCGGTCGCCTGGCACCGCAAGGTGTTTGACGCCATACATGGGTTGTCACACCCAGGAATGAAGGCTTCTCAGAAGCTAATGTCATCTAAGTTCGTTTGGCGGGGCATGCATAAAGATGTCCACGACTGGGCCAACACCTGCGTGGTCTGCCAAAAGGCCAAGGTACAGCGCCACATCAAGGCTCCATTGGCCACCTTTGCAGTTCCTGAGCGACGGTTTGACCACGTTAATGTGGACCTGGTAGGACCACTTCCACCTTCCCATGGTTTTACACACATCCTGACCATAGTAGATCGCAACACCAGATGGCCGGAGGTGGTTCCCCTGTCATCTACTACTTCAGCGGACGTGGCCAGGGCGTTCATCTCTTCATGGGTCGCCCGTTTTGGAGTGCCTGCTGACATCTCTTCGGACCGGGAACCGCAGTTTTCCTCCGAACTCTGGAATGCGGTGGCTCAACGACTCGGTGTCAAGTTACACCGCACCACAGCCTGCCACCCACAAGCGAACGGTCTGTGCGAACGTTTTCACAGATCCCTTAAGGCCGCACTGAGGGCCCACCTCCAAGACGCTGGATGGGCAGACAAGCTGCCGTGGGTCATGTTGGGCCTTCGCACGGCCCCCAAGGAAGATCTTCACTCTTCCGCGGCAGAGCTCATTTATGGTCAGCCACTGCGAGTGCCAGGGGATTTCCTGCCAACACCAACGGAGCCATGGTCCGCCTCACGCCAGCTTATCAGCCACCAGGAAGCAGCCAGATGTTTCGCGCCGGTTCCCACATCGCATCACGGGTTTCAGGGCTGTCATGTTCCAGCGGAGCTGAAACAAGCCGACTACATGTTCATCTGCCACGATGCTCACCGGGATCCACTCAAGGCCCCATACACTGGTCCTTTCCGCGTGTTAGAGGCAGGAGACAAAACCTTCAAGGTGGATGTCGGTGGTAAACCGGACCACATTTCGGTCGATTGTTTGAAGCCAGCACACCTGGACCTTGACCATCCTGTTGAGACCACACAGCCACCGAGATGAGGTTGGCCGCCCACCGTCATCACGCCAGAACAAGTGCAACCACCCGCCAGACCGCCCGCCGTCCAACAACTTCCACTTCGGGAATACAGGAGTCATTCTGACAGGTTTGTCAGACCCCCTCGCCGTTTGACTTTTTCCGTTAAAGACAATTCTGGGGGGGTGCATGTGGCAGAGCCACTGAGGGACTCTGAACAACTGTACATAATTCCCTTTAATGATGTGTTAGCTACAGACTAAATCTGTACCATTGGATATACTGTTTGCATGTACAGTGCGCGGTCCCTTTAAGAGCACAGGCAAACGCGATGACGTCATGTCACTAATCACGTGATCACCCAAACGCGGGAAAAACGTGATGATGTCATGATGCCATCCCCGGGACCGCTCTGGTAGTCCTCATGGAGCCTCTGACCTGTTAAGACCTGTATTCATAGTTCTCTTGCATCAATCTGTTTAAACTCGTTAGTTTGACATTAAAAACCTTTTTGGTTGATTGCCTGCATCGAACTCAATCTCTGGATAGGAATTTGACCATTCCTACAGCACTGCTAATAAGACTAGCCAGTTTGAAAGTCCAGGGGCTAAAAATTCAGTTCCATAGCACTATTTGTTTGGGTGCTACAGGTGCCAATTTGGCTCAAAAGTGGTGTCCGAACAGTGCACACACTTCTGGTGTGGGCTGCGCCAGAACCCATTTTGGTAAGAGTGATAGCATCAGCACTGGGTACATGCACCGGAAGCATACAGAGTTCACAGATCGTGACATCAATCAGAATGTAACGCTGATTTGACGCCAGCGCTGCCATTTTCAACCTCAACGCTGGAGCTAATGCTGTTGACGTAAGAAAATTACTAGGCACTTGGTCTAAGCGTTAAACAAAGCTTTAATCAACTGTTTTACAAAATGGAGGTCTAATTGTGTCCTTCACTAGTTCCTGTTAAGAATGTCCTGCGCAAGCAGGGCCCGTGCCCGAGTATTTATACTCTCCTTGGACAGCGTCACCCGCAGGCCACTCAGTATTATTTCATAAGTCTTTCTTTCATGAATGACTGATTCATGTCATTCTTGCCGCCTGAAGGATTAGTAGTCCGGCGACTTCTTTCTATCGGATTAATCGGACTACGAATAGCCGCAGTCGTTTGGACCTCCGTTTGTGGCTGGAAGGCACGTCTCCTCGGACCATGTCTGGGTCCCTGGGTCGCTTGGTTCGTACCGGCGGGCTGGTAGAGCCCGTGTTGTTGTGTCTGTGTGTTGATAGAGACACTGAAGACAGGAGTTGGTTTGATAGGTGTTTACTAAGCAAAGTCTGGGGGGGGAACTAACGGATATAACACAATATACAGGCTTATATAGCCCGAGTGGCCATTACCGGCATTACAGCACACATGGGGCTCTTAAAGGCACATACACTACAATTCCTCCCCTTTTAGCTAACCAGTACATAATATTTTAAGTAATTATTAATTATATGTTATAAGAAAAATAATATACACATTGCTGCAGTTAATTAATTATAAGTCAGTCTCTCTGGAGGCTTCCTGACTCGGTCCGGATAACGCCTCGGAGGTGTAGTAGTTTCTGGTGGTGTAGTAGGTTCTTTTGGCAAGGCTGATTCGGCTTGAATGCCAGTGTCGGGTTCATCGGGTTCCAGTATCACCGGATCGGAGGTAGATATGGGTATCTCTACTTCATCGTTAGGCGTATAGAGTTGTGGTGTAGGTTGTCCCTTTTCGGATGACTCTATGATTTGGTCAGCATGGCACCTTATTATGCTTTCTCCGATGTCCACGGTATACATCAACGGTCCTAGTCGTGTGCAGATAGTTCCAGGCTGCCATTTCTCGGTACGGTAGTCCCGGGCCAAAACTTGTTGACCTATCTGGAAGGTTCTAGTTGGCCTTTCATTCATGCCTTGAACTTGCCGGTTCTCCACGTCCCTTCTGATGTTGGGCTTGATCAAATCCAGCCGGCATCTTAGGCTTCTATTGAAGAACATCATGGCGGAAGTTTGGTTGGTAACCATATGTGTTGCATTCCTGTATGCGAACAAGAAGTTATCCACCTTGTGCTGAAATAACAACAGAAAATGCTGGAAAAACTCAGCAGGTCAGGCAACATCCGTGGAGAGAAATTTGAGTTGACGTTTCGGGTTGGACCCTTCTTGAAACGTCAACTCAAATTTCTCTCCACGGATGTTGCCTGACCTGCTGAGTTTTTCCAGCATTTTCTGTTGTTATTTCGGATTTCCAACATCTGCAGTATTTTGCTATCGTACTTGTGCTGAAGTTTTATGTCTTCATTACCCATGGCCTTTATGGCCTTCTTGAAGGTCTGGACAAACCTTTCAGCCAATCCATTGGTGGCGGGATGGTATGGGGCGGACATGTAGTGCTTAACCCCATTGTTTTTTTAAGAACTTCCTGAATTCTTCGGACACAAATTGCGGTCCATTATCAGAACAGATCTGTTCTGGCAGCCCATTCCTGGCAAATATGGTCCTTAATACTGTGATGGTTTTTTCCGTGGTGGTGGAGGACATCTTTATTACCTCCGGCCACTTGGAGTGTGCATCAACCGCGATTAAGAACATTGAGTCCATAAATGGACCAGCAAAGTCGATGTGTACCCTTTGCCAGGGAGATGAGGGCCACTCCCATGGATGTAGAGGGGCTTGGGGTGGAGCGTTTTGGACCTTCTGGCATCCTAGGTAGCTCTTGGTCATTTCTTCTATGTCTCTATCGATACCTGGCCACCATACAAACGCTCTGGCTAGGTTCTTCATTTTCACTCCACCCAGATGCCCCTTGTGAAGCTCCTTTAGCACTTTATCCTGGACTTTGGGTGGAATCACCACTCTGGATCCACACATCAAGGTTCCTCGGCATACTGACAGCTGTTCTCTTCTTTGCGAGAATGCTGGCAACAGTGGTTCGCCATGTGCTGGCCATCCCTTCACCGTTAAGTCGTAGACTCGTGAGAGAGTCGGGTCATTTCTCGTTTCCTTTTCAATGGCAGAATTTGTTACTGTTGAGTCTGTGTTTTCCAAATGTAGTTATGCTGAATAACTGGACACAGACAACAGAATACTTAAACAGGTCTTTAGTAATTGAGGGTCAGGGCTGAACTGAAATACAAACTGCTCCACAGGGTTTATATACCGGTGTGGTCACCACCGGTACTACAATATACAGGAGCCATCAGAAAGTAGTTCATCACCTTAAGGTAGTCTCTTAAGGTGGTACAGGTTACATACACTACAATTCCTCTCCTTTTAGCTTAACAGTGTACACCCCAATTTAAACATAACATGGATAACATATATACAACTTTCATACAAAACTGTTCAAAGATTCAGTCTCTGAGGAGGCCTCCTGATCCGGGCCGGATAACGCCTTTCAGGGGTCTCTGGTTCTCATTGCTGGGGTGACTCATCCATTTGATCTCTTATGGATTGAACATCATCATGTACGTTCGAGTCTGAGGTAGATGCTCCAGGCTCAATAACTTCTTCAACTGGTGTCTCTGCCGTAGACATGAGGTCGACCCTTGTTCTCGATTCCACAAGTTGGTCAACATAACGTCGTATTACGTTCTCACCAACGTCTACTGTGTACATCAGGGGTCCTTGTCGGGCACGAATTGTTCCGGATTGCCATTTATCATTCCTATTGTCCCTGGCCAACACTGTTTGTCCTATTTCGAAACTCCGAGTGCCCTTGTTATTTACGTGCTGGAATTGTTTGTTTTCGACTTTGGGTTTAACAAATCCAATCGGGACCGCAACCTCCTGTTATAGAACATTATGGCAGGGCTTTGATTTGTCACTGCATGCGTGGCGTTTCGATATGCCATCAGGAAATTGTCCACCTTGTGTTGTAGTGGAATATGGTCTTCGCTCATGGCCTTTATCGCCTTTTTGAACATTTGTACAAATCTCTCGGCCAACCCATTTGTAGCCGGATGATATGGGGCAGATGTATAGTGTTTCACCCCATTCTTCTTCATGAATTTCTGGAATTCTTCTGACACGAACTGTGGTCCGTTGTCTGAACATATTTGTTCCGGCAGCCCATTCCTTGCAAATATGGTTCTTAGAACTGCGATCGCCTTTTCAGAGGTAGTGGTCGACATCTTAATCACTTCTGGCCATTTAGAATGTGCGTCTACTGCTATCAAAAACATGGAATCCATGAATGGACCTGCAAAGTCGATATGCACACGTTGCCATGGTGTTGAAGGCCATTCCCACGGATGCAGCGGTGCAATTGGAGGTGCATTTTGAACTTTTTGGCACCCTGAGCAGCTTTTAGTCAGATCCTCTATTTGTTTGTCGATACCTGGCCACCACACATAAGCCCTAGCAAGGCCTTTCATCTTGACTCCCCCCAGATGACCTTCATGCAGTTCCTTCAGAACTCTCTCCCTTAATTTAGGAGGAATAATCACCCTTGTTCCATACATCAATGTTCCTTGACAGACGGACAGCTGCTCTCGTCTGGCTGAGAATGCCGGTAACAGTGGTTCGCCATGTGTTGGCCATCCCTTCACTGTCAAATCGTAGACCCGAGACAGTGTCGGGTCGTTTCTGGTCTCTCTCTCAATACTCGCATTGGTGACTGGTAAGCATTCGATGATGGTCGAGTGAAATATCTCGACAGGGTCAACTGCCGGTGCCTCTTCCGCTGTAGGTAGTGGCAGGCGCGACAGCCCATCAGCATTACCATGTTGCTTTGTACCTTTGAATTCGATATCATATTGATGTGCCCCTAGGAAAAGGGACCATCTCTGAAGCCTCTGCGCCGTCATAACCGGAGCACCCTTCTTAGGGTTAAAGATGGAAACCAATGGCTGGTGATCTGTCAGCAGCGTAAACCTTTGGCCTTGCAGGTAATGGTTACATTTCTTAACTCCCCACACGAGGCTGAGAGCCTCCCTATCTATCTGAGCATAGTTGCGCTCAGCGGAGGTCAATGATCTGGATGCGAACGTGACTGGCCTTTCCAAGCCATTTGGCAACTTATGTGAGAGCACTGCCCCGATACCATATGGAGAAGCATCACAAGCTAAACGAATAGGCAGCGTTGGGTTAAAGTGAGGCAACACTTCCTTAGAGGTGATCAGTGCCTTGCTTTTTTGAAAAGCCCGCTTACAGTCCTCGCTCCACTTCCATGGTACTCCCATTTGCAAAAGAGTGTTCAGCGGGTGTAACACTGTGGGTAAATTTGGAAGAAACTTGTGGTAATAGTTAATCAACCCAAGGAACGACCTCAACTGGGATACATTTTCCAGAGCGGGAGCTTTCACAACAGCTTCGATCTTGTCAGGTGACTTATGAAGCCCCTCCTGGTCAATGACGTGACCGCAGTACGAGATTCGCTTCTGAAAGAACTCACATTTCTGGCGATTAACTCTGAGTCCATATTCTTTGAATCTGGTGAGCACCTGCTCCAAATTCACGAGGTGTTCCTTATCATCATCTCCTGTAATCAGAATGTCGTCCAGGTAGCATTGTGTGCCTGGAATTCCCTGTAATACCTGCTCCATGGCCCTTTGCCAAATCGCTGGAGCCGATGCCACTCCAAAAACCAGTCTATTATACTGATATAAGCCCTTATGTGTGTTGATCGTGAGATACTGGCGTGACGCTTCATCAACTTCCATCTGTAAGTACGCCTGCGCCAGGTCTATCTTGGTGAAGTGTTTCCCACCAGACAGCGAAGCGAAGATATCCTCAATCCGCGGAAGCGGATATTGCACCGTGTGAAGAACCGGATTAACAGTGATCTTGAAATCGCCACAGATGCGAACCTTCCCAGGTTCCCCCGGCTTGTTGCTCAACGAACACTTCATGACGGGAACAATGGGCGTGGCCCATTCGCTCCAGTCCACCTTTGACAGTACTCCTGAACGTTCTAGCCCTTCCAGCTCTGCTTCCACAGCAGGTCGTATCGCATAAGGTACCGGTCTGGCTTTGAAAAATTTTGGGTTTGCATGTTCTTCAACCTTGATGTTTGCCGTAATTCCTTTCAGTGTTCCCAGTCCCTGTTGGAACACCTCCTTAGCATCATCCAATATTTTGGACAGTCGTTTAGGTTTGACGTCGTCCTCTCTACAGTTAGAGCTTGTAAGGAATGCCAGTCCATATTTATTCTCCGGATCCATCCCGTCCCAGTAGTGGTGGGCCTCCCTCAGGTAACACATACAAGTCCATTCCCTGACTTTCTTTACCATTGTAGACCACCTTTACCTTGATCTTTCCGATGGGGTATACTCTTTGCCCCGTGTATGTTTTCAATACAATCTCCGTATCCCTCAGGGGAATGTGTGAGAATAACCTTTTGTACTCTTGCTTATTCATGACCGTCAATGCCGATCCAGTGTCCAATTCCATCTTCACTTGGACTCCTGCTATCCGAAGCATGACCCAGATAGTTTGGTGGTCTGCTGTGTTACCCACATTATGTATTTTTAGACAACCCAGTTCCTTACTGCTGGAGTCTGAATCCGTCTTTTGTTCATCCGAACTGTTCTCTGTCACCTTGTGTACTTTCTTGTACTTCTCCTGCGGCGACTTTTTGTTGCTGGTCTTCTTTCCTGACCGGCATACTTTCGCTATGTGACCAAGTCTGCCACATTTCCTGCATTCTTTATCTTTGAACCAGCACTGGTTCTGATCATGCGTTGTCCTTCCGCAACGATAATACTTTACTGCACCCAATGCCATTTCATTGGTGCTGAATTTCGATGGCCTTTGCTGCATTTCCGCAGTGCCTCGTGCTGCTGCCTCGTGCGATGCTGCAATGCTGAAAGCTTTGTCCAGCGTAAGATCCTTTTCCTCTAGCAGTCGCTTCTGGGTTCCTTCCTTTAGTAGCCCACACACGAACTTATCTCTCAGAGCATCTGCTAGTCCTGTACCGAACTGACAGTACTTTGATAACTTGCGCAGTTCGATTAAGAATTCAGCGTTGCTTTCCTCTTTAAGCTGAATTCTTTTGTAAAATTTAAATCGTTCTGCTATCAGCAGCGGCGTGGGGTTTAAATGCTCTTGCAGGATAGTAACAATCTCTGCGAAACTCTTTCCTACCGGTTTATCTGGTGTTACAAGGTGCCTTAATAACCCGTACGTCTTCGCACCCATCGAGTTTAATATGGTTAGTGCTTTCTTATCCGCCGGTACCTCATTCGCTGTACAGTAAAGTTCAACGCGTTCCACATAAGTGGCCCAATCTTCTACATCGCTATCAAAAGCAGTGATGTTACCCGTTTTTGGCATCTTGTTGGGTTTCCTTTATTTTATTTATTTTTCCAAAATGGCGGCTTCCCGTGCTTGGCGGCTTTTCCCGCGCTTATCTTCTTCCCCCGCCGACTAAAATGGCGATTACCGCGCTGTTGCCGTTCTCACCTCCCAGCGGTCCTTATTTCCCCCGACGCTGCTGCTCTTGTTCCCCGCCGCTCCCGCGGTCCTCGTGGACATTAACGCTTTTCTGGCTGTTGCGCATCTCTGCCCGATTGCAGTCCGGCCCTTTTTACCGGCTGCGGTCGTGTTCTCCGCCCTTTTCTTCGGTTTCCCTCCCCTTCTCCCACTGACAACTCGGCCGACTTTCTCTCCGTGTCGCTAGATCGGGCTTACCCGCCGCTGTCATAGAAGGGATGATCACTGCCTGTTGCTGATGGTGGACTTCGTGGCCAGCAAATCCAAACCGGGTTCTCGATGCCTCCTGTGCGATGCGGTGCTCAGCAGGATGATGAGGGCGGATGCCTCTTTTCGACGCCCGTTCTGAGGACGAAGCTTCCTTGGATGCAAAACTGCCGCTAGGTACGATCAGACTCGTCGCCACTGTTGAGTCTGTGTTTTCCAAATGTAGTTATGCTGAATAACTGGACACAGACAACAGAATACTTAAACAGGTCTTTAGTAATTGAGGGTCAGGGCTGAACTGAAATACAAACTGCTCCACAAGGTTTATATACCGGTGTGGTCACCACCGGCACTACAATATACAGGAGCCATCAGAAAGTAGTTCATCACCTTAAGGTAGTCTCTTAAGGTGGTACAGGTTACATACACTACAGTTACTGGTAGACATTCCACTATGGTTGAGTGGAACATCTCCACTGGGTCTACTGTAGGTGCCTCTTCTACCGTTGGCAACGGTAGGCACGATAAACCGTCAGCATTCCCATGCTGTTTTGATCCTTTGTATTCTATGTTGTATTGGTGTGCCCCTAGAAAAAGGGACCACCTCTGTAGCCTTTGCGCTGTCATAATGGGAACACCCTTTTTAGGGTTGAATATGGAGATGAGGGGTTGATGGTCAGTCAACAAGGTAAATTTTTGTCCGTGTAGGTAATGGTTGAATTTCTTCACTCCCCATACCAGGCTGAGTGCTTCCCTGTTGATTTGGGCATAGTTACGCTCAGTTGAGTTCAACGAGCGTGACGCAAAAGCTATCGGCCGTTCTGAGCCATCAGGGAATTTATGCGATAATACTGCTCCTATGCCGTAAGGGGATGCATCGCACGCCAGTCTGATTGGCAGTGATGGGTTGTAATGAGCCAAAACTTCTTTGGACGTGATTAAGTCTTTGCATTTATGGAAGGCACGTTTACAGTCTTCGCTCCATTTCAAAATTACTCCTGTTTGTAGCAGTTCATTAAGAGGGTGTAGAAGAGTTGATAAGTTCGGTAAAAATTTATGATAGTAATTTATTAATCCCAGGAACGACCTTAATTGTGAAACATTTTCAGGTGCTGGGGCTTTTATGACCGCTTCAATTTTTTCAGGTGACTTATGCAACCCTTCCTTATTAATTATGTGGCCACAAAAAGATATTTGATTTTGGAAAAATTCGCACTTGGGGCGATTTGCTTGTAGGCCCCGTTCTCTCAGCCTAGTGAGCACCTGCTCCAAATTGGCAAGGTGCTCGTTGTCGTTTTCTCCTGTTACAAGGATGTCGTCTAGGTAGCATTGAGTCCCCGGAATCCCTTGGAGGACTTGCTCCATAGCTCTTTGCCAGATAGCTGGAGCGGATGCTACTCCGAAAACCAGTCAATTGTACTGGTACAGACCTTTGTGTGTATTTATCGTGAGATATTTTTTTAGAGGCCTCTTCAACCTCCATCTGTAGATATGCCTGTGCCAAGTCAATTTTGGTGAAACATTTCCCTCCGGATAGCGAGGCGAAAATATCTTCTATCCTCGGAAGAGGATACTGTACCGTGTGAAGGACCGGGTTTACCATCACCTTGAAGTCTCCACAGATGCGAATTTTTCTCTGTTCTTCAGATTTATCATTATTCAATGCTTTCTTCATGACTGAAACGATGGGTGTTGCCCACTCGCTCCAATCTATTTTGGATAATATGCCTGCATTTTCCAAATTCTCCAGCTCTGCCTCGACTGCTGGATGAATTGTGTATGGCACTGGTCTTGCTTTAAAAAACTTGGGAATTGCTGCATCTTCCACGTTTATTGAGGCGGTGATGCCTTTCAAGGTTCCTAGTTTCTCTTGAAACACTTCTTTGGCGTTGGCCAAGATGTCTTTTAATTGTTCAGGTATGACGTCATCATCGTTTTTTTTCTTACTGGTCACTGTCAGTGCCTGAATGGAGTGCCAGTCTAAACGTATTTTCCTGATCCATTCACGTCCTAACAGCGGTGGGCCACCATCTTGTAGAATGTATAAATACAACTTTTGTATTTCCTTGCCGTTGTATACAACAGGCACCCTTATTTTTCCTTTGGGGTATACTTTCTGCCCCGTATATGTTTTCAAGGTAATGGATTTGTCTTTTAAAGGTATATGCGGAAATAGCCTCTCGTAATCCCGTCGATTTATTACGGTCAGAGCTGATCCTGTATCTAGCTCCATTTTAACTGGGGACCCTGCTATCGTGAGGGTAACCCAAATGGTCTGGTAATCATCTTTGGCAAGTACATTATGTAATTTGAGACAACTTAGTCTCTTGTTTTCGGAGTCGCTATCGCTCTTCTGGTCTTCGGAGCTACCGTCTGTCATCATTTGTACCTTTCTGTACTTTTCTTTATTGATTTTTTTTTCCCTGTCTGTGGATTTATTTTGTCCAGATCGGCATACCCGTGCAATGTGTCCAATCTTTCCGCATTGCCTGCATGCTTTGTCCTTGAACCAGCAGTCCCTCTGGTCATGGGTGGATCTGCCGCAGCGATAACATCTCTCAAAATCCTGTGTCATTTCATGGGTGCCGAAGTCCTGTGTCTTTTGTTGTATTTCTGCAGCTCCTCTTGTGGCTGCTTCGTATGATACAGCCATACTGAAAGCCTTGTCCAGTGTTAAATCTTTTTCAGAATGCAGCCTTTTCTGTGTTCCTTCACTTAAGAGACCGCAGACGAATTTGTCTCGAAGATAATCTGCTAGTCCTGCCCTGAATTGGCAGTGTTTTGATAGCTTTCTTAATTCGGTGAGGTAATCAGCGTTACTTTCATTCTTGTGTTGATTTCTCTTGAAGAATTTGAATCGTCCCGCTATCAGTAGCGGTGTTGGGTTTAAGTGCTCCTGTAGGGTATCAACAATTTCTTTAAAATCCTTGTCCTTTGGTTTGGCTGGAGTAATTAAATTTTGTAACAGCCCGTATGTCTTTGCGCCCATTAGATTCAGCAGTACTGAAGCTTTTTTTTCATCTTCTATTCCATTTGCAGTGCAATATACCTCCACTCTTTCCACATATGTGGTCCAATCCTCTATCTCGCTATCAAAAGCATCAATATTGCCAGACTTAGGCATCTTAGAAAAGATATGGTGCTTCCCGCGCTTTTCTTTCTTTTCTGCAGAAAAGATATGGCGCTTCCTGCGCTTTCCCGCCGCTGCTGCCGATGACAACGCTGTTTCCCGCGGTTTCCGTTCTTTTTTTTATTTATTTATTTACAGTTGGAGACTCGTTCCCGCCGGACTTTCTCTCTAGGTCTGAACGCCGACCTGTTTGCAGCGCTGGCCGTCTCCCGAGTGCTCCCTCCCCGTCTGTTACTGCTTGCCTCCGCTTTCGCTGCTTGGCCCAGCTGTAAAACCAGCCGCTGGAACCCCAGCCTGACGCCCAGGAAGGATTAGCGCAGTACCTGCCACCAGCTTAGCCAGCTGGTGAAACCACAGCTTTTTTTCACTTTCTTGATTCTTCTGGACGCCAGAGGAATCGATGTCCTTGAGGTGCTGCCGAATTGCAGGTAAGTCCGTTTCCACTTCGTCGCCACTGTTGTGTCTGTGTGTTGATAGAGACACTGAAGACAGGAATTGGTTTGATGGGTGTTTACTAAGCAAAGTCTGGAGGGGAACTAACGGATATAACACAATATACAGGCTTATATAGCCCGAGTGGCCATTACCGGCATTACAGCACAGATGGGGCTCTTAAAGGCACATACACAACACATGTCACCTTGATCAACCTGAGGGGGACTGGGGAGATCGTGACTCCAGGTACGGGCCCCCACAGGCACAGAGCTGGCTTCATCCTGCTCAGTAGTCGGTGACTGACCGACGTCCTGGCTTCGGGTGGTCATTCGGCGGGGAGCGCTCTGTTCCCCGGGTTGATCCAGTGGAGTAGCTGGCAGATCCCTTGACGTCCCAGGTAGGGCATCATCCTCGGAGGAGCGCAGAGTATCAGCATTGTTAATACGGATCCCTCTATCGATTGGATCCGTGGGACCGGTTGGGCAGGGAGTCAGATCCCAAAGTGAAACTGTAGACACCCGGCCATCAGGGTACCGCACGTACACGTATGTAGGATTGACATCCGTTAGTTTCACTTCATCAGCGAGGGGATCACTCTTCGAGGATCGGACGAATCTTCGGAGCAGCATGGGGTCAGGAGCTGTCAACCATGATGGTAGGGACGTCCCATGAGTGGAGCGATGCTGGAACCCGAAGAATCGTTCACGAGGAGTAACATTGGTGGATGTAGAAAGGACCGACCTGATGGAATTATAAAAGATGTAATAGCAGAGCACTTGGTAAGCAGTGACAGGATTGGACAAAGTCAACATGGATTTACAAAAGGTAAATCATGCTTGACTAATCTACTGGAATTTTTTGAGGATGTAACTGGTAAAATAGATAAGGGAGAACCAGTGGATGTGGTGTATTTGGACTTTCAGAAGGCTTTCGATAAGGTCCCACATAAGAGATTAGCATGCAAAATTAAGGCACATGGGATTGGGGGCAAGGTATTGACTTGGATAGAGAACTGATTGGCGGACAGAAGGCAGAGAGTTGGAATAAACGGGTCGTTTTCCGAGTGGCAGGCAGTGACTAGTGGGGTACCGCAAGGATCGGTCCTAGGACCCCAGCTGTTCACAATATATATTAATGATCTGGACGAGGGAATTGGATGTAATATCTCCAAATTTGCAGACGACACAAAGCTGGGTGGGAGTGTAAGCTGTGAGGAGGATGTCGAGAAACTCCAGTACGATTTGGACAGATTGGGTGATTGGGCAGAAACATGGCAAATGCACTATAATGTGGATAAATGTGAGGTTATCCACTTTGGTGGCAAAAACAGGAAGGCAGATTATTATTTGAATGGCAATAGATTGGGAGAAGGGGAAGTGCAAAGAGACCTGGGTGTTCTTGTGCACCAGTCGCTGAAGGTAAGCATGCAGGTGCAGCAGGCGGTTAAGAAGGCAAATGGTATGTTGGCCTTCGTAGCAAGAGGGTTCGAGTACAGGAACAAGGATGTCTTGCTACAGCTGTACAGGGCCTTGGTGAGACCGCACCTTGAGTATTGTGTGCAGTTTTGGTCGCCTTACCTGAGGAAGGACGTTCTTGCCATGGAAGGAGTACAGCGAAGATTCACCAGGCTGATACTGGGATGGCAGGAATGACGTATGAGGAGAGATTGTGTTGATTGAGCTTATACTCACTGGAGTTTAGAAGATTGAGAGGGGATCTCATCGAAACTTGTAAAATTCTGTCAGGCCTGGACAGACTAGATGCAGGAAGGATGTTTCTGATGGCCTGGGAGTCCAGAACCAGGGGTCATAGTCTAAGGATAAGGGGTAAGCCATTTAGGACTGAAATGAGGAGGAATTTCTTCACCCAGAGAGTGGTGAACCTGTGGAATTCTCTGCCACAGAGGGCGGTGGAGGCCAGTTCATTAAATATATTCAAAAAGGAGTTGGATATATTTCTTAAGGCTAAAGGGATCAAGGGATATGGGGAGAAGGCAGGGACAGGGTACTGAATTTGGATGATCAGCCATGATCTCATTGAATGGCGGAGCAGGCTCAAAGGGCCGAATGGCCTACTCCTGCTCCTATCTTCTATGTTTCTATGTTTCTATGAATGCAACGCGTCAGGGAGCATAGTTTCCTACTGCTGGTCTGGTAGGTTGTGTGACCTTAGTGCAAGACGAACAGCGTTCCAAATGATAGCGATATATCTTTCAACCTGTCTGTTTCCAATGGGATGATACGGTGTCATTTTACTTGTGGCAATTCCCCGTTGGGAAAGATAACTTTTGAGTTCGCTTGACATGAAGGAGGGACCCCGATCAGAGTGGATGAAATTGGCCAGACCGCAAAGGGAAAAGACCTGATCAAGGCATTTGATCACTGTGGAAGTAAGCATATTGGGACAGGGGAAAGCAAAGGGAAAGTGTGAATATTCATCCGCCATAGTAAGCAAGTAGGTGTTTAGCATTGAAGAAGGCAGTGGCCCTTTAAAGTCAATGCTGAGTCGCTACGTAGGCTGTGTAGCGTGTATGAGCGAGCCATCCGACGGATGGAAGAATTGCGGTTTTAATTCCACACAAATTCTACAAGTGGAGCATGTTCTTTTCACGTCTTCCGTAGAAAATGGGAGATTTTTAGATCGCACAAAGTGTAACATACGGGTAACGCCAGGGTGGCATAAGTCAGTATGAAGATCCGCAAGAGTTGAAGTTGACATGGAAGAGCAGAATGCATGCGTGAGGGTATCCGGGGCCACATTATCTTTGCCGGGTCGATAATGTATGGTGTTGTAGCGGTTCATGTAGATCGCCACTAAATAAGAGAGTTTGACTGCGACGAACTATTAACAAGTTGTTTATTTACAGGAACAGACTAATTACATCAGCTAAGATGGCAGGTAAGATGGCTGACTGTAGGAGCACCGTGGTATGGGTCTTGTCCCAGCGGGGACTCCACGAGGACTGAGTTCGCAGTCCTGTGGGGAGCGTGATGACGTCATCGCGTTTGTGTTGTGACGTCATCACGTTCGCATTTCCCGTGCTTAGGGCATCTCATGATGCGCGTCATTGCGTCGCTGGCCGTTGAGGCCGAGGTCGTGAGGCCGGGCTGTGCCGGTGCTTGCCGCAGGAGCGGAAGATCGCGTCGCTCCCGTCGGCTGGCCGTTGAGGCTGAAGTCGCGAGGCCGGGCTGTGCTGGCGGCCGTCCTAGAAGGCTGAGTCAGGCCGGCGGCCGCCGCACGCACGTCACGTCGTACGTGATGTGACGTCAACACGTTAGGGTGCATCTTAAAGGGGCAACGGCCCCAACAGGTAAGTTAAAGGGGCAACGGCCCCAAAAGGTAAGTTAAAGGGAATTATGTGTCTTTATGTAAGGTACAACCGGTGGTACCGCCACATGGGCCCCCCCAGAATTCGCTTTAACGAAAGTCCAAGGATGAGATGGTCTGACGAGCTGGTGGTCACGGCGGTCGTGCTGTCTTGACTTGGTAGGCGAGGTATGGAGATGCTGCTCGTGAGCGGATCCTTACGCGCGTCGTGGCGAATAAAACGTATCCGTCAGGCGAAGGACCGTGGAGACGTGCGAAACAGCAGGCCTTGTCAGAGTGACGGGCAGGTTGGGCGGACGCGGGCGATGTCTCCGTTGATGTTGAAACAAGTCCTTGTTCCGACGAACTCTGCAGGAATGTCAAACAAGCGATCCAGAAGGACTTGACAGGCAAGGTCGGTGAACTCGCCGACAGGTGAGCGAAACCTTCGGGAGGCTGGAACGCACGGAACGGTGCGTGCCATAGTGCTACGACGTGAACACAACAGAGGGTGAAGAGTTGCTGCATTGATCAGTGATCGGTGAGGCCAGCAACTTTCACGTGGCTGATCGCGGCCGCAGGATGCCCGTTGGACCCACCCTCGATGTGTGCAGCTTCAGTAGACGTTTGCGTTTGCTAAAGGGAAAACTGGATAAAGGGCAGCAACGGTCCAGGTTGTTGCTGCTTTTCGGTGGGGTAAACTCTGCCTGGAGGGCGGCAACACTTTAAACTGTTGTAGATTTAGGAGAAAACAGCCGGGAGGGCGGCACGCTTTTGTTCACGCTGAATCGTGTAGTAGGTAACACAACCAGCAAGCTGAAGGGCTGGTGCGTCGTCGGCGGAGAAGGGGTCGTCGTTTCGCATGAGGGATGGGTCGTCATGGTTCGCGAGGGATAGGTCCTCGTGTTTCATGGGGGTGAGTCCTCGTGGTATCCCCGCGGGGCGCGCTCCAATCTTGTGGGCCCGAACATGCTGTACCCCGCGCTTGGAGAGATGTATACTTGCTGTTGCTTTGGACGTAGAGGCGGACGATCCGTGTGGTGGTAGAAGAGTTGAATACGGAGACCGTGAGCACATGCGTGGTCTGTGCTGCATCGATGTTCTCGGCGAACAGGGCTTCTACCTTCATAAAGCACGAGGGAGACCGTGGCTCCCTGGATTGCGGTAGCGACAGCGGAACGGCTGATGCTTCCATAGCGTGCTTCGTTTGTGAAAGACGTTCACAATCCCACCAATTGTAGCGCTGGTGGACGACGGTTGCCGTTGGTTGTGCTCTACCTCTGAGATCGTTCGTGAAAAACGGGCTCACCTCCAAGCTACGCTTCCGTTGCGAATACATACGCAAAGACGGGGTCGCTTTTGGTGGAATCGATGTTAGGCGGTTGCTGTTCCGTGGTTGTTCGTCGGTTGTGCGTTGGTCGTCTTGTGGGAAGACGAGGTTCAGGCGCGCATTGCTACCGTGAAAATCGTTCACGGATACGGGTTCACCAATTGTAGCGTTGGAATTGATGAGCTCCCGTCCTCACGTCATTGGGTCACCAATGTAGCGGTTCATGTAGATTGCCACTAAATAAGAGAGATTGACTTCGACAAACTATTAACAAGTTGTTTATTTACAGGAACAGACTAATTACATCAGGTAAGATGGCAGGTAAGATGGCTGACTGTAGGAGCACTGTGCTATAGGTCTTGTCCCAGCTGGGACTCCACGAGGACTGAGTTCGCAGTCCTGTGGGGAGCGTGATGACGTTATCGCGTTTGTGTTGTGACGTCATCACGTTGTTTGCGTTTCCCGTGCTTAGGGCGTCTCGTGATGCGTGTCGTTGCGTCGCTGGCTGTTGAGGCCGAAGTCGCGAGGCCGGGCTGTGCCGGTGCTTGCCGCGGGAGCGGAAGATCGCGTCGCTCCCGTCGGCTGGGCGTTAAGGCCGAAGTCGCGAGGCCGGGCTGTGCTGGCGGCCGTCCTAGAAGGCTGAGTCGGGCCGGCAGCCGCCGCACGCACGTCACGTCGTACGTGACGTGACGCCAACACGTTAGGGTGCATCTTAAAGGGGCAACGGCCCCAACAGGTAAGTTAAAGGGGCAACGGCCCCAAAAGGTAAGTTAAAGGGAATTATGTGTCTTTAAGTAAGGTACAACCGGCGCTACCGCCACAGTGTAGCCAAAGGCAGCCAATTCCATTCTCCAGAGCTGTATCTTGTTATTCTTGACCTTAGTGCGTTTTCGGTTATCCAGCATAAAGGCCACGGAGCACTGATTGGTTATAAGCGTGAAATGGCAACGAGCGAGAAAATGACTCCATTTACATACTGCTTCGATGATAGCCGTAGCCTCCTTCTCGACAGGAGGATAATGGAGCTCGCTACCCTGCAAAGTTCTGGACAGAAATGCAACAGGTCGACCACCTTAATTCAAGATAGCCAAGATCGCCACCTCCGATGCATCGCACTCGACCACGAAAGGGAGATTTTCATCGATGGAACGAAGCGTGGCTTTTTCCAGTTGTTGCTTGAGGAGGTCGAAAGCTGAAATAGCCATTGCCTCCAACGGAAATGACTTTGCATGAAGCAGGGGCTGGATCTTGTCGGAAAAGTGGGGTATCCACTTCGCATAATAGGTGAACATGCCGAGGGCCCGATGAAGAGAGCCGAGATTCGTAGGGGGAGGGAGCTCCTGAAGCGGACGAAGTTGCTCTGGATCCGGTTTGATGACACCATTGCCCACCCAATAGCCAAGGATGATGATTGATGGTACTAATTTCATGGATTTGGACTCTTTTAAGGTTAAGTTGCGACGACAGAGAACGTCAAGAAATTTGTCGAGGTTGGCATTGTGCTGCTTCTGGTCATGACCAGCAATGGTGATATTATCCAGATATGGAAAAGTGTCCGGTAAGTTCACCTGTTTGACTAGGCTGTCCATTGCCCATTGAAAGACGGCTACCCCATTGGTGACCCCAAATGGAAGGCGACAAAACTGGTAAAGCCGACTGTTGGCCTCAAAGGCCATATACTTTTCAGAGTCCTTTAACGGTACTTAATGATAAGCGCTCTTTAAGTCAAAAGTTGAAAATACCCTGTATTTGTCAAGGTTATTGACCATGTCATCGATGCATGGTAGTGGGTAGGCGTCCAGGTCAGTATACTGGTTAATAGTTTGCGGTGCAAGCGGCAGCGGGAAACGCGAGTGGCGAGGCTTTTAAAGGCCCCCAGAGACCAGGTATGCCTCAGTGTGGCATGAGCGGCGGCGGGAAACGCGAGCGGCGAGGCTTTAAAAGGCCCCCAGAGACCAGGTAGGCCTCAGTGTGGCGTGAGCGGCGGTGGGAAACGCGAGTGGCGAGGCTTTAAAAGGCCCCCAGAGACCAGGTAGGCCTCAGTGTGGCACAAGCGGCGGCGGGAAACGCGAGCGGCGAGGCTTTAAAAGGCCCCCAGAGACCAGGTAGGCTTACCAATCTCCAATCTCCGAACTCAGAGGGAAGGAGAGAAGTAAAAAGTAATCGAAGTGTGACGTCAACAGAAAGCAGGTAAGTGATTGGTTGGTGAGTATTTCTCTCTCTTTTAAACTTTAACTCTGTGGTTTTTAGTTTCTAAAGTCTCTGTGGTGTAGCAGGGACTGTTTGTAAACCCGGGCCCTTAAATATACCATTTAACTGTAGTGTAATTGGTGGGATTGATTTGATTTAATTTAATTGCTATTAATTAAAGGGTAAGTCATGGCAGGACAGCCCGGTGCCATGGTATGCTCCTCCTGCGCTATGTGGGAACTCAGGGACACTTCCTGTGTCCTTGACAACCATGTGTGCAGGAAGTGTGTCCAGTTGCAGCTACTGGCAGACCGCATTGCGGTGCTGGAGCTGCGATTGGATACATACTGGACCATTCGCGATGCTGAGGACGTCGTGAATAGCACATTTAATCAGTTGATCACACCGCAGGTAAAGGTGACACAGGCAGAAAGGGAACAGGTGACCAACAGGCAGAGTAGCAGATGCAGGCAGGTAGTGCAGGGGTCCCCTGTGGACATCCCCCTCTCAAACAGATACACCACTTTGAGTACTGTTGGGGGGGATGTCTTATCAGAGGAAGGCAGCAGCAGCCAACTTCCTGGCACCAGGGGTGGCTCTGCTGCACAGGATGGGAGGAAAAAGAGGGGTAGAGCTATAGTAATAGGGGATTCTATTGTAAGGGGAATAGATAGGCGTTTCTGCGGCCGCAAATGAGATTCCCTGGTGCAAGGGTCAAGGATGTCTCAGAGCGGCTGCAGAACATCTTGGAAGGGGAGGGTGAACAGCCAGTTGTCATGGTGCACATAGGTACCAACGATATAGGTAAAAAATGGGATGAGGTCCTAAAAGCTGAATATAGGGAGTTAGGAGGTAAATTAAAAAATAGGACCTCAAAGGTAGTAATCTCAGGATTTCTACCAGTGCCATGTGCTAGTCAGAGTAGAAATAGAAGAATATTTCAGCTGAATACGTTGCTAGAGGAATGGTGCCAGGGGGAGGGATTCAAATTCCTGGGACATTAGAACCGGTTCTGGGGGAGGTGGGACCAGTTCAAACCAGACGGTTTGCACCTGGGCAGGGCCAGTACCGATGTCCATGGGGGAGTGTTTGCTAGTGCTCTGGGGGAGGGTTTAAACTAAAATGGCAGGGGGTTGGGAACCTGAGCAGGGGGACAGAGGAAAGGGAAACAAGGATAAAAGCAAAAGATAGGAAGGAGAAAAACAAAAGCGGCAGTCAGAGAAATCAACGGTTTAAATCAAACATGGCCACAGTAAATAATAATTCTAATAGGTCTAAGAGCGTTAAAAAAACAAGCCTGAAGGCTTTGTGTCTTAATGCGAGGAGCATTCTTAATAACGTGGATGAATTAGCTGCGCAAACAGAGGTAAATGAATATGATTTGATTGGGATTATGGAAATATGGCTCCAGGGTGGCGAAGGCTGGGAACTCAACATCCAGGGGTATTCAATATTCAGGAAAGATAGGCAAAAAGGAAAGGGAGGTGGGTAGCATTACTGGTTAAAGAAGGGATTAGCACAATTGTAAGCAAGGATATTCGCTCTGATGATGTGGAATCTCTTTGGGTAGAACTGAGAAATACCAAGGGGCAGAAAACGTTAGTGGGAGTGGTATATAGACCTCCAAACAATAATGCGGAGGTTGGGGATGGCATTAAAAGGGAAATTAGAGAAGCGTGCAAAAAGGGCACAGCAGTCATCATGGGTGACTTTAATCTACATATAGATTGGGCTAACCAAATTAGTAACAATACTGTGGAGGAGGAATTCCTGGAGTGTTTACGGGATGGTTTCCTGGACCAATATGTCGAGGAACCAACCAGAGATCAAGTCATCTTAGACTGGGTATTATGTAAAGAGAAAGGATTAATTAGCAATCTTGTTGTACGAGGCCCCTTGGGTCGGAGCGATCATAATATGATCGAATTCTTCATTAAGATGGAGAATGACGTAGTTGACTCAGAGACTAGGGTCCTCAATTTAAATAAAGGAAGCTACGATGGTCTGAGGCGCAAATTGAGTAGGATTGATTGGGGAATGTCACTCAAAGGGTTAACGGTGGATAGGCAATGGCAAACATTCAAAGACCGCATGGGTGAACTACAGAATTTGTTCATCCCTGTTTGGCATAAAAATAAAACAAAGAAGGTGACTCAACCGTGGCTAACGAGGGAAATTAGGGATAGCATAAGATCCAAGGAGAGGACATATAAATTGGCCAGAAAAAGCAGTAATCCAGTGGATTGGGAGCAGTTTAGGATTCAACAAAGGAGGACAAAGGTATTAATTAAGAAAAGGAAAATAGAATATGTGAGTAAGCTTGCAGGGAATATAGAAACTGACTGTAAAAGCTTTTATGGATATGTGAAGAGAAAAAGATTGGTGAAGTCAAGTGTAGGTCCCTTGCAGTCAGAATCAGTGGAATTTATAATGGGGAACAAAGAAATGGCAGACCAATTAAATACATATTTTGGTTCTGTCTTCACAAAGGAGGACACAAATAACCTCCCAGAGATGCCGGGGAACATAGGGTCTGATGAAAGGGAGGAACTGAAAGAAATCAGTATTTGTAGGGAAAGGGTGTTCGGGAAATTGATGGGATTGAAGGCCGATAAATCCCCAGGGCCTGATAATCTACACCCTAGGGTACTTAAGGAAGTGGCCCTAGAAATAGTAAATGCATTGCTGATCATCTTCCAACATTCGATGGAATCTGGAACAGTACCCATGGATTGGAGGGTAGCTAATGTTACCCCACAATTCAAAAAGGGTGGTACAGAGAAAATGGGGAATTACAGACTGGTAAGACTGACATCGATAGTGGGGAAAATGCTAGAGTCCATTATAAAAGATGTAATAGCAGAGCACTTGGAAAACAGTGACAGGATTGGACAAAGTCAACATGGATTTACAAAAGGTAAATCGTGTTTGACTAATCTATTGGAAAGTTTTGTGGATGTAACTAGTAAAATAGATAAGGGAGAACCAGTGGACGTGGTGTATTTGGACTTTCAGAAGGCTTTCGATAAGGTCCCACATAAGAGATTAGCGTGTAAAGTTAAGGCACATGGGATTAGAGGCAAGGTATTGACTTGGATCGAGAACTGGTTGGCAGATAGAAAACAAAGAGTTGGAATAAACGGGTCTTTTTCCGAGTGGCAGGCAGTGACTAGTGGGGTACCGCAGGGATCGGTCCTTGGACCCCAGCTATTCACAATATACATTAATGATCTAGACAAGGGAACTAGATGTAATATCTCCAAATTTGCAGACGACACAAAGCTGGGTGGGCGTGTGTGCTGTGAGACGGATGCCGAGAAACTATAGGATGATTTGGACAGTTTGGGTGATTGGGCAGAAGCATGGCAGATGCAATATATCGTGGATAAATGTGAGGTTATCCCCTTTGGTGTCAAAAGCAGGAAGGCAGATTATTATCTGAATGGCAATAGATTGGGAGAAGGGGAAGTGCAACGAGACCTGGGTGTCCTTGTGCACCAGTCACTAAAGGTAAGCATGCAGGTGCAGCAGGCGGTTAAGAATGCAAATGGTATGTTGGCCTTCATAGCGAGAGGGTTTGAGTACAGGAACAAGGATGTCTTGCTGCAGTTGTACAGGGCCTTGGTGAGACCACATCTTGAGTATTGTGTGCAGTTTTGGTCGCCTTATCTGAGGAAGGATATTCTTGCCATGGAAGGAATTCAGCAAAGATTCACTAGGCTGATACCTGGGATGGCAGGAATGAAGTATGATGAGAGATTGGGTCGATTATGCTTGTACTCGCTGGAGTTTAGAAGAATGAGAGGGGATCTCATTGAAACTTATAAAATTCTGGCAGGACTGGACAGACTAGATGTGAGGGTGCCAGTCAGTTCCTTTAGCAACCTCTAGATGGCACCTTCACTTGTTTGGTTCCCTTTGGTAATTGTTTCCAGTCTTCTGTGTTAATTCTTAATTGACTGTTATTGGGTTTATTAGTTAACTGCTTGTTATCTGTTCATGGGTTTCACCTGGTTTTGTTGGTATATAAGTTCTGTGGTTTTTTCCCTCTTTGCTCAGTCCTAACAAGGGAGTTAGTCTTGACAATGTTCTCTGTCTTGACTAGGTGTTCTGTCTTGACTAGCCTTTGCTCTATGGCAGCTTGCCTTGACAAGCTGGTTGCCATGGTTGTTTCTTGTATTTAAGTCTGTGTTCTTCCTTATGTTCTCGGTCTTGACAAGGTGCTGACAATTTGCTTAGTCTTGATAAGGTGCTGTTTGGACAAGCGTGTTGCTATGTGGCAGCTTGTCCTGAGCGTTGTATTGATAAGCCGATTACCCCTGTGGTAGCTTGTCTCAAGCTCAGTCTGGACAAATGGGTTGCCTCATGGAAGCTGTCCTGAGTTCCTATCTTGACGAGCCATTTGGTAGCTTGTCTTGAGTCCTTATGTTTGTTACTGTCCTCCTTGTGTGAATCTAGTAATGTGTGAATCTAGTAAAGTAATGTTATTTAAGACTGCATATCTGTGTCTCGTCTGTCTGCACGTGGGTCCAGAACCTACCTCGCTCGGACAGCACGGCCCCGTGTCTACACGGCCCCGTGGCTCCCCAACCCTCACACTAGATGCAGGGAGGCTGTTCTCGATGGTCAGGGAATCCAGAACCAGGGGTCACAGTCTTAGGATAAGGGGTAGGCCTTTTAGGACAGAAATGAGGAGGAATTTCTTCACCCAGAGAGTGGTGAACCTGTAGAATTCCCTACCCCAGAAGGCAGTAGAGGTCAATTCATTAAATATATTAAAGAAGGAGTTGGATATATTTCTTAAGGCTAAATTGATCAAGGGGTATGGGGAGAAAGCAGGGACCGGGTACTGAACTTGGATGATCAGCCATGATCGCATTGAATGGCGGAGCAGGCTCGAGGGGCCGAATGGCCTACTCCTGCTCTTATCTTCTATGTTTCTGTGTTTCTAATCGATGCAAGACGTTTCTTGTGTTGCTTCAGAGGATTTTTAATGATGACTTGAGCCCGCTAGGAAGATGAACATGGCTCAATGATACCATCTGCTAGAAGGCGAGAGATTTCTGCCTCGATAAAGGATAGATAATCTTGACTGAAACGTCATGATTTAGTGACTATGGGCTTACCTCGGGGGGAAAGATTGGCGAACAATGAGGGCTTGTCGAGTGAAGCTGCCAAAAGCGCACAAACCGGTACTTTGGAAATAGTAAGCTCCGGCTTTGACCCTCCAAACTCGAAAGTGAGTCTTTTGTGTTGCTTCTGGAAATCCTGTCCCAGGAGCACATCACTGCATAGGTTTTTGAGCACCCCAAGCTGGGTGGAAAAATAAGTGCGGCCATTGAGAATAAGGTCGACAAGACAAAAGCCGGAAGAGTTGGTGGACAGTGTCTTCAGAGCCATTGCAATTTCCCTGTCCGAGGGGTAAATACACAGTTTTAATGCACTGACAGCCTACTCACTGATGAAGCTGTCAGCGCTACATGAGTCAATTAGTGCACTCAACATGTGTCCATTTACTGAAAGCTTCATGGCTGCATGGGACAGGCTTTGGGGAAAAACAGCTGTGATGGGAGGAGGGGCAGTTTTATACTTGACAGCTGTAACATTAGTAGTGGCTCTTGGCGGAGGAGCAGTTTTATAGATGACAGCTATAATATTAGTAGTGGCTCTTGGGGAAGGAGCAGTTTTATAGATAGCAGCTGTAACCCTAGGAGAGGCTCTTGACTGACATACTTTAGAAAAGTGACCTTTCTTACTGCAATGATTGCAGGTTGCATGACGAGCAGGACAAAATTTCTTATAGTGAAATGCACCTCCACAGAAGAAACACTTCTTTTTAGATTGCCAAGATGCCGCTAGGGTAGGGTTGTCATCAGCTAGGATAGAGTCATCAGTGAGGGCTTCCGCCTGAGGCTTATTGGAGGAGTCACTAAGAGTGATAGCAGCAGTCCGTGCACGTGGTAAAAGATAGGCATCTGCATTTTTTTTTGCTAAGTCCAGGGAATATGCCTGGTCATAGGCAGCTTGTAACTCGAGGGTTTTATTCTCCAACAGATGCTGGTGTATGAAGGGAGACGCATTTCCATTAATAAAAGAATCACGAATTAATTCCTCCTGGTACTGCTCAGCTGAGACAGCTTTGAGATTAGTCTTTGAGCCTGCAAAGCTTTTGAAGGAATTTGTCAAGTGATACCCCGGGTTGTTGTCGAGTTGTGGCCAGAAAGTGCCGAGCAAAAATTTCGTTTGGGGCCTTAACATATAGTTGCTGCAGTATTTGGATAACGGAGCCATAGTCTACACAGCCTTCGATATAGTCAAACACATGAGGAGATACATAATTGGCAAGTATTTGTAACTTATCAGGAACATTCTCACCACAAGCCCCGAGGAAGTTGCTGAAGGTACGATACCAGTGTTTCCATACCTTAGCAGCTGTAGGTGAATTCAGGTCCAGGTCAAGACGGGCGGGTCTGAGTAGTTTCTCCATGATGGATTGATTACTATGTCTGGTTCCCTTCTACCGTTTGAGTCGTAGCCGCCTGTTCCCAAAATGACTCAGAGCGTGGAGCAAGTTTCCGTTGATTAAATTGACGTAAGAAAACTACTAGGCACTTGGTCTAAGCATTAAACAAAGCTTTAATCAACTGCTTTACAACCTGGAGGTCTAGTTGTGTCCTTCACTAGTTCCTGTTAAGAATGTCCTGCGCAAGCTGGGCCCGTGCCTGAGCATTTATACTCTCCCTGGACAGCGCCACCCGCAGGCCGCTCAGTATTATTTCATAAGTCTTTCTTTCATGAATGACTGATTCATGTCAGCTGTCTCTTAACCTTGCACAGCAGAGCATGTGTTCAGCAGCAGGAAGGACCCCACACCTGCGCGAGTTAAAGAGATAATCACCTACATACAGGTTAGCTACTGATTGATTTCTACTAGCTGTTGCTGAGCTTGTACAAGTGTTTGGTGCTTTCTAGACATCTTTAAAGTTGCCTAAAGTCTGCAAGGAGTGGTGTGGCACATACTCAAGGACTTGGTACTGACTTGCAAAGGGTCTGCTCAGAGCAGTTGCTCCCAGACATGGGTGCAGTAGTTTGTATACCCCTTGACCTGCAGCATAACAGGGTGAATGTGCAGAGGCGACACAGAGCAGGAGAAGCTGCTAGAAGAGGCAGGAGGAGGAGGGGGAGAAGGGCTCTCAGCAGGAGGCCATAGTCACCCAGGGTCTTCAGGGAGCAATTCTCCTACCTCAACCTCAGCAAAGAACAGTGTGTGCGACGTCTCTGTTTTACTAAGGAGGTGCTCACAGAAATTTGCCACCTGCTGCAGGCAGACCTACAGCCTCAGTCCAGGGTGAGGACAGCACTGCCAGTGGCTGTAAAGGTGAGCGTGACCTTGAACTTCTTCGTATCGGGCATTTCCAGGCTGGAGCAGGCGACATGTGTAACATTTCCCAGTTCGCCGTCCACTCCTGTATAAGGGAGGTGAGTGAGGCTCTGCATGCAGAGAGAGCTAAATACATTTCATTCTCTCTTGCCAGAGAGAAGCAGGCAGAGTGAGCCAAGGCTTCGCCGGGGTAGCAGGCTTCCTCATGGTGCAGGGTGCCATTGACTGCACACATATCACTTTATGGCCGCTGCATCTCAATTCGGAGATGTACCGCAACCGGAAGGGATTCCACTCCCTCAATGTTCAGCTGGTGTATGACTATACTCAGCGCACCTTGCAAGTCAAAGCTCGGTATCCTGGCATCAGCCATGATGCCTTCATTCTGTGGCAGTCCGCTGTACCATCGGCATTTGATTCACGACAACACACCAGAGAGTGGTTACTGGGCGACAAGGGCTATCCGCTGACCACCTGGCTCATGACTCTGCTGTGCTACCCAACCACACGTGGGCAGCATGCATATAACGAAAGCCATGCTGCCCCATGGAATCTGATAGAGCAGATCACTGGCATCCTTAAACAATACTTGCGCTGTCTGGACCGCTCTCGAAGAGGCCCGCAGTACTCACCAGAGTGTGTCTCAAGATTCGTCGTGGTCTGCTGCATGCTCCACAGCCTCGCCATCATGAGGGCACAGCCCTTGCCACCATGCAGACCGCAACCAGCTGAGGAGGAGGAGGAAGTGGAAGAGGAGGAGGAGGAAGTGGAAGAGGAGGAACCAGAAGGAGGAAGCAACCCAGACAGTCCCTTTCTGCCCAGGCTCTTCGTGATCAACTCATCTGACTGCGGTACTAATGAATGCAACCCCAATTCCCATTCACCAAAATCCCCACACTTTACCTTCCCTCTGTTACTGCCCATCACAGCGTCCTCTTTGCCGCAATGCTGCAATAAAAGCCACCACAAAACAAACATTCCAAACCAATTTTAAGTATCAAACCATTGCAATATTTCATTCAAAAGTCAACTAATCACCTTTGTGCATTCTCTTAGTGCCTCTCTTCCATGTCCCTTTGCTGTTCCAGGTGCTCCTACGCAGTGCTACCCCAGTGGCTGCAGCATAGCTGGTAGAAGTCTGATGACTTTCAGTGGGGGAGACTGCAGATGGCCTTGCAGGATGACCTTGAGCAGCTCTGGGCCTAGTAGACCCAGCTTTGAACTGCACCACCTCGGCATGGGTGGCAGCAGCCTGGGCAGGCTGGCTGACAGGCAACAGCAAGGGTGCTAGCAGAGTGGCAGTGGTGAGAGGACAAATGCTCTCATCTGAGAGAGGACAGAAGGTTTGTGCTCCACGGAGCCACTGCCACTCCCCTGGGGAGGCACCTCAATAATTCTAGTAATCTGCTGGAGAACAGATTGCTTTACTGCTGTGACACCCTGCAAGCCCCTTTCAAGATTGGTAAACACAACCACAATGGCAGCAGTTTGTGCTTGTGTGGCAGAAAACTGAGCTTGCATGAATTCAGTCTGAGCTTCCATTGCAGCACTCAGAAGTTGGGTGGCTTCTGTTTTTGCTGCAATGGAACTTGAGACCATCGGCCATCATACGTTGCATCATGTTTGGGTCCACAAGTGCGTTAATGGATCTGCCCACCCCTTCCAAGCTGGACAGAATGGGCTCCAAGCTCTGAGCAAAGCCCTGTGCAAGGTTGGAGCTAGACTCCTCCATGCTCCTTGACATTGCAGTCAGGCTTTCTTGTAGGCCTGCCAATGTACCAAGCATTTCATTGTACATACCCATTTGCTTCATTCTGTAGGCCGCCCCATCAAAGCCCTCATCTGAGTCCTGTGCAGCAGAACTCGCGTGTGATCTCGCCCTCCAGGGAGCTGGCACCTGCGCTACCCTTTTCCTGGCTGCAGCTCACTTGTGCCCAGTGACTCACCATGTGCAGATACCCGCCTCTAAGCTACTCTCTAAATTCCGCGCAGTGCCAGTATCAGAGCTGGTGGCTGCGACTGTCAGATCGAGTGACAGTTTTTCTTCTTCATCATCATTCTCCTCTTCCTATTTCTCTTGTAACACTGCCTGGCCAGGTTGGATTTCTTGGGTCTTTGAAATGAGGCTGTGGTGAGGGGAGGCATGTGGAAAGAAAGAGGTACATGCTTATACCATGTGCAGCTTATAAGTCAGAAGAGATTGTGCGATGAGGGGGAGTGGGATGTGAGAAGGAGGATTAGGTATGAGCATACCACCATGTTCAGTGGTTTCAGGGCCGCACTGGCCACGACCTCAGTCACAGCCACTCCAATTATGCCGAGCACCGTCTCCTCAAGTGGGTTCAGGATAGGGAGGCATGTCTGCCCCCCCCCCCCCACTCCCAGTTAGCTCCCGCTACCTATGGTTGTATGCCACCTTGTCCAGCAAAAGAGAGGGAAGTGTGTCAGTGAGTGTGGTTCAATGTGTTTGGGTAATGTGCCTGTCATGATTGAATAGCTGGCAGCGTGTGAAAGCTGTGAGATGTGGGTGTGAGGCTTCCAGCAGTGGTAAGTGTGTGAGGGTGAGATGGATCATATGAATGTGAGGTATGAGTCGTGATTGATGGAGATAGTTGGTAGTTGAATAATGGGGATGTGGTGAACTGGGCAGTGTGTGAGGCTAGTGGTGCAGTTTGTGGGAAATGGCATTTGAAGATGAATTCGCTGACCTTGACTACTTGTGTGAGGTCATTGAACTTCTTTCGGCACTGCATCCAGGTCCTCGGGGCAACACTGTTGGCATTGACCTCCATAGCTATCTGTTCCCACTGCCTTCGCAGTGTCTGACTAGAGGGCATCCTGGCCCCCTGTGGAAACAGTACCTCTTCCCTCCTCTCCACCTCCTGTACTAAGGCCTCCAGTGCTGCATCTGAGAACCTTGGAGCCTTTTCTGTGGCCAGTTGTGCCATTCCTGTAGGTTTCCCAGGTGAAACCCCCTTCTGCAATTACTCCCAGCACCTCCCCTTTAAGAACTGCAGGCTAGTTTTAATTGGTGCTAGCCTCATACGAACTTGGGCCCCCTGCTGAATGCGCAGCCACTCAGCAGTGCGTTTAGCACTGGGCTGCATGATGTTTGTGTGCTGCCTACATTACATTGAACGGGCACGGGTTAATCATACATCATGATCCCTGCGCCCATTTTCGGGGGCTATCGAATTTTTAGCCCCTGCAAGTTTTGCACTCAAGTGCTGATTGGACAACATTTTCATGGAGCAGTATATGTGGGCTCCTCGCATCCACTTCCACTGAAAGTGTGGAATGCTCTGGCTGGCACATAACGACGTGTTGCAGGATGGCTCAGGGAGCGAGGGAGAGGGCTCACAGGTTCTCGGATGTGGTGCTGGAAGTCCTGGTGGAGGAGGTCCAGAGGAGAAGGGATGTCCTGTGCCCACAGGACTGAAGAATGCCACCTTGTCCTCCTGTCTCTCTCTCCTGCAGCAGCTGGTACTGCTCTGCCTGGCCTCATGTCCTACTCCCATTCCTCATCCAGATCAAGTGGGACCTTAGCAAGTTGCCCATGACCGAGCAATCCCTTTCTCCTGGTGACTCCTGTAAGGTGGAGTACCAAAGCGCTTACTCATTTTAGGTGAAGTCCTCAGAGAATTTCTGGACTAAATGTTGCTCGAGTGTTGGTGAAGTCTTGACAAAGTGTCCCAGAAAGTCTCCCGATGTGTTTCAGAGGGTATCTTCACAGCTCCAGCAGCAATGACCATGAAATGTTGAGTAACCCTTTAAGTGGTGAGTTTCCCTTTAAGTAGTGTTTGAAATCGACATCAACACCGTGTTTTCTCCCAACAGCCAGTTGCTGTTAGGAGAGGGTGTTAGTTGAAGCGCTAGCCATCAAAATGCCATGCAGCCTCTTTAATGAGCGCTAGCAAGCATTTTATGTGGAAATCAGCTGTTTAACAAGCCTCCAGGTGACCGCCCCTAGCGCTGGCTTCAACTCCTTTACCAAGATGGTGTCTAGTGCTAAATGTGGGCTAAACCGGCATTCAGCTTAAGACCCCATCTTAGCCACCTCTTTACCGTCTAAATTATTCAATGAAAATTGTCTGGTCCCCTATAAGCCCCAATCACACCACTCACTAGTTGCTTTAAATTCAGACAATTTTTTTATGGTCATCTTTCTGGTATCCATCAGTATTTTTAACAGGGCAAGGATAACTTCACCATGTGGGTGGTCACAATCATCAATTCACATCCTTCTAATTTATGGTATGAACTTGGCATTGACACTGAGCCATCTTAACTCAAGGAGAAGTATGAGGTTCAGACCATTTCTCCTTTCTGGCTGGAGGAGGTTACTTAATGATTCAGATTTTCAGATCCTTCCAAAAAGGAATTAATATGTACAAGATATTCTGAATTTCAAATCCATTCACTATGCCGAACTTGATCACTTGCAGAAAATTGTTTGAGTAATTGACACACTCAGAAACAATGAGAAAAATGACAGCTACCATTAGGCATTCCAATCTGCACAACCCACGTCTGCATAAGGCCCATTGCAATCATTGTCTCACAAGGAGGATGTTCGGTCCATTGTGTTGGCTTTTTGCTAGAGGAATTGATAGCTAATCCTACTACCCATAGCTCCTTTGGATTTTAATGAGTGAATGGATATGATGGAAATAATATTCATGGGAAACTGGACAAGATTAGCTCCAGACTGAATCATATTGCCAAGAGATCAGGCCTGGTAAGCTGAAAAATGCCAATCAAATTCTATGGCCTTTATTCTGGGCTAAAGATTTGTGAGCTGGAAGGCAGTACCTAACACTTGCAAGCTAAGACATATTATCGAATCATAGAAACTTACAGCACAGAAGGAGGCCATTCGGCCCATCATGCCTGTGCTGGCTCTTTGAAAGAACATTCATGCTTCGTCCCACATCCCCACTTCCTGTCCGTAATTCTGTCAGTTCCTCATCCTCAAGTACCTGTCCAACTCCATTTTAAAATTATTGATGGAATTGGCTTCCACCACCTTTTCAGGTAAAGCTTTCCAGATCCCGACAAGTCACTGAGTGAAAAAATTTCTCCTCATCTCCCCTCTAGATCTTTTGCCAATGATTTTAAATCTATGACCTCTGATTATTGACTCACGCTCCAGAGGGAATAATTTTTCTCTATTTACTCTATCAAAACCTCTCATCATCTTGAAAACCTCTCTGAGGTCACCTCTTAACCTTCTCTGTTCCAAGGAGAACATTCCTAACTTTTCCAACCTCTCATAACTGAAGTCCCTCATCCCTGGTAACATCCTGGTAAACCTCCTCTGTGCCCTGTCTAATGCCTTTACATCTTTCCTGAAGTGTGGTGCCCAGAATTGTCCACAATACTCCAGCTGGGGCCTAACCAGTGATTTATAAAGTTCTAGCATGATCTCTGCTTTTATACTCTATTCCTACATTTATAAACCCAAGAAACCCATATACTTTTGAAACCACTTTATCACATTTAAGGATTTGTGTATATGGACACCAAGGTCTCTCTGCTCATCTACATTTTTCAAAATAGTGCTATTTATGGTATACTGTCTTTCCATATTAGTCCTCCTAAAGTGTACCACTTCACACTTCTCCGCATTGAATTCCATCTGCCATGTTTCTGCCCATTTTACCATCCTGTCACTGTCATCCTGAAGCCAATAACTATCCTCATCATTATCTGCTACTTTGCCATGTTTTGTATCATCTGCAAACTTTATAATGCTGCTCCCTACACCTGAGTCCTGGTCGTTTATAATAATTACAAAGAGTAATGGAGCCAAAACTGACCCTTGGGGAGCACCACAGCAAACCACCTCCCAGTCTGAAGAACATCCATCCACCACCACCCTTTGCTTCCTGTCACTGAGCCAATATGATCATGAAAATCATAATCTAACCAAGTGAAACATTTTCACTACCATAAACATGGACATTTTGGATACTCCAGAAGAGGCTGAGGCCTTTGTGACTGCTCAACAGAAGCGTTTTCAGGATCTGTACAAGAATGATGCAGTCAGTGTATTCAGAGAAGGGTCCTGGACACCTCGAAGACACTTAAAAATGAATAATTTATAAACTATGATATGTTTGGGCTTGACTTGAGGAGTACTTTTGTTCTAACTCAGCTGGATATTGTTTCCTACCTTAAGTTATTTGTATATAGCCATGGCTGCCCGTATCTGATCTCAGGAGTGAGAGATCATATAGAACACTGTAATTTGCTCTTTGAAAGGCTCGTCGCTGCTTTAGGAAAATGACAGAGCTATAGGCTGATTTATAGTTATATTCGCTATCGTTAGATTTGTATCTAAATATATTTGTTTTAAATTGCTAGTGAGGGTTAAGGTTATTCATCTGTCACTGCTCATATTGGAAAATAATTTGAGAGACATTGTTACTTTGCTGAAATTGCTTGAAAGTAATTACAGTGCTTCTGGGGAAGATGAACGTTTTAAGTTACGATGGAGTTGAACTAGGGTTTCAACCCATAATTAATGGGGTTTCTCCACGTGATGCTCCCTCTTCCTATTGCCCAAGGGCACATCTTCCAAATATCCAGTCGTGATTTCTGAAATGACCCTCAACACTGCACCAGAAGCAGGTGCTGGAATGCAAATAGCTGTTTCTCATTGCATTTATGCCCTCACGAGAATCTGTGACCAACGTTCCCTCTAAGCTGCGCGGCTGCGCAGCCCGGGACCGGTTTTCAAATGTGAAATTTCACACATGTACGAAACTTTAAAGGGACCATGCATCAGGGAAAAAAATGAGTGGGAACATAGCTTGTGAGCCAACTTCCTGTTACAGTTCCAGTCACAGGTCATGTGCAAGCTGCCCTCATAGAAAGAGGGCGCTGGAAAAAACCTAAGAGCTTTTTAAGCGCTTTGTGACCTGATACTGCAAGACTGGAGAGGTGCATATACTGGGATACTGAGATATCTAAGATCTCATATAGCTACAGTATTGCAATAGGGAGGTCGATCTTCCACTTGCCACCTGGGCGTAAACTGGTATTGCAGATCGGCTGCCCGTTATAGAAACCTCCAGATTTTCATTTCTATTCATTTCAATAGAGTCAATGGCTGGCTGATTCGCAACACCCGTTTCATATTGAGAAGTAAGTTGAAAATCTACCCCAGTGCCTCCTGGCTACTGTAAGGAGATCTTACGGTGCCATGTTAGGCTGTGCCTTTGAAATCCCGCTGTCCATGTACTATCAGGAGGGTGAAGAGGAGCAGCAAGAAACTCTACTGGATGTCTGAGCAAAGGGCACCAGAGGAGCAGAGCCCCAGCTAGCACATACCCAGCTGCGTGGGTATGTACCATCACTGAAGGAATTTCTTCAGCCACAGTGCTTGCAGAGGCTCCATTTCAGTAGGGACGTGTTCATCTGCTAAAAGAGGACCTGGAACCTCCTTCAAGACCAGGCATTGCATTCTCTGTACCAATGAAGATCACAATAGCACTACATTTGGATACCACTGGAGGCTTTCAGGGGGCTGCCACGCCAGGTACAGTCTGCCATATATCCAGCAGGGAACAGATGCTTTGTTTGCCAGGGCAAAACACTTTTATTTTCCCTATAGATACCATGGAGCAACAAGCTGGAGCCCTTGGCTTTTACAGACTTGCCGGCTTACCCAGGCGTCAGGGCGTGATAGAAATAACCCGTGCGAAACTTCATTCTTCCAGAGAGAGGATTGTCCCTCACGTGAATAGAATGAGGTACAACTATATAAATGTGCAGCTTGTGTGTGACCACTTGTATAAAATAATGGCCCAGAAATTCGGGTTGGGGGCTTCCCGCAGGTGTAAGCCCCCGACCTGCACTTACCTTGCGCGCCGGCCGTTGAGCTGTGGGCCCGCGTGGAATTCCGATCCGGGGCCTGGTCCAGCTGCCGGCGCGCAGTGCTTGCGTATCCCAGGGGGGCAGTTAGTTCGATGCGTCCCCTGGGATCACGTGGGCCATGGGGAGCCAATCGGAGCAGGGAATGCCCATTCATAAGTACCTGTCAAAACTTAAAAATACTACGGCCCCCAAAACATCACTAAATCTTCAAATAAATTTTTAAAAAACATCACATTTTTTAAATAAACTATAAATTACATGAAATAACTATTTTAGACAATAATTTAAATTTTTGAAAAAAATAATTTTATTTTCTAACGGGGCTAAAAATAAACTTACCTTGCTTTAAAGTATTTAAAAATAATGGCCCAGAAATTCGGGTCAGGGGCTTCCCGCAGGTGCAAGCCCCCGACCTGCACTTACCTTGCGCGCCGGCAGTTGAGCTGTAGGCCCCCGTGGAATTCCGAACCGGGGCCTGGCCCAGCTGCCGGCGTGCAGTGCTTGCGTCCCCTGGGATCACGTGGGCCATGGGCAGCCAATCGGAGGAGGGAACAGCCCATTCATAAGTCTTGACAGGCAAGACTTATAAATACTACGGCCCCAAAATAGCAGTAAACCTGCAAATAAATTTTTTAAAAATCACACCTTTTAAGTAAACTATAAATTACATTAAATAACAATTTTAAACAATAATTTAAATCTTTGAAAAAAATAATTTTATATTCTAATGGGGCTAAAAATAAACTTACCTTTAAAGTATTTAAAAATAATAAACTTGTGGAAAAAATGTTTTAATTTTAATTAATTAACCACTTGTAAAAAGCAGGCCTTATGCCTGCTTTTTACATTTCTAAATTCTAAAGACTTACCCTCCCGGAGAAACCTGTAAAAAAAAAACGTAAGTTCAAAGCGCACGCGCAGACTCCCCCGCGCATGCATTCGACCTCTGAACCCCTTCGTTCAGAGGAACGGAAGTGCCGGTTTCCCGCGCATGCGCAGTGCATGCAGGAAACTGGCACTTTCATCGGGCCCACGCGTGAGTACCCCGTGTGTACTCACCCGTGGAGACCCGAATTTCTGGGCCAATAAACCTGTGGAAAAAATGTTTTAATTTTAATTAATTCACCACTTACCTTGTAAAAAGCAGGCCTTACGCCTGCTTTTTATATGTGTAACTTCTGGAGACTTACCCTCCCAGGAAAACCTGTAAAAAAAAACTAAGTTCGATGCGCATGCGCAGCCTCCCCTGTGCACGCGTTCGAACTCTGAACCCCTTCTTTCAGGGGAACGGAAGTGCCGGTGTCCCGCGCATGCACCAGTGCCTTCTTTCCCTTACTATTTCTTATCTCCACCCAAACTGATTTTACATCTGGAACTTTGGAGCCAAGATCATTTCTCACTATTGTACTGATCTCATCCTTTATTAACAGAGCTACCCCACCTCCTTTTCCTTTCTGTCTATCCTTCCAAAATGTCAAATACCCCTGAAGTTCCCAGCCTTAGTCACATTGCAACCACATCTCTGTGATGGCTGTTAGATCATACCCATTTATTTCTATTTGTGCCGTCAATACGAATGCTGCGTGTATTCAGATAAAGAGCCTTTAATTTTGTCTTTTTATAATTTTTCCCTACTCTAACCTTATTTGCTTATTGTCTTATTATTGTAATTTGCATCTGCCGCTAGGTTTTTGGGCATTGACCTGCAGTATTTAGTGCAGTACGTCACACACAAGCTTCACATTAATAGAATACAAGCCTTTGTGATTCATTAATGGGCCATTCTTGTGTATAGGTGCATGTACGTCTTTGTGGGGGCTATCACTAACATCCTGGACTTTAGGGAAACCTCTTATTCTATGGTCAAGGGTTCTCTCGTGTTGCTCTCTGTTGTCAGCACGGTGGCATAGTGGTTAGCACTGTTGCCTCACAGCACCAGGGACCCGGGTTCAAATCTGGCCTCGGGTGACTGTCTGTGTGGAGTTTGCACATTCTCCCCGTGTTTGCATGGGTTTCCTCTGGGTGCTCCGGTTTCCTCCCACAGTCCAAAGATGTGCGGGTTAGGTTGATTGGCCATGATAAAAATTGGCCCTTAGTGTTAGGGGGGATTAAATACGTGGGGTTACGGGGATAGGGCTTGGGTGGGATGGCTGTCGGTGTAGGGACCGGGTGCTAGGGTTTGGATGATCAGCCATGATCTCGTTGAATGGCGGAGCAGGCTCGAAGGGCCGAATGGCCTACTCCTGCTCCTATCTTCTATGTCTATGTCCATGAAGTTGTTGTCTGTTGTACTTGTTCTGATGAGTCATCTGCTTTATACAATCATTCACTGCAGACTTCTGGTGTTACTAATCCCTCCACTGGGAACCAGGAAAGAGCCTGAGGCAGAAAGAAAACTCATGGCAGCCATTACCTTCACCAGCAGTGCAATGTCGGCACTGGAGTTGGGCGGTTAGTCTTCTGGCAGCACGATGCCCAGCTCTATCACCCTCTTCTTGATGAAGCATAGCCTCCAAAGGCATTGTTCCTCTGTGAGTTCAGATCAATCCTTTGCAGCTGATATATTTAGTTGGCAAAGTACTGATGGATAGGACCCCTGCTCCTGCGGTGATGCTTTACTTTCTTGGCATCCAAGTCTTCTTCCTCCTCCTCCTCTTCTTCCTCCAAGTAGCACATGGGATTCTAAATGGCACACCCATTGAGCTAAGGTCCTGGTTATAGTGCAGCCCTACTGGAACAATAAATTTTGAAATATTTCTCAGTTCACTGCCCAAAATGTATCCCATTTTGGTGCATGGCTCTTTTAAATCCAGTAGCAAACCAGAATGCTCTACTTATTTAGATGCTTTCACATATAATCTGTGATCAAAGTTACAGGAGGAAATAGATATGCCGGCCATGAGGATGCCATCTGCAGCATTTGTTTGAGGCACAATGTCTGTGAACACACTCGAACTGTTGCCACAAATGGGATGGAGACTGGGCCAAAAGAAGCTCTGCTCTTTTTACTCTGTATTACACCCCAGGAAAAGGCAAAAGGGCTCAATGCAGAGGAAAATCAGCCCCATATTCTTTCAAAAGCGAGTTGCAGCCATTGGCTTTATTGGTTGGTACAGCATCTGGTTTCATTGCTTGAGCATTCTAACCGACACATCCTGACACCAATTACTTAATTAATGTTTCTATGTGTTTTTCACCACTATTTGGGAGGGTGTCACGCGGCTTCCAGTTAGTTGGTAAGTCGAGTAAATTACTGAATGTCAGGGTGTAATCTATTGTATAACAAAGATTTGCGTGGATATGGGCTTGGGAGTGGGAAGTTCCACACTTGGGAATAGGAACTGGTCTGCATGCAATTCACCACTTCAGGATTCCTATTTTTTTAGTGCTTGGGTGATGAGTAACATCTCCCTAAGCCTTCAAAAAATAATTTGACGCAGCCAATTAATTTGTGGTATGACAAGATAAATTACGACACTTTAAATAATATAAATGCCCTCGCTAAAGAATGAAAGCCATTTTAATTCTTTAAATTGCATCGGATTTACCAATGTAGATATAACAAGGTTTCACGTGTAAATGGAAGATAAAGTATGAAGAAAAACAACTTATGACACATGATTTTCTTTAACAGTAGTTTTATTATACTCAACACTGTAGTTTTATTTTACTCTGCTGCAGTACTTCCGTCTAGTTTTTAGATGCTGTATGATTCAGTGAACTCCTTTATGAATTATAGTTGTATTTACCGTAACCTATTCACATCATTTCCAGGAAACCCATCTCTGTGTGCCCATGATCGCAGCATTTGTTTTTGAAGCCCTGATTTCCACTGAGGTTTTATGACGCAGCAGGTACCGCAGGAATTCTGTTATAGCCTCTTCTAATAAATAATTTCCAACCAATTTCTTTCTGTTTAACTGACCAGTTGCTATACATGGTAAGTGCTGTACTGCTTTATTTTTAGCAGAAACACTGTGCTAAAAGCATGTATACGAGGCAAAGAAGAATAAAGCTTTGGTAGGAACTCTGGCATGTTTAGCATAGGAAATTGTAGACAGATTTATTTAGAATGTATTTATACTAGCATTAATGTGATGTGGTTTTGAGTTTGCTCCAACCAGGCCAGGCAGGGCGGGAAATCTGATTTCCAGAAGTTATAGAAACATAGAAACATAGAAGATAGGAGCAGGAGTAGGCCATTCGGCCCCTCGAGCCTGCTCCGCCATTCAATGAGATCATGGCTGATCATCCAAATTCAGTACCCTGTCCCTGCCTTCTCCCCATATCCCTTGATCCCTTTAGCCTTAAGAAATATATCTAACTCCTTCTTGAATATATTTAATGAATTGGCCTCAACTGCCTTCTGTGGTAGAGAATTCCACAGGTTCACCACTCTCTGGGTGAAGAAATTCCTCCTCATCTCAGTCCTAAATGGCTTACCCCTTATCTTTATACTGTGATTCCACTCCAATCGATGAGCACTTTAAATTCCGGTGAGGGAGGCCATGGGCAGATCTTCTGTCTGCCTCTCCCATGCTAAAGGGGGCATATCTGGGGGAAATTCCCAGATTTTCCCTGGAAGTCCGCTCATTATGTCCTCGGCAAGCCTCAGCAGAACCCAATCCTACTGAGAATTGGTGCAAATCCTGCTGAGGCCTTGAAGAAAAGCCCCAAACCTTTACTCGTCTGGTTTCCTTAGTCTGCAGGGACAATGGGAGCTCAAGACAATTCTGGCCAAATTTGATCTTTGGCACCTCAGGTAGAGTGACTGTGGCCTTCTGGCAGTTGGTTTGAGGTGGATGCTGCTGAAGCACCCTTGTGGACACAATACATAAACCCCCATCCCTTAGATATGGAATGGAGTCTCAGCATCAGGGTAGGGCAGATGGGGGGGGTCCGCTCTCGTGCACTTGAGTCGGCGGAACGAGCCCCCAGGAATTTCAAATTTGTGGGGTGTAAATCAGGCCTGAACTGATGTCGATTAAGTGGAGTGAGGATCCCTCCTCCACTCAACTTAGTCTCGCTCGACAGCGGTCCAATACCGACATTGGACTCAGGCTGCTTTTACACTATATACTGCATTGTTGGTGTGTAGTTTAAATGCAGCCATAAATATTGGCCCAGAAATTCGTGTCGGGGGGCTTCCCGCGGGTGCAAGCCCCCGACCTACACTTACATTCCGATCCTCCCTGATGAGAGCATTTACCGTTCTGGCGTGTTTTTCCAGCTCAGCTATAATTTCTTTTAAGTGTAGTGTCATGGCCTGGTCCTCATGTAACTCAGAACCCACTACCTTGTTCTCATCAGTCAGTATCTTTTTTAACTGTGTTTTCAAACCATTGATTTGGGTTTGCAGCTCCACATCATCCAGTGTGTTGATGACGGAAGTTCCTGTATTAAAAGCTGTGAAAATATCATTTACTGCACCCCTTCTTTGCCTCCCTATCCTGTCCAAGACCTCATGTGGTGTGGTGTACAATTCGGCTCTGTCGACATCTGCAAAGTCGAATTCGTAAAACTGTTTAAACATGTTTGTTAACAGGACCTGGTACAGTTGTTCCGTTTCCCTGGGGCACCACTCAGGCAAGCGCACCTCGGTGAGGTTTAAAATCACCGAAGCTACCGCGTAGTGTACCCCTTGGTACAGCATCTGACCTGTGGGTACTAATACCAATCCGTTCCCGGGTCCCTTGGTAGTGGTGGGGCACCCTTCCTTGAGGGCTTTGGCTACCGGAATCGTGGGCAGGGGCGGGTGATGAGCTCAGTGGCGTTTACTGGGATCTGAGAGTATGGGACTCCGCACGCCCGGGTGCTGACGTCCCACCTCATTCCTCTCCCAGCATCTTGCCACTGCCTTTGGAAAAAGATGGAGACGCCTGTGGGGCAAGCGCGTTCTTAACCCCACATACAGATGTAGATCCCCTCATCTGGTTCCCACCGTTTGTCCCAACAGACACTCAACCCCCCATGAGTCCCCATAATAGTCCGATGGGTGTTGTTACCCAATCTCTCCCACTCAACTGTGGAGTTCTTCATGGTGCTGCTCAACTTGCGCAGCCACCACCAGCGATTCAAAGGTACATGTCCCTTGCACACCAGGCAAATCTTCTTCCCGACGGTAACGCTGACTTGGGGTGCTATGATCCGCACCCTGGGGCACATCAGAGATGTCTCTCTGTATGCAAACCCCGTCTGGCTGGAGTATTCAGTAGAGTTCGACCCCAGCCAGCCTGGCCATCTTCCTTCATGGAAGTAGGCAGCAGTCTCTTCAGCGCCCCGCGGGCCGGTTCCGTCAATCGCGATGGGGCCTCTGTTGCCAGAGCACCCATACACTGTGGAGTCCTTAGTGCGGCCCCGATAGGCCACACTGTACCCGATCATCATGGCCATGACAAGGATCCTGCTCATCTTTCTTCTGGTTCCTGCAACAAATTAAACAATGCCGCCAGGCTCCCGAGAGATTCTGGCTTAGGTGAAGGCATGATCGGGTCTTCCGACCTCGATCCAAACAAACACACGTACTGGGCAGATTCCAAAACCACTTAGCACTAATCACTTTAATATTTACACAACTTACTTAAAACCTAATCCCTGATTGGACTGCAGCTTGCCGCTCCCTGTGGCGGGGCTCAGTGACCTGTGGCTTGGGTTCCTCGCAGTCTTTTGCTGTCAACTGGGGACTGCGTTCTGCCAGGGGTTTCCCAAGTCTGCGTTTACTGAAGGTGGGGGAATCGGGCCAGGGCTTCCTTGGCTGGGGCACTCGAGGCGACCTGCGAGGGGGTGCCTTTGGTGAGGCTCCTGTAATGAGTTGACCTTTGGGTGGGACCTTGGCTCTCACAGCCCGTGGCTCCTCCACGACTGCCGGCTTCGGCTCCCTTCCCTCAGGCTCCGCCCCTTTGGGATTTGGGTTTGTGGCAGACAACTCCTCCTCACCTGTCCCTACAGGTGGAGGATCTCCGCCCCCAATTTCTACCTCCCCCAAACTTGAGTAGAGGGCGGGATCTCCGTCCTCTGACTCCACCTCCTCCAGAATCGTATCAAGGGCGTGGCCCAGCTGTTCGGGCTCCTCGGCTCCGATAGCGTTTGGATCAGGGGGAGGGCCTTGATCTTCGGGCTCCTCCTCGTCCGAGTCCCAGGCCATAGGGGAAACCTCCCCCCAGGTGGGCGGGACAGCTTCTCCTTCCAAGCAGGCTGCAACGCCAGCTTGTGTGGTCTGTGGCTCATTGCACGCCTCAGGCTAAGGATCTTTACCCTCAGACCTGGCTTCGGTTGCTGGTACTCTTGCACCTGGCTTAAACAGTTTGCACTGATTGATGTGAAACCATTTACAAGCCCTTAGCTGACCCTCTAAACTGCCAGCCCTCACTGTTAACCTAGCGTTCTCCTCCCTTAAAGCCTGCTCAACTAACTTAGCCTTCGCAACCTGTTCTTGAAGCGTTTCCTCTGCCCATCTGGGGCTCACTTGCCGTGTCGGAGCTCTGAGTAGAGCGATTGTTTTGGGAGTCTCGTATCGGGCATCTGGACAATGTGGCCCATCCATCGGAGCTGATCGAGCGTGGTCAAAGCTTCGATGCTGGGGATGTTGGCCTGAGCGAGAACACTGACGTTGGTGCGCCTAGGGATATAGATAGGTTTAGTGACTGGGCAAGAATTTAGTAGATGGAGTATAATGTGGGAAAATGTGAAGTTATCCACTTTAGTAGGAAGAATAGAAAAGAAAAATATTATTTAAATGGAGAAAGACTACAGAATGCGGCGGTACAGAGGGATTTGGGTGTCCTTGTACATGAAACACAAAAAGTTAACATGCAGGTGCAGCAAATAATTAGGAAGGCAAATGGAATGTTGGCCTTTATTTCAAGGGAGATAGAGTATAAAAGTAGGGAAGTCTTGCTACATCTGTATAGGGAACTGGTGAGACCACACCTAGCCTAGAGTACTGCGTACAGTTTTGGTCCCCTTATTCAAGGAGGGATATACTTGCATTAGAGGCAGTTCAGAGAAGGTTCACTAGGTTGATTCCTGGGATGGAAGGGTCGTCTTATGAGGAAAGGTTGAGCAGGTTGGCACTATACTCATTGGAGTTTAGAAGAATGAGAGGTGATCTTGTTGAAACATATAGGATTCTGAGGGGGTTGGACAGGATAGATGCTGAGAAGATGTTTCCCCTCGTTGGGGAATCTAGAACGAGGGGGCATAGTCTCAGAATAAGGGGTCGCCCATTTAAGACGGAGATGAGGAGGAATTTCTTCTCTCAGAGGGTCGTGAATCTTTGGAATTCTTTACTGTGGTGTATGTAACCTGTTCCACCTTAAGAGAACTTAAGCCTGTTCCACCTTAAGAGATGTACTACTTTCTCTGGCTGCTGTATACGTAATACCGGTGGTGACCACCGGTATATAAGTACTGTGTAGTGATATTGCTGTTAGTATAGCCCTGACCTCCATCTAGTAAAGACCTGTTGAAACGTTATTCTTGTAGTCTGCGTCAGTAATTAATCTTAAATACAACTGGAACACACAGACTTAACAGTGGCGACGAGTCCGATTCTTACCCTGCGGCAGTTTATATCCACGGCGGCTTCGTCCACAGAACGGGCATCGAAGAGAGGCATCCACCCTCATCACCCTGCTGGAAGACACATCACGCAGCAGGCATCGAGAACCCGGAGTGCAGAAAATATCCTGAACTCGAAGCCTCCATCAGCGGCAGTCAGCTATCTTCCTTCTACCTCGGTGGTGGGTAAGCCGGTCAGCGACGTGAGCAGAAAGTCGGCCGCGTTGGCTGTACAGACGGGGAGGGAAGACGGAGGAATAAGGGTGGTGAGATCGATCGCGACCAGAGATAAGGGCCGGGCCGCATTCGGGCCAAAAAGGCGCAGCGTCTGGGGCGACTGAAGGCGCGAGAGCCGCGGTGAAGGCGAACGCAGCCGGTGCTAATAACCGGGCTGCAAGAAGGGCTGCGAGGCGTGACATCGGGGAAGCGCAAATGCCCGAGGGAGCCGTGGTGAAGCGGAGACAGCGTCGGGGGAGTTACTAACCGCTGGGAAAGGGGAGCAGCAGCGGCACGCCAAACGCCATTGCAGCCAGCGGGTGAAGAAGGCGAGCGCGGGAAAGACCGCCAAGCGCGGGAAACCACCATTTTGTAGGCGGAGGACGAAGACAAGAGCGGGAAGCCGCCATCTTGGAAAAAGGGAAATCACTAAAAAAAATTGCAACGATGCCTAAACATGGGAACATTAATACCTTTGATAGCGACATCGAAGATTGGGCCACGTATGTAGAACGCATACAAAATTATTGTAAAGCAAATAAAATCCCAGATGATGAGAAAGCACTAACTTTATTAAACTTAATGGGTGCGAAGACATACGGGCAATTGAAACACCTTTTATCACCAGATGAACCGGCGGAGAAGACGTTCGAGGAGATTGTTACTGTCCTGAGAAATCATCTAAACCCCACGCCGCTGATGCTAGCGGAACGATTTAAATTTTACAGCAGAAAGCAGCTGAAAGATGAAAGCAATGCTGAATATTTAATGGAATTGCGTAAGCTAGCAAAGTACTGTCAGTTTGGAATGGGACTAACAGATGCGCTAAGACATAAATTTGTGTGTGGATTATTAAAAGAAGATACACAAAAGCGACTGCTCGAGGAGAATGAGCTGACGCTTGAGAAAGCGGTCACTATGGCAGCATCACACGAAGCTGCAGCGAGAGGCACGGCAGTAATGCAGCTACGGTCACCGGAACTCAGTACAAATAAATTGGTTTTGAGTACTGTAAAATGTTATCGTTGTGGAAAGACAACGCATGATCAGAACCAGTGTTGGTTTAAAAACCAAGAATGCAGAACGTGTGGCAGACTTGGCCACATAGCTAAAGTATGCCGGTCAGGAAAGAAGACCAGCAACAAAAAGTCACCGCAAGGAAAATACATAAAGGTACACAAGGTGACAAAGAACAGTTCGAACGAACAGAAGTCAGATTCAGACGCCAGCAGTAATGAACTGGGTAGCTTAAGAGTACACAACGTTGGTAAGGATGCAGATCTCCAGACAATTTGGGTCACTCTTCAGATAGCAGGAGTCCAAGTAAAGATGGAATTGGACACTGGATCGGCATTGACGGTCATGAATAAGAAAGATTACAAAAGGTTATTCCAACATATTCCCCTACGGGATACGGAGATTATATTGAAAACATACACGGGGCAAAGAGTGTACCCCATCGGAAAGATAGAGGTAAAAGTGGTCCACAAGGGCAAAGAAAGCCAAGTAATGGACTTATATGTGCTACCTGAAGGAGGTCCACCACTACTGGGACGGGAGTGGATTAGGAAAATGAATATGGACTGGCACTCCTTAAAGGCACTAACGGTAGATTCCGGGGAAACAGATGTCAAACCTAAACGATTGTCCAGAATATTGGATGATGCTAAAGAGGTGTTCCAGCAGGGACTGGGAATACTGAGAGGAATTACGGCAAACATCAAGATTGATGAACATGCACACCCAAAGTTTTTTAAAGCCAGACCGGTACCCTATGCAATACGACCTGCTGCAGAAGCGGAACTGGAAGCGCTAGAACGTTCAGGTGTGTAGATTGGAGTGAGTGGGCTACGCCCATTGTTCCCGTTATGAAACGTCCTTCGAGCAACAAGCCAGGAGAAACAGGGAAGGTTCGCATCTGTGGAGACTTCAAGATCACCGTTAATCCGGTGCTTCACACGGTGCAGTATCCGCTTCCGCGGATTGAGGATATTTTTGCTTCGTTGTCTGGCGGGAAACACTTCACCAAGATAGACCTGGCGCAGGTGTACTTGCAGATGGAGGTTGAAGAAGAGTCACGCCAGTACCTCACGATCAACACGCATACCGGTATAATAGGCTGGTTTTTGGAGTGGCATCGGCTCCAGCAGTTTGGCAGAGGGCCATGGAGCAGGTATTACAGGGAATTCCAGGCACACAATGTTACCTGGACGATATTCTGATTACAGGAGATGGTGATGAAGAACACCTCGCAAACTTGGAACTGGTGCTCAACAGACTGAAAGAGTATGGACTTCGAGTTAATCGCCAGAAATGTGAGTTCTTTCAGAAGCGGATCTCGTACTGTGGTCATGTCATTGACCGGGAAAAGGCTTCATAAGTCTCCTGACAAGATAGAGGCAGTTGTAAAGGCTCCCGCTCCGGATAATGTCTCTCAGTTGAGGTCGTTTCTAGGATTGATTAACTATTACCATAAGTTTCTACCGAATCTATCCACGGTACTGCACCCGCTGAATGCTCTTTTACAGAAGGGGGTACCATGGGAATGGAGCGAAAACTGTAAGAAGGCATTTCGCAAAAGCAAAGAATTGATCACCTCAGAGGAAGTGTTGGCTCACTTCAACCCGACACTGCCTATTCGGTTGGCTTGTGACGCTTCTCCATATGGTATTGGGGCAGTACTCTCACACAAGTTGCCAAATGGCACGGAAAGGCCAGTCGCGTTTGCATCCAGATCATTGACCTCCGCTGAGCGCAACTATGCGCAGATCGATAGGGAGGCTCTCAGCCTTGTATGGGGAGTGAAGAAGTTTAATCATTACCTGCAGGGCCAAAAATTCACACTTCTGACAGACCATCAGCCGTTGGTATCCATTTTTAACCCTAAGAAGGGTGTTTCGGTGATGACAGCACAGAGACTCCAGAGATGGTCCCTTTTCCTAGGGGCACATCAATATCAAATAGAATTCAAAGGTACAAAGCAGCATGGCAATGCTGATGGGCTGTCGCGCCTGCCACTACCTGAAGAAGAAGAAACGACGAAAGTTGACCCTGTTGAGTTATTTCATTCGACCATCATCGAGTGTTTACCAGTCACCAATGCAAGTATTGAAAGAGAAACCAGGAACGACCCGACACTGTCCCGAGTCTACGAGGTGACAGTGAAGGGATGGCCAACACATGGTGATCCTCTGTTACCGGCATTCTCGGCAAGGCGAGACCAGCTGTCCGTCTGCCATGGTACTTTGATGTACGGGACAAGAGTGATTATTCCTCCCAAGTTAAGGGAAAGAGTTCTAAAGGAACTGCATGAAGGTCATCTGGGGGGAGTTAAGATGAAAAGTCTTGCTAGGGCTTATGTATGGTGGCCGGGTATTGATCAACAGATAGAGGAGTTGACGAAAAGCTGCGCTGGGTGCCAAAAAGTGCAAAATGCACCTCCGATCGCACCGCTACACCCATGGGAATGGCCTTCAGCCCCATGGCAACGCGTACATATTGACTTTGCTGGTCCATTCATGGACTCCATGTTCCTAATTGCGGTGGACGCACATTCCAAATGGCCAGAAGTGATCAAGATGAATACCACTACTTCAGAAAAGACAATTGCGGTGTTAAGAACAATATTCGCAAGGAGCGGATTGCCAGAACAGATATGTTCGGACAACGGACCACAGTTCGTGTCGGAAGAATTCCAAAAATTCTTAAAGAAGAATGGGGTGAAACATTATACCTCTGCCCCATATCATCCGGCGACAAACGGGTTGGCCGAGAGATTTGTCCAAACATTCAAAAAGGCAATAAAGGCCATGAACGATGATCAGATTCCGCTACAACACAAGGTGGACAATTTCCTAATGGCATATCGAAACGCCGCTCATGCAGTAACTAACCAAAGTCCTGCCATGATGTTTTATAACAGGAGGTTGCGGTCCAGGTTGGACTTGTTAAAACCAAATGTGCGGAGGGAAGTGGAAAACAAACAGTTCCGGCCTATTAATAACAAGACCACTCGAAGTTTCAACGTAGGACAACCAGTGTTGGCAAGGGACTATGGAAACGAAAAATGGCAGTCCGGAACAATTCGGGCCAGACAAGGACCTCTGATGTACACAGTAGATATTGGTAACAATGTGATAAGGCGTCATGCGGATCAACTGGTAGAATCGAGAGCAAGGGTCGAACCCATGGTTGCAACAGAGACAACTGTGGAAGACGTTAATGAACCTGAAGCATCTACCTCGGCAGGGAATGTACCTGATGATGACGTCCAATACATAGGAAACCAACTAGAGGAGTCACCTCAGCAACAAGAATCAGAGACCACTGAAAGGCATTATCCAACCCGAATCAGAAGGCCTCCTGAGAGACTGAACCTTTGAACTGTTTATACCTGAAGTTATATATGTATATATGTTATTATGTTATGTTAAATGGGGATATGACTGTTAAGCTAAAAAGGGAGGATTGTGGTGTATGTAACCTGTTCCACCTTAAGAGAACTTAAGTCTGTTCCACCTTAAGAGATGTACTACTTTCTCTGGCTGCTGTATACGTAATACCGGTGGTGACCACCGGTATATAAGTACTGTGTAGTGATATTGCTGTTAGTACAGCCCTGACCTCCAACTAGTAAAGACCTGTTGAAACGTTATTCTTGTAGTCTGTGTCAGTAATTAATCTTAAATACAACTAGAACACACAGACTTAACATTTACCCCAGAGGAATTGTGAATGCTGAGTCATTGAATATATTTAAGATAGAGATAGACAGATTTTTGAGCAACAGGGGACTCAAGGGTTATGGGGAGCGGGCAGGAAAGTGGATTGAGGCCAAAATCGGATCAGCCATGATCTCATTAAATGGCGGAGCTGGCTCGAGGAGCCGAATGGCCGACTGCTTCTCCTATTTCTTATGTTCTTATGTTCTTTCAGTCTTTCAACTATAAGAGAACAGTCAGAGAAGAGGTGAGAAGCATAAAAGATGTAAATGGACTCAAAACATAGAATGAGCACAGGATAGTAAAAAGTCTGAATGACTACTTCCTCGAATATCCAGAAGGGAAAATGAATGACTTTGATATAACTGAGATAGAAGTCCCAGACTGACTGAAGCTGAAGCTAGAGCTTTTTTCTCTAGAAGAGAAGGCTGAGCGGTGACTTAATAGAGGCTTTTAAAATTATAAAGGGGTTTGATAGGGTAGACCTAGATAAGACAGTCTCAATTTTAATTCCTCAACCCGCTGGGAGCTGGTGAGGTGGGGGGTGGGGGTTGGGGGGGTGGGGGATGTCCAGTAGCACCCAGGAAACCCAGAGGTAAGTGCAGCGCATCAGTCAGTGGCTTTTTAAATTAGCCACCTCATTATAATTTTACTTTCAGGTTTCCCATCCAGTTAGCGGCAGCGGACGTGATGTGGACTCGCATGACACGATCTCAAATCCAGTATTTTGAAGGGATTTGGAGTTGGAAACTCCAAAGAGAAGGAAGTGCCAGAATGAAGCCTAGACGGGAAAAGGCTGTGTCTTGTTTCAGTGGCGCCTCCCTGGATGTGCTGCTGGGGGCTGTGAGGATCGGAGAGAGATACTCTTCATTACCAATGGGAGAAAGAAGTCTGCAATGGAGACCAAGAACGCGTGGTTGGAGGTAGCAGAGTAGGTCACCAGGAGGTCCTGGATTCAGTGAAGAAGCCACTTTAATGACTTAAGCAGGTCAGGAAAGGTGAGTACAGTAGCACAGTTACCCACATCTTGCTGTGTGCATGACTCCAAACCCTCACTCTGCCTTGTCAAGTCTACTCCATCACATCATTTCTCACACCCACTTACCTTGTAGGTGCACCCCTCCTTCTCTGTCTATGCACTACCTCACATCCCTGTCTATCCATCCAGCACTCCCACTCACCCTCACCCTCATGCAATGTCATGCCACTCCCTCATAGTCACCCTCACCAAATGCACTTCATCCATTGGATGAACACATGTCATTACACTCACACATAGGTCCGTTCTTTCCCTCCTTGCAGGAGAAGAGAGCACAAAACACCAGGGAGAAGGAGAGAACCGGAAGGGGCCCTCCAAACATCTCGCAGCTGACAAGCGCAGATGAGAAGGCATGGGAGATCAGTGGAGTTTCGGCATCCCTGGCCGTTGGAGATTGGGAGACAGGGAGCTCCCAGCTATCTGGTGACACAATGAAATAAAAGCCACCCACATGTTATACAGCACTCAGTCACGTTGACTTGATTTCAACAGCGAGTGAAATATGATCAGCTTCATAATGATAACTTGCAACATATTCTTACCTGGCCAAGACTAATTCATGTCTTTTATCTCCCACAGGGCCTTCCTGTGTGCAGCAGCAGTCAGTAGAGGTCGCTGTTGATGATTCCTCAGAGGAGCTGAATCCTTCTGAGGGTGCACCATCACAGGACACATGCAGACCATGCACCAGCTCAGATACTCACACCTCGGTGAGACTAGTAAGCCAGATAGTTGGGTTTTCACCTGGTGACTCACACATCACAAGTGAGCAAGAGCAGATGTTGGAGACAGGACAGCAGTGGGAGTCCACATTGGAGGGTGCAGCCCTCTCCAAGCTCTGCTCAGCTGGCCACAGATGCTGTACCTTGGGGGCCGGCGATGAAGAGGAAAATCGTGGAGCAACAGCAGACAATGTGCGATGCACTGACAGGCCTTCAACGTGGAATTCACATGATTGGAGAGAGATTGGAGGAGAGACTGGAAAAATACATTAAAAAGTAAGACAGTTGAAATACAGTGGTGGACATTTCAGGAGATATTTCATAACTCTTAACAGAAAAATATTCCAGTGGGAAAGAAAGATTTTAAGAGAAGGGAGCACCATCCGTGGCTAACTAAGGAAGTAAAGGATGGTATCAAATTGAAAACGAAGGGCATTTGGAAAATCATAATGCAGTCAAGCAGAGACAACATGGTTTTATGAAAGGGAAATCATGTTTAACAAATTTGTTGGAGTTCTTTGAGGATGTAACGAGCAGGGTAGATAAAGGTGAGCCAGTGGATATGGTGTATTTGGATTTCCAGAAGGCATTCGATAATGTGGTGTATGTAACCTGTACCACCTTAAGAGACTACCTTAAGAGATGGACTACTTTCTCTTGGCTACTGTATATTGTAGTACCGGTGGTGACCACACCGGTATATAAACTCTGTGTAGTAATTTGCTAAGCAGTTCAGCCCTGACCTTCGATTAGTAAAGACCTGTTTTAGTTATTCTTGTTGTCTGTGTCCAGTGATTTATATTAAGCATATCTGGAACACTCAGACTCAACAGTGGCGACGAGTCCGATCTTACCCTGCGGCAGTTTGCATCCAAGGCAGCTTCATCCCCAGAACGGGCGTCGAGAAGAGGCATCCGCCCTCATCATCCTGCTGAGCACCGCATTCGCACGGGAGGCATCGAGAACCCGGGGAATTACTGACCACGAAGTCCTCCATCAGCGACAGGCAGTGATCATCCTTCTACCACAGTGGTGGGTAAACCGATCTAGCGACACGGGCAGAAAGTCGGCCGTGTTGTCAGTGGAGAAGGGGAGGGAAACCGGAGGAAAAAGGGCGGAGAACTCGACCGCAGCCGGTGAAAAGGACCGGGCTGCAATCGGGGCCGAGAGGCGCAGCAACAAGGGCAGCGTTAAGGCCACGAGAACCGCGGAGAACTTGACCGCAGCCGGTGTAAAGGGCCGGGCTGCAATCGGGGCTGAGAGGTGCAGCAACAAGGGAAGCGTTGATGCCCACGAGAACCGCGGGGGAGCAAAAGCAGCGTCGGGGGAAAGTAAGAACTGCTGGGAGGCGAGAATGGCAACAGCGCGGTCAGCGCCATTGTAGCCAGCGGGGGAAGAAGACAAGCGCGGGACAAGCCGCCAAGCGCGGGAAGCCACCATTGTAGTCAGCGGGGGAAGAAGACAAGCGCGGGAAAAGCCGCCAAGCGCGGGAAGCCGCCATCTTGGGAAAATAAAAAACATAAAAATTCAAGGATGCCTAAACACGGTAACATCACTGCTTTTAATAGTGATGTTGAAGATTGGGCCACGTATGTAGAACGCATTGGAGTTTATTGTATAGCAAATGAAGTACCAGATGATAAGAAAGCAATAACATTATTAAACTCAATGGTATTGAAGCATCTGGTAACACCAGATAAACCGGCGGATCAGACTTTCGCGAAAATTGTTACTATCCTGCAGGAACATTTAAACCCCACGCCGCTAATGATAGCGGAACGATTTAAATTTTACAGCAGAACGCAGCTGAAAGAGGAAAGCAACGCTGAATTCTTAATTGAACTGCGTAAGCTATCAAAGTGCTGTCAGTTTGGTACAAGGCTAGCAGATGCTCTGAGAGATAAATTCGTGTGTGGATTATTAAAAGAAGGAACACAAAAGCATCTGCTAGAAGAAAAGGACCTTACGCTTGAGAAAGCTGTCACCATTGCAGCATCGCACGAGGCCGCAGCAAGAGGCACCGCGGAAATGCAACTAAGGTCATCGGAACTCAGCACCAATCAAATGGCATTGGGTGCAGTAAAGTGTTATCGTTGCAGAAGGACAACGCACGATCAGAATCAATGCTGGTTCAAAAATCAGGAATGCAGAAAATGTGGCAAGCTCGGTCAAAAAGCTAAAGTATGCCGGTCAGGTAAGAAGACCAGCAGCAAAAAGTCACCGCAGGAAAAGTGCAAAAAGGTACACAAGGTGACAGAGAACAGTTCGGATGAACAGAAGACGGATTCAGACTCCAGCAGTAAGGAACTGGGTTGTCTAAGAATACATAATGTGGGTAACACAGCAGACCACCAAACTATCTGGGTCACACTTCAGATAGCAGGAGTCCAAGTGAAGATGGAATTGGACACAGGATCGGCATTGACGGTCATGAATAAGCAAGATTACAAAAGGTTATTTCCACACATTCCCTTAAGGGATACGGAGATTGTTTTGAAAACATACACGGGGCAAAGAGTATACCCCATTGGAAAGATAAAGGTAAAGGTGGTCCACAAGGATAAAGAAAGCCGAGGAATGGACTTATATGTGTTACCTGAGGGAGGTCCACCATTACTGGGACGGGAATGGATCAGGAGAATAAATATGGACTGGCATTCCTTAAAAGCACTAACTGTAGATTCCGGCAAAAAGGAAGATGTCAAACCTAAACGACTGTCCAGAATATTGGACGATGCTAAAGAGGTGTTCCAGCAGGGACTGGGAACACTGAAAGGAATTACGGCAAACATCAAAGTTGAAGAACATGCAAACCCGAAATTTTTCAAAGCCAGACCAGTACCTTATGCGATACGACCTGCTGTGGAAGCTGAGCTGGAAGGACTAGAACGGTCCGGAGTACTGTCACAGGTGGACTGGAGTGAATGGGCCACGCCCATTGTTCCCGTCATGAAGCGTTCATCGAGTAACAAACCGGGGGAACCGGGGAAGGTTCGCATCTGTGGCGATTTCAAGATCACTGTTAATCCGGTGCTTCACACGGTGCAATATCCGCTTCCACGGATTGAGGATATCTTCGCTTCGTTGGCTGGTGGGAAACACTTCACCAAGATAGACCTGGCGCAGGCGTATTTACAGATGGAAGTTGATGAAGCGTCACGCCAGTATCTCACGATCAACACGCATAAGGGCTTATATCGGTATAATAGACTGGTTTTTGGAGTGGCATCGGCTCCAGCGATTTGGCAAAGGGCCATGGAGCAGGTATTACAGGGAATTCCAGGCACGCAATGTTACCTGGACGACATTCTGATTACAGGAAATGATGATGAGGAACACCTTGCAAATTTGGAACAGGTGCTCAACAGATTGAAAGAATATGGACTTCGAGTTAATCACCAGAAATTTGAGTTCTTTCAGAAGCAAATCTCGTACTGTGGTCACGTCATTGACCAGGAGGGGCTTCACAAGTCACCTGACAAGATCGAAGCTGTTGTGAAGGCTCCCGCTCCAGAGAATGTATGCCAGTTGAGGTCGTTCCTAGGGTTGATTAACTATTACCATAAGTTTCTGCCAAATTTATCCACGGTGCTACACCCGCTGAATGCTCTTTTGCAGAAGGGAGTGCCATGGAAGTGGAGCGAGGACTGTAAGCGGGCCTTTCACAAAGGCAAGGCATTGATCACCTCTAAGGAAGTGTTGGCTCACTTTAACCCAACGCTGCCTATTCGGTTAGCTTGTGATGCTTCTCCATATGGTATTGGGGCAGTGCTCTCACATAAGTTGCCAAATGGCTTGGAAAGACCAGTCGCATTCGCATCCAGATCATTGACCTCCGCTGAGCGCAACTATGCTCAGATAGATAGGGAGGCTCTCAGCCTTGTGTGGGGAGTAAAAAAATTTAATCATTACCTGCAAGGGCAAAAGTTTACGCTGCTGACAGACCACCAGCCGTTGGTTTCCATTTTTAACCCTAAGAAGGGTGTTTCGGTGATGACTGCGCAGAGGCTCCAGAGATGGTCCCTTTTCCTAGGGGCACATCAATATCAGATCGAATTCAAAGGTACAAAGCAACATGGTAATGCTGATGGGCTGTCGCGCCTGCCACTACCTACAGCGGAAGAGGCACCGACAGTTGACCCTGTTGAGCTATTTCACTCGACCATCATCGAATGTTTACCAGTCACCAATGCAAGTATTGAGAGAGAAACCAGGAACGACCCGACACTGTCTCGGGTCTACGAATTGACAGTGAAAGGATGGCCAGCTCATGGTGAACCACTGTTACCGGCATTCTCAGCCAGACGAGAACAGCTGTCCGTCTGTCAAGGAACATTGATGTATGGAACACGGGTGATTATTCCTCCTAAATTAAGGGAGAGAGTTCTAAAGGAACTGCATGAAGGTCATCTGGGGGGAGTCAAGATGAAAAGCCTTGCTTGGGCTTATGTGTAGTGGCCAGGCATCGACCAACAAATAGAGGATCTGACTAAAAGCTGCTCAGGGTGCCAAAAAGTTCAAAATGCACCTCCAATTGCACCGCTGCATCCATGGGAATGGCCTTCAACCCCATGGCAATGTGTACATATTGACTTCGCAGGTCCATTCATGGACTCCATGTTTTTAATTGCGGTAGACGCACATTCTAAATGGCCAGAAGTGATTAAGATAGTGACCACTACCTCGGAAAAGACGATCGCAGTTCTAAGAACAATATTCGCAAGAAATGGACTGCCAGAACAAATATGTTCAGACAACGGACCGCAGTTCGTGTCAGATGAATTCCAGAAATTCATGAAGAAGAATGGGGTGAAACATTATACCTCTGCTCCATATCATCCGGCTACAAATGGGTTGGCCGAGAGATTTGTACAAACGTTCAAAAAGGCGATAAAGGCCATGAGCGAAGACCAGATTCCACTGCAACACAAGGTGGACAATTTTCTAATGGCCTATCGAAACACCACTCATGCAGTGACAAATCAAAGCCCTGCCATGATGTTCTATAACAGGAGGTTGCGGTCCAGGTTGGACTTGTTAAAACCAAATGTGCGGAGGGAAGTAGAAAACAAACAGTTCCAGCACATAAATAACAGGACCACTCGGAGTTTCGAAATAGGACAACCAGTGTTAGCCCGGGACTATAAGAATGAGAAATGGCAGTCGGGAACAATTCGTGCCAGACAAGGACCCCTGATGTACATGGTAGATATTGGTGAAACCGTAATACGACGTCATGCTGACCAACTTGTAGAATCGAGAACAAGGGTCGAACCCATGACTACGACAGAGACACCAGTAGAAGAAGTTAGTGAACCTGAAGCATCTACCTCAGACGCCAATGTATCTGATGATGTCCAATCCATAGAAAATCAACTAGATGAGTCACCCCAGCAACGAGAACCAGAGACCCCTGAAAGGCGTTATCCAACTCGGATCAGGAGGCCTCCTCAGAGACTGAATCTTTGAACAGTTTTGCATGAAGTTGTATATATGTTATCCATGTTATGGTTAAATTGGGATGTACACTGTTAAGCTAAAAAGGGAGGAATTGTGGTGTATGTAACCTGTACCACCTTAAGAGACTACCTTAAGAGATGGACTACTTTCTCTTGGCTACTGTATATTGTAGTACCAGTGGTGACCACACCAGTATATAAACTCTATGTAGTAATTTGCTAAGCAGTTCAGCCCTGACCTTCGATTAGTAAAGACCTATTTTAGTTATTCTTGTTGTCTGTGTCCAGTGATTTATATTAAGCATATCTGGAACACTCAGACTCAACAGATAAGGTGCCACATAAAAGGTTACTGCATAAGATAAGAGCTCACGGAGTTGGAGGTAATATATTAGCATGGATAGAGAATTGGTTAACTAACAGAAAGCAGAGAGTCGGAATAAATGGGTCATTTTCCGGTTGGCAAATGGTAACTAGTGGGGTGCCACAGGGATCGGTGCTGGGGCCTCAACTATTTACAATCTACATTAATGACTTGGATGAAGGGACTGAGTATAATGTAGCCAAGTTTGCGGATGATACAAAGATGGGTGGGAAAGCAAGTTGTGCAGAGGACTCAAAGGGGTCGATTTTCATTGACCCGTGGAGTCGGGATTGGAGGTGTGCGGGGGGTTAAAGTCCTGAATTCAGGGGCCCCGACACCGTCCCGCCCCCAACCCGCCTCCATGTAAGTTTCAAGGAAGGCAGGTACCTGCCCCGCACTGGGACCCGCCTACCCGAGGCGGGAAGGGATTAGTGCCAATTAACTGCCTGTTAACAGGTAGTTAACAGGCAGTTTTTAGCCTTATCCCTATTTTAAAGCTTGAAGTGTGGGATTCCTGATGGCTCCAAACCACGCCAAGTTAGAGGAGTCGGGCCGTCGGGTTGAAGGACTTGGAGGGGTCGAGATGTCGGTGTTCAGGTGAGTGATGGGTGCATGAGTGCAAAGGTAAGTGTGTTTGGTGTGTCTAAAGTGATTAAATAAGTTTTACATACTTTTTCTTACCTTTTCAGCCTTCCTTCCTTTAGGTTTTGGGTGTCCATCATCTAACCGGCACAGAAAGCAGAATGGCTGCGAACTGTCAAAAGTGACAGCCTTCAGCTTTCTGCGCTGGTGAGATTTCTAACTGAGTCTGTGTCGAAGGACTCAGGTTAGAAGTAAGACTGTCAGTGTTTGACAGCTTCAAACAGCTGTGAAACGCTAATATTTCATCTGTCAAAACGTCTTGACAGATGAAATTTCAGTCTGTGACGTCACCTGTTGCCGGGTGGCCCTTAATTGGCCTGCTGAGCCCACTGGGCAGGCTCAACAAGGTCAATCAAGTCAAAATCGCGTGGATTGGCCGCATCTCGATGGAGGCGGGACTACAACCCCGAAAGTTGTAGTCCCGCCTCCTTCCTGACTTCTGAATGAAAATCACCCCCAAAGAATCTGCAAAGGGATATAGACAGGCTAAGTGAGTGGGCATACATTTGGCAGATGGAGTATAATGTGGGAAAGTGCGAGGTTATCCACTTTGGCAGGAAAATTAAAAAAGCAAATTATTATTTAAATGGAGAGAGACTACAAAATGTTACAGTTCAGAGGGACCTGGGGGTTCTTGTGCATGAAACACAAAAAGTTAGCATGCAGGTACAGCAAGTAATCAAAAAGGCAAATGGAATGTTGGCCTTTATTTCAAGGTGGTTGGAGTATAAAAGCAGGGAAGTCCTACTACAACTGTACAGGGTATTGGTGAGACCACACCTTGAGTACTGCGTACAGTTTTGGTCTCCTTATTTAAGGAAGGATATACTTGCATTGAGGCAGTTCAAAGACGATTCACTAGGTTAATTCCAGAGATGAGGGGGTTGACTGATGAAGAAAGGTTGAGCAGGATGGGCCTATATTCATTGGAATTTAGAAGAATGAGAGGTCATCTTATTGAAACATGTAAGATACTGAGGGGGCTCAACAAGGTAGATGCAGAGAGGATGTTTTGCCTCGTGGGGAAATCTAGAACTCGGGGGCACAGTCTCAGAATAAAGGTTCACCCTTTTAGAACTGAGATGAGGAGGAATTTCTTCTCTCAGAGGGTCGTAAATCTGTGGAATTCTCTGCCCCAGAGAGCTGTGGAGGCTGGATCATTAAATACATTTAAGGTGGAGATAGACAGATTTTTGCAAGATAAGGGAGTGAAGGGTTATGGGGAGCAGGCTGGGAAGTGGCTTTGAGCCCAAGATCAGCCATGATCTTATTGAATGGCGGAGCAGGCTCGAGGGGCCAAGTGGTCTATTCCTGCTCCTATTTCTTATGTTCTTATGTAGTCCACATCATGCATGAGGGGGGTGATGTCACCGGCCACTGAGATGATGTCTTCTTCCATGGATAGAGTGGCCAACATCATGGACCATCATACGCGCCTATCAAATGAGTCCATACACACCTTCAACACCACCGTGCAGACTCTGGATGCCAACATATCTGCCACCTTAAATAGGTTGACAGATACCTTAACCTTGGCATTACAGTACCACACTGATCTGCACTAAAGTGTTCTCCAGCAGGGTGATAGCAGAAGTGCGAGAAGTGCGGCTGGGCCATGAGAGGGAGGATGGCAAAAGGGATCATGGAAGTGGGGACTCCACTCAAAGCGCTTCGACTTCTCACCTACAGCCCACCTCTCAGTCAGCAGCCCACATGCGGCCTCGTCTCCCGAAGGCCGAGTCTGCCCCTGCACAGGTACAGGTGGGGCCTTCACAGGCTCCAAAACGCAGAGGACGTCAGCCAAGAGCATCTCAGCAGTCAGAGCAGGGATCTGAGCAGCCTGCCTCTAACTCTGCTCAAGCCACAGGGGTCGTACCACATAGGAGTCGCAGAAAAAGGAAGGTAAAGCTTCATAGCTGCACGAGGGTATATACATGGGTGTCTGAGAAAATGTTGTTTTGATAAGTTTTGTTATTTATTTACATCACAAAAATGTTATTCTTTTTCACCACTTTCCCATCTTGGTCGACTCTTTGGTGCTTGATGGAAAGTTCCCTTCTAACTTGTTTGATGATAAACATGAGAACATGAATTCATGGGGACCAATGGGCGGATGTTGAAGGGATGGTTGGTTGGTTTCAGGACTGCTTTGTGTCGGTGGCATTGGGGTGGGGGCATGGGTTGGGGAGGGGGAAGAGTGGCCATTGCATTTTCTGGCGACATGGATGCACAGATGCAACCTAAGTGAATCTTGCATCAATAAGAGCATCTCGGGCAAAAATGTGAGCAGCTGGCGTTGCATTGCCCTCATCACCCTCCTACTCTTCTAATTCCTCCTCTCCCTCCAAGTCATCCGAGGAGAATCTGAGATCTTCACCTCGCTCCTCCTGCAGGTCCAAGCCTCACAGTTGCACAATGTTGTGCAGAGCACAGCAAACCACAGCCATGTCTGGTGCGTACTGAAGAATGCCTTCAGATCTGTCCAGGCACCTGAAGTGCATCTTCAGCATATCGATGGCCTGTTCAATCACACATCTGGTGGTAATATGGCATTCATTGTTGCGTTCAGTGGTCGTATTTCTGATGGGTGTCCTGAGCCAAGTTTGCAGTGGGTATCCTTTGTCGCCTAGCAGCCACCTGTTAAGTCTGCTTCCAGGGAGCTTGGACTGGCACATGACGAAAGCCTCATGGCAGCTGCCTGGGAATCTTGCACACACCTGTATAAAGATCTTTTTGTGGTTGCACTGCAGTTGCACATTGATGGAGTGGAAGCTCTTGCAGTTGACGAATACTCCTGATTGTTCTCGGGGTGCACGGATAGCCAGGTGTGTGCAGTCGATGGCACCCTGCACCTGTGGGAAGCCACCCAGAGGCACAAAGCCGAGTGCCCGCTCATTCTGACTAGCATTATCGGTGGCAAAGTTGACATAATTGCTGGTCCTGGCAAGCAACCTATTAGTCACTTGTCTTATTTATTTGTGGGTGGCTGACTGGGAGATCCTACATATGTCTGCGGCAGAGCTCTAGAAGGATCCAGAGGCAAAAAAGTTGAGGGCGGTGGTGACTTTGACAACCGCTGGTAACCCGTGGCCACCAGGTCCAGCAGGTAGCGGGTCTTCTTCTAGGAGGCTGCAGATGTCTAATACCACCTGACGTGACATCCTGAGCCCCCTGAGACACTGGTGTTCAGTCATGTCAAGGAAACTGATCCTCTGCCTGTAGACCCTGTTTTGTGGGTAGTGCCTCCTGCGAGCTGCACCTCTCTGCTGGTGCCCTCTCTGCTGGTCCACTCTCTGCTGGTCTGCTCCGTGCTGGTCTGCTCTCTGCTGGTCCCCTCTCTGCTGGTCCCCTCTCTGCTGGACCCCTCTCTGCTGATCCCCTCTCTGCTGGTCTGCTGTCTGCTGGTGCCCTCTCTGCTGGTCCCCTCTCTGCTGATCTGCTCTCTCTGGTCCCCTCTCTGCTAGTGCCCTCTCTGCTAGTCTGCTCTCTGCTGGTTCCCCTCTCTGCTGGTCCCCTCTCTGCTGGTCCCCTCTCTGCTGGTCTGCTCTCTGCTGGTCCCCTCTCTGCTGGTCCCCTCTCTGCTGGTCCCCTCTCTGCTGGTCCTTTCTCTACTGGTCCCCTCTCTGCTGGTTCCCTCTCTGCTGGTCCCCTCTCTGCTGGTCCGCTCTCTGCTGGTCCCCTCTCTGCTGGTCCCTGCTCTGCTGGTCCCCTCTCTGCTGGTCCTCTCTCTTCTGGTCCTCTCTCTTCTGGTCCTCTCTCTGCTGGCCCCCCTCTCTGCTGGTCTTCTCTCTTCTGGTCCTCTCTCTGCTGGTCCCCTCTCTGCTGGTCCTCTCTCTTCTGGTCCTCTCTCTGCTGGCCCCCTCTCTGCTGGTCCTCTCTCTTCTGGCCCTCTCTCTGCTGGCCCCCTCTCTGCTGGTCCCCTCTCTGCTGGTCCCCTCTCTGCTGGCCCTCTCTCTGCTGGTCCTCTCTTTTCTGGTCCTCTCTCTACTGTGCAGTTACAGATCTGTGAGCAGCAGGTTGCTGCAGGTGCTGTTGCAGTTGCTGGTCATCTTGGTCCTCATCTGAGGTCCAATCTAATGAAGCATAAGCGGCACCCATCCTGATGTGAAAGAGCAAACCTCCAAAGTGTAGAAAGTGACCTCTAAATTGTGCAAAGTAACCTCTCAGCAAAGGTACTGTTAACAAACCTTTTCCTACTAGCAGGTAAGAAAGCAGCTGTGAGTACTGATTATTTAATGGCATCGTTGCCTGAGATTGCTTCAGCCGCCTCAGTTGCCGCTGTGTACTCACCTTGGTTTCACTGGCGATTTTCAGGAAGCCCAGGATACCCGTGGACCCGATGTTAAAGTGAAAACAGTGGCCCTGAATTTCCAATCAGAGGCTTCCTACATGCGGAGGCATCCGATCGGGAAAAATCTATGCACTTACCTGCTGGTTCTGTAGTTCCCGAGACTTCTGATCCTGGGCCTCTCCTGGTCCGCGCGCGCAGAGGCCCAGGTATCCCAGGGGTGCAGGCGGTTCGCAAGCATCCCTGGGATCACGTGGGCCATGGGGAACCAATCAAAGTAGGGAATCCCCCTTCACACTTTTGACAGGTCTGTACGCATAGATCTGTCAAATGTATGAATGGGGATCACTTAAAAAACAAACTAAAACATTAAATACATTTTTTTTTAAATCATATATTTAAAATTAGTTAAAATTACATTAAATTAAATATTTTAAACAAAAATTTAATTGAAAAAAAATTAATTAAAGTTTTTTATGGGGCTAAAAATAAACTTGCCTTTTTAAAAAGTATCTTTAAATTATAAATGAATGAAAAAAATTTATTTTTTTATTTTTTTTAATTCTTATGCTGGTAAAAGCAGGTCTTATGCTGCTTTTACCAGGCGTGAGATTTTTAAAGGTTTTCAGTGGGCGGAGGTTGTGCAGAAAGATGGGAAGTGCCATGTTTTAGTTCATGCAGTTCGCATGCCTGAAACCGGCACTTGCGAGGCTCCTACGGGTCCGTACACACCTCGTACACACCCGTGGGGGTCGGAATATCCAGCCCATTGTGTCAACGTCGCTCTAATTGAGCGATTAGCATATGGAAATTGACAATCCACCGGCAGCCTAACGCTTCAAATGTGGAAGTTGAAGGGTTGGAGTCAGCTTCCTGACGCCCTGTCAATTTCACTGGTTTTAACCCACCACCAGCACACAAACCCACCACCCGCACCCAAACCCACCACCCGCACCCAAACTCACCACCCGCACCCAAACTCACCACCCGCACCCAAACTCACCACCCGCACACAAACCAACCACCCGCACCCAAACCCACCACCCACACCCAAACCCACACCCAAACCCACCACCCGCACCCAAACTCACCACCCGCACCCAAACTCACCACCCGCACACAAACCAACCACCCGCACACAAACCCACCACCCGCACCCAAACCCACACCAAAACCCACCACCCGCACCCAAACTCACCACCCGCACCCAAACTCACCACCCGCACACAAACCCACCACCCGCACACAAACCCACCACCCGCACCCAAACCCACCACCCGCACCCAAACCCACCACCCGCACCCAAATCCTCATGCTCGTCCACATTAAAATTCAGCCCAATGATTCCACTTGTGGGGAGGCCAAAACTGTAATGATCAGTAACCTGTCATTCTGGAATGGTACACTAGGTGGTGCTGTATGTATATAAGAGTGGGCTACCCACAATGCACCAGGCTACCCACAAGGCAGCAGTCAAGATGGATGCCTCTACAGATACTGTACCGAGTCCACATGTGCTCAATAAAGTGTCTAGCAAAAGCTAGCTGTTCTTAATAAAAACGACTAGTTATTAATGAACATAACATGGTACCAGGATTGGTAAGACCGGCTGAATATTGTGCAACACGACATGGAGAATTTGAAGCCACCAGAGCGTTTGAAACTCACAGGAAATATTGACTACAATTGGCAGACTTTTAAACAACAATTCGAACTCTACATTGCTGCCATCGGGTACGGTACGAAGCCAGACGCAATGAAAATAGCGTTGCTGCTCATGGTTGCAGGCCCACAGGCGATAGAGGTATTTAATACATTTGTATTTAATCCAGAGGAGAACAGAGAAAAAATAGACGATGTGCTAAATAAGTTTGATACACATTGTTCTCCCAAAAAGAATGAAACCTATGAGAGGTACATCTTCCGTTCTTGGACACAGCAGCAAAATGAGACTTTTGATAGCTTTATGACTGATCTGAAACTGAAAGTACAGACATGTAATTTCTCTGAGCTGTAAGCATCCATGATTCGTGACCAGATTGTGTTTGGTATTCATGATAAAACAGTCAGGGAACGTCTGTTGAGAGAAACCGAACTAACATTGGAAATTGCTGTGAAAATACGCCAAGCCAGCGAGCTAGCTCGAAAGCACGCGAAGACTTTCAGTGAAATCAATAATGATGCGATTGTAATGAGTGATAATGCTGCTGTCGGTGCTGTGTCCTACAAGGGGAAGAAACGTGGGCAGAACAGAAATTAAAAGCAATCGGAGGATGACATTTTTAATTGTAAATGCTGTGGTTACAAACACCAGTTAAGACAATGCCCAGCGTTTGGAAAAATGTGCACAAAGTGTAATGGAAAGAATCACTTTGCCAAACAATGCTTTTCAAAAGTAAAAACAAAGAAAGGGCAACGAGTTAATGTGATTGAGGACACTGGTTTAAGTGAGACATTTTTTGTAGGAATGGTGTCATGTGACAATATCAAAAAGGATACAGAAAATGTGCAGCCCTCAGAAATGGACAATGCTGAACCTAAAGTTAATGCAGTAAAAGAGGACAAATGGATGATCCCACTGCAGGTAAATGGAGCATTAGTTACCTTGAAACTAGACACTGGGGCAAAAGCAATCTTAATCAGTATGAGTGACATTAACAATATGAAAGAAAAGCCCAAAATACAGAAAAAGTCAGTACTACTGAAGGACTATAATGGACAGAAAATAGATAGCTTAGGTGTATGCAGACTTAAAGTGACAGTCAAAGACAAAGTGCATCATCTCATGTTTTCTGTTGTGGATGAAGGACTTGATTCACTACTGGGTGACAAAGCTTGTGAGGACTTAGAACTGGTCAAGAGAGTCTACCGTATAAACTGTGCCATAAGCAGACCAGATGACTCGATGGATTCTGTAGTGAATCATTTCCAGGATGTGTTCAAAGGATTTGGAGTTCTACCATTCACTTACAAGATCCAGCTAAAGGAGGATGCTCAGCCAGTGGTACATGCTCCACGAAGAGTTCCAGCATCCCTGCGTGACCGGCTCAAGAATGAACTGGACAGAATGACCACACTAGGAGTCATCAGGAAAGTCGAAGAGCCAACAGATTGGGTTAAATCCATGGTATGTGTAAAGAAAAAGAACAATGATCTAAGAATATGCATAGATCCAAAGGACTTAAATGCAAACATAAAACGTGAACACTACCAGATTCCCAAGCGAGAAGAAATCACCAGTGAAATGTCAGGTGCCAGATACTTTACACAAAGCTCGATGCCTCACAAGGATTTTGGCAACTAAAACTGGATGAAGAGAGCACCAAATACTGTACCTTCAACACACCATTTGGCAGGTATTGTTTCCTCAGAATGCCTTTTGGGATAATATCTGCATCTGAAATCTTTCATAGAGCGATGGAACACATAATTGAAGGTCTGGAAGGAGTTCGGGTCTATGTTGATGACATCATCATCTGGGGCTCCACACTGAAAGAACACAATGAGAGACTGACTAAAGTGCTACAAAGCATACGCCGGAATGGACTGAAGCTCAACAAAGCCAAGTGTCAGCTTGGCGTCCAGGAAGTCACTTTCCTAGGAAATAATCTATCTGGTAAAGGAATAGAGCCAGATATGGAAAAAGTAAACGCCATACTCAAAATGCCCCGACCCACTGACAAAAAAGGAGTGCTACGCATCATGGGGATGATAAACTTCATTGGAAAGTTCATTCCTAACTTGTCAGCCAAGACAGCCTGTCTGCGAGACCTGCTATGTAAAACAAATGAGTTTGCATGGACAGAAAGACATGAACAAGAGTGGATAAACCTCAAAACAGTGCTGACAACCACACCTGTACTCACCTTCTTTGACCCAACAAAAAGAATCAAAGTGTCAACGGATGCATCAAAAGATAGCCTAGGTGCGGTCTTGCTACAAGCAGAGGGTGAAGATTGGAAGCCTGTTGCCTATGCCTCCAGGTCTATGACTGATATTGAGTGTCGATACGCCCAGATTGAAAAGGAATGTCTAGGCTTGGTAGTTGGACTAGAAAAGTTTCATGGCTACATATATGGACTTCCCACCTTCACAGTTGAGACAGACCACAGCCCACTGGTTGCCATCATAAAAAAGAACCTGAATGAGATGTCTCCAAGGATTCAATGACTCATGATGAAGCTGCAAAGATATGACTTTGAACTGATCTGCACACCAGGCAAATACATAGTATTAGTAGATGCACTATCCCGAGCACCCACAATGAGTCATGTGAGCTCTACTGAAGAAGACGTGGATGTTCATGTGAGTATGGTCACTGCTGCGCTGCCTGTGTCAGACACAAAATCAAAGCAAATAGCAGAAGAAACAGTAAAAGGTACAGTATTACAAACAGTAATAGAGAACATTCATCATGGTTGGTGTTGAGTCTGTGTTTTCAAATGTAGTTATGCTGAATAACAGGACACAGACTACAGAAATAATTAAACAGGTCTTTAGTGATTGAGGGTCAGGGCTGAACTGGGATACACTTTGCTCCGCAGGGTTTATATACCGGTGTGGTCACCCCCGGTACTACAATGTACAGGAGCCATCAAAAAGTAGTCCATCACCTTAAGGTATCCTCTTAAGGTGGTACAGGTTACATACACTACAATTCCTCCCCTTTTAGCTTAACAGTGTACACCCCAAATTAAACATTACATGGATAACATATATACAATTTTCACACAAAACTGTTCAAAGATTCAGTCTCTGAGGAGGCCTCCTGATCCGGGCCGGATAACGCCTTTCAGGGGTCTCTGGTTCTTGTTGCTGGGATGACTCATCCATTTGATCTCCTATGGATTGAACATCATCATGTACGTTCGAGTCTGAGGTAGATGCTACAGGCTCAATAAATTCTTCAACTGGTGTCTTTGCCGTAGACATGGGGTCGACCCTTGTTCTCGATTCCACAAGTTGGTCAGCATGACATCGTATTACGTTCTCTCCCATGTCTACCGTGTACATCAAGGGTCCTTGTCAGGCACGAATTGTTCCGGATTGCCATTTATCATCCCTATAATCCCTGGCCAACACTGGTTGTCCTATTTCAAAACTACGAGTGGCCTTGTTATTTACATGCTGGAATTGCTTACTTTTGACTTCCCTTCGCACATTGGGTTTTAACAAATCCAACCGGGACCGCAACCTCCTGTTATAGAACATTATGGCAGGGCTTTGATTTGTCACTGCATGCGTGGCGTTTCGATACGCCATCAGGAAATTGTCCACCTTGTGTTGTAGTGGAATATGGTCTTCGCTCATGGCCTTTATCGCCTTTTTGAACGTTTGTACAAATCTCTTGGCCAACCCATTTGTAGCCGGATGATATGGGGCAGATGTATAGTGTTTCACCCCATTCTTTTTCATGAACTTCTGGAATTCTTCTGACACGAACTGTGGTCTGTTGTCTGAACATATTTGTTCCGGCAACCCATTCCTTGCAAATATGGTTCTTAGAACTGCGATCGTCTTCTCAGAGGTAGTGGTCGACATCTTAATCACTTCTGGCCATTTAGAATGTGCGTCTACTGCTATCAAAAACATGGAATCCATGAATGGACCTGCAAAGTCGATATGCACACGTTGCCATGGTGTTGAAGGCCATTCCCACGGATGCAGCGGTGCAATTGGAGGTGCATTTTGAACTTTCTGGCACCCTGAGCAGCTTTTAGTCAGATCCTCTATTTGTTTGTCGATACCTGGCCACCACACATAAGCCCTAGCAAGGCTTTTCATCTTGACTCCCCCCAGATGACCTTCATGCAATTCTTTCAGAACTCTCTCCCTTAATTTAGGAGGAATAATCACCCTTGTTCCATACATCGATGTTCCTTGACATACGGACAGCTGTTCTCGTCTGGCTGAGAATGCTGGTAACAGTGGTTCGCCATGTGCTGGCCATCCCTTCACTGTCAAGTCATAGACCCGAGACAGTGTCGGGCCGTTTCGGGTCTCACTCTCAATACCCGCATTGGTGACTGGTAAGCATTCGATGATGGTCGAGTGAAATATCTCGACAGGGTCAACTGCCGGTGCCTCTTCCGCTGTAGGTAGTGGCAGGCGCGACAGCCCATCAGCATTACCATGTTGCTTTGTACCTTTGAATTCAATATCATATTGATGTGCCCCTAGGAAAAGGGACCATCTCTGAAGCCTCTGCGCCGTCATTACCGGAACACCCTTCTTAGGATTGAAAATGGAAACCTACGGCTGGTGATCTGTCAGCAGCGTAAACTTCTGGCCTTGCAGGTAATGTTTAAATTTCTTAACTCCCCACACGAGGCTGAGAGCCTCCCTATCTATCTGAGCATAGTTGCGCTCAGCGGAGGTCAATGATCTGGATGCGAACGCGACTGGCCTTTCCGAGCCAATTGGAAACTTATGTGAGAGCACTGCCCCGATACCATATGGAGAAGCATCACAAGCTAAGCGAATAGGCAGCGTTGGGTTAAAGTGAGCCAACACTTCCTTAGAGGTGATCAGTGCCTTGCTCTTTTGAAAAGCCCGCTTACAATCATTGCTCCACTTCCATGGTATTCCCATTTGCAAAAGAGTGTTTAGCGGGTGTAACACCGTGGATAAATTTGGAAGAAACTTGTGGTAATAGTTAACCAACCCAAGGAACAACCTCAACTGGGATACATTTTCCAGTGCAGGAGCTTTCACAACAGCTTCGATCTTGTCAGGTGACTTATGGAGCCCCTCCTGGTCAATGACGTGGCCGCAGTAAGAGATTCGCTTTTGAAAGAACTCACATTTCTGGCGATTAACTCTGAGCCCATATTCTTTCAATCTGATGAGCAACTGCTCCAAATTCGCGAGGTGATCCTTATCGTCATCTCCTGTAATCAGGATGTCGTCCAGGTAGCATTGTGTGCCTGGGATTCCCTGCAATACCTGCTCCATGGCCCTTTGCCAAATCGCTGGAGCCGATGCCACTCCAAAAACCAGTCTATTATACCGATATAAGCCCTTATGTGTGTTGATCGTGAGACACTGGCATGACGCTTCATCAACTTCCATCTGTAGGTACGCCTGCGCCAGGTCTATCTTGGTGAAGTGTTTCCCGCCAGACAGCGAAGCGAAGATATCTTCAATCCGCGGAAGCGGATATTGCACCATGTGAAGAACCGGATTAACAGTGATCTTGAAATCGCCACAGATGCGAACCTTCCCAGGTTCCCCCGGCTTGTTGCTCAACGAACGCTTCATGACAGGAACAATGGGTGTGGCCCACTCGCTCCAGTCCACCTTGGACAGTACCCCTGAATGTTCTAGCCCTTCCAGCTCTGCTTCCACAGCAGGTCGTATCGCATAAGGTACCGGTCTGGCTTTGAAAAATTTTGGGTTTGCATGTTCTTCAACTTTGATGTTTGCCGTAACTCCTTTCAGTGTTCCCAGTCCCTGTTGGAACACCTCCTTAGCATCGTCTAATATTTTGGACAGTCGTTTAGGTTTGACATCGTCCTCCTTACAGGCATCTACAGTCAGTGCTTGTATGGAATGCCAGTCCACATTTATTCTCCGGATCCATTCCCGTCCCAGTAGTGGCGGACCTCCATCAGGTAACACATACAAGTCCATTTTCTGACTTTCTTTACCATTGTAGACCACATTTACTTTTATCTTTCCTTTGGGGTATACTATTTGCCCCGTGTATGTTTTCAATACAATCTCCATATCCCTCAGGGGAATGTGCGAGAATAACCTTTTGTAATCTTGCTTATTCATGACCGTTAATGCCGATCCAGTGTCCAATTCCATCTTCACTTGGACTCCTGCTATCCGAAGCATAACCCAGATAGTCTGGTGGTCTGCTGTGTTACCCACATTATGTATTTTTAGACAACCCAGTTCCTTACTGCTGGAGTCTGAATCCATCTTCTGTTCATCCAAACTGTTCTCTGTCACCTTGTATACTTTTTTGTACTTCTCCTGTGGTGACTTTTTGCTGCTGGTCTTCTTTCCTGACCAGCATACTCTCGCTATGTGACCAAGTTTGCCACATTGCCTGCATTCTTTATCTTTGAACCAGCACTGGTTCTGGTCATGCGTTGTCCTTCCGCAACGATAGCACTTTACTGCGCCCAATGCCATTTCATTGGTGCTGAATTCCAATGGCCTTTGCTGTATCTCTGCAGTGCCTCGTGCTGCTGCCTCGTGCGATGCTGCGATGCTGAAAGCTTTGTCCAGCGTAAGGTCCTTTTCCTCTAGCAGTCGCTTCTGGGTTCCTTCCCTTAGGAGCCCACACACAAACTTATCTCTCAGTGCGTCTGCTAGTCCTGTACCGAACTGACAGTACCTTGATAACTTGCGCAGTTCGGTTAGGAATTCAGCTTTGCTTTCTTCTTTAAGTTGAATTCTTTTGTAGAATTTAAATCGTTCCACTATCAGCAGCGGCGTGGGGTTTAAATGCTCTTGCAGGATAGTAACAATATCCGCGAAACTCTTCCCTACCGGTTTATCTGGTGTTACAAGGTTCCTTAATAACCCGTACGTCTTCGCACCCATCGAGTTTAATAGGGTTAGTGCTTTCTTATCCTCCGGTACCTCATTCGTTGTACAGTAAACTTCGATGCGTTCCACATAAGTGGCCCAATCTTTCACATCATTATCAAAAGCAGTGATGTTACCCGTTTTTGTCATCCTTGTTGAGTTTCCTTTCCTTCGGATATGATTATTATTTTATTTTATTTTTTTTCAAAATGGTGGCTTCCCGCGCTTGGCGGCTTTTCCTGCGCTTGTCTTCTTCCCCCGCCGACTCTAAATGGCGATTCCCGTGCTGTTGCCGTTCACGCCTCCCAGCGGTCCTTTATTTTCCCCTACGCTACTGCTCTTGTTCCCCGCCGCTCCCGCGGTCCTTGTGGTCATAAACGCTTTTCTGGCTGCTGCGCGTCTCTGCCCCGATTGCAGTCCGGCCCCTGACACCGGCTGCGGTCGTGTTCTCCGCCCTTTTCATCGTTTCCCTCCCCTTCTCTTACTGACAACTCGGCCGACTTCCCCCCCGTGCCGCTCGATCGGGCTTACCCGCCGCTGTCGTCGAAGGGATGTTCACTGATGTTTGACTTCATGGCCAGAAACCAGCCCGGGCTCCCGATGGCCTCCCGTGCGATGCAGTGCCCAGCAGGATGTTGAGGGTGGATGTCCTTGTTCGACACCAGTTTCAGAGGACGAAGCTTCCTTTGATGCAACTGCCACTAGGTAAGATCAGACTCGTCGCCACTGTTGAGTCTGTGTTTTCAAATGTAGTTATGCTGAATAACAGGGCACAGACTACAGAAATAATTAAACAGGTCTTTATTGATTGAGGGCCAGGGCTGAACTGGGATACACTTTGCTCCGCAGGGTTTATATACCGGTGTGGTCACCACTGGTACTACAATGTACAGGAGCCATCAAAAAGTAGTCCATCACCTTAAGGTATCCTCTTAAGGTGGTACAGGTTACATACACTACAGTTGGCCAAAAGGTTCCTGTCCAAAATATTTTCACATAAGGTCAGAATTGAGTGTCGCAAGTGGACTATTACTAAAACAGAACAGAATAGTCATTCCACAGGCTCTACGTCAAGACATGCTCAAAAGGATTCATGAGGGACACCTCGGAATTGAAAAATGCAAAAGGAGAGCAAGAGACACTGTTTATTGGCCTGGCATAAGTAAGGACATTGAGAACATGATAGGCAAATGTGAGACATGTCAGAAACACCAAAACAAACAAGCAAAGGAAACAGTGATAGTAGCTGACATACCAACAGCACCATGGCAAAAGGTTGGTATGGACCTTTTTCATTTAAATGGTAAAGACTATCTAATAGTGATTGACTACTATTCTAACTATCCTGAGATGGCGCTGCTCTCAAGCACCACAGCAAGCAGTGTCATAATGCATGTGAAATCCATCTTCACCAGACATGGAATTCCCAGGATTGCCGTTAGCGACAATGGTCCGTGCTTCAACTGTAAGGAGTGGCAACAGTTTGCAGCACATTATGACTTTCAACACATCACATCCAGTCCTTTGTAGCTCAGTCGAATGGTAAGGCAGAGAAAGGTGTTCAAGTTCTCAAGCAGCTACTGAAGAAAGCGACAGAAAGCAAGTCTGATCCTTATCTCGCCCTGCTGAGCTACCGAGTCTCACCTTTAGCCTGGTTCTTCACCTGCTGAACTCCTAATGGGTCGCAAGTTGCGTACCACGCTACCCTGCTGTGCAAAAGAAAAGCAGAGTAAGGAACTGAGACAGAGACTGCAACTGTTAAAGCTGAAACAGAAATCATACTATAACAAGTCATCCAAAACTCTGAAACCATTGACAAGGGATGATGTTGTCAGGATTGAGGATCCAGATGCATGGAACAGGAAAGCTACAGTTCTTGAGAATGTAGGACCAAGGTCATACACTGTTAGAACTGAGGAAGGACAGATTCTCAGGAGGAACCGCCGTTCCCTCCTAAAAACACAAGAGACTATCGAAGAGCAAATCGATGACAATGCCGCAACTGAATCTTGTCGCTCACCACCAGAACAATCTAACACAAATACACATACAGGCTCTCATGAAAACACATCAGACTTACCTGTGCTGAGAAGATCCACACGTGAAGTAAAAAAAGCCTGATAGACTTAATCTTTGAGTACAAAGAAAACTACATTGAAAATGTATTGACTGTTGAAGATGTTTATGTTGTTATGATTGATTGATTGATATTGATTGATACTGATTTTGTTTAACCTCAAAGAAAGGGGGATGTAATGATCAGTAACCTGTCATTCTGGAATGGTATACTAGGTGGTGCTGTATGTATATAAGAGTGGGCTACCCATGATGCACCAGGCTACCCACAAGGCAGCAGTCAAGATGGATGCCTCTACAGATACTGTACCTAGTCCACATGTGCTCAATAAAGTGTCTAGCAAAAGCTAGCTGTTCTTAATAAAAATGACTAGTTATTAATGAACATAACAAAAACTAGGGATCATAAATATAAGATAGCCACTAATAAATCCAATAAGGAATTCAAGAGAAACCTCTTTACCCAGAGAATGATTAGAATGTGGAACTGACTACCGCAAAGAGTGGTTGAGGCGAATAGCATAGATGCATTTAAGGAGCAGCTAGATACTTGCATGAGGGAGAAAGGAATAGAAGGATATGCTGATAGTGTTAGATGAAGTAGAATGGGTGGAGACTCGTGTGGAGCACAAAGACTGACATGGACCAGTTGGGCCAAATGGCCTGTTTCTGTGCTGTACATTCTGTGTAATTCTATTTATCCCAGAGTGCTAAAGTTGTCTAGAGAGGAAATGTGTGAGGCATTGACAATCATTATGAGCGAGCCATTGGATACTGTTGAAAACAAACTCATATTTTCCTACATCCAAAAAGGGTGACAAACTGGTCACACACACCAACAAACCCTTTACTTTTACTTCAATTCCATGCAAAACACTGGAATTAATTATTAGGTATAAGAGCTGTACAATAATAATTAACAGTAGTGAAATTGGATTCAGAAGGAGAACTTTCCTGCCTGACCAACCTTCTCAACTTCCAGAAGGCATTTGACAAAGTTCCAAAGCTGTGGCGATTCAGGGTAAACCTTGGGAGTGAATAAGAAATTGACTGAAGGATAGAAAACAGGTCATTGTTAGAGGAGTTATGTCAGGGTGAAGTACTGAGTAGGATGTCGCAGGGATCTGTGTTGGAACTTTGACTCCCTCTAATGTACATCTGAGTCTTGGACACGGAAATCCAATACAAATGATCAAATTAGAAAATGATACCAAACCAGGAAGGGCAGTGGAATCGGAGAAGGCAGCTAATAAATTACAGAAGGAGGTGGACAACATATGTAAGTGAGCAGAACCATGGTAGATGGGAATACACATAGGAAGGAAACATGGGCAACAAACATACCCCATGAATCGTGCTGAAATAGCTATGGATGGGGTTGAAAAAGACCTGAGTCTTAAATTCCATGCTCAACTTGTCTAACCAATTCAGAGCAGCAATCAATAAAGCCAATGGAATGTTGAATTACATAGCCAAAACAGGAGAAAACATGTCAAAGGAAATCATGATCAAACTGTACGGTGCTCTTAACAGACCACATCTGGAATAATGTGTCCAGTTCTGGTTACTGGGACACAAGGGAAATATCAGGCACTGAAGGCAGTGCAGAGGAGAGCTGTGAGGTCAATCTCCAGCCTCAGAGGCCTCAGTAATGAGGAAAGACTGGAGAAATTTGGGCTCTTCAGCCTTGAAGGGAGAGCTCAGGGAGGTAATTTTATAGAGGTATACAAGACTAAATGGTATGGAAAAGGTAAATCCAGATAATTACTTTAAATTAAACCGTGAGAGTAGAACAAGGTGCCATAGATTTAAACACAAAAAGCACAACCTGATCCCGGAACTACAGCAATGGGTTCAGACCCATTCGAATCGGGAGCCTTTGGCCGATGCATCGAGCGAGTAGCTCTCAGTTGGGGGTGGAGGAAATTGACCCTATAATGGCTGCTTGTGTTCTGTAAATTAGCGTGCAACGAACAAGCCTCAGGAGTTTCCATTTTAATGCACTTCTTCATTTTTTTATATTTGAGTCCAGCATTACTCCAGCTGTGCTTCAGAGGTTTATTAGTAATTACTTGTTGTTAAAAATGAAAGCAGCAATCTTTGAGTAAGATTCTGCCTGACTGATTGCTCTCTCAGCAAAGGCTGGAATTGAATTTAAGTGGGCGACATTGTCCGTGGAGAGCAAACTACAGCTCAGTTTAATCTGTGTGGGAGTGTCAGGGGTGACAGGACCCTGTTAGTCTTCTTCATTGTGGTTTCATTAAAGCTTACCATTTCAGACACTGTGTTCAGATCCTGTACATCAACAAATGCCCTACTTCCTCTAACGATGTTTCTACTAAACAGTCTAACAACACAACATAGACAGCAGTCGAGTATCAGGCTTTTGTCGAAATAAATAACATACAGTAATTGCACTCAAATGTATTTATTTCTCAGAAATGTAAATGAGTCAAATTTTCCTTCTGGGGGCACGTAGTTTCACAAAAGAAATTCAGAACTACCTTATAGTTTATATTTAAGACAGTGAAAATAAATAGTAATTAGTCTAATGGATTGAAGTTGGGTGGTGTGGGGTGGGGTGGGGTGTAGAGTGGGTGAAGTGCAGTGGCATGCATGCATGGATTGGATTGGGTGGAGTGGCCTTCGGTTGAGTAGATGGAGTGGGATGTGCTTGGACTGGATTGGTTCGGAGTTTCTGACTAGTCTTAGCCTAGAATAAATAGCCAACAACTCAACTCCTAACTTGAATTACCACAGCGGTCAAAGAAGGCTTTACAACACAATGAGGTACATTTTATCACTGCATTATGGCACAGGTATTGATTTGTTCTAAGAATGAATTGCATTACTGTGGTGTATGTAACCTGTTCCACCTTAAGAGATGTACTACTTTCTCTGGCTGCTGTATACGTAATACCGGTGGTGACCACCGGTATATAAGTACTGTGTAGTGATATTGTATTTAGTATAGTCCTGCCCTCCAACTAGTAAAGACCTGTTGAACTTTATTCTTGTAGTCTGTGTCAGTAATTAATCTTAATACAACTGGAACACACAGACTTAACAGTGGCGACGAGTCCGATTCTTACCCTGCGGCAGTTTATATCCACGGCGGCTTCGTCCACAGAACGGGCGTCGAAGAGAGGCATCCACCCTCATCACCCTGCTGGAAGACACGTCGCGCGGCAGGCATCGAGAACCCGGAGTGCAGAAGACATCCTGAACTCGAAGCCTCCATCAGCGGCAGTCAGCTACCTTCTTTCTACCTCGGTGGTGGGTAAGCCGGTCAGCGACGCGAGCAGAAAGTCGGCCGCGTTGGCTGTACAGACGGGGGGAGGAAGACGGAGGAATAAGGGCGGTGAGATCGATCGCGACCGGAGATAAGGGCCGGGCCACATTTGGGCCGAAAGGCGCAGCGCGGGGACATCGATCGCGGCTGGTGATAAGGGCCGGGCCGCTTTCGGGCCAAAAAGGCGCAGCGTCTGGGGCGACTGAAGGCGCGAGAGCCACGGTGAAGGCGAACGCAGCCGGTGCTAATAACCGGGCTGCAAGAAGGGCTGCGAGGCGTGACATCGGGGAAGCGCGAATGCCCGAGGGAGCCGCGGTGAAGCGGAGACAGCGTCGGCGGAGTTACTAACCGCTGGGAAAGGGGAGCAGCAGCGGCACGCCAAACGCCATTGCAGCCAGTGGGTGAAGACCGCCAAGCGCGGGAAAACTGCCATTTTGTAGGCGGAGGACGAAGACAAGAGCGGGAAGCCGCCATCTTGGGATAAAATAAATTGCAACGATGCCTAAACATGGGAACATTAATACCTTTGATAGCGACATCGAAGATTGGGCCATGTATGTAGTACACATACAAAATTATTGTAAAGCAAATAAAATCCCAGATGCAGAGAAAGCACTAACTTTATTAAACTTAATGGGTGCGAAGACATACGGGCAATTGAAACACCTTTTATCACCAGATGAACCGGCGGATAAGACGTTCGAGGAGATTGTTACTGCCCTGAAAAAGCATCTAAACCCCACGCCGCTGATGCTAGCGGAACAATTTAAATTTTACAGCAGAAGGCAGCTGAAGGATGAAAGCAATGCTGAATATTTAATGGAATTGCGTAAGCTAGCAAAGTACTGTCAATTTGGAACGGGACTAACAGAAGCGCTAAGAGATAAATTTGTGTGTGGATTATTAAAAGAAGATACACAAAAGCGACTGCTCGAGGAGAATGAGCTGACGCTTGAGAAAGCGGTCAATATGGCAGCAGCACACGAAGCCGCAGCGAGAGGCATGGCAGTAATGCAGCTACGGTCACCGGAACTCAGTACAAATAAATTGGGTTTGAGTACTGTAAAATGTTATCGTTGTGGAAAGACAACACACGATCAGAACCAGTGTTGGTTTAAAAACCAAGAATGCAGAACGTGTGGCAGACTTGGCCACATAGCTAAAGTATGCCGGTCAGGAAAGAAGACCAGCAACAAAAAGTCACTGCAAGGAAAATACATAAAGGTGCACAAGGTGACAAAGACCAGTTCGAACGAACAGAAGTCAGATTCAGACGCTAGCAGTAATGAACTGGGTAGCTTAAGAGTACACAACGTTGGTAAGGATGCAGATCTCCAGACAATTTGGGTCACTCTTCAGATAGCAGGAGTCCAAGTAAAGATGGAATTGGACACTGGATCGGCATTGACGGTCATGAATAAGAAAGATTACAAAAGGTTATTCCAACATATTCCCCTACGGGATACGGAGATTATATTGAAAACATACACGGGGCAAAGAGTGTATCCCATCGGAAAGATAGAGGTAAAAGTGGTCCACAAGGGTGAAGAAAGCCAAGTAATGGACTTATATGTGCTACCTGAAGGAGGTCCACCACTACTGGGACGGGAGTGGATTAGGAAAGTGAATATGGACTGGCACTCCTTAAAAGCACGAACGGTAGATTCTGGGGAAACAGATGTCAAACCTAAACGATTGTCCAAAATATTGGATGATGCTAAAGAGGTGTTCCAGCAAGGAATGGGAACACTGAAAGGAATTACGGCAAACATCAAGATTGATGAACATGCACAAACAAAATTTTTCAAAGCCAGACCGGTACCCTATGCAATACGACCTACTGTAGAAGCGGAACTGGAAGCGCTAGAACGTTCAGGTGTACTGTCTAAGGTAGATTGGAGTGAGTGGGCTACGCCCATTGTTCCCGTTATGAAACGTCCTTCGAGCAACAAGCCAGGAGAACCAGGGAAGGTTCGCATCTGTGGAGATTTCAAGATCACCGTTAATCCGGTGCGTCACATGGTGCAGTATCCGCTTCCGCGGATTGAGGATATTTTTGCTTCGTTGTCTGGCGGGAAACACTTCACCAAGATAGACCTGGCGCAGGCGTACTTGCAGATGGAGGTTGAAGAAGAGTCACGCCAGTACCTCACGATCAACACGCATAGAGGTTTGTACCGGTATAATAGGCTGGTTTTTGGAGTGGCATCGGCTCTGGCAATTTGGCAGAGGGCCATGGAGCAGGTATTACAGGGAATTCCAGGCACACAATGTTACCTGGACGATATTCTGATTACAGGTGATGGTGATGAAGAACACCTCGCAAACTTGGAACTGGTGCTCAACAGACTGAAAGAGTATGGACTTAGAGTTAATCGGCAGAAATGTGAGTTCTTTCAGAAGCGGATCTCGTACTGTGGTCATGTCATTGACCGGAAGGGGCTTCATAAGTCTCCTGACAAGATAGAGGCAGTTGTAAAGGCTCCCGCTCCGGATAATGTCTCTCAGTTGAGGTCGTTTCTGGGATTGATTAACTATTACCATAAGTTTCTACCGAATCTATCCACGGTACTGCACCTGCTGAACGCTCTTTTACAGAAGGGGGTACCATGGGAATGGAGCGAAAATTGTAAGAAGGCATTTCGCAAAAGCAAAGAATTGATCACCTCAGAGGAAGTGTTGGCTCACTTCAACCCGACACTGCCTATTCGGTTGGCTTGTGATGCTTCTCCATATGGTATTGGGGCAGTACTCTCACACAAGTTGCCAAATGGCACGGAAAGGTCAGTCGCGTTTGCATCCAGATCATTGACCTCCGCTGAGCGCAACTATGCGCAGATCGATAGGGAGGCTCTCAGCCTTTTATGGGGAGTGAAGAAGTTTAATCATTACCTGCAGGGCCAAAAATTCACACTTCTGACAGACCATCAGCCGTTGGTATCCATTTTTAACCCTAAGAAGGGTGTTTCGCTGATGACAGCACAGAGACTCCAGAGATGGTCCCTTTTCCTAGGGGCACATCAATATCAAATAGAATTCAAAGGTACAAAGCAGCATGGCAATGCTGATGGGCTGTCGCGCCTGCCACTACCTGAAGCAGAAGAGATGCCGAAAGTTGACCCTGTTGAGTTATTTCATTCGACCATCATCGAGTGTTTACCAGTCACCAATGCAAGTATTGAAAGAGAAACCAGGAACGACCCGACACTGTCCCGAGTTTACGAGGTGACAGTGAAGGGATGGCCAACACATGGTGATCCTCTGTTACCGGCATTCTCGGCAAGGCGAGACCAGCTGTCCGTCTGCCATGGTACTTTGATGTACAGGACAAGAGTGATTATTCCTCCCAAGTTATGGGAAAGAGTTCTAAAGGAATTGCATGAGGTCATCTGGGGGGAGTTAAGATGAAAAGTCTTGCTAGGGCTTATGTATGGTGGCCGGGCATTGACCAACAGATAGAGGAGTTGACAAAAAGCTGCTCAGGGTGCCAAAAAGTGCAAAATGCACCTCCGATCGCACCGCTACACCCATGGGAATGGCCTTCAGCCCCATGGCAATGCGTACATATTGACTTTGCTGGTCCATTCATGGACTCCATGTTCCTAATTGCGGTGGACGCACATTCCAAATGGCCAGAAGTGATCAAGATGAATACCACTACTCCAGAAAAGACAATTGCGGTGTTAAGAACAATATTCGCAAGGAACGGATTGCCAGAACAGATATATTCGGACAACGGACCACAGTTCGTGTCGGAAGAATTCCAAAAATTCTTAAAGAAGAATGGGTTGAAGCATTATACCTCTGCCCCATATCATCCGGCGACAAACGGGTTGGCCGAGAGATTTGTCCAAACATTCAAAAAGGCAATAAAGGCCATGAACGATGATCAGATTCCGCTACAACACAAGGTGGACAATTTCCTAATGGCATATCGAAACGCCGCTCATGCAGTGACTAACCAAAGTCCTGCCATGATGTTTTATAACAGGAGGTTGCGGTCCAGGTTGGACTTGTTAAAACCAAATGTGCGGAGGGAAGTGGAAAACAAACAGTTCCGGCATATTAATAACAAGTCCACTCGAAGTTTCGACGTAGGACAACCAGTGTTGGCAAGGGGCTATGGATACAAAAAATGGCAGTCCGGAACAATTCGGGCCAGACAAGGACCTCTGATGTACACAGTAGATATTGGTAACAATGTGATAATGCGTCATGCAGATCAACTGGTAGAATCAAGAGCAAGGGTTGAACCCATGGTTGCGACAGAGACAACCATGGAAGACGTTAATGAACCTGAAGCATCTACCTCGGCAGGGACTGTACCTGATGATGACGTCCAGTACATAGGAAACCAACAAGAAGAGTCACCTCAGCAACAAGAATCAGAGACCACTGAAAGGCGTTATCCAAACCGAATCAGAAGGCCTCCTGAGAGACTGAACCTTTGAACTGTTTATACCTGAAGTTATATATGTATATATGTTATTATGTTATGTTAAATGGGGATATGACTGTTAAGCTAAAAAGGGAGGATTGTGGTGTATGTAACCTGTTCCACCTTAAGAGATGTACTACTTTCTCTGGCTGCTGTATACGTAATACCGGTGGTGACCACCGGTATATAAGTACTGTGTAGTGATATTGTACTTAGTATAGTCCTGCCCTCCAACTAGTAAAGACCTGTTGAACTTTATTTTTGTAGTCTGTGTCAGTAATTAATCTTAATACAACTGGAACACACAGACTTAACAATTACAATAATTGTGAACATTTTGTTATCTGTTGTACATAATGTTCTTAGGGTTATGCTATGCAGTGTGTAATATGGAAACGCCTTTTTAGATAATAGGTAGGAAGAGCTGAATATTTTTACCAGTAATTTCCAGGGTGAGTTGTGTGCTAGGTGTAGTGTATGTACCTTTAAGAGAGGACTACTTTTACAGCTCCTGTATACTGTAGTACCGGCAGTGACCACACCTGTATATAAGCCGTGAGCATGCCTCTGTACCCCCAGTCTTGAGACTACCCTACTCCAGTAAATACCTCTTGATTGTTAAGTTACAGCATCCGTGTGGTTATTGAAAAACATCATACTCTCAGAATCACAGATCTAACAGTGGCGACGAGTGTCGATTCGAATCTACCTGCAACTCTGCATTTCCCTTCGAGGATTCGCTCTGGGAGCGCGGTGGAAGAAAGTCAAGGCCAGAAACATGGGCGTCGACCACGAGCAACCGCCCAGTCGTCCGGCAGAGAGTGAACATCGCAGGGGAGGCTGTGGAGAGCCGGGCTTGTTTCCCTAGCCACGACGATCAGCAACAGACTGATGACAGGTGCAGCGCAGACCCTTCCCGGACAGCGGTGGCTGGAGCCGACCGACGGCAGAGAAAAAGCCAAGCAGCGTTGACGGGGTAAGATAGAGGGTGAAGCGCACAGGGCGCAGCCGGGGGTTGAAAACCGAGCGGCGTCGAGGAAAAACAAACCGGAGAGAGAGGGTAAAGCAGCAGCCGGGTTCAGGACCGAGCGGCGGAAACGGGAAAGGCGCACAGAAAAAAAACGCGCAGAGCACAGCCAGGGCTCAAGGGCTGAACAGTGTCCGCGGGGAGAAGAAGGGAGAGGGCGGGAGATGCCATTGAGCCGCGGAGAAGAAGGAAGAGCGTGGGAGACGCCATTTTTAGAAGCCGCAGCGGAGAAGAAGGGCGAGCACGGGAAGAAAGGGAAGCGCGGGAGACGCCATTTTGTGCCAGCGGAGAAGAAGGGAAAGCGCGGGAGATGCCATTTTTGACAGTTAAATCGCACCCAGGGATGCCGAAGAGTGGCAGTATCTCTACGTTCGACAATGAAGTCAAAGATTGGGCGACATATGTGGAACGTATTGAGGTGTACTGCAGGGCGAATGAAGTGCCAGATGCTAGGAAAGCACTGGTTTTGTTAAATTCCATGGGTGCAAAAACTTATGGGTTACTGCGAAACCTAATAACCCCAGAGAAGCCAGTGAATAAGAATTTAGAAAGCATAGTAGAAATCCTACAGGACCACTTAAACCCTACACCGCTGCTGATAGCAGAACGATTTAAGTTCCATAAAAGGAACCAACACAAAGACGAAAGCAATGCTGAATACTTAACGGAACTGCGCAAGCTATCGAAACACTGCCAGTTTGGAGTGGGACTAGCAGATACGTTAAGGTGACAGTGAACCCATTCTTTCACACGGTACAATATCCGCTTCCACAAATTGAGGATATTTTCGCCTCGCTATCTGGAGGTAAACGCTTCACCAAAATTGATCTAGCCCAGGCGTACTTGCAAATGGAGGTAGAAGAAGCCTCGAAACAATACCTCACGATCAACACTCATAAAGGTTTCTATCAATACAATCGGCTGGTGTTCAGGGTAGCATCGGCTCCAGCTTTTTGGCAAAGGGCGATGGATCAAGTCCTGCAAGGGATTCCAGGGACCCAGTGTTATTTGGACGACATCCTGGTCACGGGCGAAAATGACAGTGATCACCTCGCCAACTTGGAGAAGGTGCTCACCAGATTAAAGGAATATGGGCTACGAGCTAATCGCCACAAGTGCGAGTTTTTCCAGAAGCAGATCTCGTATTGTGGACACGTCATCGATGAAGAGGGGTTACATAAGTCTCCTGAAAAGATTGAGACAGTAGTCAAGGCTCCAGCACCAGAAAATGTGTCACAACTGAGGTCGTTCCTCGGGCTGGTAAACTACTACCATAAGTTCTTACCAAATTTGTCCACGGTATTACACCCACTGAACACCCTACTGCAAACAGGGGTACCATGGAAGTGGAATGACGAACGTAGATCAGCTTTCCAGAAGTGTAAAGAATTGATCACATCAAAAGAGGTGTTGGCCCATTTCAACCCAGCACTACCAATTCGTTTGGCATGTGATGCATCACCCTATGGTATTGGCGCGGTGCTGTCGCACAAATTCCCAGACGGGTTGGAGAGGCCAGTAGCTTTTGCGTCTCGGTCACTAACCTCAGCCGAGCGCAACTACGCCCAGATTGACAGGGAGGCCCTCAGCCTAGTATGGGGAGTAAAAAAATTCAACCACTATCTGCATGGGCAGAAGTTCACCTTGCTGACTGACCACCAACCACTTGTCTCCATCTTTAATCCTAAGAAGGGCGTTCCAGTGATGACTGCACAACGGTTACAAAGATGGTCCCTGTTTCTAGGGGCGAATCAATATGAAATAGAATATAAAAGCACGAAACAGCATGGAAACGCTGATGGGCTATCACGCCTGCCACTGCCTACTGTGGAGGAAGCACCAGCAGTGGACCCTATCGAGATATTTTATTCATCAATAATTGAACGATTGCCAGTAACGAACGCGGATATAGAGAAGGAGACCCGCAATGATCCGACACTGTCTCGGGTATATGATTTGACGGTGAGGGAATGGCCAACACATGGCGACTCACTGTTGCCAGCATTCTCATTGTACTGGCCGCGCTAGACGTGCTCCTATCTAGCTATCCAGCAAGTTAAACACTCATTCAAAAATAATTCTTCTGAAGCGGTTGCTGTTTTGAAGCTTTATTTGAACAAATTTGTGAAACTGTAAACAAAGACAAAGTATGTTTTGTACGTAAACTGAGTACTATACATTCGATATTACATAAGATATAAACATATTTACAACAGTAGAATGGACTAATTGTATAACTAACTAACATTTGAACTAACTTCTGTAACTATTAAATATTAACCTTTTATAAACATAGTATTATCAAAATATTACTCTGACAACATTGCTATTATGCTAAGAACCAAAGATACTCACAGATATTGCGCTTGGCCTAACATATGAAATCAGATTACATTGGATTGTAAATGGAACCTCTCATGGCAGATTCTCCATTACTCAAGTCAGGTTCTTCCTGGCAAAACTGCTTCCTGGGGTCAACAGGAAGAAAGGTAGGAAGGTCAAATGACCTCTCACAGGAAGAAAGGAACAAAGGTCGAATGACCTCACACAGGAAGAAAGATCAGATGACCTTTCCAGCATACAAACTGTTAACACAATAACCGCCACCAGAGGGTGCTATTGCATGTAAAAATGTCCAGAATGTCACATAATGTCCATCGGTCCAGAACACTCATCCAGAAGAGAACAGCTGTCAGTATGCCAGGGGACAGTGATGTGTGGATCCAGAGTGGTGATTCCACCCAAGTTAAGGGAGAGAGTGCTAAATGAGCTTCATGAAGGTCATCTAGGGGGAATGAAAATGAAAAGCCTTGCTAGGGCTTATGTGTGGTGGCCGGGAATCGATCAACAAATCGAAGACCTAACCAAGAGCTGCTCAGGATGCCAGAAGGTCCAAAATGCACCACCACATGCCCCTCTACACCCATGGGAGTGGCCCTCCTCTCCATGGCAATGGGTGCATATTGATTTCGCTGGTCTATTCATGGACTCAATGTTCTTAATAGCAGTGGATGCTCACTCGAAATGGCCTGAGGTGATACAAATGTCCTCAACCACTACAGAGAAAACGATTGCAGTCCTACGGACCATATTTGCCAGGAACGGCTTGCCAGAGCAGATTTGCTCTGATAATGGACCACAGTTTGTGTCCGAAGAGTTTCGAAATTTATGAGAAGGAATGGGGTAAGGCATTACACATCCGCCCCGTATCATCCAGCCACAAATGGATTGGCTGAGAGGTTCGTACAAACCTTTAAGAAGGCGATAAAGGCCATGTGCGACGATGAAATTCCACTACAGCATAAGATGGACAATTTCTTATTAGCCTACCGAAACGCGACACATGCAGTTACCAACCAGACCCCGGCCATGATGTTCTTTAACCGAAGGTTGAGATCTCGTCTGGACTTGCTCAGACCAAATGTGCGAAAAAATGTTGAGGATAAACAATTCCAGCACATCAATGAGAAGCCGACAAGGAGCTTTAACGTAGGACAACCAGTCTTGGCCCGTGACTACCGAACAGAGAAATGGCAACCCGGAACGATATGCACAAGGCAGGGGCCATTAATGTACACAGTGGATGTTGTGGAGAACATTGTGAGACGCCACGTCGATCAGATCTTAGCGTCACAGGAACGAGTCAACCCCATGTCTCGAGTACCTGGGGATGAACCCGACATACCGGTAGCATCTACCTCAGAACCAGTAGCAGTGGAAACTGATGAACTAACCGACAAAAAGGGGCCAGAATCGCCTCTGCACCAAGAACAAGTACCTCAGGAAAGGCGCTATCCCGAAAGGATCAGGAAGCTGCCCCAAAGACTGAATCTATAAATGGACTATTGTTGTTTAATGTACATGTTAAAGTGTTAATTGTTATTTGAATATTATGGGTACTGCTAATCTAAAATGGGAGGAATTGTAGTGTATGTACCTTTAAGAGAGGACTACTTTTACAGCTCCTGTATACTGTAGTACCGGCAGTGACCACACCTGTATATAAGCCGTGAGCATGCCTCTGTACCCCCAGTCTTGAGACTACCCTCCTCCAGTAAATACCTGTTGATTGTTAAGTTACAGCATCCGTGTGGTTATTGAAAAACATCATACTCTCAGAATCACGGATCTAACACTAGGGCTAGCCTATCTGACAGCCATAAACTTTGAGAGTGAACCATCAGGAGAAAAGAGACAACATTTGTATAAAAGAGAGTATGCGGTGGTCGCTGAAGGAAAGCCAACTCATAAGAGAGGACACAGACATGTTGCACAGTTAGCAGGGTTGGTTTTTAAAGGAGATACAAACATGACAACAAAGGAAAAGCATAAGTAAATCTATTGGCACTAGCAGACAGAAAGTGGAGAGTACACGAAGGTTCAGCAATATGAGCCAGGAGCCAGGAGTAAAAAGAAAGATTTGCATTTATATATCACCTTCCATGATCTCAGGACATCCCAAAGTGCTTTACAGCCAATTAAGTACTTTTGAACTGTAGTCACTGTTGTAATGTAGGAAACAGAAAATGGTCATAGCATGAAAGCAAAGCAGACAGGTTTAGGGCCATAAAGGTGGATGACACAGAGTGTAAAAACTAGAGAAGTTTTTTGAGGATCAAGGCAAGCAGGAGGCTTTAAAAAAAAGAACTTGCATTTAACCAGCACCTTTCATGGCCTCAGGCCATCCCAAAGTGCTTCCGAGCCAATGATGTACTTTTGAAGTGTAGTCACCCTTGAAATATAGGGAAACAGTAAAGCTGGGAAGGCTTGGAAAATGGAAGACTGGGAGTGAGGAAGATGGTTGAGAGGAAGCAAAGAATTGTCAGAAGATCTCAGTGGATGTAAATATGAGGCGATATAGGCATCAGAAAAAAAGGGGGAAGAGAATGGTTACATATTCATTCCAAAACTGTGTTAGCAATCCACCCTGAAATCAGAATAAGAGATAGAGGGGGAGAAATTCGGTATCGCCCCATTTGGGGCGCAATTATCGGCTGGGCGCAAAGATTAGCGCCTGGCGCTAATTATCGCCTCCGATTGCAAACTTGGCTTTTATCGCCCCTGGAGGTGATTGGAGCACTAAATCAGGTGCTTCATATCTGTCTTAAGGTGCAAAGGCCAAGGAGTGAGGTGCTAACTCACAGCGCTGGTGAAGCTCATGTGATGTCAGTCAGCAATGGAACACAGACACATTGGCACCGGCCAATTCTTAAAGGGGAGTGCTGATGAACGGTCATCGACCTGAAACGTTAACTCTGTTTCTCTCTTCACAGATGCTGCTTGACCTGCTGAGTTTCTCCAGCATTTTCTGTTTTTCTCTTAAAGGGGAGGGTTTATCTTGGTCTCCATCTACATCCTGTTCATTGCAGCCTTGAGTCTCGGCCTGGAGAGACCTGTACATCAAATCTGCTGGAAAGAACAATGGAGAGTCCCAGGGAAAGAGCTCAGAGTGCAGCCCCCACAGTCTCTTCTAAATAGATACAAGGAAGGGCAAATCAAAATGAACCTGCAAAGTGCTGCTCAGTATGCAAAACTCCTTCACACAGTGTAGAATCTCTCCAGAAGTCTCTCTCTCTCAGAATGCATGGTGCAAATATGTCACCAACAAAAAAAGGCAGGAAGCGGTCGCCTTTAAATAGCACTCCTCCAGCCCCTTCCCGACTGCAAAACACTCCCCTCAACCTGTCGTTGCTAGCGGCAGGCGTTAAGGCAGGGGGCGCCACTCAATTTCCAGTCCGGGGTGCTACCGGGGCGTTGCGCACTCGATTGACGTCACGATCTGCTGGCGCAGGAGATCGTGGCGGTAGTGTTTAGCACCGCTGCAAAATGTCTGGTCAATTTCGCGACAGGCGCAGATATCGCCGCGCCCGGGCGCTAGTTGGTTTGCGCCTCACTTAGCGCCCTCTTAAGGCGCTAACGGGTGGCGCTACCAACTGAATTTTTCCCCCAGAGTGAATGAACTTTATTAGTCCAATGCAGTAAAGGTGGTGGTGTGAGTGAATCGATTATTTGAAATGAAGATGGAGATGAATTAATTTACATAGTAACCTGCTGAAGGAAGGGCAGTGGCTTTAGTAAATTAATTTATTTAATGTGTTAAAATGAAAATGGTGCTGGAAATGAACTGATTTTTAATCTATTCAGGTGGAGATGGTAACTTTAGTCAATTGATAAATTAGTTAAAAGCTACTGAAAGAAATATATTTGTGATCAGGGAATCAATGATATGCTTTTCCAAAGGACATGTCTCAGATAATGAAGAGAAATTCATTTGGTTAAATGTTTGGTGGTCTGACCTAGGAATGAAAAGGGAGGAGAAGTCGCACTGGGGATCTAATTTAATCATACGTTTATGTTAAAGGAAATTGGGCAGTGAGAAACATTAGGGTAGATTTTCCATTCTGCATGGGCATGGAAGGCAGGTGGGGCAGGGAATGCTGGTGTAAATTGCTCTTGTTGGGTCTTTGCCAGTTGTGCACTACACGGAATCTTCTGGATGGCCTTTTGGGCTCGCCTATTGTGCTCCTGCCTAAAACAGCTGAGAACCTCATTCAATATGATAACCATTAAAATGATATTAAAATGAGGACAGGCACAATTCCCCGATGTGCTCACAGGGAAGGTGCTGCTGCAGCAAGACACCAGGATAAAATAGGCGATCAGGATCAGGCCTGTTCTGGACTGGGGAAGTCTCTGCTTAAAGGGGCAGCAGCTTATCTGGACCATATATGAAAGCGACCTTTCAATTTCGGTTTGTGACAGTTGAATTGTTCAGTGTTTGTTTTGTTTGAATTTTGTGTAGTTTTGGGGTTTTTTTATCCCGAATTTTTGCCAGCTCCATTTGTCATTACCACAATCACAATTCTAGGGATGAGAATCTTTCTGGTGTTATTGGAGGAGGAAGAAAAGGATGCTAGGAAGGATGCGAGGCTGGTTATTTGGGACAAAAGTGGAATGCCCACATCCACCCATAACACCTACTGGGGAATGTGGAGAGAACAGTGCCCCCACAGACTGCACTTCATATTGCAGGACAGATTTGTGCCACCTGCTCAAAAGTTGACCTATAGACAACCTCCACCATAGGGACGGCACTGCCAGTGATGGGTAAGATCACCATAGCCCTAAACTTTTACGTCTCAATCATTCCAAGCTACCACATGGGAAAGCAGCAACATCCGTCAAACCTCATTGCATTTTTCCTTTGATTATTGATGGCACCAACATAGCCAAGGTAGCCATCCAGATCCCTGCACACAATCCCATGAACTTCTATACACATTGTAGGCATCTCAAAGCCCTTCAAGCAAAGTTTACATCGATAATAATAGGTCTCATTGTGATGTGCTAGAATATATGCATGTGAGCAAGTGGGTGAGTGAGTTAGCGGAAGAAGAAGATTAGGAAAACTAGACCTGGGCTTTGAGGAGCTTTGCATCTTTACGTTGGCCCATCTTTTATATTCTCAGGCCCCAGGAAATGGATGAAGGTCTGATTCAAAGGTCTAACATTTGAGTGCCCTGCTTTGCTTTTTAATGACCCTCCTGTTACGTGGCACTTTGCCCTGCAAACCGAGCAGTATTGTTAAGATCACGGAAGTCGGAGGAGCACACAGAGTGACACCCAAGTGTTCACCTTGTATCCCATTGTCGGCGTGAATAAAAGAATATGTGTTGGAGTGTATATTAGTTTCCGGGGTCACCTGGTCACAGGACAATAGTTCCAGTTAGCCATGGTTCAATGTTAACACTTTCACCCCTGCGTCAGAAGGTCGTGGGTTCAAGTCCCAGTCCAGGGACTTGAGTACAAAATCTAGGCTGACACTCCAGTGCAGTACTGAGGGAGTGCTGCACTGTCGATGATGCTGTCGTTCAGATGAAATGTTAAACCGAGGCCCCGTCTGCCCTCCCAGGGCATAAAAGATCCCATGGCACTATATGGAGAAGAGCAGGGGAGTTCTCCTGGCCAATATTTATCCCTCAACCAACATCACTGAAACAAATTATCTGGTCATTATCACATTACTTTTTGTGGGATTTTGCTGTATGTGATTTGGCTGCCGTGTTTCCTTCACTACAACAGTGGCTACACTTCAAAAGTATTTAATTGGCTGTAAAGTGCTTTGGGACATCCTGAAGTTGTGAAAAGCATTATAGAAATGCAAGCCTTTCTTTTTGAAGTTGCAATAATAAAATATTTTTGCTGCATTATGAGCATGTATGTAAAGCAGAGCTTGGCAGAACAGTCATAATGTAAGATGATGAGAGACAGCTCAATGTAACATTTGCTCATCTTCTTGGTATGGTGAAATACTGGCTAGCCTACCTTGCCAGACTTCATCAGCCTGTTAATCTTTTTCTACTATGTTCTTTTGCTGTTGGACAGAGCAATGACTTAGTCAGCCATCTCAGGCCAAGCAGAGTGGATAGAATTAATGTGGGGAGGCTGCCCTGGAGTCACAAACAGCACAACTCTCCTTTGCTGTACCCCTTGCGCAAGAACCTCCAAAGTAGCATCAGAAAATGGTTGTGCTCTGCATCCTTGACCATCCATTTCTAGGTTTGGGCTCAATAAGAGTTATGGAGCCCTTTAAATATCAGCTATAGCCTTTAGATCTGCTTCCCATCCCCTACTGACAGTAAGATCCTGCTCGCAGCTCAATCCAGGTGGGAAGATGGTTCTGTATCATTAATGAGACTGGCCTTGCAAAATCCATTGAGGTTTGACCCAGCTGGATTTTGGCAAGAACTGCACTCTGTTCTGTCCTGGGACTGGAAAATTAACTCCACTCTATTTGTTAACTGATTTTAAACATAAGGGCCTGGAAATGATAGTGTGAAAATATTAGCGCACAGACATTAAAATAAGGCGGCTAAAATAATGAACAAAAATAATTCCATATAAATACATTAAGCATTCACACACTGATATTTGCACAAGTAATTTCAGGGCCATAGTAGCATAGGGGAAATTAATCAATTAGTCATTAGAAGGATTATGTCAAGTGAAGAAATAATTTATTTGACGGTGTATGAGAAAAACACGCTGGTGTGAGAAGTGTTTAATTTTTGGTACCAAAGTGTGGGAGAGCAATTTGCTCCATTATTGATTGACTTGAAGTCTGAGGGGTAGAGGTAAGATATTTATTGAAATATTCAATTATTTATTGCAAGCAGCTGGAGTAGAAGAGAGGTTTATTCACTTACTTATTTCTGCAGAATCGAGTGAGAGGTAAAAGCAGCATTGATGAGTTATTGGTTCTGAAATGGCCATGATCAAATGAGCTATTGATTCTCATTGTTGCATGGAAGGAGCATTAGTTATTTATACAAATTATTCATCTAATAATGTATAACATGGACCAAAGTAGACCAAGGTAGGTGGAAAGGTTCTGTTGTAATATGGCAGCGACTCCAAAAGAACTGACTGGAGACAGAGAGCATGGAAGATAATTCACTGCTCGTGAAATATTGACAAGCTGCATACGTGGCCTTGTGGACAAATGGAGATGGCCTTAATTTATACTGAGTCCATTTGGCCTGAATATTGCATAGTCCACAGCGGAATAACTAAACTTATGCCATCTATTAGCTGGTTGGGCGTGTTAATGGATCATTATTATAGGTGCATTGTAACTGGCCATGCTTTAGTGGTTCCTAATACCAAAACTACATTGCATACCTGCAGCTTACAGAATGAAGAGGAAAATATAGTCCCTGATCTCTTTGCTAAAGCATTGTCATGCTGCCTGTTCTTTCTTTTTTTTCAGATAATCAGGGTTCTCTTCAAGTAAAAATTTTAAATATTTTATGGTGTACCTGAATCAGTATAAATTGTATATATGTTTCAAATTTGCCACTATTTGCAGATGTGTAATGGTTGAAAGAATCTGTTATGATCCATATCCAATGCTGTCTACTGCCAAGCTATTTAAGGGTAAAGGTTTTGTGTGCATGCTCCCATTGAGCAAGACCATTACTTTTCATCTACTGAAATTAAAATGGATGGAGAGAGATCTTCACGTACAATTTCTCAATATTCACTCCCAGTGAGCGAGGATCCATCCCGAGAGAGCATTAGCAGAAAATGTACCCGATACCTGTTAGTATGTTTGTGTATCCCTGCTAACGATCATCTTATCAGAAATATGAGCTGCAGAACAATTTGTATTTTAATATCATTTATTATTTTGAGGGAAGTAACAGTTTGTTTTGCGCTTCCCTGTTTTCAATCGCTTCACCATTGGTGGCCGTGCCTTCAGCTGCCTAGGCCCCAAGCTCTGGAATTCCCTCCCTAAACCTCTCCGCCTCTCTCTCCTCCTTTAATACGCTCCTAAAAGCCTACCTCTTTGACCAAACATTTGGTCAGCTGCCCTAAAATCTCCTTATGTGGATCGGTGTCAAATTTTGTTTGATAACGCTCCTGTGAAGCGCCTTGGGACATTTTACTGTGTTAAAGGCGCTGTATAAAAAAAAATGTTGCTATTGTTTTAACTTTTGCAGCTTATGTGTGTTCATTAAGGTAAATAAATTAAAGCAAAATATTTTCATATAATTGTACAAATAGTGAGATGTGAGTGTCAGTAATCTTCACAAGTTAGTATTTAATATGCATTATTAGGTTCCTCGTATTTCACAGGACTTCTGCTAAGGTCTTCAAACAGGTCTTGCCCTTGAGCATTGTGTTCATAGACAAGGAAAATATAAGGATGGAAGGTATGTTTACGTGATTAGTGTTGCTGTGTGCCAGGAACTCTTCATGGTAAATCTCTTACTGTTTACAACAAAGACTCTCTGGACCCATCACTCTCAGGAATAATCAAGGCAGACACGGTGTTCTTAAAGGTTAAAGGTTAACTATCTCCCACGCAGCAACATTCCCAGCATGGTTCCCCTTGTTCCTCGGAATGATCAGTGATTTCACTGCAATTTCACATTATTCAGTTTAAAAGAAACTTCACACAGCTCATTCTGATGATCAGTGTAAAAGTTAAACTTTACAATGTTGTGAAGCTGCAATCATTGTATAAGTATATTCAAAATTGGAAAATAAAATTGATCCTATCAGCCTGTGCGTAGTTGCATTAGGGATTGTGCCTTAGATTTTCATCAGGGCGGTTGATATGGATTTACTGTCACCTGGAAAGCATTCAGATTTCTGTTGGAAGCATTTTTACTGCCAGCCAGTGGCTCAGGACTCATTCACCATTTCTGCCATTGGTATTTAACTTCTAATAAAAAAAATACCATTGCTGGAGGAGTGAAACACAGGATGGGCGCATTTCTAAATCTGAATAGCAGAGCTACTTTTATTCATTCTTAACACTGTTAATTCCTAAAACCTTTAAGATCTAGTGGAGCACTAATTCCATTTCTGCATGTTCCCTAATGAGCAAATGAAAATATATCTGCAGAATCATATTTCTAATCAATCAGTGGTACATATTTTGTGTTCTTGTCTCAATCAAATAATAATTTTGAGCTTTGAAGTTTGAACTATGGAGAAGTTAAAACAAGATCCGGAGTGAGAATCCTGCAGAAGCCACCCAGTGCGAGTGGCGATGACATGTCCACCACTTCCTTCAGTACATTTTCACCCCACCCACCAATCTGATCAAAGTCACCACCAATATTCTCTGTGACTGCAACAACGGTGTGTTATCCATTTTCCTCCTCTCCGCATCATTCTCTTCCACCAGCTCTCTCCCATGATATCACACTCACATGGTTCTATTCCAACCTATGCCAATGTAACCAGATAATTTTATGAAATGGGTCTTCTTCCATGTCCACGTGGTCACCTTGAGTGTGCCCCAGGTTTCATTCTTGACCCCGTCTTATTCATCAATCATTTACTGCCACTTGTAATTATCCAGAAACACAGATTCAGTTTTCATGCATATATCGGTATATCTTTTTAAAAAATTGATTTTTGGGATATGGGCAGTGCTAGCAAGGCCAGCATTTATTGCCCATACCTAGTTGCCCTTGAGAAGGTGGTGGTAAGCCTTTTTCTTGAACCGCTGCAGTCCGTGTGGTGAAGGCGCTCCCACAGTGCTGTTAGGTAGGGAGTTCCAGCATGTTGACCCAGTAACGATGAAGGAATTACGATATATGTCTGCATCGGTATGGTGTGTGACCTGGAGAGGAACTTGGAGGTGGTGGTGTTCCCAGGCACCTGCCGCCCATGTCCTTCTAGGTGGTGGAGGTTGCAGCTTTTGGAGGTGTTGTTGAAGAAGCCTTGGCGAGTTGTTGCTGTGAATCCTGTAGATAGCACACACTGCAGCCATGGTGCGCTGGTGGTGGAGGGAGATGTTTAAGGTGGTGGATGGGCTGCTGACCTGGCTATTGCTGTGCTTCCAACTACTTATTCAAAGTTAAGTAGTAGAGGAACCAGAATTTTCTGCTGACTTAATATAGGCAAGAGCAAATCCATCCTGTCTGTCTGTAACCAGAAGAACCGAGGAATATCTTTTATGGCGCATTGACAACTAGGATGTGATTTACTCATGGACTGCAAAAGAGATATAAAGACTGCTTAAAAGCACTCTGAAACAGTGCAAAATAGACAACTATAAATGGGGGAAACTTGTTCAACATAAGAGAGCGTGGCGAGAAACCATCCATTAAGGCACCTCCTACTATGAAGCTGGTCACATTGCTGATACTGAATGTAAACATCAGCTGAGTAAACCTTGCTTGAAAAATCAAGATTCCCAACCTGATGTATCCAGGATCCTCTCTTCATTCTGTGGACACCCATTCCTAAAAAAAATCAGTCTCATCAGTCATTAAAGAACTCACTGCAAAATATAAGAGGATATTCTGGCTGACTTCTTTGATGTCGAAGGACGAAAGAACCTTGTAATAAGTTCTACTCATCAATCACCCCTATCCTCATGACTTCCCTATTCCCCCAATGCATTGATTTCAGAATCCTCACTCTTATTTACAAAGCTCTCTGTGGCCTTGCTCCACCCTCGTTATGTAAACAGATGTAACCATTCATCCCAACTTGTGGTCTCTGCTCTTTGAACTCTGGTTTACCATATGACTCCCCCTCTCAGCTCAATCAACAGTCACAGAGCTTTTGGCCCTCTTTGTCCCGCACTCTGCAATTCCCTTTTCAAACCCCTCTTAGCCTGATCCATCTCTCCCCAAATTCAAAAGCCTCCCTAAAATGCACCTCTTTGACCGTGCCTTCATCTACCTCCCCTAATTCTTCTCCATACCCCTACCAGGATCCGACCCCCAACTTGTGAAGTGCCTTGGGGAATTTTGCTGCCTTCGAGTTGCTGTTGTTTCCTACTGAAATTTTAAACCAGTACACCATTCAACAAAACAATTTCCATTCCTAGAGCATGCCTTATCCCTAAGCACTTTACAGGGTGATGAGAAGAAAAGGCAATGTGAGGTATCAGAAGCAATAACAACAACTTGCATTTATATGGCGCCTTTAACGTAGTAAAATGTCCCAAGCAACATTCCCTATAAGGTGTGCAGCACACCTCTCTGTTGGTCTCGCACAGCCCAGATCCAGCGTTTTCAATGTAAAGTTTCGAGCATGTGAATGGGCCATGCAGCCCCTTAAAGGGGCCACGCACCCAAAAAAAAAATAAGAGGGAACCTAGGTCCCAAGACACTTCACATGAGTGTTCTCAAACAAAATTTGACACCGAGCCACATAAGGAGATATTAGGGCCGATGAGGACAAAGAGATAGGTTTTAAGGAGCGCCTTAAAGGAGGAAAGAGAGATAGAATGGTGGAGCGGTTTAGGGAGAAAGTCCAGAATTTAGGGCCTTGGCAGCTGAAGGCACGGCTGCCAATGGTGGAGCGATAAAATCGGAGATGCTCAGGAGGTCAGAATTGTGGGGTTGTGGGGCTGGAGGAGATTACAGGGAAGGGCGAGGCCATGGAGTGATTTGGAAACAAGGATGAGAATTTTAAAATCTAGTAAATAGAATATATAAAATAGAATATATAAAATCAATCGGCAGTATTCATTGTTCAAAACTGTATGCAGTGCTGTGATGTTCAGTGTAAAACCACAAACTTTGCTGTTACATTCTCAGGATTATGGTCACATTTCAACTGTCTATTTTATTTATATCATTCCAACAACTAGGAAATCAAATGCAGAATTGAGTGTTTGGATATATTAGAATTGTAAGAAACAATGCATATATTTGGACTTTTCATTTGATTTCTATTAATGCTGCTTCAGTCAGACTCATGGGGGATGCATGAGAGTGACCAGAGTTGACAGGCTTCCCTTCTCGAACTCGTCTCTGCTGTCTCCCTGACATTATGGAGAGCCTGTGTACTTCTCTCAGTGACACATTTGCCTTGGTGCATTACAACTTGTTCCATCAACAGCCTGCTTGAGTGGTGGAAACCTGAGATACAAAATTTCTAAGTGCTCTGAAATCATCATGTATGCTTTCCTTCCCTGGAGACAGTGAATACATCTGATGACAATTTATTTCAGATTCCTGCATATTCCTGGAAAACACGGGAATAGCGAGGCATGCTGATCTAATCAGTCAGTGACTAAGACAACCTATAATATTTTGAAAATAAATGTCAGATGCATTTGTCACTCTGGAGTTGTACTGCAATGTAACACTCAGGAAATCTGTCAGCCCTGAACATCATCAATTGTTTAGTGTAAGACATTGCATTCTGGTCAGATGCAGTATTTGGGGTGGGCCGTTTGTTTCATACATAAAAATTCCTGGCTGGTTTGGTGGCTGGTACATAATTTACCCACAAATATCTGCATGCAAGCAATTGCAGGAACCTATCATATAACTTAACTCCTGTGTTTTCATCCTTATCAACACTGGACGCAAGGCATGCCTGTGTGACCCTGACATCCTGCATTGAAAAGGGCCTCAAGGGGGTGGGGATTTATATTCAAAAGGCCGCTTTTGGCAATGATCACGCGGCGACCACATTACATTACTGAAACTGGGAGAACCACAAAGTGAAAAGCTTTTCAAAATTTTACCTCTGATCCCATAGTCCCAGAGGCCCACTTATGCTATGGCAAAGTGTCGGAAGGGTCAGGGCCGGGGAGCATCCAAGGGCGGGTGGAGGTTCCAAACTACCCAAGATCCACCTCCAAAAGGCCTCCCCCAGAATCTCGAGGTTAGCTGCCTTCTCATTGTTGTTGTGTGGGTTGGGTAAAAATTAAACGCAGCACCAATCTATCCGGAAAAGAAAAGAAAAAGAAAGACTTGTGTTAGATCCGTGGTTCAGTGGATAAATAATCACACGGATGCTGTACATTAACAAATAACAGGTCTTTACTGGAGGAGGGTAATCTCTAGACTGGGGTACAGAGGCATGCGCACAGCTTATATACCGGTGTGGTCACTGCCAGTACTACAGTATACAGGAGCTGTAAAAAGTGGTTCTGACTTAAAGGCACATACACTACAATTCCTCCCCTTTTAGATTAATAATACCCCCTTAATATTCAAAAAACAATTACATTTTTACAAGTACATTAAATAACAAAAGTCCATTTATAGATTCAGTCTTTGGGGCGGCTTCCTGACCCTTTGGGGATAGCGCCTTTCCAGAGGTTCTTGTTCTTGGTGCAGAGGCGATTCTGACCCCTTTTCATTGGGTAGTTCATCGGGTTCCACTGCTACTGGGTCTGACGTAGATGCTACCGTTATGTCGGGTTCATCCCCAGGTACTCGAGACATGGGGTTGACGCGTTCCTGTGACGCTAAGATCTGATTGACGTGGCGTCTCACAATGTTCTCCCCGACATCCACTGTGTACATTAATGGCCCCTGCCTTGTACATATCGTTCCGGGTTGCCACTTCTCTGTTCGATAGTCACGGGCCAAGACTGGTTGCCCTACATTGAAGCTCCTTGTCGGCTTCTCATTGATGTGCTGGAATTGTTTGTCCTCAACATTTCTTCACACATTTGGTCTGAGCAAGTCCAGACGAGATCTCAACCTTCAGTTAAAGAACATCATGGCCGGGGTCCGGTTGGTAACTGCATGTGTCGCGTTTCGGTAGGCTAATAAGAAATTGTCCATCTTATGCTGCAGTGGAATTTCCTCGTTGCACATGGCCTTTATCGCCTTCTTAAAGGTTTGTACGAACCTTGTTGTGTATGTACCTTTAAGAGAATAACTGGTCTCAGACTGCAGTACCGGCAGTGACCACCCCTGTATAAAAGGTGCTAGAGAGCCTCTGTTGTTTAGTTTCGTTATCGCCTTTCACCAGTAAAGATCTGTTGTTTTCACTCCTGCTAGTCCGTGTCTAAATCATTCATGGACTTAACACTGGCGACGAGTAAGAAACGTACTTACCTGCAACTCGGCAGCAGCTCCGACGACGTTATTGAAGGTCGGAGCCAGAAGAAAAAAAAAGAGGCCATTGAAACTCGAGAAATGGGCGTCGACCATCAATCATCGGGTTCAAGGCTTTGCAGGAGCGACTTTCCAGAGCCAGGCTGGGTTCCTCGGTCCGTGGTTTCCCAGCTAATCGGGCTGGTGGCAGGTAGTGCTCTGATCCTTCCTGGGCTGCGGCGGGCTGAAGCTCGATCGGGTGGCCTGTCAACGGGGCCGGGCAGCGAGTCGGGAAGCAAAGAGAGAGAGAGAAGTTGGAGCACACAGGGCGCGGCCGGTGCTTCGAAGCCGGGCAGCGTTCGGACCAAGAAGAGGGAGGGAAGTGTCCCAGAGGGTCCGCTCCACGACGGGAAAATAATAAAAGAAAAAGAATACGCGCAAGAAACCGTGGAAAGCAGCGCTAACAACAGCGGGGAAGAAGACAAAGCGCGGGAGGCGCCATTTTGTTAAATCGGGGAAGAAGGCAAAGCGCGGGAGGCGCCATTTTAGATTTGCAAGATGCCAAAGACTGGCTGTATCACTGCTTTTGATAATACATTAGAGGACTGGACCACGTATGTGGAAAGAGTCGAGGTATATTTCGAGGCAAATGAAATAGCGGAGGGGAAAAAGGCATCAATATTGCTAAACTTAATGGGCGCTAGAACGTACGGCCTATTGCGGGATCTGATTACTCCAGCCAAACCGAAGGCGAAGAGTTTTAATGAAATTGTTGCTGTTCTACAGGAGCACTTAAACCCTGCACCGCTGTTGATAGCAGAAAGATTTAAATTCCACAGGAGAACTCAGCACAAAGATGAGAGCAATGCTGAGTATCTTACGGAACTACCCAAGCTATCAAAGCACTGCCAGTTCGGAGCAGGACTGGCAGATACCCTACGGGACAAATTTGTCTGTGGACTCCTGAGTGAAGGAACACAGAAGAAGTTACTCGCAGAAAAAGAGCTGACGCTAGATAAGGCTTTCAGCGTGGCAGTATCCTATGAAGCAGCAGCCAGGGGAGCTGCAGAAATTCAACAAAAACCACAGGAATACGGCACCCACGAAATGACACGGGGATTTGCAAAATGTTATCGCTGCGGCAGAACTAACCATGACCAGAAGGACTGCTGGTCCAAAGACAAAATATGCAGACAATGCGGGAAGATTGGACACATTGCACGAGTTTGTAGGTCTGGGAAGAAGACCAGCGACAACAAAAAGGCTACTAAGGAACCGTACAAGAAAGTACAAAAGATGACAGACAGTAGTTCCGAAGACCAGATGAGCGATAGTGAATCCGAGAACAGGAGATTAAGCTGTCTCAAACTTCACAATGTAATCGCAAAAGAGGATCACCGAACCATTTGGGTCACTCTCACGATAGCAGGGTCCCATGTTAAAATGGAATTGCATACAGGATCAGTGCTAACCGTCATGAATCGACGAGACTACGAGCGGCTATTTTCACACATACCCTTGAGAGAGACATCCATCGTCTTGACGACGTATACGGGGTAAAAAGTATACCCCAGAGGAAAAATAAGGGTGCCTGTCGAATACAATGGCAAGAAAATACGGAAATTGTATCTCTACATACTGCCAAATGGTGGACCACTGTTATTGGGACGGGAATGGATCAGGAAGATAAACTTAGATTGGCATTCCATTCATGCAATGACGGTGGACGGTAAAAAAGATGAAGACGTCACTCCTGGACGATTGTCAACAATCTTAGCTAACGCCAAAGAGGTATTTCAACAAGAACTGGGCACGCTGAAAGGCATAACCGCCTCGATAAAAATAGAAGAGAATGCAGTTCCCAAGTTTTTCAAAGCGAGACCGGTACCATGTGCAATTCGCCCAGCCGTCAAGGCAGAGCTGGAGAATCTGGAGAAGGCAGGCGTGTTGTCTAAGGTCGACTGGAGCGAGTGGGCGACACCCATCGTTCCTGTCATGAAGAAAACGTTAAGCAATAAGTCCGGAGAGCCAAGGAAGATTCGCATCTGTGGGGATTTCAAGGTGACGGTGAACCCTGTCCTTCGCACAGTACAATATCCTCTTCCAAGGATAGAAGACATCTTCGCCTCGCCGTCTGGAGGGAAGCGTTTTACAAAAATTGACCTAGCACAAGCATATTTGCAGATGGAGGTTGAAGAGTCCTCTAGGAAGTATCTCACGATAAACACTCACAAAGGTTTTTACCAGTATCATCGATTGGTATTCGGAGTAGCATCGGCTCCGGCGATATGGCAAAGAGCGATGGAACAAGTCCTGCAAGGGATTCCGGGGACTCAGTGTTACTTGGACGACATCCTTGTAACAGGTGAAGATGACAGTGAACACCTTAACAACCTAGAACAGGCGCTCACTAGACTACGGGAACATGGGCTGCGAGCGAACCGCCCCAAGTGTGAATTTTTAAAGAAACAGATATCGTATTGTGGCCACGTGATTGATGAAGAGGGGTTACATAAGTCCCCTGACAAAATTGAAGCGGTTGTTAAGGCCCCAGCGCCTGAAAATGTGTCGCAACTGAGGTCATTCCTCGGGTTGGTGAATTACTATCATAAGTTTTTGCCGAATTTGTCGACAATTCTGCACCCACTGAATGCCCTGCTACGAACGGGGGTAGCATGGAAATGGAGCAATGATTGTAAACGTGCTTTTCAGAAGAGTAAGGACTTAATCACTTCGAAGGAAGTATTGGCTCACTACAACCCAGCACTGCCAATCAGGCTGGCGTGTGATGCGTCTCCCTACGGCATTGGGGCGGTACTGTCACATAAATTCCTTGATGGTTCGGAGAGGCCGATAGCTTTTGCGTCACGCTCGTTAACTTCTGCCGAGCGTAACTACGCCCAGATTGACAGAGAGGCCCTTAGCCTAGTGTGGGGGGTGATGAAGTTCAATCACTATCTGCACGGTCAAAAATTTACTCTACTAACCGATCATCAACCTCTTGTCTCCATTTTCAACCCTCAGAAGGGCGTACCGATAATGACAGCACAACGGCTGTAGAGATGGTCCCTTTTCCTAGGGGCACACCAATATGACATCGAGTACAAAGGAACGAAACAGCATGGAAATGCTGATGGATTGTCACGTCTACCGTTGCCGACGGTGGAAGAAGAAGACCTTGCAGTGGATCCAATGGAGTTCTTCCACTCGACCATAGTTGAATGTCTCCCTGTGACGAATGCAAACATAGAAAAGGAAACACAGAATGACCCGACACTATCACGGGTCTATGATTTAACGGTGAAGGGATGGCCAGCACATAGCGAACCACTGCTGCCAGCATTCTCGCCGAGAAGAGAACAGCTGTCAGTGTGCAGAGGAACCTTGATGTGTGGATCCAGAGTAGTAATTCCACCTAAGTTGACGGATAGAGTGCTCAATGAGCTTCATGAGGGTCATCTGGGTGGGGTAAAAATGAAGAGCTTAGCCAGAGCGTTTGTGTGGTGGCCGGGAATCGATAGAGAAATCGAAGAGATGACCAAGAGCTGTGCAGGATGCCAGAAGGTCCAAAACGCCCCACCACAAGCTCCTCTGCATCCGTGGGAGTGGCCCTCATCTCCATGGCAAAGGGTGCACATTGATTTTGCTGGTCCCTTCATGGACTCGATGTTTTTAATTGCGGTGGATGCACATTCAAAGTGGCCAGAGGTAATAAAAATGTCCTCAACCACCACGGAAAAAACTATCACAGTTTTACGAACCATATTCGCCAGGAATGGGCTGCCTGAACAGATTTGCTCTGACAATGGACCACAGTTTGTGTCTGAAGAGTTCCGGAGGTTCTTAAAGAACAATGGTGTTAAGCATTACACATCTGCCCCATATCATCCAGCCACTAATGGATTGGCCGAGAGGTTTGTCCAAACATTCAAGAAGGCTATCAAGGCAATGTGTAATGAAGATATACCCCTACAACACAAGGTGGACAACTTCTTGTTTGCCTACCGGAATGCGACACATGCGGCTACCAACCAAACTCCAGCCATGATGTTCTTCAATCGAAGACTACGATGCCGCTTGGATTTGGTTAAGGCAAACGTCCAAAGAGATGTGGAGAACAGGCAGTTTCAGAATATGAATGAAAGGCCGACCAGGAGTTTTAAGATAGGTCAACCAGTTTTGGCCCGGGACTACCGCACTGAGAAATGGCAGCCAGGAACGATTTGTACACGACAAGGACCTCTCATGTATACCGTGGACGTTGGGGAGAGCATTGTAAGACGCCATGCTGACCAGATACTAGAGTCACTGGAAAACATCAACTCCACACCACGATCTGATACACCTGGTAATGAAATCGGCGTTCCAATTGCAGCTACCGCAGAACCGGTAATATTGGAAGCAGATGAACCAAACAACGACATTGATTCCGACTCAACATTGCCAGAAGAACCTGTTACCCCAAAGAGGCGTTATCCAGACAGAATCAGGAAGCCTCCGCAAAGACTGAACTTATAATTGCTTAAACTTAACCACTGTATCTAGTAACAGTAATTGTGATTGTAATTCGTTATCATTTAGTTGTTAAATGAATGTTATGTACTGTTTATCTAAAAGGGGAGGAATTGTTGTGTATGTACCTTTAAGAGAATAACTGGTCTCAGACTGCAGTACCGGCAGTGACCACCCCTGTATAAAAGGCGCTAGAGAGCCTCTGTTGTTTAGTTTCGTTATCGCCTTTCACCAGTAAAGATCTGTTGTTTTCACTCCTGCTAGTCCGTGTCTAAATCATTCACGGACTTAACAAACCTCTCAGCCAATCCATTGGTGGCTGGATGATACGGGGCGGATGTGTAATGCCTTACCCCATTCCTTTTCATGAATTTTTGGAACTCATCAGACACAAACTGTGGTCCATTATCAGAGCAGATCTGCTCTGGCAAACCATTTCTGGCAAATATGGTCTGTAGGACTGCAATTGTTTTCTCTGTAGTGGTTGAAGACATCTTTATCACCTCAGGCCACTTTGAATGAGCATCCACTGCTATTAAGAACATTGAGTCCATGAATGGACCAGCGAAATCAATGTGCACCCGTTGCCATGGAGAGGAGGGCCACTCCCATGGGTGTAGAGGGGCATGTGGTGGTGCATTTTGGACTTTCAGGCATCCCAAGCAGCTCTTAGTTAGGTCTTCGATTTGTTGATCGATTCCCAGCCACCACACATAAGCCCTAGCAAGGCTTTTCATTTTCACTCCCCCCAGATGACCTTCATGTAGCTCATTTAGCACTCTCTCCCTTAACTTGGGTGGAATCACCACTCTGGATCCACACATCACTGTCCCCTGGCATACTGACAGCTGTTCTCTTCTGGATGAGAATGCTGGCAACAGTGAGTCGCCATGTGTTGGCCATCCCCTCACCATCAATTCATATACCCGTGACAGCGTCGGATCATTGCGGGTCTCCTTCTCTATATCCGCATTTGTTACTGGCAATCGTTCAATTATCGACGAATAAAATATCTCGATAGGGTCCACTGCTGGTGCTTTCTCCACAGTAGGCAGTGGCAAGCGTGATAGCCCATCAGCGTTCCCATGCTGTTTCGTGCCTTTATATTCTATTTCACATTGATTCGCCCCTAGAAACAGGGACCATCTTTGTAACCGCTGTGCAGTCATTACTGGCACGCCCTTCTTAGGATTAAAGATGGAGACAAGTGGTTGGTGGTCAGTCAGCAAGGTGAACTTCTGCCCATGCAGATAGTGGTTGAATTTTTTTACTCCCCATACTAGGCTGAGGGCCTCCCTGTCAATCTGGGCGTAGTTGCGCTCGGCTGAGGTTAGTGACCGAGACGCAAAGGCTACTGGCCTCTCCAACCCATCTGGGAATTTGTGTGACAGCACCGCTCCAATGCCGTAGGGTGATGCATCACATGCCAAACAAATTGGTAGTGTTGGGTTGAAATGGGCCAACACCTCTTTTGATGTGATCAATTCTTTACACTTCTGGAAAGCTCGTCTACGTTCATCATCCCACTTCCATGGTACCCCTGTTTGCAGTAGGGTGTTCAGCGGGTGTAATACCGTAGACAAATTTGGTAAGAACTTGTGGTAATAGTTTACCAGCCCGAGGAACGACCTCAGTTGTGACACATTTTCCGGTGCTGGAGCCTTGACTACCGCTTCAATCTTGTCAGGGGACTTATGTAACCCCTCTTCATCGATGACATGGCCGCAATACGAGATCTGTTTCTGGAAAAACTCGCACTTGTGGCGATTAGCTCATAGCCCATACTCCTTTAATCTGGTGAGTACCTTCTCCAAGTTAGCGAGGTGATCACCGTCATTTTCGCCCATGACCAAGATGTCGTCCAAATAACACTGGGTCCCTGGAATCCCTTGCAGGACCTGATCCATCGCCCTTTGCCAGATAGCTGGAGCCGAGGCTACTCCAAACACCAGCCGGTTGTATTGATAGAGACCTTTATGAGTGTTGATCGTAAGGTAATGTTTCGAAGCTTCTTCTACCTCCATTTGCAAGTACGCCTGGGCTAGATCAATTTTTGTGAAGCGTTTACCACCAGATAGCGAGGCGAAAATATCCTCAATTCGTGGAAGCGGATATTGCACCGTGTGAAGGACTGGGTTCACTGTCACCTTAAAATCCCCACAGATGCGGACCTTCTTTGGTTCCCCAGGCGTATTACTCAACGACCTCTTCATTACAGGAATGATGGGTGTAGCCCACTCGCTCCAGTCCACTTTGGACAGTACTCTTGAACGTTCCAACCCTTCCAGCTCTGCTTCAACAGCTGGTCTGATCGTATAAGGCACTGGTCTGGCCTTCAGAAACTTTGGGCTTGCATTTTCCTCTATTTTAATTGTTGCTGTTATTCCTTTTAGTGTTCCTAGTCCCTCCTGGAACACTTCTTTTGCGTCAGTTAGCATTTTTGACAGTCGTCCAGGTGTGACGTCGTCATCCTTTTTGGCCTCAACCTTCAGTGCCTGTATGGAATGCCAATCTAATTGTATCTTCCGGATCCATTCACGTCCTAGCAGTGGTGGTCCTCCATTTGGCAATACATATATATCCATTTTAGGTATTTCCTGGCCTTTATATGTCACTTTCACCCTTATTTTTCCTTTGGGGTAGACTTTTTGCCCCGTATACGTCTTCAATACAATCTCTGTAGCTTTCAAGGGTATGTGTGAAAATAGCCGCTTGTAGTCTCTTTGATTTATGACTGTTAGAGCTGACCCTGTGTCCAATTCCATTTCCACTTGGACTCCGTCTATCTTGAGTGTAACCCAGATAGTCTGGTGATCCTCCATTTCTGTTACCTTTTGTAGTTTCAGACAACCCAGCTCCTTGATTCCGGAGTCTGTGTCACTTTTCTGTTCGTCTGAACCACTGTCCATCACCTGGTGTACGTTTTTGTACTTCTCCTGTGGAGATTTCTTACTGTTGGTTTTCTTCCCAGACCTGCAGACTCTTGCTCTGTGTCCTGCTTTCCCACACTGTCTGCACACTTGGTCCTTGAACCAACAATCTTTCTGGTCATGTGTTGTTCTGCCGCAGCGATAGCACTTCCCTGTTCCATAGGTCATTTTGTTGGTGCCATATTCTTGCGGTCTCCGTTGTATCTCTGCAGCGCCCCTTGCGGCTGCTTCGTGTGATACTGCCATACTGAAAGCTTTGTCCAGCGTAAGGTCCTTTTCTGATAGAAGCCGTTTCTGGGTTCCTTCACTTTGTAGCCCACACACAAACTTGTCCCTTAATGTGTCTGCTAGTCCCGCTCCAAACTGGCAGTATTTCGATAGCTTGCGCAGTTCCGTTAGGTACTCAGCATTGCTTTCATCTTTGTGTTGGTTCCTTTTATGGAACTTAAATCGTTCTGCTATCAGCAGCGGTGTGGGGTTTAAGTGGTCCTGTAGGATTTCTACTATGCTTTCAAAATTCTTGTTTACCGGCTTCTCTGGGGTTATTAGATTTCGCAGTAACCCATAAGTTTTTGCACCCATGGAATTTAACAGAACCAGTGCTTTATTAGCATCTGGCACTTCATTCGCCCTGCAGTACACCTCAATACATTCCACATATGTCGCCCAATCTTCGACTTCATTGTCGAACGTAGAGATACTGCCACTCTTCGGCATCCTTGGTTGTGCGAGAACTATCACCAATGGCGCCTCCCGCGCTACCCCTTCTTCTCCACTGGCACAAAATGGCATCTCCCGCGCTTTCCTTCCTTCCCGTGCTCGCCCTTCTTCTCTGCTGCGGCTTCTCAAAATGGCGTCTCCTGCGCTTTTCCTTCTTCTCCGCGGCTCAATGGTGCCTCCCGCGCTCTCCCTGCTTCTCCGCGGCTCAATGGCATCTCCCGCGCTCTCCCTGCTTCTCCGCGGCTCAATGGCGTCTCCCCTTGCTTCGCCCCACGGACCCTGATCAGCCCGTGATCACTGGCTGTGCTCTGCGCGTTCTTCTCTTGATATTTGTCGACGCCGCTCAGTCTAGAACCCGGCTGTTTCTTACCCTCTCTCTCTCCGGTTTGCAGTATTTTTCCTCGACGCCGCTCGGTGTTCAACCCCCGGCTGCGCCCTGCGCTCTTCACCCTCTTTCTTACCCCGTCGACGCTGCTCGGCTCTCTCTCTGCCGTCGGTCGGCTCCAGCCGCCGCTGCTCGGGAAGGGTCTGCTCTGGACCTGTCGTCGGTCTCTTACTGCTCGTTGTGGCTGGGGAACCAAGCCCGGCTCTCCACAGCCTCCCCAGCAAAGTTGGATCTCTGCCTGACTGCTGGGCGGTTGCTCGTGGTCGACGCCCGTGTTCCTGGCCTCGACTATTTTTTTTATTTTTTATGTTGCAGGTAGATTCGAATCGCCACTCATCGCCACTGTTAGATCCGTGGTTCAGTGGATAAATAATCACACGGATGCTGTACATTAACAAATAACAGGTCTTTACTGGAGGAGGGTAATCTCTAGACTGGGGTACAGAGGCATGCGCACAGCTTATATACCGGTGTGGTCACTGCCGGTACTACAGTATGCAGGAGCTGTAAAAAGTAGTTCTGACTTAAAGGCACATACACTACAACTTGCATTTTATATAGCACCTTTCACGACCACCAGATGTCCCAAAGCGCTTTACAACCAATGAAGTACTTCTGACGTGCAGTCACTGTTGTAATGTAGGAAACATGGCAGACAATTTGCGGGCAGCAAGCTCCCACAAACAGTAATGTGAAAATGACCAGATAATCTGTTTGACTGATATTGGTTGAGGGATCATTATTTGCCCAGACACCGAGGAGAACTCCCCTCCTGTTCTTCCAATAGTGCCATGGGATATTTTACATTCACCTGAGAGTCTCAGTTTAACGTCTCATCCGAAAGAATACAATGATGGCCTGTCTTTGCATACTTTACTTGAGAATTTCCTCAGGATTCTCCCGTTTAGCTGCTATAAATTCAGTGGAAAATCAGTGAAACCCAAGATAGCCATGTATGTGAGGTTTCCACTGATCTTATGCAGGACTGTCTGGGTCAGGACATGTAGACTCTACAGCCTCAGGTGCAGTTGCGCCTGCCTTTCTTGTCCCTTCAAGAGCTGCTCTTTCTCTTCCAAATAGCCAAAGGAATTCTCACCCTGCCCACTTTATTTGCTTCAAGTGAAATGGCCATTGCTAATAAGATTGCTGTGTGGAAAAAAAAGCTGTAAATAGAATTTTGCAATGTAACAAAAAACAGGTTTAAGTACCAACAGCAAGTAATGCACCAATTATAATGCAGCTAAAGTAATATAATAAGCAAACAAATACAAACTTTCCAACCAATTCTGAATAGTGCGGCTCGTCTTTAAGACCAACTCTTAAAGACCAAGTCATTCACAGATCCTTGTGCTGGTTTCTAAGAGTGTTACAAGTTTGAGTCTACCATAGATATCTTCTCAGGTACAGTAGGATCAGTCATTCCTATAAGTAGTCTAACTATTATTTCTGTGGCCTTTACTTCTTCCTATATCTGCATGGCCCTAGTGTGACAGTAGTACCCCCTTGTGACCTGAACTGGATATTCAAGTCTTTTGCCTGTCTACTTCTTTAATCACTTTGACTGAGATAACACTTGGTGAGATGAGGCTTAATATAAATCATTAAGCTGCATTATTTCGCAGTGAGTGATCATACAGAGAAACAGTTATAAGCAGATTCATTTGTTTCAATCAACACCACTTGTCCTTTTTTTTATTCTTCAGATATGACCGACACTAGCAAGGTAGGATTTATTTCCCACCCCTATTTGCCCTAAGAGCATTAAAGGTCAACCACATTGTCATTAAAAACACAATTGGTTCACTAATACCATGTGTCTTTGCACAATAATACAGCAAAATGAGCAGGCTATACATCCCATATCAATGGGTCGTTTACTTGACTTAAACAAAATAACCCTTCTGCTATTTGGCCTTCTAGCCTAGGGCTGTAGGGGGTGGTGTGTGGAGTCAGCTTTGCCCCTGACTGTTTTGAGCGGTTCGAATCGCTCCCACACCCCTTAGGTTCTAGACTCTGGACTTAGGTACAGGCTGCGATACAAAATTGGAGTAGACAACTGGTTTGGTGCAAGAAAACTGTGTTTATTAGAGTCACAATAAAATTATACACTTAGATTACTGGAATGGTTACAGGCATTCAAGAGTACACTCAATTAAAAATGGGGAACACATGGCACAATGACGGAAAATCACTTTAATAATCCCCCTACCCTTGTCCCACCCCCAATACCTAACTAAATTGTGCTAAAAGAGGCTAGGGATTATGCTCACCAATGGGGGTTTCTTGACAGTTCGAATCCTGTCAGTTAAGCCGGTTGCGTTTTGGGGGTTCGCTCTTTGTGTCCTTTGGGGCCTGCCGTCGCCATGTGGCCCCAGTCTTAGAATCTGCGAAGGTTCTTCAGTTGGGTGGAGTCCGCAGATGCAGTATGAGCGCGGTTGTGGATTTGTCTGGTAAGTACCCTCTTTCTTTAGTTAGAAATAGGGAATAAAGTCTTTGTTGGGTACTTTAGCTTGTAGAGTGGAAAACTTCGGGTTTTGTTCTTCCGGTGGTGGTCTGGTTGTCGAGTTTTGTTGCGGCTGGGGTTCGGTTGGCGGTCTTCGGTGTCGGCTCGGTCGCAGTGGCCTAGATCATTACCTGTGCAGTGGTAATGATCTGAAGGTATGGCTTACCCGGCCCTCTTGTTACCGCAGTGCTCGTGGTCGGTCCTTGTGTAAGGCTGCAGTTGTGGCCTAGTCATCCTCGGTCGAGCCTGCACCACTTGGTACACATACATCTTTATTAAAAATAACATGTCAAAGTCTTTATTGAAAATAACAAAGACACAAAAAAACAACAATCTTTATTCAGAAACACAAAAATAAAAAGATTCAAACAGGTGTACCTCTCTCCACCTTAATATAATGCTTCTTCCAAGTCCTTTGGTTTTGGAATTCTAGTGTTTTGCCTTTTCCCTTGCACTGAGTGCATAACAGATACAATACTATTCCCAACTGGCAAACCACGAGGATGTGGGAAGCCATTCTAACCCATGGAGGGACCTCTATGTTTTCAAAAATGTCCCACCAGGGTGGAACTACAATATCCAATATCTTTGCCCCTATCTCTACTGTCTTCTGCTCTAACGTGTAGAAATGTTTCTGTGAGACGATCACTGCTTTTAGTATTTTGGTCAGATGTTCTGGTAGGGGGAGATTTCACAGCCGAAATGTGCTACATACTTTTGCAGGTTGGTAAAATTTTCTGTTACAGTGAGGTGAACAGTGGAGGGTTCAGGAATGGGGACAATTCGTTCCTGGGCCACTTGAACTTCTGCCTCGGGTTTAAAGCAGAAACTGCTGTCACTTACCGGACACCAGCTATGCTGTCCATGCTGGTAGTGGGGTGCACCTGTGGTGACACAATATGTCCCACCTCCTATATATGCTACCTGTGGGGGAACATAGTCTTGTGCCATTACCTCCATGGTACAGTTTATAGGTTTTGCACCAATAGCTTTAAAACCGCACTGTGGTTTAGAATAGGTGTTCAAGTGCTGGGGACACAGGATTATGTGTGCTCCCTGGCTCCGGCACCCCGAGAGGTCAGTATCTGTCATAGCGTGCTCCCACTTTATGACATAAGGTGGGACCACTGTGAAACGGATGTGTGCACCCCCTTGAATGATCCCACTGTTCTCCACCCTGTATACCGGTGCAGGTCGGGCTGTCCCACCCATGACCGGCATCCTCACTACTATCCCCATGATAGCGTGATTGGAACGTCCACAATCTACTGGGACAGGGTAGGCCTCAGAAGCTAGCCGGAGTTGACACAGGCTTAATGAATTCTGAAATGGGTGGAGTGCTGCGAGATGCTTGTTGCAGATCCAGGAGGGGACTAAACCCTGTTTTAAATCCTCCAGGTTACTGCGGCCCTCGCCCAGCAACCATGCCCCATACAGTATGCACACCTCGTTCTGTGCAGCCTGATCTGAAGCATTCCTGTCCTCTCGTATGAGGGCATTTACAGTTTTGGCATGTCTTTCCAGCTCAGCAATTATATCTTTTAAATGGACCGTCATAGCTTGGTCCTCGTGTATCTCTGAGCCTACTACTGTATTTTCATCCATTAAGATTTTTTGTAATTGTGTTTTTAAACCGTTTATCTGTGTCTGCAATTCTATGTCATCCAGGCTGTGTTATATGCAGTAAAAACATCATTCCAGGCTCCCCTTCTTTGTCTCGCTGCATTGCTAAAGTACTCATTGTGTGTAGTGTACAGTTCTGTTTTGTCTACGTTGGCAAAATCGAACTCGTAGAATTTCCTAAACATTTCTCTTAACAGGGCCTGGTATAGCTGTTCTGTCTCTGCGGGGCACCACTCAGTTAAGTGTACCTCGGTAAGGTTTAGAATCACGGAAGCTACTGCGTAGTGTACCCCCTGGTATAGCACCTTTTCGGTCGGCACTAGTACCAGCCCATTCCCTGGTCCGTTGGTGGTGGCAGGATACCTCTCTACGTATGTCCTTGCTGTCTGGATCGTGGGCAGGGGCTTTCGGGCGTGTGCCACGAGTTCAGTGGCTTTAACTGGGGCTGGGGAGTGTGGGACTATGCAAGTGTGTAGGTGGGAATCCCATTCCACCCCCTTCCCCTTATCCTGCCATGATGCGGAAAAGGTGATGGATATGCCCGTGGGGCAGGCCATTTGCGACCCCCACATGCAGACATAAATTCCCTGTTCCGACTCCCACCACTTATCCCAGCACGCTCTAGTCCCCCTTGGGTCCCGGTGATCGTCCGGTAGGTGTCGATCCCTAGCCGTTCCCAGTCAGCTGTATGGTCCCCCATGTCTCTGCTCAGCTTCCTGAGCCACCACCACCTTCCCAGGGAAATCTGTCCTCTGCAGGTCAGGCACACGCGATTCCCCTCAGTGACCCCAACCCGTGTGGCCACCACCTGTACGCTGGGGCAGGGGAGGGAGGCCTCCCCGTAGGTGAACCCGGTCTGGCTGGAGTACCGGGTGGAGTTAGATCCCAGCCACCCTGGCCATCTTCCCTCATGGGAATAGATAGCGAGCTCCTCCACGCCTCGTTCGCCGCCCCCAGCAGTCACAACCGGTGCTCTCTCTCCTGAGCACCGATAGATGTGGGAGTCCTCCACGTCACCTCACTTCCCAGTGCTCATTCCTATCAGGGCGAGTAGGAGTATGCCCCCCTTCATCTCGAAATCTCTTCTGTAAAGAGACACAAGAGCATATAGCCAGGTCCCGAGAAGATTCTCTGGCTTGGGTAAAGCATAGTCGAGTCTTGCGACCTCGACTAAATACAAACACTCTTAAAACAATAATGTTTAAACTACCAATCACCTTATTTAAATTCTCTGGCTTGGGTAAAGCATAGTTGAGTCTTGCGACCTCGACCCAATACAAACAATCTTAAATCAATAATGTTTAAACTACCAATCACCTTATTTAAATTAAACTAAAACACCCAAGCTTAACAATCCCAAAATTACATTACAGAAGCTATGTACATCTGCCGCCCGTCTCCGGACGCCCAGGCTAATCCCTGTTCGGGCTGCAGCACACTACTCCCTTCGGTGTGGCTGCTCTGTCCTGTACTTTTAGTCCCTCGCAGCCTGCGGCTGCTGGTTGGGGACCTCTGCCCTCAGATCGATCCCTGACTTGAGAGGCTGCCCGTTTAAACTGGGGAGCCGGTGACCACGGTTTCTTTGGCCGTGGCATTCGTGGGGACCTTCTAGGGACTTTGGCTGGTGGGGGTTTTCCGGCTGGTGGGTCTTTAACACGAGCCACTGCCCCCTCCTGTGCGGTCTGTGAACCTTCCACTACCGCTGGCTGAGGATTTTTTATCCTCAGGCTTTACCTCTCCTGAACCTGTGCTAGATGCAGGCAACTCTAAGCAGCCTGATGCTGCAGGCTGAGGGTCCTCGCCCTCATATCCCACCTCTCCTAAACCTGGGTTAGGGGCAGGTAACTCTCTGCAGCCTAATACTGCAGGCTGAGGGTCTCCGCCCCCAGGTCCCACCTCGTCTAAGTCCCAGATGAGTGGGGGAGTGTCCCAAACAATGGGTGGGATGGCCCTTCCCTTAAAACAAGCCACTGCACCTGCCTGTGCAGTCTGTGAGTTTCCTCCTGCTGCAGACTGAGGATTTCGATCCTCAGACCTCGCCCTAACTGACTGTTCCCTTCTCTCAGGCTTAAACAATTTGCATTGGTTAATGTGGAACCATTTGATGCGCCGAGGCACCTTTATGGCGTATACCATGGGGCTTGCTTTGTCTACAATGCTGTAGGGCCCCATGTATAATGGTTCTAGGCTTCCTACCCGAGCAAAATTCCTAACCATAACCTGATCCCCCTATCTCCCACTCATGGTGTGTTCGGGGTTCTAACAGCAATCGGTTACTCCGATGCTGCTTTCCCATGTTCCCAGCCGCCTGCCCGTGGACCTGTTTAAGGTGCTCAAATAGGTTCCTGGCGAAACTGTCCCGGTTCACCTCCCTGAGCTGACCTTCTGTGAGCACCGGGGCTAGTACATGGGTGGGGGTCCGCATAACTCTGCCAGTCATCAGCTCGTGTGGGGAATACTCCGTGCTTTTTGACTGGCTGGCTCGGATCCCCATCAGGACCGACAGTAGGACCTCTGCCCATTTCCTAGGTGAGTCTACCGTCTCTTTCCTCAGCCTTTCTTTCAAGGTCCCGTTCATCCTCTCCAGAATCCCTGAGGACAGTGGGTTGTGTGCAACATGCCATTTCCCCTCAATGCCGAGTACCATAAAGGTATTCTGCATGACCTGCCCGGTGAAGTGACTCCCTTGGTCGGACTCCACATACTGTGGTAGCCTCCATCGCGAGAACACCTCCCTGACCAGGATCCTGGCTGTACCCAGATCTGTGGCTGTTCGGCAGGGGAATGCGTCCACCCACTTTGTGAACACATCCACCAGGACTAGGCAGTACTTATAGCCTCCCAGGGCGGTGGGTAGGGGCCCAATGTAGTCGACCTGGATCAACTGCCATGGTCCCTCTACCCTCCGGATGTGTCCCATAGGTACCTTCCTTTTGTGGGGGTCAGGGTTGTTAGCAGCACACACCAGACAGCTGGCACAGAACTCGCAGACATCTTCCCTGAGTCCTGGCCACCATCCCGCCTGTTCCACCCGCTGCCAGGTGGTCTCAGACCCAGGATGCCCCGCACCTGGACCCCTTCGTCAAGAGGAAACTATCATAGCAGAGTCAGATACTCTGAGTACTGCTCAGGAGCAGCAGGTGGCTCTACCACAACCAAGCAGGGACTTGACTGTAAGACGTTCACCAAGGGCTCACAAGCCACCAGAGAGATTGATAATGACCTGCTAGATTCGTTCAGTATGGACTATCGTTAAAGGAGTTTCCTTATGTGATTTTTTAAGAATGTTGTTAAGAAATTAATGTTCAACTTAAGAGGGGAGGGATATAGTAATCTGGGATGTAATGTTTAAGTTATCCACCAGATGGAGCCAAATATTAAGGGTTCACATTCACCAGTATTTAAGGTAATGGGTCATGTATTCAATGTCCTGGTACACCAGTTAATACAGTAATGTGGCATTGCATTATGGGTATGACTCAAAGGTTGATCCTCCATCTTGTGATTGTGCAATAAGAATTGTGTGCCTGGCCTCCAGCTTGTAAGAGATATGTTCCTCTGCTACACCGTGTAAATAAACAGTTGGGTTTGTTCCTAATATCTCGCTTCTCTCAGTTTCTGACCTTACCACTCGGATATCACATATTGGCGACGAGGATAAACAGATCACATCTTGACGAAGAAAAAAAAAGAAAAGGAACACTGAATAACGGATCATAGCTGCTACGGTAGGAAAGATCTCTGCTTTTGATGTTCAGACGCAGACCTGGGATGAATATTGCAAGGTGTTGATGCATTTCTTTGAAGCAAATGATATAAATGATGTCGGAAAAAGGAGAGCTATTTTGCTCACTTCCATAGGAAGTCAGACATATAGTTTAATGAGAAACTTATGCAGTCCTGCAAAGCCTGGAGACAGATCATTTGCTGACTTAGTGGCCTTGATAAAGGACCATTTCAATCCCAGACCGAGTGAGATTGTACAGCGTTTCAAATTTAATTCACGGAACAGAAAACCGGGAGAGACTGTATTGGATTATGTAGCGGTGTTGCGGAAATTGGCACATGATTGCAATTACGGCAACAACCTGAAAGACATGCTGAGAGATAGGCTAGTTTGCAGGATAATGGATGATCGAATGCAGCGGAGATTATTGTCCGAGACTGGGCTTACATATGAAAAAGCGTTGGAACTTGCTCAAGCCATAGAGACAGTGAACCGAGATGTAAAAGAAATACAAGGTTCAGACTGGGCTACTACAAAGCAAGTTGCAGGTCAGGTTATTGTGCACAAGTTAAACATGCGTCAGAAACCACAACGTGAGCATGTAAAGGCATGTTATAGATGCAATGGCGATCACCTGGCGAGGGAATGCAGGTTTCTGGAGGAAATGTGCCACAAGTGTGGGAAAAAAGGACACATAAAACGTGCATGCAGGGCAAAAGCAACCATGGAGGAATATAAACCTAAAGGGGGAGGAAGCAAAATCTAGGGAGAGAAGTGAAAAAACAGGGAGCACATCATATCAGCGGAGAAGCTGAGAAAGAAGACGACATGTTCGTAATGCATAGTATGGTAGAGAATATTCCAAAAGTGGATCCTATCACTTTGCAACTGACAGTAAATGACTCTAAGGTCAACTTTGAAGTGGATACAGGATGCGGTGTAACCATAATGAACAGGGAGGAGTACTCAAAATTGTGGAACCGTGCAAAAGTTCCAGAGTTAAAGTCTTGCTCTATGCAGCTTAAAACATATACCGGTGAACGAGTGGCGACATTGGGTACAGCTACTCTAAATGTGCAACACAGGGACACCATGGAACAGCTACCTGTAGTTGTAGTATCGGGTTCCGGACCAAACCTGTTAGGTAGGGGCTGGATACAAGAACTTAAATTAGATTGGGGAGCAATGAATCAAATAGAGGGAGGCAAACAGTTGTCTTTGCAAGAAGTGTTGATTGAACATGAGAACATGTTCAAGGAAGAATTTGGCACATTTAATGGCCCCCCAGCTAAGACTTATGTAGACAAGGAGGCACTGCCAAGGTTTTTTAAACAACGACCTGTGCCGTATGCCATGAAGCCGAAGGTAGAGGTTGAGCTTGATCGTCTTTTGAGAGAGAACATACTGGAACCCGTGAAATGTTCAGAATGGGCAGCTCCCATTGTACCTGTATTAAAACTGGACAATTCGGTAAGACTCTGTGGAGATTATAAATTGACAGTAAATAGGGTGTCTAAACTAGAACAGTATCCTATTCCCAAAACAAAGGATCTCTTTGCAAACCTGGCTGGAGGGAAGAAATTCACAAAGCTGGATATGAGTCATGCATACTTGCAGATTACACTAGATGAGGAATCCAAGAAGTATGTAAGCATAAATACACACAAGGGTTCATTTACCTATAACCGCTTACCATTCGGTGTCTCATCTAGTCCAGCTATTTTCCAGAAGACTATCGAGGGTGTACTGCAAGGGATCCCACATGTTTCAATCTATCTGGATGACATTCTGGTGACGGGAAGAACTGACCAGGAGCATCTGAGCACTCTGAGAGAGGTACTACAAAGATTGGATAAGGCTGGGTTACGGCTCAAGAGAAGTAAGTGCACTTTCCTGGGGAATGAGGCCATGTTCCTGGGACACAGAGTGGATGCCACCGGGCTCCATCCAATCAAGGAGAAGGTACAAGCACTGCAGGAGGCCCCAGCTCCTACCAATGTGACTGAGTTAAAAGCTTACCTGGGACTGCTAAACTATTATAACAGATTTTTACCAAACTTGGCAACAGTGTTAGCACCTCTTCACAAACTTCTGCACAAGGAGACACAGTGGCAGTGGGAAGAGGAACAGAGGGTTGCATTTGAACAGTCCAAGAAACTGATGCTGTCCTCGGATGTGCTGGTTCACTACAATGCAGAGAAAGCCATCATTCTCTCTTGTGATGCTTCACCTTACGGGATGGGGGCAGTTCTTTCACACTGCTTGGAAGATGGAACAGAAAGACCAATAGGGTTTATGCCTCGAACTCTGACACCAGCGGAAAAAACTATTCCCAGTTAGGTAAAGAGGGGTTAGCAGTAATGTTTGGGTTACGGAGGTTTCACAAGTACATATATGGCAGGAAATTCACCATATGCACCGATCATCAACCTCTTCTATCTCTTTTTAATGAAATGAAAGCAGTACCACAGATGGTGTCACCCCAGATCCAGAGGTGGGCAGTGACGTGGAGGGCATATGAGTATGTCATCGTTTACAAGGCGGGCAAGTACCATGGGAATGCAGATGCCTTGAGCCATCTTCCACTGCCAGGTACACCTATCCGTGCAGCTCCAGAGGACAGAGTTTTGATGTTGGAGGACACGGACACGGCAATTGTGACCGCAGAACAAGTAAGGACATGGACCGGTAAAGATCCAGTACTGTCTAGAGTCCGAGAATATGTGATGAGGGGTTGGCCACAGCATCCGGAAGGGACTGATTTCATACCTTACAGTGTCAGGAAGACAGAGCTGGGTGGGCAGGATGGTTGCGTGTTGTGGGGAGCACGAGTGATTATTCCACAGCCAGCACGACAGTCTATCCTAGGGCAACTACATCAGTGTCATCCTGGAGTTTTGCGTATGAAAGCCTTGGCGAGGAATTACTTGTGGTGGCCAAAGCTAGATGAGGAGATAGAAAATCTAGTCAAGACAAGCAGCACTTGTCAAGTACACAGGAAGGCACCAGCAGCGGCTCCTCTCCACCCCTGGGAGTGGCCGAATAAACCATGGAGAAGATTACATGTAGATTATGTAGGTCCATTCATGGGAAAGATGTTCCTCATAATCATGGATGCCCATTCCAAATGGATGGATGTTTATCCTGTAAATTCTGCTTCATCTACTGTTACTATGGACTGCCTGCGTAGGAGTTTTAGTAAACAAGGGCTACCGGAGATCGTAGTAAGTGACAATGCCACGTGTTTTGTGAGTACAGAAACAAAAGAGTTCATGAGAAACAATGGCATAGTGCACGTGACCTCAGCTCCATATCATCCGTCTTCAAATGGACTTGCGGAGAGAGCCATACAAACATTTAAGGAGATGATGAAAAGAAGTGCGGAAGGGAGTTTGGCAGCCAAGGTGTCACAAGTTCTGTTCAGCTACAGAATAACACCTCAATCTACCACAGGACTCTCTCCTGCTGAGCTGTTGTTAGGACGTCGACTACGCTCCACTCTTGACCTGGTTCACCCAGATCTAAAAAGGAAGGTGGAAAACCGACAAATCAAACCAAAGGAGAACCATGACAGAAGGACAAAGAGCCGCAGTTTTGGAGAAGGAGATGCGGTCCTTTCCAGGAATTTCAGTTATGGTCCAAAATGGATTCCTGGCGTCATAGACTCAATGACCGGACCAGTATCATATACGGACATGATGGGAACTGGTCAGGTAGTACACAGACATGTAGATCAGATACTGACCAGACAAGGGGAAATCGAAATGGAGGTTCCAGAGGAGATGTCGGAGGACAAGTTGGCCCCCAGTTATCCAAATGCATCGGTGGTACCACCACCACGAACAGAGCCAGCTCCACCTGGACCCCTTCATCAAGAGGAAACCATTGTAGCAGAGTCAGATACTCTGAGTACTGCTCAGGAGCAGCAGGTGGCTCTACCACAACCAAGCAGGGACTTGACTGTAAGACGTTCACCAAGGGCTCACAAGCCACCAGAGAGATTGATAACGACCTGCTAGATTCGTTCAGTATGGACTATCGTTAAAGGAGTTTCCTTATGGGATTTTTTAAGAATGTTGTTAAGAAATTAATGGTCAACTTAAGAGGGGAGGGATATAGTAATCTGGGATGTAATGTTTAAGTTATCCACCAGATGGAGCCAAATATTAAGGGTTCACATTCACCAGTATTTAAGGTAATGGGTCATGTATTCAATGTCCTGGTACACCAGTTAATATGGTAATATGGCATTGCACTATGGGTATGACTCAGAGGTTGATCCTCCATCTTGTGATTGTGCAATAAGAATTGTGTGCCTGGCCTCCAGCTTGTAAGAGATATGTTCCTCTGCTACACCGTGTAAATAAACAGTTGGGTTTGTTCCTAATATCTTGCTTCTCTCAGTTTCTGACCTTACCACTCGGATATCACAACCTCCATCTATGGCCCCTAGAGCTGGTGCGGTCTGCAGATCCCTTTTGAGCCTGACAAATGCTGCCTGGCAACCCTCATCCCAAACCCACTCCATTCCCTTATGTAGGAGCTGGAGTAGAAGGGCTGCTGTGGCTGCATAGTCCTCAATAAAGTCTCTGCAGTACCCGGTTAGCCCTAGAAAAGATCTCACTCCCGTGACTGTGTTGGGGACTGGTAACTCCTGTACTGCTTCCCTTCTAGCTTTACCTATGGCCCTTTCCCCAGCACGTACGGTCAGGCCCAGGAATTTCACCTCCTGCGCTTTCTTTGGGTTCACTTTAAAGCCTTCCTGCCTGAGCAGTTCCAGCAGTTCGGCCAGTAGTGGGCCATGCTCCTCTCTCGAATCCGTAAATAGGAGCAGGTCATCCACATACTGTACCAGCTGCCTGGGCTGGCTGAAGCCCTTTAGACTGTTTGCCATGCATTGGTGGAAAATGCTAGGGCTATTGTGGAAGCCCTAAGGCAAACAGTTCCAGGTGTACTGTTGCCCTTTAAAAGTAAAGGCAAACTTGTACTGATCCTCTCTCCTTAAAGGGATGGACCAAAACCCGTTGGAAATATCCAGCACCGTGAAAGTGGTCACGGATGCTGGGATACTTCCTATCAGGTCCGCAACTGCTGCTACTGTGGGTGCACAGGCTGGGATGTTACTGTTGAGCACCTGATAGTCCACCGTGGCCCTCCAGGAGTTGTCCGGTTTTCTAACCGGCCACAGTGGAGAGTTTACGTGGGTGGCTATCGGTCTCAGGACCCCCTGTTGCACTAAGGAGGACATGGCTGCTTCCATGTCTGGCTCCGCTTCCCTGGGGAAGTTGTACTGCTTTTGTGGTCGGGCCATAAGGTCCACATCTACACTGACCTCGAACCCGTTGACCCTCCCACAGTCGTGCTTGTGTGTGGCAAATGTGGCTAGGTGGGCTCGCACAAATGCCTGGAACTCCCTTGGGGTATTATTGACCATGAGTTCGAGGTTATAACCCTCTTTAGGCTTCATGGTGCACAGGGTCCCCATCCCCTGTTTCCCTGGGATGATTACTACTCCGCCTTCCTTTACTTGATTCCTTAAATCCACTAGGATCCCGTGGCCTACAATAATATCGGCTCCCAGGATCTCTTTTCCACCCTCGACTCCCCACTTCATTAGGATACAGGCCCAATTAGAGCGGAGTGTTCCTAAGCGAATGGACAGTGGGATGGAAAATGAGCCTGCCTGTTCCTTACCTGTAAACCCGACAGACTGTATGGGACCCCGTTAGATAGAGGTGAGGTGGTGGGGTTAGTTGAATGGATCACGGAGCATGATGCCCCCATGTCCAACAGATAGGTCCCTTTTACCTTTTCTACCTCCATCTCAACGAGGGGTCTCTTCCATGCGTCGTACTTCAGGGAACACAGGTAAACAGGCTGCGCTGGCTCTAGTCATGGCTGTGGGTTGGATGGGGCAGATGGGGTCAGAGCACTGGTAGTGGCTGCTACCTTCCCTGGGCCAGTCAATAGGGTCCTCATTGCGTCCAAAAAGGACTCGACCGTGGCGGGAGGGATTCCTGTCTCTGTCTTTTGGGCTGGGGCTGAGGAATTCTTTCCCTTGTTACCCTTCCAGGGATTTCTACACTCCTTCCTCCAGTGTCCATCCTTCCCACACCCATAACAGTTAAGCTTTGTGTTGGAGGGGTTATTCCCTTCCTGATGCCATTCCTTCCTACCCTGTCCGGGTTTTACTTCATGCACCTTCCCTTTAGGTGGGTGTGCATCGGTTCCCTTACCATTTTGGTAAGCTAGGGTCAATTGTCTGATCACCGTCAGTTCGGTAGTCAGGGGATTCTTTGGGTCAAACCACAGTCCTGCCTTGGCCCTGACCTGTGGCAAGCTGTTTGCCACCAGACAACGGAGCCAGTGGGCCAGCTGATCCCGGTCCAGATTAACCCGGTCAGGTGCCCCAGTACAGGCACTCCTATACACCGGCCACAACCTGTCCGCGAAAGCCTGCGGGGTTTCTCCTGTGAGCTGCACTGTCTTCTCCACTCGGGAGAAAGGACTTCCCTCATTCATCCCCATGGCCCCAAGAACTTCCTCCCGAGCTCCTCATACTCGCACTGTCCCCTCTTACACTGGTCAGAGAGGGACTGGAGGAGCTTATTCTCCACGGAGAATAGCAGCATTTTGGCCTGCTCGGCATCATCGCACTCGTTAATGCTGGCTGCCTGTTCCATTTCCCTGAAGTGGACCGAGGGGTCCCCATTCTCTGCAAGTTTTGGTATATGGCTTACCATGGCCCTAAGCTGTTGGGTGCCGTAGGGAACTACGAACTGGTTTTGGAGGGGTCCCTCCTCCCCTTCATCAGCAGGTGGGCCAAACCTTCGCTGCCGGGCCGGGCACATCGGCCCCAGTCCCAGCCTCTCTTGCGGGGGTTTTTCCACCTCAGCTTCTACCCCTAGCTCCACACCCCTTGCCGCCAGAACTCGCTGAAACCTGGTGCTATGGGTGGTGGTCGTGGGTCCTCCTGCTCCTCAACCGGGTCGTCCCTTGGCACTACCCGTGGTGTCTGAACCGTTCTCCCCTTGTTCCCTGTAAAGTCAACCTGGGCTGCCTTCGGGCTTATGTAAGGGGTTTTGCTCTCTCTCGAGATTCGCAGATCGCAGAGGTTACTCTCTCTCAGAGGCCTCTCTCTCTCTCTCTCTCTCTCTCTCTCTTTTGCACAGAAAAACCTTGAGTGGTTCGACCCACTCACCCCTTAGATTCTAGACACTGGACTTAGGTGCAGGAACTACAATGTAGAGAATACTCTTATAGACCAGGTTTAATGAAACGAAATGATATTTTATTGCATAAAGAAAAACAAATCAAATGCAAGCAAATAAGAGGGTACATGGGAGGGGAAAACAAATCATAACAATACAGTACTAACTAAAATGGATACAGGCATATTATACCTTACAAAGATCATCATAAAATGAGGAAACATACGGAACATCGAGGGACAACAACTCATGTTAATTATACCCAAAATGACCACCCCCTTAAATCTATCTAGATCCGATTATGAAGGGCCAGAAACATGCTCACCAATCCAGTTGGAAAAGTATAGAGTTTTGAAACAGGTCTGCGTTTTGATCCCCTCAGGCGTCCTGTTTCCTCGTGGTCAGTGGAGCCACAGCGGGCTGCGCCACACCTCACTCTCTTTCTTGAGGTGAAGGTCACGGACAGGCTGGACACTGACAGGCCTGGATGTCGGCGGAGATCATCTGCTTAACCACGGTTGGAAGCCCCTAGCCGGCTTTCATGTAGGTTTCTTCGGTAGTTTTACTACCTTCCGTTTCGTCAATGGCCCGGGGTTGGTCGATGATCTCCCGATGTTTTACCCCGGGGCGGGACGCCGGCTTGAACCATCTTCTTCTCCGAACTCCAGCTGCTATCGAAGGTAATGGCTATTACCGAAGATCCCACGAAGATGATGAAGAAAGGAACCTCTCTCTTCCCAATATCTAAGATGAAGCCTCTTCTTTCGCTACCCCCGGTGTCTCCCAATTATACTTCTCAGCAGAAGCCCTTATCTCGCGCCAAATCAGGTTAGTCTTTTGTTTTAATTTTGGCAGGCTGGGTGCACAACGGGGTAGTTATTATATTTTAAACTGTTCTTGGATGGCCGGTAACGGGCCATCTCTGGTCTGGAATGACCTTCATTGTTTTTAATGTCTTCTTGATGTCTTTAACGGGTCCTTGATGCATTCATTATGAATATGGAACTGTTCCCCTTTGCCTGGGTAAACATTTAGATGGCCTTTATCTACAGGCCGATCTGACTGGATCTGCATCCAATCTTTATGTATGTGTGGGTGTCTGGTTTCGTTCTCTCAGAAACGGCTTCCAGAACCTACTGTGGGTTGAATCCACAAAGCTGTCTGAGGATTGCAGGAACCATTTTAAAGTGTCACAATAAGTTGGTCACGGGGTCTGGTGGCCATTTTGAATGCCCCTTTTTCCTGGGCTTCGTTTAAAACAGTCTTTAAAATCATGGCCTCTTCTGCCATTCGATCCTTATTAATATAATAGCAATTTTGCGAATCTTACACTTATGAGGCACACCATACCCTTTGCCTTCCTTAGAGCAAGGCTCAGATTCTCTATCTGTTCCTGGCAGGGGCCATGATCTGCATCTTCAAACCCCTGTGCGCTCGCTATCTTATAGGCTGCCTTTATGTCTCTTACTTTTTCCTCCTGCTCTCTGACTTGTCTTGCTAGGCGGGCATTCTTTTCCCGCAACCTCAGCTCATTGTTCTTGGCCTCGGTGACCTGACACTGTAAATATTCCTGCCTGGCCTTATGCTCCCCCATTAACTGCACCCTTTCCTGGTTCAGAGCTTGCAATCCTGCCAGTGACTTCTCCCCTGCTAGAGTCCTTGTTTGGACTTCTAGGGCTGACTCCTGTATCTCGGCAGCCTGTGCTTCAACGAGCCTGTCCAAAAGCTGGATCTGTTTCTTGAAGCACATCAGCCAGACTGCCTTTTCTATGGATTTCTTATGATCCTTCCCTTCTGTCCATTTAGCTGCAGCATCTACCGGACGCCCAGCCTTTAACAGATTAGTGATCCACTTCTTAGTGATATTCACCTTACTGAAAACATAATATGAAATCCTCCCTTCCATTACAGTTTGCTCTTCTGAATCAGTGTCTACTGTATCGCACACCTGTTGCTGGAGTCCTGCCGTGGTCGCCATTCTGTACGGGGTGGTGTGTGGAGTCAGCTTTGCCCCTGACTGTTTTGAGCGGTTCGAATCACTCCCACACCCCTTAGGTTCTAGACTCTGGACTTAGGTACAGGCGGCGATACAAAATTGGAGTAGACAACTGGTTTGGTGCAAGAAAACTGTGTTTATTAGAGTCACAGTAAAATTATACACTTAGATTACTGGAATACTTACAGGCATTCAAGAGTACCCTTAATTAGGAATGGGAAACACACGGCACAACGAGGGAGAATCACATTAATAATCCCCCTACCCTTGTCCCACCCCCAATATCTAACTAAATTGTGCTAAAAGGGGCCAAGGATTATGCTCAGCAATGGGGGTTTCTTGACAGTTCGAATCCTGTCAGTTAAGCCGGTTGCGTTTTTGGGGTTCGCTCTTTGTGTCCTTTGGGGCCTGCCATCGCCATGTGGTCCCAGTCTTAGAATCTGCGAAGGTTCTTCAGTTGGGTAGAGTCCGCAGATGCGGTATGGGCGCGGTTGTGGATTTGTCTGGTAAGTACCCTCTTTCTTTAGTTAGAAATAGGGAATAAAGGCCTAGAAATTCATTAAGGCGCTGCCAGCTTTGTGCCCAGTTAACGCCTAAAGAGTGATTTTGCGCCAGAAATGAGTTTGTGCAGATATTCAGCGCAGCGGTATTGGCGGCGGTAGCCGTTAGCGCTGCGCCGGCACCGATGACGTCATCGGTGTGCGCAGTGCCCCGGTTCCGCCCCGAAACTGGCCCGATCCCCATATTTAGTTGCGGCCGCCTCCTCCGAAGCGGCCGCAAACAGCGACCAGAAAATGGGGCCGTCCTGCTGCCTTAGTGGGGCGCTTTAAAGCGGAAGGTGCGGCCGGACGCTTTTTTGGCGGCCGCCTGCCCGCACCTCCTTCCCCGGCCTCCTCCACCCCCCCCCCCCGCAGCATTGCCGGCTGCTTTCCACGAGCCCGGCACTTCTCCGTGGTGCCGGGCTCATTTGCCGGCACTATCCAGCGGCGATCTCCCCGTTGCAGGCAGCTCCCCCTTAAGAGAAGGAGGAGGCCTGCAGTACCGCAGCCTGCCGCTCTGCAGCGGCTGGCGCAGCGGCGCCAAGAGCGCTGATATTCAGTGTCAGCGCCCGAAGCGGAGGCGGGCACACCCTGGTATAGCGCCCGGTTCCGAATTGGGGCGCTAACAATGAATATCTGACGATCGCTATAGGCTTCCCGCCCAGCGCTAACTTTTGGGCGCTAGCCAGCTGGCGGGGCCATAGTGAATTTCTCGGCGAAAGTCTTTGTTGGGTACTTTAGCTTGTAGAGTGGAAAACTGTGGGTTTTGTTCTTCTGGTGGTGGTCTGGTCGTCGAGTTTTGTTGCGGCTGGGGTTCGGTTGGCAGTCTTCGGTGTCGGCTCGGTCGCGGTGGCCTAGATCATTACCTGTGTAGTGGTAATGATCTGAAGGTATGGCTTACCCGGCCGTCTTGTTACCACGGTGCTCATGGCCGGTCCTCGTGTAAGGCTGCAGTTGCGGCCTAGTCATCCTCGGTCGAGCCTGCCCCACCGTGCCCCCCTCGCCGTGATGTTCCGTGAGCCTTCCGGTTGAATGCCCCTGTGTCCTGTAAGCTTCTGCTTCTCTCCTTGGTTACTGCTGGGCCTACAATTATACTGTTTTTGAGTTTGTTATCTGCGCGCCAAATCAGGGTTAGTTCTTTGTCTGATTTTTGGCGGGCTCGTTAAGGTGATCATAGCCATTCACCTTAACTGGTTTTTTGGGCGGTGTCTCATTGCTAAATGGCTTTTAATGTCTGGGTGTTGTTATACATAATGTTAATCGGTGTCTTCCTGGCTTGGTAGCTAGTTCGAACTGTAAACGATTATTTATGCAGAGGTTTGATGGGCTTTAAGTTTGTGCAAGGTTAGGTCTTTTCCTGAGTTGATTTGTTTTAAAGGGAAGAATGTGTGTTCTGTCTCCCTTAGCTGTCTGGTTTGAAATAACAAATCAAAGCTGTCTCCCACAGGCCCAGGCATGTCAGGTTTTAAGGTTTTGAACTTGACATGCTGTTTGCAGGGTCCTGCTTTAACTTTGCAGGTTTTGCCATGAAGTCCAAAAGCCATTCCCTTTAAGGTACCCTTACTAATAACTTGTCCTTCAGGGTCCCTTATTAATAACTTGGGAGATGTGGGAATTTTGAGAATCCTACAGGGCAGAACCTCCTCTCCCTGCACTCACCTGTCATTTTCTACTTTCAGCCAGACTCCAGTGTCAGCTTTCAGTCAAACAGACAACCTCACTCACAAGTGCAATCCATCAACCTAGCTTAACAATGACTCCTGCTGAGTTCAAATTAATATAATTGTCACAGCAGAAATGAGTGTGAGTTTTAAGCCAGCTTTCATTGCCATCAAGCACATTGGTTCAGATGGGATGTCTACATCTAAATCTATATCTCCCAGCCAATGATCCCTGTAAGCTGCGCTTTGTTCTGCATGGCCTGTTTCTTTTAGTGTGCAGTCCCTTTAAATTTTGTGCATGGGTGGTATTTACAATGGAGAAGCTGGTGAGCAGCCTGCACGGGACCTTTCCCATTAGAGGGGATATTGCCTCCCAGACCTTCTGCCCTGTTAATTTAACCAATTGTGAGTTACGTTTACCTCAAGGATATCATTTTTAGTATTACACCAAGGTCCCACTGTGGTGACATAGGCAGAAATCCTGAAATGTGACTACTGGCAAAGAATGCTATGGCCCTAGGAGAAGAGGCCTCTCCTAATTTGTAAGACTCCACATGGCTAATCCCACATTACAACAATGACTACACTTCAAAAGTACTTCATTGGCTGTAAAGTACTTTGGGACATCCTGAGGTCGTGAAAGGTACTATATGAATGCAAGTCTTTCTTTCTTTATGCCACCTGTTACTATGCATTTACATGGTATTTGAGAAGTTGAGAAGAAAATCCAGAATTCAGTGAAAAGGCCTTGCTCACCTCTGCACTCAATCCTCTAACTAGCTCTTCTGTCTTGTGAGATTCTGTACCCGGAGTAGAGCCATACAATATCAGCCCTTCTGTTTTATTTTAAGTGGTATTTGGTCTTACATTAAGTGCACTCCACCGCACTGTTATTCCATTGATGAGTTCACCTATTGTATACGCTATATAGTTTAGCATTTAAAGCACATGGATATATATCACTACCCTTCTACTGTCCTGCATTAGACCCATGATACCACTAGCCTTTTATAGTTTTGCATAGACCCATGATGTAATCACCCTTGTACTGTCATACATCAAGCCCATACAAGTCATACAAGAATATTTGCTGGCTGTTTCCTGTGATTTGGTTTGATTGACAGTTGAGTATAATGTAGTTAATATGGAAGTCAGTAAGCAGTTCACATGTTTTAAAGCTCTGATGCCTTTCAAAGGAACTCAGTAAAAAAAATGCACAATGTCAGAATGGAAATAACTCAATCAAATTCTACCAGAATGATTTAACAGAAGCTACAGAAGAAAAAAATTTGAAGTCAGGGAAACCAGTTTCGAACAACAGCATGTGATTAGCAGGAACTTCCTCTAAACTCATTAAAAAGATGCTTAAAACGAGACATTCGGGCTGATACTATGAAGCTCTATTCCTGGTATTGCAACTCACAGGACAGAAGCACAGGCTGGAGAATTGGCTGTAGAGCTAGTTGTGGCCATTTCACTGCACTTTGGATTTTGTGAGTCTCATTAACTTCTCAAATACCATGTGAATTATTGACTGTTTACCAGCAACAACCAGAAGGTCTCCAGGCCTGAAGAACTATTGGCCTGCTGCAAGAGAAATATATGCTGCTTCCCTTGCCTTGGTGCTTGTCCATCTCAGACCTTCCAATTGCAGAGATCTCAGGCATAAGGCCCACCACCAGCTTCTTTGGGTGTCCTTCCAGGGCAATGATTGGCTAGTGAGGTAGAAGGGCCAAGAATGCCTCTTTCTACCTCCATTCCATAGGAACATGTTGTCTGCACCTATTGGACTTGGCCTGCTCCTATTTCCTGTCATTAATGCCGGGGAACTATGTGGGGAAAGGGTAAGAGAGAAAATGACTTCAGATGTAAAGTCCAAGAAATGTTTGAAAGCTCCTGAAATAGATTGGAAATACTGTGAAGTGTTATGACAAACAGAAAGAAGCCTGTCCTGCCTTGGGTTGGAAGTATAATACATGTAGAGCACTGAACCATTTCTCACCAAAGTGTCCAAAGTCCAATAATTGAAACAAAGGGAAACAACAACTGTATACTACAGCTGAAGCAAATTGTGACTTAGATGAACACTGATGTTGGTGCGTCAATCCTGCCAATGGATTTGCAGGATCTTGCAGAGGCAGTGTTGATGGTACCCATCCAGTGCTTTGAGGTGCCTGCTGCCGCCAAACAGTACTGCCCCCCGATTATCAAAATCCATAACAAGGCCTTGGACAATGTGGACCACTTTCCACACCTCAGGAGCCTACTGTCTACAAGGGCAGACGTCGATGACGAAGTCCAACACCGCCTTCAGTGTGCCAGTGCAGCCTTCGGTCGACTGAGGAAGAGAGTGTTTGAAGACCAGGACCTCAAACCCGGCACCAAGCTCATGGTCTACCTTCTTCTTCTTAGGCAGTCCCTCGGAACCGAGGATGACTTGCTTCCACATTAAAAATGAGTTTGCAGGTGACTGATGAGTCCAATGCGGGACCTACAGTCTCTGTCACAGGTGGGGCAGACGGTGGTTGAAGGGGCGGGTGGGTGGGGTGCTTGGGTTGACGTGCGCTCCTTGTGCTGCCTGCGCTTGGCTTCTGCTTGCTCCCGGCGAAGAGACTCGAGGTGTTTGTTCGGCGCCTTCCCGGATGCGTCTCCTCCACTTTGTGCGGCCTTGGGCCAGGGATTCCCAAGTGTCGGTGGGAATGTTACACTTTTTCAAGGAGGCTTTGAGGGTGTCCTTGAAGCATTTCCTCTGCCCACCTGGGGCTCTCTTGCCGTGCCGGAGCTCTGAGTAGAGCACTTGTTTTGGGAGTCTCGTATTGTGCATGCGGACAATGTGACCCATCCATCGGAGCTGATTGAGCGTGGTCAGAGCTTCGATGCTGGGGATGTTGGCCTGAGCAAGAACACTGACGTTGGTGCGCCTAACCTGCCAATGGATTTGCAGGATCTTGCGGAATCAGCATTGGTGGTACCTCTCCAGTGTTTTGAGGTGCATGCTGTACATGGTCCATGTCTCTGAGGTATACAGCAGGGCAGGTATCACTGCTGCCCTGTAGACCATGAGCTTAGTGCCTGGTTTGAGGTCCTGGTCTTCAAACACTCTCTTCCTCAGGCGACCGAAGGCTGCACTGGCACACTGAAGGCGGTGTTGGACTTCGTCGTCGACGTCTGCCCTTGTTGACAGTAGGCTCCCGAGGTATGGAAAGTGGTCCACGTTGTCCGAGGCCTTGTCGTGGATTTTGATAATCGGGGGGCAGCACTGAACAAACAACAAATGGGAAACTGTTCAACCTCCATCGCCTCCAGTCCAGATCCAAGGTCGTCCCATCCTCTGTCATCGAATTACAGTATGCAGACGATGCTTGCGTCTGCGCTCACTCAGAGGTCGAACTCCAAACCATCGTAAACACCTTCACCGAAGCATGCGAGAGCATGGGCCTTACACTAAACATCCATAAGACAAAGGTCCTCTACCAACCTGCCCCCGCCACACAGTGCTGCCCCCCGATTATCATGGTCTACAGAGCAGCAGTGATATCCGCCCTCCTGTATGCCTCAGAGACATGGACCATTTACAGCAGGCACCTTAAAGCACTGGAGAGGTACCACCAACGCTGCCTCCACAAGATCCTGCAAATCCATTGGCAGGATAGGCGCACCAACGTCAGTGTTCTCGCTCAGGCCAACATCCCCAGCATCGAAGCTCTGACCACGCTCGATCAGCTCCGATGGACGGGTCACATCGTCTGCATGCCCGATACGAGACTCCCAAACAAGCGCTCTACTCGGAGCTCCGACACGGCAAGAGAGCCCCAGGTGGGCAGTGGAAATGCTTCAAGGACACCCTCAAAGCCTCCTTGAAAAAGTGCAACATCCCCACCGACACCTGGGAATCCCTGGCCCAAGACCGCACAAAGTGGAGGAGATGCATCCGGGAAGGCGCCGAACACCTCAAGTCTCTTCGCTGGGAGCAAGCAGAAGCCAAGCACAAGCAGCGCAAGGAGCACATGTCAACCCAAACACCTCACCCACCCGCCCCTTCAACCACCATCTACCCCACCTGTGACAGAGACAGTAGGTCCCTCATTGGACTCATCAGTCACCTGAGAACTCATTTTTAATGTGGAAGCAAGTAATCCTCGGTTCCGAGGGACTGCCTAAGAAGAAGAAGAGATGAAGTACACATTGTCTAACTTGAAACTATTGTAAGATCTGCAGAAATCGCCCCTCGCTCAGTCCAACAGTTTTCAAAGTTCAGACCCGGCGAACAGACAACACAAAACCCAATGAATCTGAAACTTCTTTTACTTAAAAATCCAAAAGAGATTACAAGTAAGCATCTGACAGTTATGTAACGTATAACAATTCCCGAATATAGTTTAGCATGCACAGAGCTATCCCTTTACTTTAAGCTCAAGCGACAATAAGCAAAACACCACATACGTACTAACACAGAATTGATTGATCAATTCGGCGATGACTAGACGTCTGATTTCTGACAACTGACCAGGTTTCCCGCTTGCAGCCGCGAGTGTCTTTTTACAGCATCTTTTATACCGTAAAACCTGGCAACCCACCCACAGCATACGTGTCTCAAACTTATACAAAGAATAGTCAGTAGTTGTTTTTGTCTTCCTCTTATCAATAGTCTGTTAAGCATCTGTGGGTTTGAAGGCTGGTTACATTCCATAGTCTGAAAATGTTTCTGTTTTTGCAAAGATTCAACTGCTCAATAATCTGTTCCTACAGAACTTCCAAGGTCTGTTTTCCTTATCTGTAGAAAGGCAATTGGCAGCTTTCACAGCTTACAACTGTAGCATCTTTTATTTTTGCCTAAGTTCTCTCAGCAACCAGTCTCTTGGCCTCGCAAAGCATGATGGTACATAAAATGTGATCAACTTTTAAGATTTGGTGAAGTTGCAGCAAAATTTACAGCAAATGGCTTATTCTTACATATTGGATCTGTAAGAGACTAGCATGCTAACATGCTCATAAACAATTAGCAAACAAGATTTCAGTTCGGCTGTAGTGACACTATCTGAGAATGAATACCTGAGACTGTTTGATGATCCAATGCAGAGAGCTTCAGTACTCACATTCAATAAGACAAAAATGAAGCCACCGGGGAAAGGATCCAATGTTAGAAACCTAAGAAACAACAAGTATTGAGTTTCAAGTAGAGTCACATGGATGTAGACCTATTCTAGGTAGTAGAGTCATTCAACATATGCAACTTGCACATTACGATTGTGGAGGGTGCATAAAAGTTCACAAACCAAGATCTAGTGGAAAACTACCAAGATGTGTTCAAAGGAGAGGGGGGAGGTGGTTAAAGGTAACCTACACCTTCAAATTGATACCAAGGTCCTACATACACAGTTGCCAGGAAACTACCTCTAGCTATAAAAGAGCTTGTTAACAAATACAGGTGATAGAAAGGTCTTGTACCAGTAAGTGCCCAACCTGCACTACCTACTGGTAAAGAGACATATGTATCAAGATGTGGTTGATTGCCAGCAATTAAAAGCCAGATAGCAAAATTAACCAATTATAAGCCACAAAATTTCAGAAAGGCTCTGAGTAAATAGTATGTGGTCTGTTTGAAGCCCTCTTACCTATTCTGACTATTACTCTGGTTTCTTTGGAACAGACAGATTATCAGATAAAAAGAGAGAAAAGTCATAGCTAAGAGAGAAGCTCATTTTGCATGCAATTTTATTCCAAATAAGGTTATATCAGACAACGGGGCTCAATTTCACTCACGGCAATCACAATTTTAACAAACAAAATAAGTTCAGTTAGGTCACCAGCTCTCCAACGTATCCACAGTCAAATGGTAAGGCAGTGAACACAGTTTAAATTGCAAAGGCACAAGTCTGGCACAGAAGCTTACCTCATTCTTTTCAACTGGTGCAATGCACCGTGAGATACTGGATAGCTGACTAGCTCAAAGATTGTTGGTAGATAAATGGATACACTGAGGCGACTGAGTGATTTAAAAAAGAACCTATAGCTCATTAAAAAAATAACTGGCCTTTTAAAGATGTCAAAGAGCTTGATAGCCATAGAGGGAGGCATGCTATTAGAAATAAACAAGAGGAAAATAGATGCCAGCACAGGAACAACCGTAACTGGATATCAGATCCTACGGTATAAGAATTGACGATGGGAAGATGTTTAGAGGGAACCAGAGCCACCTATGGAAAGTGGAGCCATTATTTGTGGAGACCCCTTAGAGTCCAGTTACACAGTCTATAACGCACTTGGAGCTACCTAGTTGGTCTACAGTTAACAAACTATAGCCAGAACAACAGAAGAAAATACTGAAGCCAACAAAACAGTGAGTCATCAGCGCAACTTGAACCCTTGATAGAAAAGCTTCCATTAGCACAACAAAAAACAATCCTTAAGATCTCTCATTCATAAAGTTTTCAGTAAAAATATCTATCAGATCAGGCCATGCATGTCATGTTTTATTAATGTGGGATATACATGAAAAATGTTTTTTTCAATAAATTAAAACAGATAAAATTCAATAATTGTACTTAACTACGTTTTCCTTATGTGGATGCACACAATGGTTCCACTCAGATTATCAGTAAAATATCTAAAACTTTATTAGCAGTTCGCTTACAGTTTGAAAGTTTGTGAAAATGGAAATGGTACAAATTCTTTGATTCAGCCGACCCAAGGACTTTCAATGACCCCAGGACAACATTTATGAGTCTAATTTATAGCCTACCATACCTAGATCGTGCTTTCCAAATGAATAAAGAATGATGCCAAACCAGTGCTTTTTAAGTAACAGAGATTTGAATTAAGTTTTCATGATTACTTTCATCATGGTTGGAGCTTCAGCAGGAAGTAATTGTCATTATAAACAACCCCAGATGTCATCATTCAGTTACATTACATTGTCATAAGTAAAAGCAAAATCTCAAAACTTCCCGATATCTGCATCATTTCACATCAAATGAACAACAGGCTCAAGGTGCAGCCAGTAGGAATCTGTGTTCTGTCAGAAGAGTGCCTGAGATCTTTAATGGTGTGTCTCCTTTGATCTGTGTGCCTCATATGTGAAATTGTTCAGCTTTTACTTGACAATACAAGAGAACAAGACAATAGCAAGCAGAAATTCAAATTATGAGTAGGGTTATTAGAATGTGAATTTGACCAGTTTTTGTAGAAAGTATAATTGGAAATTGAAAATAATCTAACTATCTATCTAAGTTTTTATTACAGCCATCTGCTGGTGATGGCACGGCAGTGGGCCCCACCTTGGAGGGGGGGTTGCGGTGCAGAGCTGGGAAGCTTTAAAATAAAGGTATCATGAGTGCTGTCAGGACTCTGGCATTGATCTACATGATCTGGTGCAATGGTCACACACAAGCTGGTCATGTGCTGAGTAGAAGCCCTTTGCGGTGCATGTAATGGGCACTCCTGTTGGCAGCACTCTTGGACCTTGGGGAATATAGGCATTCTAAAGAAACCTAAGGCCCGGCCAGTTGGTTGACTTTTGTGATAAAGGTATTACTCGCTTGTCGAATGTACTGGTGTACTGCTGACTAACTATTGTCGGTAATTTTGCCAGTTGCTCCCTGGAAGCACCCTGATGCAAAAAGTTCAAGGTGATGATGATCTTGATTGCCACTGGCAGCTCCATGCCTGCTCTGGAGTGTGGCTGTTGGCCCTCCTGCAGCTGGTGGCATAGCACTTGAACTATGGGTCGACTGAATCAAAGAATTCGTACCATTTGCTGCTCCACGAGGTCCTGAAATGTCCTACGGTGCTGCTATTGTCATGGTGACGTGAAATGGCGGGTGGAACTTTGGAAAAGCTCTCCAGAATGAGCTGTTGCTGTAGATATCTTATGCTTGCTCATACTAGGCTTTTGCTTCTTCCACTTCTTCCTCCCAGGTCGGCATCTGGAGTCTTTTTGAAATGTCAAATTTTGGAGCATATGCAGATCATCAAAATCTGAGACACCTAGATAAGACTTTACTGAAGATATTTCCTCAAACTATTGAGATACCTGAAGTGCACCTTCACAATCACAATTGTCTGTTATGTGACAGTTCTGGTGGCAACATAAGTTTTGTTGTATCAGTGCTCACCTGGTTCCGAACTGATGTTATCAGCCACTGTTGCTTCTATCTCCAGGGAGCCATCCAGATACCAGTATTTCAGCAGTGGAGAGTGGTGCTGAGTTGGACTGTCTCATGGTAAAGGAATTATGGTAGCTACCGGAATAGCGAGCATGTACATACAATATGATGTGTTGTTGATCATTAACCAGCTGCACATTGAAGAAGTGAAATTATTTCTTGTTCATGAAGTTTATGGCATTTTGACAGTGACATGTAAGCACGCAATGACCTCTTAAACCTATGGAAATCTTGCCACACAATAAAATTGGACAGCCCTCTCTCGCTGATTAATAAAGTGCCATTTACGCCATTTCCCTGAGGATTTCGCTCGTCTCCTGTCGGAGTTACACCGGGAAACCGTTGGAAACCCCGTGGAAATTCAGGGCCGAGATTTTTATATTTTATCATAAAACTTCCATGCTACATTTTTTCTCACGTACAGAATTTACTAATAGGACCTGGAGATTTCCCACCCAGGGCATAAATTGAAGATAAGTTTTGTTATATCGGTGCTCACCTGGTACTGAACTGGTGTTATCAGCCACTGTTGCTTCTATCTCCAGGGATCAAATAGTCAGCAATATTTTTGTTGGGATTTTTTTTAGGAGAGTGGGTCCAGAGGGATCATGAGCATGTGTAGCATTTCCATTTGGTGGTAAATGTCACGTAATACTTCAGACAGTTATGAAATAAAACTGATGGTAAGTTCACTACTGACTGAGCATAGTAGCTGTTGCTGGAACCTTTTGGCAGGAAGTCAAAAAGCATTATTTTATCTTATAAGATCACGCATTAGTTTTTACTGTACCAATAACCTTCATTCCAGGTCATCTGTTTTAACACATAAGTTTTTTGAAAGATTCTGAGGGTGAGTGGATCATAAGACCACAAGATGATTACAGAAGATGATGGCCATTCAGCCCATCTTAGCACATCCATCCAGACAGATAGTATATCTGCATACCGTTTCATCCAATTATATCTTAAATGATTCCAGAATTTTAAGGTCATTACTTTAGCTGAAACCCCATTCATCTGTTGATCACTCTCTGTGTGAAGACCTTTTTACATCAGTCCTAAATTTGCCTTTTACTAGTTTTAACCTTGGTTCCCTTTGTCCTACTCTTTAGTTTTTCAGAACATTTACTGTCTTACACACGTCGATGCGGTCACATTTTTATGATGAAAAGCCCAAGTTTCTTTCATCTTTCCTTATACCTCAGACCTTTGATGGTAGGAATCCGCCTGATGGCTCTTCTCTGCATTGCTTCCAATGCTTGACTGTCTTCTTTGTGTCTCAGTGACCAGAACTTGTCACAGTACTCAAGATGTGGTCTAAAAAGAGGGCTAAATATGTTTGAATATGACATTCTCAGCCTTGTGCTTCTTCTCTGAATTGCTCCTAAGGCCTGAATGTTTCCCGGTGTCTCAGTGACCAGAACTGAGCATTCAAGGTGTTGTCTGACCAGAGTATTCAACAGTTTCATCATGTCATTCCTAAATTTATACTCTAGATTTAGTTCAACAATCTATTTGTTTTGTTGATTGCTCTATGCAGCTGGACATGTTGAGCTTGGAGTCCACTAAGACACCTAGATCTCTTTCTATTTCACCCTTAGCTATTTAGACGTGCAGTCTTTTACACTTGTCCAAATTAAACTTTACCTGCCACGCGGCCACGCAGCTGTCTGGAGGTTCCATGCAGGCCGCTTGCCGGATTTATAATGGAAAAACCGTGCAGGCGTGGGAATTTGAATGGGCTGCGCAGCCCGTTAAAGGGGCCATGCACCCAAAAAAAATTAGAGGGAACATTGTCTGCCACCAGTCTGAAATTGGAAAATCAACTGACTTTGCAATTCCTGAGTTATCCCTTCCAATTCCATTCCTCGTCCTAGTTTGGTACCATGAGAAAATTTGACCAATTTGCATTGAGTTTCTGTATCTAAGTCATTAATGTAAATTAGGAATAATATGGGGCTGATTTTCAAATTTACTACCGCCTCAGTTTTAGGTGTAAACGGGGAAGTATTTGAACAATTTTTTAAATTGCTAACTTACTGTTTGAGGTCCCACATTTGGATTTGGTTTTGTGATCTCGATATAGGCGGCTAGCACTCCTGCTGGAAACAGGCGGGGGCCTCATTAATATGTTTAAATAGGGGCCAAATAATAGTTCTGGCCCCAGCGCAATTTTTGTGTCAATCAGCGCTGCCACTGCTGCTCCCTCAAACCACCCACAAGCCACGGGCGGTACAGGTTGCTGCGGATGCTGCAAATCTGAAATAAAAACCGAAAACGCTGGAAACACTCAGCAGGTCAGGCAGCATCTGCGGCGAGAGAAAAAAGTGAGTGCTGTTAAAGGTGAAGTTGTTCAATGTAAGAACAAGTTCAGCCAGGTGGAGGAGGGTGGTGGTGGATGGAGACTAGGTGGGCCTCCATTTAAGGAAGAAGCGGAGGGCCTGCGGGCTGTCCTAGTGGGGGTTGGAGATATACAAGGAACTGGATGTGATGGCGAATATGCGACAGTCAAGTAAAGCTGGAAGCTTTGCAATCTTCCTTAAGTTTAACTCCTTGCTGCTTGGTGCACTTTTTACACTTTCCTGCCTACCTACTTATTGCAGGTTTGTCTCCTTTCTTTGCCCCTAGTATTAGCTTGTATTTGGTATCAGAGTGGTCCAAACTCTTTGAGCCATTAAATGCAAGGAATCAGCAGCAATTTACTCTTATATAATACTAGTGACATAGCTAAACTCCCCAAGGCACTTCACAAAGGGAAGCGAATGGAAACAAGGGAATGGAAGAAGAATTAAGAAAAGTCACTGAAAGCTTGGTTCGAAGGTGCGTGCTCTGAGGTTCCTTTGGAAGGGGGGAGAGACATAGAGGATAGAGCTTTAGGGAAAATATTCCAGAGTGAAGGGCTGTAATGGCTGAAAGATGGTCCTTTCCCATTGTCTCCTCTGTAATCAGGCATGCTGATATTGTACTTATTAACTGGAGGTGAGAGTGTAGTTTAAAATGTATAGTCAACCATCTGTACAATATGAGTTCTTCCCAGGACTAGGTCATTCAGCCCCTCGAGCCTGTTCCATCACTCAATTGGATCATGGCTGATCTGTATCTTAACTCCATCTACCCGGCTTGGTTCCGTATCCCTTTAAACCCTTGCCTAACAAAAATCTATCACTCTCAGTTTTGAATTTTTCAATTCACCCCAGCCTCAACAGCTTTTAGGGGGAGAGAACTCCTGATCTCCGCTACCCCGTGTGTGAAGAAGTGCTTCCTGACATCACCCCTGAACGGCCTAGCTCTAATTTTAATGTTATGCTCCCCTGTTCTCAACTTCCTCGGCAGAGGGGTATATATTTTTAAATGTCACTGCTTTAACAAATATTGGGGGAAAAATTGGGTTGGTTAGTGCCGCCTGTTAACGCCTCCGGGGGCGCTAATGGGGCGCTAATGATTTACTACCCGAGCGCGGTGATTTTAGCGCCGCCTGTGAAATTGACTGGCAGATTGTGGTGGCGCTAAACACTACTGTCATGATCTCCTGCGCCTGGAGATCATGATGTCATTGATGCGCGCAATGCCCCGGTAGCGCCCCAGGACCGGAAATTGATTCACGCCCTCTGCCTTAGCGCCTGGTGCTAGGAACAACAGGTAGAGGGGGACGTTTTGCAGTCGGCAGGGAGCTGGGGGAGCGCTATTTAAAGGTGTGCTCTTCCTGCTTTTTCCTCTCGGCAATCAATTCTGCCTACGCAGGTTAAGAGAGGGAGGGAGGCGTTTAGCTGTCCTACAAGGAGTTTTGTTCCTCAGCAACACTTTTTAGGTTCCCATTTCTGTCACCTTTATTACTACCATATTTAGAAGATTTAATGGGGGCTGTACTGGCATGGGACCTCGCCCTCCAACTTCACCTTCGGAGGCAGCGGAGGCGGAGAGAGAGAATGGCAAACGTGGCCAGAGGGAGGAGGACAAACAGGGCTCTGCACAGGAGATCTTACCCTCCCAGGGTACTCCGGAAGCAATTCTCATATATCCATCTGTCTGAGGAGCAGTGTTTTAGAAGGCTCCGCTTCAGCAAGGAGGTGGTCACAGAGCTTTCATCTCCTGCAACCAGGGGGGTGATTTTGCCAATGGGGGCGCGTTGGAGGCGGGACTGCTGCTTGTCGGGTTTTAGTCCCGCCTCCATCTACTTCTGGCCAACCCACGCTATTTTCCCTTGATTAACCTTGTTAAGCCCGCCCAGCGGGCTTAGCAGGCCAATTAAGGGGAAGCCGGTTATAGAGAACGTCACTGTATAACATTTCATTTGTCAAAAATGTTGGACAGATGAATTGTCATCGTTTGACAGCTCTGTGAAGCTGTCAAACACTGACATTCTCTGTAGCTTGATGAGTCCTTGTATTCAAAACTCATCAAACCTCTTTTGTGAGCAGAAATCAGGTGGCTGTTGCATCGGAGAATGCAGCAGCCATCTGTCATCTCTGCCAGTGAGATGCGAGACTTGCCGCATCCCCAACTGTTGAAGCCTACAGGAAGAAACAAAGGTAAGTAAACATTTTCTATCACTTTCCACTCACCTCACATACTCACCTCTCCATACTTGCACCCATCACTTACCTCCACAGTGCACTTTTGCACCCCGCAGACTCCCGCAGACCCACTGCTCACCTTGATGACCCTGGCGGGGTTTCCCGACGTCAGGAAGCCCGCGCCTCTGGTGGAAAAATGGGGATAATCCTCTTAACTGCCAGTTAACTACCTGTTAACAGGCAGTTAAGTGGCTGTAATCCCCTTACTGCCTCTAGGAGATGGAACCCAGCGAGGGTCAGCTACCCGCCTCCTGGGAAGATGGCATGGAGGCGGGTTGGGGGCGGGATGGGGACCCGCCCCTAGATTCTGCCATTTTCCCAGCAGTCCCGCCTCCAAACCCGCCTCCCCAGGGCTGGCAAAATCCAGCCCTAGAGCTCCAGCCTCAGCTCAGGACTAGGGTGTCTCTGTTGGTGGCAGTGAAGGTGACAGTGGCTCTCAATTTTGACGCCAGCGGCTCCTTCCAGGCTTCAACAGGGGATATTGCGAACATCTCCCAGTTTGCCATCCATTGTTGCATCTGGGAGGTGACAAATGCTCTATACCAAAGGAGAAGGCAGTACATCTCTTTCCCCATGACCCGAGACAAACAGCGTGAACGCGTATGTGGCTTCGCTAGTATAGTGCGCTTCTCCATGGTTCAGGGGGCCATTGACTGCACGCACGTGGAATTGCGGGCACCTCATGAAAATGCAGAGTTTTCCGCAAGAACAAAGGCTTCCACTCTCTCAACGTGCAGTTGGTGTGTGACCACAGACAGCGCATCCTCGCCGTCAATGCCCGGTATCCTGGCAGCAGCCATGATTCATTCATCCTGCACCAGACTGGTGCCCCAGATCTGTTCCAACCACTGCATCAAGCTCGTGGCTGACTCCTCGGGGACAAGGGTTATCCACTCTGCACCTGGCTGATGACACAACTCCGTAACCCCAACACTCCTGCTGAGCTTGCCTACAATGAGAGCCATAGCGCCACTCGGAACTTGATTGAACAGATGATCGGCACGCTGAAGCAATGGTTCCGGTGTCTTGACCACTTTGGAGGAGCCCTGCAGTACTCCCCCGAGCGAGTCTCGCTTTTCATTGTTGTGTGCTGCATGCTTCACAATCTCGCAATTATGAGGACTCAGCCATTGCCACCAGGGATTGGTGCACCACCTCAGGAGGAGGAAGAGGGAGAGGAGGAGGAGGCGGCAGAGGAGGAGGATGAAGAGGAGAATGAGCAGCAACTACGTGGGAGGGGGGCACTCAATGTTGCCTCTGCAAGGGCCGTTCGTGAATGCCTGATAAGACACCACTTCAGACGAATGACAGAGAAGATGGCTTTTGGGATGAACATGCATATCATCACAACCATCCCGCAGCCCCTATTACCAGGCAAAGCCCCAATGAGTAAAATGAGCAAAGTTGTCAAGTTTCAATAAAAAAAAAAAAAATTCTGACCAACTGTGTCTTATTAAGCACAACCAATAGCAAACAAACACAATTCATTAACAAACAAAACTGGTTCTTACCACTTCGAGATAAGTGTTAACAGAGTGAACATTATATTAACAAATGCATCCAACTTTGGGACAAACATTCCCCCCATTTGTTTGAGAATTTTTAGTTATTCACCCTTCGAGAATGATCTCCCTCCCCTTCGCACTTCCCCCCTTCCCACCCTACTGCTCCTCCGTAATGTGGCCCCAGTGGCTGCAGCAAGGCTGGTGGAAGGCTGCTGAATGTTGGATCCAGAGACTACAGATGCCCTTGGAGGACATCTTCGACCAGCTCTGGGCCTGGAGGGCCCGGCTGCAGATTGCACCAACTCTGCATGGGCAGCAGCAGTCTGGGCTGGCTGTGTTACAGGCCGTGGCAAGTGCAATGGGGAAGTGGCAGTGGTGGCAGCAGGAATGATGTCATCCTGAGAGAGGACAGCACCTTCCTGCTCGACCCACACACTGCCACTCCCACGGGGCAGAACCTCAGCATCCAGAGCAATCTGCTCGTGCATAGATTGCTGGCCTGCTGCGGCGCCGTGAGATCCCCAGTGGACAGTGGGCGACCCAGCAAGGATGGCAGCAGTCAGCGCTTGCATGACATCAATCTGAGACTGCATGAGAGCAATCTGAGATTGGATGGCACCAACCAATGACTCGATTCCAGCACTAAGCCGTTGCGTTGCCTCAGTCTGTTCTGCAATAGATGCTGCCACCTCACCCATTACACGTGGCAAGGGCTCTGGGTCCCCACGGTCTCTCTGCAATTCAACGAGGCAAAGATGGGTTCAAGGGTTTGCGCACAGATGACAGCTGTGCTGGCAGCGGACTCCTCCACGCTCCTAGCCAGTGCATCCATGCTCTCGGGCACCCTTGTCATTGCACCCATGAGCTCAGTATGCATGCTCATTGCCTGATTATTCATCGCTGCGATATCAAGGTCCTCATCCGAGTCCCGTGCAGCAGAGCTCATGCATGCACTCACCCTCCGGGGAGATGACCCCCAAGCTTCCCTTCCCCCATGGTGTTGCTGCAGCCCGCTGGGTCCCGGAGCTTCACCCATATCAGATCCAAATCCCCTGCTCCCCTCCAGTGAACGTGTGGCCCCAGTGTCGGATGTCTCGCTCTCGGGAGATGCAGGTGGGGAGACGCAGGCGGTGAGGCGCGGGCTTCATGTTCCTCCTCCTCTCCCATGTCACTGCCACTGGGAGGCTGAGGGACAGGCTGGTCAGCTGGTGGCTCACTATCTGAAAGCAGGAAGGTACAAGAGTGCCGTTAACTTGAAGGCGGGGGGCAGGAAGGGAGCAAGGAATGGAGACAGTATAGCTAGATGGGAAGTGTGAAAGTGTGGTATGAGAGAGGAGACAATGATGATGAACATACTGTTGTTGTTCCCAAGGGGGTCGACCTCTCCAACTGCCACAGCGCCCACAACATGACTGGCAATGAGTGTGTGGAACTCGCTCCTCCAGTTGTGCGAGGGAGTGCAGCTCCACTTATCCTCCTCCTGTGTGTTGTTGCTCCCTCCGGTTATGTGAAAGCTTGGCCTGCAAGGAAAAGGACAGCGTCTGAGTGTGCAGCCATATTTTTGGTAGATGTGCCTACCATAGTTGAATAGCTGTCAATGTCTGCAAGGTGTGGGATGTGGATGTGACTTTTATTAGATGGGCATAGCTGTTGGGTGAGTGTTGGGGATTTGGGACTTCACACTGTCTGTGCAGAGTGAGGTTGAGATGGTGGGATGTAAAGGTTTTTCAAGCATCTACTCACCCTGACCACCCGAGTGAGGTCATTGAACTTCTTGCAGCATTGCGTGTGAGTCCTTTGGACCAGGCTCCTGGATGAAATGTACTGGGCCACCTCCCTCCACACCCTTGTGAACTCCCGGGGCAACGTCCTCCTGCCAGTCTCTGGAAACAGCACTGCCCATCGGTGTTCCACAGCCACAACCAGAGCCACCAATGCCTGGTCGGTAAACCGGTGAGCTCACTCCCTGGGCCTCTGAGTAGCCATCATGAATCTTTGGTGAAGATTTGCACCTCCTTGCAGGCCGAGGTTAAACGCTGCAATGATCAGGGTGAGGCTGTGCAGCATGATTGACCCCCCCTCCCCTTTAAGAACTGGAAGTCGCCAGTCTGTCTGAGGACTAGGTGATTGACATCACCTGAGCTTAAGTAGCGCTCTGAGGTAGCGCCTCGTTCACCGTCTTTAGCACCCTAAGAGAGGTGTGTAGTGCTTGATTTAACGCTCCAGTCACCTCCAGGGGTGCTGGAAACTAATTTTGCGGTCGCCAGCGCTAATTTGCACCAGGCGCTAAAATTTGTGCCCGGCTGATATTAGCGCCCCAAACTGGGCGATACCGAATTTTCCCCCTATTGATTATTGCATCACTGCTTTATCCATTGAAGTCCCTCTCCTCCGTGGAAGCTCCATGGGGTTAGATTTTTATAAATCAGTGCTCCTACGCAGAGCTACATCTGAAAGGAATTCAGGCGTGAAGATCCATGTGCCCTGTCCATTTTCCATCCATTAATTTTAATGGAAGGAAAGGTGTGCGGGTCTTGCTGACCTCTGCTGTGCCTGAATTTCCGACATGCATCCCCGTCAAGCAAACCTCTGCAAATTTATCAAATCTGCCCCCATATTAAAAGCTCATTACAGTAGTTTATTTCATGACAAGCTAATTGATTTTTTTCTGACCTTTAAAATGTCCTGAAGATTACACGGAAAATACAGGAAAAAATCATTTCCATATATTGTGCATTAAGATAATATATGGCCTATGGCAAAGAGAGTTAATATAATGTGTATCCATAAATTATCATGCACAAGTAGACCTTATATAGAATATCTGAACTATATTTAAAGCAATATCAGAATTATTATAGACACACACAAATAGCTGGTCTTGGTAGCTGGCAGGACTGTGACTATAATATCTGCTGCCTCTTTGGAATATTTATGGCTCCTTTTTATATACTTGGCAACAGAACGGTGAAAAACCACAAAAGTTTGGTGACTCAGTCACTTCAACCAGTCCGATCTTTATTGGGATACAGACTTTCGTCCTTGTACAGTTCGATAAAGATAAAAACATACCATGACACTTTATTATGTTTGGAACCCACATCTCATAAAATACATTCATGTTGTTCACAAATAGAAAAAAAAAATAGTTGGCCACTTCTGGCTCCTACGAGGGAACTTTCCCCCAAATGTGGCTGAGGTGGAATGTCAAACTTCTGGCTTGCAGCATCTACCATTCATCATTCCAAATTCCATCGACTGACATCCCACCTACCATCTGTCTCAGCGAGCCTGATGGGCAACACCTCAATAGGATTAAAGTGCTTTGCACGAACTTGCAGCACTATCTTTGTTGTATGCAAATATGGCAGAAGTTATTTGAATCAAATTTTTGCTTGCCGAAACATAAATGGAACAATAAACAAACACACACACACACACACACACACACTGAGATACAGGAAGAGGACAAAGTGAAAGTGAAACTGTTGTTTGTTGTGTCTTTCTGATGGACATATGGTGATTGGTTGTTTAATGTAACGATAGCAGTCAACATCATATTGATGCCTATTAATTTTTAAGAAGTGACCAATTTATTTTTTCAAAAAACATCAATACTTCTATATATTATTAAAATTACTCCCATTAAAAACTCCTATGTAAACAGTTCCTATGGGCTTTTGCATGTTAAATGTGCCCATCCCTATCCAGTTATGTTCGGATATAAACCTTCTCCTGTGAAACCTGTCACCTTTTTAATATAATAGCAATGTCTCTTAATCTCTCCTGCTTTCTATCCTATCACTGACCTTCCCTTTTGTTCTTTCATCCCCTCCCCCTTTTCCCAGCCCCCAAACCTGCTTTCCATTTCCTGCTTTTTTCCAGTTCTGACGAAAGGTCATCGACCTGAAACATTGACTCTGTTTCTCTCTCCACGGATGCTGCCCTGGCCTGCTGAGTTTTTCCAGTGTTTTCTGTTGTTATTACCTTTTTAATACAATTTCCCTGTGAATGCGACAATCAGTAAAGATGGAATACCTTAAAAGAACTAGGTCCCCCCTGATCCCGAGAGCACTTTGGGCCTCAGCCCTCACACCACCAGCCAGCTTCTTCCCATGCCTGCTATACCTCTTCCCAGCCTCTTCCTTTCTTCTTTGCCCCAACCATGGCTTAACTTTTCAAAATGTCATGGGCCTCTCCTCTCCTCCTCCTCTCTCAGTCTCCCCATCCTCTCCCCCTCAATGCAACTGGACACAAAGCTTCATCCTCCAGAGCCAGATCTTCATCTTCAGGACACAGAGCTTTATACCAGGAGAACTTATTTCCCCTAAATGACATGTATTTTCTACAGAATGCAGGGAAATTATACTCTCTGTTAGTGTTACCCAAGAATACCCAAACCACATGGTCCTGCGCTTATTTCAAATTAGATAAATCTCAGCTGCAAATGCTTCCATATATGCATGACAGATGATGCAAGGAAGACCTTTTCTTCTTCGTGATCACAAAAAAATAATTTGGAGGATAATTTCCAATGAGGAAGGTAGTCTGCTGCGCGTGGGCAAAATTTAGACTTCAGTAAGGACTGTGGGGAACTCTTTCAAACTGTAGATACCATCAGAACTAAGTGGCATGCATTCTGAAAACCGTCACAGTAATTCGGCCGCAACTCCAATTGGGATTTAATGGATCTTCCCCAGAGAATTTGCCTAATGGCCTCAGCTATAAAAAAAGTACCAATAAAATATTTAAAGGTAGATATTCAGACTTTGTTTTTTTTTTAGTTAGGACCTTGTGTGAGTCTAGAGTTCTCATTTTAGGTTTAATCTTGGCCCAATTGAAAAAAATAAATTTCACTGTAATTGTTTGCTGCAATCACTGATCCACCACTGATTTTCAGGAAACATATAAATTAAAGAGGTGTCTTCCTGCGATTTATTGGCATATCATTAATTACAAAGCAAAACAGGCATTCTCTCGAGTTTCCTTAAAAGAGGAATTTCATCCATTTTGTGCCCATTGTTTTTGGTCAGAAGTCCTCTTGCAAATGCCAGGATGTCGTTATTCACTTTGCGATCCCGGGCCTAATTGGGCCTAGCAAATTCATTGTCTCCTGCAAGGTAAAGAAAATGTGGCCCAATAGGGATTAAGATTTGTTGTAGCCCTTACAAAGACGTGGACCTCCCTGGCAAGCCTTTTTTCATCTTGTACTGCATTAACCATGTGCTTTTGATGCTTCAATATCCGCCACCATCATTTATTTTACCTTGACTTTGCTGCTGCCACAGGTCTCTTCACTTAGATGTTTTGTTGCTCCCTGAGCGCCTTTCAAAGTTCATGTTGGCCCAGTAATTTGGGTCCCAACGCGTGAGTACGGATGGGGTACTCACGCGTGGGCCTGATGGAAGTGTCGGTTTTCAGCATGCACAGCGCATGCGTGGAAAACCGGCATTTTCTTTCCTCTGAACCAAGGGGTTCAGAGGTCAAACGCATGCGTGCAGGAGTCTGCGCGTGCGTGCTGAAATTCCTTTTTTTTTTAAAGGTTTGCCCATGCATGAAGGCCTCAACTTTTTACGAATGAAAAAAGCAGACGTAAGGACTTAGTTTTAAAAGGTAAGTGGTCTAATAATTAAAGTTAGAAATTTTTTTCCACAGGTTTATTATTTTTAAAGACTTTACAGTAAGGTAAGTGTATTTTTAGACCCGATTTGTTAAAAAATTATTTTTTTCAAAAATTTGAATAATTGTTTAAATTAGTTTTTTACAGTTATTAATAGTTCATTTAATTATTGGGATGTTTTTTTAACTTCTTTTGAAGTTTAAGTACTGTTTTGGGCACCCGGAGTTTTCATGGGTTTGACAGTTCTTACTATCAAACTCATGAATGAACTTTTGCAACCTCCGATTGGTTGCCCAGTGCTCACGTGATCCCAGCCGGCTCATCGCACTAAGTACGCCGCTGGATCACGCAAGCACAGCGCGCCGGGAGCTGAACCGGGCCACTGACAGGAAATCCATGCAGGGCCAGGCTTCAACTGTCGGCGCGCTATGTAAGTGTAGGTCGGGGGCTTGTACCCGCGGGAAGCCCCCGACACCAATTTCTGGGCCATTGTAAGAATGTCTTTTTCATGTCACCTATTTTGACAGCTATTCCTGTTCCGTTGAAGTCTTGTAAATGTTTCAATGGCAGGTTGGTTTCAGGTGAACTAGCATACCATATTTGGCTATTTTGGATTCCACAGAAATGTACTGTCAGGACAAAGAACAAAAAAAAAAATCACCAAAAAATATTGCACAAAAATGCCAATAAAAGTTCATGCCAAAAGCCAGTACTAAACATGTAAGGTATTAGTTTCTGCAGGGATTCACCCAATCATTTGCTGCAACATTAGGGGAAGAGCCCTCCCCCCCAAAGAACCCCCTTTGGAAATTCACCCCCATACTGTAAAACATAAAAATAAAAGGCCATAAACTTTCAGACTCTTTAAGAGCTCCATCCCTTATGGTGCATCCATTCCAGATGGGAGAGGGGCCTGCCAAACCCAATCCCATTTTACATAGAATTTACAACACAGAAACAGACCATACAGCCCAACAGGTCTATGCTGAAATAACAACAGAAAATGCTGGAAATACTCAGCAGGTCAGGCAGCATCGAGGAGAGAGAAACAGAGTCAACGTTTTGAGTCAGGGACCCTATGCTGGTGTCTCTGCTGGTGTTTATGCGCCTCTTCACACTCTATTTACTCATCTCACTCTATCAACATATCCTTCTATTACTTTCTCTCTCATGTGCTTAGAATACATCTATTCGATTCGCCTCAGCCACTCGTGGTAGCGATTTCCACATTCTCACCACTCTCTGAGTAAAGAATTTCTCCTGAATTTCTTACTGGATTCATTAATGACTACCTTATATTTATGGTCCCTAGTTTTGGAATCCCCCACAAGTGGAAACATCTTCTCTACGTCTACCCTATGGAACCCCTTCTAAGGGCCTCTATCAGGTCGCCTCCCAAACTTCTCTTTTCTAGAGAAAAGAGCCCCAGCCTGTTTAGTCTTTCCTGATAGTTGTACCCTGAGGTTTTAAGTAGAAAGAAAATTGCACCTGACTTCTTTTAAAACTGTTATTTTATTTAAATGAAACTAAAGCTCCTTTTGGGCAAGACAACTTAGTTTGGTGAAAAATGTGTGTTGGAAAATCAGTTGGCACTAAAATGGTACTGATTCCGCTTTATGGATCTGAGTCAGATTTTCCAGATGCCCCCACTGCTCCTGTTCTACTTCTGCACCACTGACTATAGTAAGTGGACCACCCACTCCACCAGCATTTAAATTAATACTATGATAATATTGATGATAATTATAACTTTAAAAACAACAGCCCTGCAAGTTAAATCTTTCAAAAGGAGAAATATAATGCGTGTTATGAACTTTTCTTCCTATAGGACGTGACTTCTTTTTTCTGAAGAGAACTCCATCTAGTGGTCCAGGAGACCAAAACTGGTAAAAGAACCTGCCCGAAGCAAGTTAGTCAAATAAGAAAAATGTGACCCCACTTCCAGCAGATGGAAAAGCTCGATACCAGACAAGTTCTTACAATACACAGTGCTTTCTGCAGGTTTTCACATACTACATGGAAACCAATTCAACACAAGAGGAATAACTGCAGGAATACCTTGACAACCACTTCTGCGATTAGACAGTAGTCAGTCTCTAGAATATTTACTGTCCAAACGCGTACACTTATGAAGCATGCACTATCAGCAGCTGTAACTTATTATTTACTCCAAGTGCTCAGGTGACCTACTTTAGCACTTTGACAACCTCATTCAACTGTTTAAACTAATCAAACTCAAATTATAACCACTTTAATATTCATCCTCCATTATAGATTTATGAGGACACTACCACAGATGCAAAATTATAATTATAACGAGAACCTTGAGATAGTAGAGCTCATTTTCCTGTACATTGCACCCAAGAAATGATTATTCCATCGGCACAAGGACAAGGAAAAAGCAGCAGAGACCTGGATTGCCATCCCTTTAACACTGCCTGGGGTTCCCAGGGTTTCCCCATGGAGCCAGACTCCAGTCTCCACCTGTGGAAGGCGCATCCCAAATGTTAAATGTAAGTAAGGTGAGAGGTGACGCTCCCAGCCAACCACCTCTGTTTCCATTTGGAACCCTACTGAGGTGCTGAAGCCTAGGGTCACCAGAGAAAGCAGCACTATGACACGCCTCCAAACTCCCACTGACCGGAGAGTCTCTGGGCCCTGGTGAGGCAGAGAACCTGCACGCACGTGGGTCACAATTTTAGTTTTTGGCTCCCTCCATACGTTTCCATCGGCAGCTATAGCGTTCTAATCGCTAAGTCCAGAAAGAAGCCTGCAGTTGACCGTGAATTTCCAAACTGGTGCTCGGCCCTGCTAGGGCTGCCCGGCAGAGTCCATGCCAGAGCTGTCACTGGGCCCTTTAAAGTGGCCAGGACAGGAATTCGGGCCAATACTGGACAGCGCATCACACGTCAGGTGCTCTGCTTCTGGTTAATGCCCAAGGAAATTGGTCTTATTGGGACTATTTTCACTGGAGGAAAGAAGGCTAAGAGAAGATTTTAATGAAATTATATGATGAATAGGGAAAGACTAATTCCTCTGGTTGGGGAGACAGTTATATGGGATCATGAATTTAATATTGTCATTGAGAGAGTGACGAAGGAGATCAGGAGAAACTTCAGGAGAAACAGAGACTTGTTAGAGCGCTATGCCACAGGGAGTAGTTGAGGCAGAGACCGTAGGGGCATTTTTAATCCTACCTGACCAGTGGAAACCGGCCGGGTGGGCAGTTAAAATTGGCCAAGTTACTTACCCACCCTGGAGCTGTGAGGGGTCCTGTTTAACATATGCACGTTGTGTCCCGATGATGTCATCGGGGCCTGACAGCAATTTTTACTCGGCAGCCCGAGCGGGAGCAACGCTGAGTTTTCCGCCAGGCCAACCCAGAGGCGAAGGGGATCAGGGCCAAAAGCAGCCCAAAAAGGTAAGTTTTAAATTTTTTTTACCTTCCTGTGTGGCCCGAAGAGTAGGAGTGCCCAGAAGGGAAGCTTGGGCCTTGCCTGTCCCTGCTACTGATCGCAGCAGCCAATCCAGCCACTTACCTGCTGTTGGCGGGCAGCCTCCCAGCCAAGTAATGTTCTGCAGCTTCCCGCCGACCTCCTGCCTGGAATGGGTGGGAAGTTGGCTGGTGGGATTTATATGAGGCCCGAGCGTTAAAATACTCCAGGCCTCATTTCTGAAGCAGCGGGTCAGTTTCTAGCACATTGCTGCTCATCCACCAACAACTGGCCCAGAGTTAAAATTGGGGCTACTGTATAATTTAAGGGAAAAGTGGATTAACATTTGAGGTAGAGGTCGATACAGGGCTATGGGAAAAGAGAGCAAGACAATGGGATTTAATGTATACACAGGTTTGCATGAGAGGATGTCAGTTAATCATCATCTTCATTGTAGCAGCTGTAACAAAGAGCCATGCACCACTGTCTGAGCATGCTCGTCACCTTTGAAACTTTTGGAAAATGACTGTACAGGTAGACTATCCTTTATCCGAACTTCCGAAAACCGAAAACCTCTAAAAACCGAAAGTTTTTTCGTTCAGCGTAAGTCGTGCGCACGACGCCGACACCCGCCCCGACCCCCCGCCGACCCCCCCGCCGACGCCGACCCCCGCCGACCCCCACCGCCGACGCCGACCCCCGCCGACCCCCACCCCCGACCCCCCGCCGACCCCCCCGCCGATGCCGACCCCCGCCCCGACCCCCCGCCGACCCCCCCGACCCCCCGCCGACCCCCCGGCGACACCGACCCCCGCCGACCCCCACCCCCGACCCCCCCACCGACGCCGACCCCCACCCCCGACAAATTTCCCAGTCTTATAAAATACCTTCTGAAATCCGAAATTTTCCGAAAACCGAAACACGGCTGGTCCCGAGGTTTTCGGATAAAGGATAGTCTACCTGTATTAGTTCAAACATTAGAAGGAATCCCACTGTCATTCTCTCTCTTCCCATAGCCAATACAAACACGATAGGCCAAATGGCCTCCTCCTGTGCTGTAAATTTCTATAAACTTCGATGGCTCTACGATTTCTCATTTCGGCCATGGCTCAGAGGTAGCACTGTTGCCCCTGAGTCAGAAGGTTGTAGGTTCAAGCCCCACTCCAGAGATTTGAGCACATAACCTCGACTGACACTTCAGTGCAGTACTCAGAGATAGATTTGGATGAGGCATTAAACCAAAGCCTTGCTCGCCCAATTTCGACTGGAGGTAAATGATTCCATGGAGCTATCTGAAGGTGAGCAGGGAAGCTTTCTCCAGTGTCCTGGCCGATATTTATCCCTCAACCAACATCACTAAAACAAATGGTCATTCATCTTATTACTGCTTGTGGGAGCTTGCTGTGTGCAAATTGGCTGTCACATTTCCTACATTACAGCAGTGACTACACTTCCAAAGTACTTCATTGGCTGTAAAGTGTGTTGGAATGCCCTGTGGATATGGAAGGTGCTACAGAATTGCAAGTCTTTCTTTCATTACTTCTTACTGATCATTTGAATCTTGCTTTAACTTATTGTTATTAATCTATATTGTACATAAAAACTTCTGATCTAGAAATCCCCAAACCATTGGTACGTTATCTTTGCTTTATCTGTACCTCAGTTGGGTTTTGGCTGATGTTTTAGATTGACTTGTGCGAAGGTGATAACAGGTTGCAATGCCTTGATTCACTCAGTCTTTGAAGGTGCTGCATTAAAATTGCCTGAACACTTCAGATTAAAACCCAGTTGAGTGCGGTCAGGGCTGATTAAAGTTCACCTCATGAGATATTCGATTTAATGAATACACAGGTTTGCATAACAGGATGTCAGTTAATCACCAACTTCATTGTAACAGCTGTAACAAAGAGCCATGCACCACTAGTACGATAGCAAAATACTGCAGATGTTGGAAATCCGAAATAACAACAGAAAATGCTGGAAAAACTCAGCAAGTCAGGCAACATCCGTGGAGAGAAATTTGAGTTGACGTTTCGGGTTTGACCCTTCTTCAAAACTGGAGAGAAAAGGAACTGGATCGAAGGCAGGGCTGCGATCGGACAAAAGAATAAAAGAACCAAAAGAAGTAAAAGAGATTAGAAGCTAGACGAGATGGTAATAGGCTGTGATTGGGTGTAAAGTGTACTGGCAGGGTAAAAGATAGCTGCCAGGTGTGAGAGAGAAACAAAAGGAAAGGAGGGGGGGAAGGAAAGGAGTGGAAAAATATAAGTGAAAATGAAATAGGGGCCAAGGTTATGATCTGAAATTGTTGAACTCAATATTGAGACCGGAAGGCTGCAGAGTGCCTAATCGGAAGATGAGGTGCTGTTCCTCGAGTTTACGTTGAGCTTCCGTGGAACAGTACAAGAGGCCAAGGACGGTGAGGTCCGAGTGGGAATGGAGCGGTGAATTGAAATGACAGGCGACCGGAAGCTCGGGGTCACCCTTACGGACTGAACGGAGGTGTTCCGCAAAGCGGTCACCCAATCTGCGTTTGGTCTCCCCAATGTAGAGGAGACCGCATCGTGAGCAGCGAATACAGTATACTAGATTGCGAGAAGTACAAGTAAATCGCTGTTTCACCTGGAAGGGGTGTTTGGGGCCCTGGACAGTGGGGAGGGGGGAGGTATAGGGGCAGGTGTTACATCTCCTCCGCTTGCACGGGAAGGTGCCAGGCGAAGGGGAAGGGCTGTTTGGGGTGATAGAGGAGTGGACTAGGGTGTCTCGGAGAGAGCGGTCCCTGCGGAATGCTGAAAGGGGAGGGGAGGGGAAGATACGTTTGGTGGTGGGATCACTTTGGAGGTAGCGGAAATGCCGGAGGATGATCCGTTGAATGTGGAGGCTGGTGGGGTGAAAGGTGAGGACAAGGGGAACCCTATCGTGGTTCCGGGAGGGAGGGGCAGGGGTGAGGGCAGAGGTGCGGGAGATAGAACTGACACGGTCGAGGGCGGTGTCAACCACGGTAGAGGGGAATCCTCGGTTGCGGAAAAAGGAAGACATGTCTGAAGCACTGGTGTGGAAGGTGGAATCGTCGGAGCAGATACGGCGGAGGCGGAGAAACTGGGAGAATGGAATAGAGTCCTTACAGGAAGCGGGGTGGGAGGAAGTGTAGTCCAGGTAGCTGTGGGAGTCAGTGGGCTTGTAGTAAATATTGGTCGATAACCTATCCCCAGAGATGGAGACGGAGAAGTCGAGGAAGGGAAGGGAAGAGTCAGAGATGGACCATGTGAAGGTGAGGGAAGGGTGGAAATTGGAGGCAAAGTGAATGAAATTGTCAAGTTCGGGGCGAGAGCAGGAAACGGCACCGATACAGTCATCAATGTATCGGAAAAAGAGGTGAGGGAGGGGACCCGAGTAGGACTGGAACAAAGATTGTTCCACATAGCCCACGAAAAGGCAGGCATAGCTAGGACCCATGCGGGTACCCATGGCAACACCTTTGATTTGGAGGAAATGAGTGGAGTTAAAGGAGAAGTTGTTCAATGTGAGAACAAGTTCAGCCAAGCGGAGGAGGGTGGTGGTGGATGGGGACTGGACGAGCCTCTGTTCAAGGAAGAAGCGGAGCGCCCTCAGGCCATCCGGGTGGGGGATGGAGGTGTAGAGGGATTGTACGTCCATGGTGAAAAGGAAGCGGTTGGGGCCAGGAAACTGGAAACTGTTAAAGTGGCGGAGGGCGTCCGAAGAGTCGCGGATGTAGGTGGGAAGAGACTGGACAAGGGGAGAAAAGATAGAGTCAAGATAGGAAGAGATAAGTTCCGTGGGGCAAGAGCAGGCTGAAACGATGGGTCTACCAGGGCAGTCCTGTTTGTGGATCTTGGGAAGGAGGTAGAAGCGGGCTGTGCGGGGTTGGGGAACTATGAGGTTGGTGGCAGCGGGGGGAAGATCTCCAGAGGAGATGAGGTCAGTGACAGTCTTGGAAACGGTGGTTTGATGTGCACCACTGTCTGAGCATGTTAGTCAACTTTGAAAGGACTGGAAAATGACTGTATTAGTTCAAACATTAGAAGGAAATCTGGATTATGCCTGCAATGCAGCAAACATTGAAGATAGTGGCTGATTAAATACTATTTCCATTGGAAATGCAATCCATGTTTGATTGTGGAAACTTGCAACGGTGAACCTTCTTCTCCTTCTTAGGCAGTCCCTCGGAGCCGAGGATGACTTGCTTCTGCACTAAAAATGAGTTTGCAGGTGACTGATGAGTCCAATGCGGGACCTACAGTCTCTGTCACAGGTGGAGCAGACGATGGTTAAAGGGGCGGGTGGGTGGGGTGCTTGGGTTGACGTGCGCTCCTTGCACTGCATGCGCTTGGCTTCCGCTTGCTCCTGGCGAAAAGACTCAAGGTGTTCGGCGCCTTCCCGGATGCTTCTCCTTCACTTTGTCTTGGGCCAGGGATTCCCAGGTGTCGATGGGGATGTTACACTTTTTCAAGGAGGCTTTGAGGGTGTCCTTGAAGCATTTCCTCTGCCCACCTGGGGCTCTCTTGCCGTGCCGGAGCTCCGAGTAGAGCGCTTGTTTTGGGAGTCTCGTATCGGGCATGCGGACAATGTGACCCAGCCATCGGAGCTGATTGAGCGTGGTCAAAGCTTCGATGCTGGGGATGTTGGCCTGAGCAAGAACACTGACATTGGTGCGCCTATCCTGCCAATGGATTTGCAGGATCTTGCGGAGGCAGTGTTGGTGGTACCTCTCCAGTGCTTTGAGGTGCCTGCTGTACATGGTCCATGTCTCTGAGGCATACAGCAGGGCGGGTATCACTGCTGCTCTGTAGACCATGAGCATAGTGCCGGGTTTGTGGTCCTGGTCTTCAAACACTCTCTTCCTCAGGCGACCGAAGGCTGCACTGGCACACTGAAGGCGGTGTTGGACTTCGTCTTCAATGTCTGCCCTTGTTGACAGTAGGCTCTCGAGGTATGGAAAGTGGTCCACGTTGTCCAAGGCCTTGTCATGGATTTTGATAATTGGGGGGTAGTACTGTGTGGCTGATTAAATATTATGCAATCCATGTTTGATTGTGGAAACTTGCAACGTTGAACCAGTGCTGAAAGGACAAGACCAGAACAAAGTGAGTTTAGCATTGGCAAACGTCTCTCCAGACTCACCTCACGGGATTTCCTAATGTCAGCCCTCGTTAATTATACATGCCGAATTCCCAACCCACACTGGACATGTGCTGGGAATTTGCTAAAGAGGAGCGGGACAGAAAATCACAGTCAAAACCCCAGTCAAAATTTAGAGGGTTTTGGCCATACTAAGGTTGCATGTGGGAAAATAATAATTTAAGCCTTTCTAAAAGCTGCAAATATTTTAAATGTAATCTACAGTCCATCCAAAGGCTGTGTGGAGGAAAAGGTGAAATAATTGTTGGGGCAGGAAATCGAATCTGTGAGCAAGTGGAAAGAGTGGCGCTCTCTTGTTTATTCATTCGCAGGATGTGGGCGTCGTTGGCAAGGTCAGCATTTATTGCCCATCCCTAGTTACCCTTGAGAAGGTGGTGGTGAGCCGTCTTCTTGAACCCCTGCAGTCCGTGTGGTGAAGGTACTCCCACAGTGCTGTTAGGTAGGGAGTTCCAGGATTTTGACCCAGCGATGATGAAGGAATGGCGATATATTTCCAATTCAGGATGGTGTGTGACTTGGAGGGGATCTTGCAGGCGGGGATGTTCCCATGCGCCTGCTGCCCTTGTCCTTCTAGGTGGTAGAGGTCGCGAGTTTGGGAGGTGCAGTCGAAGAAGCCTTGGTGAGTTGCTGCAGTGCATTTTGTAGATGGTACACACTGCAGCCACGGTACGCCGGTGGCGGAGGGAGTGAATGTTTAAGGTGGTGGATGGGGTGCCAATTATGCAGGCTGCTTTGTCCTGGATGGCATCGAGCTTCTTGAGTGTTGCTGGAGCTGCACTCATCCAGGCAAGTGGAGAGTATTTCATCACACTCCTGACTTGTGCCTTGTAGGTGGTGGAAAGGCTCCAGGGAGTCAGGAGGCGAGACACTCGCTGCAGAATACCCAGCCTGCTCTTGTTGCCACAGTATATATGTGCTGGTCCAGTTAAGTTTCTGGTCAATGGTGACCCCCCAGGATGTTGATGGTGGGGGATTCGACGACGATAATGCCATTGAATGTCATGGGGAGGTGGTTAGACTTTCTCTTATTGGAGGTGGTCATTGCCTGGCACTGTATTGCATGAAGGTTACTTGTCACTTACCAACCCAAGCCTGAATATTGTCCAGGTCTTGCTGCATATGGGCATGGACTGCTTCATTATCTGAGGAGTTGCGAATGGAACTGAATACTGTGCAATCATCAGTGAACAACCCCACTTCTGACCTTGTAATGGAAGGAAGATCATTGATGAAGCAGCTGAAGATGGTTGGAGAACAAGCTGTGAGGAGAACACAAAGGCCTAAAAATTCGGTTGCTTTGCGCCTCCCGCTAATGGGACGCAAAACAATTCGTGCCCGGGCGCAGCGCCGCCAATGCCTCCCATGAAATTCAGCGGGAGGTTAGCGGCGGCGGTAACCATTAGCGCCCTGCAGCACTGCATCGCCGGCGCAGCACTCCGCTCGCGCCTAAGGCCGCAATCTTCGGTAGCGCCCCCAGGCTTACCGCCAGACAGTATGGCCGACGGAGTTAGGGGGGCCTACCTGCGGCCGGGGCGGCGCTAATTAAAGGGAAGGTGCCGGGCAGCCATTTTTGTTGCTGACTGTCTGCCAGCACCTGCCCCCTCTGCCGTCCTCGGCCTCCTCTGAACACCCCTCCTCGTGGAGTGCCAGCTGTGCTCTGTGAGCCCGGCAGTTCTCTTGAGTGCTGGGCTCTTTTGCCAGCACTCCGATCCCTGGTGGCCCAGTTGGGCCCCGGGTCGCGCTGCGTAAGGCCCCTCCCCTTTAGGAAGGGGAGGAAGGTCTGCAGTACTGCGGCACATAGTGCCGCAATATTCACTCGCAATGCCCCAAGAGGGAGGAGGGGCGCTTCCAGTAGCACCCCGCTTCCCTCTTGGGGCGCTACCGATGAATTTCGGCCGCGGGGGCGCTAATTTTTTCAAGGCGCTAAAAGTAGCACCCCGGCGAAGTTAGCACCCCAAAGGACTCAATTTTCCCCCCAAAGAGTCTGCAAAGGGATATAGATAGACGAAGTGAGTGGACAGTAAGGTGGCAGATGGAGTATAATGTAGGGAAATGTGAGGTTATTCACTTTGGTAGGAAGAATAGAAAAACAGAACATTTTTTAAATGGTGAGAAACTTTCAAATGTTGGTGTTCAGTGAGATTTGGGTGTCCTCGTGCACGAAACACAGAAAGCTAGCATGCAGGTGCAGCAAGCAATAAGGAAAGCAAATGGCATGTTGGCCTTTATTGCAAGAGGGTTGGAGTATAAGAGTAAGGAAGTCTTGCTACAATTGTACAGGGCCTTGGTGAGACCACACCTGGAGTACTGTGCACAGGTTTGGTCTTCTTATTTAAGGAAGGATATACTTGCCTTGGAGGCGGTGCAATGAAGGTTCACTAGATTGATTCCTGGGATGAGAGGGCTGTCCTATGATGAGAGTTTGTGTAGAATGGGCCTATACTCTCTGGAGTTTAGAAGAATGAGAGGTGATCTCATTGAAACGTATAAGATTCTGAAGGGGATTGACAGGGTAGATGCTGAGAGGTTGTTTCCCCCTGGCTGGAGTGTCTAAAACTAGGGGGCATAGCCTCAGGATAAGGGGTAGGCCATTTAAGACTGAGATGAGGAGGAATTTCTTCACTCAGGAGGTTTGTGAATCTTTGGAATTCTTTGCCCCAGAGGGTTGTTCATGCTGAGTCTTTGAGTATATTCAAAGCTGAGATAGATAGATTTTTGGACTCTAGGGGAATCAAGGGATATGGAGATCGGGCGGGAAAGTGGAGTTGAGGCCGATGATCAGCCATGATCTTATTGAATGGCAGAGCAGGCTCGAGGGGCCATATGGCCTACTTCTGTTCTTATTTCTTATGTTGGGCTTAGGGCACTGCCCTGAGGAACTCCTGCAGCACTGTCCTGGGGCTGAGATGATTGGCCTCCAACAACCACAGCCATCTTCCTTTTACTATGGCTCCTTGTTGCCACACTTAGTCAAATGCTGCCTTGATGTCAAGGGCAGTCACTCTCACTTCACCTCTGGAATTCAGCTCTTTTGTCCATGTTTGGACCAAGTCTGTAATGAGGTCTGGAGCCGAGTGGTCCTGGCGGAACCCAAACTGAGCTTTGGTGAGCGGATGCCACTTGATAGCACTGACAACACCTTCCATCACTTTGGTGATGATTTAGAGTAGACTGATTGGGTAGTAATTGGCTAGATTGGATTTGTCCTGCTTTTTGGAGGACAGGACATAACCTTGTAAATGTTCCACTTTATCTGGTAGATGCTACCGTGACCATGTTTGACCTGATGCCATGAGACTTTATGGTGTCCGGAGTCAATTTTGAGGATTCCGAGGGCCACTCCCTCCCGACTGTATACCACTGTGCCGCCACTTCTAGTGGTTCTGTCCTGCCGGTGGGATGGTGATGCAGGAGTCTGGGACATTGGCTGAAAGTTATGATTCTGTGACTATGACTATGTCAGGCTGTTGTTTGACTAATCAGTGGGGCAGTTCTCCCAATTCTGGCACAAGTCCCCAGATGTTGGTGAGGAGGACAACTGGGTTGACTGTGCCTTTGTCATGTCTGGAATCCGGTGCCCAGGTCGATGTCTGGTTTTATTCTTCTTATTATTTTTTGTATTCTTATTATTGTTTTTACACTTGCTAGGCCACATTTCAGAGGGCAGTCACCACATTCAGAGGGCAGTCAAATACATTGTTGTGGGTCTGAAGTCACATATAGACTGGGTAAGGACAGCAGATTTCCTAAAAGGCTACAGTGAACCAGATGGGTTTTTACAGCAATCTGATAGTTGGTCATGGTCACTATTCCCGATTTATTTAATTAACTGAATTTAAATTCCCCAGCTACCATGGTGGGATTTGAACGCATAACCTACAGATTATTAGTTCAGGCCTCTAGCCCAGTAGCATAACCACTATGCTACCAACCCCTTGTTTAATACCTGGTGAAAGCAGAGATACCAGATGTGATTGCAAGGAACATTGAAATGATGAGGAGATGAAGGATGAGAGATTGAGGGAATGAGGAAATGAGAGCATGCATCAAATGGTCATTCATCTCATTGCTGTTTGTAGGGCATTGCTGTTCACAAATTGACTGTCACATTTCCTACAGTACCACAGTGACTACACTTCAAAAGTGCTTCATTGGCTGAGAGGTCCTTTGGGATGTCCTGAGGTTGTGAAAGGTGCTATATAAATGCAAGTCATTCTTTCTTTCACTGGGAAAGAAAATGAAAGTCCTGGGCAAGCTGGCTAATGCACCAATCAGTAATTTAGATAAATGTGTGGGCAGCACATTGGCAAAGAGGCAGACACGATAAGGGGCTGGATTTTGCAGGGGTCAGCGGGCGTGATCGTTGGTGGGTCAGGTGGGAAAGTGTTTTTTTTTCCCAGCGGGTCAGGACCCTGCTGTGAACCTGCCGCCACGCGCCTTTCCCCGATGTCGGGTCTGTCAGCGCTGAGCAGACCTGACACGCAGCGGCGGGGAGGCCATTGAAATTATTAGTGGCTTGTTTGCAGCCACATAACAATGTTTTTTCCCCAGATTTTTGGATTTGACAGGTCGCACACTGGTTTCCCGCTGTGCCTAGACCACGTCTGTGAAGCTGAGGCGGGAGGTCATTCAATCAGCTGATGAGTTGACAGCTTCAAATGTCAAGTCAAAGCTCCCAGCTGATTGAGACATGTTTCCTTAACCACTAGCTTCTATAAACTGCATTTCCACTACAGATACAGAATACTGCAAGTCTTTATACAAGTCTCCATGCAGTCTGACCTCATTACCTCTCCCACCATTGACAGATTACTTCTGTCCTCTCTACTTCACCTGCCATCTATTCCATCAGCATCGGTGCACTTTATACTCTCTCACCTTGGTCCTCAGAATCCCACCACGATCAGCCCCAACACCAGCAGCACCAACAACAAAACCAACCTTCTCCACAATCAACTGATGCTGCACAGGACAGAGGGCATCAGCACCCAACCACATTGCTGCCCGGGACGCCAGGGATGGCCTCACCATGGCCACATTTACTTCACTTGATGCTGTACACCCTGGTTGCCACATGATGCACCAGGTTGGCACCACCCCACACCAGCACCATAAAGCATCCCTACAATGTCCAAGTCATTCCTTTCACACTCATCACCATTGCAGGGGGTACCTTCATGTATCACCATTCACTGCAACTCACTAAGCCACTTCCAAAGGTGCACTCAAATCTGTCCAAGAACGCAAAGTGTTCAAAATAAAGGTTTCAATGTTTGACAGCACATTAACCGAAATGTTACATGAACATTGGCTAAAACACACAAGTGCCTACCCTTGTGTGATGTTAGTTGGTATGATTGCATTAGGATGAGGGTGAGTGTGAGGGGTGGCTAGTGAGATGGGAAAGTGATAATGTAGATAGAGAGGGATGGGTGGAGGTGCAAGGTAAGTTGGTGTGAGTAAGGATGTGCAGGAGTAGGGTAGGGAAGGCAGAGTGATGGGGATGTGATGAGAGGCACAGCAGGATGAAGGTGAGTGTGGCTTTGTACTAACGTTTCGTGATCTACTGAGATCATTGAAACATTTGTGGCACTGCACCCAGGTCCTCCTGACCACATCCCTGCTTGTGCCCTCCTCTGCAATGTGCAACCAGGCTGTGTTAATCTCCTAGGGAGGTCCTCTCTGCTCATGGGAAGGGAAGAGGACCTCCCTGTGTGCTGTGACTCCCTTCATAAGCATATGGAGGGAGTCATGCGAGAGCCTGGGTGCAGCCTGTACCTCTGTGCAGTCATTGTCAGTGTTTGCAGCACCTCAATGTCAAAATAAATTTGGCCATGTTCCCTTTAAGGAAACGTGCTGATGATGCATCATCAAATGACATCACCAGACCCGCTTCCTGTAATTGGCTTGGAAACGCGCAGGGCGGCCTTAACAAGCCCAATCAAGGGAAATTCATTCTACACAGTGGGCTGGAGCCAGCAGCGGTGCCAGGACCCACCACCGACATCGCACGCCATGGACCCGCCGAGGCTCGTAAAATCCAGCCCAAGGTGAGGGAGATGACTTTGAATGCCACAAGCAACACCGCCTCTTGGGGCCAGGTTAGCTACAGGTGTCCCTGCAGCAGATGAAACAGGCTCGTAATTGTCTCCCTGCTGACCCGCAGCCTGAGGAGCGGTCCCCCCCCCCCCACCTCACCGCTTCAGGCAATGCTAAGTAATGTGTGCAGGGCCTGGAGATTGGTGGTATAATTGGGGCAATCCATCTCTGGCATTGGCTGATTTCCCTGGACTGCCTTCTTCCATCTTGCACCACTTGAACCATGAAATATTGCATTTCGGATGCTTTAAAACCAACCCCCTGCATTAATTTTAACTTGATTTGCCAACCACCCTGAAACTGTATATCTTGCACTTTGAGGCTTTGTTGTTCCCTGAGCTCCTGTGAAAGTTTGCATCGTAAAGGTTCCTTTTTAATGTCTTATTTTTACCAGCTCTTCCTGTTCTGCTGAAGTCTTGTAAATGATTACAGGTGGCTTTCCGGTAAATAAACGGACAATATTCAGCTAGTTTAAGTTCCACATAAACATTACGCACTGCCAAAAGAAACAAAAGGATGAAAAATGTTTCATGAAATTGCTGTGCAATTGTAAATAAAAAAAATTAAAAGGCTTCTGCCACTTTAAGGGCTCCATCATACAGAGAGCCTCCAGTTAGCGCGATCCTGTACTAAACAGTTAAAATCACACTATGGTTAATGCATGATCATATTTAAATTGAGCTCTCATTTAATTCAGGACAAGGCCACTTTAAACTAGCCCAGCATGCCAACTGAAAGATCTCACTTAGTGCAAAAGTGACACCAAACTGATTATATGGAGCGGCTCTTGAGGTTCCAGCTCTCGAAAGCTACCCTATAAAATTTTTAATGCCCTTATGACAGCATGAGCAATGCACGCTGTGATTTCACCTCTGGAATATGAGTTCAAATCGAACCCAAGGTAATGGAATGAAAGTCTTCTCTGTGTTGGCTGTTGGGGGCGGGGGGGGGGGTGCGGGGTCCTACGTACATTAGCCTGGAAATCTTTGGGGCCCAGCTCTGCCAGCATAAGGGCAGTGGAGCAAACTCCTGTCCGACCCTTCTTCAAAGCCAGAAACCCATCCCAAATACCAGGGATGGGGGCATTTACATAGCTGGGACAGACTGCCCAACCTCACTTGAAATATCTTTATAAAGTGGAGGCGCAAATGGCTGAATAAAGACTTTTAAAATGCTTTGGCTACCACTGAAGCCTCTTCAACCAGAAAATGTAATTAAACCCCCTCCCCCTATCGGCAGTCGTTTGTGACTTTCAGAAGGTCTCAAAAGTCTCAACTGGCATGAGTTCCACTGAAGAGTTTCAATGGCATAAAGGGAGTAATTTCCCGGTGAAGCCCTCTCCCAACGTGCTCCCTGTAATTGGCGGGGGCGTGGGGGGGTGGGGTGAAAGGGCGGAAAGTCCACCACAACCCCTCTGAGCGTAATTCAAAGGTGCAGTCCAACTGGGGCAGAGTCCTTTTGGGGCAGAGTCCTCGTGGGGCCCATATTCAGCCCCCTTCCCCATGTGTAAATGTAACTTCGCCCTTCTCCAGTCGCAAGAATTTCACATGCAATGGGTTTGGGCAGTTTCAGTTCAGTTTCAGTTCCAAGCTTAAACCTGCTTCTAATTTGGTGCAACTGGCATTAAATTATCAGTCTATTCAGAGGCCACAGGGGTGATTGGTATGGAAACTGCAAAAAAATTACATTGATTTAGGAGGGGATGCTATTATGCGGTTGGGGATAAGGCACATTGTATGGATCAAGTTGAAAGGCTTTACTCTGCATCTGGTCTTTACTAGGAGTGCTTAATCGTGACACTGGATGCTTCATCAGAAACTGTTCCATTCTCCAGGACCAACAACACCTAATGAGGTTAGCGCCTAGACAGCTGAAGGCATGGCCGCCAATGGTGGAGCAATGAAAATCGGGGATGCAGAGGCTAGAAAAATTGGAGGAGCGCAGAGCTCTCAGAGCGCTGCAGGGCTGGAGGAAGTTACAGAGCTAGGGAGAGGCGAGGCCTCGGAGTGATTTGAAAACAAGGATGAGAATTTTAAAATCAAGGCATTGGTGGACCGGGAGCCAACGAGCTCAGCGAGCACAAGGGTGAGTGGGACTTGGTGCGAGTTAGGATACGGGCAGCAAAGTTTTGGATGAGCTCATGTTTACGGAGGGTGAAAGGTGGGAGAATGGCCAGGAGAGCATTGGAATAGTCAAATCTGGAGGTGACATCGGTATGGATGAGGTTTCAGCAACAGATGAGCTGCATGAGCAAATACAATGTAACGTCCATTAGCCACACAATAATTTTCCACATACCCAACACCTCGTCAGCATTATCTTGAATCCTCCCTCGTCACTGCCCGCTAATTCTTGTCTGTTGTAAACGAAACATTAAACTAATGTTATTTCTATTGTATTTGACTTGATCCCTGTGCCCAGACTATTGGGAGTACAAGGCTTTCCAAAATTTGGCCCCTCCCAATTATCCACTGGGGTTGTGGGGCTCTGCTCCATGGAGAATACTGGAGGTGGTACTGTAAACCTCATCAGCATGCTAAAGATACTTTATAAAATGTAATTCAGTTCTTCACAAAAGATATATTTTAAAAACACTTGAGGTGGGTCTATCTGTGCTAATACGAAATTGCAGTTCTTTTGATTTTCTTATTGGAACATAAAATCCTTTGAAGATTTACACTAATTGAATCATTATTAGTCACCAATGAAAGTTCGAAAAATCATTGGAAAATTGTTTCAAAGCAAATGTTGCCTGGTTTCACAAAAGCGCAGTATGTTGTTCATTATGATTTTTTTCTTTCGGCCTCTGTTTTTATCCCTGCCGCTCTAGGGCATGCACATTGTAATTTATCACCCACAAAGGTCTTGTGGTAGCAGGAATTCCACAACTCCATGGTTTAATAGGTACTTTGGAATTTCTCGGCAGTCAAACGGCCTACTTCTGTCCCGCAGAAGTCTAAAAACATACAAATTGGACTAATTGACAGACTAAACTTGTGCTTTGTGAACACATGATTTTTACCAACTATTAAATATTTCTGAAGGGTCTGTGAAAGTATTCACATCTGGGCTTGGTTTAGCTCGGATTAATATTATGATGGGACTGTGTTGACTGCCTCAAGCCGGCAGATGCACATACCTTTCCGATGGAGTGCATATCGTGGATGTGCTGGCATGGGCCGTGCAGGCTCTCTCACTGTCTGTCCTTGCGTTAACAAGTAAATACATAAAAATGAATCAATGAATTAAACAAATATCTAGAGACCGACTTTCACAATATTGAGCTCATTCTTGAGTGAGAAGGTCAGTTTGTAGCAGTGAATGCTTACTGCTACATTTTTTTTAAAGTGAGGTAACTGTGACCCCTGCTGTTTAATAGGAGATAAAGCATCAAATGGTAACTGGCTGCTGCTGGTGTCCAAATGTTTTAATATTTTATCTTCTCAATCTTCTTTAATTAATTGGATATTTGAAATATTTAGAATGGGCAGTCTAATTTAATAAACATTATGAACTGAACTACCTTACACCAAACAGGAACTTTTCAATTTACAATGGCCAATCCGAGAATATATAACATTTACAAATTATACATTAAAAAATGATAATTATGAGGAATGTTATGGATAGTTTGAAAGATATTGCATCACCTTGCCTAAAATTTAGGATTTTAAAATACGCCAGAGAAAAAAAGCTAAACATGTTGATTTTTCTTCCTTGTTAAAATGTACCTCCTGCATGTATATCTCATTATAAAAGAATGAAATGTTTTCCTCCTTTCTCATCCTACTTTCTCTCTGAAGTGCTTATGATTCACAATACCTGCAGGATACAAATGTTCTGATTGTAGATGAAGCCACCAACACAGTGTGTAGATGGTGGTTGGGGGGAGGATGAGAAGGGAGGAGAAGGGAAATGACTGGTAGTTAAAACAGAAGGTGCAAAAACAATCTATTACTGACTCCAAGGTGACCTGGGTACACATGCCCTTAAGGCTACTGGCAGACAGGTAAAGCTTAGGCAAATAGGATTAAAGAGCTGATGCTGGTTAACACAATGGGCCAGTGCAATTATAACTTACAAAGGAATTGAATGAACACCACTATTTTTAAGAAGACACATCCTGTCTCTTTTTTTAACATTCATTTATTCATTATTTTATGAGACACGATTCTTCTTCTGAAACTACAATTAAAATAACTTGAAAACAAATTTGGGAGAGCTTTACAAAATTCTGTACGGTCTTTTTTAATTCTGTGTGTTTCTCCAATTTACCACCTTTCAAGATCTTGCAGTAGGAAGAATCCACAAGTGGGCAGATCAGCAGCAAGCTGCCTCTGTGATTTTCATTTACACAAATACATAACCTCTTTCTTGCTGGAGTTTGAAGCATGCACTTAGCTTTCCATTGTCCTAACTGCAAACTACCGTAAACTTCTAGGTAATGTGTGCTTTCACATGACATACTGAAACTGTTTCCAAGTTAATACTGAGCAAAAGACAACCAGACTGAACTTGTGCTTTTTGAGCTATATTTTACCATAATTGGTTTTCATCAGTTTATCTCTCAATCATAATTACCTTGCCAAATCACTGCCATGAATCATGTTATGCAGTGAATGAGATTCTTCTTTACTTAGTACAATTTCCAGCACTTTGGAACTACTGTAATGCATTTCAGGTCAAAACTAATGCGTCCTCGAACAGTTAGAAATATTTTAAATACTAGTCAATCTCCCATGGTTTTGCAATTGGGGAGTCAGGGGAACCTCAGGGGGAACGTTGGAGCAGACATAAGACTCTTTAATTTATTATAGATGAAAATGAAAGCAGTTTTAGGGACTGTGATGGAAGCAGAGCTTTGTCAGGCCTTGAACAGGGAAATGCCTATATTATATCTTTTGATATGACTTGCAATATACAGGGTAAGGTTTTCTGTTTAAATAATTATGGTTAAGATGGAGAGCTGCAGATTAGCCAGGATGCAGCAGGGTTTTTTTTGAAGTAGGTAATTTAGTTTGTGGTCCCTAGGAAGACAATGGGTAATGTATTTGGCATATCCGGCCAGCATTTATCCCTGAACCAACATCGCTAAATCAGATTATCTGGTTACTTATCTCACATCTGTATGTGGGACCGTGCTGTCCCTGTTTCCTTATGTTACAACAGTGACTGCACTTCAAAGATTACTTCATTGGCTGTAAAGCACTTTTGGACATCCTGAGGATGTGAAAGGTGCCATATAAATACAAGTTCTTTCTTTATTAGATTTAGCCTGTTCATAATGGCTTGTCAGTGTGAGACTTACTGCCATTTGAAGTGGGCGGAACAACATGGTGAGCAGCCCATGTAGTCTCCTGTGTGAAACCCATTAGTAAAGAAGGCAATCCTTAGCTCAGTGACAGTATGCAAGGCTCAGATCACAAAAGACTCAGTCATAAATATAAAATAGTCACTAATAAATCTAATAAGGAATTCAGGAGAATCTTCTTTAGCCAGAGAGTGGTTAGAATGTGGAACTGACTACCACAAAGAGTAGTTGAGGTGAATAGCATTGATGCATTTAAGGGGAAACTAGATGAACACTTGAGGGAGAAAGGAATGGAAGGATACATTGATTTGGTTGGATGAAGTAGAGTGGGAGGAGGCTCATGTGGAGCATGAACACCGGTATAGACCTATTGGACCGGGTGGCCTGTTTGTATGCTGTAAATTCTATGTATTTCATTTAAAGAAAGCATTGATAGAGAACCCAAATTGCATCAGGGACTTCAATGCAACTTTACAGGATCCAGTTCCTTTCATTGGGAATCTAGCCCCAGATATGTCTGACATAATAAAACTCACTACGCACTTGGTTTGAGTATAAAGCAAGGCTTTAATCAACTTGTTTCAGAACATGGAGGTCTAGTTGTACTTCACTAGTTCCTGTTTACAAAATGTCCCTGGCCAAGCTGGGCCCACGCCTGAGTATTTATACTCCTTGGACGGTGCCACCAGCTGGTCATCCAGCATTATTTCATGAGTAGTTTCTTTATGATGATGAGATTTATAACATTGTCATGTTAATTTGTGAGATTAAACTTCTTACAACAGACAGCTACGATAATCCCAACTGTCCATGCAGAATAAACTGGCTTTGTTGCAACCACTGGCCATCTGCCCTTGTCGAAAGCTTCAGGAGGGATAAAAATGAGTCAATATCATCACAAGAAAACTTTAGAACCCAGTTATGATGAAGGGCCACACCCAAGTAGTAACCTGTCCTTTCCTCTTTTACATGTCGTTCAAACTGCAGTGCATTTCAACCATTTGTTTAAAAACCTTAAAACAGGTGAAGCTATAAATTATTGTTGATGTTAGTGGACAAGTAAGTTCATATGAAATTAATTTATCTGCCACTTTATCAGATGCACCAACCCATTTCAAATAAATCGGTTAATGTCTATTAAGCTAGTGGACAAAGGAATGGTGTACAAATGAGTTAAGCGTCCATCCACTATTAGCACCAGCAATATCTTCTACCCTATGTTGCTCTCTTGACCCTGTCAAGGTTTATTTTCTTGAGGAAATAAACATTCTCACACGCTGCAATCATTAAAATAGCTAAGAGCAACCACGGGGAGTTGAATGTTGTACTTTGGGTGGGCTTGGCAACCTGATTGACTCCTATTATAATTTTATTGATTACTAATGTCACTTGTCAAACTACCCTGTAGATGTTGACCAGTCCAATATGGGTAGCGTGGCCTCTTCGCCTGGTGACTGCATTAGTCTGTTAATAAACTGAAAACAACTTTCAAAGAACAAAACTGGATAATGTAACTCCCCTTCATACAGGTCAAGATCACAGCAGAACCCTGTCGTAAAATCTTACTTATGGGAATCTCAGTGTAATTTTTTTAACTTCAGTAAAACTCAACTCCAATCCAACACCCCCTTTTATTTACAAACTCTGACATTTCTGGAGGTGCAGTGACATGAATGCTCAAATGAATCCAGTTAATTCATCCCCACCAAAGGTTATATTATCAAACGGAAAAAGTGGCTGCAACAGATGGGAATAACCTAGAATGTTTTTGCAGGTTACATTTTAACATTTTGTTTGCTATATATAATGGAGTCAAACATCTGCGGCCCTTCTGGCTCACCCCATCTGTAACTTTGATGACAGCGCACCAGGCGACCTATAAATTAGGCCGGGACTTGCTATATCCGGGTCCTGGCCTAAAATATCTGGGATAGCCTGTTTGAGATAGAGCCATCACTCCCAATTACACGTGGTTGGCCTAGACTGTTCCAGGCCACAAATCAACCACATTTCTTAATTCTTTCCCTCTCATCTTTTCTTTCTGGGGTGTGGGTCTCAGCCAACCGCTTATGTTGTCCCTTGAAAAAGAATTGCCCGATTATCACCACCCCAAACAAGACCATCAGCAGAAAAGGGGTGAGGAAACTCTGCCTTAGGCATTCCTACATTCCTGGCCCTCAGAGGAACCCAGCATACGGTTGACAGAGGTACGTTGCATGAAACCCAGTGTAGTATACCAACTGCTAACAGAAGTTAGGCCCACATGAGGGTCCGGACCAGAATTGTCACCTGGACATCTGAAGAAAAAGCCTTCTGTTTTTTTTTACAAAGGCTGCTGCTTGGGGCACGTGAAAGTTGTTGTTGAGGGACAAACAGTACTTCACGCCAGCCCCCTCCCATCCCCACCCTGGGCAATCAGTTCGATAGGTGGGCATTTAGATGTGCCCGTAGTGACACAGGTAGCTGCCACTGCCATTCTACTGAAGGGGACCTCCTTATCCTGTCAACTTCGGTGGGGTCGACAGTGGAAGTCCCGTGCTGGTACTCTGGGATGCGCCCCATGCAAAAATTTTGGCCCCAACCTCTTTGGGGATAAACACACCTGGAACTCTCAGAAACTGTCAGCTCCTCTTAAAAGTTTCCTTCTTCAGTCTGCTTAACCAGGAATGGAAGAAAGTCATTTTGTTTTTACAAGCTCCAGTCCCATCCAAAATAATTGGTCTAACAGCATTAGGTCCCATCGTCCAACTGATCTGATTGGTTCTGAAAGCCTGCAGTCCCACATCCCAACTAACTTGATTGATTTATATTAACACAGCTCTAATTCAAGTGAAAAAGCTGATTTTTCAAAATGAAACACAATATTCAATCTGACACATGTTTGAAATACTGTCAACTTAAAAAGACTGATGATTGGGCATGTATGTGTTTGCCATCCCTTTACCCTGACCATTTTCGGACCTGGATGGAATACAGGAAACATTTGTAGTAAGCAGCTTATTGGAACAAACGCATAACAATTTGATCATATAAATAATGCTGTTTCATTCACGGTGCAGCATACCCACCTCTGCTCTCTACAGGAATTGTACTTTATTTACTTTGGCGCCAATACATATCCTCAGGCTTCAAACCAAGCCTCAGGCCTGGTGCCATTGCATTCAGTTAATACTTGGCATGCCTTAGAGATATAAATAGAGATAGAGGAAAAGCAAGAGCATGCAGAGAGGAGCGAGCCTATTCATAAAGGTATCTGCTCCTAACTGGCTCCTAGGGCGAGGTTACATACTTGTGGGTAGAAGGGGCTGATTTTTCTGTTCCCGCACTTAGGTGCACTGAGTCACCTGGATGCAGTGCCAAAAGGAAAACCATCAGGGCACCTGTAAGGGATTTCACCTGATTATACACCCATTCATTTAAGTGGATGGAAAATCAAGCAGGCTCTGTCATGGATATGTGATCCTCCCCATCCCATTTTTCTTTATTCCCAGGTGTTCCTATATGTCCAAGTGCAGGAACAGGAAAATCTGCCCCATGTTCCCCATCCCCCAAACCCACGACCTCTTCCACCGAGAAGGACAAGGGCAGCAGGCGCAGGGGAACACCATCACCTCCAAGTTCCCTTCCAAGTCACACACCCTGACATGGCAGTATATCACCGATCCTTCATCATCGTGAGGTCAAAATCCTGGAACTTCCTCCCTATCAGCACTGTGGGAGTAGCTTCACCTCACGGACTGCACCAGTTCAGGAAGGCGATTCATCACCACCTTCTCAAGGGCAATTAGGGATGGGCAATAAATGCTGGCCTTGCCAGTGATGCCCACATCCCAGGAATGAATAAAAAAACACAGTGTGGCAGAGCCACCAAGGGGACTCTGATCTTATGTACATAATTATCTTTAACTAATTGTTAGTTACAGAATGAATCTGTATCTCTGTTCATATTATCGCATGTACATAGCGCGGTCCCTTTAAGACTGAGATCCAACGCGATGACGTCATCACATTGATCACGTGATCCTCCAACGGCGGGAAAACATGATGACGTCATGACGTCCGACCAGGGAGGGGCTCTAGTCAGTCCTCGTGGAGCTAGCAACCAGTACAGACCTGTTATCCAGCTTTCCATTGTTTTAGTGTTAAACTCTGTTTATTAGTATTAAACATCGTTTGTTTAATAGACTGACTCGATCTCAGTCCTTTAGTTAGGAATGTAGCCATTCCTACAGTGGTGACCCCAAATTTTCGTGGACAATTTTCGCGAAAGAAACGTAACGAAACATGGAAGCACACGCTGTGGCTTTGAAGCTCCCACAGTTTTGGGAACAACATGTTGCCTCCTGGTTCGTCCAAGCAGAAGCACAACTTGAACTCCGTAACATCGCCATGGATCAGACCCGCTACCTCCATGTGGTCTCCGCACTCGACAGCTCCACGGCCGCACGGATCATCAGCCTGCTCGAAAAACCCCCAGAGGCCAGCAAGTATGATGCTCTTAAAGCGCAGTTAATACAGGTCTCCGGACTCACAAAGGCAGAGCGGGCCCGCCGGCTGTTCGCTATGCCCGGCCTGGGCGATTCCAAGCCATCTGAGTTAATGAGCCAGATGCTCACGTTCCTGGGCTCCGAACCCCAATGCTTCCTTTTTTGGGAGTTATTCCTGAGCCAACTCCCCGAACAGGTTCAAGCTGCTCTCGCTAGATCGGACACCGCGGATTGCGCAGCACTGGCTGCAGAAGCAAACACGGTTTATGCGGTCACGCAGCAATACTGCTCCGCCACAAGATAACCCTCCTCCGCGGACGCCGCCCCGACGCCTCCATCCCCCAGCTTGTGTTTTTACCACGCCCGTTTCGGCGCGAAAGGCAGAAGCTGCCTCCCTCCTTGCAGTTTCGCGCCTAAAAAAAAAACAGCAACCCCGGCAGCAGCCCCAGAAAAGGAGGATCGAGTTTAAGGTACGGGCCGCGGCCGCGATGGCGATTGGGAATTCCAGGAAGCTCCTCTACTTTACCGATTCCCTTTCGGGCCGGCGCTTTTTATGCGACACCGGGGCGCAGTGCAGCATCCTTCCCACCTCAGCACTTGACATCCAGTCTGGGAGGCACGGTCCCGCCCTCGAGGCAGCTAATGGCGGGGCCATTCGTACCTTTGGCAAATGGCAGGTCCGGGTGTGCTTCGGCGGACAATGGTTTCAGTGGGAATTTATCACATCCAAAGCTTCACAAGCCATCCTCGGCGCGGATTTCTTATGCGCCAACAGCCTCCTGGTAGATGTCCGAAACCGTCGACTGGTCAACGCGGCTACCTTCCATTCCATTCCGTGCTTCCGCAGTTCCGCACCGGCCCATACTGTCTCCTGCGCGTTACCCTCGCCGGACGAATTCACCCGCCTACTAAGTGAATTCCCGGAGCTGACCAACCCCACTTTCTCCGCCTCGGCAGCTAAGCATGGTGTCCAACACCACATTACTACGACCAGCTCCCCAGTGTACGCACGAGCTCGGCGACTGGAACCCGGTAAGCTCGCGGCAGCGAAGGCCGAGTTTGCCACGATGGAGCGGCTAGGGATTATTCGCCGGTCGAATAGTCCCTGGTCCTCACCCCTACATATCGTTCCAAAGCCTGGCGGCGGATGGCGGCCATGTGGGGACTACCGTCGACTGAATGATGCAACGATGCCCGATCGGTACCCGATCCCGCACATTCAAGACTTTTCCGCCCATTTGGCGGGAAACTCAATCTTCCCGAAGGTCGACCTTGTCCGGGGCTACCATCAGGTCCCCGTACACCAGCAGGACATCCAAGAAACTGCGGTTATTACTCCCTTTGGACTGTTCGAGTTCCTCAGAATGCCTTTTAGGCTCAAGAATGCCGCGCAGGCCTTTCAACGACTCATGGACTCGGTCCTGCGCGATCTTCAGTTTTTATTTGTCTATCTGGACGATATCCTGATAGCCAGCTCCACCAAAGTGGAGCACGTCGAGCATCTCCGCACCCTTTTTCGGCGCCTCAGCCAGCATGGCCTCATAATCAACCCTGCCAAATGCCAGTTCGGCCTACATCAAATTGACTTCTTGGGCCACCGCATTACCCAGGAGGGTGCAATCCCGCTGCAGTCAAAGGTCGAAGCAATTTTGGCATTCCCGAAGCCACAGTCCACCAAAGCCTTCCAAGAATTCCTGGGCATGGTGAACTTCTATCACCGCTTTGTGCCGAAGGCAGCACAACTCATGCAGCCCCTCTACGAGGCCCTCAAAGGCAAGATGGGAAAGGATGCAATAACCTGGACGGCGGCAATGGACGACGCTTTCAACAACACAAAAACCGTTCTAGTCAATGCAACTATGTTGGCGCACCCTCTGCCAGGAGCCACCATCGCCCTCACCACGGACGCTTCTGACTATGCCATAGGCGCTGTGCAAGCACAGTGGGTTAACGGGTCATGGCAGCCACTGGCATTCTTCAGCCGCCAACTCAGCCGCAACAAACGCAAATATAGTACTTTCGACCGTGAGTTGCTGGCACTGTTCCTGGCCATTCGCCATTTTCGTTTCCTGTTGGAGGGACGTCCCTTCACCGCGTTTGTAGATCACAAACCACTAACTTTTGCAATGGCCAAGTCCGCCAAACCGTGGTCGGCCCGACAGCAGAGACAGCTAACTTACATTTCGGAATTCACGACAGACATCCAGCACGTAGCTGGCAAGGACAATTTGGTAGCCGATTGCCTTTCTCGCATGCCCGTACGGGCAGTCCAGTTGGGCATCGATTATGCCCTCATGACCACCGACCAAGCATCTGACCCTGGAACGCAGTCGTATCGCGCCGACACCTCTAGCCTCCAACTGGCCGATGTGCAATTCCACGCAGCAGGCACCTCGTTGCTCTGCGATGTCTCCATGGGGGCTCCTCACCCGATCGTTCCAGCTGCCTGGCGCCGCCAAGTCTTCGATGCCATCCATGGGCTTTCGCACCCGGGTGTGAAAGCATCCCAAAAATTACTGTCGGCTAAGTTCGTCTGGAGAGGAATGCGTAAGGATATCTGCGACTGGGCTAACACCTGCGTCGTCTGTCAAAAGTCTAAGGTGCAGCGCCATGTCAGGGCCCCATTGGCCACGTTTGCGGTACCAGAACGGCGATTCGACCACGTCAACGTGGATCTCGTCGGACCGCTGCCACCGTCCCAGGGTTTCACACACATTCTAACCATGGTCGATCATACTACCAGATGGCCCGAGGCAGTACCTTTGGCGTCTACTACATCTGCCGATGTAGCCAGAGTGTTCCTCTCCTCGTGGGTCACACATTCCGGCGTTCCGGCGGATATTTCTTCAGACCGCGGTCCACAATTCTCGTCCGAGCTCTGGAACGCTGTGGCCCAGGGTCTTGGTACCAAACTCCACCGCACTACGGCCTATCACCCACAGGCAAACGGTTTGTGCGAACGTTTCCACCGATCGTTAAAGGCATCGCTGAGAGCCAGCCTCCAAGGCGCTGGCTGGGTGGATAAGCTTCCATGGGTCATGTTGGGGCTGCGCACGGCACCCAAAGAGGACCTGCAATCGTCTGCTGCAGAGCTCGTGTACGGTCAGCCGCTCCGCGTACCGGGAGATTTCCTGCCACTTCCCACCGGGCCATGGTCTGCGGCCGACCAACTCAGCAACCACCGGGAAATGGCCAAGGCTTTCGCGCCCATTCCAACTTCGCATCACGGCCTGCCATCTTCACACCTTCCAGCGGAGCTAAAAAATGCTGAATTCGTATTCATTCGGCATGATGCCCATAGGGATCCGCTCAAGGCTCCCTACACAGGACCTTTCCGCGTAATAGAGCCCGGCGACAAGAGTTTCTCGGTTGACATCGGTGGTAAACCAGACCACATCTCCATTGATCGTGTCAAACCGGCGCATCTGGACATCGACCAGCCAGTAGAGACTGCACAGCCACCACGCCATGGCCGCCCTCCAGCTGCATCCGCACCAGTCCGAAGGCTCCCATCCGCCAGCCCGCCCACTGTTCAACAACGTTCACTTCGAGAATACAGGAGTCGCTCTGACAGGCTTGTCAGACCTCCTCGTCGATTGACTTTTACTGTTAAAGACAATTCTGGGGGGGCGCATGTGGCAGAGCCACCAAGGGGACTCTGATCTTATGTACATAATTATCTTTAATTAATTGTTAGCTACAGAATGAATCTGCATCTCTGTTCATATTATCGCATGTACATAGCGTGGTCCCTTTAAGACTGAGACCCAATGCGATGATGTCATCACGTTGATCACGTGATCCTCCAGCGGCGGGAAAACGTGATGACGTCATGACGTCCGACCAGGGAGGGGCTCTAGTCAGTCCTCGTGGAGCTAGCAACCAGTACAGACCTGTTATCCAGCTTTCCATTGTTTTAGTGTTAAACTCTGTTTATTAGTATTAAAACATCGTTTGTTTAATAGACTGACTCGATCTCAGTCCTTTAGTTAGGAATCTAGCCGTTCCTACAACAGAAAGTATACGGTACTTCAGACATGAGGGCTTGAATTCTCCTCTGAATTGCCACCCATTTGGATGGTAAATAGAGGAGAATGTGTTTTATCAAGGCTACCGCCTCAAATAGCAAGAGTGACCTTGTGTTTCTGATGGGTACCACGCGATTGCAACTTTTTAATACCCAGAATGAATTTAAAGAAACCGCAGCCCTTGTTTGCAGTGGGAAAACATGCAGGGAATGAAACGATTGCTCCAGAAATTTCAGCTGCCTAGGCCCTAAGCTTTGGAATTCCCTACCTAAACCTCTCCGCCTCTCGACCCCTCTTTCCTCATTTAAGATGCTCCTTAAAACCTACGTCTTTGACCAAGCTTTTGGTCACCTGTCCTAATTTCTCCTTATGTGGCTTGGTGTCAAATCTTTGTCTTGTAATTCTCCTGTGAAGTGCCTTGGGACATTTTACTATGTTAAAGGTGCCATATGAATACAAGTTTTTGTTGAAATAATCTACCATTCACAGTTGTATAATTTAATCAGGGGTCTATAACTCTCATTTGTGTGGGTCGTATTTTTTTGGACTACTTTTGTAAAGTGAATTTTATCTCCGCTCATTTTTTAAAAATCGGATAGCACATTTTAGATAACATGAGCTGGGTGAGACCCTGAATATATTTATTTTAGGGTCATATCATTGGTTGGAAATTTCTGAAAATGGCCATTTGGTGAAGGAAAAATAAGATGAAAAGATGGAAGGTGTTTTAAAATGTTGTACTTCATGCCTTTATCATATTTTCCTTTTTATATATGCTTTAAATACTTGGGGGGAGGGGGGGGAGGTTGCGGGGCTGTGGTGGGGGGAGCAGGGAATGGGAATGGTAGCATGGCTTTTTCAAGGAGCCAGCGCAGGCATGATGGGCCGAGTGGCCTCCTTCTGTTCTGTATCATTTTAAATCCACCACAAAAATAAACGGAATTCTCTTCCCAATAAACCGTCTGTTCCTTGAAAGCCCGCCACAAGCCAGTTCTGCCATATTTAAATGAGGTCAAGGGAGCATGGCTAACCTCGCTGCCTCATTTCCCTCTATACCCATCCCAAACCCACCCCAAATAATTGCTGCCACTATGTCAGTGGTGGTAAGAGCTGCTGCAAATACCACATTGAGGAGGCAATCTTGGGTAGTGCTACTGAAGGTGGATGTTTCTTTGCCTCCAGTACTATGGAGGTTGAGTTAAGGTTTTTGCTGTTACTTTTACTGAGCTCTGCTCAAAGTACTGCTCTGCACTCTAAAGATGGATTCTTCAATGGGAATACCTTTATTTTGATGCTATGAAGAAAAAAAGGATCAGCACATGGAAGAGACTAGGTTGGAGACAGGTATCACTGAAGGTATCTCTTCCCTACACATTGACACTCACTTACTCACCAGTAGCCACAGACCAAGAAGGTCTTACTTAGCCATTCCCCACAGTATGGGAGTACCCAAGAAGGAGAGGAAATGGAACAAGAGATCCAGTAGCCAGAGCAAGGAGAGCACAAATGAGAGCCCGGAACTGTCAATAAATAAAGACTGACTCACCAAATACAGTCATTTCTGTTCTCTGCCCACACCAAGTCATTTACTTTCCAAGACTTCTGCCAAGTCCTTCATATAGTTTCCCCTGCCATCAGCCAACTGCTAAAAGTTGAAAGCAGACACAGAGATGAATTCAGTCTGTGTGATCAAGCTGAAATAAACATTCACCAGGAAGTGCTAAGAAATATATTGGGGGAGGCATTGAGCTTATTAGCGCCCATTTTTTAGCCACTAATCGCCCTCCTAAAGGTTGGAAATCACGTCGGGGATACGTGCACACAGCTCCAACAGGAAGTGCGTCGAACGCCATCTTGGTCCAGTAGTTTCCGCACACACACCTAATGACCGCCGGCAGCATGCAGAGCAGACAGGTTATGATATCAATCAGTGTGTAATGCTGATTTGATGCCAGCGCTGCTATTTTCGAACACCATGCTCTTAACCTTCCACAGCTGAACATGCATTCATCGGCATGAAGGACCCCCACCCCCGCACCAGGGCTACTTAAAGGGATCATGAAGTATATACAGGTTAGTTGCTGTATTATTTCTTCTGGCTGCTGGTGCAATTCTACACATTTTTGGAGTTTTCCTATGCTTTTATAAAGTTTGAATAGTCTCCAGGGAGTGTTCTGGCTGGTGCTGAAGTACGTTTTGTTCATTTAATAGCTGAAACAAGTTGCTTCCAGGCATGGGTGGCCTGGTAGGCCTTCCTCTGGGAATTGAGCATGACTGGGAGAATGAGAGGCCATGCAGAGCAGGACAAGCTGCTAGAAGAGGGAGGAGGAGGGGGAGAAGGGCTCTCAGCAGGAGGCCATATCCACCCCAGGTCTTTAGGGAGCAGTTCCCTTACCTCAACTTCAGCGAGGACCAATTGAAGAGATGTTTTCGCTTCACTAAAGAGGTGGTGATTGAAATCTGCCAACTGCTGATGACACAACTGTAACCTCAAAGCCGGGCAACAACCACATTGCCTGTGGCTGTCAAGGTGACCGTGGCTCTTAGCTTTGATGCATCTGGCTCCTTCCAGGCTGCTGCTGGAGAGATAAGCAACCTCTCGCAGTTTGCAGTACACTGCTGCATAAGGGAGGTCACTGAGGCTCTCTATACAAAGAGAGACAGCTTCACCTCATTTTCTTTTTCCAGAGACAAGCAGGCGGAGTGAGCACAAGGGTTTGCTCGGATTGCAGGCTTCCCCATGACTGCACACACCATTGCTTTGCGTGCGCTGCGTGTGAACTCGGCCATTTTCCTGAACGAAAGGGATTTCACTTCCTCAATGTGTAGCCGGTGTGTGACCACAGGCAGCTCATCATGCAGGTAAATGTTCGTTATCCTGGCAGCAGTCATGATTCCTGCATTCTGCGGCAGTCCTCTGTGCCAGCTGCATTTGACCCACCATGGCAAGTCAAAGGCTGGCTACTAGGTGACAAGGGTTAACCACTCATGACATTGCTCATGACTCCGGTCCGGAACCCATGCACATGTGCACAGCACGCCTACAATGAGAGCCGTTCTGCCACAAGGAACATTATAGAGCGCCCCATCGGCATCCTCAAACAACGCTTCCGCTGCCTGGACCGCTCTGGAGCTGTACTTAGCTGAGTGGGAATCAAGATTTGTGGTAGTGTGCTGCATGCAGCACAACCTAGCCACTATGAGGGCACAGCCTGTAAGAGTCATGAAAGTTTAAGAAAGAAAATACTTTAAAATATTGGTTAAATAGTATAATACAGTTAATTTACCTGACTGACTTATTGTATTGAGAAACCCCCTCTTTTCTTGTTACAATAGTATAGGCTGAGTGACCCCCTTTATTCTTGCTACAATGGTACAGTCCTTAAGCTTGTCACATGGTATCCAGCCATTTTACAGCTAAAGCACCACGAGGCTGGAGAAGGCAGAAGCTTTGAGGGCTGGAGCAATACAGTTTTTGACCGTGCGCGTTTAAACGTGTTTTGCTTTGTAATTCTGTTTGTAAGGTGTTACAGTAAACAGTTTAAAGATAAAGTTATGGTTTGGAACGTATTATTTCGACACGCGTCTACTCGTTGCTAAAGCCTCAAAGCTCAGTGGCTGCATGTTTGGAAATTACGAAGCGCCACTACACAGCCCTTGCCACTACCTATCAGGTGAGAATCTGCAGAGCAGGAGCACGAAGAGGAGGAGGAGGAGGAGAAAGTAGAGGAGGAAGTGCAACAGGAACTGGAGGAAGAGGAAGGGAGGCTACAATGTAGACAGCCCCTTCCTGCCCGGGCTCTATGTGATCAAGTAATTCATGAGCGATATCAGTAGCTCAACCACACCTCCTCATTCACCAACAGTCCCACACTCCTTACCTTTCCTCTATCACTGACCATCACATCGTTCACTTTCTAACAATACAAAAATAAAAGCCACCAGTAAATGCACATTCCAATCCAAATTTATAAATTAAATCATGACATAATACACACAAAAATAAACAAATCACCCATGTGCATTCCCTTAGTGCCTCTTCTGTGTGCCTTTGCCTCTCTTCATGTTTCTACAAGGTGCTTCCCCAGTGGCTGCAGCATGGGTGGTGGAAGGCTGCTAACTTTCAATTCAGGAGACTGCAACGATAGCCTTGGAGGGTGACCTCAAGCAGCTCTGGGCCCAGAAGGCCTAGCTTCAGACTGCACTATCTCGGCCTGGGCTGCAGCAGTCTGGGCTAGCTGGCTGACAGGCAACAGCAAGTACACTGGCGGAGTGGCAGTGGTGGAAGCACGAATGCTGAGAGAGGACAGCAGGTTCGTACTCCATGGAGCCACTGCCACTCTCTCAAGGCAGTGCCTCTGCAACTGTAGTAATCCGTTGGAGAACAGATTGCTGGACTGCACTGATGCCCTGGGAGTCCCTTTGAACAGTGGTGTCCAGAGCCAAGATGGCAGCAGTCTGAGCTTCCACTGCAGCACTCAGACCTTTGATAGAAGCTGTTTGTGCTGCAATGGAAGCTCTGACATCGGCCATCAGATGCTGCATCATGTTTGGTTCCACAGGTGAGCTGATGGAGGTGACCACCCGTTCCATGTTGGAAAGGATGGGCTCCAAGATCTACGCAAAGCCCTGTGCCAAGTTGGTGCTGGACTCTTCCATGCTCCTTGACATTGAGCGCAGACTTTCTGGCAGGATTTCCAATGCACTAAGCATCCTTCTGTAGCCTGACCCATCAAAGTCCTCATCTGAGTCCTCTGCAGCAGAATTAGTGTGTGGCCTCGTCCTCCGCTGAGCTGGTGGGTGTTGGACTGCCCAATTGCTAACCCGCCAGTGGGAGGAAAATCCAGGTTGAGAACTGTTAGTATCTATTAACTTTCCACCATTGGATTTTGTCTTCAAATTATCAACACATTAATACAAAGGGGGAGAAATTTGTTTTAGCAACTGGAGTTAGCGGCCGCTGAAAATGGCCACAACGCTAATGGAGCAAAATTTATCTTGGGAAATGGAGATTGTGGGCACAGTGCTTACCTGCCGTGCAACGCCATTCTGGTGGTGTTACTGGAGGCATCTGACCTGAAGTCCCTGTGCAGGAGCAACGTTAGAGCTTTGCACAGCCCCTGGAAGCAAGGTGGTGGAGTGCACAAGGAATTGTGGGCAATGAAGAGGTCTGAGAATTAAAGGGGCCATGCATATTGAAACAGTACATATTAAAATAAAGTGGAACAATAGTTTTCATCCCTTTCTGCCTTGTAAAAAATATTTAACATTAAAACGTCCCAACTCTGAATATTCAGCTCTTAAAGCTGAATTCCCTTCCTAACCTCAAAAAATGGGAAAAATGCCTCAGCACTAACACAAATGGCTCAGCAAGCCAGGGAAAGGGCACCCAGGGTCTCGCACGCAAGCACTTGATCTTTGTGCAGGGTGTCAACACTGCAAGTCAGGCCCTCTACACACAGGGGCCTGGAGGCCCTTCAGAAAGAACGATTTGGGAGTACATTACTGAGACCATCACTGCCAGCAGTGCCGCCCCCACTACTTCGTCCCAAAGAAGCTTCATGACTTCAGACCACTGGTCAAGGTCTGTGAATGCACCTTCAAAAGTCGTCTCCTGCCAACTGCACCACTAGCCTCACACACTGCTGAATGCACGACCCCCACCCCTAATCACTCACCTAACAACAATCTGCACCAATCACGAGGCAGATCTCCTATTCCTAGCCTCACCTCGCCTCCTTGGAGGAGACAGTACAGGCCATTCTTGGCAGGTGCATGGCTGAGTCCTTGGCCAGCAGCAGGGCTGAAAGGATACAAGATGCTGGTATCCTCATACGTTATCCTCCTTCTGGCGTGCACCTCATGATTTCCCGTCCTCCCCTCACCACAACTCCACCCTTGTGCCTTCCTCATTTCACACACCCAAGAAATGCAGCCTGCCCAGCCAGTGGGTGACCAAGAAGAGAGAGAGGAAGAAGAACAAGAAGAAGAAGATTGATTTGGCATTCCCAGCCACCGGCTCCTCAAGGTCAACCAGCAAAGACATTTGCAGTGTCCCCCACTGAAAGTCAGCTGCCTTGCACCAGCCATGCTGCAGCCACTGGGGTAGCACTGCGTGACATCAGTAGGATAGGCAAAGGCACACACAAGACACTCACTAAGAGAAGGCATTCGAGTGATGAGTTGATTTCTTGATGTCACATTGGATGGATAGATGTATATAGGTGGATTTGGAAAGTTTGCTTTGTTGTGGCTTTTATTTCAGCATCATGGCCAAGAGGATGTTGTGATGATCAGTAACAGATGAAAGGTAAGGTGTGGGACTAATGCTGAAAGGGGAATTGGGATTGCATTCACTGGGACTGCAGGTGGATGATTCCATCCCAGATATCCCGGCCACAAAGGGGCTGTCTGGGATGCATCCTTCTGTCTGATACTTCCTCTTCTACTTCCTCCTCTTCGGCTTCCTCCTCTTCTGCTTCCTCCTCTTCTGTGTCTTCCTCTTTCCTCTGCAAGTGGATGCTGTAAATTTGAAATGACAGCATAAAATGCTGGAAATACTCAGCTGGTCCAACAGCATCTTGACCTGTGACGTGAACTCTGTTTTTCTCTCCATGGATGTTGCATAACGTGCTGAGTATTTGCAGCATGTTCTATCTTCTCAACGGCCTTCATTTACCATCTGAGCCCTTGCAAGCATCCAGCAGCACTCCTTGCACACTTAAAAAACTTTTCACATCTATTGCAGCAAGCCACCACTTCAATAAAATGAAAAAAAATAGCCCAAAACCTTAAATCCAAACTTACCTGAACGATGTGTGTGTCCCTTTAAGAGGTGCAGACATTGCCACTGTCAGCCTGCTTGCACGCCAGGTTAACCTGATGTGCTTAGGACCCAGCGCCATTTAATGGCACTACAGAGTGGTCCTAAGGCCATGAATTTCTAGCCCAAACCTTTATGTTGACGGCCTCCTGCGGTCCCTTTAATGACCGCTGATTAGTCCACAGAAGGAACCGGAAATACTGACTGGAGTATGCCTGTCACTGACACAGTTTCGGACCAATTTTGGAGAGTGGTCCTTAAACAGGCATTAAGCCGCTCATTAGCATATGCAAGGAGCCTAACGCATGTTAAAGGCACCCTCCAGGGATGCCCGAGCATTGCCTGAGACAAATATAGCGTCGGAAGTATTTGAGATGCCCCTGAGGCACGGGACATAGGCCCCAAAATTGGACCCTTTTCCCCTTGTTCCACAGCCGAAAAACGGGCAAAACAAGATCCAATTTCACCTCCTGTTTGTTCAATCTGAGACTTTTTAGGAAGCTTAAATTAATAATGTCACCTTTTAAATAAATGATTTAAAAAATCTGTATCTTGGCATGTTCCTGAAAACTGAATACAGCAGCTGAGGGTGTTCATCTCGCAAATAATTTTCTGCTGGTGTTCAAATTCAGCATAGTGAAAGAATTTGAAATTCAGAATTCTATACCTCAGGTTTTGCCTATATTGATCTGCTTAATTGATGCAGGTGGGGTAAGTCATTAGCTGCGCCACTTCTGAGGCCCCTCATTCACCATTATACTCGCTGCAGTGTATTCAAATTACTTTTCCAGTTCTCCATGGGAAGACTGGGACAAGAAACAATGTAATTTACGAAATAAATCACAGGAAATTCTGGGCCAATCTCTTTATTTATCCATGGAACTCTATACTTTGATGCACTGTTTGTTGCCTCATAGGAATATATTTATTTTGTGCTCTGTGCATCTTATATTTGAAGATTTCCCACTGCTGACCTGTCGACCTATTTGCTAACCTTTCTGCCCAGTTAATTTGGGCCAGATCTCCTTTTATCTTGCTGAACTTTGCCTTTTTCCGGTCCAGCACATTTAACTTTCCCCTAAGGAGTAGTATTACATTTACAAAGGCAGTTTCTCGACCTTTACATCAATGCGCTTGCTCAAGATGATCGCACGGATTAACTCATTTTTTTAAGTTTACTGTTGCCCCACGTGAAGATGATGTCACAAGTCTGCCATTACTTTGACAGAGATGTTTCTGAATCATCCTTTCAAGGCACTAGTGGGAGAGTGCGTTGTACAAACTGTAACTGCAGCAAAGTCATTAACTATGAGATATGTCACAAACTATGATTCACAAGGGGTTACTGCTGAGTGGCTAAGTAGGATAATCCTGATTTAATGAAGTATATGGGCTGTCATTTTATAAACCTCTGCTCCTTTCAAGGAATTTTACTAGAAGGGAGTGGGGATCAGAGAGAGGGCTCTAACACTACGGGGTTATTTTGCCCAAAAGGTGAAAACAGGCGCTCACTGAATGGGTGCAGTGCTGATAAGACTAGCAAGTTTGAAACTCCAGATTTAGCACACAATTTGGGTCCTAATTGCTGATTACCATCATTTGAACTTGCCTAGAGGTGCTAACCAGACACTTACGAGTTAAAATTGGACTGGACACGAAAACGGGCGTGGGAATCACAATGCACGATCGGCCCGCGCCCATTGAAAGGAATGCAGGCAGCACGTGACCTTCGTGCTCCCTGCTAATTGCAATGATTGCAATGTTCAGCCCAGCACTGAACACGCTCCTGAGTGGCTGAACGCTCAGCAGGGGGCCCGAGTTTGGTTAGTTCCAATTAAAGTTGGCCTCCACTTCTTAAACGCAGTCTGCACCTCTTAATGGGATGGTGCATTCTGCCTGCAGCAGCTGTTGCAACTGGTTGTGGAGGTAAGTGTGACTGAATAATAGCTCAACAGGCCAGAGAAAGGGCTCCAAGGTTCTCAGATGCAGCACTCGAGGCCTTAGTGCAGGGGTGGAAAGGAGGAGACAGGTCCTCTATCCACAGGGAGCCAGAAGGCCCTCCAGACACACACTGCGAAGGCAGTGGGAACAGATAGCTGACGAGGTCAATACCCGCAGTTTTGCCCCAAGGACCTAGATGCAGTGCTGAAAGAAGTTCAATGACCTCACATGAGTGGTCAAGATCAGTGAATGCATCTTCAAATGCCATCTCTCACCAACTGCACAAGTAACCTCACACACTGCTCAATTCACCAGACACCCATCACTCAGCTACCAACAATCTCTATCAATCACAACTCATACCTCACATTCATAGCTTCACCTCACCCTCACACACTTACCACTGCTGCTAGCCTCACTGCCGCATCTCACACCTTGCACACACTGTCAGCTATTCAACCATGACAGCCACATCACCCAAACAGATTGCACCACCCTCATTGAAACACTTCCCTCTCTCTTACAGGACAAGTTGTTGCATAACCGGAGGCAGTGGAAGCTAACCGGTGGGGGATGGCATGGCTATATGACCTTACCCCGATGGAGGAGATGGTGGACACCATCATTGGAGCGGCCATCACTGAGGTCAGAGGTGGGGCTGAATCAATTGAAGATGATGGCATACTCATACCTAATCCTTCTTCTCACATCCCACATCCCCCTCATCCGACAATGTCTATTGATTTAAATGTTGTAGATGGTGTAAGCATGCACTTCTTACTTTCCCCCCTTCCTGCATTGCAACCCTACTCTTGTGCCTTCTTCCTATCAGATACCCAAGAACTGCAACCTAGCCAGGCAGTGGTGGTGGAGCAACAGGTGAAAGAGGCAGAAGGCAGTGATGATGAAGAAACTGTACCATCACTTGATTTCACACTCACAACCACCTGCTCAGATACTGACACTCTGCATACTTTGGAGGATAACTTAGACACGGGATCTGCACGTGGTGAGACACTGGACATGAGTGGCCTGCAGCCAGGGCAGGGGACAAGGGTAGCACAGGTGCCAGCTCCCCAGGGGGCGAGATCGCACATGGCTTCAGCTGCAGAGGACTCAGATGAGCACTTCGAAGGAACAGGCTACAGAAGAAGGCTGATGGGTATGCATAACTCGCAGGCCTGCCAGAAAGCTTGCATACAATGTCAAGAAACATAGAGGAGCCCAGCACTAATTTGGCACAGGGTTTGCGCAGAGCTTGGAGCCCATCCTTTCCAGCATGGAAGTGATGGCCAAGTCCATTAGCATATTTGCGGACCCAACCAGGATGCAACGTTTGATGGCCGATGTATCAGCTTCCATTGCAGCACAAGCAGACGTCACCCAACATCTGGGTGCTGTAGTGAAAGCTCAGACTTCTGTCACGCAAGCTCAGCTTGCTGCCATGCAAGCTCAGACTGTTGCCATCATGGCTGCACTTACCAGTGTTCATAGGCGCTTGCAGGGTATCACAGCAGCCCAGCAACCTGTCCTCTAACAGATTACTAGGATGGCAGTGGCTCCGTGAAGCATGAGCCTGCTGTCCTATCTCAGGATGACAGCATTTGTCCTCCCACCCCTGCCACTCTGCCAGCGCCCCTGCTGTTACCTGTCAACTGGTCAGCCCAGACTGCTGCTGCTGCCCATGCCGAGACGGTGCCGTCTGAAGCCAAGCCTTCTAGGCCTAGAGTTGCTCGAGGTCATCCTCCAAGGTCATCTGCAGTTTCCTCCACTGACAGTCAGCAGCCTTCCACCAGCCATACTGCAGCCATTGGGGTAGCACTGCAGAGGAGCACGAGGACAGGCAAAGACACATGGATGACAAGCACTAAGGGAATGCACAAGGGTGATTAGTTTATGTTTGTATGCAATATGGCATGATTTCATTTATAAATTTGGTTTGGAATGTTTATTTTGTGTTGGCTTTTATTTTTTTCATTGTGGCCAAGTGGACACTGTGATGGTCAGTGACAGAGTGAAGGTAAGGCACGGGACTGTTAGTGAATGAGGAATTGGCGTTGTGTTCACTGGTATTGCAGTTGGATTAGTTGGTCAAGGACAGCCCTCCTGAAAGGGGCTGTCTGGGTTGCCTCCTCCCTTCCTCTTCCCCCCTCCTTCTCCTCCTGCTCCTGCTCCTCCTCCTCCTGCTCCTCAGCTGGTTGCCATATGGCTGGTGGCAAGAGCTGTGTCCTCATGATGGCGAGGTTGTGCAGCATATAGCAGACCACCACGAACCTCGACACCCGCTCTGCCAAGTACAGCAGGGCTGCTCCAGGGTGGTCCAGGCAGCAGAAGCATTGCTTCAGCATGCCAATGATCTGCTCAATGATATTTCATGTGGCAGCATGGCTTTTGTTGTATGAATGCTGCCCAGGTGTCCATGGGTTGCGCACCTGAGTCATGAGCCATGTTGTTAACGGAAGCCCTTGTCACCCAGTAGCCACACTCTGGTTTGGCGTGGTGGCTCAAATGTAGATGGCACAGCGGACTGCCACAGAATGAAGGCATCATGACTGCTGCCAGGATACCGGGCTTTCACCTGCATGATTTGCTGAGTATAGTCACACACCTGCTGGACACTGAGTGAGTGGAATCCCTTATGGTTGCGGTACATCTCCGAGTTTACATGCGGTGTGTGAGCCTTTCTCTTACTACTGTTCGCGTAACAATGACAGACAAGTATGTGATCAATAAAATTGATCTTTATTCACACTATAGATCAAAATTGAAGTGTACAATCGCAATCAATATGCTCCCAATTTACCCGTACATACAAGTACTTCCCAGCAACTTACACGCTACCTCCGGGCGATTTATAACCCAAGTCAACCGTACATAAATATACCCTTTAACAATATGTCTGACTTTTATACATACTCCTTTATCTCTGGGTGATCAGTCCAGAAAGTCGTAAGTCTAAACATAGACTGGCCAGCTATCTTTGTTCGTCTGTCCTTCCGTTCTCTCTTCTTTGGTCTTCTGTGTTCTGAATTTCCCGCCTCTGGGTCACTCCTGTTATAGGGCCTTTCTGCCGGCCCCACTCGTATATCACGGTCTGCCTCCCTCTGATAGGTCAGTTTCATTCCAAACCTTCCCTGATTGGAGTTCCTTCTGCATGACACTTTCATGTTCCTGTGAGGTATGTGGGGGTGGGACTTCCTTGTCAGTCGTGTTTCTTCTTCCTGTCCATGTGGCCTCACAAACAAAGGACCATGCTGACCACCAGGCAAAGGACCTCCTACTGACTTCCACCATTTTTTATCTTCACGAACAAAGAACACATGCTGACCTCCTACATTTTGAACCATTTCACAATTCGTCCTGAACTTCAATCTCCACACGGTAGCAGCAGTTTTATTACAGTTTCTAGAATCTTACAGGTGCCTGCACCTTGCACCATGGGAAGCCTGAAATCCTCATGAAGCCATGTGCTCACTCCGCCTGCTGCTCTCTGGTCAGAGAGAAGGAAATGTATTCCGCTCTCTTGGAATACAGAGCCTCAGCTACCTCCCTTGTGCAACAGTGCATGGCAAACTGGGAGATGTTGCAAATATTTCCTGCTTCAGCCTGGAAGGAGCCCGACGCATAAAAGTTCATGGCCACTGTCATTGTCACAGCCACTGGCAATGTCGTCCTCGGCCTGCTCTGAGGTTACAGTTGTGGCCGCAGCAGGTGGAAGATTTCAGTGAGGACATCCTTGGTGAAGTGAAGACATCTGACACACTATTCCTCGTTGAGGTTCAGGTAGGAGTATTGCCCCCTGAACACCCTGGGCGGATATGGCCTCCTGCTGAGAGCCCTCCGGCCCCTCCTCCTCCTCACTCTTCCTAGAGCTTGTCCTGCTCTGTGTCACATCTGTTCATTCTCCCTGTCATGTGGAATGCCTATGACTACACTGATCACATCTGGTTTGTACTTAACATCGGATAGTTGATGTAAATTTGACTTCATGTGATTGTTGTAACTGCCAAATACTAGCTTTCTTTAGTATATTGGCCCAGTAATTCCTGTCGGGGGCTTGCCGCGCGTGCAAGCCCCCGATGTGCGCTCACCCTGCGCGCCGACATCTGAAATCTGGCCCGCAGTGGATTTCCTGTCAGTGGCCAGGTTCTGATCCCGGCGCGCTGTGCTAACCTGACCCAGCGGCGTAGTTAGTGCGATGTGCCGGCTGGGATCAGGTGAGCACTGTTCAGCCAATCAGGGGAGGGGAAACTTCATTCATAAGTTTGATAGTAAAGACTGTCAAACTCATGAAAAGTACTGCACCCCAAAACACTACTTAAACTTTAAATAAAATTTTAAAAAGCATCCCAATAATTAAATTAACTATGAATAACTTTAAAAAAACTATTATAAACAATTAATCAAATTTTTGAAAAAAATAAATTTTTAAAAAATCGGGTCTAAAACTAAACTTACCTTACTGTAAATTCTTTAAAAATAACAAACCTGTGGAAAAAAAAATTCTAAATTGTACTAAAAGCCCACTTACCTGTAAAACTAAGTACTTACGTCTGGTTTTTCCACGCGTAAAAACCGGAGGCCTTTACACTCGGGCAACTCTGAAAAAAAAAGGAATTTCACTGCGCACGCGCTGCCTGTGCAGTCGCACGCGCTGTGCCTCTGAACCCCTTCGTTCAGAGGACTGGAAATGCCGGTTTCCCCCGCATGCGCTGTGCATGCTGAACACGGGCACTTCCTCTGGCCAGACGCGTGAGTACCCCAACCGTACTCACGCGTTCAGAGAGAAATTACTGGGCCATTAAGTGTAGCGTATCTATGTGTATGTGTAAATAAGGACAATATAAACAAATTCTATTTTAAAAAGTGCTGCCATATCATAATCCAAATTTTCTTATAGGTCACACATTATAGAAATTACCACACAGAAGGAGCCCATTCAGCCCATCACACATGAGCTGGTGTTAGCTCTTCAACTGGATTTATCCACTTTACTTCCAATCTCCCTCTCTTTTCCTTTAATATTTTTGCACTCTTCCTTTTCAATTTTTTATCTCTTCTAAATAATATTGGCCTGGATTTTGCCATGGCAATGATGGTGAAACTGTCAGCGTTTGCCATCATTACCCCTCTGAAACTAACCATAACTTCAGGATTTAGCGCATGTGCAGATAAATGTAGTAATCCTGAAGTTGCGGTCAAATCACTTAAAGTGACGAAAACTTCCTTTTTTCTGTTCTAATATCGCTGTTAAATACACCATAAAAAGTTAAGCTTTGTTGAAAGAGGAGTAACTGGGGTTTTAACAGCGTATTGACTGCTGAATAACTGCTCTGGCCCTGAAAAATGAATTGTATATTTGTGGAATTACTAGATTTTTAACATAATAAAAATATATTTTTTAAGTTTGTTTATGATATTTCAGCTTCTACCTTAACCCCATGTGTATGTCCCAATCTTTGTTTCTCTTGCTGTAAATTTTTTTAAAAGGGAAGATAAAAGCTGCTTTTTATTTCCTGGTCTGCTGTCTGTGAGAATTCTTCAATGTGACTCGCTGCTTAGACAGCTTGATGACATCACTGCTGCTGTATGCTGGAGATCCTCTATAGACAGCGCTACAATCAAATTAAGGTCGAGAAAGCAAAAGCTTTCACCACAGAGATTGCAAGATCTTTGCAGGCAGCTTTCTTCGAGGCCAACAGCGAGCGCCGTCGCTTCGCCGCTGACTGCAAATTCCGGGCCAGTATAGTGTCTGGTTCAATAATCACATGTGGTAAAGCATTCCATTTTCTAGTAATCCTCTGTGTGGAAAGAAAAACCTGACTTCCCTTCATTATTCTAGTGATAATCTAAATCTATGTTCCTTGTTACCAAGTCTATACCCCAGGAAAGGTACACGATGAAAGAGTACACAATGGATTGAAACAATAAAACTGGATAAAGACTTGGGTGTGATTGTTGACCATTCACTTCAAGTGCATCTCCAGTGCAATTGATTATGTTGAAAAAGATTATTTAATCCTATGTGACTCATTTGCTGTAAATCTTCACCAATCCATCTTCAAAAGGACATTGATGAACAAAGTATGAGGTATGAGGTATGAGGAACGAGGATTGTTCTGGGACTTAGAACTCTCTGTTATGACAGGACCTCACAGAGCAGAACTGAGAATGAGACAAGAATGGAATGCAGTTGCTATGGATTGTAAGGATGGATCAACATCCAAGCATTTTGCCTGTGGAATCAGAAAGACATTTCACATAGTTTAATCTTGGAGATTTACCTATGGTTGGGTGTCTCCCTCAGAAGATTGGGTGCATTGAGCAATGTCCACAATAAAACAAATCACATATTATTTCAGGAGAGAATGAGCCTAAGGAGCTTATTGGCCTTTTGTAGCCCAATAATTTATTTTCCTTGACATCTAGCTCCTCCCGTGACATTGATTCCATGGCCTATGAGAAAAGGCAGGTTATGTGCTTCCAAAAGCTGTCTGTACTGCTGCCAGGAAGTGCAATACATGTACTAGCAGACAGCAGTACAATACTTTGTCCCTCATCAAGCGCTCATTAATGTCTTAAGCAACTATTTGTTACATCCCTGTTGATGCGTGCACTCCAATGTGATTGGGGCCCTATGCAGATGACATCACCTGCAAGTATCTAGGAACACCTTAACAAGTAGTTCACCTTCTCATGGATCTCAGGTAATAATAATGCTGCCACTTCAAGATTAAGGGTGCATTTACACTTCCAAAACATCAATAACCGACTTACTATTGTATATTGACTCCAACCGGTTGAAACGTGTACATCTATAATATTCAAATACCGCAAAATATTTTAATTTGGGACTTGGACCTTGTGGTTGGCAGACCTGAAATTGTAGTTTGCCAATTGCTGACCGGAAATGTAAGATGTGCGGAATTACCTCTCACCCTGTCCAACAGTTTATAGAGTTCAGACCTGGAACAAAGACAACTCAAAGGCCAAGGATTCTGGGAATAAGTTTCTTTGACTTAAAAATCAGCAAGAGATTACAAGTAAGCATCCGACAAAACTGTTGCGTATAACACTTCCTGATTATACTTAAGCATACACAGATTATCCCTTTACTTTAAGCTCAAGCGATAATAAGCAAACACCACATACCTACTAACACCAGCGAGTGGTCAATTTGGCGGTGACTAGACGTCTGATTTCTGACAACTGACCAAGTTGCCCGGTTGCAGCACCGAGTGTCTTTTTACAGCATCTTTTATACCCCAAATCTTGGCAACCCTCCCACTGTGTATGTGTCCCAAACTATAAGAATAATGGTCAATAGCTGTTTTTCAGTTCTTCTTATCAATAGTCTGTTAAGCATCCATGGGCCTCAAGTCCAGTTACATTTCATAGTCTGAAGATGTTTCTGTTTTTGCAATGATTCTACAGTTCAATAGTCTGTTTCCACAGAACTCTCAAGGTCTGTTTTCCCTATCTGTTGAAAGACAGCTGGCAGCCTTCACAGCTCCAACCACAGCAATTTTATTTTTTGCAAAAGCTCTCTCTCTCAGCAACCAGTCTCTTGGCCTTGCGAAGCATGCTGGTACATAAAATGTGGTCAACTTTTAAATTTGGTCAAGTTACAGCAGAAGTTATAGCAAATGACTTATTCTTACAGAAAACCTCAAGGAATGGATGCAGTGGCCAAACATCTGAAGTCTTTCAGTGATGGAGATGATGGCCAGGAACACGCAGAAATGGAACGTAAGCCAGAAGAATATTTTGATCTCCATTTCCCATCTATTTTGTTCAATCATGTTTTTGAGTTATTCATTTTGTTTTGCACTTGAGTGTATCATTACATTAAATAGGTCAGATAAGAATTAGACGGTTGTTGTCAACATGTGCCATCCTGCGAAACCACAGACAAAAAGATATACTGAAAGGAAAAGACCAGGCTGAGCAGGAATGAATGTGCTTCTTATCTGGAGGTTTGTGCCAAAGGTTATGGTTGTAGCACTGTAAATGAAACATTTAAATCTGAGTTTAAAGCCAGAGTTCAAGATGGCTCCTACTGTGTTGACGCCACCAAAATCCACCAAGGGGCTGGTCCAACAGGACAGAAACTGTTGGTTTTGCTCCAGCTTGACATCTGCAGGCAACACGATGGTCCATAATCCAATGTATATCATGGCATCTCACTGCGTTAAAGGTGCTATATAAATGCAAGTTGTTGTTGCAATAGACAATGTGTCAGTAGATAGGTAATCCTGGCCACACAAATTTCAAATCCTTCCAATAACCATAGCACTTCTGCACAAGAGTAGGTAGATACACTGTACTCAAACACAGACTCGAACAAACAGGACAAGTGGAAAGTTAAAAAGAGCGGGGGCGAGGGGGGGTGATTTTTTCTGCCTACCACCTCGCTAATGTTGAACAATGAAAAAGGTCAACAACAGTTTTTTTTAAAACCTACCATTCACTGACCACCCAAAGACAGTCTGACTGAATTTCGAGTGGGCCTCGAAATGGGAGGCCGTTGTTTCCACCGAAAACAGATGGGATCCTTCTTAAAATATTAAAATTGGGATCCTCCATTGTTTGTAGGATGCCCTCTGATTTTGGTGTTGCACAGGGCAAAGCGCTGGCAGCTTGGCAGTCAATCTGAAATGAGGCCTGACCATAAAATTGGTTTGGGCCTCTCTCCAAATTCCAAGGTGGCGATTCAATCCAATTTGTGTTTTATATGAAAATCAGCCCCAGGAGAAAAAATTAAATTAGGTACAGAATCTGTCAGTTCAGATGGCTTTAGAAAGAGAAGTCTAGGCATTTTTCTAGCTATAAAAAGATCAAAGTGATGTTGAATTTGTACAAGACATTGGTTAGGCCGCAGCTGGGTATTGCGTTCAGTTGTGGGCATCCCATTATGGGAAGACTATCGGAGCCATTGAAAAGACTACATTGAAGATTCACCAGAATGATACCAGGAATGAGAGATTGGCCCTGAATTTGCGGTCGAAGGCTTCCCGCGGGGAAATGCCTCCGATCCGCAAATAAAATGCCCGCGTACCTGGTAGTCTGGGAGGTATGGAGACTCGCAGTTCTGGGCCTCTCCGGGTACCCGCGGATAGAGGCCCACGTATCTCATGGGTGCAGGCGGTTCACAAACGCCCCTGGAATCACATGGGCCAGCCCAACGAGTGAAAGAAGGGAGATCCCCATTCATGCTTATGGGATTCCTTATCCCCATAAGCATGAATGGGAATACCCCAAAAAATATATCTACACAGCAAATAAATTAAAAAAATTATATATTCAAACTTAATTAAAATGCCATTGAATATTTAAAACAAAAGTTTAATTTTTTGAAAAATAAATTTAAATGTTTTAAAGGGGCTAAAAATAACCTTACCTTATTGTACGGGTTTTTTAATATATAAATGATTGAAAAAAATAACATTAAAATAGTACAGGACACAGCAAAACCGTACAGGACACAGTAAAATAGTACAGGACACAGCAAAATAGTAAAGGACACAGCAAAACAGTACAGGACACAGCAAAACCATACAGGACACAGCAAAATACTACAGGACACAGTAAAATACTACAGGACACAGTAAAATAGTACAGGACACAGTAAAATAGTACAGGACACAGCAAAACAGTACAGGACACAGCAAAACCGTACAGGACACAGCAAAACTGTACAGGACACAGCAAAACCGTACAGGACACAGCAAAATACTACAGGACACAGTAAAATACTACAGGACACAGCAAAACAGTACAGGACACAGCAAAACCATACAGGACACAGGAAAATACTACAGGACACAGTAAAATACTACAGGACACAGTAAAATAGTACAGGACACAGCAAAATACTACAGGACACAGTAAAATAGTACAGGACACAGCAAAATAGTACAGGACACAGCAAAACCATACAGGACACAGTAAAATAGTACAGGACACAGCAAAATAGTACAGGACACAGCAAAACAGTGCAGGACACAGTAAAACCGTACAGGACACAGTAAAACCGTACAGGACACAGCAAAATACTACAGGACACAGCAAAACTGCACAGGACACAGCAAAACCGTACAGGACACAGCAAAACCGTACAGGCCACAGCAAAACAGTACAGGACACAGCAAAACAGTACAGGACACAGTAAAATAGTACAGGACACAGCAAAACCGTACAGGACACAGTAGTGTATTAGAGGACACAGCAAAATAGTACAGGACACAGCAAAATACTACAGGACACAGCAAAACAGTACAGGACACAGCAAAATAGTACAGAACACAGCAAAACAGTACAGGACACAACAAAACAGTACAGGACACAGCAAAACAGTACAGGACACAGCAAAACAGAACAGGACACAGTAAAATAGTACAGGACACAGCAAAACTGTACAGGACACAGTAGTGTATTACAGGACACAGCAAAACAGTACAGGACACAGTAGTGTATTGCAGGACACAGCAAAACAGTACAGGACACAGCAAAATACTACAGGACACTGCAAAATATTACACGACACAGCAAAATACTACAGGACACAGCAAAATAGTACAGGACACAGCAAAACAGTACAGGACACAGCAAAATACTACAGGACACAGCAAAACCATACAGGACACAGCAAAACCGTACAGGACACTGTAGTATATTACAGGACACAGCAAAATAGTACAGGACACAGTAGTATATTACAGGACACAGCAAAATACTACAGGACACAGCAAAATACTACAGGACACAGCAAAACCGTACAGGACACAGCAAAACCATACAGGACACTGTAGTATATTACAGGACACAGCAAAATAGTACAGGACACAGTAGTATATTACAGGACACAGTAGTATATTACAGGACACAGCAAAATAGTACAGGACACAGTAGTATCTTACAGGACACAGCAAAACAGTACAGGACACAGTAGTATATTACAGGACACAGCAAAATAGTACAGGGCACTGTAGTATATTACAGGACACAGCAAAACAGTACAGGACACAGTAAAACCGTACAGGACACAGTAAAACCGTACAGGACACAGCAAAATACTACAGGACACAGCAAAATAGTACAGGACACAGCAAAACCGTACAGGACACAGTAGTGTATTACAGGACACAGCAAAACAGTACAGGACACAGTAGTGTATTACAGGACACAGCAAAACAGTACAGGACAGAGCAAAATAGTACAGGACACAGCAAAACAGTACAGGACACAGCAAAACAGTACAGGACACCGCAAAACAGTACAGGACACAGTAAAATAGTACAGGACACAGCAAAACCATACAGGACACAGTAGTGTATTACAGGACACAGCAAAACAGTACAGGACACAGTAGTGTATTACAGGACACAGCAAAACAGTACAGGACACAGCAAAATACTACAGGACACAGCAAAATAGTACACGACACAGCAAAATACTACAGGACACAGCAAAATAGTACAGGACACAGTAGTATATTACAGGGCACAGCAAAATACTACAGGACACAGCAAAATACTACAGGACACAACAACCCGTACAGGACACAGCAAATACGTACATGACACAGCAAAATACTACAGGACACAGCAAAATAGTACAGGACACAGCAAAACAGTACAGGACACAGCAAAATACTACAGGACACAGCAAAACCGTACAGGACACAGCAAAACCGTACAGGACACTGTAGTCTATTACAGGACACAGCAAAATAGTACAGGACACAGTACCTGTAGTATATTACAGGACACAGCAAAATACTACAGGACACAGCAAAATACTACAGGACACAGCAAAACCGTACAGGACACAGCAAAACCATACAGGACACTGTAGTATATTACAGGACACAGCAAAATAGTACAGGACACCGTAGTATATTACAGGACACAATAGTATATTACAGGACACAGCAAAATAGTACAGGACACAGTAGTATCTTACAGGACACAGCAAAACAGTACAGGACACAGTAGTATATTACAGGACACAGCAAAATAGTACAGGGCACTGTAGTATATTACAGGACACAGCAAAACAGTACAGGACACAGTAAAACCGTACAGGACACAGTAAAACCGTACAGGACACAGCAAAATACTACAGGACACAGCAAAACAGTACAGGACACAGCAAAATATTACAGGACACAGCAAAACAGTACAGGACACAGCAAAACCGTACAGGACACAGTAGTATATTACAGGACACAGCAAAATCGTACAGGACACTGCAAAATACTACAGAACACAGCAAAATATTACAGGACACAGCAAAATATTACAGGGCACAGCAAAATATTACAGGACACAGCAAAACAGTACAGGACACAGCAAAATACTACAGGACACAGCAAAACAGTACAGGACACAGTAGTATATTACAGGACACAGCAAAATAGTACAGGACACAGTAGTATATTACAGGACACAGCAAAATACTACAGGACACAGTAGTATATTACAGGACACAGCAAAACAGTACAGGACACAGCAAAATATTACAGGACACAGCAAAATATTACAGGACACAGCAAAACAGTACAGGACACAGCAAAATATTACAGGACACAGCAAAATATTACAGGACACAGCAAAACAGTACAGGACACAGCAAAATATTACAGGACACAGCAAAATATTACAGGACACAGCAAAACAGTACAGGACACAGCAAAATACTACAGGACACAGCAAAACAGTACAGGACACAGTAGTATATTACAGAACACAGCAAAATACTACAGGACACAGTAGTATATTACAGGACACAGCAAAATAGTACAGGACACAGCAAAATACTACAGGACACAGCAAAATACTACAGGACACAGCAAAATACTACAGGACATAGCAAAACAGTACAGGACACAGTAGTGTATTACAGGACACAGCAAAACCGTACAGGACACAGCAAAATAGTACAGGACACAGCAAAATACTACAGGACACAGCAAAATATTACACGACACAGAAAATAGTACAGGACACAGCAAAATAGTACAGGACACAGCAAAATAGTAAAGGACACAGCAGTATAGGATAGAGCAGTCTAGTAGAGGATAGGGCAATATAATGGAGGATAGAGCAGTCTAGTAAAGGATAGAGCAGTATAGTGGAGAATAGAGCAATATAGTGGAGGATAGAGCAGTATAGTGGAAGGTACAGCAATATAGTAGAGGATAGAGCAGTATAGTGGAAGGTACAGCAATATATTAGAGGATAGAGCAGTATAGTGGAAGGTACAGCAATATAGTAGAGGATAGAGCAGTATAGTGGAAGGTACAGCAATATAGTAGAGGATAGAGCAGTCTAGAAGAGGATAGAGCAGTATAGTGGAAGGTACAGCAATATAGTAGAGGATAGAGCAGTATAGTGGAAGGTATAGCAATATAGTAGAGGATATAGCAGTACAGTGGAAGGTACAGCAATATATTAGAGGATAGAGCAGTATAGTGGAAGGTACAGCAATATATTAGAGGATAGAGCAGTCTAGAAGAGGATAGAGCAGTATAATGGGAGGTACAGCAATATAGTAGAGGATAGAGCAGTATAGTGGAAGGTACAGCAATATATTAGAGGATAGAGCAGTATAGTGGAAGGTACAGCAATATAGTAGAGGATAGAGCAGTATAGTGGAAGGTACAGCAATATAGTAGAGGATAGAGCAGTCTAGAAGAGGATAGAGCAGTTTAGTGGAAGGTACAGCAATATAGTAGAGGATAGAGCAGTATAGTGGAAGGTACAGCAATATAGTAGAGGATAGAGCAGTATAGTGGAAGGTACAGCAATATATTAGAGGATAGAGCAGTCTAGAAGAGGATAGAGCAGTCTAGAAGAGGATAGAGCAGTATAATGGGAGGTACAGCAATATAGTAGAGGATAGAGCAGTCTAGTGGAGGATAGAGCAGTCTAGAAGAGGATAGAGCAGTATAGTGGAAGGTACAGCACTATAGTAGAGGATAGAGCAGTATAGTGGAAGGTACAGCAATATAGTAGAGGATAGAGCAGTATAGTGGAAGGTACAGCAATATATTAGAGGTTAGAGCAGTATAGTGGAAGGTACAGCAATATATTAGAGGATAGAGCAGTCTAGAAGAGGATAGAGCAGTATAGTAGAGGATAGAGCAGTCTAGAAGAGGATAGAGCAGTATAATGGGAGGTACAGCACTCCTTTACCCACAGATGCTATTTTAATGGCTATAACAATTGAGGAACATGAGATTAAATTGGGAGTGAGTAATTCACGTTCCCTCCAATTATTTTCAAACGTAAAATTATGGACTTCACATTTTCAGCCGTTTCATATTTCCTAATCTGAAAATAGAAGATCTGAGAGGCCGTTTCCAGGTCACTACACTATACTCTTCAGTTTCAACTTATCCCCTGGATAAAGCTGAAACAGGGAAGAGCTCCACACCCTGCTGGTGGAAGGGGAATTGTACTGTAGTTTTAGAAGAAATCTGAATTTAATTAAGCAAAGACAAACCAAGTTTATCAAACTGCAAACCAGGCGGTTATTGCAATATTTAACTTGTGTTATACCTACTTAGTGTTGGTGAAAGTTGTAGACTATTGGTTTAGATAGCAGAGTACCAGAATTAGAGCACCTTACTTTTGAGGACAGTTAAAGCATAAAGTTTGGAGCCTTATCATTTTCCTGAATTTTATTTGGAACGGAGAAGAGCGGTTATAACATTGGATACTGAGAACTGAGTACTAAGTAACTGTAGGAAGTGACTTTTAGGAAAAGGTCTCAATTAACAGATGCTGAAGCATAATTCTAATGTGTCCATTGGATAACCATTTACTGGAGATTTAGTACAAGTTGGTTTTGATGACTGTGTGTCCTTTTATGACCTGCAGTCATAAAAGTCAAATCTTAAACTGTGCTTTGGGGACTCAAATCTTGAGCCTTCTGTAGTCAGAAACCAAAGTCTAAATACATTCAAGCTGCAGAAGGCTCAAAATTTGAAGCACCAATACATAGTTTAGGTGACAAGGCTGCAGGATATAAAAGGCAAAAGTTGAATTGAACCTGGTAATAACGTGGCCTGATCACTGTTAGTGATGGCAGGAGAAAATCAATACAGAAAACCTGTGAGTCTGAAGCTTCAGAACTGTGAGAGGTTTAAACTAAGACACATTTGAGTCAACGGATTAAAATTCAGCACTAACACTGTGCCTTATTGGTATTATTCTCTAGATTATTTTCCAGGGTATTCAGTCTTCCTGTGTGGAAAATTAGCTGAAAACATAAAGTATAGGTACTTGGAAGTTAATTTTAACTTCCAGTCACACTGTTTCCTCAAGCAGTAAGAGATTAGATAAAGAATTTAAGACCTACTGCCCTGATTTGATTAGTTTGCAGCATTAAAACCTAATCAATAATTCAAAATTATACGTTCCAGAATGTATAATTCCGTCTGCAAGCAACTGGTTTGTGCAGAAGACCTGAAATCAGCAAAATGTCCTTCAGCACCTGCCACACCACTCCCTGTAGACTTTTGCAACTTGAAACATCTATGGTAAGCACCAAACACTTGTAGAATTGTAGCAACAGCCAGAAGAAATCAACCAGCAACCAACCTGCAAGTGGTCGATGATCCCTTTAAATAGTGCTGGTGGGGGGTCCTTCCTGCTGTTTAACGCATGTTCAGATGGGCAAGTTTAAGAGAGGCCATTGGCTGGAGCGTTGACCTCCAAAATGGCACCACTGGCACCACTGGCGGGTGGAGGCGGAGCAGCGCAGCAGAGCGACTACAAGAGGCCCCAGAGGCTCAGGTAGGCCTCCGTGCGGCATCGGCAGCGGGTGGAGGCGGAGCAGCGCGGAAGAGCGACTACAAGAGGCCCCAGAGGCTCAGGTAGGCCTCCGTGTGGCATCGGCAGCGGGTGGAGGCGGAGCAGCGCGGCAGAGCGACTACAAGAGGCCCCAGAGGCTCAGGTAGGCCTCACCAATCTCCAATCTCAGGCAAGGAGAGAGGTAAAAAGTATTCAAGGTGTGACGTCACCACAAAACAGGTAGGTGATTGGTTGGAGTATTTCTCTCGTTTTAAAACTTTAAGTCTGTGGTTCATAGTTTTTAAGGTTGCTGTGGTGTACCAAGGCCTTCCTGGTGCAGAGTGACTGTTGGTAAACCATTTAACTGGTGTAACTAGAGGGATTGATTTAATTTAAATCCAATTAATTAAAGGGGATACTAGCATCTAAAATCGGGCAGAGGGTGTCCATAACTAACAATAAAAAATTTAATTAATTAAATAGAATGGAGCAGGTGATGTGTTACTGTTGCGAGATGTGGGAGCCGGTGAACCCCATTGAGGCTCACAGTGATTACGTCTGTGACAAGTGTCTGCTGCTACAGGAACTCCAGCTCCGTGTTGATGAGCTGGAGTCTGAGCTTCAGACACTGCGACACATCAGGGAGGGGGAGAAGTACCTGGACACTGTGTATCAGGAGGTGGTCACACCTATGAAGTTAAGTAATTCAGATGTAGCCCATGGTCAGGGACAGGACGGTGTGACTACAAGTGAGCAGGTATGGGGATCCAGGAGGTAGAGCTGGAGGAGCCGCAGCCCTTGCTCTTGACCAACAGGTTCGAGGTTCTTACTCCCTGTGGGGACAGGAGCAGGGACTGCAGGGAGGATGAGCAACCTGGCCACAGCACTGTGGAACGAGGGGCCATTCAAGAGGGGGGAGCAAATAGAAATGTTGTAGTGGTAGGGGATAGTATTATTAGGGGGATAGATAGAGTTCTCTGCAGCCAAGAGCGAGAAACCGAAGGCTGTGTTGCCTACCCGGTGCCAGGGTTAAGGACATCTCCTCTGGGCTGGAAAGAAACTTGCAGTGGGAGGGGGTGGATCCAGTTGTCATGGTCCATGTTGGTACAAACAACGTAGATAGGACTAGGAAGCCGGTTCTGTTAAAGGAGTATGAGCAGCTAGGGGTCAAATAAAAAACAGAACCTCAAGGTTAATAATCTCTGGATTATTACCTGAGCCACGAGCGAATTTGGCTAGGACAAATAAAATTAGAGAGTTAAATGCGTGGCTCAAAGACTGGTGTGGGAGAAATTGGTTTTGCTTCCTGGGACACTGGCACCAGTACTGGGGCAGGAGGGAGCTGTTCCGTTGGGACGGGCTTCACTTGGCCAGTGCTGGGACTAGAGTCCTGGTGGATCATATAACTAGGGCTGTAGAGAGGGCTTTAAACTAACTAGTGGGGGGAAGGTTCCTAGAGAGCAAATAATAAAAATGACAACAGAGAAGGTCATAGACTTAGATAGCAGTGGGGAAATTAAAACCAGAGTGTGTCAGGAAGGGGCAGAAGGTATGGAGTAAAAGGTAAAGTAATAAAAAGGGCAAAAGCAGGAACTAAGTGTCACAAAACATATTTGAAAGTTCTCTATCTGAATGCACATAGCATTCGTAACAAAATAGACGAGTTAATGGCACAAATAACTACATATGGGTATGATCTTGTGGCCATTACAGAAACATGGCTGCAGGGTGACAATGCCTGGGAATTAAACATACCAGGTTATTTAACGATCAGGAAGGACAGGCAGGAAGGAAGAGGAGGTGGGGTGGCTATGTTAATAAAGAAAGGAATCACTGTAATACAGAGAAATGATATTGGGTCAAAAGATCAGGATAATGAAACAGTTTGGGTGGAGGTAAGGAATAATAAGGGGAAAAAAACACTAGTGGGCGTAGTCTATAGGCCTCCGAACAGTTGCAACTCTGTTGGACGGAGTATCAATCAGGAAATAGTTGAGGCTTGTAATAAGGGAACATCTATAATTATGGGGGATTTTAACTATCATATTAATTGGACAAATCAAATTGGGCAGGGCTGCCTTGAGGATGAGTTCATTGAGTGTATTAGGGATGGGTTTCTTGAGCAGTATGTAACTGAACCGACCAGGGGGCAAGCAACCTTAGATCTGGTCCTGTGTAACGAGACAGGATTAATTAAAAATGTCCTAGTAAAGGATCCCCTTGGAATGAGTGACCATAACATGGTTGAATTCCATATTCAATTAGAGGGTGAGAAGGTTGGATCTCAAACAAGCGTGCTAAGCTTGAATAAAGGAGACTATGAAGGTATGAGAGCGGAATTTAGTAGAGTGGATTGGGAAACTAGATTAAAGTGTAAGACAATACATGATCAGTGGTGTACATTTAAGGAGTTATTTTACAACTTCCAGAAAATATATATTCCACTGAGAAGAAAAGGGCGTAAAAGAAAAGACAGCCATCCGTGGCTAAGTAAAGAAATTAAGGATAGTATTCAACTAAAAACAAGGGCATATAAGGTAGCCAAATCTAGTGGGAGGATAGAGGATTGGGAAAGCTTTAAAAGACAGCAAAAAGTAACAAAAAGATTGATTAAGAAAGGGAAGATAGATTATGAAAGTAAATTAGCAAAAAATATAAAAACAGATAATAAGAGTTTTTATATAGTTATATAAAAAGAAAAAGGGTGGCTAAAGTAAATGTTGGTCCCTTAGAGGATGAGACCAGGAAATTAATGGTGGGAAATATGGAGATGGCAAAAACACTGAATGAATATGTTGTATCAGTCTTTACAGTAGAAGACACTAAGAATATCCCAACACTGGACAAACAGGGGGCTATAGGGGGGGAGGAGCTAAAAATGATCAAAATCACTAAGGAAGTGGTACTCGGTAAAATAATGGGACTCAAGGCAGATAAATCACCTGGACCTGATGGCTTACATCCTAGGGTCTTGAGGGAAGTGGCGGTAGGGATTGTGGATGCATTGGTAATAATTTTCCAAAATTCCCTGGAATCAGCAAAGGTCCCGGCAGACTGGAAAACTGCTAATGTAACGCCCTTATTTAAAAAGGGCAGTAGACAGAAGGCTGGAAACTATAGACCGGTTAGCCTAACATCTGTGGTAGGTAAGATATTGGAGTCCATTATTAAGGAGACAGTAACAGGACATTTGGATAATCATAATTTAATTGGACAAAGTCAGCATGGTTTTATGAAGGGGAACTCATGTTTGACAAATTTGCTGGAGTTCTTTGAGGAAGTAACATATAGGGTGGATAAAGGGGAACCAGTGGACGTAGTGTATTTAGACTTCCAAAAGGCATTTGACAAGGTGCCACGCAAAAGATTATTGCTTAAGATAAAAAAATCACGGGATTGGGGGTAATATTCTGGCATGGATAGAGGATTGGCTATCTAACAGAAAGCAGAGAGTTGGGATAAATTGTTCATTCTCGGACTGGCAATCAGTAACTAGTGGTGTTCCACAGGGGTCAGTGCTGGGTCCCCAACTCTTTACAATCTATATTAATGATTTGGAGGAGGGGACCGAGTGTAACATATCAAAGTTTGCAGATGATACTAAGATGGGAGGGAAAGTAGTGAGTGAGGGGGACATAAAAAACCTGCAAGGGGACATAGACAGGCTAAGTAAGTGGGCAGAGATTTGGCAGATGGAATACAATACTGGAAAGTGTGAGGTTATGCACTTTGGCAGGAAAAATCGTAGAGCAAGTTATTATCTTAATGGCAAGAAACTGGAAAGTACTGAAGTACAAAGGGATCTGGGGGTCCTGGTGCACGAAACTCAAAAGGTTAGTATGCAGGTGCAGCAAGTGATTAAGAAGGCCAATGGAATGTTGGCTTTCATTGCTAGGGGGATAGAATATAAAAATAGGGAGGTGTTGCTTCAGTTGTACAAGGTATTGGTGAGACCGCACCTGGAATACTGCATACAGTTTTGGTGTCCATACTTAAGAAAAGACATACTTGCTCTCGAGTCAGTACAAAGAAGGTTCACTCGTTTAATCCCGGGGATGAGGGGATGGACATATGAGGAGAGGTTGAGTAGATTGGGACTCTACTCATTGGCGTTCAGAAGAATGAGAGGCGATCTTATTGAAACATGTAAGATTGTGAAGGGGTTGGATCGGGTGGATGCGGGGAGGATGTTCCCGATGATGGGTGAAACTAGAACTAGGGGGCATATTCTTAGAATAAGGGGCTGCTCTTTCAAAACTGAGATGAGGAGGAACTACTTCACTCAGAGGGTGGTAGGTCCATGGAATATGCTGCCCCAAAAAGCTGTAGAAGCTACATCATTACATAAATTTAAAACAGAAATAGACAGTTTCCTAGAAGTAAAGGGAATAAAGGGTTATGGGGAACGGGCAGGAATTTGGACATGAGTCTAGGTTCGGATCGGTCAAGGCCCTGTGGGTAGCGGAGTGGGCCCAGGGGCCATGTAGCCTGATCCTGCTCCTATTTCGTGTGTCTAATTCTGTTAGATTCAGGAGATGGTTCAGTGATAGTAGATTGGCGGTTAGGATCAGATCAGCCATGATCTTATTGAATGGCGGAGCAGGCTCGAGGGGCCGATTGGCCTACTCCTGCTCCTATTTCTTATGTTCTTATGTAATATCCATTCTTCACACGTGAGCCGAGACAGTGAATATTGGCACATGTTCAGCAACTAGGCAAGCACAGCACAGCACGATCTTTTTCTCATCTGGAATCCACAGATGTGGAGTCACTACAAAGTGATCAGGAGCGGAAACTCTTGCTGATTTTCTGCTTCCCAGCCTGAGAGCCCTGGGGCAAATACCAGCATCTCAACTGCTGTCCCTCTTGAGATCAGTTAAGACAGCACATTTGAGGACGTGAGCTGGAAGTAATCAGAGTAGGCAGATCATCACAGGTAGATAGAGTGGTTAAGAAGACAGATGGGATACTTTTCTTTATTAGTCAAGACATAGAATGTAAGAGCAGGGAGATTATGCTTGAACTGTATAAAACACTAGTTAAGCCACAACTAGAGTACTGCATACAGTTCTGGTCATCACCTTACAGGAAAGATGTGATTGCACTAGAGAGTGTAAAGAGGAGACTTACCAGGATGTTGCCAAGACTGGAAAAGTTTAGCTATGAAGAAAGATAGGATAGGCTGGGGTTGTTTTCTTTGGCACAGAGGAGGTTGAGGGAGACCCTTCATCGGAACTGGAAAAAGTTAGAGATGTAACAGGTTTTAAGCAGGTGTAAAGGCAGGGAAAGGGGGAGGGAAGAGGAGGAAGGAACTGAAGGAATAGTCTGTGCTAAGGTAGGAGGCAGGAGAGATTAAATGTTGCAAATGGGGATGGCAGAATCATCAACAGCCACCTGAAAAATGGGGGCAGGGGCTATAGTCTGAAATTGTAGAACTCAATGTTATATGAACATAGATACGAACATACGAATTAGGAGCAGGGGTAGGCCACTCAGCCCTTCATTCAGTGTTTTTGCCATCTCCATATTTCCCACCATTAATTTCCTGGTCTCATCCTCTAAGGGACCAACATTTACTTTAGCCACCCTTTTTCTTTAACTATAAAAACTCTTACTATCTGTTCGGTCAAGGTACTGGAGAACTCCCAGTGCCGATGGAACCAAACATTGACAAAGAGTCAACACCGTCAGGGGAGGAAGAAAAATAGAAGAAGAAGTGGGCATAAAGAAAGATAAGCCTGGCTATGGTGATATTCGAGAGGCAAGTTGTTTCTATTGTGTTCTCTTTGCCAAATTGGGTTTTCATGATCTCTCACATTTCAGCAGTGAGTTGCACGCTAAAATTCTCAGTGTGTGTTTACGTACCCCCTCATTCTCTGTTTCTACCACCATTAGTTGCCTTCAATTTTACTGCACTCCTCTGTCGACTTTCTTATAAGTTTGTTTTTCAGTCTACTTTTCCTTTCTTGAAAGCACTGTTGCATACTGAGGTCCCTTACTAAGTAGGCAGTCTTCACGTTTGAGTGTAAAATTTGAATTCAACAAGCTATTTGACTACAGTATAAGGGCATCACAGCCAAGACTGTTCCTGTCCGTACCCAATGCTTGGACAAGCATATGTTCCAGCAGAGGGCATTGGACAACAATCAGGAGTGGAAACCCAGACTGATACTTATTTTCCCCCTTTGGAACCCATTATGGCTGTGTTCAGCTAAGTCAGGATAGGCAAGTGGCTGATTCTGGTCCTTCCTTGTCTGTATGGCTAAGTTCCACATTAGGCACTTACCAACTGAGGCACTGAGGAAACCCACTTTTTTAAAGTAAAGGCACAGTAATTTGGATGATTTCAGCACCAAAGATCACCATGAAAATAAAAGCTCACATCTGTGCAGCATACGTGCTACATTGGAAACTTTTCCTTTACTTTATGGAAACCATGAAATGTATAGAAATGGTTGCACGCAGACACATTAATAGGGATTCCAGTCAAGCCTGAATAAAACAGTATGTATGAGGGACTGGGTGGTATATAAGGTTAGGGTACTGTTCTTTCACCTTTCAGAGATTTGGAATTAAAGGCCCTGATATTAATGTAAAGATGGGTTCCAAGAGGGAGTGGGTATTGCATGTACGGGTCAGATTCTCCCGATTTCGATTTCATTGAATGATTAAATCTTCCCTTCCGGGTTTCGAGTCTCCAAGCTGCACAGCGGGTGTGATGCGCACCGGCATGTCATGATCTGAAGTCCACTATTTAAAGGGCCAGTTCAGGAATGAAATTTGAAGGAGCCAGAAGGTGTTTGGGATGGATTCACAAAGTACAAAAATAATAAATTGCAGGACAACAGAGTATTACAGTTTAAACTCTTTTGATGAAGCATCAGGTCTGTGCTTACTCATATCAGTACAGCACCGTGTGGACAAGATGGAGTCAGGACCCTGGGGTCTTCTAAACAATAGCAGTCCTTACAGATGCCTGCAGGCCAATGACAACTCAGCATGTGATCACATGTGAATATAGTAGGTATTCCTGCGGGCCAATGATAATTCAGTATGCAAATGTTACATCCCCTTTCTTTTAAAAGAAAAATGTTATGCATTACTTTTGAACCTTTCTTCTATATAATGTTCTCAGTAGCATCAACATATAAGTAAACTCAACATTTATGTGCAGGTTAGGTTGATTTGGCTATGATAAATTGACCCTTAGTGTTAGGGGATTAAATATGTGGGGTTACGGGGATAGGGTGGGATATGTGTCAGTGCAGGCTCGATGGGCCGAAATGGCCTCTATCTGCACTGTAGATTCTGTAATCTGTCTGTGATTTAACTAGCACTGAAAACATCTCAACGTTTCAATAACGATGTACAGTTTTTTTTAGGGCAGCGATCCGCCTACACCCTTTGACAGTTCACAAGGCAAGGATAACTCTAGGCTTGACCACTCGTCCCGACCTTGTGTGGTATGGAACTGAGCATGCTCCTGAATTGGTCAACAAATCAGGTTCAGGTTTAGGTTCAGGTAAGTATGATGTGTTTTGTGTATTGCTCTGTTCATCACACTCTGTTGCACTGATCCTCTCATCGGAATGACGGTGTTGTTCCTTGGTGTTCAGGAGGTGCCTGCGATTGCGGCGGTACACCTGTCCTTCTGGGGTGCGGACGTGATACAATCGCTCAGTGTCAGCTGGCTGGATGACGACTGCTGGCTTCCAGTAGTCATGCTCCTCGATTCTGACAGATTCTCCATTGTGCAGCGGCGGCAGTAGTCTAGCTGACCTGTCATAGTATCTCTTTTGGTGTTGCTGTCTCTGTACATGTTTTGCATGCACTTGCTTGCAGCTGACGACCTGCCAAGGCCTGTCTAGGATACGGTGAGGTATCATGGGCTCTTTGATATTTGATGGGCGGCGTTCTAGACAAATGGAACATTTTCCGACAATGTCCTCAATGTGTTTGCACATTCCGGGCCAAAACATAATGTCACGTGCTCTTTGTTTGCATTTTTCCATGCCCATATGTCCAGCATGAATTTTTGTCAACATCTCTTCTCTGAGACTGGTAGGAATGATGATTTTCTCCCCTTTGAAGACGATTCCGTTGATTTGTGACAGTTCGTCTCTGTGGTTCCAGAATTCAGATATGTTCTGAGGGCATTTCCTCCTTTCCTCAGGCCATCCTTCATGTATGACTTTGCTCAGCAATGTGAGTTGTGCATCTTTCTCTGTTCCTGCTCGGATCTCCTTCAGTTTTGAGTCACTCACAGATAAGCTGTTGTACACCATGTGCACCTGCACATCCATGCCTTCACTGAGGCTGCTGTCCTGATAGCTAAGAGACTTTCTGGAGCGCGTGTCTGCAACAGGAATGTCTTTGCCTGGATGGTGAATGATTGTAAAGTCATACTTCTGTAGCTGAAGGATCATTCTCTGTAGCCTTGGTGGGGCTGCGGCTAGTGGTTTCCTCATGATTGACTCGAGGGGCTTGTGGTCGGATTCCACAATGACTTGTCGGCCATAGACATACTGGTGGAAACGCTTACATCCAAACAGAATTGCATATAGCTCTTTCTCGATTTGAGCATAGTTGATTTCACTGTCTGAGAGAGATCTGGAAGCGTAGCCGATGGGCTTTCCTTCTTGCAATAATACTGCGCCTAGTCCGTACTTTGACGCGTCCACTTGTAGTCTGAGCTCTTTGTTGGGGTCGAAGTAGGCAAGAACTGGTCCTGGTTCTCTGGTGATTAGGTCTTTCATTTTCTGAAATGCTGTGTCATGTTGTTTGTCCCACAAGAACTCATTGGATTGTTTGAGCAACTGACGCATGGGTGCGTTGATTTCGGAGAGGCTCGGGGAAAACTTTGCGAAGTAGTTAACCATGCCTAGTACTGTCTCTATCTCTGCGAGGTTCTTCGGCGGCTTCATCTTCTTGATGGCGGAGATTTTCTCTGGATCCGGCTTAATGCCATCAGTTGAGAGGCGATGCCCGAAATAACTGATCTCGTTGGATCCGATTATGCTTTTCTCGGGGTTGAGCCGGATACCTTTCTCCCGTGATCTTTGTAGCATCGCACGGAGGTTCCTGTCATGTTCCTCTCTATTCCTGCCATAGATGAGGATGTCATCTACGATTGCAACTACTCCGTCGAGGCCTTCATAGGTTTCGTCGATCTTCCGCTGGAATTCATCCTGAGCTGAGATAAGACCAAATGGTAAACGCAGAAATTGGTAGTGTCCAAATGGTGTGTTGAACATTGTTAGCTTAGATGACTCTTCCGTGAGCTTGATAGTCCAGTATCCTGATTGTGCGTCCATTACACTGAAGTAACGTGCTCCCACTAGCTTGGGTGTGATGTCATCTAGCGTTGGTAGAGGGTAGTGAGGGCGCTTGATAGCCTTGTTCAAATCTCTGGGGTCGAGACAGACTCTGAGCTTGCCTGTACATGGTTTCTCAACCACTACTAATGCGTTGACCCACTCTGTCGGTTCTGTTACCCGGACGATGATTTCTGTATTCTCCATGCTCTGCAGCTCCTCCTTCAGGCGACTACATAGAGCAAGGGGTATCCTTCTCGGTGGGCAAACCACAGGGGTTGCTGCTGGGTCAAGGTGAATAGTGCATTCACCTGGGAATAGTCCGATTCCTTTGAAAACGTCAGCAAACTCTTCCATGACTGTCTGCTTCTCAACTGTTGCTGTCAATGATAGCACTAGCTTGACGAGGTCCATGTCTAAACATGCCTTTAGACCTAGCACTGGAGGTGCTTGAGTGTCAACAATGTAAAAATCTAACATCATGTCGCTTTCTTTGTACTTGCATTTCATCACGCATGTGCCTTTTAGAATGAGCTGCTCACCCCCATAGCCGGTCAGTCTGCATGAGGTGGGCTGTAGCTCACACTCATCCTTCAAGCTGCGATACTCACTCAGAGGAATTACGTTAACCTGAGATCCAGTGTCTAGTTTAAACTTAAGCTCTTTTCCCTGTTTTCCTATCTCAATATTGGCAAAAGCTTGTTCTGTCTCTGAAATCTGTTTTTTCTGTGACACAGAATCAATAAACAGTTCCTCTGCATTTGGTTCTCTATCTGGCATTTGGCTGTCACTCACTGTGTGTACTTTTTTTCCAAAAACAGTCCTGCAAACTTTAGCAAAGTGGTTCCGTTTATCACATTTAGTACATTGTCTTCCTTTGGCAGGGCAGTACTCCTTTTCTCCATGCCAGTTGTTTCCACAATATCCACAGTTTTTGAAGCGTTTTATGTCTGTGTCGCCCATTTTTAGAACTCTCTCTGTTCTTTCTGTTCTGAAACATGCTCTCTGGGCGGTGTTCTTTGGTGTGTGTCTATTAACTGCGTGCACTGTCTGTTCACTCGAGCTGTTCGTGACGCCGGTTATGGTTTTCAACTGTGCTTGGGCTATCTCGTGCGATCTAGCTATGTCCATAGCTTTGTCCAGCGTTAGCCCGGACCCAACATTCAAAAGTTTCTCTCTCACATTAGCTGAATATATTCCAAACACGATGCAGTCTCTGACCATCTCATCTTTATCTGCATATACACAGTCTTTTACCAGCAGTTTTAACTCAGTCACGAACTGTTCAAACAACTCACTAGCTCCTTGTACTGTCTCCTGAATCTTGTACCTAGCAAATATCGTATTTGTCTTGGGCATCACATATGCTTCAAAACGGTCAAAATAACTTTTCAGTACCTTTGCTTCATCCGCGGTGAGAGACCATGTGTTAAAAATATCTCTCCCTTTTTCTTCGATCCACAGGAGTAGGTAGCTGCATTTTTCTTCCTCTCCTTTTCTTTTCAGTGGACCCGAAAACATCAACTCCACGTGTTGCTTGAACTTGCTCCATTCTCTTTGTAAGTTCAAAGATTCCCAATTCATTCGGGGTAAGGGAGCTCCAACAATATCCATTTCAAATCCCTGTTCTGACACCATGTCTTGTTTTGCACACTTTGTACAAAAATAATAAATTGCAGGACAACAGAGTATTACAGTTTAAACTCTTTTAATGAAGCATCAGGTCTATGCTTACTCATATCAGTACAGCACCGTGTGGACAAGATGGAGTCAGGACCCCCTGGGGTCTTCTAAACAATAGCAGTCCTTACAGATGCCTGCAGGCCAATGACAACTCAGCATGTGATCACATGTGAATATAATAGGTACCTTACAGATGCCTGCGAGCCAATGATAATTCAGTATGCAAATGTTACAGCACCCAGATTCAATGATCCTTCCCTTGAATTACTGCTGGGTGCAGTCAGGAGCAGGAGGGAGATATTTTTCCTCAGCAACGGGTGGAAGAAACCTGTGGCTATCATCAAGAAGGCATGGTTGTAGGTGGCTGAGGAGCTGAGCATCAGGAGCGTGTGCCCCGGTCTTGGACGCAGTGCGGGAAGAGGTTTAATGAATTAACCAGGTCAGGAAAAGTGAGTACATTTGCTGATTCACTGTGGTGTAAACCCCGTCCCCCTCCCCCACTCACTCTGTCTTGCCAAGTGTACTCCATCTCATCACTCCTCACACCTATTTAATCCCAACAGCACCCATCCTTCACTTTCTATGCATTTCCTCACCTCCCTGTGTATCTGTCCACCGCTGCCACTCACCCCAATCCTTATGCAATGTGATGCACCTGTTCCATAGTCACCCTCAACAAATGCACTGCATCCATCAGGTGAATACGTGACCTTCATTCACTCACAGGTTTGTTCTTTCACCCCTTGTAGGAGAAGAGAGCGCAAAATGTAAGTGAGAGGGAGAGGACTGGAGGTGGGCCGCTATAAATTGTGCAGCTCACAGATGCAGAGGAGGAGGTAAGTGGCACATCTGTGTCCCTCTCAATCGGAGATGGAGAGACTGGGAATTCACAGGTGGCTGGTGACAGAATTAAAAATATCTCTGACACACATATAGTGACTTTATTTCATCAATGACTGAACTATGAGAAGACTTAGTATGGTGATTGTCAAGGTTGTTACTTTGCCATGACTAAGCAGGGCCTTCACACATACAGCAAGTGTCACAGGACACATCCATGAGGACGATTCCTTCTGAGAGTGCACCATCACCGGATGTATAGCCATGTACCAGTGCAAATACTCGCGCTTCCGTGGGTCGAGTTGGAGAGATAGTGGGGGAGAAATTCGGTGGGTTTGCGCCTCCCATTAGCGCTCCCGGGGGGCGAAAACAGGGTGCTAACAACTTACCGCCTGGACGCGGCGAGATGAACGACTCCCGTGAACTTTAGTGAGAGGTTTGCGGCAGCGGTAACACTTTGTGCCACGATCTCCTTCACCTAGAGATTGTGATGTCATTCCCATGCGCATCGCCCTGGTAGCGACCCAGACCCGAACTTCGGTTCCACCCCCTGCAGCATCACCGGGCGATGACACCGACAGCTGCAGGAGGCGTTGATCAGAAGTCCTGCTGCTTCGGGGGTGAAAGTTAAAGGGGAGGTTGCCGAGGTAAGTACCTAAATTTCTGAAATGTTTTTGTTCAATTTTTTTTACTTTTCCTGGGCCGCAATCGATCAGCCCGGCACTCGAGCCAGATCAATTACCACCCCATCATTGAGCAGCGCTGCACCTCTACCGCCCTGTCTGTGTCCTTTAGCACTCCAGGAATGAAGTGGAGTGCTTAGCGCTAAACCCAATTTCATGAAAACTGGGAATCATTAGCGCCAGGCACTAAGTTTCCCAGCTTTCAAAAGTTACCGCCCCCAAATGGGGCAATAATGAATTTCTCCCCCTGTTGGTTTTAAACATGATGATTCGCAATTCACAAGTGAGCACGAGCAGATACTGGTGGCAGGGACAGCTGTGGAGAGTTCGCGTCGGAGGTCACAATCCTCTCCAAGCTCTGCTCGGCTGGACACAGATGCTCAACCCTGGGGGCAATCATTGAGAAGGAGAATTATAGAGGTACATCAGCAAGTTTGCGAGGCACTGACAGATGTGCCACGGACACTCTCCACTATAACGAAGAGGACGGAAGAGACCAACTGGAACATGTGGTAAACCACTTTTATCGTTCACTATCGTTACACTATAGTTATCACTGTTGTATTGTTCTCACTGTTCTCACTGTTGTATCACTATACGAGGTCGCCTCTTGTCGCGCTGTTATACCTGGGCTGACCACCTCCGACTCCGCCCATGGCTCCACCTACCTGCCCAGGTATAAAGGTAGTCGACTGGCTGGTATTCCTCCTTGTTGGACCCGATCACCCACGAGGGTGGGCTCTGTTATTTAGTCAATAAAAACCTTTAGTTACGTTCCTAACTCGTCGCTTTTTATTGGACGAATTGATAGGTATATCAATTTTATTGACTAAATTTTAAAGATGTCTACTACTGGCCAGCCAGAAGCCCTCCCAGAAGCACAGCCACAGCAGCTTTCAGACACCGGGCTACACCAGCCACACCAGCCGGCTTGGCTGCAAGCCCTCAAACCACCGTACCTGGATCTAAACCCACAGGCAGCAAACTCAGCCCTCAACTTCAAACACTGGCTGGACTGCTTCGAATCCTACCTGGAAGAATCCGGCGTCCCTCAGAGATCCAAACTAAGAGTTCTGAACGCCCAAGCGAGCCCGAGAGTATACGCACTCATCCAGGACACGACTACATACGAGGCCGCTATCAACCTACTGAAACAGCAGTACCGGAGCCCGGTAAATTACATGTACACCAGGCACCTCCTAAGATCCCGCCCGCAACAGCCAGGAGAGTCTGTAGCTGAATTTTTACGGGCGCTAAGAGCACTCGGCAGGAACTGTGACTTTAAAGCGGTGACGGCTGTTGAAAATATGGAAGATAATATCCGCGATGCCTTTGTGAAAGGCCTACGGTCCGACTACTCACGGCAAAGACTGCTTGAAGCTAAAGACCTCGACCTGGACAAAGCTGAAGCCCTCGCTCTCTCCCTAGAGGTGGCCCATCAGGACCAGGAGGCGTTTTCCAGGTACTGCTCACGACCCTGGGACTCGGGCCCGACCCCTACCGCAATACCCTTCGCAGCGCTGCCCCCGGGACCTACCTCAGCGTCGGCGTCCCGGACCCGACCGGGACCGCCACCCCCGGTACCGGCTCCGACATCGGGCACCCGCGATCGGGCCGCCAGCTGCTTCTTTTGCGGCCAGGAGAAGCACCCGAGGTCGCGCTGCCCAGCCAGGAACTCTACCTGCTCAACCTGCAGGAAGAAAGGCCACTTCTCTAAGGCCTGCAGGAGCGGATCTTCAGGGGCCAGCAGTGCCTCATGCGAACTGTGGGGGCGGCCATCTTCTTTCAAGGCAACTGAGGCCAGCATCCCCACACGTGAGTCATGGGGGCGGCCATCTTTGATCAAGGCAACCGACCCCAATAGTGCCTCATGTGAGTTATGGGGGCAGCCATCTTCTCCGCCATTTTGTCCTACCTCGTGGGAGACGCCATTTTACCCACCACGCCCGACTGCCACCGGGCCCCCGGACCCGACAACCGCCTCGCCCGCAGACGACAATGACTCGCTTACCTACACACTAGCCTCCGTCACTCTGGATCAAGCCCGCCCACACCACCTGTCCAAGTCGATGATGGACATCAAAGTAAACGGCCACGCCACGACCTGCCTGTTCGACAGCGGAAGCACGGAGAGCTTCATCCACCCAGACACGGTGAGCCACCACTCCCTCCCTGTCCTGCCAACGCGCAACCGAATCTCGATGGCATCGAGGTCCCACGCCACGGACATTAGCGGCTGCTGTGTTGTGACCTTGTCGGTTAAGGGTACGGAGTATAAAAATTTTAAACTCCTCGTCCTCCCCCAGCTCTGCGCTGCCGTCCTACTAGGGCTGGACTTCCAATCCCACCTCCAAAGTGTAACCCTAGCATACGGTGGACCCCTCCCCCCACTCACAGTCGACAACCAGCGAATGTTAAACCGCCCACCGCGTAACACCTGCAGCCTATCCACCCTCAAGGTGCCGCCACCTTCCCTGTTCGCTAACCTCACCCCCGACTGCAAACCCGTCGCTACCAAGAGCAGGCGGTACAGCGCTGGGGACAGAGCCTTCATTAGCTCTGAGGTGCGGCGCCTCCTGAAAGAGGGCATTATCGAGGGGAGCAACAGCCCCTGGCGTGCCCAGGTCGTGGTCGTTAAGACCGGCGATAAAAATCGCCTGGTCATCGACTACAGCCAGACCATAAACAGATACACCCAGCTGGACGCATACCCCCTTCCCCGCATATCTGACATGGTCAATCAGATTGCACAATACCGCATATTCTCGACCATCGACCTTAAGTCGGCCTACCACCAACTCCCTATCCACCCCGAGGACCGCCAGTACACCGCCTTCGAGGCGAATGGGCGCCTATACCACTTCCTTAGGGTCCCCTTCGGTGTCACCAACGGGGTCTCGGTCTTCCAAAGGGAGATGGACCGGATGGTTGACCAGAACGGACTGCAGGCCACATTCCCCTATCTAGATAACGTCACCATCTGCGGCCGCGACCGGCAGGACCATGACGTGAATCTGGAGAAATTCCTCCGTACGGCCCAACGGCTGAACCTCACCTACAATAAGGAGAAATGTGTGTTTAACACCTCGCGCCTTGCCATCCTTGGCTGTGTAGTAGAGAACGGACTCATCGGCCCCGACCCCGAAAGAATGCGCCCCCTCATGGAGCTACCCCTCCCCCACTGCCCTAAGGCACTTAAGAGAACCCTGGGGCTCTTCGCCTACTATGCCCAATGGGTGCCCAATTATGCGGACAAAGCCAGACCCCTCATGAAGTCCACATCCTTCCCCCTCACGGAGGAAGCGTGCGCGGCCTTCTCCCTCATCAAGGGAGACATAGCCAAGGCCACAATGCACGCAGTGGATGAGTCCATCCCCTTCCAAGTGGAGAGCGATGCATCCGACTTCGCCCTAGCCGCTACCCTTAACCAGGAGGGGAGGCCGGTGGCCTTCTTCTCAAGGACCCTACAGGGCCCCGAGATCCGACACTCGTCGGTCGAGAAGGAAGCCCAGGCAATTGTGGAGGCGGTACGGCGCTGGAGGCATTACCTGGCAGGCAAACGATTTACCCTCCTCACCGACCAACGTTCGGTTGCTTTCATGTTTAATAACAAGCTGAGGGGCAAAATCAAGAATGACAAGATCTTGAGGTGGAGAATCGAGCTATCCACCTACGATTATGATATCTTGTACCGGCCAGGTAAGCTGAACGAACCCCCTGAGGCTCTTTCACGAATTACATGCGCCAGCGCGCATATTGATAGACTTCAGACCCTCCACAACGACCTCTGCCACCCCGGGGTCACCAGACTTTACCATTTCATTAAGGCCCGCAACCTGACCTACTCCATCGAGGAGGTCAGGACCATGACCAGGAACTGCCAGACCTGCGCCGAGTGCAAACCGCACTTCTATAGGCCGGACAGAGCAAGCCTGATCAAGGCCACCCGCCCCTTCAAGCGCCTGAGCATCGACTTTAAGGGGCCTCTACCATCATCTGACCGCAATGTGTACTTCCTCAACATCGTTGATGAGTACTCCCGTTTCCCTTTTGCCTTCCCCTGCCCAGACATGACCAGTACCACGGTCATCAAGTGCCTGAACGACCTCTTCGCCTTGTTCGGGTTCCCGAACTATATACATAGTGACCGGGGCTCCTCCTTCATGAGCGAGGAACTCCGTCAGTTCCTACTAGCGAGAGGTATTGCAGCAAGTAGGACCACCAGCTACAACCCCTGAGGGAACGGCCAGGTGGAAAGAGAGAACGCGACGGTATGGAAGGCCGTCCTCTTAGCCTTAAAGTCTAAGGGCCTCCCAACCTCCCGCTGGCAGGAAGCCCTCCCGACAGCGCTGCACTCCATCCGGTCACTACTTTGCACTGCCGTTAAAGCCACCCCCCATGAACGAATGTTTGTTTTCCCCAGGAAGTCGACTACGGGAACCACTCTACCAACCTGGCTGACCTCTCCGGGGCCCGTCTTGCTGCGAAAGCACGTGAGGGCCCATAAAACAGACCCCCTGGTCGAGAGGGTGAACCTCCTGCACGCCAACCCCCAGTACGCCTACGTGGCTTACCCAGACGGGCGGGAGGACACTGTCTCCTTACGAGACCTCGCACCCTCGGGCACTCCGGAGACACCACCTTTACCCCCCCCCACCACCCCCCCAATTCCAGCCCAGGTAGACGGCATGCCGGAACCCCACGAGCCTTCACCGACCACGCAGACACCAGCATTAACACCGGATAATGCAGCACCGCCGCTGCGACGATCGGAGAGGCTTACGAGGCCTCCGGACAGACTGACATACCAGAACTGGTAGTACACTTCACCCCGCCGGGCTCAAATCTAAACAAGGGGTGAATGTGGTAAACCACTTTTATCGTTCACTATCGTTACACTATAGTTATCACTGTTGTATTGTTCTCACTGTTCTCACTGTTGTATCACTATACGAGGTCGCCTCTTGTCGCGCTGTTATACCTGGGCTGACCACCTCCGACTCCGCCCATGGCTCCACCTACCTGCCCAGGTATAAAGGTAGTCGACTGGCTGGTATTCCTCCTTGTTGGACCCGATCACCCACGAGGGTGGGCTCTGTTATTTAGTCAATAAAAACCTTTAGTTACGTTCCTAACTCGTCGCTTTTTATTGGACGAATTGATAGGTATATCAGAACAGTAGTGGATTGGTGGTGCAGGTAATTACGATATTGTCTGTCGTGGGGAGAGAGGCCGTCTCCATGGAGTTTCATGCTTGGCTGTCAAATGCAGGCCACGACCATGCAAGGCCACGCAGACTTTGGATGCCAACATGTTTGCCACCTTAAACAGAATAATGGGTACCCTATTTGTGGCCTTATAATATGCCACTAATCGCCTCCAAGCTGGTCTGCAGCAGAGTGGTAGGAGTGATGTGGCACTGGCCCGGGAGAGGGATGATGGCAAAAGGGGACATAGAAGTGGGGACTCCACTCAAAGTGCTCCCACTTCTCACCCATTGCCCCCGGCCCTCAGCCAGTACCCAACATACTACTTCATCACTCAATGGCCAAGTCTGCCATTGCACAGGTGCAGGTGGCACAGTCTTTGGCAGGGCCATCAGGGGCTCCGAAACTCAGAGGTTGTCGCCATAAGGAGCTCAGCTGTCAGGGCAGGAATCTGAACAGCCTGCTTCTACCTCTGCTAAAGCCAATTTATTGATAAGCACCAGTTCCACGTCTTGCCCATTATTGCGTCGCAAGTGCCAACTCGCCCTTTCACTTGCTTCATGATGAATGTCAATATATGATGGGACCCATTGGGCCAATGGGCATATGCGTGGTTGAAGGACTGTTTAGTGCAAAGGGAGGGGGGTGGGGTTGGTGGTGGTGGTAGCTTTCATTTGTTATTTGTTCCAGTCATAAAAACTCTTGCTGATTACCACCTACCGCCCTCCCTCAGCTGATGAATCAGTCCATGTTGAACACCACTTTGAAGAAGCACTGAGAGTAGCAAGGGCACAGAATGTATTCTGGGTGGGGGATTTCAATGTCCATCACCAAGAGTGGCTCGGTAGCACCACTACTGACTGAGCTGGCCGAGTCCTGGAGGACATAACTGCCAGTCTGGGCCTGCGACAGGTGGTGAGTGAACCAACACAAGGGAAAAACCTACTTGACCTCGTCCTCACCAATCTACCTGTCGCAGATGCATCTGTCCATGACAGCATTGGCAGCAGTGACCACCGCACAGTCATTCTGGAGACGAAGTCCCATCTTCACACTGAGAACACCCTCCATCATGTTGTGTGGCACTACCACCATGCTAAATGGGATAGATTCAGAACAGATCTAACAGCTCAAAACTGGGCATCCATGAGGCGCTGTGGGCCATCAGCAGCAGCAGAATTGTATTCCACCACAATCTGTAACCTCATGGCCCAGCATATCCCTCACTCTACCATTACCACCAAACCAGGGGACCAACCTTGGTTCAACAACGAGTGTAGAAGAGCATGCCAGGAGTAGCACCAGGCGTACCTAAAAATGAGATGCCAACCTGGGGAAGCTGCACCACAGGACTACATGCATGCAAAAATGTGGAAGCAGCATGGTATAGACAGGGCTAAGCGATCCCACAATCAACGGATCAGATCAAAGCTCTGCAGTCCTGCCACATCCAGTCGTGAATGGTGGTGGACGATTAAACAACTAACGGGAGGAGGAGGCTCCAAGCATATCCCCATCCTCAATGATGGTGGAGCCCAGCACGTGAGTGCAAAAGACAAGGCTGAAGCGTTTGCAGCCAATTTCAGCCAGAAATGCCGAGTTAATGATCCATATCAGCCTACTCCCGAGGTCCCCACCATCACAGAAGCCATTCTTCAGCCAATTCGATTCACTCCACGGGATATCAAGAAACAGCTGAGCACACTGGATACAGTAAAGGCTATGGGCCCCGACAATTTCCTGGCTATCGTGCTGAAGACTTGTGCTCCAGAACTAGCCGTGCCTCTAGCCAAGCTGTTCCAGTACAGCTACAACACTGGCATCTATCCGACAATGTGGAAAACTGCCCAGGTATGTCCTGTCCACAAAAAGCAGGACAAATCCAACCCGGACAATTACCGCCTCATCAGTCTACTCTCAATCATCAGCAAAGTGATGGAAGGTGTCATCGACAGCGCTATCAACCGGCTCTTACTCACCAATAACCTGCTCACTGATGCCCAGTTTGGGTTCTGCTTCCGACCTCATTACAGCCTTGGTCCAAACATGGACCAAGGAGCTGAATTCCAGAGGTGAGGTGAGAGTGGCTGCCCTTGACATCAAGATAGCATTTGACCGAGTCTGGCATCAAGGAGCCCTAGTAAAACTGAAGTCAATGGGAATCGGGAGGAAAACGCTCCACTGGCTGGAGTCATACCTAGCACAAAGGAAGATGGTTGTGGTGGTTGAAGGTCAATCATCACAGCCCCAGGACATCGCTGCAGGTGTTCCTCAGGGCAGTGTCCTAGGCCCAACCATCTTCAGCTGCTTCATCAATGACCTTCCCTCCAACATACGGTCAGAAATGGTGATGTTCACTGATGACTGCACAGTGTTCAGTAACAGTCGCAACTTTACAGATAATGATGCAGTTCATGCCCGCATGCAACGAGACCTGGACAACGTTCAGGCTTGAGCTGATAAGTGGCAGGTAACATTCGCGCCACAGAAGTGCCAGGCAATGACTATCTCCAACAAGCGAGAGTCTAACCACCTCCCCTTGAAATTCAATGGCATTACCATTGCCGAATCCCCCACTATCAACATCCTGGGGCTCAGCATAAACCAGAAACTTAACTGGACCAGCCACATAAATACAGTGGCAATAAGAGCAGGTCAGAGGCTAGGTATTCTGTGGCGAGTATCTCACCTCCTGATCCCCCAAAGCCTTTCCACCATCTACAAGGCACAAGTAAGGAGTGTGATGGAATACTCCCCACTTGCCTGGATGAGTGCTGCTCCAACAACACTCAAGAAGCTCGACACCATCCAGGACAAAGCAACCCACTTGATTGGCACCCTATCCACCACCTTAAACATTCACTGCCTCCACCATCGTCGTACCGTGGCTGCAGTGTGTACCATCTACAAGATGCACTGCAGCAGCTCACCAAGGCTTCTTTGGCAGCACCTCCCAAACCCGTGACCTCTTCCACCTAGAAGGACAAGGGCAGCAGGTGCATGGGAACACCACCACCTCCAAGTTCCCCTCCAAGTCACACACCATCCTGACTTAGAGGTATATCGCCGATCCTTCATTGTTGCTGGGTCAAACTCCTGGAACTCCCTACCTAACAGCACTGTGGGAGTACCATCACCACATGGACTGCAGCAGTTCAAGAAGTCGGCTCACCACCACCTTCTCAAGGGCAACTAGGGATGGGCAATAAATGCTGGCATTGCCAGTGACGCCCTGATCCCATAAATGAATTTTTTTTTAAATAATTAACTGAACCTTTTAGCTATGTAAGAGGCTGGTCTGGTGATGTGACCCCATCTTCATGCTCCTCCTCTTCTCCTTCAACGTTCTCCTTATCTGAAGATGCCTGATGAGCGCCTAGTTCATCCTCCACCGGTAATCCTCTCTTTTAAAAAAAATTCGTTCCTGGGATGTGGGCATCACTGCCCATCCCTAATTGCCCTGGAGAAGGTGGTGGCGTGCTGCTTTCTTGAGCCGCTGCAGTCTGTGTGGTGAAGGTACTCTCATAGTGGTTTTAGATAGGGAGTTCCAGAATTTTGACCCAGCGACGAATAAGGAACAGCGATATATTTCCAAGTCAGGATGGTGTGTAACTTGGAGGGGAACTTGCAGGTGATGATGTTCCATTGCGCCTGCTGCCCTTGTTCTTCTTGGTGGTAGAGGTTGCGGGTTTGGGAGGTGCTGTCAAAGAAGCCTTGGCGAGTTGCTGCAGTGCATCTTGTAAATGGTACACACTGCAGCCACGGTGCGCTGGTGGTGGAGGGAGTGAATGTTTAAGGTGGTGGATAGGGTGCCAGTCAAGCGGGCTGCTTTGTCCTGGATGGTGTTGAGCTTCTTGGATGTTGTTGAGCTTCTTGAATGTTGTTGGAGCTGCACTCATCCAGGCAAGTGGAGAGTATTCCATCACACTCCAGATTTGTGCCTTGTAGCTGGTGGAAAGGCTTTGGGGAGTCAGGAGGTGAGTCACTTGCCGCTGAATACCCAGCATCTCACCTGCTCTTGTTGCCACAGTATTTATGTGGCTGGTCCAGTTAAGTTTCTGGTCAATGGTGAACCTCAGGATGTTGATGGTGGGGGATTTGGCGATGGTAATTGTAGTGTCCGCGTATCAATAACACACAGACTGCAGGAGAATGGTAATAACAGGTGTTTACTGAACAGAGGGTATGCTGGAACTAACTGTACAAATTACTACACGGTGTTATATACAGGGGTGGTCACTACTGGTACTGCAGTATACAGGGGTTGTAAAAGATAGTTCCTCTCTTAAAGGTACATACATTACAATTCCTCCCCTTTTAGATAAACAGTACATAACATTCATTTAACAATTAAATAATAACTAATTACAATTAAAATTTTCTTTGTACTATATACATCAGCTGAAAGTAATCATTTATAAATTCAGTCTTTGAGGAGGCTTCCTGATCCTGTCTGGATAGTGCCTTTCTCGAGTATCCTGTTCTTGCGGCTGAGTCGATTCTGGCTCATTGTCATTGGATGGTTCGTCAGCTTCCAATACCACTGATTCTGAGGTAGATGCAACCTGTACTTCGGGTTCATCACCAGGTGCGTATGATCGTGGTATGGGTTTGACTTGTTCCTGTGACTCTAGAATCTGGTCAGCATGGCATCTCACGATGCTCTCTCTAACGTCCACTGTGTACATTAGTGGTCCCTGCCGTGTGCATATCGTTCCTGGCTGCCATTTTTCTGTTCGGTAGTTGCGGGCCAAGACTGGTTGCCCTATCTTGAAGCTCCTGGTTGGCTTCTCATTGATGTGCTGGAATTGCTTATTCTCAACATCTCGTCTTATGTTTGGTTTGAGCAAATCCAGGCGACATCTTAACCTTCGGTTAAAGAACATCATGGCTGGAGCTTGGTTGGTGACTGCATGTGTCGCATTCCGGTAAGCAAACAAGAAATTATCCACCTTGTGTTGTAGTGGTATGTCATCATTATACATCGCCTTTATTGCTTTTTTAAAGGTTTGAACAAACCTCTCAGCCAATCCATTTGTGGCTGGATGATATGGGGCGGATGTGTAATGCTTTACCCCATTATTCCTCAAAAACCTCCGGAAATCCTCGGACACAAACTGTGGTCCATTGTCGGAGCAAATCTGTTCTGGCAAGCCATTCCTGGTGAAGATGGTCCGTAGGACTGCAATAGTTTTCTCCGTGGTGGTGGAGGACATTTTGATGACCTCTGGCCATTTCGAATGTGCATCCACGGCGATTAAAAACATTGAGTCCATAAATGGACCAGCAAAATCAATGTGTACCGTTGCCATGGAGATGAGGGCCACTCCCATGGGTGGAGCGGGGCCTGTGGTGGAGCGCTTTGGATTTTCTGGCATCCTGTGCATCTCTTGGTCATTTCCTCGATTTCTTTATCGATTCCCGGCCACCACACAAATGCCCTGGCTAGGCTCTTCATTTTTACCCCTCCCAGATGACCCTCATGAAGCTCATTGAGCACTCTATCTCTCAACTTGGGTGGAATTACCACTCGGGATCCACACATCAAGGTCCCCCGGCACACTGGCAGCTGTTCTCTCCTTGGCGAGAATGCTGGCAACAGTGAGTCGCCATGTGCTGGCCATCCCTTCACCGTCAAATCATAGACCCGAGAGAGTGTCGGGTCATTTCGGGTTTCCTTCTCTATACTTGAGTTTGTAACAGGTAGACATTCGACTATGGTTGAATGGAATATCTCAACAGGGTGCACTGCAGGTGCTTCCTCCACTGTAGGCAGCGGCAGACGCGACAGCCCATCAGCGTTTCCATGCTGTTTCGTGCCCTTATACTCTATGTTGTATTGATGTGCCCCTAGAAAAAGGGACCATCTTTGCAGCCGTTGTGCCGTCATCACTGGAACGCCCTTCTTTGGGTTAAAAATGGAGACAAGAGGCTGGTGATCAGTCAGTAAGGCGAATTTCTGCCCGTGCAGGTAGTGATTGAACTTCTTCACCCCCCACACCAGGCTGAGGGCCTTCCTGTCAATCTGGGCGTAGTTATGCTCGGCTGAGGTTAACGAGCATGACGCAAAGGCTATTGGCCTCTCTGAATCGTCAAGGAATTTGTGCGACGCACTGCTCCAATGCCGTAGGGAGACGCATCACATGCCAACCGAATCGGTAGTGTTGGATTGTAGTGGGCCAATACTTCTTTTGAAGTGATTAGGCATTTACATTTCTGAAAGGCACACTTACATTCATCACTCCATTTCCATGCTACTCCAGTTTGCAGCAGGGCATTCAGTGGGTGCAGAATTGTAGCCAAATTTGGCAAGAACTTATGGTAGTAGTTCACCAACCCGAGGAACGACCTCAGTTGCGACACATTTTCCGGTGCTGGAGCCTTGACTACTGCCTCAATCTTGTCTGGGGACTTATGCAACCCCTCTTCATCAATCACATGGCCACAATACGAGATTTGTTTCCTGAAAAACTCGCATTTGGGGCGGTTGGCTCGTAGCCCATATTCTTGTAATCTAGTGAGCACCTGCTCCAGGTTGGCAAGGTGTTCACTGTCATTTTCGCCCGTAACCAGGATGTCGTCCAAATAACACTGGGTCCCCGGGATCCCTTGCAGGACTTGTTCCATCGCCCTCTGCCAAATAGCCGGAGCTGATGCTACCCCGAATACCAGTCGGTTGTACTGGTAAAGACCTTTGTGAGTGTTTATCGTGAGGTATTTTCTAGATGCTTCTTCTACCTCCATTTGTAGATACGCTTGGGCCCGGTCAACCTTCGTAAAGCGTTTCCCTCCAGATAGTGAGGCGAAAATATCTTCTATCCGCGGAAGTGGATATTGTACTGTGTGAAGGACTAGGTTCACAGTTACCTTAAAGTCCCCACAGATGCAAACCTTCTTCAGCTCCCCAGGCGTGCTGCTCAATGATTTCTTCATTACAGCAACGATGGGTGTGGCCCACTCGCTCCAGTCCACCTTGGACAGCACACCTGAATGCTCCAGACTCTCCAGCTCTGCTTCGACGGCTGGGCGGATCGCATACGGTACCGGTCTGGCCTTAAAACATTTTGGGTTTGCGTTATCTTCAATTTTTATCGTTGCCGTTACGCCTTTTAGAGTCCCAAGTCCTTGCTGGAACACCTCTTTCACGTCAGAATTTTTGACAGTCGTCCAGGTGTGACGTTGTCATCCTTTTTGTCAGCCACAGTTAGCACCTGAATGGAATGCCAATCCAATTGTATTTTTTGGATCCATTCACAGCCCAATAATGGTGGTCCTCCATCTTGTAGTATATATAGATACAGTTTCTGTGTTTCCTTGCCGTTGTATTTAACGGGCACCCTTATTTTTCCTCTGGGGTAGACTTTTTGCCCCGTATATGTCTTCAAGACAATGGACATGTCCTTCAAGGGTATGTGTGAGAATAGCCGCTCGTAGTCTCGTAGATTCATGACTGTTAGGGCTGATCCTGTATCCAATTCCATCTTTGCTTGGGACCCTGCTATCATGAGGGTGACCCAAATGGTTCGGTGATCCTCCTTTGCAATCATGTTGTGTAACTTTAGACAATTTAGTCTCCTGCTCCCGGAGTCATTATCACTCTTCTGATCTTCTGAACTACTGTCCGTCACCTTTTGTACTTTCTTGTACTTTTCCTTAGTAGTTCTTTTAGTGTTGGTTTTCTTTCCTGACCTGCAGACTCATGCTATGTGTCCCACTTTTCCACATTGCCTGCATACTTTGTCCTTAAACCAGCAATCCTTCTGGTCATGGGTTGTTCTGCCGCAGCGATAGCACTTTTCTGCTCCATATGCCATTTCATTGGTGCTATATTCTTGCGGTTTCTGTTGTATTTCCGCAGCTCCCCATGCTGCTGCTTCGTAGGATACTGCAACGCTGAAAGCCTTTTCTAGCGTAAGGTCCTTTTCCGAAAGTAGTCATTTCTGGGTTCCTTCACTCTGGAGCCCGCAGACAAACTTATCCCTTAAGGTATCTGCCAGTCCTGCTCCGAACTGGCAGTGTTTCGATAACTTGCGTAGTTCTGTAAGATAGTCAGCATTACTCTCGTCTTTGTGCTGGTTTCTTTTATGGAACTTCAATCTTTCTGCTATCAGCAGCGGTGTAGGGTTTCGATGTTCCTGTAAGATATTGACAATCTCTTCAAAACTTTTCTCCATTGGTTTAGCTGGGGTAATTAAATTCCGCAATAGGCCGTACGTTCTCGCGCCCATCAAATTCAATAATACCGACGCCTTCTTTTCATCGGCCACCTCATTTGCCTTGCAGCACACTTCAATTCTTTCCACATACGTGGTCCAGTCTTCTATTTCGTTGTCGAAAGCAGTGATGCTGCCACTCTTCGGCATCTTTAATGGTTTAAAATGGCACCTCCCACGCTTTTCCTTCTTCCCCAATGGATTAAAATGGCGCCTCCCGCGCTTTTCCTTCTTCCCCCTGCTGCCAATGCTGCTCCTAGCGTTCTAAATAGTAATGGCGGCGCCCCGCGGCTTTCTGCGCGTCTCTCTTTTGTTAATTAATTTTCTTAGTTTTATTCTTCTTCGAGGCTGTCCACTGCGCGTCTCTTTTCCTTCCCCCTTTTTTATTTTCTTTAACGCTGCCCGGCTCTTGAGCACCGGCCGCGCCCTGTGCGCTCCACCCTCTCTCTCTCTTTTTTTTCTTCCCGACGACGCTGCTCGGCCCCCTTGCAGAGCCACTCGATCGAGCTCTAGCCCGCCGCAGTCCGGGAAGGGTCAGCACACTACCTGCTACCAGCCCGATTTGCTGGAACACCTTGACTGGAGAACCAAGCCCAGCTCTCCACAGCTTCCCCTGCAATTCTCTGAACTCCGATGGATCACTGGGCGGTTGCCCACGGTCGACGCCCGTTGCTCTGGCTTCGACCTCCAAGAAGCTTCTTTTCAGGGATGGATCCCCGTGAGGTGATGCAGTACTGCAGGTGAGTTTGAACCTGCTCGTCGCCACTGTAGTGTCCGCGTATCAATAACACACGGACTGCAGGAGAACGGTAATAACAGGTGTTTACTGAACAGAGGGTATGCTGGAACTAACTGTACAAATTACTACACGGTGTTATATACAGGGGTGGTCACTACTGGTACTGCAGTATACAGGGGCTGTAAAAGATAGTTCCTCTCTTAAAGGTACATACATTACAGTAATGCCGTTGAATGTCAAGGGGAGGTGGTTAGACTCACTCTTGTTGGAGATAGTCATTGCCTGGCACTGTGTGGTGCGAATGTTACTTGCCACTTATCAGCCCAAGCCTGAATGTTGTCCAGGTCGTGCTGCATATGGGCACGGACTGCTTCATTATCTGAGGAGCTATGAATGGAACTGAACACTATGCAATCATCAGCGAACATCCCCACTTCTCAACTTATGATGGACGAAAGGTCGCTGATGAAGCAGCTGAAGATTAGTGGTAATTTACTGCCCTTGATATATGCACAGTGGTTAAATTTCTAGAGCCATTAATAAAGGGATTAGGTTAATATTGAGAAAGATGAGTTGATTAAAAAAAGCCAAAAGGCAAGTCATGTCTGACAAATTTAATAGAGTTGTTTGAGGAAATAATGGAGTGAATCAATAAAGGAAAAGCAGTGGATGTTGTGCATATGGATTTTGAAAAGGTGTTTGATGAGGAGCTGCATTGAAGGCTTGTTGATAAAATGAAGGCTCACGGTATTAATGGGAATGTGACAGCAGGGTTAGGAAGTCAGCTAAAGGACAGAAAGTATAGAGTTGTGGTTAATAGATATTTTACAGACTGGAGGGATGTAAACAGTGGTGTCCGCCACGCTCAGTGTATAACCTTTGCTCTTCTATATTATAGATATATATATATATATATCAAATATAAATTATCTGGACTTGGTTACGAGTGCACAATTTGTAGACAACATAAAATATGGAACAAGGTTAACTATGAAGAGGACTGTAAGCAACTTCAAGAGGATATAGACAGGTTAGTAGATTGGGCTGATAGATATCAGATGAAATTTAATTCAGAATTTATATGTGTTGTATGAATGCATTCAAGTATAGAACCAGGCAGACAGGCTTACAACTGTGATCTTTACTTTATTGGTAAAATGGCTGACTGCTGCTTTACCAGGTAATTCCCATAATGCAATGCACATTACATTACCGTATTTACTGGTGTTAAACTCGCACATTACATTACCGTATTGACTGGTGTCAAACTCGCAATCAATACACGACATCCCCCTTTTCCTTGGAAACAAACTTGCAGTTTACAAACAGTTGCTTACAATAACACTGCATAACTTACTTGGTTTATAAACTTTTTACAAACTTGTGTCTTACCACACAACTAAATAATTCCCAGGTTTAAACATTTAACATCACCCATGCAGTTCTCGCACAGTTTATGTTGTGACATAATCAGACAGTCTTTGGGGTTTTCTTTTAACCCTTTGAGGTCTGGCTGTATTGGGTATGTCTGACATGTTGGTGTCAGTGGGTATTGCCTGTGTCACAGTGGTATGCGTGTCAGGGTCCACTATACTGTCCTCAGTCCCTTGTGTTTCCTCCTGCTCATGGAGTGTCTCCTTTGGTCCATTGGTTCTGTATTTCTTCACAAACGTAGTGTTTCTCGAGTAGCATGCTCCGTCTGGAGATTCTACTACTACTTGACTCCCTGTTTTACTCAAAACTTTGTGCGGTGTGGCATTAAAAGGAGTGGTGAACTTGTCCACTTTGTCCTGCCGTACCAGCACCGTGTCGCCAACTTCCACCTCTGAGTATTGTGTTCTCCGCTGTTCATCTGCGTACAGTTTGGACTTGCCTTTTTGTTCTGCGTCCCAGTCACGTACTTCCATGTCTGCGCGCGACTCTGTGATGTCTGGCAGCTTTCCTCTCATTTTCCGTTTAAAGAGCAGCTCTGCCGGGCTCTTTCCTGTCGTGGCATGGTCAATGCTCCTGTACACAGTCACATATTTTCTAAGTTCACATTTCCAATCTAGTCCTTCTGACTGAGCAATTCTGATTCTCTTCATCAGTGATGCATTCTGGCGCTCGACTTCTCCGTTAGCCTGAGCCCATTTTGCTGTCATTTTCAGGTGTTTGATCCCGTTGTTTTCACAGTATTCTTTGAATAATTCAGATCTGAATTGGGGACCATTATCAGATTTGCAGGTGATTGGCAAACCATGACGGCTGAAGATTGACTCTAAACTATCAATAACCTTCTATGTTGTTGTGGAGGTCATGATGTTGTATTCATAGTAGCAACTATAATAATCAACTACCACAAGAATGGAGTGGTTGGATGGCAAGGGTCCCAGTAAGTCTATAGCTACATCCTGCCAGGGGCCCTCCGGTAATGGTGTTGGTCTCAACGGTTCAGGTGGGTCGGGTCTGGCTACTATCTGACAGCTGTGGCACGCTTTACAGTGTTTTTCAGCTGCCTTGTCCATGCCAAGCCACCAAACCTTGGTTCTGAGATGTTGCTTTGTTCCAACTATTCCCAAGTGTCCTTCATGTGCTAACACCAGGGCTCGTGCGTGTAACACTGTGGGTAGCACGATGCGTGTTCCCCGAAGAACTAGGTACCCCACTACGCACAGCTCGTTTGCAATTGCTGCATAAGCTTTACAGTTCTCAAAATGTCCATTTGTGATTGCCTTCCGTACCTCAATCAGCTCTGGGTCAGTAGCAGAGGCTTCCTCCACCTCCCTAGTAGTGAGTGCTTTTGGTGTCGCACTCACAGCTACAAATCTCATGTATTCATCTGAGCCATGAGAATGTCTCTCCTGTTTTGCTGTCTCCCCCAGCAATCATGACAGTGGGTCTGCAATGTTTTGCTTGCCTGGAATGTGTATCACCTTGAAATTGTACGGCTGTAATCTAAGTACCCACCTCTCTATACGGGCACAGGGTTTAGAGTGTGGACTGTATATCACTTGTAATGGCTTATGGTCAGTTACCAAGTTAAATTTTCGGCCATACACATATGGATGCAGCCTCTCACAAGTCCATACAAGAGCCAAGGCCTCTCTCTCTGTTTGAGAGTATTTCCTCTCACAGTCTGTTAAACTATGACTTACATAGCATATTGGCACCTCTTGTCCCTGTTGGTCCTGAACTAGTACTGCGCCTAAACCTACAGGACTGGCATCTGCTATCACCTTGGTTGGTGCGTCCTTATCAAAATATGCTAAAGTGCCGGCTCTGGCCAACTCTTCCTTGAGTGCACTGAATGACTGTCTCTGTTGTGATCCAAATTTAAATGGTGTGTCTTTTCTCGTCAGGCGTCGCAGTGGCTCTGATAGCGTTGCAAACTGCGGGATGAATCTGCTACTGTACCCAACGAGTCCCAAGAAACTCCTCACCTCTGTAGCATTCTCTGGTTCCCGAGCTTCTGCCACCACTCGCACTCTCTCTGCTGTTGGCCCGATGCCCTTTTCAGACAACAGGATTCCCATGAAAATCAATCAGTCCATGTTGAATTGGCACTTCTCTGAGTTTAGTGTCAGTCCACTTTCCATTAGTCTGGTCATGACAGCGTGCAGCCGTCTGTCGTGCGTTTCCTGGTCATGTGCATGCACGATAATGTCGTCTGAGATGTTTTCAACACCCTCTATTCCAGCTAAGGCATTAGCTATCTCGTGCTGATATTGCTCACTAGCTGAAGGTACACCGAATATCAGCCTCTTGTACCTGTATATTTTGTTATGTACTGCAAGCGTTGTGATTTCTCGTGACTCAGGGGTCAGTTCTAGCTGGTGATAACCCCATTTCAGGTCTAGCTTACTAAACACCGTCGAGCCGTTCATACCTTGGAGTATCTCATCAACGGTGGGGATTGGATATCGTTCCCTCACTATTGCCTGGTTTGCTCGTCTCATGTCTAAGCATAACCTTACATCCTTATCCGCTTTTGGTACAATAACCACACGATTTACCCATGGGGTGGGACTAGTTACAGGCTCGATAATGTCCAGGGGCTAGATTTTCAGCATAGACAGTTTTGGGGCGCTAACCTTAGCGCCCGCCCGAAGTTAGCGCCCGCCCCAAAGTAGCGCCCCGTTGCCGGAAATTCAGTGGCTTCGCCCTAAGAGGTTGGTGGAGCGCTAAAAGAGGCGTTCCACTACTATCTTTAGGCGCTAAGCCGGCGGTGCAGAGCGCAACACCCGAGCTCGGGCGCAGCGCACGGCAGACACTCTGGTGCCAGTGAGCTCTTAAAGGGGAAGGGTGCATGTGGTTTTTTCAAAGGCAGAGTCTGGGGGGGGAAAACAGGAGGAGGAGGAGGAGGAGGAGGAGGAGGAGGAGGAGATACACCGTTCACAACAACACACTGGATCCTTCCACACAACACATGCAGACTGCCTTTTATAGTGCAGGAGGAGTGCCCTTTAATTTGCGCTCCCCAGGGTGTGTTGCGTTCCATTTTACAAACGCTCTGGACGCCAGCCGCACAATGGGGCGGTCCGACTGAAGTTTGGGTTCGGGGCGGCCAAAGGGCGTTGCACGAGGATGTGACGTCATTTTCTGCGCGCGCATCCGGGCGGCCGCTAAACTTTGCGCCGGCGCTAACGGGCAACTTAATTTGGGGCGGGGCGCAAACTGCGCTGCGCCCGGGCGCTACACGCATAGCGCCCGAAAATCACTTCTCTTAAGGCGCTAACTGCTGGTGCAAGCAACTGAAAATCTAGCCCCAGGTCTCTCAATTGTTTTATTTTGGCCTCTACTGCCCCGCTTAAGTTGAACGGTATACACCTGAGTGGCTGGGCCACAGGCTTCACTTGTGGGTCGATATACAAACTGATCTGTTTTGTGTTCAGCCTTCCTACTCCCTGGAACACCTTTGGATACCGCTGTTCTAGTAGCTGTCTTACATCTACCACAGCTGAGACATCTACGCCTATTTTTAAAACTCCCAGTTTCATGGCTGTCTCCCTTCCTAGCAACGGCTCTCCATGGCCTTTAACCACAATGAACTCCACCTGCTCAGTTCTCTTACCTATTGTAATCGCACATGTGAATACACCTTTAACTGACAGTGGTCGGCTAGAAGCATAAGAGAATAACTTTCTCTCTGTCTTAGGGACATGTGACTGACACTTAATGTATTCTGACTTTAATCCTTCCCATGTATTCTCATCTATCACATTATTAGTTGCACCCGAATCAATTAACATTCTCAGGTTTACTCCCCCCACACAAAAGGCAAGTCTCTCTGTCACGTTATTTCCAGTAACAGCAAATGCACAGTTATTTTGTTCCTCTACATTGTTCGCACTGTGTTTCTTTGTACCCTTTTGTAAGATTCGCAATTTTCAGCAAAAATCACGCAAGAAAACTGGATAAAATAAGACTGTTTATTGACCAAAGTAAGCTTGCACAGAAAAACCTTTGATAAAAGGGCATACAAAATGGCCGCCAGGCCCCGTGATCAGCTTCTGAACCATTTTATTTCTGTTACTGCAAGCCAGACAGGCTTGTGGATTGAAGACAGTGAGCCCGCGAAAGCCAGTATCTGGGAACCGAAACTCAGAGGAACAGCATACATATTCAATGGATTACAAGTACAGGATGGGGCCCATCAAGGTATGGGCGGACAATGCAAAATCACTCATACCCATTTATTGTACAAAGGAAAAACCGTTTAGCAGCCATCAAGGAAAATCTCCGGACCGATCAATATGCGAACCGAGCCGCGGTGACAATGCAAAAGACATTAAAAGACATTATCGGCCAGGAAGGCCAGTTTAAGTTATCACCGGCTCCGTTACAAGACAAAGCGCCCCTGCAGAGATTTCTGCCCGCCAAAATTAATACAAAGACAGGACTATGATTTGGCGGGAGATAAGACTGTCCCAAAAGAGTATAACTATGGATTGAAAGTCCATCTAAGTTACTTCGGACTTCGGGTTACTTGAACAACTTCACTTGACTGGACGGCGGCTGCTTCTTCTTCTTGGACGACTTCAACTTCTTCGGACGGGGCCAGGATCGGCGCCTCTTCCACTTCGGCAGATGCAGAATCGATGAAAACGTTTTCGTCTTTTTTTAAAGACGGACGGTTTCGGTAAAAGGACAACGTGGTCGGTGTTCAGCCAAACAAGGCTCGGCCACGACGAGAAGACGACGAGGGTGGCCCGGGTACTGGGGTCGGGAGATCATCGACGACCCAGTCCGACGGAGAAGAAACCCTCTGGAGGACTGGCGATCTAGGCCACAAGATTCTCCCATGTGCATAGCCTGCATCTGGGTCTGCTCCATGAACCCAAATCGACTTAGTGGATCTCAACCTTAACGAGCGTTCATCGAGGCTGTGTCTACCCCACCGCTTCGAGAGAGAGAGAATATCGACTGCGCCAGAAGTTTCCAAATCCACGTGACGACGGAAAGCGGTGCCAAAAAGGCTGCGAACCCCCTTTCTCGCGATTTCGAGAGTGGTGAGCATGATCCCAGGTTCCCCAGGTCGAAACTTAGTTTAGGTATAGGGGAGGGAGTTAAGGGAAATCGTAATGTGTTTCCCCTTTTACGACGTGCCGTGTGTTCCCCATTTCCATAGAGTCAAGTTCATAAATTTGTGCATGATTGTAGTTACTTTAATCTGTGCCTATGACATGTATTTTGTAATGCTTCAAACTGTTTAAAAATAAAAGCATCCATTTCGTGCTATTCAGCCTGGTCTATTGAGTTCTTTTCTCTGCACTACTGTTCTCTGCATCTAAGTCCAAGGTCTAGAACCGTAGGGGGAGTGGGTCGAACCACTCAAGGGTAATTCTTACACGAAGCCTGGCAGGAGGCCAGAACGGGCAAGAGAGCAGGAAAAAAACCCCTACACTTTGTGCGGCATACTTTGGAGAAATGATCCTTTCCCTTGCACTTATGACACGTTTGTCCGCGTGCTGGGCATTTCGGATCTCTGCCCATGTGGTCTGTGTGTCCACATCTGTAACATTTCCTTTCGTTCCTATCGCCATTTCCTTTTGGTTCCACTGTCGAGCTTTTCACATAATACCCTCTTTTCTGTGTAACACGACGAACAGTATCTGTCGCCGCCTTCTCTGTACATGACATGGTTGACATCTGCTCCTCGACGTTTTCACATAGTGAGGCCAATTGTAACGTGTGGGTGAGCGTTAGACCTTGCCCTTCCTCTAGCAATTTCCTCCGCACATAGGCTGACGTGCACCTACTCAGGATAGCGTCTCTTATTTGATTATCCGCATCCCCCCCAAAAACACAGTCTTTGGCAGCCTGCCGCAAGCAAGTAGCAAATTGTTGCACAGTCTCACCTGCCTTCTGGGACAACTTATGAAAAGTCTGTCTAGCAAATGCTACATTGACCTGGGGCACGAAGTAGTGATTCAAAGCACTAACCGCCGCCGTGTAGTCTGCTGGCTCTCCTGTGTCCGGTAGAGTCGAAAAGATATCCTGGACATCTGGTCCTGCTAGGTGTAGAAGTAGAGCTCTTCTCCTCTGCTTCATGGCAGCTGTAGCGGTATCGTCGATAATGAGTCCTTTGCCGTCGGCATAAAGCTCAAAAGACGTTAACCACCTCGTCCATCTTGGACCCAACGTGGCTGGCTCGGCGAAACATGCAAAATTTTGAATGCCAGTCTTCTCCATCCTAGCTAACTAAAACTTAGGCAACTACCTATCTAAAATGATTCCTGTTCGTTATCCTCGTCGCCAATGTTGTATGAAAGCATTCAAGCATAGAACCAGGCAGACAGGCTTACAACTGTGATCTTTACTTTATTGGTAAAATGGCTGACTGCTGCTTTACCGGGTAATTCCCATAATGCAATGCACATTACATTACCGTATTTACTGGTGTTAAACTCACACATTACATTACCGTATTGACTGGTGTCAAACTCGCAATCAATACACGACATCATGCGATGGTACATTTTGGGAGCTCAAATAACAAAGAGACATTGGCCTAGAAATTCAGTGCCCTTAGCGCCGATTTTGCGGCGCTAGAGGGCCTAGCGCTGCAATTGGCGCCAGCGCCGAAATTGCCTGGGGCCCTTCCGCCGCGGTAGACCGGTAGCGCTGCGCCGGCACCGATGACGTCATCGGTGTGCGCAGCGTCCCGGTTGCCATGCCGACGGGCCCCAGCGCCGAAATTCAGTTGCGGCCACCTCGCCCGTGGCAGCCGCAACTAAGACTCTGGCAACAGAGTCTTACATGACTTTGCGCCAGCGCATTAAAGGCCCCGCGGCGGCCGACCGCTTTCCCGCCGGCCGCCTGGCCGCAGCTCCCTCCCCGGACTTCCCCCCCCCCCCCGGAACAGAAGCAAGCCCGGCACTTGTCCGAGGTGCCGGGCTCATTTTTAAAAAGATTTTCGCGGGCCGCGGCCGGGTGCAGGCAGCTCCTCCTTAAGGGAAGGAGGAGGCCTGCACTGCCCGAACCTGCCGCACCGCAGCGGGCGCCGCAGCGCCGGAATAGCGCCGAAATTCAGCGCGTTGCGCCAGTTTTCAGGCGCAAACAGCTCTCAGCAGCGCCGGCAGCCGTTTGGGCGCAGAACTATTGAATTTTGGGCCCGACCAGCGCGACTTAGCTCCGGCACTAACTTCCGGCGCTAAAGCCCTGGCTGCGCCAAAACTCAATTTCTAGGCCATTGACACTAACTGGTAAAACTTTAAAAAGAGTAGAGGAGGAGCAGAGGGACTTTGGGGTTCAGATTCATATACTGTTAAAGATGAGAGAACAAGTTGTTAAAGCTGCAATAAAACATGTGAGATGCTAAGTTTTATAAGTAGAGGGCAAGGAGGACAAAACCAATAAAGTAATGCTAAATCTTTACAAATTATTGGTTAGGCCACAATTAGAATAGTGAGCGCAGTTTTGGCTGCCTTACTTTAGGAAAATGTCAAGGCCGTGGAGAGGATGCAGAACAGATTTATTAACATCATCCCATTGATGAGAAAGTTCAGTTCTGAGGAGGGACTGGAGAAACTGGGGCTCTTTACACCGAGAAGTTTAGAAGACCTGATACAGGTATTCAAAATTACGAGGGATTTTGTAATGTTAAAAAGGAAAAAATATATTTCCACTGGTTGGTAAATTGGTAACCAGAGGGCATAAATTTAAGATCAAAAGAACAAAAAGAGAGGATGAGATTTTTTTTAACATAGAGTTATTAGAACATGGAATGCCCTACTAGAAACTGTAGCTAAAGTAGAATCCATAATAAGTTTTAAAAGGGAAGTGGCAAATATTGTAATAAGAAAAGTTTCAAGGGGCATGAGGAATCAGACTATGTGGAGAGCACTTTCAAAGAGCCAGCACTGGCGTGATGGGCCAAGTGGTTCTCTTATATACTGTAAAATTCTACGATTCCAGTATATATATTCTGATTAAGGACGCTGGGGGGAAAAAAACTACAGGGGAAATATTTTATGGCGCCAAACAAGCATGATCTCGGTGGTGTGCGCAGGCAGGTTGGGGCCCTCATCAACATTTTCCTGGCGAGCTTTGGGCGGCAAATGGCCGCTGTGCGGCGGAAAAATCGGCTGCCCGCCGGCAGATGAAGCCTGTCGCGTGGTGGTACCGGATGCCGGGGGAGTGGTGAACAGGAGTGGGCCGGCAGTGCGCAGGTAGAGTTTTGGTGGACCTGGGGAGGTGTACCAACAACAGTCGTTTAAATTAAAAACATATCTTTGTGGAGGGGCGTCGAGCGGTGGCTTTATGGACGGCCAGTTAGGCCTCTCAGTGCCTGTGAATTGTGGGATGAGCATTCGCCATGCGTGCTTCGCCCATTTCTCTCTGAAATGTGCACATTTAAACAGCTTCCCACCTCTTTTGGGCGGGAGTGCTGGGCGCCCATTTAAAAATCTGCATATGAATTAATTCAGGTGGGAAAATAGATACACAATGTCCCCCCCACTAGATTTGCCTCCCATCAGTTGTCTTTTATCGGGTGAGAAATAGTTGAAAATCACCGCCCCCCACCTATATATAGTTTCACAGCTAGCCAAAGTGAGGATCCATCCAAAAGCTACAATTAAAAGGTAATTTTATTTTGTTACAATGTGCAAAGATTAACCAACAGGATTAGAATTGGTAAGGTTTTTATAGTATTTTCCACAACATATTTGAACATAGAAACATTGCACAGGAAATTAATTTAATGACCTTGGCCTAGAAATTAGGTATAGCCCCGCCAGCTCGCTGGCGCCCAGAATTTACCGCTGGGCGCGGAGCCACTCGCGCCCAACCGATATTCAGTTTCAGCGCCCAAAGTCGAGGACGGCCGCTGTTCAAGGGTGTGGCCGCCCCCACTTGGGGCGCTGAAACTGAATATCGGCGCGCTAGTTGCCGCAGTGCCACCCGCAGCGGAGCGGCAGGCTGCGGTACTGCAGGCCTTCCTCCCTCTCTTAAGGGGGAGGTGCCTGCAGCAGCCGGAGCCCCGATCGCGAATGCCGGCAAAAGAGCCCGGCACAATGGAGAAGTGCCGGGCTCCCGGAAACCAGCCGGCAATGCCGCGGGGGGGTGGGTGGAGGAGGCCGGGGAAGGAGGTGCGGGAAGGCAGCCGCTGAAAAAGCGGCCGGCCGCACCTCCACCTTAAAGCGCCCCACTAAGGCTGCTGTACGGACCCGGTCTCCGAATGTTATTAGCGGCCGCCACGGAAGAGGCGGCCGCTACTGAAGATGGGGGTCGGGCCGGTGTCGGGGCGGTACAGGGGCGCTGCGCACACCGATGACGTCATCGGTGGCGGCGCAGCGCTAACGGCTACCGCCGCAATTAGCGCGTCAATGAAGTTCGCCTGAAGTTTGCAGACTGGCGCAGAAGCCCTCTTTGGGTGGTAACTGGGCGCAAAGCCCACTGAATTTCTAGGCCCAAGTGTTTAAAACATAGTTTTGAAATTCAAATCCGAATTTCCCTTCACTGCATTTAAACAAATTTAGCAAGCAGCTGTTTGCAATTTAACTTAATTTACACTGTCAAAATATACTGTCAAAACTTTGACATTTAACTTGTAGTGCCTACATCTGTTTTAGGCTCTTGCAACATAAGTGCAAATGTTAAGAAAGACATCAGTAATGTAACTGTGTCTTTCTTTTGTTTCTTTTTCCACAGTGCTTAACTGAAGGCACTACTGCAGATCATTCTTTCCTCGTGTATATTTTATAATCCATGTTGTCATTGGTACCCACCGTGGTGAGCCACTTTTTATTTAACAACACGAGTATGCAATCAAAAATTGACATTCACTCGTCAGGCTTGTTTCTTTCACAGACTATTGAACAACTTGTCCGATCAAGGACTTTATTTATCTTATTCAGAGGAGTGTGCATGACAGGGAGCGTCGCCCACTGAAGCTGCAAATCAGTAATTTGGACGCATGTCTGAGCAGGATTTCCAACCGTTTAAATTAACGATCATCTAATTACACGCATGCACACCCGAAATTCCCTACGCACCGCTGGCAGGCAAGCGTGAGGTCAGAAAATTATCCCTAGTATCTTGAAAATGCTGCAAAGTTGCCCCTTTCTCTCTCACACACACACACACACACACACACACACACGGGTAATCAAGTGAGTTTCCATGATTTCAATCTGACCTAAAACCTACAGTATCCATCATCGAACAGTCTCTTTCCATGCCATGGCATTATCGTGGCCTCAACCACTCAGGAGCCATTACAGTCCATTGTATTTTTCTTCAACTTTATCTATACTTACCCTTATTACCTTCTCTAGTCCTCCCTTGCATGTGAAGTGAAATTATTCCATGGGATGTTAGCTTAGCACGTTTCTACACAAACCCCTTGTCCAATTAACACACAGATAATTATCTAGCTCTTTTAAATAGGACTTACATTTTGGAGGCATTTCCAATTGCCAATCTGAATTCATTTCCTTTTTTTCATGCCAGGTGTTTCTTTTTTAATCAATGGAGGGTCTTTCAGTTGGGAGGTTGAGCCAGTCCAGGATACAGTATTTTTCCTCGCCATCCTTAACATCACCTCCTGATCAAGAAGAGAGACTAGTAATTCAGAGAAGTTTGTTTTCTCTCCTATTCTTAATGCAACAGCCAAAGATTTAATTTACAACATTATACTCTGATGTCTAACAAGTACCATTGTTTATACCAACCAAATTATAATCAAAACTATTTGACATGATCCACTCAAGAGATTAAACAGTCAGCCTGTCTATGTAATCAAACACAAAATAATAATCCTACAGCAGTGTGTACCTTTCACTGTTGAAGCAAGGTCCGAACATGCAGGAGCCAATGTTGCTTCTAAAAGCACAAATGACTCGGAAACTTTATTTGGCAGCCTTGGTGATGTACGCTAAATGTTTAATATTCACCTCTAGTCTCCAACCAACTTTCTTGTTTAACTTCTTCCTGTATTTTGTGGAGTCCATTTTAAACGTTTATTGTTTCTACCATGCTGACACCATCTTTATTCTGCAGTTGAGAGGTGTGCGTTGTCTTTGTGTTTCCATTGAGGTCAATGGAGGATGTGTGTCACTTCATATTGAAGTCTGCAGTCAGCAATTGCCTGGCCTAGCATTCTGGCTTGCTTCCTAATTAGCTGCATTTTCACTGTGTGTTTCATCCCTGTGCCAGCTTGGGGCTGGAAGTAGCATCCACCCAGCTAGAGTTGTGCTTGAGTCAATTGGTTGGGATATTGGCAGCTCCTGCTCAAGATATGGTTGAGTCAGCTCCCCCGTGCCAATATGGTTTTCATCTGATGAAGAGTTATGCTTCAAACGTTAACTCGCCACTCATCTTCCAGATGCTGTGCCTGACTCGCTGAGTGTTTCCAATGCTTTCTGTTTTGGTTTTATCCTACTTCAGTAACGTTGTATGTGAGCTTCAGGTTAATCATAGTTAATAATATAGCTGTCCTGTATGACTACAAAAACAAATACTGCGGATGCTGGAAATCTGAAATGAAAACAGAAAATGCTGGAAATACTCAGCAGGTCAGAACTGACGACAGGTCATCAACCTGAAATGTTAACTCTGTTTCTCTCTCCACAGATGCTGCCTGACCTGCAGAGTATTTCCAGCACTTTCTGTTTTTGTCCTGAATGATTATTTTGGTAATTATAGAATCTTGCAGCACAGAAGGGGTCCATTCGGCCCGTTGTACCTGAGCCGGCTTTTTGAAAGAGCTGTCCAAATTAGTTCCACACCCCAGCTTTTTCCCCATTATCCTGCAAATTAGTTCTCTCAAAGAACATGTCCAATTGCCTTTTAAAATACCCTATGTAATCTGCTTCCACTATCCTTTCAGGTAGTGCATTCCAGATCTTAACAACCCGCTATGTGAAGAGATTTCTCCTCATTTCCCCTCTACTTCTTTTGCCAATTATTTTAAATCTATGACGTCTGATTATCGAACCACTTGCCAGAGGAAACAGATTATCCCTACTTGCTCTATCCAAACCCTTCATAATTTAACTATCTCTGTTAGGTCTCCCCTTATCTGTCTCTGCTCTAAGGAGAACAACCCAGCTTCTCCAATCTCTCCACATAACTGAAGTCCCTCAACCCTGGTATCTTCCTGGTAATCAAGAATTGCATGCTTTGTAACGAAAACAGAAAATGCTGGAAAGGTGCAGCAGTTTAGGTTGCAACTAAAAAAGAAAACGTTAATATTTTGGGTGTGAGCATTTGGGTGTGTCATCATTAGTTACTTGAACCTCCATCATTCTGTCTCTGCTGCGCTCAGCAAAGGTTACACATTATTGTAAGAAATCTAATCATACTGCTGGTAGATTGTACAATGTAAGAATAAAAGACTAGCACAGCCTCCTTATGGTAGGCCATGTGAGTTTAGGACAGTGGTATGGACGTAACAAGGTGCTTTATTGGTTCTAAAGTTTGCTTGTGAATAGTGCAGGTGACCTTTCACCCAGTTGATGATTCAGAGAAGGTTCAAAGTAATCGGGAAGAGTCATGCCTATTAGTCTTGCAGTATGTGCATGGGGAATAGTGCCTTCACTTACCTTGTGAGGTCATTAAACCTCTTTCTGTAGTGTGTTTGTGGGGTGCTGGAGGTTGTATTGACAGTCTCTGCCACCTCTCTCAATATTTGTACTATCCTCATAGGAGATTACTCTTCTCACTTCCCAGGAGTCCATCCTTTCAGTGAGCAAAACATCCCCCCATCAAAAATCTGTGGGCCCTGCCTGCTGCTGTCCCCTCCGAGGCTGTTTCATGTTCAGCCATTCCTGTAGTCTTTTACTTCCTGTGGTGTGGTTCCAGGACAAATAATGTGTGGCCCTTTATTCAGCTGCGGCACAACTTGCTTTCCCTCTATCCCAACAGCGGTAAGCGAATTACTGCTGTAAAACTTTCCTACGCACATAATGAGAGGCAATCCAGGAGCGGGCTAGTGGGAGGGTGCATGGAACTCCCGTTCAGGAAAGTCCAGTCCAATTACTTTCTGGCATCAGTGCCTTAAAATGCAGGTTACATTTTTCAATATCAGACCACCTTCTGAGACAGCAGTATGAAGAACAGGTCAGTCTCACAGGGTTAACTGGGTTCCCATGTTTTTGCTCATGTTCAGCAAAAGTGAAGGTTATAATCACAAGAAATTTTCAGCTACAATAACATCCCCACCTTAACTTCAGGCTTCTTGCCAACTTGCAACTAAACGTTTTGGACTTAACTAAGTGGGGTGTCACCCTATGTATACACTCCATTATCAGGCAACCAGAAACTCTGCTGCCTGACCTGCTGAGTATTTCCAGCATTTTCTGTTTTTATTTCAGATTTCCAGCATCCGCACTATTTTGCTTTTGAACCAGAAGCTCTGCCTGTGCGGATTTCTCTGCAATTGGGTTTGGAGACTGTTAAACACGGTGATGGATTTCTGTCTGTCACACACCGTCTGACCAAAATTTATATTTATTTTTATTTATGTTTATCTTGCATATTTAACTTTATGGTTTTAAAAGTATTTCATTTTTCCCTCGAGATATTGTTCAGATATACTGCCCAGTTCACTTCTGTTACTTCATCCCCTAATTCCTTTTGTCATTTCAGATGTTTAAATGCTTTGGCATTGTGTTTTTAGAAGATGCCATTTGTGTGTTGCGTTTTATGAGGTACAGTTATTAAAAGAACTGTTTGTGCCTTAATTGCCACAGAAAGTGAATTCCACATGTTGACTGGAAAGCCACTACCTCTTTGTACATACCAGGAAGCCAAAAGAACAGAGAAGCCTTGTGGTGTTTGTTGAAACCCCACTATTTAAGAAAGGAGGGAGAGAGAAAATGGGGAACTACAGACCAGTTAGTGTGACATCTGTAGTAGGGAAAATGCTAGAATCTATTATTAAGGACGTGGTAACAGGACACTTAGAAAATAGTAATAGGATTGGGCAGAGTCAACACGGATTTATGAAAGGGGAAATCGTGTTTGACAAATCTGTTACCGTTTTTTGAGGTTGTAACTAGCAGAATAGATAAGGGGGAACCAGTGGATATGGTGTATTTAGATTTTCAGAAGGCTTTTGATAAGGTGCCACACAAGAGGTTATTAAACAAAATTAGGGCTCATGGGATTGGGGGTAATATACTAGCATGGATTGAGGATTGATTAACGGACAGAAAATAGAGAGTAGGAATAAACGGGTCATTTTTGGTTTGGCAGGCTGTAACTAGTGCGGTACCGCAAGGATCAGTGCTTGGGCCTCAGCTATTCACAATCTACATCAATGATTTGGATAAGGGGACCAAATGTAATATATCCAAGTTTGCTGCTGATAAAAAGTTGGGTGAGAATATAAGTTGTGAGGAGGATGCAAGGAGGCTTCAAGGGGATATAGACAGGCTAAGTGAGTGAGCAAGAACATGGCAAATGGTATATAATGTGGAAAAATGTGAAGTTATCCACTTTGGTAGGAAAAACAGAAAAGCAGAGTATTTTTTAAATGGTGAGATATTGGGAAATGTTGGTGTTCAGAGGGACCTGGGTGTCCTTGTACACGAATCACTGAAAGTTAATATGCAGGTACAGCAAGCAATTAGGAAAGCAAATGATATGTTGGCCTTTATTAAAAGAGGATTTGAGTATAAGAGTAAAGACATCTTACTGCAATTATATAGGGCCCTGTTGAGACCACACCTGGAATATTGTGTACAGTTTTGGTCTCCTTACCTAAGGAAGGATATACTTGCCATAGAGGGAGTGAAATGAAGGTTCACCAGACTGGTTCCTGGGATGGGGGGATTGTCCTATAAGGAGAGATTGAGTAGACTAGGCCTATATTCTCTGGAGTTTAGAAGAATCAGAGGTGATCTCATTGAAACATACAAAACTCTTACAGGGCTTGACAGGGTAGATGCAGGGAGGATGTTTCCCCTGGCTGGGGAGTCTAGAACCAGGGGGTCACAGTCTCAGAATAAGGGGTCCACCATTTAGGACTGAGATGAGGAGAAATTTCTTCACTCTGAGGGTGGTGAATCTTTTGAATTCTCTACCCCAGAGGGCTGTGGAGGCTCAGTCGTTGAGTATACTCAAGACAGAGATCGATAGATTTTTGGATATTAAGGGAATCAAGTGATATGGGGATAGTGCAGGAAGGTGGAGTTGAGGTCGAAGATCAGCCATGATCTTATTGAATGACGGAGCAGGCTCGAGGGGCCAATGGCCTACTCCTGCTCAAAATTCTTATGTTCTTATGTTCTTATAACTTTAATATGCCACTTACATTTGGTACTAAGCAATTCTTAAAAGAAGGGCTTTCTGTGATTTGAAAACTGCAACGAGGTACAAATAAAAGGTGCGAGGGGCTCATATTTCCTCTTTTTAGGACTTCCTTCAGAACGCCCTGAAGACACATGGTGACCTTCCAGTGACTAGTCATCCCTTTATAGAGATGCGTTATGTGTAAGAACCTCTTAAGCCAACAAGTTTTGCAACCTGTAATTTTTGACCATGGTTAGTCAGTGGACTTAGCGGCACCACCAGCCTCAGTAACAAGCACATAGAAATCTTAAGAGTTTTTTTTAAAGGAGGAAAAGCAAAATCTAGGGGGAGAAATTTGGTTGGTTATCGCCTCCCATTAGTCCCTGGGGGAGGGGGGGCACTAACGAGGCACTAACAGGTTAGCGACTGGGCGTGGCGATTGCTGCGATGCCTGGTTTAGTGCTGGCGCTACCTGTTACCGCCTGGGCCTCGAGTGCATCGCAGACAGTGACGTCATCAAGTACGCAGCGCCTTGTTACCGCCCCGGACGTGAAATTGGCTTCTGCCCCCTGCTGTATCGCTGGCCATGAACAACGGTAGGAAGAGGAGTCGTTGTCAACTTGGCTGGCCGTTTAGGAAGCACGATTTAAAGGGAAGGGTACTTCCACCAGTCTGGTTCCTGCTGAAGGTTTTTGGTCGCTTCATTGGTACAAGATGTCCAAGCCTTCCATTTTGTAGAGTGTTTGGGGCTGTAATGGCTGTCGCGCAGGTCGCCTTGCAACGCAGACCTGCCGACAAGTTGGTTGTGAAGCATCACTGGCCCTTCCCTTTAAGCGAGGGAAGCAGCTTCTGATGCCGTTAGCGATGCACTCCAAATTGTCCTGCCGCTACCACTCCACTCCCGGACTTTAGCGCCCTTGGAGAAGTGGTTAGCACTTGATTTAGTGCTCCACTTCCCTCTTGGAGCGCTAAAGCTGATTTCCCATCAGGAGAGAATTATTAGCGCCTGGTGCTACTTTTCAAAAGTTAGCACCTAACCTGGGCGATACCCAATTTCTAGCCTAAAAGGGGACGATGCTTTGTTAGACAGATACAAAAAGTCATCACTTCACTGCAGTTTTTTTTGTTCTTGTTTGGTTTTGTTACTTGAGCGAAGTAGAGGTTATTGGAGAAAGACAAGAGAAAGACCATTCTAGCCATCATCTGTTCAGAATAAGGACACAGTCAGATAAAGGCACAGTCCGCTCCGCTCAGCTCCGGGAATAATAGGCCTTCCACCACTCATCAGTCAATTCCAAGTTCTCGAGGTATGAGAAATATAAGGGCCAACTCTGCGAACAAGCATTCCTGACATGGAGCCTGCCCACAGGGAGTGCAAGTTGGGAAATCCTGGGCTCATAGCTCCTACCATTCATTTTAATGGGTGGAAAATCATGGGCTGTAGGCTTGCGTTTTCATGACCATGGGTCCTTGTGAGAACCACTCAGCCCTTATACTTGGAGAAATTATATTTTACTTGAAAGATAAAATTACAGCAGGCTTGACGGTGCTGGAAAATGCACCAAAGAAAGTATCAAGTAGCAACGTTTAAGGGACAGGAAATGTCACCTTCCCCCACTCCCACCCCCACCCCCACCCCCAACTCATTCGAAAATAAACCCATGCCTCCAGCCTTCACACCTTCGTTCAGTAATTTCTAAGCTCATCACAGCTACAAACTGCACCCCGCGTGGAACCTTGCCCTATCGGAAGTTTGGGTGCGGTTGCTCATGGTTTTCCTATGACTGCACAGGTCCAGCTAGTGGACTCCTCCTTACTCCTCAGCAGACTGTTCAGGGGTTTTTTGTATGGACATGTGACCCATGCAGATGATCCTGCTCAAATAGCAATCCCCATTTATAAACAGGCCCTGTGAGGTTGGAATCTTCAGCTGATGTAGCAGAGACAGGGATTCATGCTGGCCTTATGGGTAACGTGTTCCTTCTCATCAGATACCGCCACCACCTACTCCTCCTCCTCGCTCGTGCACTGTGATTTGCTCAGTGCTACCTCCTCAAGCTGACTATCTGCATCTTTTTGAACTGCTTCCTGGGCTTGAATGTCTCCCTTGTGCCTCAGAGACCAAAATTGGATGCAGTACACAAGGTCTGGTCTGACCAGAGCACTGTACAGTTTAAGCATGCTTTCCTCTGACACTAAGTCCTGCCCTATTGTCCTCGGCACAAGTGCATGGGTTTAATAGTTTCTTTACCTCTGATCAGCCTTGGTGTTACTTCCATTAGTCAGCCTGCAACAGAAACCAGCAGTAATGGGTATTAATGGGTAGGCATTATTCTCCCATTAACATTTAATAACTAACATTTAACTTCCGGCCTCACATCTTCTGGCCTCACATCTTCCACCCTCCATAAACTTAAGCTCATCCAAAACTCTGCTGCCCATATCCTAACTCATAAAAAGTCCCATTCACCAATCACCCCTGTGCTCACTGACCTACATTGGTTCCCGGTTAGGCAAAAATTCTCATCCTTGTTTTCAAATCACTGCATAGCCTCGCCCCTCCCTATCTCTGTAATCTCCTCCAGCCCTATGACCCGCCGAGATATCTGCGCTCCTCCAATTCTGGCCTCTTGTGCATCCCCAATTTTAATCGCGCCACAATTGGCGGCCGTGCTTCAACTACTGAGGCCCTAAGCTTTGGAATTCCCTCCCTAAGCCCCTCCGCCCCTCTACATCTCTTTCCTCCTTTAAGACACTCCTTTAAAAACGACCTCTTTGATCAGCTTTTAGTCATCTGCCCTAATATCTCCTTAGGTAGCTCGGTGTCAAATTTTGTTGGGTAACGCTCCTGTGAAGAGCCTTGCGACGTTTTACTATGTTAAAGGCGCTATATAAATACAAGTTGTTGTTGAATAATATGAACCACAGTTTCTAGGCGCATATTACATAGTCCCTCCTTTGTGGGGGGAAAATATACATTTCTTCTAATGTGTGGACTTACTGGAGGTTTGCCAATTTTATACCATGTGCTCTGTTTTACAATCTCAGTCAGTGTTGTAACCTGCTCAAATCCACCTCATTTTACAGACATGAAAGTTGAGCTATTTTGGATTATAAATGTGGTTTGGCTCTTACCCAACCCAGATATCTCAAGAGAAAAGCAGTTTAGTTATATAATCATACTTTTTTTTTATTGAACACCTCACCTCAGTTTATTTTCTCTTCACTTTATTAAAGCCTGGGAATTACTGTTCATGTGCATATCAGGGAAGAATTTCTGATCAGAGGACGCATTCCTGCCAGAGCAAAGTGAGGGACTGAGAAGTCTTAACCTTAATGATCTTGGCCTGCCTTGATAGCTTGGGCCATCTTCCTGGTACATGGTGCTATTGGTAGCCATACCTAGGCCGCTATCTTATATTCTGCCACCTACTTCCCATCTGTTCCCAGGTCTAGTGGCTATTGTACACAGAAATGACCATTCTTGCTGTCACCTGCCAGACATGCTGCAAAGCTGTCCTCTGGGGAAGGTATCCTGGAGTGCCAAAAAGAAAAACCCTCCCCAGACCCACCTTGTGCAGCAGCACCTCTACTTAGACATCTATCAAATAGTGGTGTGGGTGGGGTGGGGGAGCTCAGTTCCTACACCACTCCATCACTTCCCTGAGACTATGGAGTAGACTTTCTGTGGCATTCTGCCAATCTCCCACCGTAACTTTGGCGGAAACACCACAAGCGGCCACTTATGCTGTTTCTCCAGGGCTTCCACCGATGTTCCATCGGGAGGAGCCCCATGGAAATTGTATGTTTGTTGCCTTCACATTTTTTGTTGCCTCTGCTGCTTTTGCTCCCCTCCCCCCGAATGGTTCTGCCCTTCACATTCAGCCACTTACTTTGAACGAGAGGTTCATCAGCACCTGAGAAGGGAAAAGCCACATTAATGTTCAAGAACAGCCCTTTTCTGAGAATTCTGATGGACGATGTCAGTCCAGAACATGAACCTATTTTTTTCCCTTTTCAGATGCTGACAGACCGACTGTGAATTTCCAGAATTTGCTAGTTTTTGTCGTCTTATTACATTCACTTGATATGCAAGGCGCTATAAAGTAAAACATCTGTGGTAACATTGACTGTGGGTATCATACCTCAACATCATAATCATGTGTTATTAAAAGCTTTCCATCTGGAACTGAGATTATAAGTATAAATAAAGACAGATACCATTCTTCTCTGAGCTGTGATGAAGTGCAATAAGATGTCTGCTAACAACCAATAGAAAAATATAGTCTTGTTGCCAGCTAAAAGTCAAATTCTTTGTGAGAGTTTCTTTTCAGTTTGTTTGGCTCTTTGGCCGAGATTTTCCTTCAAGGCAGTGTTTCCATTAGAAATGTGTTGGGCAGAACTTCCACCCCTCAGTGTGACCCCAGTCTGACCCCGTCCTATTTTCATTGCTCAGGGTCATTGTACTATTCAGAGTGGGCTCCCTGGACTATTAGTGGGAAACTGGTGGCGGTATGGAATTTAACTGGCCGTGGCAGCTTAAAAGAGCAGACTACCAAGGTGATAACAAGGAGCAAGGAAATCAAAGAGTGTCGGAGTTTGCTACAGCAGGGCTTGGATCTTCCAGGTTTTCAAACTGCTTCCTAAAGATTTGTTCGCCCAAAGAAAGGGAAATGAAGCAGCAGTTATTTGGGCCCAAGGGATGGAGGCTAAAAAAAAGGAATGATCCCGGCACAGTGAAAGAAAGTGGCCTTGGCAGCTAGTCGCATTTCCACCAACCCCACACATAGCAGCCCAATGCCAGAAAAATTCAATGACCTTACCAGGAACTGCCACGTTAAGAGGAGGTAGTAAAAACCTATAATAATGCACTGTTATAAGCATGTTTCACATTCCCGCCCAACTCGCCTGACTGTACAACTCCTGCTATAGGTTACCATCAATGTGCAGGAGATACCCAATATCCTTCAGACCTACTTCTTTCAACCCTAAGTGTTCCTTCACTCACAGCCTAACATGAAGGGAAGTAGTAAAAATCTCCCATGAAATGTAGCAGCACATTTTATCATCCCCATTAAGGATTACTTACTGACACCTGTGTTGTGGTCCGTATAATGACAAGTGGAAGGTCTTCACGCAATGGCAGAGAACAGCCACAGATGGTGGTACTGCTAACTTCAGCCCTCTCATAGGAGGAAATCCTGGAACTCCTTTTATGGGATCTTGGGGGTTTTACCCAAGATCCACACCTCACCTTGTTAGTATCACATACCTATCTCGAGCCATTTGCTCTTCTAGTCTAAGCTTCATTTGGATTAATATTTCACATCATAATACATTGTACAGAAAGCAACAGTGAAAACTATGCTTCCCCCCAAATACTACCATATATCAAGAAATCAAATCCTGGACTTAAAAGATCCTCCAGCACTCTTTTTACCATTATCCATCTTGTGGATAATCCTGTCTAAGAATTATTTCTCCCTATCCCTCAATTGTCCCAATTTTAGTGTTAACTCAAGGGAACCCAACCCTGAATTTTGGAATTCTAATTTCTGTGACCCTCTCGACTTTATTCAATTCAATTCAATTCAATTCAATTCAATTCAATTCAATTTTTTTATTTGTCATATATGCAGCAGACTGTGTACTGCACAATGAAATGTTGATTTTTACGAGTCCTCCCAACATTTAATTTCAATCCCTCTGATAGATATCAGCAGGTTTAACACTATCCTGATTGTTTGCAGTCCAGCAAGACCCTGATTTTAAAATTCTCATCCTTGTTTTCCAAATCTCTCCATGGCCTCGCCCCTCCCTATCTCTGTAACCTCCTCCGGCCCTACAACCCTCCGAGATCTCTGTGCTCTTTCAATTCTGGCCTCTTGCGGATTCCCCATTTTAATTGCCCCGCCATTGGCCAGCCGTTCCTTCAGCTGCCTGGGCCCTAAACTCTGGAATTCCCTCCCTAAACCTCTCCGCCGCTCTCTCTTGCTTTAATCGCTCATTAAAACCTACCTCTTTGACCAAGCTTTTGTTCACCTGTCCTAATATCTCCTTATGTGGTTCGGTGTCAAATTTTGTTTAACAACGCTCCTATGAAGCGCCTTGGGAAGCTAAAGTATGTTAAAGGTGCTATATAAATGCATATCGTTGTTGTTGTTTCATTAACTTGTATGAAAAGGTTCTGTTTTCCTATGGAGTATGTGACAGTGCCTTGATTAAAACAGTTTGAGGGAAAAATTCATTCCCTTAGTACCTCCCGTCAGATGGCGCTAACGGGGCACTAGAGCATTATCGCCGGGGCAAGGCAAATCCAGCACCGCACACCAAATCCGCCCCCCCCCCCCCCCGTTGCACCGCTGGTAACAGTTATCGCTGGGAGCATCAACGCCAAGTGGATAATGATGTCAGTGAGTGTGTAACGCTCACTGGCTGCCCAATCTGCAAAATTCATTGTCGCCGCCTACCTTAGCGCCTGGGGTAAACCGCGACAGGGAGCCTGCTTCAGGGTCGTTATTTAAAGGGATCATTAATAATGACTTGCAGCTGTAAGGTTAGTGCAGTTTCAGTGGTTTATTGTCAGTTTCACATAGTCTAACAGTTTCATTCAGTAATTTCAAGGTTATTTTATATTGGGAGTGTTGTGGCAACTAAAAAGTTGTTCTTTAGTTATTCTTTAAAAAAAATCAAACTGCTACACTTGGTAACTTTAATGGGGGGCTGTACTGGCATACTACCTCGCCCTCCAGGATCTATGGCGGAGGGAGTGTAGGCAGCGAGAATGGCAGGAACATGTGCGCAGAGACATGAGGAGGGACATCAAGGCTCTCACCAGAAGGCCTTACCCTCCGAAGTTATTCTGAAAGCACTTCTCCTGCCTTCAATGAAGTGAGGAGCAGTGTATTAGATGGCTCCGCTTCACCAAGGAGGTGGTCAATAGAGCTTCTCCGCTATGTTTTAGCGCCTCGGCGGGGATTCCATCTGCTCCTGAGGCCTTGTAGTTCTTCAGTTGTCAGATGGCCTTTTCAAATGCCAGGCTGGGGTTATGCTGAGGTGGTGGCGGGTTGCATGCTGCAGGATGGAGTTGAGGACACTCGCGTCAAAGACAGAGTCTCGGTTAAGGAGAATTTTGAAGTGCTCCTTCCAGCGGGCACTGACTGCCTCTCTGTCCTCGATGAGTACCTCTCTGTTCTTGGCCCGCAGTGGGGTAGGACCTTGGGTGCTTGGGCCGTAGGTGGTCTTGACTGCACTAAAGAATCCACGCACGTCGTGGTTGTCGGCTAGCTGCTGGATCTCCTGCGCTTTCTCCACCCACCATCTGTTCTTTAGGTCGCAAGTTTTTTGTTGGACCTCGGCCTTCAGGCGTCTGTAGAGCTGCTATCTTGCTCTCGAGTTGTGTTGCTGTTTCCAGATCAGGAATGCCTTGTGCTTGCGGCTTATTAGCTCCTGGATCTCCTGGTCGTTCTCGTCGAACCAGTCTTGGTGTTTCCTGGTCGAGTGACCGAGCGTCTCTTCACAGGTGCTAATTATGGAGGCCTCGAGTGCAGACCAGGCGCTGTGGACACTCTGTGTCTCTGAATCACTGGGAGTCGTCAGGTTGGTTGTGAGGTGCAGGCTGATTAGGGCTTTCTTAGCAGGATCTTTGAGTGCTCCAGTGTTAATTTTCCTGCGGCATTGCTTCTGTTGTCGCCGCTGTTGTGGGGCTACATTGATGGAGAGATGACAGAGCGGATTAGGTGATGGTCTGTCCAGCAGTCGTCAGCTCCTGTCATGGCGCAGGTGATGCGGACGTCCTTGCGGTCCCTCGCTCAGACAATGACGTAGTCCAGCAGGTGCCAGTGCTTGGAGCGAGGGTGTTGCCATGAAGCCTTGTACTTTTCTCTCTGACGGAACAAGGTGTTGGTTATGACAAGGCCATGTTCTAAGCATTTCGTCAGGAGGAGGGTACCGTTGGAGTTGGCTTTCCCTACCCCCTCTCTGCCGATCACACCTCCCCAGAGGCAAACAATGTATCGGTGACATCAGCATCAGTGTACAGCCAATTGGCTGATGTTACAAACATCCCACAATACAGCCTGAAATTACCATGTGGCATAGAAGTTGAGGGTGGTGCTAACTTTCACAGACACTGGTAAATCAATGTTTTTAGAGGAAGTAGGCTTCAGGTCCAGGACAAAGATATGGCGCAACTTTTATAGCCTCACGAGTGAAGGCAGCTTTTTTAAGCGTTGATTGTTCCTCAGTGTGACATAGGTTGCTTTGCTCCATAGATGTGGGTGTCAGATGCCGGTGGTGTCTGATTAACTTGGCCTGCCAGAAGTGCTCCTCTTCCATGTCAGCTGTGGCTTAGTGGGTAGCACACTCGCCTCTGAGTCAGAAGGTTGTGGGTTCAAGTCCCACTCCAGTGCAGTGCTGAGGGAGTACTGCACTGTCTGAGGTGCCGTCTTTTGGATGAGACGTTAAACCGAGGCCCCATCAGCTCTTTCAGGTGGACATAAAAGATCCCATGGCACTATTTCGAAGAAGAGCAGGGGAGTTAACCCCGGTGTCCTGGCCAATATTTATCCCTCAATCAACATAACAAAAAATAGATTATCTGGTCATCACATTGCTGTTTGTGGGAACTTGCTGTGTGCAAATTGGCTGCCGTTTTTCCCACATTACAACAGTGACTACACTCCAAAAGTACTTCATTGGTTGTAAAGCGCTTTAAGACGTCTGGTGGTCATGAAAGGCGCTATATAAATGCAAGTCTTTCTTGCTTCAACCTCTTTTTTTAAATAGCACAAATAGCAGGCAATCCCTCAAACCTCCTCTGTTGAATGATGCTTGGTACAAAAATGTAACAACAAAACTAGCAGCAAGGTTTAGCTGATTAAAAAAGAAATACAAAATACAGACAGCGGTTCATCAGAAGGAAAGTCATAGCAATTTAAAAAATCTATGAAGACTCCCTTTAAATGTATTTCCTCTTTTAAGCAGCCATCTAGCGAGTCTGTGTACCTGTTATAAACCAGCGTTCTTAGCAATGGGTGGGGCACAGGCAGAAACACAGGATATCGATTGGCTGACATCACACCAACATTTAAATACTATATATATGTAGCAGACATCATAACCTCGGCCCCTATCACAAATATATATTTTCTTTTTTTTTATCCACAATTTTTGTTTGGCCCCCTTTTTTCTTCTTCCCTCCCACATGGCAGCTGTCCTTCATTCTGCCAGCGCAATTCACACCCCATCCAGAGCCATCCTTTGTTCAGGGAACATAGGGTCTAATGAGAGGGAGGAACTGAAAGAATTCAGTATTTGTAGGGAAATGGTGTTAGGGAAATTGCTGGGATTGAAGGCCGATAAATCCCCAGGGCCTGATAATCTACATCCTAGGGTATTAAGGAAGTGGCCCTAGAAAGAGTAGATGCATTGCTGATCATCTTCCAAAATTCGATAGACTCGGGAACAGTTCCCATGGGATTGGAGGGTAGCTAATGTTACCCCACTATTCAAAAAAGGTGGTAGAGAGAAAACGGGGAATTATAGACCGGTAAGCCTGACATCGGTAGTGGGGAAAATGCTAGAGTCCATTATAAAAGATGTAATAGCAGAGCACTTGGAAAACAGTGACAGGATCAGACAAAGTCAACATGGATTTACAAAAGGTAAATCGTGCTTGACTAATCTACTGGAATTTTTTGAGGATGTAACTGGTAAAATAGATAAGGGAGAACCAGTGGATGTGGTGTATTTGGACTTTCAGAAAGCTTTCGATAAGGTCCCGCATAAGAGATTAGCGTGTAAAGATAAGGCACATGGGATTGGGGGCAAGGTACTGACTTGGATAGAGAACTGGTTGGCAGACAGGAAGCAAAGCGTTGGAATAAACGGGGCTTTTTCTGAGTGGCAGGCAGTGACTAGTGGGTTACCGCAGGGATCGGTCCTAGGACCTTAGCTATTCACAATATATATAAATGATCTAGACGAGGGAACTAGATGTAATATCTCCAAGTTTGCAGACGACACAAAGCTGGGTGGGCGTGTGTGCTGTGAGGAGGATGCCGAGAAACTCCAGTACGATTTGGACAGGTTGGGTGATTGGGCAGAAGCACGGCAGATGCAGTATAATGTGGATAAATGCGAGGTTATCCACTTTGGTGGCAAAAACAGGAAGGCAGATTATTATCTGAATGGCAATAGATTGGGAGAAGGGGAAGTGCAACGAGACCTGGGCGTCCTTGTGCACCAGTCGCTGAAGGTAAGCATGCAGGCGCAGCAGGCGGTTAAGAAGGCAAATGGTATGTTGGCCTTCATAGCAAGAGGGTTCGAGTACAAGAATAAGGATGTCTTGCTGCAGTTGTACAGGGCCTTGGTGAGACCACACCTTGAGTATTGTGTGCAGTTTTGGTCGCCTTATCTGAGGAAGGATGTTCTTGCCATGGAGGGAGTGCAGCGAAGATTCACCTGGCTGATACCTGGGATGGCAGGAATGACGTATGAGGAGAGATTGGGTCGATTGGGCTTATACTCGCTGGAGTTTAGAAGAATGAGAGGGGATCTCATTGAAACTTATAAAATTCTGACAGGACTGGACAGACCGGAGCAGGAAGGATGTTCCCGATGGCCGGGGAGTCCAGAACCAGGGGTCACAGTCTAAGGATAAGGGGTAAGCCATTTAAGACAGAGATGAGGAGGAATTTCTTCACCCAGAGAGTGGTGAACCTGTGGAATTCTCTATCACAGAAGGCAGTGGAGGCCAATTCATTAAATATATTCAAGAAGGAGTTGGATATATTTCTTAAGGCTAAAGGGATCAAGGGATATGGGGAGAAGGCAGGGACAGGGTACTGAATTTGGATGATCAGCCATGATCTCATTGAATGGTGGAGCAGGCTCGAGGGGCCGAATGGCCTACTCCTGCTCCTATCTTCTATGTTTCTTAACCTGTCCTATTACCACCTCCTCTCGCCTTGAATGTCTCTTAATCTCTCCTGCTTTCTATCCTATCACTGACCTTCCCTTTTGTTCTTTCCTCCCCTCCCCCTTTTCCCAGCCCCCAAACCTGCTTTCCATTTCCTGCTTTTTTCCAGTTCTGACGAAAGGTCTTCGACCTGAAACGTTGACTCTGTTTCTCTCTCCAGGGATGCTGCCCTGGCCTGCTGAGGTTTTTCCAGCGTTTTCTGTTGTTATTTCGGATTTCCAGCATCCGCAGTATTTTGCTATCATAGTAGACAGTATTTGGGTGGACATTCCCAGCTTCTGACCTCACTACATAGCAAACTATTAATGGAATAACAGCAGAAAGTGCTGGAAACACTCAGCAGGTCAGGCAGCATGAAGGAGAGAAACAGAGTTAACATTTTGGGTCGAACCGTTCGTCAGAACTGGAAAAATTAGGGAAGAGAGATTTTTAAGCGGGGGCAGTGAGGAGGGGAGGAAAGAACAAAGGGAAGATCTGTGATAGGATGCAAGGCAGGAGATTGACTGACAAAAGGGACGATAGTGCAAGGCAAAAGGAGAGGTAAATGGCCAAGTTAAGAAACAAAAGATGGCTCCGGATGATGTGTGGATGATGATGGCAGCAACATTAACAGCTACCATGTGAGGAAACAAGAGAAAAAAATATATAAAGAAATACAGGGGCCAATTTATAGTCTGAAATTGTTGAACTCGATGTTAAGTCCAGAAGGCTGTAAAGTACCTAATAGAAAGATGAGGTGCTGTTCCTCGAGCTTACGATGAGCTTTGTTGGAACAATGTAAGAGTCCGAGGACAGAAAGATCAGAGTGGGAGTGGAGGGGAGAATTAAAGTGACAGGCGACCGGAAGCTCGGGGTCACACTTGCGGACTGAACGGAGGTATTCCGCAAACTGGTCAAGCCAGCTGCATTTGGTCTCCCCAGTGCAGAGGAGACTGCATTGTGAGTGGCGAATACAGTATACTAAATTGTAAGTAGTACAAGTAAATTGCTATTTCACCTGGAAGGAGTGTTTGGGGCCCTGGACGGTGGGAAGGGAGGAGGCAAAAGGGCAGGTGTTGCATCTCCTGCGCTTCTACGGGAAGGTGCCGGGCGAAGGGGAGGGGGTGTTGGAGGTGATAGAGTGGAGGACCAGGGTGTCGCGGAGGGAGCGGTCCCTTTGGAATGCTGAAGGGGGGGAAGGGAAGCTGGGTTTGGTGGTGGGATCACGTTGGAGGTGGCGGAAATGGCGGAGGATGATCCGTTGAATGTGGAGGCTGGTGGGGTGAAAGGTGAGGACAAGGGGAACCCTATCATGGTTCTGGGAGGGAGAAGGGGTGAGAGCAGAAGTGCGGGAAATGGATCGGACACGGTCGAGGGCCATGTCAACCACGGTAGAGGGGAATCCTCGGTTGAGGAAGGTATGGAAGATGGCATCGTCAGAACAGATGCGGTGGAGATGGAGAAACTGGGAGAATGGAATAGAGTCGTGGGAGAAGTGTAGTCCAGGTAGCTGTGGGAGTCAGTGGGCTTATAGTGGATGTTGGTCGATAGCCTATCCCCAGAAATGGAGACAGAGAAGTCGAGGAAGGGACGGGAAGAGTCGAAGATGGACCATGTGAAGGTGAGGGAAGGGTGGAAATTGGAAACTATTAATGGATATTGATAGAAGAAGGGTTTTGGTGTGAAGCATAACTGACCCATTGTTAAGGGCGGAGATTCAGTGAGACACCTCACTGACCCGTTGTTAAGGGTGGAGATTCAGCGAGACACCTCACTGACCCATTGTTAGGGGCGCAGATTCAGCGAGACATCTCACTGACCCATTGTTAGGGGCAGAGATTCAGTGAGACACCTCACTGACCCGTTGTTAAGGGCGGAGATTCAGCGAGACACCTCACTGACCCTTTATTAGGGGCGGAGATTCAGCCAGACAGCTCAGTGACCCATTGTTAGGGGCGGAGATTCAGCCAGACAGCTCCTTTACTATAAGAGCATTTCAGAAGATGCTTTGGCAAATAAATGAAACTGATGAAGTACGTGTTAAGTTATCAAACCACATCCTAGTAGCAAATAACAAAAATTAAAAAGTACCTAGTTTTGTATGTTGAACTTTTGTTTACTGTACCAGTAACAGTCGAGAATAGTCAACGTGGAATGTAATACTTCTTCCAATGGTGAGGCATGTCTTTCATAAGGGATAGCTCATCTCAAATGGTGGTAATAGGAATAAAAATATAAGTAATGCCTATATTGCTTCACTGAGGGAGTGCTACATTGTCAGCGGTGCTGTCTTTTTAAATAAGAAGTTAAGCTGAGGTCCCATCTGCCCGATCAGCTGGAAGTTAGAGATCCCATGGCTCCATTTGAAGAAGGGCAGTGTTGTGTATGTACCTTTAAGGGAATAACTGGTCTCAGACTGCAGTACCGGCAGTGACCACCCCTGTATAAAAGGCCCTAGCAGGCTTCTGTAGTTTCAGTTTCCAGGTTGTCTCCATTCAGTAAAGACTTGTTATAATCAACTCCTGCAGTCCGTGTCTCAATTATACACGGACATAATACTGGCAACGAGTAAGAAACGAACTTACCTGCAACTCGGCAGCACCTCAGACGACGTTATTGAAGGTCGAAGCCAGAAGAAAGAAAAAAAAAATAATCCAAAGAAACTCAAGAAACGGGCGTCGACCGTGGGCAACCGCCCTCCAAATCATCAAATTGAAAAGTGCAGGAGAGACTGTCGAGAGCCAGGATTGGTCTCCAGTCTGTGGTTTCCCAGCTAATCGGGCTGGTGGCAGGTAGTGCACTGATACTTCCTGGGCTGCGGTGGGCTAGAGTTCGATCGGGTGGCTCAGCAACGGGGCCGGGCAGCGAGTCGGGAAGCAAAGAGAGAGAGAGAGAGAGGGTGGAGCACACAGGGCGCGGCCGGTGCTTCGCAGCCGGGCAGCGTTCGGACCTAAGAAGAGGGAGGGAAGTGTCCCAGAGGGTCCGCTCCACGACGGGAACGGTTCTTCAATTAACGGAGCAAATATTGAAGCGCGATAGAAAAATAAAAATACTGCGGAGAGCGGCGTTGGCAGCAGCGATCGGGGAGGCGCGAAGACCATAGGGCGTCACCATTACAGGATAGTAAAATAAATATAATCGCCAGCAACAGCGTTGGAAGCAGCGGCAGCGGCGGGAAAGCGCGGGAGGCGCCATCTTAACTCGGCGGGGAAGAAGGAAAAGCGCGGGAGGCGCCATTTTGATCCATCGGGGACGAAGGCAAAGCACGGGAGGCGCCATCTTAGATTTTCAAGATGCCAAAGACTGGCGATATCACTGCCTTCGATAATGCAATAGAAGACTGGACCACGTATGTGGAAAGAGTCAAGGTATATTGCGAGGCAAACGAAATAGCCGATGAGAAAAAGGCATCGGTATTGCTAAATTTAATGGGCGCAAGAACGTACGGCCTATTGCGGGACCTGATTACTCCAGCCAAACCGAAGGTGAACAGTTTTAACGAAATTGTTGCTATCCTACAGGAACACCTAAATCCTACACCGCTGCTGATAGCAGAAAGATTTAAATTCCACAGGAGAAATCAGCATAAAAATGAGAGCAATGCTGATAACCTTACGGAACTATGCAAGCTATCAAAGCACTGCCAGTTCGGAGCAGGACTGGCAGATACCTTACGGGACAAATTTGTCTGTGGACTCCTGAGTGAAGGAACCCAGAAGAGGTTACTCTCAGGGAAAGAGCTGACGCTAGCTAAGGCTTTCAGCATGGCAGTATCGTACGAAGCAGCAGCAAGGGGAACTGTGGAAATACAACAAAAGCCACAGGAATACGGCACCCACGAAATGACACGGGGATTTGCAAAATGTTATCGCTGCGGCAGAACAAACCATGACCAGAAGGACTGCTGGTCCAAGGACAAAATATGCAGGCAATGCGGAAAGATGGGACACATTGCACGAGTTTGCAGGTCTGGGAAGAAGACCAATGACAACAAAAAGGCTACTAAGGAACCGTACAGGAAAGTACAAAAGATGACGGACAGTAGTTCCGAAGACCAGATGAGCGATAGTGAATCCGGGAACAAGAGACTAAGCTGTCTCAAACTTCACAACGTAATCGCAAAAGAGGATCACCGAACCATTTGGGTCACCCTCATGATAGCAGTGTCCCAAGTCAAAATGGAATTGGATACAGGATCAGCTCTAACCGTCATGAATCGACGAGACTACGAGCGGCTATTCTCACACATACCCTTGAGAGAGACATCCATTGTCTTGAGGACGTATATGGGGCAAAAAGTATACCCCAGAGGAAAAATAAGGGTGCCTGTCGAATACAACGGCAAGAAAATACGGAAATTATATCTCTACATTCTGCAAGATGGTGGACCACCGCTTTTGGGATGTGAATGGATCAGAAAGATAAGTTTAGACTGGCACTCCATTCAGGCACTGACGGTGGCTGGTAACAAGGATGACGACGTCACTCCTGGACGATTGTCAACAATCTTAGCTGATGCCAAAGAGGTATTTCAACAAGAACTGGGCACTCTTAAAGGTGTAACCGCCTCGATAAAAATAGAGGAGAATGCAATTCCCAAGTTTTTCAAAGCAAGACCGGTACCATATGCAATTCGCCCAGCCGTCGAGGCAGAGCTGGAGAATCTGGAGAAGGCAGGCGTGTTATCTAAGGTAGACTGGAGCGAGTGGGCGACACCCATCGTTCCTGTCATGAGAAAACGTTAAACAATAAGTCTGAGGAGCCATGGAAGGTTCGCATCTGTGGGGACTTCAAGGTGACGGTGAAACCAGCCCTTCACACAGTACAATATCCTCTTCCAAGGATAGAAGATATCTTTGCCTCACTATCTGGAGGGAAGCGTTTTACAAAAATTGACCTAGCACAAGCATATTTGCAGATGGAGGTTGAAGAATCCTCTAGGAAGTATCTCACGATAAACACTCACAAAGGTCTTTACCAGTATAATCGACTGGTATTTGGAGTAGCATCAGCTCCGGCGATATGGCAAAGAGCGATGGAACAAGTCCTGCAAGGGATTCCGGGGACTCAGTGTTACTTGGACGACATCCTAGTGACAGGTGAAGATGACAGTGAACACCTTGCCAACCTAGAGCAGGTGCTCACTAGACTAAGAGAACATGGGCTACGAGCCAATCGCCCCAAGTGCGAGTTTTTTAAGAAACAGATATCCTATTGTGGCCACGTGATTGATGAAGAGGGGTTACATAAGTCCCCTGACAAAATTGAAGCGGTAGTTAAGGCTCCAGCGCCTGAAAATGTGTCGCAACTGAGGTCATTCCTCGGATTGGTGAATTACTACCATAAGTTTTTGCCGAATTTGTCCACAATTCTGCACCCACTGAACGCCCTACTACGAACGGGAGTAGCATGGAAATGGAGCGATGAATGTAAGCGGGCCTTTCAGAAGAGTAAGGACCTAATCACTTCAAGAGAAGTATTGGCTCACTACAGCCCATCACTACCGATAAGACTGGCGTGTGATGCGTCTCCCTACGGTGTTGGGGCGGTACTGTCACATAAATTCCTTGATGGTTCAGAGAGGCCGATAGCTTTTGCGTCACGCTCGTTAACTTCAGCCGAGCGTAACTATGCCCAGATTGACAGGGAGGGCCTCAGCCTGGTGTGGGGGGTGAAGAAGTTCAATCACTACCTGCACGGTCAGAAATTTACTCTACTAACTGATCATCAACCTCTCGTCTCCATTTTCAACCCTCAGAGGGGCGTACCGATAATGACGGCACAATGGCTACAGAGGTGGTCCCTTTTCCTAGGGGCACACCAATATGACATTGAGTACAAAGGAACTAAACAGCATGGGAATGCTGATGGATTGTCGCGCCTACCGTTGCCGACGGTGGAAGAAGAACTGGCAGTGGATCCAGTGGAGTTATTCCACTCGACTATAGTCAAATGTCTCCCTGTGACGAATGCAAACATAGAAAAGGAAACACGAAATGACTCGACACTCTCCTGGGTCGATGATTTAACAGTGAAGGGATGGCCAGCACATGGCGAACCAATGCTGCCAGCATTCTCGCCGAGAAGAGAACAGCTGTCAGTGTGCAGAGGAACCTTGATGTGTGGATCCAGAGTAGTAATTCCACCCAAATTGAAGGATAGAGTGCTCAATGAGCTTCATGAGGGTCATCTGGGAGGGGTAAAAATGGAGAACTTAGCCAGAGCGTTTGTGTGGTGGCCGGGAATCGATAGAGAAATCGAAGAGATGACCAAGAGCTGTACAGGGTGCCAGAAGGTCCAAAATGCCCCACCACAAGCCCCTCTACATCCATGGGAGTGGCCCTCATCTCCATGGCAAAGGGTGCACATTGATTTTGCTGGTCCCTTTATGGGCTCGATGATTTTAATTGCGGTGGATGCACATTAAAAGTGGCCAGGGGTAATAAAAATGTCCTCAACCACCACAGAAAAAACTATCACAGTCTTACAAACCATATTCGCCAGGAATGGGCTGCCTGAACAGATTTGCTCTGACAATGGGCCACAGTTTGTGTCTGAAGAGTTCCGCCCCATATCATCCAGCCACTAATGGATTGGCCGAGAGGTTTGTTCAAACATTCAAGAAGGCTATCAAGGCAATGTGCAATGAAGATATACCCCTACAACACAAGGTGGATAACTTCTTGTTTGCCTACCGGAATGCGACACATGCGGTTACCAACCAAACTCCAGCCATGATGTTCTTCAATCGAAGACTACGATGCCGCTTGGATTTGGTTAAGCCAAACATCAGAAGAGATGTGGAGAACAGACAGTTTCAGAATATGAATGAAAGGCCAACCAGGAGTTTTAAGATAGGTCAACCAGTTTTGGCCCGGGACTACCGTACAGAGAAATGGCAGCCAGGAACGATCTGTACACGGCAAGGACCTCTAATGTATACCGTGGACATTGGAGAGAGCATTGTAAGACGCCATGCTGACCAGATGCTAGAGTCACTGGAAAACGTCAACTCCACACCACGATCTGATACACCTGGCGATGAAACCGAAGTACCAATTGCATCTACTGCAGAATCGGTGATATTGGAAGCAGACGAACCAAACAACGACATTGATCCCGACGCAACCTTGCCAGAAGAACCTGATATCCCAAAGAGGAGTTATCCAGACAGAATCAGGAAGCCTCCTCAAAGACTGAACTTATAATTGCTTAACTTCAACCAATGTATCTAGCAACCGTAATTGTAATTGTAATTAGTTATTATTTAGTTGTTAAATGACTGTTATGTACTGTTTATCTAAAAGGGGAGGAATTGTTGTGTATGTACCTTTAAGGGAATAACTGGTCTCAGACTGCAGTAACGGCAGTGACCACCCCTGTATAAAAGGCCCTAGCAGGCTTCTGTAGTTTCAGTTACCAGGTTGTCTCCATTCAGTAAAGACTTGTTATAATCAACTCCTGCAGTCCGTGTCTCAATTATACACGGACATAATAGGCAGGTTGTTCACCTGGTGAACTGGACAAAATTCTTGCCTCAGCCAACGTTTTGAAATAGATTAATTGGTCACTCACTACTGTTTGTGAGATCCTGCTGTGTGCAAAATAACTGGAAAGAGAGGAATAGAGATGTCATACACAGGCCAGGATTTACCCCCACCCCCCTAACAATTATTCAGTGGAAATTTGGCAGTCTCTGGCCATTTTTAAGCCTCTTCTATTTCCTGTCAGAGGTGATATGTACAATATCGCCACCCATATAAGTATAGGCATACTGTAATCTTAATGAAATGACAGAAAATATGTCAGATAACTGAACCAGAATAATTAAGAAACCAAATTCAATTGCTGTCTGTCTCTTAAATATGTTCACGTCTGCCCCCTTACTCCTTCCTTCCTTTTCATTTCCCTTCCTCTATCCCTTCCTGTCCTATTCCCCCTTTCCGTTTTCCATTTTCCCCTTTCCCTCTCCCTTTCTCTCTTTCACCCCTCTTTCCCTCTTCTTCCCTCTTTTCTCCCCCTCTCTCCCCCTTTCCCTCCTTTCCTTTCCCTCTCACTCTCCCACATTGGTTCCATTATCCTCCACTTTCTAACTCTGCTTCACCTGAGATTCAAATTGATCTTGATTACCCATGTGTAATGCCACAGGAGATCTACTGGGGGGGCCCGGCGTTGCCAGGGCAGTTTAGAGGGCCGCGCGGTTGACGGCCGGCTGCTGCCGCTCCCCCGCTCTGTGTCTCGGGCCGAGTGGTTGTCAGGCCCGGCCCGAGTGACCCCATCGGCCCGAGTGACCCCAACTCACCTCCCGCTCCGGCGGGCCGCCGCAGCTGGTAAAAGCAGGGGAAAAAATGGCGGCAATGTTTCGGGAGGCTGCAGGATTAGGTCCCGCCCATGACGCACCGATTGGTTAACCATCAGGTCACTAAACTGTAGGATTCGTCAACCATCATGTCACTCAACGCTAATGAGCGGTTGGATTGGTCAACCACTAATGAGCAGATTTTTGAACATTTTTTGTATACTGTCCGAACAATTTTTGTCTGACAAAAGGTAAATATGCCGATGACACTCCCCTGATCATCAGCTTTCTTTTGATATAACATATGTGTAGGTACGCTCTATAACTTTTGAGTGTATAGCGGACAGACAGACATACAGACAGATGGACAGACAGACAGATGGACAGACAGACGGGCAGACGCCACTATCCTTTTATAAGTATAGATTTTATATATATATAATATATATATTATTTACTTACTAAGGCACTCTACCTTGTCCAGTAGCTCTTTCAATTATTTTTGTTATTTAGATTCAATCACTTTGTGTGTCTTTCTGCCTACTTATATAATTCTTTTCTGTTATTGATACCAATAAAAGCTCATTGTCAGAGATTCTGGACAGTAATCAAGAGTAGATTATGTCTAAAGATTGTCTGGCACAGAGGGACGATGTCAAATGATGACCCTTATACCACACAAAAAACAGTATTGTCTGAGTTACAGAATGGTGAGCTGTTCTAAAAGCATTAGATCCTTCTAAAAATCCATGTTAATTGATAACTCAATGTAAAGGGAAGCAGAAATATACTTGAAGGCTAATTTGTTGCACTTTTACTTCATTTCCCATTGTTAACTTCAGTCGCAGGATAACAAGTTGCCCAAGGCAGCAGAAGTTGAGACTGAATGGGGCTGCAAGTCACACATGTTCTGACAAAACAATGCTATAAAACATTAAAAACTGTAAAGCTTCATTTGTTGCCTGTGGTTTGCCACGGACCACTCATGGGTATTAGAAAGCTTAAAAGAGTGTGATGACTTTTGGTGATGTCAGAGACACAGCCATGAAAAATAGCCTGGGAGCAGTTCGTTGGCGCAAATGTCATGCGGTAAGTCTGTTCAAACAATGGGACTCACAATTCTGGTTTTATTTAACAATGAATTGAATTGAAAAGATTGAAGACGCATGATGATGTCTGACATCTATTTATTCATGTTTGTGTCATTGAATATACAGACTAGGAAGGAAATAGATTGACTACAAATATTCACCCTTCCTGACTTTCACTAACTCTTCACTCAAACTTAACTTAAAACAATGTCAACAAGAGCTAAAGCAAGGCTTTCCTGACCTTAGATGCTCTATCTGATTATACAGCTACCCTTACCTGCCACTGCTGTGTCGATAATGGCCCAGAAATTAGTGTCCCAACGCGCGAGTAAGCACTGTGTACTCACGCGTGGGACCGATGGAATTGCCGGTTTTCTGCATGCACAGCGCATGCGCGGGAAACCGGCATTTCCGATCCTCTGAACCAAGGGGTTCAGAGGTCGAACGCATGCGCGCAGGAGTCTGCGCGCACGTTGAACTTCCTTTTTTTTCCCCAGGTTTGCCCGTGCGTGAAGGCCTCCACTTTTTACACTTTAAAAAAGCAGACGTAAGGACTTAATTTTAAAAGGTAAGTGGTCTATTAATTTAAATTAGAATTTTTTTTCCACAGCTTTATTATTTTTAAAGCCTTTACAGTAAGGTAAGTGTATTTTTAGCCCTGATTTTTTATAAAATTATTTTTTTCAAAAATTTAAATTATTGTTTAAAATAGTTATTTAAAGTTATTTATAGTTAATTTAAATAGTGTGATTTTTTAAAAATTTTATTTCAAGTTTAAGTACTGTTTTGGGTGCCCGGAGTTTTCATGAGTTTGACAGTTCTTACTGTCAAACTCACGAATGAACTTTTGCATCCTCCGATTGGTTGCCCAGTGCTCACGTGATCCCAGCCGACGCATCGCACTAAGTACGCCGCTGGATCACGCAAGCACAGCGCGCCGGGAGCTGAACCGGGCCACAGACAGGAAATCCACACAGGCCCAGGCTTCAACTGTCGGCGCGCTAGGTAAGTGTAGGTCGGGGGCTTGCACCCGCGGGAAGCCCCCGACACGAATTTCTGGGCCAATATTATTGGCATTAATATAGCACCATGTCACACTGAGATGTCTTCAAGTGCTCCACACAGAGTTACTTTTGGAGTACACTCTCTTGTTATGTAAGGAAATGCAGCAGCTAGTCTTCAGCAACATCCCGCCAAAAGCAATGCATTCGAATGTTGGGGACAAATATTGGAGAGAGGGAGGACTAGCGAAGGATGAATACATCATGGCAGCAGCCCGGGATCGGGCACACACCTGCATGATGTGTTGGCAGTTATCGTTGACCAGCTGCACGTTGAGCCAGTGGTAGTTCTTGCGGTTGACATAAATGCCATGGTCTTCCATGGGAGCCCCCAGGGCAATGTGGGTGCAGTTGACTATGCCTTGCACCTGAGGGAAGCCTACTATCGTGGCAAATCAGCGAGGCCTACCCTGATGCTTGCAGATAGCCATGGGGAGCTAGATGAAATGGTTGGTCCTGGGAAACAGTGTATTTGTAACCTGTATGATAATGGATTGCAGGCTGGCTCATGTTCACAATGTGGCCTGCTGTAGCCTGCAACAAGGCCGAGGCAAAGAAGTTGAGGGCAGTTGTCACTTTTACTGCTGCAGGCAAGGCTGTGGACTGCAGTTCTCGGCATAGGAGTTGACACAACTCTTAAGATTCTGTAGAAGCCCAAGCTCATTACACGTTGCTCCTCCAAAATCTGCAGATACGAGGTTCGGGGTGGGTAGGGAGAGATATCTCTTTCTGCCTTCTCTCCCTCCAGCTGCAGCCGCAGTGCTGTGGAGCTCTTCCTGTAGCTGTTCCTTCTTCTCCTCCTTATCACTCCCATGATGCCAACCTGGAGTGCTGGCATAAGCCCCTTTTCAGTGCACAAGACTGTAGAGGCATTCCCAGCAAAAGGAAGAGGTGCAGAAAAAAAATCTCTAATTAACAACCAGCAAGCAAAGACTTTCCAGTGATTTAACTAAATCAGAGGCGAATCCCTTTAAATAGTGCTCAGAATGGCTCCAACCTGACTTAGAACGTCGATGGATTTTGGGCATGCTTTAGAAAGAAAGAAAGATTTGAATTTATATAGCACTTTTCACAAACTCAGGATGCCCGAAAGTGCTTTACAGCCAACAAAGTACTTTCGAAGTGTAGTCACTGTTGTAATGTAGGAAGCACGGTAACCAATTTACGCACAGCAAGGTCCTGCAAACAGCAATGACCAGATAATCTGTTTTATTGATATTGGCTGAGGGATAAATATTGGCCAGGACACCGGGAAGAACTCCCCTGCTCTTCTTAGAAATAGTGCCACGGGATCTTTTATGTCCACTTGAGAGGGAAGATGGGACATCGGTTTAACGTCTCATCAAAAGAATTGGCACCAGCAATGCTACTGTAGTCAAGCAGCACCGGACCCCTATTTAGATTTGGTATGTGGAGCCCGCCACTTCCAGACAGGATTTACTCATGTCACTTCGCACTTCAAAGACGTGGATCATCTCACATCTTAGTTTTCATTGGAGAAAAAGTAAATTAATTAATTTTCTGAGTCTATCTTCATAACTTCTACCCGACTCGTTCCCTTGCTGCAAATATGTGGTCTGACTTTGTCTCACTCTCCTTGAATCCTCATTATATTGAAATCAAGACTCTTGGCACAGGCTCCTAGTCTAATTCAACAACAACGTGTATTTGTACAATGCCTTTAGAGCAGAAAACAGTTGCAAAGTATTTCACAGAGGAGAAAAGGAACAGATGCTGTGCCATGCTGGGAGAGTTAGGGGAGCTGATTAAATGCTTGGTTAAAGAGGTGGACTTTAAGAAGACCTTTAAACATGGAGGGAGGTATAAAGGTAGAGGGGATTTTGGAGAGACTGCCACAGAGGAGGGCAGAGGCAGCTGAAACTAATAATCCATAATCAATTGATCTAAGATACAGCCTACATAAATCAACACTGGCCAGTTGCGTTGCATAGATGACACTTTCACAGTCCCAGCTACATAGAACCATTGTGTTCCATAGATCATCTGATCATTGACATCTATGCTCATTATAATAACCTTCAGCCTTGTTCTTAACCAGGAATGAATCCAGCCTCAAATGGTTTGGAAGCCAGTATCTTTCACACACCTAATACTTTGTAGGAAAAAACTCCAACGTCTAGTCCTGCTTGAGGTTTGTTTATTTTGTATTCTTGCCCTTTGATTATGGTTCCGGATCGCAGTCTAGTTAAGCAGCTTGTTTGCATCTATATTACTCATGTCACTTGGCACTTTAATGACCTGGATCATCTGCCATCGAAAGTTGTGTCTCCTAAGAAAACCAATTAATTTTCTGAGTCTGTCTTCATAAACTCTACCTCTAAAACCTAGAATCAAATTTTCAAGCATGAAACCTCCTTCCAAAACTTTAAAATAAAACAGGGTAAATTTTTGTTTTCGTTCCATGGGCAGTAATCTGGCAGAATGGATTGCCCGCACTTTATAGAACCCATCAGATTTTCAGATTAAACTCGATTGGGTTCTACATCAGATGGGTGATCCGCACCCATGAAGCTCAATATGTACCCCATACCAGTCTACTCCCTCTCCTTCAGTGTCTCCACCAGTCTACTCCCACTACTTCAGTCCCTCTACCAGTCTACTCCCTCTACTTCAGTATCTCTAGCAGTCAACACCCTCTACTTCAGTCCCTCTACCAGTCTACTTCCTCCACTTCAGTATCTCTACCAGTCTACTCCCTCTACTTCAGTCCCTCTACCAGTCTACTCCCTTTACTTCAGTATCTCTACCAGTCTACTCCCTTTACTTCAGTGTCTCCACCAGTCTACTCCCTCTACTTCAGACCCTCTACCAGTCTACACCCTCTACTTCAGTCCCTCTACCAGTCTACTCCCTCTACTTCAGTGTCTCTACCAGTCTACTCCGTCTACTTCAGTGTCTCGACCAGTCTACTCACTCTACTTCAGTGTCTCTACCAGTCAACTCCCTCTACTTCACTCTCTACCAGTCTACTCCCTCTACTTCAGTGTCTCTACCAGTCTACTCCCTCTACTTCAGTGTCTCTACCAGCCTACTCCCTCTACTTCAGTGTCTCTACCAGTCTACACCCTCTACTTCAGTGTCTCTATCAGTCTACTCCCTCTACTTCAGCACCTCTACCAGTCTACTCCCTCTACTTCAGTGTCTCTACCAGTCTACTCCCTCTACTTCAGTGTCTCTACCAGTCTACTCCCTCTACTTCAGTGTCTCTACCAGTCTACTCCCTCTACTTCAGTATCCCTACCAGTCTACTCCCTCTACTTCAGTGTCCCTACCAGTCTACTCCCACTACTTCAGTGTCTCTACCAGTCTACAACCTCTACCTCAGTGTCTCTACCAGTCTACTCCCTCTACTTCAGTGTCTCTACCAATCTACTTCACCTACTTCAGTGTCTATACCAGTCTACTCCCTCTACTTCAGCGTCTCTACCAGTCTACTCCCTCTACTTCAGTGTCTCTACCAGTTTACTCCCTCTACTTCAGTGTCTCTACCAGTCTACTCCCTCTACTTCAGTGTCGCTACCAGTCTACTCCCTCTACTTCAGTGTCCCTACCAGTCTACTCCCTCTACTTCAGTGTCTCTACCAGTCCACTCCCTCTACTTCAGTGTCGCTACCAGTCTACTCCCTCTACTTCAGTGTCCCTACCAGTCTACTCCCTCGACGTCAGTGTCTCTACCAGTCTACTCCCCCTACTTCAGTGTCTCGACCAGTCTGCTCCCTCTACTTCAGCATCTCTACCAGTCTACTCCCTCTACTTCAGTGTCCCTACCAGTCTACTCCCTCTACTTCAGTGTCTCTACCAGACTACTCTGTCCACTTCAGTGTCTCTACCAGTCTACTCCCTCTACTTCAGTCCCTCTACAAGTCTACTCCCTCTACTTCAGTGTCTCTACCACTCTACTCCCTTTACTTCAGTGTCTCTACCAGTCTACTCCCTCTACTTCAGTGTCTCTACCAGTCTACTCCCTCTACTTCAGTATCTCTACCAGTCTATTCCCTCTACTTCAGTGTCTCTACCAGTCTACTCCCCCTACTTCAGTGTCTCTACCAGTCTACTCCCTCTACTTCAGTGTCTCTACCAGTCTACTCCCTCTACTTCAGTGTCTCTACCAGTCTACTCCCTCTACTTCAGTGTCTCTACCAGTCTACTCCCTCTACTTCAGTGTCTCTACCAGTCTACTGCCTCTACTTCAGTGTCTCTACCAGTCTACTCCCTCTACTTCAGTGTCCCTACCAGTCTACTCCCTCTAGTTCAGTGTCTCTACCAGTCTACTCCCCCTACTTCAGTGTCTCTACCAGTCTACTCCCTCTACTTCAGTGTCTCTACCAGTCTACTCCCTCTACTTCAGTATCCCTACCAGTCTACTCCCTCTACTTCAGTGTCTCTACCAGTCTACTCCCTCTACTTCAGTGTCTCTACCAGTCTACTCCCTCTACTTCAGTGTCCCTACCAGTCTACTCCCTCTACTTCACTCTCTACCAGTCTACTCCCTCTACTTCAGTGTCTCTACCAGTCTGCTCCCTCTACTTCAGTGCCTCTACCAGTCTACTCCCTCTACTTCAGTGTCTCTACCAGACTACTCCCTCCACTTCAGTGTCTCTACCAGTCTACTCCCTCTACTTCAGTCCCTCTAGCAGTCTACTCCCTCTACTTCAGCATCTCTACCAGTCCACTCCCTCTACTTCAGTGTCCCTACCAGTCTACTCCCTCTACTTCAGTCCCTCTACCAGTCTACTCCCTCCACTGCAGTGTCTCTACTAGTCTACTCCCCCTACTTCAGTGTCTCTACCAGTCTGCTCCCTCTACTTCAGCGTCTCTACCAGTCTACTCCCTCTACTTCAGGGTCCCTACCAGTCTACTCCCTCTACTTCCGTGTCTCTACCAGTTTACTCCCTCTACTTCAGTGTCTCTACCAGACTACTCCCTCCACTTCAGTGTCTCTACCAGTCTACTCCCTCTACTTCAGTCCCTCTACCAGTCTACTCCCTTTATTTCAGTGTCTCCACCAGTCTACTCCCTCTACTTCAGTGTCTCTACCAGTCTACTCCCTCTACTTCAGTGTCTCTACCAGTCTATTCCCTCTACTTCAGTGTCTCTACCAGTCTACTCCCCCAACTTCAGTGTCTCTACCAGTTTACTCCCTCTACTTCAGTGTCTCTACCAGTCTACTCCCTCTACTTCAGTGTCTCTACCAGTCTACTCCCTCGACTTCAGTGTCTCTACCAGTCTACTCCCTCTACTTCAGTGTCTCTACCAGTCTACTCCCTCTACTTCAGTGTCTCTACCAGTCTACTCCCTCTACTTCAGAGTCCCTACCAGTCTACTCCCTCTACTTCAGTGTCTCTACCAGTCTACTCCCTCTAGTTCAGTGTCTCTACCAGTCCACTCCCTCTACTTCAGTGTCTCTACCAGTCTACTCCCTCTACTTCAGTGTCTCTACCAGTCTACTCCCTCTACTTCAGTTTATCTACCAGTCTACTCCCTCTACTTCAGTCCCTCTACCAGTCTACTCCCTCCACTGCAGTGTCTCTACCAGTCTACTGCCTCTACTTCAGTCCCTCTACCAGTCTACTCCCTTTACTTCAGTGTCTCTACCAGTCTACTCTTTCTACTTTAGTGTCTCTACAAGTCTACTCCCTCTACTTCAGTGTCCCTACCAGTCTACTCCCTCTACTTCACTCTCTACCAGTCTACTCCCTCTAATTCAGTGTCTCTACCAGTCTACTCCCTCTACTTCAGTGTCTCTACCAGTCTGCTCCCTCTACTTCAGTGTCTCTACCAGTCTACTCCCTCTACTTCAGTGTCTCTACCAGTCTACTCCCTCTATTTCAGTGTCTCTACCAGTCTACTCCCTCTACTTCAGAACCTCTACCAGTCTAATCCCTCTACTTCAGTGTCTCTGCAAGTCTACTCCCACGACTTCAGTTTCTCTACCAGTCTACTCTCTCTACTTCAGTGTCCCTACCAGTCTACTCCCTCTACTTCAGTGTCTCTACCAGTCTACTCCCTCTACTTCAGTGTCTCTACCAGTCTACTCCCTCTACTTCAGTGTCTCTACCAGTCTATTCCCTCTACTTCAGTGTCTCTACCAGTCTACTCCCCCTACTTCAGTGTCTCTACCAGTCTACTCCCTCTACTTCAGTGTCTCTACCAGTCTACTCCCTCTACTTCAGTGTCTCTACCAGTCTACTCCCTCTACTTCAGTGTCTCTACCAGTCCACTCCCTCTACTTCAGTGTCTCTACCAGTCTACTCCCTCTACTTCAGTGTCTCTACCAGTCTACTCCCTCTACTTCAGTGTCCCAACCAGTCTACTCCCTCTAGTTCAGTGTCTCTACCAGTCTACTCCCTCTACTTCAGTGTCTCTACCAGTCTACTCCCTCTACTTCAGTGTCCCTACCAGTCTACTCCCTCTAGTTCAGTGTCCCTACCAGTCTACTCCCTCTGCTTCAGTGTCTCTACCAGTCTACTCCCTCTACTTCAGTGTCTCTACCAGTCTACTCCCTCTACTTCAGTGTCTCTACCAGTCTACTCCCTCTACTTCAGTCCCTCTACCAGTCTACTCCCTCCACTGCAGTGTCTCTACCAGTCTACTCCCCCTATTTCAGTCCCTCTAACTGTCTACTCCCTTTACTTCAGTGTCTCTACCAGTCTACTCTGTCTACTTTAGTGTCTCTACCAGTCTACTCCCTCTACTTCAGTGTCAGTACCAGTCTACTCCCTCTACTTCACTCTCTACCAGTCTACTCCCTCTACTTCAGTGTCTCTACCAGTCTACTCCCTCTACTTCAGTGTCTCTACCAGTCTGCTCCCTCTACTTCAGTGTCTCTACCAGTCTACTCCCTCTACTTCAGTGTCTCTACCAGTCTACTCCCTCTATTTCAGTGTCTCTACCAGTCTACTCCCTCTACATCAGGACCTCTACCAGTCTAATCCCTCTACTTCAGTGTCTCGACAAGTCTACTCCCACTACTTCAGTGTCTCTACCAGTCTACTCCCTCTACTTCAGTGTCCCTACTAGTCTACTCCCTCTACTTCAGTGTCTCTACCAGTCTACTCCCTCTACTTCAGTGTCTCTACCAGTCTACTTCCTCTATTTCAGTGTCTCTACCAGTCTATTCCCTCTACTTCAGTGTCTCTACCAGTCCACTCCCCCGACTTCAGTGTCTCTACCAGTCTACTCCCTCTACTTCAGTGTCTTTACCAGTCTACTCCCTCTACTTCAGTGTCTCTACCAGTCTACTCCCTCTACCTCAGTGTCTCTACCAGTCTACTCCCTCTACTTCATTGTTTCTACCACTCTACTCCCTCTACTTCAGTGTCCCTACCAGTCTACTCCCTCTACTTCAGTGTCTCTACCAGTCTACTCCCTCTACTTCAGTCCCTCTACCAGTCTACTCCCTCCACTGCAGTGTCTCTACCAGTCTACTCCCTCTACTTCAGTCCCTCTACCTGTCTACTCCCTTTACTTCAGTGTCTCTACCAGTCTACTCTGTCTACTTTAGTGTCTCTACCAGTCTACTCCCTCTACTTCAGTGTCCCAACCAGTCTACTCCCTCTACTTCACTCTCTACCAGTCTACTCCCTCTACTTCAGTGTCTCTACCAGTCTACTCCCTCTACTTCAGTGTCTCTACCAGTCTGCTCCCTCTACTTCAGTGTCTCTACCAGTCTACTCCCTCTACTTCAGTGTCTCTACCAGTCTACTCCCTCTACTTCAATCCCTCTACCAGTCTACTCCCTCCACTGCAGTGTCTCTACCAGTCTACTCCCTCTACTTCAGTCCCTCTACCAGTCTACTCCCTTTACTTCAGTGTCTCTACCAGTCTACTCTGTCTACTTTAGTGTCTCTACCAGTCTACTCCCTCTACTTCAGTGTCCCAACCAGTCTACTCCCTCTACTTCACTCTCTACCAGTCTACTCCCTCTACTTCAGTGTCTCTACCAGTCTACTCCCTCTACTTCAGTGTCTCTACCAGTCTGCTCCCTCTACTTCAGTGTCTCTACCAGTCTACTCCCTCTACTTCAGTGTCTCTACCAGTCTACTCCCTCTATTTCAGTGTCTCTACCAGTCTACTCCCTCTACTTCAGAACCTCTACCAGTCTAACCCCTCTACTTCAGTGTCTCTACAAGTCTTCTCCCACTACTTCAGTGTCTCTACCAGTCTACTCCCTCTACTTCAGTGTCCCTAACAGTCTACTCCCTCTACTTCAGTGTCTCTACCAGTCTACTCCCTCTACTTCAGTGTCTCTACCAGTCTACTCCCTTTACTTCAGTGTCTCTACCAGTCTACTCCCTCTACCTCAGTGTCTCTACCAGTCTACTCCCTCTACTTCATTGTTTCTACCAGTCTACTCCCTCTACTTCAGTATGCCTACCAGTCTACTCCCTCTACTTCAGTGTCTCTACCAGTCTACTCCCTCTACTTCAGTGTCTCTACCAGTCTACTGCCTCGACTTCAGTGTCTCTACCAGTCTACTACCTCTACTTCAGTCCCTCTAACAGTCTACTCCCTCTACTGCAGTGTCTCTACCAGTCTACTCCCTCTACTTCATTGTTTCTACCAGTCTACTCCCTCTACTTCAGTGTCTCTACCAGTCTACTCCCTCTACTTCAGTGTCTCTACCAGTCTACTGCCTCTACTTCAGAGTCTCTACCAGTCTACTACCTCTACTTCAGTCCCTCTACCAGTCTACTCCCTCTACTGCAGTGTCTCTACCAGTCTACTCCCTCTACTTCAGTCCCTCTACCAGTCTACTCCCTTTACTTCAGTGTCTCTACCAGTCTACTCCGTTCAATTCAGTGTCTCTACCAGTCGACTCCCTCTACTTCAGTGTCCCTACCAGTCTACTCCCTCTACTTCACTCTCTACCAGTCTACTCCCTCTACTTCAGTGTGTCTACCAGTAAACTCCCTCTACATCAGTGTCTCTACCAGTCTACTCCCTCTACTTCAGTGTCTCTACCAGTCTATTCCCTCTACTTCAGTATCCCTACCAGTCTACTCCCTCTACTTCAGTGTCTCTACCAGTCTACTCCCTCTACTTCAGTGTCTCTACAAGTCTACTCCCTCTACATCAGTGTCTCTACCAGTCTACTCCCTCTATTTCAGTGTCTCTACCAGTCTACTCCCTCTACTTCAGTATCCCTACCAGTCTACTCCCTCTACTTCATTGTTTCTACCACTCTACTCCCTCTACTTCAGTGTCCCTACCAGTCTACTCCCTCTACTTCAGTGTCTCTACCAGTCTACTCCCTCTACTTCAGTGTCTCTACCAGTCTACTCCCTCTACTTCAGTGTCTCTACCAGTCTACTCCCTCTACTTCAGTCCCTCTACCAGTCTACTCCCTCCACTGCAGTGTCTCTACCAGTCTACTCCCTCTACTTCAGTCCCTCTACCAGTCTACTCCCTTTACTTCAGTGTCTCTACCAGTCTACTCTGTCTACTTTAGTGTCTCTACCAGTCTACTCCCTCTACATCAGTGTCCCTACCAGTCTACTCCCTCTACTTCACTCTCTACCAGTCTACTCCCTCTACTTCAGTGTCTCTACCAGTCTACTCCCTCTACTTCAGTGTCTCTACCAGTCTGCTCCCTCTACTTCAGTGTCTCTACCAGTCTACTCCCTCTACTTCAGTGTCTCTACCAGTCTACTCCCTCTATTTCAGTGTCTCTACCAGTCTACTCCCTCTCCTTCAGAACCTCTACCAGTCTAACCCCTCTACTTCAGTGTCTCTACAAGTCTACTCCCACTACTCCAGTGTCTCTACCAGTCTACTCCCTCTACTTCAGTGTCCCTAACAGTCTACTCCCTCTACTTCAGTGTCTCTACCAGTCGACTCCCTCTACTTCAGTGTCTCTATCAGTCTACTCCCTTTACTTCAGTGTCTCTACCAGTCTACTCCCTCTACCTCAGTGTCTCTACCAGTCTACTCCCTCTACTTCATTGTTTCTACCAGTCTACTCCCCCTACTTCAGTATGCCTACCAGTCTACTCCCTCTACTTCAGTGTCTCTACCAGTCTACTCCCTCTCCTTCAGTGTCTCTACCAGTCTACTGCCTCTACTTCAGTGTCTCTACCAGTCTACTACCTCTACTTCAGTCCCTCTACCAGTCTACTCCCTCTACTGCAGTGTCTCTACCAGTCTACTCCCTCTACTTCATTGTTTCTACCAGTCTACTCCCTCTACTTCAGTGTCTCTACCAGTCTACTCCCTCTACGTCAGTGTCTCTACCAGTCTACTGCCTCGACTTCAGTGTCTCTACCAGTCTACTACCTCTACTTCAGTCCCTCTACCAGTCTACTCCCTCTACTGCAGTGTCTCTACCAGTCTACTCCCTCTACTTCAGTCCCTCTGCCAGTCTACTCCCTTTACTTCAGTGTCCCTACCAGTCTACTCCCTCTACTTCACTCTCTACCAGTCTACTCCCTCTACTTCAGTGTGTCTACCAGTAAACTCCCTCTACATCAGTGTCTCTACCAGTCTACTCCCTCTACTTCAGTGTCTCTACCAGTCTATTCCCTCTACTTCAGTATCCCTACCAGTCTACTCCCTCTACTTCAGTATCCCTGCCAGTCTACTCCCTCTACTTCAGTGTCTCTACCAGTCTACTCCCTCTACTTCATTGTCTCTACATGTCTACTCCCTCTACATCAGTGTCTCCACCAGTCTACTCCCTCTACTTCAGTGTCTCTACCAGTCTACTCCCTCTACTTCAGTATCCCTACCAGTCTACTCCCTCCACTTCAGTATCCCTGCCAGTCCACTCCCACTACTTCAGTGTCTCTACCAGTCTACTCCCTCTACTTCAGTATCCCTGCCAGTCCACTCCCAGTACTTCAGTGTCTCTACCAGTCTACTCCCTCTACTTCAGTGTCTCTACCAGTCTACTCCCTCTACTTCAGTGTCTCTACCAGTCTACTCCCTCTACCTCAGTGTCTCTACCAGTCTACCCCGTCTACTTCAGTGTCTCTACCAGTCTACTCCCTCTACTTCAGCGCCTCTACCAGTCTACTCCCTCTACTTCAGTGTCTCTACCAGTCTTCTCCCCTTACTTCAGTGTCTCTACCAGTCTACTCCCTCTACTTCAGTGTCTATACCAGTCTACTCCCTCTACTTCAGTGTCTCTACCAGTCTACTCCCCCTACTTCAGTGTCTCTACCAGTCTACTCCCTCTACTTCAGTGTCTCGACCAGTCTACGCCCTCTACTTCAGTGTCTCTACCAGTCTACTCCCTCTACTTCAGTGCCTCTACCAGTCTACTCCCTCTACTTCAGTGTCCTCACCAGTCTACCCCCTCGACTTCAGTGTCTCGACCAGTCTACTCCCCCTACTTCAGTGACCCTACCAGTCTGCTCCCTCTACTTCAGCGTCTCTACCAGACTACTCCCTCTACCTCAGTGTCCCTACCAGTCTACTCCCTCTACTGCAGTGTCTCTACCAGTCTACTCCCTCTACTTCAGTGTCTCGACCAGTCTACGCCCTCTACTTCAGTGTCCTCACCAGTCTACCCCCTCGACTTCATTGTTTCTACCAGTCTACACCCTCTACTTCAGTATCCCTACCAGTCTACTCCCTCTACTTCAGTGTCTCTACCAGTCTACTCCCTCTACCTCAATGTCTCTACCAGTCTACTCCCTCTACTTCAGTGTCTCTACCAGTCTACTCCCTCTACTTCAGTCCCTCTACCAGTCTACTCCCTCTACTGCAGTGTCTCTACCAGTCTGCTCCCTCGACTTCAGTCCCTCTACCAGTCTACTCCCTCTATTTCATTGTTTCTACCAGTCTACACCCTCTACTTCAGTATCCCTACCAGTCTACTCCCTCTACTTCAGTGTCTCTACCAGTCTACTCCGTCTACTTCAGTGTCTCTACCAGTCTACTCCCTCTACTTCAGTGTCCCTACCAGTCTACTCCCTCCACTTCACTCTCTACCAGTCTACTGCCTCTACTTTAGTGTCTCTACCAGTCTACTCCCCCTACTTCAGTGTCTCGACCAGTCTGCTCCCTCTACTTCAGTGTCTCTACCAGTCTACTCCCTCTACTCCAGTGTCTCTACCAGTCTACTCCCTCTACTTCCGTGTCTCTACCAGTCTACTCCCTCTACTTCAGCACCTCTACCTGTCTACTCCCTCTACTTCAGTGTCTCTACCAGTCTACTCCCGCTACTTCAGTGTCTCTACCAGTCTACTCCCTCTACTTCAGTGTCTCTACCAGTCTACTCCCTCTACTTCAGTATCCCTACCAGTCTACTCCCTCTACTTCAGTATCCCTACCAGTCTACTCCCTCTACTTCAGTGTCCCTACCAGTCTACTCCCACTACTTCAGCGTCTCTACCAGTCTACTCCCTCTACCTCAGTGTCTCTACCAGTCTACTCCCTCTAATTCAGTACCTCTACCAGTCTACTCCCTCCACTTCAGTGTCTCTACCAGTCTACTGACTCTACTTCAGTGTCTCTACCACTCTACTCCCTCTACTTCAGTGCCTCTACCAGTCTACTCCCTCTACTTCAGTATCCCTACCAGTCTACTCCCTCTACTTCAGTGTCTCTAACAATCTACTCCTTCTACTTCAGTACCTCTACCAGTCTACTCCCTCTACTTCAGTGTCTCTACCAGTCTACTCCGTCTACATCAGTTTCTCTACCAGTCTACTCCCTCTACTTCAGTGTCTCTACCAGTCTACTCCCTCTACTTCCGTGTCTCCACCAGTCTACTCACCGAATTCAGTGTCACTACCAGTCTACTCCCTCTACTTCAGTGTCTCTACCAGTCTACTCCCTCTACTTCAGTGTCTCTACCAGTCTACTCCCTCTGCTTCAGTGTCTCTACTAGTCTACTCCCCCTACTTCAGTGTCTCGACAAGTCTACTCCCTCTACTTCAGTGTCTCTACCAGTCTACTCCCTCTACTTCAGTGTCTCTACCAGTCTACTCCCTCTACTTCAGTTTCTCTCCCAGTCTACTACTTCTACTTCAGTGTCTCTACCAGTCTACTCCCTCTACTTCAGTCCCTCCACCAGTCTACTCCCTTTACTTCAGTGTCTCTACCAGTCTACTCAGTCTACTTCAGTGTCTCTACCAGTCTACTCCCTCTACTTCAGTGTCGCTACCAGACTACTCCCTCTACTTCACTCTCTACCAGTCTACTCCCTCTACTTCAGTGTCTCTACCAGTCTACTCCCTCTACTTCAGTGTCTCTGCCAGTCTACACCCTCTACTTCAGTATCCCTACCAGTCTACTCCCTCTACTTCAGTGTCTCTACCAGTCTACTCCCTCTACTTCAGTATCCCTCCCAGTCTACTCCCTCTACTTCAGTGTCTCTACCAGTCTACTCCCTCTACTTCAGTCCCTCTACCAGTCTACTCCCTCTACTGCAGTGTCTCTACCAGTCTGCTCCCTCTACTTCAGTCCCTCTACCAGTCTACTCCCTCTACTTCATTGTTTCTACCAGTCTACACCCTCTACTTCAGTATCCCTACCAGTCTACTCCCTCTAATTCAGTGTCTCTACCAGTCTACTCCGTCTACTTCAGTGTCTCTACCAGTCTACTCCCTCTACTTCAGTGTCCCTACCAGTCTACTCCCTCTACTTCACTCTCTACTGGTCTACTCCCTCTACTTCAGTGTCTCTTCCAGTCTACTCCCCCTACTTCAGTGTCTCTACCAGTCTGCTCCCTCTTCTTCAGTGTCTCTACCAGTCTACTCCCTCTACTTCAGTGTCTCTACCAGTCTACTCCCTCTACTTCAGTTTCTCTACCAGTCTACACCCTCTACTTCAGCACCTCTACCTGTCTACTCCCTCTACTTCAGTGTCTCTACCAGTCTACTCCTGCTACTTCAGTGTCTCTACCAGTCTACTCCCTCTACTTCAGTGTCTCTACCAGTCTACACCCTCTACTTCAGTATCCCTACCAGTCTACTCCCTCTACTTCAGTATCCCTACCAGTCTACTCCCTCTACTTCAGTGTCCCTACCAGTCTACTCCCACTACTTCAGTGTCTCTACCACTCTACTCCCTCTACTTCAGTACCTCTACCAGTCTACTCCCTCCACTTCAGTGTCTCTACCAGTCTACTGACTCTACTTCAGTGTCTCTACCAGTCTACTCCCTCTACTTCAGTGTCTCTACCAGTCTACTCCCTCTACTTCAGTTTCTCTACCAGTCTACTCCCTCTACTTCAGTGTCTCTACCAGTCTACACCCTTTACTTCGGTGTCTCTACCAGTCTACTCCCTCTACTTCAGTATCCCTAACAGTCTACTCCCTCTACTTCAGTGTCTCTAACAATCTACTCCTTCTACTTCAGTACCTCTACCAGTCTACTCCCTCTACTTCAGTGTCTCGACCAGTCTACTCCCTCTACTTCAGTTTCTCTTCCAGTCTACTCTTTCTACTTCAGTGTCTCTACCAGTCTACTCCCTCTACTTCAGTCCCTCCACCAGTCTACTCCCTTTACTTCAGTGTCTCTACCAGTCTACTCGGTCTACTTCAGTGTCTCTACCAGTCTACTCCCTCTACTTCAGTGTCCCTACTAGACTACTCCCTCTACTTCACTCTCTACCAGTCTACTCCCTCTACTTCAGTGTCTCTACCAGTCTACGCCCTCAACTTCAGTGTCTCTGCCAGTCTACTCCCTCTACTTCAGTGTGTCTACCAGTCTACTCCCTCTACTTCAGTATCCCTACCAGTCTACTCCCTCTACTTCAGTATCCCTACCAGTCTACTCCCTCTACTTCTGTGTCCCTGCCAGTCTACTCCCACTACTTCAGAGTCTCTACCAGTCTACTCCCTCTACTTCAGTGTCTCTACCAGTCTACTGACTCTACTTCAGTGTCTCTACCAGTCTACTCCCTCTACTTCAGTGTCTCTACCAGTCTACTCCCTCTACTTCTGTTTCTCTACCAGTCTACTCCCTCGACTTCAGTGTCTCTACCAGTCTACACCCTCTACTTCAGTGTCTCTACCAGTCTACTCCCTCTACTTTAGTATCCCTACCAGTCTACACCATCTCCTTCAGTGTCTCTAACAGTCTACTCCTTCTACTTCAGTACCTCTACCAATCTACTCCCTCCAGTTCAGTGTCTCTACCAGTCTACTCCGTCTACTTCAGTGTCTCTACCAGTCTACCATCTCTACTTCAGTATCTCTACCAGTCGACTCCCTCTACTTCAGTGTCTCTACCTGTCTACTCCCCCTACTTATGTGTCTCTATCAGTCTACTCCCTCTACTTCCGTGTCTCTACCAGTCTACTCCCTCTACTTCAGTGTCTCTACCAGTCTACTCCCTCTACTTCAGTGTCTCCACCAGTCTACTCCCTCTACTTCAGTGTCTCTACCAGTATACTCACTCTACTTCAGTATCCCTACCAGTCTGCTCCCTCTACTTCAGTATCCCTACCAGTCTACTCCCTCTACTTCAGTGTTTCTACCAGTCAACTCCCTCTACCTCAGTGTCTCTACCAGTCTACTCCCTCTACTTCAGTAGCTCTACCAGTCTACTCCCTCTACTTCAGTGTCTCTAAAAGTCTGCTGACTCTACATCAGTGTCTCTACCAGTCTACTCCCTCTACTTCAGTGTCTCTACCAGTCTACTCCCTCTTCTTCAGTGTCTCTACCAGTCTTCTCCCTCTACTTCAGTGTCTCTACCAGTCTACTCCCTCTACTTCAGTATCCCTACCAGTCTACTCCCTCTACTTCAGTGTCCCTAACAGTCTACTCCTTCTACTTCAGCACCTCTACCAGTCTACTCCCTCTACTTCAGTGTCTCTACCAGTCTACTCCATCTACTTCAGTGTCTCTACCAGTCTACTCCCTCTACTTCAGTGTCTCTCCCAGTCTACTCCCTCTACTTCAGTGTCTCTACCAGTCTACTCCCCCTATTACAGTGTCTCCACCAGTCTACTCCCTCTACTTCCGTGTCTCTACCAGTCTACTCCCTCTATTTCAGTGTGTCTACCAGTCTACTCCCCCTACTTCAGTGTCTCTACCAGTCTACTCCCTCTACTTCAGTGTCTCTACCAGTCTACTCCCTCCACTTCAGTGTCTCTACAAGTCCACTCCTTCTACTTCAGTGTCTCTACCTGTCTACTCCCTCTACTTCAGTGTCCCTACCAGTCTACTCCCTCTACATTAGTGTCTCTACCAGTCTGCTCCCTCTACTTCAGCGTCTCTACCAGTCTACTCCCTCTACTTCAGTGTCCCTACCAGTCTACTCCCTCTACTTCAGCATCACTACCAGTCTACTCCCTCTACTTCAGTGTCTCTACCAGTCTACTCCCTCTACTTCAGTGTCTCTACCAGTCTACTCCCTCTACTTCAGTGGCTCTACCAGTCCACTCCTTCTACTTCAGTGTCTCTACCAGTCTACTCCCTCTACTTCAGTGTCCCTACCAGTCTACTCCCTCTACTTCAGTGTCTCTACCAGTCTACACCCCCCACTTCAGTGTCTCTACCAGTCTGCTCCCTCTATTTCAGCGTCTCTACCAGTCTACTCCCACTACTTCAGTGTCTCGACCAGTCTACTCCCTCTACCTCAGTGTCTCTACCAGTCTACGCCCTCTACTTCAGTACCTCCACCAGTCTACTCCCTCTACTTCAGTGTCTCTAAAAGTCTACTGACTCTACTTCAGTGTCTCTACCAGTCTACTCCCTCTACTTCAGTGTCTCTACCAGTCTACTCCCTCTGCTTCAGTGTCTTTACCAGTCTACTCCTTCTACTTCAGTGTCTCTACCAGTCTACTCCCTCTACTTCAGTATCCCTACCAGTCTACTCCCTCTACTTCAGTGTCTCTACCAGTCTACTCCCTCTACTTCAGTATCCCTACCAGTCTACTCCCTCTACTTCAGTGTCTCTAACAGTCTACACCTTCTACTTCAGTCCCTCTACCAGTCTACTCCCTCTACTTCAGTGTCTCTACCAGTCTACTCCGTCTACTTCAGTGTCTCTACCAGACTACTCCCTCTACTTCAGTGTCTCTACCAGTCTACTCCCTCTACTTCAGTGTCTCTACCAGTCTACTCCCCCTACTTCAGTGTCTCTACCAGTCTACTCCCTCTACTTCCGTGTCTCTGCCAGTCTACTCCCTCTACTTCAGTGTCTCTACCAGTCTACTCCCTCTACTTCAGTGTCTCTACCAGTCTACTCCCTCTACTTCAGTGTCGCTACCAGTCTACTCCTTCTACTTCAGTGTCTCTACCAGTCTACTCCCTCTACTTCAGTGTCCCTACCAGTCTACTCCCTCTACTTCAGTGTCTCTACCAGTCTACACCCCCTACTTCAGTGTCTCTACCAGTCTGCTCCCTCTACTTCAGCGTCTCTACCAGTCTACTCCCTCTACGTCAGTGTCCCTACCAGTCTACTCCCTCTACTTCAGTGTCACTACCAGTCTACTCCCTCTACTTCAGTGTCTCTTCCAGTCTACTCCCTCAACTTCAGTGTCTCTACCAGTCTACTCCCTCTGCTTCTGTGTCTCTACCAGTCTACTCCCTCTACTTCAGTGTCTCTACCAGTCTACTCCATCTAATTCAGTCCCTCTACCAGTCTACTCCCTCAACTTCAGTGTCTCTACCAGTCTACTCCCTCTCCTTCAGTGTCTCTACCAGTCTACTCCCTCTACTTCAGTGTCTCTACCAGTCTACTCCCTTTACTTCAGTGTCTCTACCAGTCTACTCCCTCTACTTCAGTGTCTCTACCAGTCTACTCCATCTACTTCAGTGTCTCTACCAGTCTACTCCATCTACTTCAGTTTCTCTACCAGTCGACTCCCCCTACTTCAGTGTCTCTACGAGTCTACTCCCTCTACTTCAGTGTCTCTACCAGTCTACTCCCTCTACTTCAGTGTCTCTACCAGTCCACTCCCTCTGCTTCTGTTTCTCTACTAGTCTACTCCCTCTACTTCAGTGTCTCTACCAGTCTACTCCCTCTACTTCAGTGTCTCTACCAGTCTACTCCCTCTACTTCAGTCCCTCTACCAGTCTACTCCCTCTACTGCAGTGTCTCTACCAGTCTACTCCCTCTACTTCAGTGTCTCTATCAGTCTACTCCCGCTATTTCAGTGTCTCTACCAGTCTACTCCCTCTGCTTCAGTGTCTCTACCAGTAAACTCCCTCTACTTCAGTGTCTCTACTAGTCTACTCCCTCTACTTCAGTGTCTCTACCTGTCTACTCCCTCTACTTCAGTGTCTCTGCCAGTCTACTCCCTCCACTTCAGTGTCTCTACCAGTCTGCTCCCTCAGCTTCAGTCCCTCGACCAGTCTACTCCCTCTACTTCAGTGTCTCTACCAGCCTACTCCCTCTACCTCAGTGTCTCTACCAGTCTACTCCCTCTACTTTAGTACCTCTACCAGTCTACTCCCTCTACTTCAGTGTCTCTACCATTCTACTGACTCTACTTCTGTGTCTCTACCAGTCTACTCCCTCTACTTCAGTGTCTCGACCAGTCTACTCCCTCTACTTCAGTGTCTCTACCAGTCTACTCCCTCTACTTCAGTGTCTCTACCAGTCTACTCCCTCTACTTCAGTATCTCTACCAGTCTACTCCCTCTACTTCAGTATCCCTACCAGTCTACTCCTTCTACTTCAGTTTCTCTAACTGCCTACTCCTTCTACTTCAGTACCTCTACCAGTCTACTCCCTCTACTTCAGTGTCTCTACCAGTCTACTCCATCTACTTCAGTGTCTGTACCAGTCTACTCCCTCTACTTCAGTGTCTCTACCAGTCTACTCCCTCTACTTCAGTGTCTCTACCAGTCTACTCCCCCTACTACAGTGTCTCTACCAGTCTACTCCCTCTACTTCAGTGTCTCTACCAGTCTACTCCCTCTACTTCAGTGTCTCTACCAGTCTATTCCCTCTACTTCAGTGTCGCTACCAGTCTACTCCCCCTACTTCAGTGTCTCTACCAATCTACTCCCTCTACTTCAGTGTCACTACCAGTCTACTCCCTCTACTTCAGTGTCTCTACCAGTCTACTCCCTCTACTTCAGTGTCTCTACCAGTCTACTCCTTCTGCTTCAGTGTCTCTACCAGTCGACTCCCTCTACTTCAGTTTCCCTACCAGTCTACTCCCTCTACTTTAGTGTCTCTACCAGTCTACTCCCCCTACTTCAGTATCTCTACCAGTCTGCTCCCTCTACTTCAGCATCTCTACCAGGCTACTCCCTCTACTTCAGTGTCTCTACCAGTCTACACCCTCTACTTCAGTGTCTCTACCAGTCTACTCCCTCCACTTCAGTGTCTCTACCAGTCTACTCCCTCTAATTCAGTCCCTCTACCAGTCTACTCCCTCTACTTCATTGTCTCTACCAGTCTACTCCCTCTCCTTCAGTGTCTCTACCAGTCTACTCCCTCTACTTCAGTGTCTCTACCAGTCTACTCCCCCTACTTCAGTGTCTCTACCAGTCTACTCCCTCTACTTCAGTGTCTCTACCAGTCTACTCCCTCTACTTCAGTGTCTCTACCAGTCTACTCCCTCTCCTTCAGTGTCTCTACCAGTCTACTCCCTCTACTTCAGTTTCTCTACCAGTCTACTCCCTCTACTTCAGTGTCTCTACCGGTCTACTCCCTCTGCTTCAGTGTCTCTACCAGTCTACTCCCTCTACTTCAGTGTCTCTACCAGTCTACTCCCTCTACTTCAGTCCCTCTACCAGTCTACTTCCTCTACTGCAGTGTCGCTACCAGTCTACTCCCTCTACTTCAGTATCCCTACCAGTCTACTCCCTCTACTTCAGACCCTCTATCAGTCTACTCCCTCTACTTCAGCGTCTCTACCAGTCTACTCCCTCTACTTCAGTATCCCTACCAGTCTACTCCCTCTACTTCAGACCCTCTATCAGTCTACTCCCTCTACTTCAGCATCTCTACCAGTCCACTCCCTCTACTTCAGTGTCTCTACCAGTCTACTCCCACTACTTCAGTGTCTCTACCAGTCTACTCCCTCTACTTCAGTGTCTCCACCAGTCTACTCCCTCTACTTCTGTCCCTTGAGGAAATCTACATGATACAAGGGGTTAATTTCAAGTGCTTGCTGGGTAAAAGTTTTCAGACTTGACACTGGGCAAGTGTCGATGTGTAACTAGAGCTATTGCAGCTACTCGAACTACAGCCAAGAACAGATGTCTGCCCACCTAATGAGAATGTAGAAGTGAAATAATGAGTTCCTTTGATGTACCAATGACCTGATAACTTGTGACCGTAAGCAAAGCTGGCCTCCCAATATATGATTAAAGAGGACCTCCGGTTACACGATTCATGCCCTGTTATAGATTAACGGTTGACTTATGTGTCCAGGATCCTTCTGTCAATATGTTATTTCTACCTGATGATTAATCTAAAATGTATCCTGATAGAGGAACAAAGGAATGTCAATCAAACTTGTTTGTTACACTGTATAAATATGGAACGCTTGCGCTGTATCATTGGAATAGTAGCCTCACCCCTTGAGTAGAGGTGCTGATTCCCCTTGCAAGAAAAAGAAATAAAAGGCCTGTCCGTCTGACGAATCCAAGTGTGTATTGAGTCATTACCCAGAGCTAAGAAGTAAGGCACTTCTACAATTTGGAGGTTCCACCGAGATGGCTTGCTGTACCAATTGGTGAGTTAACAGACGCCGAGTACGTTGCTCGGTTGGGAAAATCCCATCGGCCGAAGGTGGTGTTTTGCCACATTTTTGGGACTTTCCCTGCCAGAAGCATAGCTGCGCATAGTCTGTTTATTCCATTGGACAGTACTGCCATCGGGTAATTGACTCACAAGGTTCGGAGGTTAAACTGCCGTTGTGACTGCTTCCCTTTCAGAAACGGAACAGAGGACCAGCCATGAGGCACTGACGCCCCGCGAACAGGATCGTGCAGAAAAGGACTGTATAAAGGTACCAGAGAGAGAAGGTTAAGTCAGGAATTTGATTAACTAAGGAGCTAGCGATTTATTGGAAATTGAACTAGCAAGGTTCCAGCTTGCTGAGAGAGAAGGTTAAGTCAGGAATTTGATTAACTAAGGAGCTAGCGATTTATTGGAAATTGAACTAGCAAGGTTCCAGCTTGCTGAGAGAGAAGGTTAAGTCAGGAATTTGATTAACTAAGGAGCTAGCGATTTATTGGAAATTGAACTAGCAAGGTTCCAGCTTGCTGAGAGAGAAGGTTAAATCAGGAATTTGATTAACTAAGGAGCTAGCGATTTACTGGAAATTGAACTAGCAAGGTTCCAGCTTGAAGTTAGCTGGGACAAATTGAAGGCCCTTTTTGCTAAAGATTTGGCTAAAGGGAGTAGGGTAGAAGGAGAGAAGAGCTTGAAGTTAGCTGGGACAAATTGAAGGCCCTTTTTGCTAAAGATTTGGCTAAAGGGAATAGGGTAAAAAAAAAGAGAGAAGAGTGGGCGGTTGTCTGAAACACAGTGTCAATGTTTAATGTTTATGAGAGTGAGTATTTAACTACTTGTTATTACCAATCAACTTTGCAGCTTTGTCCAGTAAGGCTGCATAGGTTGGGGATTTAGTAACACTTTGGTTGTTGTTTAACAAGTGTATTGTTTATTGTTTATTGTCATATGTATTAATGTTTAATCATGTCTGATCTGTAGAGGCGTCCCACGCAGATCATAGAGTGTTACGGAATTGTTGTATGTTTTAACTAAAATATTTAAGCTGAAAAAAAAACTGCAGAAGGGGTTGGAAAAGACCCAAGCCGGGGAAGTGAGTCCCGCGGCGCAATGTATTGTTGAGAAAATAGTGATGCCTTTTACATGATCCACTAAGCTATTGTGGATTCAGTATTTTCCCCAGTTAGAAATACCTTCCACGAGGGTTGAGAACCCTCGAGTTTTATACGTATGTATAGTTTATTAATCTGATCTGTAGGGGCGTACAACGCAGATCATGGATTGTCACGGGAGTTTAGATTGTTTTAAGTGAACCATTTAAGCTGCTAAAATGGGTGCTAGCACCAGTAAGCCACCCGAGAAAGGCACGCCAGCAGCCTTTATGTTAAAGAACTGGTCAATCATCCATTGATCACCTACCAAATTGGTCCAAATGGACTGTAAATAAGACTAGACCCTTTCCCTCAGATAGTCATTTAACATAGAAAGAATTACTTGCCTCGAGGAATGTTTAACGGACAAGAGAGAAATAGAGAACAGCCAGATAAAAAGACTGCCTCTATGTTTGTTGAGTCAGAAAAAAAAAATTACCCCGAAGAAACACCTTTCTCCTCTATTATGGTAGGATAACAAGGTAACTATAGAAGGATGAATAGAGGGGAATATAGAGGAAGACGTGGTAGAATAAGAGGGTATGGACGATCTGGTAATTGTTACAATTGCGGACAACCCGGACATTGGGCAAACCAATGCCCTGCGAAAAATTGTCAGAACCAAACCTCCAATAATGGACCTCCGTTAGAGAATAAAGGTCCTAATTTCACTGTCCATAACCCTTTTTCGGACCAGTCAGGAGGTTACCCTACAAACGGACAGGGATTTAGGAGAAATAGAGATCAGAATTACTGACTGACACCAGCAGCCCCAGGCGCCACAGACCACCAAATGCCGGTTGTTTCTTTAAATTCACGCAGCGAACCTGAAGTTAAAATGCAAATAGCTGGGAGACCTATGTCATTTTAGTAGATACAGGAGCAACCTTTTCGGTGTTAGGGAAAGGATATTCTGAAGGAATGCCTATTAATGGGAAAAAGACCCCGATAGCTAGATTGGCTGGAATACTACAACGCTTGAATCAATCGACTCCCCTCACAGTAAAAGTAGAAGAATTTGAGGAAGAACACTTCTTTCTGTTATCAGGAGATGTCTCTATGAATTTATGTGGAAGAGACTTGCTGTGCAAAATGAATGCTACAATCATTTGCTCCCCATCAGGAGTAACGGTAGAAATCCAAGCAGATAAGGCATATGCGTACTCAGTAACAGAAATAAAACACCCTGTTCTTTACGCATGGGAAATTGCCGACCCAAGTTTGAGTCCCAAACTTGTCAGTCTGTTAGGAGCGTGGGGACAAGCTCCATAAAACAATACCAGGAATCCCTGAAACTAGGGAAATGGCATTCAAAATTGCACTGCACGGCCTGCTATGACAAAACAGGACAAGATTTAAAATACCTCCTAACTATTAGACTGCACAGCCCTATAAAGTTACAATTAATCCAGCTGCACCATTACCCAAAAGGTCACAGTATCCATTGTCAGAGAAAGCAGAAAAAGGAATTGAGCCAGTGATGGAATCATTGTTAAAACAGGGAGTTAACGCCGGATAGAATAAAGGTTGTTTGCAACACATCGTTGCCAAAAACTAAAAGAGAAATGAAGCATTTTCTAGGAATGACTGGCTATTGTAGACAATGAATACATGAGCATGACAAATTTGGAAAATTCGCGGTTACCTGACTTCCTCGGGAACCCAGATTAAAAATGCACAAGAAGTGAAAAATCTTTTACTAGCTATTCAGAGACGTAAACAGATTGCAATTATTAAGTGCCAAGCGCACACGGGGCATTTGGACAAGGTTGTGCTTGGAAATGCTGCTGCAGATAGCGCTAAGCCAGTAGCTATATCAAGTACTGAACGACAAGTTTCAGCCTTCCCTGTTAGGGAAAAGCCAGAGATACCGCAGCCCCCGTCCTTAGATGATGTGCTGACCCATCAAGATAGGGCCAGTTCTGATGAAGTAAAGGAATGGGTTGTTAATCATTGTTTTAAAAAACACTGACGGCTTATGGGTTCATCATGACGGCCGCATGGTGGCACCCAAATCATTACTATCACCAATTGCCCGATGTGTTCATAAATTCACCCATGCGGGCAAAGGGGGGATGGCGGACTATATCCTCAAGACCTGGTATGCACCAGGAATCTCAAAGTTGGCAAAACAAATATGTGAAAATTGTACTATCTGCCAGACCATGAATGCAGGGAAAATAAAGAAGGTACAGCCCGCATCCCACCCAAACCCCATGGGCCCTTTTGTACACTTGCAAATGGATTTTATTGAACTACCTGTGTGCATGAGCTTTAAATATGTATTAGTTATTGTTGATATGTTTTCAAGATGGATTGAAGCGTTTCCTTGTAGAAAGAGTGACGCCACTACTGTTGCTAAATGTTTATTGAAGGACATTGTACCTCGCTTTGGGATACCAGCAAAACTGTCAAGTGACAATGGGTCCCATTTTACGGGAACAGTGATTAAGGAACTATGCAAAGCCTTACAGATTAACCAGCACCTCCATTGCAGTTATCATCCACAGTCGGCTGGACTAGTGGAAAGATATAACGGGATGCTGAAAAACAAGCTTGCAAAACTGTGTAAAGAAACTGGACTTAAATGGGTTGATCTGTTACCCATAGCTTTAATGACAATGCAGTCTGCTACCAACAGAACTACAGGATTGTCGCCTCACGAGATCGTCATGGGAAGACCACAAAGATTGCCCTTTTCGGCACCTTTAACAGCTAAACAAATGGACATTCATAAAATGGAGGAAGATATGTTGAGTTATTGCATTGCACTAACCAAATGCATTTCTAGTTTCCATCAACAGGTGAAGAAAGCCCAGGTCGATCCCGCTGAAGGAAAGTGCCATACTTTCGAGCCAGGAGATAACGTCTAAAAATCTTCAAGCGAAAGAATGGCCTTCAACCCAGATTTGAGGGACCCTTCCAAGTACTCCTGACCACAAACACCGCTGTAAAACTAAAGGAGCGACCAACATGGATACATGCGTCCCATTGTAAGAAGGCATCAGTTGAAGACGATACACTGCCAAGATGAACTGGATTTGGACTCTAATAAGACTGTCCCCTTTGTTAACGATAATTGAAACTGCCATATTGATTTATCAGATCCCCTGAAGGGCAAACCATGCATAGAAGAATGTGTACTTTTAAACAGTGATTTCTTTTATATTATATGCTATAACGAGACTATGAAGGTTCAGCTTCAGGATCACACTATGCAGGTACCCCCGTATCAACCCCTGAGTCTTAGGATTAGGCAGAATAAGATAGTAGAAGAAGATAGTGGACAGAAGCTTGATAAGCTATGGGTCACATGCCCTGATACTGTATTACCAAGTGACAGAACTGCGAACGGAGGGGTTATCTGCAATGGTAATTCAAGAGGAGGACTGGCCCTGACAGCTAAGTCAATGTTTTGTGATAATCCTTTTACTCAACCCCTCGTTTCAACATCAATTACTCAGAAAAGAAAAATTAATAGGACCGCTAAGAAACAAGGAGGGAGAGGTGGAAGACTGTTAAATAAGCATAACTATCATCATGTTAATACCTTTGTACACATGAGTTATTTGCACCAGATATGGAACAAATTTGAAGCCTATAATAACACCTATTTCATCTGTGGGCATAGAGCATACCCCTGGTTACCACAAAATTGGACTGGGTCATGTTATTTGGGATATGTAGTGCCTTATATACATCACATTTCATCTTTGGATAGCCACCCTGGGACACGAGCAAAACGAGCCATTACAGAAACTGAAAGGTTCTTTGCTATAGCATTTCCCTGGTATGGAACAGGGAAGTTAGCAAGAGAATCTATAAACATGGCAGCAGTGTTGGAACAAATAGCCAATGATACTGCTGATGCTCTTAGTGATGTAAACGCAGAAATGGTGGCTTTGCGCACTGTTGCTTTACAAAACCGCATGGCTCTGGACTATTTGTTGGCAAAAGAAGGGGGCACATGTGCAATCATAAAAACCGAATGTTGCACCTATATCCCAGATAGCTCAGAAAATATCACCAACCTGGTAAACCACATAAAGGAGGCTGTAGAGAAACTATGTCAACCTGAACCATGGTCCATGTGGGATTGGATTTCAGGATGGGGAGGAGCACTAGGAAAGCAAATTTTGGAAGCCTTAAATCGCAATTGTGATGATAATAATTTTAATTAGTTTATTGATTGGTTGTTTAAAATTATTGTGTACAAAAGTCCTTTCCTTATTAACGTCAACTCCTCCAGTACCAATGATGTCTGAATATGAGGATATTAAGGGTGAGACCTTTGATGCAGAGTTTCTTAAACTTAGCGAAATGGATTGTCCTTAGAAAGGACAAAAGGGGGTAATGAGGAAATCTACATGATACAAGGGGTTAATTTCAAGTGCTTGCTGGGTAAAAGTTTTCAACTTGACACTGGGCAAGTGTCGATGTGTAACTAGAGCTATTGCACGTACTCGAACTACAGCCAAGAACAGATGTCTGCCCACCTAATGAGAATGTAGAAGTGAAATAATGAGTTCCTTTGATGTACCAATGACCTGATAACTTGTGACCGTAAGCAAAGCTAGCCTCCCAATATATGATTAAAGAGGACCTCCGGTTACACGATTCATGCCCTGTTATAGATTAACGGTTGACTTATGTGTCCAGGATCCTTCTGTCAATATGTTATTTCCACCTGATGATTAATCTAAAATGTATCCTGATAGAGGAACAAAGGAATGTCAATCAAACTTGTTTGTTACGCTGTATAAATGTGGAACGCTTACGCTGTATCATTGGAAAAGTAGCCTCACCCCTTGAGTAGAGGTGCTGATTCCCCTTGCAAGAAAAAGAAATAAAAGGCCTGTCCGTCTGACGAATCCAAGTGTGTATTGAGTCATTACCCAGAGCTAAGAAGTAAGGCACTTCTACACCCTCTACCAGTCTACTCCCTCTACTGCAGTGTCTCTACCAGTCTACTCCCTCTACTTCAGTGTCTCTACCAGTCTACTCCCTCTACTTCAGTGTCTCTACCAGTCTACTCCCTCTACTTCAGTCCCTCTACCAGTCTACTCCCTCTACTGCAGTGTCTCTACCAGTCTACTCCCTCTACTTCAGTGTCTCTACCAGTCTACTCACTCTACTTCAGTGTCTCTACCAGTCTACTCACTCTACTTCAGTGTCTCTACCAGTCTACTCCCTCTCCTTCAGTGTCTCTACCAGTCTACTCCCTCTACTTCAGTGTCTCTACCAGTCTACTCCCTCTACTTCAGTGTCTCTACCGGTCTACTCCCTCTGCTTCAGTGTCTCTACCAGTCTACTCCCTCTACTTCAGTGTCTCTACCAGTCTACTCCCTCTACTTCAGTCCCTCTACCAGTCTACTCCCTCTACTGCAGTGTCGCTACCAGTCTACTCCCTCTACTTCAGTATCCCTACCAGTCTACTCCCTCTACTTCAGTCCCTCTATCAGTCTACTCCCTCTACTTCAGTGTCTCTACCAGTCCACTCCCTCTTCTTCAGTGTCTCTACCAGTCTACTCCCTCTACTTCAGTATCTCTACCAGTCTACTCCCACTACTTCAGTGTCTCTACCAGTCTACTCCCTCTACTTCAGTGTCTCTACCAGTCTACTCCCTCTACTTCAGTGTCTCTACCAGTCTACTCCCTCTACTTCACTGTCTCTACCAGTCTACTCCCTTGTAGGATTCGCAAAATTGAACTTTATATTATGAAGGGTCAAATGGCAAAAGAGGCCATGATTTTTATAGACTGTTTTAAAAGAAGCCCAGAAAAAGGGGCATACAAAATGGCCACTGTTGTGTATGTACCTTTAAGAGAATAACTGGTCTCAGACTGCAGTACCGGCAGTGACCACCCCTCTATAAAAGGCGCTAGTGAGCCTCTGTTTTTTTCGTTTCACTATTGACTTCCACCAGTAAAGACGTGTTTTGTTTAACTCTGCTGTCAGTGTCTCAATCATTCACGGACATAATACTGGTGACGAGCAGATACGAACCTACCTACAGTCTGCACCACCTCATGGGATCCATTCCTATAGCGAAGTGAGCAGAGGTCGAGGCCAGAAAGAAAAGAAAGTATGAGGCAGTAGAAACGGGCGTCGACCGTGGGCATCCGCCCTGTGTTGCAGAGTTGATGATTGCTGGAGAAGCTGTCGGATGCGTGGCCTGGTTCCTGTCGACGGTGCTTCAGCTAATCGGGCTGGTGGCAGGTAGTGCACTGATCCTTCCTGGGCTGCGGCAGTCACGAACTCGAGCGGGTGGTTTGCAACGGGGCTGAGCAGCGTTGTCGGGAAGAAGAGAGAGAGAGGGTGGAGCACACAGGGCGCGGCCGATACTACGAAGCCGGGCTGCGTATAGACCCGCGAAGAGGGAGGCAAGAGTCCCACAGGGTTGTTCCACGACGGGAAAATAATTTTTTTTTAAAATATTAAATGCACAAGAAACCGTGGAAAGCAGCGCTAACAACAGCAGGGAAGTAGGCAAAGCGCGGGAGGCGCCATCGTAATCAGCGGGGAAGAAGGCAAAGCGCGGGAGGCGCCATTTTGTTAAATCGGGGAAGAAGGCAAAGCGCAGGAGGCGCCATTTTAGATTTGCAAGATGCCGAAGACTGGCTGTATCACTGCTTTTGATAATACAATGGAGGACTGGACAACGTATGTGGAAAGAGTCGAGGTATATTTCGAGGCAAACGAAATAGTGGAGGAGAAAAAGGCATAGATATTGTTAAACTTAATGGCCGCTAGAATGTACGGCCTATTGCGGGACCTGATTACTCCAGCCAAACCGAAGGCGAAGAGTTTTAACGAAATTGTTGCTGTCCTACAGGAACACCTAAACCCTGCACCGCTGTTGATAGCAGAAAGATTAAAATTCCACAGGAGAACTCAGCACAAAGATGAGAGCAATGCTGAGTATCTTACGGAACTACGCAAGCTATCAAAGCACTGCCAGTTCAGAGCAGGACTGGCAGATACCCTACGGGACAAATTTATCTGTGGACTCCTGAGTGAAGGAACACAGAAGAAGTTACTCTCAGAGAAAGAGCTGACACTAGATAAGGCTTTCAGCGTGGCAGTATCGTATGAAGCAGCAGCCAGGGGAGCTGCAGAAATTCAACAAAAACCACAGAAATACGGCACCCACGAAATGACACGGGGATTTGCAAAATGTTATCGCTGCGGCAGAACTAACCATGACCAGAAGGACTGCTGGTCCAAAGACAAAATATGCAGGCAATGCGGGAAGATGGGACACATTGCACGAGTTTGCAGGTCTGGGAAGAAGACCAGCGACAACAAAAAGGCTACAAAGGAACCGTACAAGAAAGTACAAAAGATGACGGACAGTAGTTCCGAAGACCAGATGAGCGATAGTGAATCCGGGAACAGGAGACTAAGCTGTCTCAAACTTCACAATGTAATCGCAAAAGAGGACCACCGAACCATTTGGGTCACCCTCACGATAGCAGGGTCCCAAGTTAAAATGGAACTGGATACAGGATCAGCGCTAGCCGTCATGAATCGACGAGACTACGAGCGGCTATTTTCACACATACCCTTGAGAGAGACATCCATCGTCTTGACGACGTATACGGGGCATTTTACAAAAATTGACCTAGCACAAGCATATTTGCAGATGGAGGTTGAAGAGTCCTCCAGGAAGTATCTCACGATAAACACTCACAAAGGTCTTTACCAGTATCATCGATTGGTATTCGGAGTAGCATCGGCTCCGGCGATATGGCAAAGAGCGATGGAACAAGTCCTGCAAGGGATTCCGGGGCTCAGTGTTACTTGGACGACATCCTTGTGACGGGTGAAGATGACAGTGAACACCTTAACAACCTAGAACAGGTGCTCACTAGACTATGGGAACATGGGCTGCGAGCCAACCGCCCTAAGTGCGAATTTTTTAAGAAACAGATGTCGTATTGTGGCCACGTGATTGATGAAGAGGGGTTACATAAGACCCCTGACAAAATTGAAGCAGTTGCTAAGGCCCCAGCGCCTGAAAGTGTGTCGCAACTGAGGTCATTCCTCGGATTGGTGAATTACCATCATAAGTTTTTGCCGAATTTGTCGACAATTCTGCACCCACTGAACGCCCTGCTACGAACGGGGGTAGCATGGAAATGGAGCGATGATTGTAAGCATGCTTTTCAGAAGAGTAAGGACTTAATCACTTCAAGGGAAATATTGGCTCACTACAACCCATCACTGCCGATCAGACTGGCGTGTGATGCGTCTCCCTACAGCATTGGGGCGGTACTGTCACATAAATTCCTTGATGGTTTAGAGAGGCCGATAGCTTTTGCATCACGCTCGTTAACTTCTGCCGAGCGTAACTACGCCCAGATTGACAGAGAGGCCCTCAGCCTAGTGTGGGGGGTGAAGAAGTTCAATCACTACCTGCATGGTCAAAAATTTGCTCTACTAACCGATCATCAACCTCTTGTCTCCATTTTCAACCCTCAGAAGGGCATACCGATAATGACAGCACAACGGCTGCAGAGATGGTCCCTTTTCCTAGGGGCACACCAATATGACATCGAGTACAAAGGAACTAAACAGCATGGAAATGCTGATGGATTGTCACGCCTACCGTTGCCGACGGTGGAAGAAGAAGACCTTGCAGTGGATCCAATGGAGTTATTCCACTCGACCATAGTCGAATGTCCCCCTGTGACGAATGCAAACATAGAAAAGGAAACACGGAATGACCCGACACTATCACGGGTCTATGATTTAATGGTGAAGGGATGGCCAGCACATGGCGAACCACTGCTGCCAGCATTCTCGCCGAGAAGAGAACAGCTGTCAGTGTGCAGAGGAACCTTGATGTGTGGATCCAGAGTAGTAATTCCACCTAAGTTGATGGATAGAGTGCTCAATGAGCTTCATGAGGGTCATCTGGGAGGGGTAAAAATGAAGAACTTAGCCAGAGCATTGGTGTGGTGGCCGGGAATCGATAGAGAAATCGAAGAGATGACCAAGAGCTGTGCAGGATGCCAGAAGGTCCAAAATGCCCCACCACAAGCTCCTCTGCATCCATGGGAGTGGCCCTCATCTCCATGGCAAAGGGTGCACATTGATTTTGCTGGTCCCTTCATGGACTCGATGTTTTTAATTGCGGTGGATGCACATTCAAAGTGGCCAGAGGTAATAAAAATGTCCTCAACCACCACGGAAAAAACTATCACAGTTTTACGAACCATATTCGCCAGAAATGGGCTGCCTGAACAGATTTGCTCTGACAATGGACCACAGTTTGTGTCTGAAGAGTTCCGGAGGTTCTTAAAGAACAATGGTGTTAAGCATTACACATCTGCCCCATATCATCCAGCCACTAATGGATTGGCCGAGAGGTTTGTCCAAACATTCAAGAAGGCTATCAAGGCAATGTGTAATGAAGATATACCCATACAACACAAGGTGGACAACTTCTTGTTTGCCTACCGGAATGCGACACATGCGGTTACCAACCAAACTCCAGCCATGATGTTCTTCAATCGAAGACTACAATGCCGCTTGGATTTGGTTAAGCCAAACGTCCGAAGAGATGTGGAGAACAGGCAGTTTCAGAATATGAATGAAAGGCCGACCAGGAGTTTTAAGATAGGTCAACCAGTTTTGGCCCGGGACTACCGCACTGAGAAATGGCAGCCAGGAACGATTTGTACACGACAAGGACCTCTCATGTATACCATGGACATTGGGGAGAGCATTGTAAGATGCCATGCTGACCAGATTCTAGAGTCACTGGAAAACGTCAACTCCACACCACGATCTGATACACCTGGTAATGAAATCGACGTTCCAATTGCAACTACCGCAGAACCGGTAATATTGGAAGCAGATGAACCAAACAACGACATTGATGCCGACTCAACATTGCCAGAAGAACCTGATACCCCAAAGAGGCGTTATCCAGACAGAATCAGGAAGCCTCCTCAAAGACTGAACTTATAATTGCTTAAACTTAACCAATGTATCTAGCAACCGTAATTGTGATTGTAATTAGTTATCATTATTTGTTAAATGACTGTTATGTACTGTTTATCTAAAAAGGGAGGAATTGTTGTGTATGTACCTTTAAGGGAATAACTGGTCTCAGACTGCAGTACCGGCAGTGACCACCCCTGTATAAAAGGCCCTAGCAGGCTTCTGTAGTTTCAGTTACCAGGTTGTCTCCATTCAGTAAAGACTTGTTATAATCAACTCCTGCAGTCCGTGTCTCAATTATACACGGACATAATAGGCAGGTTGTTCACCTGGTGAACTGGACAAAATTCTTGCCGGCAGTGACCACCCCTGTATAAAAGGCGCTAGTGAGCCTCTGTTTTTTGAGTTTCACTATTGACTTCCACCAGTAAAGACGTGTTTTGTTTAACTCTGCTGTCCGTGTCTCAATCATTCACGGACATAATAGCCACCATACCACGTGACCGGCTTATTGGGACATTTTAAAATGGTTCCTGCGAATCCTCAGACTGCTTTGTGGATTCAACCCACAGTAAGTTCTGGAAGCCGTTTCTGAGAGAACAAAACCAGACACCCACCTATACATATGGATGGGATGCAGATCCAGTCAAGATCGGCCTGGAGACAGAGGCCATCTAAATGTTGACCCAGACAAAAGGGGACAATTTCATATTCATGAGAACAGCACCAAGGACTAGATAACGAGATCAGCAGGACATTAAAAACAATGAAGGTCATTCCAGACCAGAGATGGACCTTTACCGGCCATCTCAAATATTTAAAAATATAATAACTACCCCGCTGTGCTCCCAGCCCGCCAAAAGTTAAACAAAGACTAACCTGATTTTGGGCGGGAAGTAGAAGCTTCTGAAGGAAAAATATAATTGGAAGACTGGGGTAGGAATTCGGCAGTTGAGCAGTTGAGTTAAGTTGGAGTTGAATCGGAGCTCAGCCTTGGAGCGTTGACAGCCAGTCCAGCTTTTGAGCTGGGTAAAGAGGAGCTGGCTTGGGAGAAGATCAACGAACTCCTCTCCACCATCGGAGGAAGAAGAAGAAGACTAAGCCGCCATCAAGAAGGTCGTTCGAAGCTGGCGTCCTGCCCCGGGGTATAACATCGGGAGATCATCGACCAACCCCGGGCCGTTGACAAAAACAAGAGGCCCTCTCCCGGCTCGGGAGAAGAGACAAAATAAAATGACAGAAGCAGCCGGTGTCCAGCCGCCCCTGACCCCCACCTCAGGAGAGAGGTGTGGCGCAGCTCACTGGGGTTCCACGATCCACGAGGAGACCGGGCGCCTGAAGGGATCAAAACCCAGACTTGTTTTCAAAACCTGGTACTTCCTAGTTGGATTGGTAAGCATGTTTCTGGCCCTTCACAATCAGATTTAGATAGGTTTAAGTGGGTGGACATAAGGGTACAATTAACATGAGTTGTTGTCCCTCGATGTTCCGTGTGTTTCCTTATTTCATGATGATCTTTGTAGAGTATAAGATGCCTGTATTTGCCTTAGTTAGTATTGTGTCATTATGATTTGTTTGTGTTTTTCCCTCCCATGTACTCTCTTATCTGCTTGCATTTGATTTATTTTTTTCTTATGCAATAAAATTTCATTTTGTTTCATCAAACCTGGTCTACAAGAGTTTTCTCTACATTGTAGTTCCTGCCCCAAAGTCCAGAGTATAGAATCTAAGGGGCGAGTGGGTCGAACCATTCAAAGTTTTACTGTGCAAGAGAGAGAGGCCTCTAGAGAGAGAAACCTCTGTGATCTAAAACCCCTTACAGAAAATGGCGACCACGGCAGGACTCTGGCAGCAGGATTGCAATGTAGTAGATCCAAGTTTGAATGGTCTAAATGCAATGGATGAGAGGATAGCGGATTATGTCTTTGGCAAGGTAAATCTCACTAAGCAGTGGATTTCCGATCTCTTACTGGATGTGCGTCCGGTGGACGCAGCCATCAGGTGGACAGAGAGCAAAGAGCATAAGAAGTCAGTGGAGAAGGCAGTGTGGCTGATGTGTTACAAGAAGCAGGTCCAGATCTTGGACCGGGTCGTTGCAGCACAGGCAGCCAGGATCACAACCCAGGCAGCAGAGACAGAGGAAAAGGCCATGGGTGGGGAAAAACTCATCACAGCACTTCAAGCGCTAAATCAGGAACACCAAGTGGTAGCTAGTCAACATCAGGCTAGGATAGAGTACCTGGAGTGCCAGGTTACTGAGGCAAAGATCAATGAAATGAGGATCCGGGAGAAAAACGCCCGCCTCGCACAACAGCTAAGAGCGCAGGAGGAGAGAGTAGTGGAGGTTAAGGCAGCTTACAAGCTAGCCCTCGAGCACAGGTTTGAGAGCACAGACCACGGCCCCTGCCAAAAGACCATAGAGGACCTAAGAACGGCCCTGGCTAAGGCAAAAGGCATGGTGTGTCTCGTCAGCCCGAAAGCCAGTCACATGGACTTTTTAAAGGAATCGAAACAGCCGATTCCAGCTGAAGTAGTTGTGGTACCAGCCACCGAGCCCTCAGCACCGCCGAGCTATAGTGAGACTTGGCAGGAAAAACAGGGGGTGGTAAAAGAGGAGGTAGCCGAGGTGGAATGTGAGGAAGAACAGCCACTGGTAGCAAAGCCGGGACCGGCACCAATGTGTCCCGCTCGGCACCAGAGGTTCGGTCCCAACGCCGCCAATGGCGATGTCGGACCCCACCAGAACCAGCTCGTGGTGCCCTACGCTGCCCCGCAATTAAGGTCCATGGTGAGCCACCTCACACGACTCACAGTAAAGGGAGATCCCTCGATTCATTTCAGGGAGATAGAGGAAACAGCAGCCATTAATGACTGTAATGAACAGGAACAGGTGAAACTGTTGCTTTTCTCCCTGGATTGCACAATCCTTCAGTGCCTCTCAGATGAGAGTAAGAGGGGACGGAAAGGGTATGCGGATCTCAGGGAGGAAGTTTTAGAAGTAATGGGAGTGGACGACGGTAGTCCGTTCAACCGTGTAGAAGGGACCGTGCAGCTATCTGGAGCACCCCCACGGGTTTTCGCAGAAAGGCTGTGGCCAGTGTATCGACGCAGCTGTCCGGGTATGCCTGAACGGGCTGCAATGAGCGACGAACAGTGGGTTCATTGGCTCCGTTGCTTAGTTACCAACAGCTTGCCAGAGATACGGGCCCTAGCCAGGTCGTGGTTTGATCCCCAAGGTCCCGGTGTCACGGAGGAGACGGTGCTCCGTCAGCTCAATGTTGCATACAAGAATTGTAGAGGTCAGGAAAAACCTCCTCAGAAGGGAAAGGTGCATGAGGCAAAACCCGCAGCCCCAAGCAAGAAGGACTGGCGTCAGGAGGGGAATCGCCCTGTCCAAGCCAAGCTCAATTGCTACGGGTGTGGGAAGGATGGACATTGGCGCAAGGGCTGTAGAAATCCGTGGAAGGATAATAAAGGGAAATTTCCCGCAGCCCAAGCCCAAGCCCAGACCGCCGCCCCAGCACCAGCCCAAACCCAAGCCATAGCTCCTGCCCCAGCACAAGGAGCTGGTGCAGTTATGGATCCCGCTGCGATTGAATCAATCATAGAGACAATGCAGTCCCTGATGATTTCACAGGGGGAAAATAGCTGTCACCACCGGTCTTGTCGTGCCCGAAACCACGACCATTGTGCCCAAATGACTAGAGTCAGCGCAGCCCGTCTACCTGTGTGCGCTGCGATATGATGTATGGAGACGACCCCTCGTGGAGATGGAAGTGGAGGAGGTAAAAGGGACCTATCTGTTGGATACGGGAGCATCGTGCACCGTAATCCACGCAGATAATCCCACTGCCTCGCCTCTGTCCACCGGGGTCCCATACCTTCTGTCAGGCTTCACGGGCGAAGAACAGGCTGGCGCACATTCCCTTCCCCTCTCCATTCGTTTAGGACCACTCCGCACGACGTGGAAGTGTACACTAATGAAGTGGGAGGTGGGAGGTGGAACGGGAGTCCTGGGGTCTGATTTCTTGGTGGCCCACGGGATCCACGTGGACCTGAGAAATCATTGTCTCTGGGGAGCGGGTATGAGTGTGAAAGACATAGAGAGTGTTAAGGAAAACCCAACGAAGGCGTGGGTTGGCCGGCGAGAAGTAAAATTCTTGGGTCTAACCCTATGCGCTGGCGAGAGAGCCGTAGACCAGGAGGATAGACCGGAATCGGTGAAAAATCCACCGGTCTACGCCAGTCGCGCAGTAGAGGTGTCCCGACGCAACAAGTGGTTTCACATGAAGCGGTGCAAACTGTTTAAACCGGGTGCAAGAGCATCAGCAACCGAAGCCAGGTCTGAGGGTAAAGATCCTCAGCCTGAGGCGTGCGATGAGTCACAGACCACACAAGCTGGCATTGTAGCCTGCTTGGAAGGAGAAGCTGTCCCGCCCACCTGGGGGGAGGCTTCCCCTATGGCCTGGGACTCAGACGAGGAGGGGCCCGAACAACAAGGTCCCGCCCTCGACACGAATCTGGAGGAGGTGGAGTCGGAGGACGGAGGTCCCGCACTCGACTCGAGCGTGGGGGAGGTAGAAATTGGGGGCGGAGATCCTCCACCTGTAGGGACAGGTGAGGAGGAGTCGTCTGCCACAGACCCAAATCCCAAAGGGGCGGAGCCTGAGGGGAGGGAGCCGAAGCCCACAGTCGTGGAAGAGCCACGGGTTGTGAGAGCTAAAGTCCCACCCGAAGGTCCACTCGTCAAGGGAGCCTGCCCGAATCCCAAAGGGGCGGAGCCTGAGGGGAGGGAGCCGAAGCCCACAGTCGTGGAAGAGCCACGGGCTGTGATGCTAAGGTCCCACCCGAAGGTCCACTCGCTAAGGGAGCCACGCCCAAAGTACCTTTTCGCAGGTCGACTCGAACACCTCAGCCAGTAAAACCTTGGCCCGAGTCCCCTGTTCCCAATAAACGCCGACTTGAGAAATCCTTGACAAAATGCAGTCCCCAATTAACAGCAAAAGGCTGCGGGGAACCCAAGCCACAGGTCACTGCAGCCCCGCCACAGGGAGCGGCGAGCTGCAGTCCAATCAGGGATTAGGCAAGTCGCCCGGGGATGGGCGGCACTGTACATAAGTTAAGTTTAAGTTTAAGTTTAAGGTGTGTAAATGTTAAAGTGATCAGAGTTTAAGTAGTTTTGAAATCTGCCCAGTATGTGTATTGTTTTGGATCGAGGTCAAAAGACCCGATCATGCCGTCACCGAAGCCAGAATCTCTCGGGAGCCTGGCTATATTGTTTAATCTGTTACAGGAGCCAGAAAAGATGAGAGGGATCCTCGTCACGTTCATGACGATCGGATGGAGCTGGGCCTATCGGGGCCACACCAAGGACTCCACAATATATGGGTGCTCTGGCAACAGAGGCCCCGTCGCGACTGATGGAACCGGCCCACGGGATGCTGAAGAGACTGCCATATACTTCCATGAAGGAAGATGGCCAGGCTGGCTGGGGTCGAACTCTACTGAATACTCCAGCCAGACGGGGTTTGCATTCAGAGAAACGTCTCTGATGTGCCCCAGGGTGAGGGTCATCGCACCCAGGATCAGCGTCACCGCTGGGAGGAAGATTTGCCTTGTTTGCAATGGACAGGTACCTTTGAATCATTGGTGGTGGCTGCGCAAGTTGAGCAGCACCATGAAGAACTCCACTGTGGAGTGGGAGAGACTGGGTAACAACACCCATCGGACTATTACGGGAACTCATGGGGGGTTGAGTGTCTGTTGGGACAAATGGTGGGAACCAGATGAGGGGATCTACATCTGCATGTGGGGTTCAGAACGTGCTTGCCCCACAGGCGTCTCCATTTTTTCCAAAGGCAGTGGCAGGATGCTGGACAAGGAATGAGGTGGGACGTCAGCACACGGGCGTGCGGAGTCCCATACTCTCAGATCCCAGGGAACGCCACTGAGCTCATCACCCGACCCCGCAAGCCCTTGCCCACAATTCCGGTAGCTAAAGCCCTCAAGGAAGGGTGCCCCACCACAACAAAGGGACCTGGGAATGGATTGGTATTGGTACCCACAGGTCAGGTACTGTACCAAGGGGTCCACTACGCGGTGGCTTCGGTGATTTTAAACCTCACCGAGGTACGATTGCCAGAGTGGTGCCCCAGGGAAACGGAGCAATTATACCAGGTCCTGTTAACAAACATGTTTAAACAGTTTTACGAATTCGACTTTGCCGATGTCGACAGAGCCGAATTGCACGCCACACCACATGAGGTCTTGGACAGAGTAGGGAGACAAAGAAGGGGTGCAGTAAATGATATTTTCACAGCTTTTAACACAGGAACTTCCGTCATCAACACACTGGATGATGTGGAGCTGCAAACCCAAATCAATGGTTTGAAAACACAGTTAAGAAAGATACTTGTTGTATATGTCCCTTTAAGAGAAGAACTGATTCTATACTGCAGTACCGGCAGTGACCACCCCTGTATATAAAGCCATAGCAGGCTTCTGTATGTCAGTCTTAAGTTACCCTCTGTTCAGTAAATACCTGTTTTATTGTTCTCCTGCAGTCCGTGTATTATTAAGGCGCGGACACTACAGTGGCGACGAGCAGGTTCGAACTCACCTGCAGTACTGCATCACCTCACGGGGATCTTTCCCTGGGAAGAAGCTTCTTGGAGGTTGAAGTCAGAGCAACGGGCGTCGACTGCGGGCAACCGCCCAAGGATCCATCGGAGTTCAGAGAGTTGCAGGAGAGGCTGTGGAGAGCTGGGCTTGGCTCCCCAGTCAAGGTGTTCCAGCAAATCGTGCTGGTAGCAGGTAGTGCGCTGACCCTTCCGGACTGTGGCGGGCTCGAGCTCGATCGAGCGGCTCTGCAAAGGGGCCATGCAGCGTCGTCGGGAGGAAAAGAGAGAGAGAGAGGGTGGAGCGCACAGGGCACGGTCGGTGCTCAAGAACCGGGCAGCGTAGCGAAAATAAAACAAGGGGAAGGAAAAGTGAGACGCGCCGAAGCCGCGGGTCACCACCATTACCCTGCAGAATGCTAGGAGCAGCGTGGCAGCAAGGGGAAGAAGAAAAAGCGCAGGAGGCACCATTTTAAATCACCCAAGATGCCGAAAAGTGGCAGTATCACTGCTTTCGACAGTGAGGTAGAAGACTGGATCACGTTCCTGGGACTAGGGACAGGGTCACTGGCAAGGCTTGGAAGTCTAAGCAGAGCCAGGCCTGGTTAGTATCTGGTAGGGGTGACCATCAGGGAAGACCAGGTGCAGAAGGTCACAGAAGGAGCCCCGAGGAGGGGCGGCTGGTGAGAAGGTCACGGAAGGAGCCCCGGGAGGGGCGGTTGGTGAGCAGGCCCGGGCGTTGGGCTGAAGATAGGAGGAATGGTGGAAATGGAATGGCGGCGCGCACAGACGCAGCGGCTTTGCTTCTCCCAGGACGGTGCTATTTACTGTTAATGCTATTTGTACTGGACTCATGGGAGCTTGCAAGATCACATTTTGTTGTTCATGTACTTGTGCAATGAAAATAAAAGTTGAATTATTATTATTATTAGAATTGAAGTGTACTGCAAGGTAAATGAGGTGGCCGATGGAAAGAAGGCGTCGGTATTATTAAATTTGATGGGCGCGAGAACGTACGGTCTATTGCGGAATTTAATTACCCCAGCTAAACCAATGGAGAAAAGTTTTGAAGAGATTGTTAATATCTTACAGGAACACCTAAACCCTACACTACTGCTGATAGCAGAAAGATTCAAGTTCCATAAAAGAAACCAGCACAAAGATGAGAGCAATGCTGACTATCTTACGGAACTACGCAAGTTATCGAAGCACTGCCAGTTCGGAGCAGGACTGGCAGACACCTTACGGGATAAGTTTGTCTGCGGGCTCCAGAGTGAAGGAACCCAGAAACGACTACTTTCGGAAAAGGACCTGAAGCTAGAACAGGCTTTCAGCGTGGCAGTATCCTACGAAGCAGCAGCACGGGGAGCTGCGGAAATACAACAGAAACCACAAGAATACAGCGCTAACGAAATGGCGTATGGAGCAGAAAAGTGCTATCGCTACGGCAGAACAACCCATGATCAGAAGGACTGCTGGTTTAAGGACAAAGTATGCAGGCAATGTGGGAAAATGGGACACATAGCTAGAGTCTGCAGGTCGGGAAAGAAAACCAACACTACAAGAACTACTAAGGAAAAGTACACGAAAGTAAAGAAATTGACAGACAGTAGTTCGGAAGATTAGGAGAGTGATAAGGACTCCGGGAGCAGGAGACTAAGTTGTCTAAAGTTACACAACGTGATCGCAAAGGAGGACCACCGAACCATTTGGGTCACCCTCATGATAGCAGGGTCCCCAGTAAAGATGGAATTGGACACAGGATCAGCCCTAACTGTCATGAATCAACGAGACTATGAGCGGCTATTCTCACACATACTCTTGAAGGACACGTCCATTGTATTGAAGACATACACGGGGCAAAAAGTCTACCCCAGAGGAAAGATAGGGGTGCCAGTTGAATACAACGGCAAGGAAACACAGGAACTGTATCTATATATACTACCAGATAGAGGGCCACCATTATTGGGATGTGAATGGATCCGAAAAATGCAATTGAATTGGCATTCCATTCAGGCGCTAACTGTGACTGATAAAAAGGATGATGACGTCACACCTGGATGACTGTCAAAAATTCTAACTGACGCGAAAGAGGTGTTCCAACAAGGACTTGGGACTCTAAAAGGAGTAACGGCAACGATAAAAATTGAAGATAACGCAAACCCAACATTTTTTAAGGCCAGACCGGTACCTTACACGATCCACCCAGCCGTTGAAGCAGAGCTGGAGAGTCTGGAGCATTCGGGTGTGCTGTCCAAGGTGCACTGGAGTGAGTGGGCCACACCCATCGTTCCTGTAATGAAGAAATCATTGAGCAGCACGCCTGGGGAACTGAAGAAGGTCCGCATCTGTGGGGACTTCAAGGTGACTGTGAACCCAGTCCTGCACACAGTACAATATCCACTTACACGGATAGAAGATATTTTTGCCTCACTATCTGGAGGGAAACACTTTACAAAGATTGATCTGGCCCAAGCGTATCTACAAATGTAGGTGGAAGAAGCATCTAGGAAATACCTCACGATAAACACTCACAAAGGCCTTTACCAGTACAATCAACTGGTATTCGGGGTAGCATCAGCCCCGGCTATTTGGCAGAGGGCGATGGAACAAGTCCTGCAAGGGATTCCGGGGACCCAGTGTTATTTGGACGACATCCTGGTTACGGGCGAAAATGACAGTGAATACCTTGCCAACCTGGAGCAGGTGCTCACTAGATTACAGGAATATGGGCTACGAGCCAACTGCCCCAAATGCGAGTTCTTCAGGAGACAAATCTCGTATTGTGGCCACATGATTGATGAGGAAGGGTTGTACAAGTCGCCGGACAAGATTGAGGCTGTAGTCAAGGCTCCAGCACCGGAAAATGTGTCGCAACTGAGGTCGTTCCTCGGGTTGGTGAACAACTACCATAATTTCTTGCCGAATTTATCTACAATTCTGCACCCACTGAATGCCCTACTGCAAACTGGAGTAACATGGAAATGGAGTGATGAGTGTAAGCGTGCCTTTCAGAAATGTAAATGCCTAATCACTTCAAAAGAAGTATTGGCCCACTACAATCCAACACTACCGATTCGGTTAGCATGTGATGCGTCTCCCTATGGCATCGGAGCGGTGCTGTCACACAAATTCCTTGACGGTTCAGAGAGGCCAATAGCCTTTGGGTCGCGCTCGTTAACCTCAGCCGAGCATGACTACGCCCAGATTGACAGGGAGGCCCTCAGCCTGGTGTGGGGGGTGAAGAAGTTCAATCACTATCTGCACGGGCAGAAATTCACCCTACTGACTGATCATCAGCCCCTGGTCTCCATTTTTAACCCAAAGAAGGGCGTTCTGGTGATGACGGCCCAACGGCTGCAAAGATGGTCACTTTTTCTAGGGGCACATCAGTACGACATAGAGTACAAGGGCACGAAACAGCATGGAAACGCTGATGGGCTGTCGTGCCTACCGTTGCCTATGGTAGAGAAAGCACCTGCAGTGGACCCTGTTGAGATATTCCATGCGACCATAGTCGAATGTCTACCTGTTACAAACTCAAGTATAGAGAAGGAAACCCGAAATGACCCGACACTCTCTTAGGTCTATGATTTGATGGTGAAGGGATGGCCGGCACATGGCGACTCACTGTTGCCAGCATTCTCGCCAAGGAGAGAACAGCTGTCAGTGTGCCGGGGGACCTTGATGTGTGGATCCCGAGTGGTAATTCCACCCAAGTTGAGAGATCGAGTGCTCAATGAGCTTCATGAGGGTCATCTGGGAGGGGTAAAAATGAAGAGCCTAGCCAGGGCGTTTGTGTGGTGGCCGGGAATCGATAAAGAAATCGAGGATATGACCAAGAGATGCACAGGATGCCAGAAGGTACAAAACGCTCCACCACAGGCCCCGCTACATCCATGGGAGTGGCCCTCATCTCCATGGCAACGGGTACACATTGATTTTGCTGGTCAATTTATGGACTCAATGTTCCTAATTGCTGTGGACGCCCATTCAAAATGGCCAGAGGTCATCAAAATGTCCTCCACCACCACGGAGAAAACTATTGCAGTCCTACGGACCATCTTCGCCAAGAATGGCTTGCCAGAACAGATTTGCTCCGACAATGGGCCACAGTTTGTGTCAGAGGATTTCCAGAGGTTTCTGAGGAATAATGGGGTGAAGCATTACACATCTGCCCCATATCATCCAGCCACAAATGGATTGGCTGATAGCTTTGTTCAGACCTTTAAAAAGGCAATAAAGGCAATGCACAATGACGACATACCACTACAACACAAGGTGGATAATTTCTTGTTTGCTTACCGGAATGCGACACATGCAGTCACCAACCAAGCTCCAGCCATAATGTTCTTCAACCGAAGGCTAAGATGTCGCCTGGATTTGCTCAAACCAAACATAAGACGAGATGTTGAGGATAAGCAATTCCAGCATATAAATGAGAAGCCAACCAGGAGCTTCAAGATAGGGCAACCAGTCTTGGCCCGCGACTACCAAACAGAAAAATGGCAGCCAGGAACGATATGCACACAGCAGGGACCACTAATGTACACAGTGGACATTGGAGAGAGCATCGTGTGACACCATGCTGACCAGATTCTAGAGTCACAGGAACAAGCCAAACGCATACCACGAGCAGGTGCACCTGGTAATCAACCCGAAGTACAGATTGCGTCTACCTCAGAAGCAGTGGTATTGGAAGCTGACGAACCAACCAATGACAATGAGCCAGAATCAACCTCGCCGCAAGAACAGGATACTCGAGAAAGGCGCTATCCAGTCAGGATCAGGAAGCCTCCTCAAAGACTGAACTTATAAATGATTATTTCAGTTGATGTATATAGTACAGAGAAAATTGTAATTGTAATTAGTTATTATTTAGTTGTTAAATGAATGTTATGTACTGTTTATCTAAAAGGGGAGGAATTGTTGTGTATGTCCCTTTAAGAGAAGAACTGATTCTATACTGCAGTACCGGCAGTGACCACCCCTGTATATAAAGCCATAGCAGGCTTCTGTATTTCAGTCTTAAGTTACCCTCTGTTCAGCTGCAAGCACGAGCAGAGGGAGCAGCCAGACTTTGGAGAGTGGATTAAAGTGGTGGTCCCCTGACCAGGAAGAGGAGGAGAACGTTGGACCACCAGCACCAACTCCACCATCATTACATCAACTGAGGTGCCTGGAGAGAGAGGACAGAGGAGGAGAAGGAGAAAGGAGGCCTACATCAACATCAACCAGGGGAGAGGCCTTTCTATCACTGCCTCCCCAATTTGGCCTCCACTTCAGGAGAGGGAGAGAGGGGAGAGAAACCAACTGCTTGAAAGGAGGGAAGAAAACTTCATCCGGAACATCTACAGGTGGGTGTTATTTGGGGCACTCTCCCAAGACTTTGTATTTTAGGTGGGGGGAGAAAAGAAGAAGCAAGGCCGGATCATCAAGGGGTGTAGTGTGTGTGCTCTTGTTAAAAGCTAGGCCACACACACCACTAATTAGCATCCCTTCTATTGCCTGCCCTGGGAGAGCTTGGAGCTGCCCAAGGTGAAGTCCTTAATTTAATTTAATTACATCGTTAAGACCTGTTGCAGGACTAAGCCTGGGCTTCTCCAGCTTTTCCAGGTGAAGACGTCTTCTCCCCCTGCCAGAAGACCACCATCACCAAAGACTTTTTCCATCGGAGAGTGCAACCCTGCCTACACCCACCCACCATCCTGAGTGGCAACACTGCCCTTTGCGGCCTCCCTCCTTCCCACCCCCCCACCTCTCTCTCTCTCTTTGTCTCTCTCTGCCTGTCTTTCTAAGGCACCTTAGTTTCATCTATTTTATTAATTGCCAATTGAGCAGAGGGGTGAGGGCTCCTCTCCCAATTTAAATCAATAAGGAGAGAGGTGTGTCCTCATTTTAATCAGCTCCCTCTGCTCAATAGAGGACAAAAAAATATATATATATACACCGAGGCCATTAACACCTTCAGGCCTGTGACTTGGGGTGAGTGTAGCCCTTAAAAAAAGCACCCCAGAATGGCGACTGCATCTTCGCCGGTGGCGGGGCCAGCCGGGACCTATGCGAGAGTGGTAGCCACAGCCACAGCTGCTCCCGCTGTTCCTGCTGCCCCGTCACCTTTTCGATTAATAACAAAAAAGCTTGGGGTGAAGAGCTACACTCACCCCACTATGACCATCGAGGCCTGCGTCAAGGCCATGGCTGGGGTTGTCGGCCCCTCAGCCATCGTCGCGGCCTCGAAAATGTATGGGAAGGCTGTGTTCTTCCTGGGGTCGGAGCGGGCGGTGTCCCTGGCTGTCGCCAAGGGGCTCACCATGGGCGGGACCTTCCTGCCGGTGGATCCTCTCGAGGCCACCTCGCAGAGGATCATTATTTCCAACGTCCCGCCCTATGTTCCTGGTGAGCTGCTCCTTCCCCATTTGCGACAACTTGGGGAGGTGAGGTCGGGGATCACGCCCATCCCGCTCGGCTTCCGGGAGGCCAGCCTTCGCCACGTCTTCTCCTTCCGGCGCCAGCTGTTTATCCAGCTGGCGCGGGAGGAGGACACTGAAGGGGCGTTCGTCGTCCTCCACGAGGGGACCGCCTACCGCGCCTTTTGGACGTCGGACGGTGTGAGGTGCCATGCCTGCAGGGAGGTGGGGCACATCAGGAGAAACTGCCCTGCCTCCAAGGCCGCCGGATCATCTCGTGCGGCCGAGGCTGGCGCCGCCGCCGCCGCCCTTCCCCCCGGATCTGCCCGCGCGTCAAGTACGTCTGATGCGCGGTTGACGTCGGGGGCCGATGCCACCAAGGCCTCCGGCGGGGGGGAGGGAGCGTGTCCGGCCGGAAAGAAGGCGCGGGGAAAAAAGAAGCACCTTAGGGCAGGTCCCCCCGTGGATGGTGAGCCCTTGCCCCTTGAGCCCCTTACACCCGCGCTCCTCGCGGAGTTGATCAGGGCAGATGTGAGCGGGAGGGGCCCCGTGCCCGAGCCTGTGGCCGCAACCGCCGCAGCGGTAATGCCAATACCTGCGGCCGGGCTCGGGCCCGAGGAACCCGACAAACCTGCTCCGCCGGAGGGAGTCGAGGAGGAGGCCTTTGCAGACATGTAGGTCTCCCTCGCTCCCTCCGTGCTAAAAAGAAGGCGCGACCCCCTGGATGAGGAGGAGGACCGGGAGGAGGAAGGTTCCTCCGAGCAGGGGGAGTCGTCGCCCGCCGCGGGTACTGCGCCCCCCCACCCCCCCAGCGCTGTCGTCATCACCAGCGATCGGCAGGGGTCGCCTGTCCCTCGGGAAGCTGAGGCAGATGTGTCTGTCCAGCACGTGCCTCCCGGGGATGGGGATGAGACCCTACCCGTGGGGGGGGTTGCGGAACAACCCGCGGCAGTAATTGAAGTTGACCTTTTATCGGTGTCGTTACCCCTCGCCGGGTCGGGCAGCCTGGGGGCTGGGTCGGGCGAGCTCGAGGATAATGAGCTCACCCAATGCGACCCAGACGTCTCCCAGGGGATGCTTGTCCTGGTAGAGCTTTTAATTCAAAACCCCCCGTCCGCTGGGTCGGAGGTTGGTGGCGGGGAGGAGGATGGCCCCCTGGCTGCGTCTCTGGTGCCGGACGTACTGGAGGAGCTGGAAATTGTTCTCTCCCCGGTTTCTCCGGTCGTTCCGGCGTCTGAGGCGGAGGGGAGCTCTGAACCGCCGCCGTCTTCTGGCCCGGCACCCCTAGAGGAGCCCAGGGAGAGATCCTCTGCCGCCGATCCTGGGGGTGGGATCCGGGCGGAGGCGGGGCTGGCTGGCGCGGCCGAGTCGTTCGCTTCGCACTGCGCGGCGGACGGGTCGGCCGCTGGTGACGACCCCCTGGAGGAGGATGGGGACTCGGTGATGGGCACGGAGGACGATTCGGACTCCAGCGCCGACGTGGCGATGGATGACCTCGTGCCCCTTGCCGAGTCTCCCCTCATTTCCGTAAGGGAACTCCGGGATTTTATGGCCACGTGCCTGGGTCAGCGCAATAAGGTCCGGCTGGCCCTCGACAGGTGGTCGGAGCTGGCGCTGCTCATCGATTCCGTCCGCGCCGCCGTTAAGATCTTGGGCGCGGACGAGGGTGTGAACCCGCTCGAGCTGCGTCGGCTCACAACGTTTCTCACTGGGCTGCTGAGGAAGTGGCGGCGGACCAGCGGTTGCGCTTCCTCCCCCCGTTAGGTGTAGGTAGAGGTTGCACTATGCTTCTGACATGAAGATAACCATAGCCAGCCTCAACATCAACGGCAGCAGGGAGGCGCGCCGCAGATTCAATAACTTCTCGGTCCTTCGGGACGGGAAGTATGCGGTGTGCTTCCTGCAAGAAACCCACACCGTTCCGGGAGACGAAGCCACGTGGCTCCTGGAGTGGCAAGGAGGGGTCAGCATGAGTCACCTCTCCAACAATTCCAGCGGGGTGGCTATCTTGCTGGCCCCGCATTTTCAGCCGGAGATCTTGGGGGTCAAGGAGCACGTGCCGGGCCGCTTGCTCCAGGTCACTGTTCGCCTGGGGGGCGTGCCGCTCCATCTAGTGAACGTGTACGCCCCTCAGACCAGTGCGCAGCAAGTGCGCTTCTTCGAAGAAGTGTCCGCTCTCTTGGGCTCCATCGACGTGGGCGAGTGCGTCATCCTCGGGGGGGATTTTAACTGCACCCTCGAGGCGAGGGACCGTTCGGGTCCCCCGCGAAGCCCGGCGGCGATGGAGAAGTTGAGGGACCTGGTTGGGTCCTTCGACTTGGTGGACGTCTGGCGAAATCTCCACCCCGACTCCAGCGCCTTCACTAGCGTGAGGTCTGGGGGAGGAAGGTCCAGAATCGACCGCCTCTACATTTCCCGGGCGTACGTCTCCTGCGTTCCGGCAGCTTCCATGCGGCCGGTGCCGTGCACGGACCACCACCTGGTGTGGGCGGAGCTCGCTCCGCTGCGCGCGCGGGGGGCGTCCGTGTACTGGCATTTTAACAACCTGCTGCTGGAGGACGCACGGTTCCGGGATTCGTTTCGTCGATTCTGGGCCGACTGGAGAAGGAAGCAGGGGGGCTTCCCCTCCTTGAGGCTATGGTGGGATGTGGGCAAGGCTCACATCCGTCTCTTCTGTCAGGAGTATGCGAAGGGGTCGACCAAGAGGCGGGAGGCCCGGGTCGGGCGGTTGGAGAAGGAGGTGCTCGACCTGGAGTCCCGTCTCGGTCAGGTCGTCGAGGACCCGGCCCTGCGGAAGGTGTACGAAGAGAAGAAGGGCGCGCTGAAGGACCTGCAGCTCGTCGGGTCCCGAGGCGCGTACGTGAGGTCGCGGATCCAGCTCCTGCGGGACCTGGACCGCGGCTCCCCCTTCTTCTACTCGCTGGAAAAAAGACGGGGGGTCCGTAAGCAGCTCTTGGGGCTGCTGGCCGACGACGGATCTCTGGTCTCGGATCCGGAGGGAATCAGCGCGGAGACCCGCGCCTATTATGGGGCTCTGTTCTCTCCGGATCCGTCCAGCGAGGATGCGCGCAGAGTTTTGTGGGAGGACCTGACGAAGGTTGGCCCGGAGGGCGCTGAAAAATTGGACGCTCCGCTAAGTCTGGCGGAGCTGACCGGCGCCCTCCGCCAGCTCTCTAGGGGAAAGTCCCCGGGGCTGGACGGGCTGACCGTGGAGTTCCGCAGGGCGTTCTGGGACGTCTTGGGGGGCGACTACACGCGGGTCCTGGGGGAAAGTTTGGCGACCGGGGAGATGCCCCTCTCTTGGCGCAGGGCGGTCATTGTCCTGCTGCCTAAGAAGGGCGATCTCCGCCTCCTTAAGAACTGGCGCCCGGTCTCCCTCCTCAGCACGGACTATAAAATCTTTGCCAGGGCCATGTCTGCTCGCCTTGGCACCGTGCTGGCCCACATGATCCACCCCGACCAGTCCTACACGGTCCCGGGCCGGACCATCCACGATAACATCCATCTGGTCCGGGACCTGGTCCACCACTCCCAGAGGGCTGGTCTGTCGGTCGCCTTCCTTTCCCTGGATCAGGAGAAGGCGTTCGACAGGGTGGATCACGAGTATCTCTTCGGGACTCTGCGCGCATTCGGGTTCGGGACGCATTTCGTCGCCCGGATCCGACTTCTGTACGCCGCCGCGGAGTGTCTGATTAAAGTTAACGGGTCCTTGACGGCGCCCCTTCGCTTCGGGAGGGGTGTGCGTCAGGGATGCCCCATGTCCGGTCAGTTATATGCCATTTGCGTGGAGCCTTTCCTGCGCCTCTTGCGGAAGAGGTTGACGGGACTGGCTCTGCAAGGGCCGGGCGTGGAGGTGGTCCTCTCGGCTTACGCTGATGACGTGCTCCTCATGGTCACGGATCCCGCTGACTTGCGGAGGATGCGGGAATGCCAGCAGATTTACTCGGACGCATCCTCCGCCAAGATCAACTGGGAGAAATGTTCCGGACTCCTGGTGGGTCAGTGGCGGGTGGACTCCCTGCCGGAGGAGTTCAGGCCTTTCGCCTGGAGCACCACGCACCTCCTCTATTTGGGAGTCTACCTTAGCCCTGCCGAGGACGCTTGGCCGGCGAACTGGCAAGAGCTGGAGGCCAAAGTCACCGCTCGCCTAGGACGCTGGACAGGACTGCTCCGAGTGTTGTCCTACAGGGGTCGAGCGCTGGTCATAAACCAACTGGTGGCCGCCATGTTGTGGTACCGGTTGGTCACTTTGATCCCTCCCCCTGCGTTTGTCGCCAAGATTCAGAAGAAGCTCATCGACTTCTTCTGGGACAAAAGGAAGCACTGGGTCTCTGCCGCGGTTCTGTGTCTCCCACTTAGGGAGGGCGGTCAGGCGCTGGTGTGCCTTCGCACCCAGGCTGCGACTTTCCGTCTTCAGATGCTGCAGAGATACCTGTACGTCGAGAATCCTCCGAGATGGTGTGCGCTGGCGACGTTTTTCTTCCGCCAGCTGCATGGCCTCAATTACGACACGCAGCTCCTGTTTGCGAAAGTGGGCAGCAGGCGTGCCGGCCTGCGGGAGCTGCCTGTCTTCTACCAGGAACTACTATGGGTTTGGAACTACGTCGCTTCCAGGCGGAGCTCTCCCCCGTCAGGAGCGGCGGCTCTCCTTCGGGAGCCGCTGCTCAGGAATCCGCACCTCCACGAACACGGGTTCGGGCGGCTGGCGGAGGGTAGGGCTGTGGCTGGCAAGGTGACCAGAGTCGGGGACCTGCTCGATGGCGGAGGAGCGGGCTGGATGGCGCCGGAGGAGCTGGCGCGGCACCTGTCCTGGGCCAACGTCTAGCTCGCGGTCGAAACCATCGATTCGGTAAAAGCGGCACTGGGCCCCGACTCCACTAGGTGTATCGAGGCGGCTCAAGCACGTGGGGCGATCCCGTCCGAGCTTACCCCCGTTCGGACGGAATTCCTCATCGGCGCCCGGCCCCGAAACTCCCCTCGGGAACCGGCGCCTCACAACTTGAGCCGTCTCGAGGAAATACCCTCCGTGCCTTTTCATTCCGCGCGGAGGGGTTTCCTGTACGGGCTGCTCCTGCACACTCTCCACTTTGCCATCTTCGTCTACCGTCCGGACACGCCTTGGCGTGGCGTTTTGCCGACCGGCGGTAGCGGAGGTCCCCAATGGAGGGCTCTCTATGCGGGAGTCCTCCCTTGTTGCATCGGGGACTTGGCCTGGAGGGTGTTGCACGGAGCGGTCCCGTGCAATAAGGTTTTAAGTAGGTTCACGGACTCCCAGGCCGCCTGCATTTTTTGCGGCCTCGAGGAGTCCGTGTTTCACGTTTATATGGATTGTGAGAGGTTGCAGACCCTCTTTCACTACTTGAAGGGGCTGCTCCTCGATTTTTGGTTGCACTTCAGTCCCACGCTCTTGATCTATGGTCACCCGGTGCGGAGGGGAGCGGACAGGTTGGAGGACCTCCTTGTGGGCCTGCTCCTGGGCCTGGCTAAAAGAGCAATCAATTGGTCCAGGCAGCGGGCGGTCGAGGGGGTCGTCCAGCCGGATTGCCTGCATCTCTTCCGCGGCCATGTTCGCGCCCGGGTGGCCCTGGAGATGGAGCACGCGGTGTCCGCCAGTGCGCTTGAGTATTTCCGCGACCGGTGGGCGCCGCGGGGACTGGAGTGCATCATCAACACGGAAAACCAAATTTTAATTTGATTTATTAAGCTTTAGTTGAACTTTTGTTTATTTACAGTCGAATTGGTTTTTTTTGGGTCCAAATAAAAGAGTACCCTCTGTTCAGCTGCAAGCACGAGCAGAGGGAGCAGCCAGACTTTGGAGAGTGGATTAAAGTGGTGGTCCCCTGACCAGGAAGAGGAGGAGAACGTTGGACCACCAGCACCAACTCCACCATCATTACATCAACTGAGGTGCCTGGAGAGAGAGGACAGAGGAGGAGAAGGAGAAAGGAGGCCTACATCAACATCAACCAGGGGAGAGGCCTTTCTATCACTGCCTCCCCAATTTGGCCTCCACTTCAGGAGAGGGAGAGAGGGGAGAGAAACCAACTGCTTGAAAGGAGGGAAGAAAACTTCATCCGGAACATCTACAGGTGGGTGTTATTTGGGGCACTCTCCCAAGACTTTGTATTTTAGGTGGGGGGAGAAAAGAAGAAGCAAGGCCGGATCATCAAGGGGTGTAGTGTGTGTGTGTGTGTGTGCTCTTGTTAAAAGCTAGGCCACACACACCACTAATTAGCATCCCTTCTATTGCCTGCCCTGGGAGAGCTTGGAGCTGCCCAAGGTGAAGTCCTTAATTTAATTTAATTACATCGTTAAGACCTGTTGCAGGACTAAGCCTGGGCTTCTCCAGCTTTTCCAGGTGAAGACGTCTTCTCCCCCTGCCAGAAGACCACCATCACCAAAGACTTTTTCCATCGGAGAGTGCAACCCTGCCTACACCCACCCACCATCCTGAGTGGCAACACTGCCCTTTGCGGCCTCCCTCCTTCCCACCCCCCCACCTCTCTCTCTCTCTTTGTCTCTCTCTGCCTGTCTTTCTAAGGCACCTTAGTTTCATCTATTTTATTAATTGCCAATTGAGCAGAGGGGCGAGGGCTCCTCTCCCAATTTAAATCAATAAGGAGAGAGGTGTGTCCTCATTTTAATCAGCTCCCTCTGCTCAATAGAGGACAAAAAAATATATATATATACACCGAGGCCATTAACACCTTCAGGCCTGTGACTTGGGGTGAGTGTAGCCCTTAAAAAAAGCACCCCAGAATGGCGACTGCATCTTCGCCGGTGGCGGGGCCAGCCGGGACCTATGCGAGAGTGGTAGCCACAGCCACAGCTGCTCCCGCTGTTCCTGCTGCCCCGTCACCTTTTCGATTAATAACAAAAAAGCTTGGGGTGAAGAGCTACACTCACCCCACTATGACCATCGAGGCCTGCGTCAAGGCCATGGCTGGGGTTGTCGGCCCCTCAGCCATCGTCGCGGCCTCGAAAATGTATGGGAAGGCTGTGTTCTTCCTGGGGTCGGAGCGGGCGGTGTCCCTGGCTGTCGCCAAGGGGCTCACCGTGGGCGGGACCTTCCTGCCGGTGGATCCTCTCGAGGCCACCTCGCAGAGGATCATTATTTCCAACGTCCCACCCTATGTTCCTGGTGAGCTGCTCCTTCCCCATTTGCGACAACTTGGGGAGGTGAGGTCGGGGATCACGCCCATCCCGCTCGGCTTCCGGGAGGCCAGCCTTCGCCACGTCTTCTCCTTCCGGCGCCAGCTGTTTATCCAGCTGGCGCGGGAGGAGGACACTGAAGGGGCGTTCGTCGTCCTCCACGAGGGGACCGCCTACCGCGCCTTTTGGACGTCGGACGGTGTGAGGTGCCATGGCTGCAGGGAGGTGGGGCACATCAGGAGGAACTGCCCTGCCTCCAAGACCGCCGGATCATCTCGTGCGGCCGAGGCTGGCGCCGCCGCCGCCGCCCTTCCCCCCGGATCTGCCCGCGCGTCAAGTACGTCTGATGCGCGGTTGACGTCGGGGGCCGAAGCCACCAAGGCCTCCGGCGGGGGGGAGGGAGCGTGTCCGGCCGGAAAGAAGGCGCGGGGAAAAAAGAAGCACCTTAGGGCAGGTCCCCCCGTGGATGGTGAGCCCTTGCCCCTTGAGCCCCTTACACCCGCGCTCCTCGCAGAGTTGATCAGGGCAGATGTGAGCGGGAGGGGCCCCGTGCCCGAGCCTGTGGCCGCAACCGCCGCAGCGGTAATGCCAATACCTGCGGCCGGGCTCGGGCCCGAGGAACCCGACAAACCTGCTCCGCCGGAGGGAGTCGAGGAGGAGGCCTTTGCAGACATGGAGGTCTCCCTCGCTCCCTCCGTGCTAAAAAGAAGGCGCGACCCCCTGGATGAGGAGGAGGACCGGGAGGAGGAAGGTCCCTCCGAGCAGGGGGAGTCGTCGCCCGCCGCGGGTACTGCGCCCCCCCGCCCCCCCAGCACTGTCATCATCACCAGCGATCGGCAGGGGTCGCCTGTCCCTCGGGAGGCTGAGGCAGATGTGTCTGTCCAGCACGTGCCTCCCGGGGATGGGGATGAGACCCTGCCCGTGGGGGGGGTTGCGGAACAACCCGCGGCAGTAATTGAAGTTGACCTTTTATCAGTGTCGTTACCCCTCGCCGGGTCGGGCAGCCTGGGGGCTGGGTCGGGCGAGCTCGAGGTTAATGAGCTCGCCCAATGCGACCCGGACGTCTCCCAGGGGATGCTCGTCCTGGTAGAGCTTTTAATTCAAAACCTCCCGTCCGCTGGGTCGGAGGTTGGTGGCGGGGAGGAGGATGGCCCCCTGGCTGCGTCTCTGGTGCCGGACATACTGGAGGAGCTGGAAATTGTTCTCTCCCCGGTTTCTCCGGTCGTTCCGGCGTCTGGGGCGGAGGGGAGCTCTGAACCGCCGCCGTCTTCTGGCCCGGCACCCCGAGAGGAGCCCAGGGAGAAATCCTCTGCCGCCGATCCTGGGGGTGGGATCCGGGCGGAGGCGGGGCTGGCTGGCGCGGCCGAGTCGTTCGCTTCGCACTGCGCGGCGGACGGGTCGGCCGCTGGTGACAACCCCCTGGAGGAGGATGGGGACTCGGTGATGGGCACTGAGGACGATTCGGACTCCAGCGCCGACGTGGCGATGGATGACCTCGTGCCCCTTGCCGAGTCTCCCCTCATTTCCGTAAGGGAACTCCGGGATTTTATGACCACGTGCCTCGGTCAGCGCAATAAGGTCCGGCTGGCCCTCGACAGGTGGTCGGAGCTGGCGCTGCTCATCGATTCCGTCCGCGCTGCCGTTAAGATCTTGGGCGCGGACGAGGGTGTGAACCCGCTCGAGCTGCGTCGGCTCACAACGTTTCTCACTGGGCTGCTGAGGAAGTGGCGGCGGACCAGCGGCTGCGCTTCCTCGCCCCGTTAGGTGTAGGTAGAGGTTGCACTATGCTTCTGACATGAAGATAACCATAGCCAGCCTCAACATCAACGGCAGCAGGGAGGCGCGCCGCAGATTCAATAACTTCTCGGTCCTTCGGGACGGGAAGTATGCGGTGTGCTTCCTGCAAGAAACCCACACCGTTCCGGGAGACGAAGCCACGTGGCTCCTGGAGTGGCAAGGAGGGGTCAGCATGAGTCACCTCTCCAACAATTCCAGCGGGGTGGCTATCTTGCTGGCCCCGCATTTTCAGCCGGAGATCTTGGGGGTCAAGGAGCATGTGCCGGGCCGCTTGCTCCATGTCACTGTTCGCCTGGGGGGCGTGCCGCTCCATCTAGTGAACGTGTACGCCCCTCAGACCAGTGCGCAGCAAGTGCGCTTCTTCGAAGAAGTGTCCGCTCTCTTGGGCTCCATCGACGTGGGCGAGTGCGTCATCCTCGGGGGGGATTTTAACTGCACCCTCGAGGCGAGGGACCGTTCGGGTCCCCCGCGAAGCCCGGCGGCGATGGAGAAGTTGAGGGACCTGGTTGGGTCCTTCGACTTGGTGGACGTCTGGCGAAATCTCCACCCCGACTCCAGCGCCTTCACTAGCGTGAGGTCTGGGGGAGGAAGGTCCAGAATCGACCGCCTCTACATTTCCCGGGCGTTCGTCTCCTGCATTCCGGCAGCTTCCATGCGGCCGGTGCCGTGCACGGACCACCACCTGGTGTGGGCGGAGCTCGCTCCGCTGCGCGCGCGGGGGGGGTCCGTGTACTGGCATTTTAACAACCTGCTGCTGGAGGACGCACGGTTCCGGGATTCGTTTCGTCGATTCTGGGCCGACTGGAGAAGGAAGCAGGGGGGCTTCCCCTCCTTGAGGCTATGGTGGGATGTGGGCAAGGCTCACATCCGTCTCTTCTGTCAGGAGTACGCGAAGGGGTCGACCAAGAGGCGGGAGGCCCGGGTCGGGCGGTTGGAGAAGGAGGTGCTCGACTTGGAGTCCCGTCTCGGTCAGGTCGTCGAGGACCCGGCCCTGCGGAAGGTGTACGAAGAGAAGAAGGGCGCGCTGAAGGACCTGCAGCTCGTCGGGTCCCGAGGCGTGTACGTGAGGTCGCGGATCCAGCTCCTGCGGGACCTGGACCGCGGCTCCCCCTTCTTCTACTCGCTGGAAAAAAGACGGGGGGTCCGTAAGCAGCTCTTGGGGCTGCTGGCCGACGACGGATCTCTGGTCTCGGATCCGGAGGGAATCAGCGCGGAGACCCGCGCCTATTACCGGGCTCTGTTCTCTCCGGATCCATCCATCGAGGATGCGCGCAGAGTTTTGTGGGAGGACCTGACGAAGGTTGGCCCGGAGGGCGCCGAAAAATTGGACGCTCCGCTAAGTCTGGCGGAGCTGACCGGCGCCCTCCGCCAGCTCTCTAGGGGAAAGTCCCCGGGGCTGGACGGGCTGACCGTGGAGTTCCACAGGGCGTTCTGGGACGTCTTGGGGGGCGACTACGCGCGGGTCCTGGGGGAAAGTTTGGCGACCGGGGAGATGCCCCTCTCTTGGCGCAGGGCGGTCATTGTCCTGCTGCCTAAGAAGGGCGATCTCCGCCTCCTTAAGAACTGGCGCCCGGTCTCCCTCCTCAGCACGGACTATAAAATCTTTGCCAGGGCCATGTCTGCTCGCCTTGGCACCGTGCTGGCCCACATGATCCACCCCGACCAGTCCTACACGGTCCCGGGCCGGACCATCCACGATAACATCCATCTGGTCCGGGACCTGGTCCACCACTCCCAGAGGGCTGGTCTGTCGGTCGCCTTCCTTTCCCTGGATCAGGAGAAGGCGTTCGACAGGGTGGATCACGAGTATCTCTTCGGGACTCTGCGCGCATTCGGGTTCGGGACGCATTTCGTCGCCCGGATCCGACTTCTGTACGCCGCCGCGGAGTGTCTGATTAAAGTTAACGGGTCCTTGACGGCGCCCCTTCGCTTCGGGAGGGGGGTGCGTCAGGGATGCCCCATGTCCGGTCAGTTATATGCCATTTGCGTGGAGCCTTTCCTGCGCCTCTTGCGGAAGAGGTTGACGGGACTGGCTCTGCAAGGGCCGGGCGTGGAGGTGGTCCTCTCGGCTTACGCCGATGACGTGCTCCTCACGGTCACGGATCCCGCTGACTTGCGGAGGATGCGGGAATGCCAGCAGATTTACTCGGACGCATCCTCCGCCAAGATCAACTGGGAGAAATGTTCCGGACTCCTGGTGGGTCAGTGGCGGGTGGACTCCCTGCCGGAGGAGTTCAGGCCTTTCGCCTGGAGCACCACGCACCTCCTCTATTTGGGAGTCTACCTTAGCCCTGCCGAGGACGCTTGGCCGGCGAACTGGCAAGAGCTGGAGACCAAAGTCACCGCACGCCTAGGACGCTGGACAGGACTGCTCCGAGTGTTGTCCTACAGGGGTCGAGCGCTGGTCATAAACCAGCTGGTGGCCGCCATGTTGTGGTACCGGTTGGTCACTTTGATCCCTCCCCCTGCGTTTGTCGCCAAGATTCAGAAGAAGCTCATCGACTTCTTCTGGGACAAAAGGAAGCACTGGGTCTCTGCCGCGGTTCTGTGTCTCCCACTTAGGGAGGGCGGTCAGGCGCTGGTGTGCCTTCGCACCCAGGCTGCGACTTTCCGTCTTCAGACGCTGCAGAGATACCTGTACGTCGAGAATCCTCCGAGATGGTGTGCGCTGGCGACGTTTTTCTTCCGCCAGCTGCATGGCCTCAATTACGACACGCAGCGCCTGTTTGCGAAAGTGGGCAGCAGGCGTGCCGGCCTGCGGGAGCTGCCTGTCTTCTACCAGGAACTACTATGGGTTTGGAACTACGTCGCTTCCAGGCGGAGCTCTCCCCCGTCAGGAGTGGCGGCTCTCCTTCGGGAGCCGCTGCTCAGGAATCCGCACCTCCACGAACACGGGTTCGGGCGGCTGGCGGAGGGTAGGGCTGTGGCTGGCAAGGTGACCAGAGTCGGGGACCTGCTCGATGGCGGAGGAGCGGGCTGGATGGCGCCGGAGGAGCTGGCGCGGCGCCTGTCCTGGGCCAACGTCCAGCTCGCGGTCGAAACCATCGATTCGGTAAAAGCGGCACTGGGCCCCGACTCCACTAGGTGTATCGAGGCGGCTCAAGCACGTGGGGCGATCCCGTCCGAGCTTACCCCCGTTCGGATGGAATTCCTCATCGGCGCCCGGCCCCGAAACTCCCCTCGGGAACCGGCGCCTCACAACTTGAGCCGTCTCGAGGAAATACCCTCCGTGCCTTTTCATTCCGCGCGGAGGGGTTTCCTGTACGGGCTGCTCCTGCACACTCTCCACTTTGCCATCTTCGTCTACCGTCCGGACACGCCTTGGCGTGGCGTTTTGCCGACCGGCGGTAGCGGAGGTCCCCAATGGAGGGCTCTCTATGCGGGAGTCCTCCCTTGTTCCATCGGGGACTTGGCCTGGAGGGTGTTGCACGGAGCGGTCCCGTGCAATAAGGTTTTAAGTAGGTTCACGGACTCCCAGGCTGCCTGCATTTTTTGCGGCCTGGAGGAGTCCGTGTTTCACGTTTATATGGATTGTGAGAGGTTGCAGCCCCTCTTTCACTACTTGAAGGGGCTGCTCCTCGATTTTTGGTTGCACTTCAGTCCCACGCTCTTGATCTACGGTCACCCGGTGCGGAGGGGAGCGGACAGGTTGGAGGACCTCCTTGTGGGCCTGCTCCTGGGCCTGGCTAAAAGAGCAATCAATTGGTCCAGGCAGCGGGCGGTCGAGGGGGTCGTCCAGCCGGATTGCCTGCACCTCTTCCGCGGCCATGTTCGCGCCCGGGTGGCCCTGGAGATGGAGCACGCGGTGTCCGCCGGTGCGCTTGAGTATTTCCGCGACCGGTGGGCGCCGCGGGGACTGGAGTGCATCATCAACACGGAAAACAAAATATTAATTTGATTTGTTAAGCTTTAGTTGAACTTTTGTTTATTTACAGTCGAATTGGTTTTTTTTGGGTCCAAATAAAAGAGTACCCTCTGTTCAGCTGCAAGCACGTGCAGAGGGAGCAGCCAGACTTTGGAGAGTGGATTAAAGTGGTGGTCCCCTGACCAGGAAGAGGAGGAGAACGTTGGACCACCACCAACACCAACTCCACTATCATTACATCAACTGAGGTGCCTGGAGAGAGAGGACAGAGGAGGAGAAGGAGAAAGGAGGCCTACATCAACATCAACCAGGGGAGAGGCCTTTTCTATCACTGCCTCCCCAAATTGGCCTCCACTTCAGGAGAGGGAGAGAGGGGAGAGAAACCAACTGCTTGAAAGGAGGGAAGAAAACTTCATCCGGAACATCTACAGGTGGGTGTTATTTGGGGCACTCTCCCAAGACTTTGTATTTTAGGTGGGGGGAGAAAAGAAGAAGCAAGGCCGGATCATCAAGGGGTGTAGTGTGTGTGTGTGTGTGCTCTTGTTAAAAGCTAGGCCACACACACCACTAATTAGCATCCCTTCTATTGCCTGCCCTGGGAGAGCTTGGAGCTGCCCAAGGTGAAGTCCTTAATTTAATTTAATTACATCGTTAAGACCTGTTGCAGGACTAAGCCTGGGCTTCTCCAGCTTTTCCAGGTGAAGACGTCTTCTCCCCCTGCAGAAGACCACCATCACCAAAGACTTTTTCCATCGGAGAGTGCAACCCTGCCTACACCCACCCACCATCCTGAGAGGCAACACTGCCCTTTGCGGCCTCCCTCCTTCCCACCCCCCCACCCCTCTCTCTCTCTTTGTCTCTCTCTGCCTGTCTTTCTAAGGCACCTTAGTTTCATCTATTTTATTAATTGCCAATTGAGCAGAGGGGAGAGGGCCCCTCTCCCAATTTAAATCAATATGGAGAGAGGTGTGTCCTCATTTTAATCAGCTCCCTCTGCTCAATAGAGGACAAAAAAAATAAAAAAATATATATATATATATATACACCGAGGCCATTAACACCTTCAGGCCTGTGACTTGGGGTGAGTGTAGCCCTTAAAAAAAGCACCCCAGAATGGCGACTGCGTCTTCGCCGGTGGCGGGGCCAGCCGGGACCTATGCAAGAGTGGGAGCCACAGCCACAGCTGCTCCCGCTGTTCCTGCTGCCCCGTCACCTTTTCGATTAATAACAAAAAAGCTTGGGGTGAAGAGCTACACTCACCCCACTATGACCATCGAGGCCTGCGTCAAGGCCATGGCTGGGGTTGTCGGCCCCTCAGCCATCGTCGCGGCCTCGAAAATGTATGGGAAGGCTGTGTTCTTCCTGGGGTCGGAGCGGGCGGTGTCCCTGGCTGTCGCCAAGGGGCTCACCGTGGGCGGGACCTTCCTGCCAGTGGATCCTCTCGAGGCCACCGCGCAGAGGATCATTATTTCCAACGTCCCGCCCTATATTCCTGGTGAGCTCCTCCTTCCCCATTTGCGACAACTTGGGGAGGTGAGGTCGGGGATCACACCCATCCCGCTCGGCTTCCGGAAGGCCAGCCTTCGCCACGTCTTCTCCTTCTGGCGCCAGCTGTTTATCCAGCTGGCGCGGGAGGAGGACACTGACAGGGCGTTCGTCGTCCTCCACGAGGGGACCGCCTACCGCGCCTTTTGGACGTCGGACGGTGTGAGGTGCCATGCCTGCAGGGAGGTGGGGCACATCAGGAGGAACTGCCCTGCCTCCAAGGCCGCCGGATCATCTCGTGCGGCCGAGGCTGGCGCCGCCGCCGCCGCCCTTCCCCCCGGATGTGCCCGCGCGTCAAATACGTCTGATGCGCGGTTGACGTCGGGGGCCGATGCCACCAAGGCCTCCGGCGGGGGGGAGGGAGCGTGTCCGGCCGGAAAGAAGGCGCGGGGAAAAAAGAAGCACCTTAGGGCGGGTCCCCCCGTGGATGGCGAGCCCTTGCCCCTTGAGCCCCTTACACCCGCGCTCCTCGCGGAGTTGATCAGGGCAGATGTGAGCGGGAGGGGCCTCGTGCCCGAGCCTGTGGCCGCAACCGCCGCAGCGGTAATGCCAATACCTGCGTCCGGGCTCGGGCCCGAGGAACCCGACAAACCTGCTCCGCCGGAGGGAGTCGAGGAGGAGGCCTTTGCAGACATGGAGGTCTCCCTCGCTCCCTCCGTGCTAAAAAGAAGGCGCGACCCCCTGGATGAGGAGGAGGACCGGGAGGAGGAAGGTCCCTCCGAGCAGGGGGAGTCGTCGCCCGCCGCGGGTACTGCCCCCCCCCCCCAGCGCTGTTGTCATCACCAGCGATCGGCAGGGGTCGCCTGTCCCTCGGGAGGCTGAGGCAGATGTGTCTGTCCAGCACGTGCCTCCCGGGGATGGGGATGAGACCCTGCCCGTGGGGGGGGTTGCGGAACAACCCGCGGCAGTAAATGAAATTGACCTTTTATCGGTGCCGTTACCCCTCGCCGGGTCGGGCAGCCTGGGGGCTGGGTCGGGCGAGCTCGAGGTTAATGAGCTCGCCCACTGCGACCCGGACGTCTCCCAGGGGATGCTCGTCCTGGTAGAGCTTTTAATTCAAAACCCCCCGTCCGCTGGGTCGGAGGTTGGTGACGGGGAGGAGGATGGCCCCCTGGCTGCGTCTCTGGTGCCAGACGTACTGGAGGAGCTGGAAATTGTTCTCTCCCCGGTTTCTCCGGTCGTTCCGGCGTCTGAGGTGGAGGGGAGCTCTGAACCGCCGCCGTCTTCTGGCCTGGCACCCCTGGAGGAGCCCAGGGAGAAATCCTCTGCCGCCGATCCTGGGGGTGGGATCCGGGCGGAGGCGGGGCTGGCTGGCGCGGCTGAGTCGTTCGCTTCGCACTGCGCGGCGGACGGATCGGCCGCTGGTGACGACCCCCTGGAGGAGGATGGGGACTCGGTGATGGGCACAGAGGACGATTCGGACTCCAGCGCCGACGTGGCGATGGATGACCTCGTGCCCCTTGCCGAGTCTCCCCTCATTTCCGTAAGGGAACTCCGGGATTTTATGGGCACGTGCCTGGTTCGGCGCAATAAGGTCCGGCTGGCCCTTGACAGGTGGTCGGAGCTGGCGCTGCTCATTGATTCCGTCCACGCTGCTGTTAAGATCATGGGCGCGGATGAGGGTGTGAACCCGCTCGAGCTGCGTCGGCTCACAACGTTTCTCACTGGGCTGCTGAGGAAGTGGCGGCTGACCAGCGGCTGCGCTTCCTCCCCCCGTTAGGTGTAGGTAGAGGTTGCACTATGCTTCTGACATGAAGATAACCATAGCCAGCCTCAACATCAACGGCAGCAGGGAGGCGCGCCGCAGATTCAATAACTTCTCGGTCCTTCGGGACGGGAAGTATGCGGTGTGCTTCCTGCAAGAAACCCACACCGTTCCGGGAGACGAAGCCACGTGGCTCCTGGAGTGGCAAGGAGGGGTCAGCATGAGTCACCTCTCTAACAATTCCAGCGGGGTGGCTATCTTGCTGGCCCCGCATTTTCTGCCGGAGATCTTGGGGGTCAAGGAGCACGTGCCGGGCCGCTTGCTCCAGGTCACTGTTCGCCTGGGGGGCGTGCCGCTCCATCTAGTGAACGTCTCCGCCCCTCAGACCAGTGCGCAGCAAGTGCGCTTCTTCGAAGAAGTGTCCGCTCTCTTGGGCTCCATCGACGTGGGCGAGTGCGTCATCCTCGGGGGGGATTTTAACTGCACCCTCGAGGCGAGGGACCGTTCGGGTCCCCCGCGAAGCCCGGCGGCGATGGAGAAGTTGAGGGACCTGGTTGGGTCCTTCGACTTGGTGGACGTCTGGCGAAATCTCCACCCCGACTCCAGCGCCTTCACTAGCGTGAGGTCTGGGGGAGGAAGGTCCAGAATCGACCGCCTCTACATTTCCCGGGCGTACGTCTCCTGCGTTCCGGCAGCTTCCATGCGGCCGGTGCCGTGCACGGACCACCACCTGGTGTGGGCGGAGCTCGCTCCGCTGCACGCGCGGGGGGGGTCCGTGTACTGGCATTTTAACAACCTGCTGCTGGAGGACGCACGGTTCCGGGATTCGTTTCGTCGATTCTGGGCCGACTGGAGAAGGAAGCAGGGGGGCTTCCCCTCCTTGAGGCTATGGTGGGATGTGGGCAAGGCTCACATCCGTCTCTTCTGTCAGGAGTACGTGAAGGGGTCGACCAAGAGGCGGGAGGCCTGGGTCGGGCGGTTGGAGAAGAAGGTGCTCGACCTGAAGTCCCGTCTCGGTCAGGTCGTCGAGGACCCGGCCCTGCGGAAGGTGTACGAAGAGAAGAAGGGCGCGCTGAAGGACCTGCAGCTCGTCGGGTCCCGAGGCGCGTACGTGAGGTCGCGGATCCAGCTCCTGCGGGACCAGGACCGCGGCTCCCCCTTCTTCTACTCGCTGGAAAAAAGACGGGGGGTCCGTAAGCAGCTCTTGGGGCTGCTGGCCGACGACGGATCTCTGGTCTCGGATCCGGAGGGAATCAGCGCGGAGACCCGCGCCTATTACGGGGCTCTGTTCTCTCCGCATCCGTCCAGCGAGGATGCGCGCAGAGTTTTGTGGGAGGACCTGACGAAGGTTGGCCCGGAGGGCGCCGAAAAATTGGACGCTCCGCTAAGTCTGGCGGAGCTGACCGGCGCCCTCCGCCAGCTCTCTAGGGGAAAGTCCCCGGGGCTGGACGGGCTGACCGTGGAGTTCCACAGGGCGTTCTGGGACATCTTGGGGGGCGACTACGCGCGGGTCCTGGGGGAAGGTTTGGCGACCGGGGAGATGCCCCTCTCTTGGCGCAGGGCGGTCATTGTCCTGCTGCCTAAGAAGGGCGATCTCCGCCTCCTTAAGAACTGGCGCCCGGTCTCCCTCCTCAGCACGGACTATAAAATCTTTGCCAGGGCCATGTCTGCTCGCCTTGGCACCGTGCTGGCCCACATGATCCACCCCGACCAGTCCTACACGGTCCCGGGCCGGACCATCCACGATAACATCCATCTGGTCCGGGACCTGGTCCACCACTCCCAGAGGGCTGGTCTGTCGGTCGCCTTCCTTTCCCTGGATCAGGAGAAGGCATTCGACAGGGTGGATCACGAGTATCTCTTCGGGACTCTGCGCGCATTCGGGTTCGGGACGCATTTCGTCGCCCGGATCCGACTTCTGTACGCCACCGCGGAGTGTCTGATTAAAGTTAACCGGTCCTTGACGGCGCCCTTTAGCTTCGGGAGGGGGGTAAGTCAGGGATGCCCCATGTCCGGTCAGTTATATGCCATTTGCGTGGAGCCTTTCCTGCGCCTCTTGCGGAAGAGGTTGACGGGACTGGCTCTGCAAGGGCCGGGCGTGGAGGTGGTCCTCTCGGCTTACGCCGATGACGTGCTCCTCATGGTCACGGATCCCGCTGACTTACGGAGGATGCGGGAATGCCAGCAGATTTACTCGGATGCATCCTCCGCCAAGATCAACTGGGAGAAATGTTCCGGACTCCTGGTGGGTCAGTGACGGGTGGACTCCCTGCCGGAGGAGTTCAGGCCTTTCGCCTGGAGCACCACGCACCTCCTCTATTTGGGAGTCTACCTTAGCCCTGCCGAGGACGCTTGGCCGGCGAACTGGCAAGAGCTGGAAGCCAAATTCACCGCTCGCCTAGGACGCTGGACAGGACTGCTCCGAGTGTTGTCCTACAGGGGTCGAGCGCTGGTCATAAACCAGCTGGTGGCCGCCATGTTGTGGTACCGGTTGGTCACTTTGATCCCTCCCCCTGCGTTTGTCGCCAAGATTCAGAAGAAGCTCATCGACTTCTTCTGGGGCAAAAGGAAGCACTGGGTCTCTGCCGCGGTTCTGTGTCTCCCACTTAGGGAGGGCGGTCAGGCGCTGGTGTGCCTTCGCACCCAGGCTGCGACTTTCCGTCTTCAGACGCTGCAGAGATACCTGTACGTCGAGAATCCTCCGAGATGGTGTGCGCTGGCGACGTTTTTCTTCCGCCAGCTGCATGGCCTCAATTACGACACGCAGCTCCTGTTTGCGAAAGTGGGCAGCAGGCGTGCCGGCCTGCGGGAGCTGCCTGTCTTCTACCAGGAACTACTATGGGTTTGGAACTACGTCGCTTCCAGGCGGAGCTCTCCCCCGTCAGGAGCGGCGGCTCTCCTTCGGGAGCCGCTGCTCAGGAATCTGCACCTCCACGAACACGGGTTCGGGCGGCTGGCGGAGGGTAGGGCTGTGGCTGGCAAGGTGACCAGAGTCGGGGACCTGCTCGATGGCGGAGGAGCAGGCTGGATGGCGCCGGAGGAGCTGGCGCGGCACCTGTCCTGGGCCAACGTCCGGCTCGCGGTCGAAACCATCGAATCGGTAAAAGCGGCACTGGGCCCCGACTCCACTAGGTGTATCGAGGCGGCTCAAGCACGTGGGGCGATCCCGTCCGAGCTTACCCCCGTTCGGACGGAATTCCTCATCGGCGCCCGGCCCCGAAACTCCCCTCGGGAACCGGCGCCTCACAACTTGAGCCGTCTCGAGGAAATACCCTCCGTGCCTTTTCATTCCACGCGGAGGGGTTTCCTGTACGGGCTGCTCCTGCACACTCTCCACTTTGCCATCTTCGTCTACCGTCCGGACACGCCTTGGCGTGGCATTTTGCCGACCGGCGGTAGCGGAGGTCCCCAATGGAGGGCTCTCTATGCGGGAGTCCTCCCTTGTTCCATCGGGGACTTGGCCTGGAGGGTGTTGCACGGAGCGGTCCTGTGCAATAAGGTTTTAAGTAGGTTCACGGACTCCCAGGCCGCCTGCATTTTTTGCGGCCTGGAGGAGTCCGTGTTTCACGTTTATATGGATTGTGAGAGGTTGCAGCCCCTCTTTCACTACTTGAAGGGGCTGCTCCTCGATTTTTGGTTGCACTTCAGTCCCACGCTCTTGATCTACGGTCACCCGGTGCGGAGGGGAGCGGACGGGTTGGAGGACCTCCTTGTGGGCCTGCTCCTGGGCCTGGCTAAAAGAGCCATCAATTGGTCCAGGCAGCGGGCGGTCGAGGGGGTCGTCCAGCCGGATTGCCTGCATCTCTTCCGCGGCCATGTTCGTGCCCGGGTGGCCCTGGAGATGGAGCACGCGGTGTCCGCCGGTGCGCTTGAGTATTTCCGCGACCGATGGGCGCCGCGGGGACTGGAGTGCATCATCAACACAGAAAACCAAATTTTAATTTGATTTGTTAAGCTTTAGTTGAACTTTTGTTTATTTACAGTTGAATTGGGGGGTTTTTTGGGTCCAAATAAAAGAGTACTGTTGTAGCTAATTTGGGGCTACGTGGACCAGGTGATATTCTAGGTCGACACGATCCCAACAGAAGCCTTTGGAGTCAAATAAAACTCTGACCACGAGTGAATGGCAAAGTAAAAGAATGCTTTATTGCAGAGCTCTGGGAGAAGCAGCTATACACCCGGTGTGCAATCGCCACACTTCTCATTTTACACACACAAAGCCCCTGCCTATATACAGGGGTCAAAACAAATTACCTCATATTACTAATCACCGCGATACCCCGTGACATCTATAATGGTTACCTATTTTAAGCAAGCGATGGACCCTAGGTCTAAAACCTTTTTCGGGACCTTTAACCGCAGACAGGAGAAGCAGCAGTCCAACCTATTTTCCGTCGCAAGGTGACCACAATCGTTCAATAACAAAACTGCAGCTGGCATTATCTCATCCCAGCCTACGTGCGAGTTCAGGGGGCCCCTTTGTCAACCAGTTTAATGTCAAGTATCCCGACAGTCTTTGCAAAGTCCTTAGTACTGAAATTCTCCTTAACAATCCCTCCTTTTGGTCCTGGATCACGATCTTCTTGGTCCAGCTGACCATCAATCTTCTTTCTTCACAGTGTTGTTCCTACAACCACTGACTCATCCGAGGGAAGGCAGTTGGTTCAGGTTGGTCCTCCTTGTCCTTTTCCATAAGCGATAGTTCATCCGCCTGAATCACACTGACTGGCATTACCGGTGTCATTGCCATTTTGCAACAAGCTCTCACTATAGTTAGCAGACAGCATATTGCAACACATATCGCAACGATGATAGCCAATGCATGCGTTATCCAGGAACCCCATCCTGTTAGTCCTAGCCACTCCAACCATCCTTCTCCCGGATTGGTATGGACTCTCTTCACTTCATCCTTCATGTGGTTTACTAAGTTTGTGATATTTTCCGCACTATCAGGGATATAAGTACAGCACTCACTTCCTATCAAGACACAGGTTCCTCCTTGTGCCGCAAGGAGGCAATCTAAGGCCATTCGATTTTGGAGGGCTACTGTTCTAATGGCTACCATTTCGGTACTCATTTCTGTTAAAGCTTCCCCAGTAACATTGGCAACTACCTCTATTAACCTTGCCAACTTCCTTGTTTCATCCATTAAGTTCATTATTCCATAGGGAGGGTTTATTACACCAAAAAATCTTTGATAAGCTCCTAGCTCTCTTTTAATCCGGTATTTCTTAAATTCGTGGTGTTCCCCAATCTCATTCAAGAGGTGAATGTAGGGTACTACATAACCTAAGTAACACGAACCCGTCCAATTCCGGGGTAACCATGGATAGGCTCGGTGACCACATATAAAATATGTACCATTATAGGCTTTTAGACTATCTAGCCCAGGACTTGGGTTACTTGGATCCTGCTCTTGATTGAATGTGCTGGGTCCCGTTAGGATAACGGACTCCGTGTACCCCGGCCGGGGGGGAATCAGAATCCTATTTGCCTGGGACGTCCCGTTCGGCCCGGTGGTACAGTTAATGATCTTATAGCAGCTACTGCTTCCTACCGGGACCCCACCTTTCTCTAGGTTACGCATAATACACACTCCCGTACGTGGGTTTCCCATTCCACTGGTATTTGCTAGTACCAGATAAGGGGGGTTTACACTGGTATTATAGGATGTATAATACCATCCCTCAAACTCGGTCATTTCATAACCCGCCGTCCTGAGGGCGGAACAATTCATTCCAGTAAAAGGGTTCCGTCGGATTGCACCCCTGGTGGCAGTACGGTTTCCGACTGCCTCCTCACACGGTACGTTAGTTTGGTTCTGGTGGTGCATCCATATCAGCATTTGAGTAACATTAAAGGCCACCGGACGAAGGGGTATTCCACCCCTACTATGTAACGGGATGTGGATACAGACCCAACAGCTGGACTGCTCCCTTTTCTTAGCATACTCGTAGGACATATAAACAAAGGTATTTAAGTGTAAATTACGCTTACACCGCGGTCTGCCCCGGGTTACCGTAACAATGCATATTATCGCAACTAAACATATTACGGTCTTCATTTTCAATTTTAAGTAAGGACTGCCTGTCTGAAACTGGCTTATGGTTTCTCTGGCCCTCCCGATAACACTCTTGTAACAACGCGTTAAGATAAAAGCACACAAGCACAACCGATGCAATAAGCCACGAAATAAATGCCCACACAGGCAAACAGATCAAAGTATCAGGCATTAATCAGCTGATGTTGACCTGGAAAATAATACAAGGGTGTATTATTAGTAACTTCTATGCACACCCCTTCTGAGGTAGATTAAGGCTTAAAACTTAAAATGGGTGTTGGATGTCAGCAGGTCAGAACGATCCAAACACCATTACAGATCTCGCATAATCGCAGTCACCTTTCCAAGGCCGAGTACGAGTTCTGTAACCCCGAAGCGTAATCCTTATGCCTTAACCAAACAGTATCAATTCTCAATCTGCGTTGTACGCCCCTACAGATTGAGTCCTTAACACAATACCTTAACAACTTTAATCTTAATTTTATGCTGGTTACATTCATTTAGTCAGTCTTTTCTTTCGTGGTTTCACTCTCCCCGGTAGTCTCCGTCTCAGGAGGCTCCAGGGATGACTTTGGCTCATATATCTTTAGCTGTGTCCAATGTTTCCACACTCCCTTTCCCCGTATGTCTAGACAGGCGCAAGTATCTCCGCTAATAATAACTTCGTAAGGCCCATTCCATTTGGGAGCAAAGCCTGATTTGGTTGGTAATACCTTTAGCATTACCCTAGTTCCCGCTGTAGGGACTTCTGGTAACGGGAAGGGGAATTCCTTCTCGTCCTGCTCCCTCTGGCGGTACCTTACCTGCGTCCGCATTTCTTTTAGTTGTTTACTCATTTCTTGGACATATCGCCGTAGCTTGTCCTTTAAGGGGCCTACATCCACCCCTCCCGTAATTATGCCTTCTGGCAATTGCATTGCTCGTCCTGTCATAAGTTCATACGGGGCAAGGCCTGTGGTACGATTACAGGTGGCTCGTAATTTCATCAGAATGATAGGTAACACTTCCACCCATGTTTTTCCCGATTCCTGCATGGCCTTAGCCAGCGCATTTTTTAGTGTTCAGTTCATTCTTTCTACCATCCCCGAGCTCTGGGGATGGTAGGGTATATGAAACTTTTGCTTAATTCCCATTAACTGGCACATATGTTTGACCACACCTCCTGTGAAGTGGGTCCCTTGATCCGAATCTATCTGGAGCGGCATTCCCCAACGTGGGATTACCTCCTCCGCCAAGATTCGAGCGACTGTAGTGGCCGTACAATTTCTGGTGGGAAAGGCCTCCACCCATCTTGTGAATTGATCAATGATTACCAAGCAATACGTCTTACCCTTTGACATGGGTAGGGGCCCCGTAAAATCAATTTGTAAGTGCTCCCATGGCCCTCGGGGCCTGGGTTGGTGTCCTAATCTAATCTTAACCGGTCTTCCTGGGTTATGCTGAGCGCACACGATGCATCGTTGACAATACTTAGCAATGTCCCGCCCCATACCCTTCCACCACCACTCCTTACCTAAAGTCTGTTGCATCGCCTCCTTTCCAGAGTGGCTTAATCCATGGTGTATTTCGAGTAGGGTATTCTGTATACACTCGGGGGCCATTACCTTGTTATTAATTCGCCATACTCCGTCTGCTGTTGGTCTGGCTCCTTGTTCTTTCCATCTTTGCCTTTCACTAGGTAATATATCCTCGTGTAGCTCAGCGATACTAATTTAATTTCCTGGGCTATCTACACTGGCTACAGGTTCCTCGGGTTCCCATCCTAAGGCTAACTCCACGGATTGTTTCGCTATCTGCTTTCCTTCCTTCCGTTCTAGGTTTGCTTCTTTCCGTTCCAAGATCAGGGCTGCCTGAGCTGCCCTGTCAGCTGCCTGGTTGCCCATATAACCCGTCCATTCTGGACTGTCTCTGGCTGGTTCTTTTTGGTGTGCTTTAATCTTTATTACTGCGACCTGTTTAGGCTTATTACTCGCTTCCAGGAGGGCTTCGATTCTTTCCTGATGTCTTATGGGGGTTCCTCCGGTAGTTACAAATCCCCGTCTGCCCCATGCAGTCATGTAGTCATGGACTACACCGAACGCATATCGGCTATCTGTATATATATTTACAATTTTATTCTCGGACTCTTCTAATGCTACTGTCAGAGCCACTAGTTCTGCTACGTGGGCTGACAAGCCTCCTTCAAGTCTCCCCGATCGTACAGTTCTCATCTGACTATTTACTACAGCCCAGCCCGTACGAGGCTGTCCGTCTATATATTTTCGGGACCCGTCCACGTACAGGGTCTCTTCAGCCCCTGGTAACGGAGTGTCTTTTATCTTGTCTCCCTCTAAGTCAGCATCTACATCTCCACAATCATGGGAAATACCTGACCCCAATACGCCTTCAGCCGGGTTTTCCCTTGCGTCTCTGACTATTGTTACTGCTTTACTGGGAGGGAGGAGAACAGCCTCCCATTTCGCTCGTCTCAAGTGTGAGACTGATCGCAATTTTCTGGTATTTAACATTTCTACCAAAGTATGCTTTGTGTGGAGAATAATATCTCCTGTCATTACAATGGGCTCGCTAATTTTTACGGCCCAAGCTGCACAATCTAGAGCAGCTATGCAGCGCGAGAGTCCCGATACTACTGGTCCTTCTGCAGTGGAATAGTATGCTACGGGTCTACGTTTATCTCCATGCTCCTGGGTGACTACGGCCGAATAAAATCCTTCCTCATTATCGCAGTGTATGTGGAAGGGTTTGTTCATATCTGGGAGTCCTAGTCCTGGGGCTGATATCAGATCTCGTTTAAGTTGGGTATAAGCTTGTTCCTGCTCAGGACCCCATTCGATGGGGTCCAGGGCAGGCTTACCCCCTTTTACCAATCGCTGTATGGGTTCCGCTGTTTTTGCGAACCCCGGGATGAAGTTTCGGCTGTAATTAAAAAGCCCCAGTACTTTCCTTACTCCTCTTACTGTTACCGGCCTAGGCATGGTTTGTATTGCCCCTTTTCTATCTGCGGGCATCTCCTTTACCCCTTGTGAGATAAGGTGTCCTAAATATAAGACCTGGGTTTTGCCTATTTGTGCCTTTTTGGGGCTGACCTTCAGTCCTGCCTCCCCTAAGGTCTTTAGGACTGCACCGAGTGCAGTCTTATGTCCCTCTTTTGTAGTGGACGCTATGAGTATATCGTCCACATACTGGAGGGTGGTACTCCCAAGTGGGAGTTCCACTTTTTGGAGAATGTCACACATGACCTGGTGAAAGATCGCTGGACTGTTATGGAACCCTTGGGGAAGTCGGGTCCATGTATATTGCTTGTCGCCTACTGTGAAGGCAAACTTTTCTTGAGACCCCGGGTCTAATGGCAGAGCCCAGAACCCGTTAGCTATGTCTAGCACGGTAAAGATCTTATGCCCCGGGTCTAACCCATTTAATATCGTGGAGGGGCTAGCAACTATGGGGTGTAACTTTGGGGTTACCTTATTTAGGGCGGTGTAATCTATTGTAAGCCTGAAGCTCCGGTCAGGTTTTCCCACTGGCCAGGTCGGGGAGTTAGTGGTGCTGGTTGTTTCCCTTAGAATACCTCGCTCCACTAACCCTTTTACTATCTCTATTACTGCTTTACGGGCTTCTGGCTTTATGGGGTGCTGACGATGGGGTTTATGCTCTGGTCCGGGCACTATGATAGGGTCCATGTTGACCCTACCAGTGTCCAGCTTGTTCGCCGCCCAGGTGCCCTCCACAGAGTTACAAATGTCTTCATATTCTGGTAGAGGTGGGTTGGACCACGTATTTATTGCTGCTACTCCTAACGTTGTCATGTGGCCCGTTAAGCACCCCACATCTTGGGTCTTTCCACTTACATCTGGCCAGGTTAACTTACCCTTTCCACAATCTACAAGTACCTGGTACTCTCTTAACAGGTCATTACCCATTATAGTCCCTTCATTATTTTTACATACATAAAAGCTCATGGGGATATAACGCCCATTTATTTCTACTACTTGCGGGATGCTGCGGAAGGCTGTGACACCTTCACCGCCCACCCCAGTAATTACCGCACTTTTCTTTGTTACAGGGAGGGGGAGGTTGGTTATAGATATTGCTGCTCCTGTGTCCACTAACATCTCATCATATACTCTGGTAGTCAGTACTCCTAGTTTTAGGATTGCCTGATGGGGGGGGGACAGCCCATCTTTAAATGCCTGGATAAAGGCTGGGTCTGTTCTCACCGCGTTTGGCTGTCCAGAGGATTCTCCGTAGACGGCGAACAATCGTTCCCCGTATTCTGAAGAGCCCTCTCCTTTCTTTTGTTTACACGCCGTTATTTTATTCCAATTTGTGGGGGCCTCTCCTAACACCCCTTGTACTGCTATTTTGTATAGCTGGAAGGCGGGAGTCATTTCTTCCTTATTCATTTTTAGTGGGCATTGATTCACCCATCTTCCGTTGCGGTAGTCTGTGTTGGCATTGCCAGCGCCTTGGTTTTCAGGCACCAACCGCCATCTGTCCACGGGGCATGCTGCCTGCACTAATTGGTGTACGTCCCTAAGGTGGAGGGAATGACCCTGCCAAACTGAATCCAGCTCCGCCCAAAATTTAGTGTTAGAACTCCGGGTCTGTAGTTTTCCCAGACGGCTCATAACGGCTTCCTTTTCACCTGGGGTAAATGCTTTCCAATCTGCTCTTCCCCTATTAGCAACCACTAGGTCATTCAGTGGGTCTTGCCTTGTCACCGGTGCTACATTATAAACTGGGGGTGCGCTGGGGTTGGTATATGGGGGCAGAGCTTCTTCTCTCCCTGTCTCTCCCCAGGTTTGTCGGTTATATTCTCTCAGCCATTGTTGTTGTCCTTCATTAACTCCTTTGAGGACTTCTATTTGCTTTTTACATCCCTCACACTCTGTTCGGAGGTTATCTATCTGAAGTTGTTTTCCCTTAAGACTCACCGCTGCCTTTTCTGCCTGTTCTATCAATCCTGCCAATTGATGAACCAACAGTACTCCTGCTTTTTTAGTTCTTCCCTTTTTCTGTGTGTCCCACCATGACCGCTGTCGGTCCAAACCTTTGGATACGTCCCACCCGTCTTCCTGCATTCTTTCAATAAGGGTACATCTATCCGTCATAAAAGTATCGATGAGGGAGCCCGGGGGCCCCCGCTTCAGATCCTTACTCGACATTATGTCCCTTGGTCACTATCTTCGGCCCCCCGATTCTGAGAACACAAATACCTTTCTCTCGGGGTCCGTCACGTGTAGGTAAAGGTTGGTCCGGCTCCTTTACCTCTCCTCTCTTCCAGTTCTCCTCCTAGGCTACCTGGTTTCCCTGGAATCTCCAGTTCTCCTCCCAGGCTATACCTAGTTTCCCTGGAATTACAAGAAATAATGCAGTCTTACGGTTGTTAGTATCCTAGCACAATTTTACATATGCCATCTCACCTCTCTTTTGTTCTTTTAGATCACTCGAGCGTGTGTCCGCTTGATCAGGGCGGCCAGTCACTCGGTGACCCTGCTCGCAGCGCCAATTGTTGTAGCTAATTTGGGGCTACGTGGACCAGGTGATATTCTAGGTCGACACGATCCCAACAGAAGCCTTTGGAGTCAAATAAAACTCTGACCACGAGTGAATGGCAAAGTAAAAGAATGCTTTATTGCAGAGCTCTGGGAGAAGCAGCTATACACCCGGTGTGCAATCGCCACACTTCTCATTTTACACACACAAAGCCCCTGCCTATATACAGGGGTCAAAACAAATTACCTCATATTACTAATCACCGCGATACCCCGTGACATCTATAATGGTTACCTATTTTAAGCAAGCGATGGACCCTAGGTCTAAAACCTTTTTCGGGACCTTTAACCGCAGACAGGAGAAGCAGCAGTCCAACCTATTTTCCGTCGCAAGGTGACCACAATCGTTCAATAACAAAACTGCAGCTGGCATTATCTCATCCCAGCCTACGTGCGAGTTCAGGGGGCCCCTTTGTCAACCAGTTTAATGTCAAGTATCCCGACAGTCTTTGCAAAGTCCTTAGTACTGAAATTCTCCTTAACAGTACCCTCTGTTCAGTAAATACCTGTTTTATTGTTCTCCTGCAGTCCGTGTATTATTAAGGCGCGGACACTACAATACTGACTGATGAGAACAAGGTAGTGGGTTCTGAGTTACATGAGGACCAGGCCATGACACTACACTTAAAAGAAATTATAGCTGAGCTGGAGAAACATGCCAGAACGGTAAATGCTCTCATCAGGGAGGATCGGAATGCGTCCGATCAGGCTGCGCAGAATGAAGCTTGTGTGCTATATGGGGCGTGGTTACTGGGCGAGGGGCGCAGTAACCTGGAGGATTTGAAACAAGGTTTAGTCCCCTCCTGGATCAGCAACAAGCACCTCGCAGCCCTCCACCCTTTTGAGAATGCATTGAGTCCGTGCCAGCTCAGACTAGCTTCAGAGGCCTACCCAGTCCCAGTGGACTGTGGATGGTCTAATCACACCATTATGGGTATAGTGGTAAGAATGCTGGTGATGGGAAAGACAGCTTAACCCGCCCCGGTATACAGGGTGGAGAACATTGGAGTCATTCAGGGGGGTGCGCACATTCGCTACACAGGGGTCCCACCTTACATCACTCGATGGGAGCATGCAATGACGGGTGCCAGACCCGGGGAGCACACATCATACTGTGTCACCAGCACTTGAATGCCCATTCAAAACCACAGTGCGGGTTCAGAACTGCTGGCGCGATGCCTATAAATTGCACCATGGAAGCAATGGCACAAGGCCATGTGCCCCTGCAGGTGGCATATATAGGAGGTGGGACATACTGTGTCACCACTGCAGCACCCCACTACCAACATGGACAGCACGGTTGGTGTCCGGTTAGTGACAGCAGCTTCTGTTTCAAGCCCAGGGCAGAAGTTCAAGTGGCCCAAGAGCGAATTGTCCCCATTCCTGAACCTTCCACTGTTCACATCACTGTTAAAGAGAATTTCACCGATCTGCAGTGATTCGTTGCACATTTTGGATATATCATTCCCCCTCTCCCTGAACACCTCACCAAGATATTAAAAGCCGTTGTTGTTTCACAGAAACACTTCTACACACTGGAGCAGAAGACTTTAGAGATAGGGGCAGACATATTGGACATAGTGACCCCACCGTGGTGGGACCTGTTCACTAATATAGAAGTCCCTTCTTGGATTAGGATATCCTCCCACATTCTTGTAGTGTGCCAGGTTGTCATTGTAGTTTATTTGCTGCTTGTACACTGCAAAAAGGCCAAACATTCGCAAAAGTACGAGAATAGAGGGGAATGGAGGGAGCATTATGTACGGGTAGAAGACGAGACACCCGTTTAGATTTTGCTGCTTTGTATAAAGTTAAAACTCTCCCTCCCTCCTCTGTATTGTTTTTGATATATATTCATGTGCATTGTAATTTTCATGTGTGTACTCTATTATTGAAGTTTATTAGATGTGTTGTTATTATTAAAAGGGTAATGTGTATGCACTAGGAGATGTAGGGGTATAAGGCCCCCCTCCACGCCTGGAAGTAAGTTGTCAGATTCTAACTCCAAGGTATTGCCATCTGTAGATGCTCAATGTACACTAGATTTTTCTGAAATGGGAAATGCATGTGTCGTGGGGTCATAGATAGGTAAATACTGGGGATGGTTTGATTGTGGAAAGACAGAAAATTTTGCTCACCCAGAATTATGATACTTCAAGCAAGTTACAGTATCATCAGGGGGGAGTGTAGGATTCGCAAAATTGAACTTTATATTATAGAGGATCAAATGGCAGAAGAGGCCATGATTTTTAAAGACTGTTTTAAAAGAAGCCCAGAAAAAGGGGCATACAAAATGGCCGCCATACCACGTGACCGGCTTATTGGGACATTTTAAAATGGTTCCTGCGAATCCTCAGACTGCTTTGTGGATTCAACCCACAGTAAGTTCTGGAAGCCGTTTCTGAGAGAACAAAACCAGACACCCACCTATACATATGGATGGGATGCAGATCCAGTCAAGATCGGGCTGGAGACAGAGGCCATCTAAATGTTGACCCAGACAAAAGGGGACAATTTCATATTCATGAGAACAGCACCAAGGACTAGATAACGAGATCAGCAGGACATTAAAAACAATGAAGGTCATTCCAGACCAGAGATGGGCCTTTATCGGACATCTCAAATATTTAAAAATATAATAACTACCCCGCTGTGCTCCCAGCCCGCCAAAAGTTAAACAAAGACTAACCTGATTTTGGGCGGGAAGTAGAAGCTTCTGAAGTAAAAGTATAATTGGAGGACTGGGGTAGGAATTCGGCAGTTGAGCAGTTGAGTTAAGTTGGAGTTGAGTCGGAGCTTCTTCGGAGCGGTGGGGTGAGCCTCAGCCTTTCGAGCTCAGCCTTGGAGCGTTGGCAGCCAGTCCAGCTTTTGAGCTGGGTAAAGAGGAGCTGGTTTGGGAGAAGATCAACGAACTCCTCTCCACCATCGGAGGAAGAAGAAGAAGACTAAGCCGCCATCAAGAAGGTCGTTCGAAGCTGGCGTCCTGCCCTGGGGTATAACATCGGGAGATCATCGACCAACCCCAGGCCGTTGACGAAAACGAGAGGCCCTCTCCCGGCTCGGGAGAAGAGACAAAATAAAATGACAGAAGCAGCCGGTGTCCAGCCGCCCCCGACCCACACCTCAGGAGAGAGGTGTGGCGCAGCTCGCTGGGGTTCCACAATCCACGAGGAGACGGGACGCCTGAAGGGATCAAAACCCAGACTTGTTTTCAAAACCTGGTACTTCCTAGTTGGATTGGTGAGCATGTTTCTGGCCCTTCACAATCAGATCTAGATAGGTTTAAAGGTGTGGACATAAGGGTACAATTAACATGAGTTGTTGTCCCTCGATGATCCGTGTGTTTCCATATTTCATGATGATCTTTGTAGAGTATAAGATGCCTGTATTTCCCTTGGTTAGTATTGTGTCGTTATGATTTGTTTGTGTTTTTCCCTCCCATGTACTCTCTTACCTGCTTGCATTTGATTTATTTTCTCCTCATGCAATAAAATATCATTTTGTTTCATCAAACCTGGTCTACAAGAGTTTTCTCTACATTGTAGTTCCTGCCCCAAAGTCCAGAGTATAGAATCTAAGGGGCGAGTGGGTCGAACCACTCAAGGTTTTACTGTGCAAGAGAGAGAGGCCTCTAGAGAGAGAAACCTCTACTTCAGTCCCTCTACCAGTCTACTCCCTCTACTTCAGTGTCTCTACCAGTCTACTCCCTCTACTTCAGTCCCTCTACCAGACTACTCCCTCTACTTCAGTGTCTCTAGCAATCTACTCCCTCTACTTCAGTGTCTCTACCAGACTACTCCCTCTACTTCAGTGTCTCTACCAGACTACTCCATCTACTTCAGTCCATCTACCAGACTACTCCCTCTACTTCAGCCCCCCTACCAGACTACTCCCTCTACTTCAGTCCCTCTACCAGTCTACTCCCTCTACTTCAGTGTCTCTACCAGACTACACCCTCTACTTCAGTGTCTCTACCAGTCTACTCCCCCTACTTCAGTGTCTCTACCAGTCTACTCCCTCTACTTCAGTGTCTCTACCAGTCTACTCCCCCTACTTCAGTGTCTCTACCAGTCTACTCCCTCTACTTCAGTGTCTCTACCAGTCTACTCCCTCTACTTCAGTGTCTCTACCAGTCTACTCCCTCTACTTCAGTGTCTCTACCAGTCTAATCCCTCTACTTCAGTGTCTCTACCAGTCTACTCCCTCTACTTCAGTGTCTCTACCAGTCCAATCCCTCTACTTCAGTGTCTCTACCAGTCTACTCCCTCTACTTCAGTGTCTCTACCAGTCTACTCCCTCTACTTCAGTATCCCTACAAGTCTACTCCCTCGACTTTGGTGTCTCTACCAGTCTACTCCCTCTACTTCAGTGTCTCTACCAGTCTCCTCCCTCTACTTCAGTGTCTCGACCAGTCTACTCCCTCTACTTCAGTGTCTCTACCAGTCTACTCCCTCTACTTCAGTGTCTCTACCATTCTACTCCCTTTACTTCAGTGTCTCTACCAGTCCACTCCCTCTACTTCAGTGTCCCTACCAGTCTACTCCCTCTACTTCAGTGTCTCTACAAGTCTACTCCCTCTACTTCAGCCCCTCTACCAGTCTACTCCCTCTACTTCAGTGTCTCTACCAGTCTACTCCCTCTACTTCACTGTCTCTACCAGTCTACTCCCTCTACATCAGTGTCTCGACCAGTCCACTCCCTCTACTTCAGCGTCTCTACCAGTCCACACCCTCTACTTCTGTGTCTCTACCAGTCTACTCCATCTACTTCAGTGTCTCTACCAGTCGACTCCCTCTACTTCAGTGTCTATACCAATCTACTCCCTCTACTTCAGTGCCTCTACCAGTATGCTCCCTCTACTTCAGTCCCTCTACCAGTCTACTCCCTCTACTTCAGTCCCGCTACCAGTCTACTCCCTCTACTTCAGTGTCTCTTCCAGTCTACTCCCTCTACTTCAGTGTCTCTACCAGTCTACTCCCACTACTTCAGTGTCTCTACCAGTCTACTCCCTCTACTTCAGTGTCTCTACCAGTCTACTCCCTATACTTCAGTGTCCATACCAGTCTACTCCCTCTACTTCAGTGTCTCTACCAGTCTACTCCCTCTGCTTCACTGTCTCTACCAGTCTACTCCCTCCACTTCAGTGTCTCTACCAGTCTACGCCCTCTACTTCAGTGTCTCTACCAGACTACTCCTTCTACTTCAGTGTCTCTACCAGTCGACGCCCTCTACTTCTGTGTCTCTACCAGTCTACTCTCTCTCCTTCATTGTCTCTACCAGTCTACTCCCTCTACTTCAGTGTCTCTACCAGTCTACTCCCACTAGTTCAGTGCCTCTACCAGTCTACTCCCTCTACTTCAGTGTCTCTTCCAGTCCACTCCTCTACTTCAGTGTCTCTATCAGACTACTCCCTCTACTTCACACTCTCTTCCAGTCTACTCCAACTACTTCAGTGTCTCTACCAGTCTACTCCCTCTACTTCAGTGTCCCTACCAGTCTACTCCCTCTACTTCAGTCCCTCTACCATTCTACTCCCTTTACTTCAGTGTCTCTACCAGTCCACTCCCTCTACTTCACTGTCTCTACCAGTATACTACCTCCACATCAGTGTCTCTACCAGTCCACTCCCTCTACTTCACTGTCTCTACCAGTCTACTCCCTCTCCTTCACTGTCTCTACCAGTCTACTCCCTCTACATCAGTGTCTCTACCAGTACACTCCCTCTACTTCAGTGTCTCTACCAGTCCACTCCCTCTACTTCAATGTCTCTACCAGTCTACTCCCTCTAATTCAGTGTCTCTACCAGTCTACTCCCTCTACTTCGGTGTCTCTACCGGTCTACTCCCTGTACTTCAGTGTCTCTACCAGTCCAGTCCCACTACATCAGTTCCTCTACCAGTCTACTCCCTCTACTTCAGTGTCTCTACCAGTCTACTCCCTCTAATTCAGTGTCTCTACCAGTCTACTCCCTCTACTTCGGTGTCTCTACCAGTCTACTCCCTCTACTTCAGTGTCTCTACCAGTCCAGTCCCACTACTTCAGTTCCTCTACAAGTCTACTCCCTCTACTTCAATGTCTCTGCCAGTCTACTACCACTACTTTAGTGTCTCTACCAGTCTACTCCCTCTACTTCAGTGTCTCTACCAGTCTACTCCCTCTACTTCAGTGTCCCGAACAATCTACACCCTCTACTTCAGTGTCTCTACCAGTCTACTCCCTCTACTTCAGTACCTCTACCAGTCTGCTCCCTCTACTTCAGTGTCTCTAACAGTCTACTTCCTCTACTTCAGTGTCTCCACCAGTCTACTCTTTCAACTTAATCCCTCTACCAGTCTACTCCCTCTACTTCGGTGTCTCTACCGGTCTACTCCCTGTACTTCAGTGTCTCTACCAGTCCAGTCCCTCTACTTCACTGTCTCTACCAGTCTACTCCCTCTACTTCAGTGTCTCTACCAGTCTACTCCCTCTAATTCAGTGTCTCTACCAGTCTACTCCCTCTACTTCGGTGTCTCTACCAGTCTACTCCCTCTACTTCAGTGTCTCTACCAGTCCAGTCCCACTACTTCAGTTCCTCTACCAGTCTACTCCCTCTACTTCAATGTCTCTGCCAGTCTACTACCACTACTTTAGTGTCTCTACCAGTCTACTCCCTCTACTTCAGTGTCTCTACCAGTCTACTCCCTCTACTTCAGTGTCCCGAACAATCTACACCCTCTACTTCAGTGTCTCTACCAGTCTACTCCCTCTACTTCAGTACCTCTACCAGTCTGCTCCCTCTACTTCAGTGTCTCTACCAGTCTACTCCCTCTACTTCAGTGTCTCTACCAGTCTACTCCCTCTACGTCAGTGTCTCTACCAGTCGACTCCCTCTACTTCAGTGTCTCTACCAGTCTACTCCCTCAACTTCAGTGTCTCTACCAGTCTACTCCCACTACTTCAGTGTCTCTACCAGTCTACTCCCTCTACTTCAGTACCTCTACCAGTCCACTCCCTATACTTCAGTGTCTCTACCAGTCCACTCCCTCTACTTCAGTCTGTCTACCAATCTACTCCCTCTGCTTCAGTGTCTCTACCAGTCTACTCCCTCTACTTCAGTGTCTCTCCCAGTCTACGCCCTCTACTTCAGTGTCTCTATCAGTCTACTCCATCTACTTCAGTGTCTCTACCAGTCGACGCCCTCTATCTCAGTGTCTCTACCAGTCTACTCTCTCTCCTTCAGTGTCTCTAACAGTCTACTTCCTCTACATCAGTGTCTCCACCAGTCTACTCCCTCAACTTCAGTCCCTCTACCAGTCAACTCCCACTACTTCAGTGTCTCTACCAGTCTGCTCCCACTACTTCAGTGTCTCTACCAGTCTACTCCCTCTACTTCCGTACCTCTACCAGTCTACTCCCTCTACTTCAGTGTCTCTAACAGACTACTTCCTCTACTTCAGTGTCTCCACCAGTCTACTCCCTCAACTTCAGTCCCTCTACCACTCTACTCCCACTACTTCAGTGTCTCTACCAGTCTACTCCCTCTACTTCAGCGTCTCTACCAGTCTAATCCCTCTACTTCAGTGTCCCTACCAGTCTACTCCCTCTACTTCAGTGTCTCTACCAGTCTACTCCCTCTACTTCAGTGTCTCTACCAGTCTACTCCCACTACTTCAGTGTCTCTACCATTCTACTCCCTCTACTTCAGTCTCTCTACCAGTCTACTCCCTCTACTTCAGTTTCTCTACCAGTCTACTCCCACTACTTCAGTGTCTCTACCAGTCTACTCCCACTCCTTCAGTATCTCTACCAGTCTACTCCCTCTACTTCAGTGTCTCTACCAGTCTACTCCCTCTACTTCAGTGTCTCTACCAGACTACTCCCTCTACTTCAGTGTCTCTACCAGTCGACTCCCTCTACTTCAGTCTCTCTACCAGTCTACTCCCTCTACTTCAGTATCTCTACCAGTCTACTCCCACTACTTCAGTGTCTCTACTAGTCTACTCCCTATACATAAGTGTCTCTACCAGTCTACTCCCTCTACTTCAGTGTCTCTACCAGTCTACTCCCTCTGCTTCAGTGTCTCTACCAGTCTACTGCCTCAACTTCAGTGTCTCTACCAGTCTACGCCCTCTTCTTCTGTGTCTCTACCAGTCTACTCCTTCTACTTCAGTGTCTCTACAAGTCGACGCCCTCTACTTCAGTGTCTCTACCAGTCTACTCTTTCTCCTTCAGTGTCTCTACCAGTCTACTCCCTCTACTTCAGTGTCTCTACCAGTCTACTCCCAGTACTTCAGTGCCTCTACCAGTCTACTCCTTCTACTTCAGTGTCTCTACCAGTCTACTCCCTCTACTTCAGTGTCTCCACCAGTCTACTCCAACTACTTCAGTGTCTCTACCAGTCTACTCCCTCTACTTCAGTGTCACTAACAGTCTACTTCCTCTACTTCAGTGTCTCCACCAGTCTACTCCCTCAACTTCTGTCCCTCTACCAGTCTACTCCCACTACTTCAGTGTCTCTACCAGTCTACTCCCACTACTTCAGTGTCTCTACCATTCTACTCCCTCTACTTCAGTGTCTCTACCAATCTACTCCCTCTACTTCAGTGTCTCTAACAATCTACACCCTCTACTTCAGTGTCTCTACCAGTCTACTCCCTCTACTTCAGTACCTCTACCAGTCTACTCCCTCTACTTCAGTGTCTCTAACAGTCTACTTCCTCTACTTCAGTGTCTCCACCAGTCTACTCCCTCAACTTCAGTCCCTCTACCAGTCTACTCCCACTACTTCAGTGTCTCTACCAGTCTACTCCCTCTACTTCAGTGTCTCTACCAGTCTAATCCCTCTACTTCAGTGTCCCTACCAGTCTACTCCCTCTACTTCAGTGTCTCCACCAGTCAACTCCCTCTACTTCAGTGTCTCTTCCAGTCTACTCCCACTACTTCAGTGTCTCTACCCGTCCACTCCCACTACTTCAGTATCTCTACCAGTCTTCTCCCTCTACTTCAGTGTCTCTACCAGTCTACTCCCTCTACTTCAGTGTCTCTACCAGTCTACTCCCTCTACTTCAGTGTCTGTACCAGTCGACTCCCTCTACTTCAGTGTCTCTACCAGACTACTCCCTATACTTCAGTGTCTCTGCCAGTCTACTCCCTCTACTTCAGTGTCTCTACCAGTCTACTCCCTCTGCTTCAGTGTCTCTACCAGTCTACTCCCTCTACTTCAGTGTCTCTACCAGTCTACGCCCTCTACTTCAGTGTCTCTACCAGTCTACTCCATCTACTTCAGTGTCTCTGCCAGTCGACGCCGTCTACTTCAGTTTCTCTTCCAGTCTACTCACTCTCCTTCAGTGTCTCTACCAGTCTACTCCCTCTACTTCAGTGTCTCTACCAGTCTACTCCCACTACTTCAGTGTCTCTACCAGTCTACTCCTTCTACTTCAGTGTCTCGACCAGTCTACTCCCTCTACTTCAGTGTCTCTACCATTCCACTCCCTCTACTTCAGTGTCTCTACCAGTCTACTCCCTCTACTTCACTGTCTCTACCAGTCTACTCCCTCTACTTCAGTCCCTCGACCATTCTACTCCCTTTACTTCAGTGTCTCTACCAGTCCACTCCCTCTACTTCAGTGTCCCTACCAGTCTACTCCCTCTACTTCAGTGTCTCTACAAGTCAACTCCCTCTACTTCAGTCCCTCTACCAGTCTACTCCCTCTACTTCAGTGTCTCTACCAGTGTACTCCCTCTACTTCACTGTCTCTACCAGTCTACTCCCTCTATATCAGTGTCTCTACCGGTCCACTCCCTCTGCTTCAGTGTCTCTTCCAGGCCACTCCCTCTACTTCAGTGTCTCTACCAGTCTACTCCCTCGACTTCAGTGTCTCTACCAGTCTACTCCCTCTACTTCTGTGTCTCTACCAGTCTACTCCCTCTACTTCAGTGTCTCTACCAGTCTACTCCCACTACTTCAGTACCTCTACCAGTCTACTCCCTCTACTTCAGTGTCTCTACCAGTCTACTCCCTCTACTTCCGTGTCTCCACCAGTCGACTCCCTCTACTTCAGTGTCTCTACCAATCTACTCCCTCTACTTCAGTGTCTCTACCAGTGTACTCCCTCTACTTCCGTCCCTCTACCAGTCTACTCCCTCTACTTCAGTGTCTCTAACAATCTACACCCTCTACTTTAGTGTCTCTGCCAGTCTTCTCCCTCTACTTCAGTCCCACTACCAGTCTACTCCCTCTACTTAAGTGTCTCTAACAGTCTACTCGTTCTACTTCAGTCACTCTACCAGTCCACTCCCTCTACTTCAGTGTCTCTACCAGGCCACTCCCTCTACTTCAGTGTCTCTACCAGTCTACTCCCTCTACTTCAGTGTCTCTACCAGTCTACTCCCTCTACTTCTGTGTCTCTACCAGTCTACTCCCTCTACTTCAGTGTCTTTACCAGTCTACTCCCACTACTTCAGTACCTCTACCAGTCTAGGCCCTCTACTTCAGTGTCTCTACCAGTCTACTCCCTCTACTTCAGTGTCTCCACCAGTCTACTCCCTCTACTTCAATGTCTCTAACAGTCTACTCCCTCTACTTCAGTGTCTCTACCAGTCGACTCCCTCTACTTCAGTGTCTCTACCAATCTACTCCCTCTACTTCAGTGTCTCTACCAGTATACTTCCCCTACTTCAGTCCCTCTACCAGTCTACTCCCTCTACTTCAGTGTCTCTAACAATCTACACCCTCTACTTCAGTGTCTCTGCCAGTCTACTCCCTCTACTACAGTCCCGCTACCTGTCTACTCCCTCTACTTAAGTGTCTCTAGCAGTCAACTCCCTCTACTTCAGTCCCTCTACCAGTCTACTCCCTCTACTTCAGTGTCTCTACCAGTCTACTCCCTCTACTTCAGTGTCTCTACCAGTCTACTCACTTTACTTCAGTGTCTATACCAGTCTACTCTCTCTACTTCAGTTTCTCGACCAGTCTACTCCCACTACTTCAGTGTCTCTACCAGTCTACTGACACTAATTCAGTGTCTCTACCAGTCTACTCCCTCTGCTTCACTGTCTCTACCAGTCCACTCCCTCAACTTCAGTGTCTCTACAAGTCTACTCCATCTACTTCAGTGTCTCTACCAATCTACTCCCTCTACTTCAGTGTCTCTGCCAGTCTGCTCCCTCTACTTCAGTGTCTCTACTTGTCTACTTCCTCTACTTTACTGTCTCTACCAGTCTACTTCCTCTACTTCAGTGTCTCTACCAGTCTCCTCCCACTAATTCAGTGTCTCTTCCAGTCTGCTCCCTCTACTTCAGTGTCTCTACCAGTCTACTCCCTCTACTTCAGTGCCTCTACCAGTCTACTCCCTCTACTTCAGTGTCTTTACCAGTCTACTCCCTCTACTTCAGTGTCTCTAACAGTCTACTCCCACTACTTCAGTGTCTCTACCAGTCTACTCCCTCTACTTCAGTGTCTCTACCAGTCTACTCCCTCTACTTCAGTATCTCTACCAGTCTACTCCCTCTACTTCAGTGTCTCTACCAGACTACTCCATCTACTTCAGTGTCTCTACCAGTCTACTCCCTCTCCTTCAGTGTCTCTACCAGTCTACTCCCTCTACTTCAGTGTCTCTATCAGTCTACTCCCTCTACTTCAGTGTCTCTACGAGTCTACTCCCTCTACTTTAGTGTCTCTACCAGTCTACTCCCTCTACTTCAGTGTCTCTACCAGTCTACTCCCGCTACTTCAGTGTCTCCACCAGTCTACGCCCTCTATTTCAGTGTCTCTACCAGTCTACTCCCTCTACTTCAGTCGCTCTACCAGTCTGCTCCCTATACTTCAGTGTCTCTACCAGTCTACACCCTCTACTTCAGTGTCTCTACCAGTCTACTCCCTCTACTTCAGTGTCTCTACCAGTCTACTCCCTCTACTTCAGTACCTCTACCAGTCTACTCCCTCTACTTCAGTGTCTCTACCAGTCCACTCCCTCTACTTCAGTGTCCCTACCAGTCTACTCCCTCTACTTCAGTGTCTCTACCAGTCCACTCCCACTACTTCAGTGTCTCTACCAGTCTACTCCCTCTACTTCAGTGTCTCTACCAGTCTACTGCCACTAATTCAGTGTCTTTACCAGTCTACTCCCTCTGCTTCACTGTCTCTACCAGTCCACTCCCTCAACTTCAGTGTCTCTACCAGTCTACTCCATCTACTTCAGTGTCTCTACCAGTCTACTCCCTCTACTTCAGTGTCTCTGCCAGTCTACTCCCTCTACTTCAGTGTCTCTACTAGTCTACTTCCTCTACTTTAGTGTCTCTACCAGTCTACTTCCTCTACTTCAGTGTCTCTACCAGTCTACTCCCATTAATTCAGTGTCTCTTCCAGTCTGCTCCCTCTACTTCACCGTCTCTACCAGTCTACTCCCTCTACTTCAGTGTCTCTACAAGTCAACTCCCTCTACTACAGTGTCTCTAACAGTCTACTCCCTCTACTTCAGTGTCTCCACCAGTCTACTCCCTCTACTTCAGTGTCTTTACCAGTCTACTCCCTCTACTTCAGTGTCTCTAACAGTCTACTCCCACTACTTCAGTGTCTCTACCAGTCTACTCCCTCTACTTCAGTGTCTCTACCAGTCTACTCCCTCTACTTCAGTATCTCTACCAGTCTACTCCCTCTACTTCAGTGTCGCTACAATCTATTCCCTCTACTTCAGTCCCTCTACCAGTCTACTCCCTCTACTTCAGTGTCTCTACCAGTCTACTCCCTCTACTTCACTGTCTCTACCAGTCTACTCCATCTACATCAGTGCCTCTACCAGTCCACTCCCTCTACTTCAGTGTCTCTAACAGTCCACTCCCTCTACTTCAGTGTCTCTACCAGTCTACTCCCTCTAATTCAGTGTCTCTACCAGTGTACTCCCTCTACATCTGTGTCTCTACCAGTCTACTCCCTCTACTTCAGTGTCTCTACCAGTCTACTCCCACTACTTCAGTACCTCTACCAGTCTACACCCTATACTTCAGTGTCTCTACCAGTCTACTCCCTCAACTTCAGTGTCTCTACCAGTCTACTCCCTCTACTTCAATGTCTCTACCAGTCTACTCCCTGTACTTCAGTTTCTCTACCAATCTACTCCCTCTGCTTCAGTGTCTCTACCAGTCTACTCCCTCTACTTCAGTGTCTCTCCCAGTCTACGCCCTCTACTTCAGTGTCTCTATCAGTCTACTCCATCTACTTCAGTGTCTCTACCAGTCGACGCCCTCTACATCAGTGTCTCTACCAGTCTACTCTCTCTCCTTCAGTGTCTCTAACAGTCTACTTCCTCTACATCAGTGTCTCCACCAGTCTACTCCCCCAACTTCAGTCCCTCTACCAGTCAACTCCCACTACTTCAGTGTCTCTACCAGTCTGCTCCCACTACTTCAGTGTCTCTACCAGTCTACTCCCTCTACTTCCGTACCTCTACCAGTCTACTCCCTCTAATTCAGTGTCTCTAACAGACTACTTCCTCTACTTCAGTGTCTCCACCAGTCTACTCCCTCAACTTCAGTCCCTCTACCACTCTACTCCCACTACTTCAGTGTCTCTACCAGTCTACTCCCTCTACTTCAGCATCTCTACCAGTCTAATCCCTCTACTTCAGTGTCCCTACCAGTCTACTCCCTCTACTTCAGTGTCTCTACCAGTCTACTCCCTCTATTTCAGTGTCTCTACCAGTCTACTCCCACTACTTCAGTGTCTCTACCATTCTACTCCCTCTACTTCAGTCTCTCTACCAGTCTACTCCCTCTACTTCAGTTTCTCTACCAGTCTACTCCCACTACTTCAGTGTCTCTACCAGTCTACTCCCACTCCTTCAGTATCTCTACCAGTCTACTCCCTCTACTTCAGTGTCTCTACCAGTCTACTCCCTCTACTTCAGTGTCTCTACCAGACTACTCCCTCTACTTCAGTGTCTCTACCAGTCGACTCCCTCTACTTCAGTCTCTCTACCAGTCTACTCCCTCTACTTCAGTATCTCTACCAGTCTACTCCCACTACTTCAGTGTCTCTACTAGTCTACTCCCTATACTTAAGTGTCTCTACCAGTCTACTCCCTCTACTTCAGTGTCTCTACCAGTCTACTCCCTCTGCTTCAGTGTCTCTACCAGTCTACTGCCTCAACTTCAGTGTCTCTACCAGTCTACGCCCTCTTCTTCTGTGTCTCTACCAGTCTACTCCTTCTACTTCAGTGTCTCTACCAGTCGACGCCCTCTACTTCAGTGTCTCTACCAGTCTACTCTTTCTCCTTCAGTGTCTCTACCAGTCTACTCCCTCTACTTCAGTGTCTCTACCAGTCTACTCCCAGTACTTCAGTGCCTCTACCAGTCTACTCCTTCTACTTCAGTGTCTCTACCAGTCTACTCCCTCTACTTCAGTGTCTCCACCAGTCCACTCCCTCTACTTCAGTGTCTCTACCAGACTACTCCCTCTACTTCACTGTCTCTACCAGTCTACTCCAACTACTTCAGTGTCTCTACCAGTCTACTCCCTCTACTTCAGTGTCTCTAACAGTCTACTTCCTCTACTTCAGTGTCTCCACCAGTCTACTCCCTCAACTTCTGTCCCTCTACCAGTCTACTCCCACTACTTCAGTGTCTCTACCAGTCTACTCCCACTACTTCAGTGTCTCTACCATTCTACTCCCTCTACTTCAGTGTCTCTACCAATCTACTCCCTCTACTTCAGTGTCTCTAACAATCTACACCCTCTACTTCAGTGTCTCTACCAGTCTACTCCCTCTACTTCAGTACCTCTACCAGTCTACTCCCTCTACTTCAGTGTCTCTAACAGTCTACTTCCTCTACTTCAGTGTCTCCACCAGTCTACTCCCTCAACTTCAGTCCCTCTACCAGTCTACTCCCACTACTTCAGTGTCTCTACCAGTCTACTCCCTCTACTTCAGTGTCTCTACCAGTCTAGTCCCTCTACTTCAGTGTCCCTACCAGTCTACTCCCTCTACTTCAGTGTCTCCACCAGTCAACTCCCTCTACTTCAGTGTCTCTTCCAGTCTACTCCCACTACTTCAGTGTCTCTACCCGTCCACTCCCACTACTTCAGTATCTCTACCAGTCTTCTCCCTCTACTTCAGTGTCTCTACCAGTCTACTCCCTCTACTTCAGTGTCTCTACCAGTCTACTCCCTCTACTTCAGTGTCTGTACCAGTCGACTCCCTCTACTTCAGTGTCTCTACCAGACTACTCCCTATACTTCAGTGTCTCTACCAGTCTACTCCCTCTACTTCAGTGTCTCTACCAGTCTACTCCCTCTGCTTCAGTGTCTCTACCTGTCTACTCCCTCTACTTCAGTGTCTCTACCAGTCTACGCCCTCTACTTCAGTGTCTCTACCAGTCTACTCCATCTACTTCAGTGTCTCTGCCAGTCGACGCCGTCTACTTCAGTTTCTCTTCCAGTCTACTCACTCTCCTTCAGTGTCTCTACCAGTCTACTCCCTCTACTTCAGTGTCTCTACCAGTCTACTCCCACTACTTCAGTGTCTCTACCAGTCTACTCCTTCTACTTCAGTGTCTCTACCAGTCTACTCCCTCTACTTCAGTGTCTCTACCAGTCCACTCCCTCTACTTCAGTGTCTCTACCAGTCTACTCCCTCTACTTCACTGTCTCTACCAGTCTACTCCAACTACTTCAGGGTCTCTACCAGTCTACTCCCTCTACTTCAGTGTCTCTACCAGTCTACTCCCTCTACTTCAGTCCCTCGACCATTCTACTCCCTTTACTTCAGTGTCTCTACCAGTCCACTCCCTCTACTTCAGTGTCCCTACCAGTCTACTCCCTCTACTTCAGTGTCTCTACAAGTCAACTCCCTCTACTTCAGTCCCTCTACCAGTCTACTCCCTCTACTTCAGTGTCTCTACCAGTGTACTCCCTCTACTTCACTGTCTCTACCAGTCTACTCCCTCTATATCAGTGTCTCTACCAGTCCACTCCCTCTACTTCAGTGTCTCTTCCAGGCCACTCCCTCTACCTCAGTGTCTCTACCAGTCTACTCCCTCTACTTCAGTGTCTCTACCAGTCTACTCCCTCTACTTCTGTGTCTCTACCAGTCTACTCCCTCTACTTCAGTGTCTCTACCAGTCTACTCCCACTACTTCAGTACCTCTACCAGTCTACTCCCTCTACTTCAGTGTCTCTGCCAGTCTACTCCCTCTACTTCCGTGTCTCCACCAGTCGACTCCCTCTACTTCAGTGTCTCTACCAATCTACTCCCTCTACTTCAGTGTCTCTACCAGTATACTCCCTCTACTTCCGTCCCTCTACCACTCTACTCCCTCTACTTCAGTGTCTCTAACAATCTACACCCTCTACTTTAGTGTCTCTGCCAGTCTTCTCCCTCTACTTCAGTCCCACTACCAGTCTACTCCCTCTACTTAAGTGTCTCTAACAGTCTACTCGTTCTACTTCAGTCAATCTACCAGTCCACTCCCTCTACTTCAGTGTCTCTACCAGGCCACTCCCTCTACTTCAGTGTCTCTACCAGTCTACTCCCTCTACTTCAGTGTCTCTACCAGTCTACTCCCTCTACTTCTGTGTCTCTACCAGTCTACTCCCTCTACTTCAGTGTCTCTACCAGTCTACTCCCACTACTTCAGTACCTCTACAAGTCTACGCCCTCTACTTCAGTGTCTCTACCAGTCTACTCCCTCTACTTCAGTGTCTCCACCAGTCTACTCCCTCTACTTCAATGTCTCTAACAGTCTACTCCCTCTACTTCAGTGTCTCTACCAGTCGACTCCCTCTACTTCAGTGTCTCTAACAATCTACACCCTCTACTTCAGTGTCTCTGCCAGTCTACTCCCTCTACTACAGTCCCGCTACCTGTCTACTCCCTCTACTTAAGTGTCTCTAGCAGTCTACTCCCTCTACTTCAGTCCCTCTACCAGTCTACTCCCTCTACTTCAGTGTCTCTACCAGTCTACTCCCTCTACTTCAGTGTCTCTACCAGTCTACTCACTTTACTTCAGTGTCTATACCAGTCTACTCTCTCTACTTCAGTTTCTCGACCAGTCTACTCCCACTACTTCAGTGTCTCTACCAGTCTACTCCCTTTACTTCAGTGTCTCTACCAGTCTACTGACACTAATTCAGTGTCTCTACCAGTCTACTCCCTCTGCTTCACTGTCTCTACCAGTCCACTCCCTCAACTTCAGTGTCTCTACAAGTCTACTCCATCTACTTCAGTGTCTCTACCAATCTACTCCCTCTACTTCAGTGTCTCTGCCAGTCTGCTCCCTCTACTTCAGTGTCTCTACTAGTCTACTTCCTCTACTTTAGTGTCTCTACCAGTCTACTTCCTCTACTTCAGTGTCTCTACCAGTCTCCTCCCACTAATTCAGTGTCTCTTCCAGTCTGCTCCCTCTACTTCAGTGTCTCTACCAGTCTACTCCCTCTACTTCAGTGTCTCTACCAGTCTACTCCCTCTACTTCAGTGTCTTTACCAGTCTACTCCCTCTACTTCACTGTCTCTAACAGTCTACTCCCACTACTTCAGTGTCTCTACCAGTCTACTCCCTCTACTTCAGTGTCTCTACCAGTCTACTCCCTCTACTTCAGTATCTCTACCAGTCTACTCCCTCTACTTCAGTGTCTCTACCAGACTACTCCATCTACTTCAGTGTCTCTACCAGTCTACGCCCTCTCCTTCAGTGTCTCTACCAGTCTACTCCCTCTACTTCAGTGTCTCTGTCAGTCTACTACCTCTACTTCAGTGTCTCTACGAGTCTACTCCCTCTATTTAGTGTCTCTACCAGTCTACTCCCTCTACTTCAGTGTCTCTACCAGTCTACTCCCGCTACTTCAGTGTCTCCACCAGTCTACGCCCTCTATTTCAGTGTCTCTACCAGTCTACTCCCTCTACTTCAGTCGCTCTACCAGTCTGCTCCCTATACTTCAGTGTCTCTACCAGTCTACACCCTCTACTTCAGTGTCTCTACCAGTCTACTCCCTCGACTTCAGTGTCTCTACCAGTCTACTCCCTCTACTTCAGTACCTCTACCAGTCTACTCCTTCTACTTCAGTGTCTCTACCAGTCCACTCCCTCTACTTCAGTGTCCCTACCAGTCTACTCCCTCTACTTCAGTGTCTCTACCAGTCCACTCCCACTACTTCAGTGTCTCTACCAGTCTACTCCCTCTACTTCAGTGTCTCTACCAGTCTACTGCCACTAATTCAGTGTCTTTAACAGTCTACTCCCTCTGCTTCACTGTCTCTACCAGTCCACTCCCTCAACTTCAGTGTCTCTACCAGTCTACTCCATCTACTTCAGTGTCTCTACCAGTCTACTCCCTCTACTTCAGTGTCTCTGCCAGTCTACTCCCTCTACTTCAGTGTCTCTGCCAGTCTACTCCCTCTACTTCAGTGTCTCTACTAGTCTACTTCCTCTACTTTAGTGTCTCTACCAGTCTACTTCCACTACTTCAGTGTCTCTACCAGTCTACTCCCACTAATTCAGTGTCTCTTCCAGTCTGCTCCCTCTACTTCACCGTCTCTACCAGTCTACTCCCTCTACTTCAGTGTCTCTACCAGTCAACTCCCTCTACTACAGTGTCTCTAACAGTCTACTCCCTCTACTTCAGTGTCTCCACCAGTCTACTCCCTCTACTTCAGTGTCTTTACCAGTCTACTCCCTCTACTTCAGTGTCTCTAACAGTCTACTCCCACTACTTCAGTGTCTCTACCAGTCTACTCCCTCTACTTCAGTGTCTCTACCAGTCTACTCCCTCTACTTCAGTATCTCTACCAGTCTACTCCCTCTACTTCAGTGTCACTACAATCTATTCCCTCTACTTCAGTCCCTCTACCAGTCTACTCCCTCTACTTCAGTGTCTCTACCAGTCTACTCCCTCTAATTCACTGTCTCTACCAGTCTACTCCATCTACATCAGTGCCTCTACCAGTCCACTCCCTCTACTTCAGTGTCTCTAACAGTCCACTCCCTCTACTTCAGTGTCTCTACCAGTCTACTCCCTCTAATTCAGTGTCTCTACCAGTGTACTCCCTCTACATCTGTGTCTCTACCAGTCTACTCCCTCTACTTCAGTGTCTCTACCAGTCTACTCCCTCAACTTCAGTGTCTCTACCAGTCTACTCCCTCTACTTCAATGTCTCTACCAGTCTACTCCCTGTACTTCAGTTTCTCTACCAGTCTACTCCCTCTACTTCAGTGTCTCTACCAGTCTACTCCCTCTACTTCAGTGTCTCTAACAGTCTACTTCCTCGACTTCAGTGTCTCCACCAGTCTACTCCCTCAACTTCAGTTCCTCTACCAGTCTACTCCCACTACTTCAGTGTCTCTACCAGTCTACTCCCTCTACTTCAGTGTCTCTACCAGTCTAATCCCTCTACCTCAGTGTCCCTACCAGTCTACCCCCTCTACTTCAGTGTCTCCACCAGTCAACTCCCTCTACTTCAGTGTCTCTACCAGTCTACTCCCACTACTTCAGTGTCTCTACCCGTCCACTCCCACTACTTCAGTATCTCTATCAGTCTTCTCCCTCTACTTCAGTGTCTCTACCAGTCTACTCCCTCTACTTCAGTGTCTCTACCAGTCTACTCCCTCTACTTCAGTGTCTGTACCATTCGACTCCCTCTACTTCAGTGTCTCTACCAGACTACTCCCTATACTTCAGTGTCTCTATCAGTCTACTCCCTCTACTTCAGTGTCTCTACCAGTCTACTCCCTCTGCTTCAGTGTCTCTACCAGTCTACTCCCTCTACTTCAGTGTCTCTACCAGTCTACGCCCTCTACTTCAGTGTCTCTACCAGTCTACTCCATCTACTTCAGTGTCTCTGCCAGTCGACGCCGTCTACTTCAGTTTCTCTTCCAGTCTACTCTCTCTCCTTCAGTGTCTCTACCAGTCTACTCCCTCTACTTCAGTGTCTCTACCAGTCTACTCCCACTACTTCAGTGTCTCTACCAGTCTACTCCTTCTACTTCAGTGTCTCTACCAGTCTACTCCCTCTACTTCAGTGTCTCTACCAGTCCACTCCCTCTACTTCAGTTTCTCTACCAGTCTACTCCCTCTACGTCACTGTCTCTACCAGTCTACTCCCTATACTTCAGTGTCCATACCAGTCTACTCCCTCTACTTCAGTGTCTCTACCAGTCTACTCCCTCTGCTTCACTGTCTCTACCAGTCTACTCCCTCCACTTCAGTGTCTCTACCAGTCTACGCCCTCTACTTCAGTGTCTCTACCAGACTACTCCTTCTACTTCAGTGTCTCTACCAGTCGACGCCCTCTACTTCTGTGTCTCTACCAGTCTACTCTCTCTCCTTCATTGTCTCTACCAGTCTACTCCCTCTACTTCAGTGTCTCTACCAGTCTACTCCCACTAGTTCAGTGCCGCTACCAGTCTACTCCCTCTACTTCAGTGTCTCTTCCAGTCCACTCCCTCTACTTCAGTGCCTCTATCAGACTACTCCCTCTACTTCACAGTCTCTTCCAGTCTACTCCAACTACTTCAGTGTCTCTACCAGTCTACTCCCTCTACTTCAGTGTCTCTACCAGTCTACTCCCTCTACTTCAGTCCCTCTACCATTCTACTCCCTTTACTTCAGTGTCTCTACCAGTCCACTCCCTCTACTTCACTGTCTCTACCAGTCTACTACCTCCACATCATTGTCTCTACCAGTCCACTCCCTCTACTTCACTGTCTCTACCAGTCTACTCCCTCTACTTCACTGTCTCTACCAGTCTACTCCCTCTAGATCAGTGTCTCTACCAGTACACTCCCTCTACTTCAGTGTCTCGACCAGTTCACTCCCTCTACTTCAATGTCTCTACCAGTCTACTCCCTCTAATTCAGTGTCTCTACCAGTCTACTCCCTCTACTTCGGTGTCTCTACCGGTCTACTCCCTGTACTTCAGTGTCTCTACCAGTCCAGTCCCACTACTTCAGTTCCTCTACCAGTCTACTCCCTCTACTTCAGTGTCTCTACCACTCTACTCCCTCTAATTCAGTGTCTCTACCAGTCTACTCCCTCTACTTCGGTGTCTCTACCAGTCTACTCCCTCTACTTCAGTGTCTCTACCAGTCCAGTCCCACTACTTCAGTTCCTCTACCAGTCTACTCCCTCTACTTCAATGTCTCTGCCAGTCTACTACCACTACTTTAGTGTCTCTACCAGTCTACTCCCTCTACTTCAGTGTCTCTACCAGTCTACTCCCTCTACTTCAGTGTCCCGAACAATCTACACCCTCTACTTCAGTGTCTCTACCAGTCTACTCCCTCTACTTCAGTACCTCTACCAGTCTGCTCCCTCTACTTCAGTGTCTCTAACAGTCTACTTCCTCTACTTCAGTGTCTCCACCAGTCTACTCTTTCAACTTAATCCCTCTACCAGTCTACTCCCTCTACTTCGGTGTCTCTACCGGTCTACTCCCTGTACTTCAGTGTCTCTACCAGTCCAGTCCCTCTACTTCACTGTCTCTACCAGTCTACTCCCTCTACTTCAGTGTCTCTACCAGTCTACTCCCTCTAATTCAGTGTCTCTACCAGTCTACTCCCTCTACTTCGGTGTCTCTACCAGTCTACTCCCTGTACTTCAGTGTCTCTACCAGTCCAGTCCCACTACTTCAGTTCCTCTACCAGTCTACTCCCTCTACTTCAATGTCTCTGCCAGTCTACTACCACTACTTTAGTGTCTCTACCAGTCTACTCCCTCTACTTCAGTGTCTCTACCAGTCAACTCCCTCTACTTCAGTGTCCCGAACAATCTACACCCTCTACTTCAGTGTCTCTACCAGTCTACTCCCTCTACTTCAGTACCTCTACCAGTCTGCTCCCTCTACTTCAGTGTCTCTACCAGTCTACTCCCTCTACTTCAGTGTCTCTACTTGTCTACTCCCACTACGTCAGTGTCTCTACCAGTCGACTCCCTCTACTTCAGTGTCTCTACCAGTCTACTCCCTCTAATTCAGTGTCTCTACCAGTCTACTCCCACTACTTCAGTGTCTCTACCAGTCTACTCCCTCTACTTCAGTGTCTCTACCAGTCCACTCCCTATACTTCAGTGTCTCTACCAGTCCACTCCCTCTACTTCAGTCTCTCTACCAATCTACTCCCTCTGCTTCAGTGTCTCTACCAGTCTAATCCCTCTCCTTCAGTGTCTCTCCCAGTCTACGCCCTCTACTTCAGTGTCTCTATCAGTCTACTCCATCTACTTCAGTGTCTCTACCAGTCGACGCCCTCTACATCAGTGTCTCTACCAGTCTACTCTCTCTCCTTCAGTGTCTCTAACAGTCTACTTCCTCTACATCAGTGTCTCCACCAGTCTACTCCCTCAACTTCAGTCCCTCTACCAGTCAACTCCCACTACTTCAGTGTCTCTACCAGTCTGCTCCCACTACTTCAGTGTCTCTAACAGTCTACTCCCTCTACTTCCGTACCTCTACCAGTCTACTCCCTCTACTTCAGTGTCTCTAACAGACTACTTCCTCTACTTCAGTGTCTCCACCAGTCTACTCCCTCAACTTCAGTCCCTCTACCACTCTACTCCCACTACTTCAGTGTCTCTACCAGTCTACTCCCTCTACTTCAGCGTCTCTACCAGTCTAATCCCTCTACTTCAGTGTCCCTACCAGTCTACTCCCTCTACTTCAGTGTCTCTACCAGTCTACTCCCTCTACTTCAGTGTCTCTACCAGTCTACTCCCACTACTTCAGTGTCTCTACCATTCTACTCCCTCTACTTCAGTCTCTCTACCAGTCTACTCCCTCTACTTCAGTTTCTCTACCAGTCTACTCCCACTACTTCAGTGTCTCTACCAGTCTACTCCCACTCCTTCAGTATCTCTACCAGTCTACTCCCTCTACTTCAGTGTCTCTACCAGTCTACTCCCTCTACTTCAGTGTCTCTACCAGACTACTCCCTCTACTTCAGTGTCTCTACCAGTCGACTCCCTCTACTTCAGTCTCTCTACCAGTCTACTCCCTCTACTTCAGTATCTCTACCAGTCTACTCCCACTACTTCAGTGTCTCTACTAGTCTACTCCCTATACTTAAGTGTCTCTACCAGTCTACTCCCTCTACTTCAGTGTCTCTACCAGTCTACTCCCTCTGCTTCAGTGTCTCTACCAGTCTACTGCTCAACTTCAGTGTCTCTACCAGTCTACTCCTTCTACTTCAGTGTCTCTACCAGTCGACGCCCTCTACCTCAGTGTCTCTACCAGTCTACTCTTTCTCCTTCAGTGTCTCTACCAGTCTACTCCCTCTACTTCAGTGTCTCTACCAGTCTACTCCTTCTACTTCAGTGTCTCTACCAGTCTACTCCCTCTACTTCAGTGTCTCCACCAGTCCACTCCCTCTACTTCAGTGTCTCTACCAGACTACTCCCTCTACTTCACTGTCTCTACCAGTCTACTCCAACTACTTCAGTGTCTCTACCAGTCTACTCCCTCTACTTCAGTGTCTCTAACAGTCTACTTCCTCTACTTCAGTGTCTCCACCAGTCTACTCCCTCAACTTCTGTCCCTCTACCAGTCTACTCCCACTACTTCAGTGTCTCTACCATTCTACTCCCTCTACTTCAGTGTCTCTACCAATCTACTCCCTCTACTTCAGTGTCTCTAACAATCTACACCCTCTACTTCAGTGTCTCTACCAGTCCACTCCCTCTACTTCAGTGTCTCTACCAGACTACTCCCTCTACTTCACTGTCTCTACCAGTCTACTCCAACTACTTCAGTGTCTCTACCAGTCTACTCCCTCTACTTCAGTGTCTCTAACAGTCTACTTCCTCTACTTCAGTGTCTCCACCAGTCTACTCCCTCAACTTCTGTCCCTCTACCAGTCTACTCCCACTACTTCAGTGTCTCTACCATTCTACTCCCTCTACTTCAGTGTCTCTACCAATCTACTCCCTCTACTTCAGTGTCTCTAACAATCTACACCCTCTACTTCAGTGTCTCTACCAGTCTACTCCCTCTACTTCAGTACCTCTACCAGTCTACTCCCTCTACTTCAGTGTCTCTAACAGTCTACTTCCTCTACTTCAGTGTCTCCACCAGTCTACTCCCTCAACTTCAGTCCCTCTACCAGTCTACTCCCACTACTTCAGTGTCTCTACCAGTCTACTCCCTCTACTTCAGTGTCTCTACCAGTCTAATCCCTCTACTTCAGTGTCCCTACCAGTCTACTCCCTCTACTTCAGTGTCTCCACCAGTCAACTCCCTCTACTTCAGTGTCTCTTCCAGTCTACTCCCACTACTTCAGTGTCTCTACCCGTCCACTCCCACTACTTCAGTATCTCTACCAGTCTTCTCCCTCTACTTCAGTGTCTCTACCAGTCTACTCCCTCTACTTCAGTGTCTCTACCAGTCTACTCCCTCTACTTCAGTGTCTGTACCAGTCGACTCCCTCTACTTCAGTGTCTCTACCAGACTACTCCCTAAACTTCAGTGTCTCTACCAGTCTACTCCCTCTACTTCAGTGTCTCTACCAGTCTACTCCCTCTGCTTCAGTGTCTCTACCAGTCTACTCCCTCTACTTCAGTGTCTCTACCAGTCTACGCCCTCTACTTCAGTGTCTCTACCAGTCTACTCCGTCTACTTCAGTGTCTCTGCCAGTCGACGCCGTCTACTTCAGTTTCTCTTCCAGTCTACTCACTCTCCTTCAGTGTCTCTACCAGTCTACTCCCTCTACTTCAGTGTCTCTACCAGTCTACTCCCACTACTTCAGTATCTCTACCAGTCTACTCCTTCTACTTCAGTGTCTCTACCAGTCTACTCCCTCTACTTCAGTGTCTCTACCAGTCCACTCCCTCTACTTCAGTGTCTCTACCAGTCTACTCCCTCTACTTCACTGTCTCTACCAGTCTACTCCAACTACTTCAGGGTCTCTACCAGTCTACTCCCTCTACTTCAGTGTCTCTACCAGTCTACTCCCTCTACTTCAGTCCCTCGACCATTCTACTCCCTTTACTTCAGTGTCTCTACCAGTCCACTCCCTCTACTTCAGTGTCCCTACCAGTCTACTCACTCTACTTCAGTGTCTCTACAAGTCAACTCCCTCTACTTCAGTCCCTCTACCAGTCTACTCCCTCTACTTCAGTGTCTCTACCAGTGTACTCCCTCTACTTCACTGTCTCTACCAGTCTACTCCCTCTATATCAGTGTCTCTACCAGTCCACTCCCTCTATTTCAGTGTCTCTTCCAGGCCACTCCCTCTACTTCAGTGTCTCTACCAGTCTACTCCCTCTACTTCAGTGTCTCTACCAGTCTACTCCCTCTACTTCTGTGTCTCTACCAGTCTACTCCCTCTACTTCAGTGTCTCTACCAGTCTACTCCCACTACTTCAGTACCTCTACCAGTCTACTCCCTCTACTTCAGTGTCTCTACCAGTCTACTCCCTCTACTTCCGTGTCTCCACCAGTCTACTCCCTCTACTTCAGTGTCTCTACCAATCTACTCCCTCTACTTCAGTGTCTCTACCAGTATACTCCCTCTACTTCCGTCCCTCTACCAGTCTACTCCCTCTACTTCAGTGTCTCTAACAATCTACACCCTCTACTTTAGTGTCTCTGCCAGTCTTCTCCCTCTACTTCAGTCCCACTACCAGTCTACTCCCTCTACTTAAGTGTCTCTAACAGTCTACTCGTTCTACTTCAGTCACTCTACCAGTCCACTCCCTCTACTTCAGTGTCTCTACCAGGCCACTCCCTCTACTTCAGTGTCTCTACCAGTCTACTCCCTCTACTTCAGTGTCTCTACCAGTCTACTCCCTCTACTTCTGTGTCTCTACCAGTCTACTCCCTCTACTTCAGTGTCTCTACCAGTCTACTCCCACTACTTCAGTACCTCTACCAGTCTACGCCTTCTACTTCAGTGTCTCTACCAGTCTACTCCCTCTACTTCAGTGTCTCCACCAGTCTACTCCCTCTACTTCAATGTCTCTAACAGTCTACTCCCTCTACTTCAGTGTCTCTACCAGTCGACTCCCTCTACTTCAGTGTCTCTACCAATCTACTCCCTCTACTTCAGTGTCTCTACCAGTCCACTCCCACTACTTCAGTGTCTCTACCAGTCTACTCCCTCTACTTCAGTGTCTCTACCAGTCTACTGCCACTAATTCAGTGTCTTTACCAGTCTACTCCCTCTGCTTCACTGTCTCTACCAGTCCACTCCCTCAACTTCAGTGTCTCTACCTGTCTACTCCATCTACTTCAGTGTCTCTACCAGTCTACTCCCTCTACTTCAGTGTCTCTGCCAGTCTACTCCCTCTACTTCAGTGTCTCTACTAGTCTACTTCCTCTACTTTAGTGTCTCTACCAGTCTACTTCCTCTACTTCAGTGTCTCTACCAGTCTACTCCCACTAATTCAGTGTCTCTTCCAGTCTGCTCCCTCTACTTCACCGTCTCTACCAGTCTACTCCCTCTACTTCAGTGTCTCTACCAGTCAACTCCCTCTACTACAGTGTCTCTAACAGTCTACTCCCTCTACTTCAGTGTCTCCACCAGTCTACTCCCTCTACTTCAGTGTCTTTACCAGTCTACTCCCTCTACTTCAGTGTCTCTAACAGTCTACTCCCACTACTTCAGTGTCTCTACCAGTCTACTCCCTCTACTTCAGTGTCTCTACCAGTCTACTCCCTCTACTTCAGTATCTCTACCAGTCTACTCCCTCTACTTCAGTGTCGCTACAATCTATTCCCTCTACTTCAGTCCCTCTACCAGTCTACTCCCTCTACTTCAGTGTCTCTACCAGTCTACTCCCTCTACTTCACTGTCTCTACCAGTCTACTCCATCTACAGCAGTGCCTCTACCAGTCCACTCCCTCTACTTCAGTGTCTCTAACAGTCCACTCCCTCTACTTCAGTGTCTCTACCAGTCTACTCCCTCTAATTCAGTGTCTCTACCAGTGTACTCCCTCTACATCTGTGTCTCTACCAGTCTACTCCCTCTACTTCAGTGTCTCTACCAGTCTACTCCCACTACTTCAGTACCTCTACCAGTCTAAACCCTATACTTCAGTGTCTCTACCAGTCTACTCCCTCAACTTCAGTGTCTCTACCAGTCTACTCCCTCTACTTCAATGTCTCTACCAGTCTACTCCCTGTACTTCAGTTTCTCTACCAGTCTACTCCCTCTACTTCAGTGTCTCTACCAGTCTACTCCCTCTACTTCAGTGTCTCTAACAGTCTACTTCCTCTACTTCAGTGTCTCCACCAGTCTACTCCCTCAACTTCAGTCCCTCTACCAGTCTACTCCCACTACTTCAGTGTCTCTACCAGTCTACTCCCACTACTTCAGTGTCTCTTCCATTCTACTCCCTCTACTTCAGTGTCTCTACCAATCTACTCCTTCTACTTCAGTGTCCCTAACAATCTACACCCTCTACTTCAGTGTCTCTACCAGTCTACTCCCTCTACTTCAGTACCTCTACCAGTCTACTCCCTCTACTTCAGTGACTCTAACAGTCTACTTCCTCTACTTCAGTGTCTCCACCAGTCTACTCCCTCAACTTCAGTCCCTCTACCAGTCTACTCCCACTACTTCAGTGTCTCTACCAGTCTACTCCCTCTACTTCAGTGTCTCTACCAGTCTAATCCCTCTACCTCAGTGTCCCTACCAGTCTACTCCCTCTACTTCAGTGTCTCCACCAGTCAACTCCCTCTACTTCAGTGTCTCTACCAGTCTACTCCCACTACTTCAGTGTCTCTACCCGTCCACTCCCACTACTTCAGTATCTCTATCAGTCTTTTCCCTCTACTTCAGTGTCTCTACCAGTCTACTCCCTCTACTTCAGTGTATCTACCAGTCTACTCCCTCTACTTCAGTGTCTGTACCAGTCGACTCCCTCTACTTCAGTGTCTCCACCAGACTACTCCCTATACTTCAGTGTCTCTACCAGTCTACTCCCTCTACTTCAGTGTCTCTACCAGTCTACTCCCTCTGCTTCAGTGTCTCTACCAGTCTACTCCCTCTACTTCAGTGTCTCTACCAGTCTACGCCCTCTACTTCAGTGTCTCTACCAGTCTACTCCATCTACTTCAGTGTCTCTGCCAGTCGACGCCGTCTACTTCAGTTTCTCTTCCAGTCTACTCTCTCTCCTTCAGTGTCTCTACCAGTCTACTCCCTCTACTTCAGTGTCTCTACCAGTCTACCCCCACTACTTCAGTGTCTCTACCAGTCTACTCCTTCTACTTCAGTGTCTCTACCAGTCTACTCCCTCTACTTCAGTGTCTCTACCAGTCCACTCCCTCTACTTCAGTGTCTCTACCAGTCTACTCCCTCTACTTCACTGTCTCTACCAGTCTACTCCAACTACTTCAGGGTCTCTACCAGTCTACTCCCTCTACTTCAGTGTCTCTACCAGTCTACTCCCTCTACTTCAGTCCCTCTACCATTCTACTCCCTTTACTTCAGTGTCTCTACCAGTCCACTGCCTCTACTTCAGTGTCCCTACCATTCTACTCCCTCTACTTCAGTGTCTCTACAAGTCACCTCCCTCTACTTCAGTCCCTCTACCAGTCTACTCCCTCTACTTCAGTGTCTCTACCAGTCTACTCCCTCTACTTCACTGTCTCTACCAGTCTACTCCCTCTATATCAGTGTCTCTACCAGTCCACTCCCTCTACTTCAGTGTCTCTTCCAGGCCACTCCCTCTACTTCAGTGTCTCAACAGTCTACTCCCTCTACTTCAGTGTCTCTATGAGTCTACTCCCTCTACTTCTGAGTCTCTACCAGTCTACTCCCTCTACTTCAGTGTCTCTACCAGTCTACTCCCACTACTTCAGTACCTCTACCAGTCTACTCCCTCTACTTCAGTGTCTCTACCAGTCTACTCCCTCTACTTCCGTGTCTCCACCAGTCTACTCCCTCTATTTCAGTGTCTCTCCCAATCTACTCCCTCTACTTCAGTGTCTCTACCAGTATACTCCCTCTACTTCCGTCCCTCTACCAGTCTACTCCCTCTACTTCAGTGTCTCTAACAATCTACACCCTCTACTTTAGTGTCTCTGCCAGTCTTCTCCCTCTACTTCAGTCCCACTACCAGTCTACTCCCTCTACTTAAGTGTCTCTAACAGTCTACTCGTTCTACTTCAGTCCCTCTACCAGTCCACTCCCTCTACTTCAGTGTCTCTACCAGGCCACTCCCTCTACTTCAGTGTCTCTACCAGTCTACTCCCTCTACTTCAGTGTCTCTACCAGTCTACTCCCTCTACTTCTGTGTCTCTACCAGTCTACTCCCTCTACTTCAGTGTCTCTACCAGTCTACTCCCACTACTTCAGTACCTCTACCAGTCTACGCCCTCTACTTCAGTGTCTCTACCAGTCTACTCCCTCTGCTTCAGTGTCTCCACCAGTCTACTCCCTCTACTTCAATGTCTCTAACAGTCTACTCCCTCTACTTCAGTGTCTCTACCAGTCGACTCCCTCTACTTCAGTGTCTCTACCAATCTACTCCCTCTACTTCAGTGTCTCTACCAGTATACTCCCTCTACTTCAGTCCCTCTACCAGTCTACTCCCTCTACTTCAGTGTCTCTAACAATCTACACCCTCTACTTCAGTGTCTCTGCCAGTCTACTCCCTCTACTACAGACCCTCTACCTGTCTACTCCCTCTACTTAAGTGTCTCTAGCAGTCTACTCCCTCTACTTCAGTCCCTCTACCAGTCTACTCCCTCTATTTCAGTGTCTCTACCAGTCTACTCCCTCTACTTCAGTGTCTCTACCAGTCTACTCACTTTACTTCAGTGTCTATACCAGTCTACTCTCTCTACTTCAGTTTCTCGACCAGTCTACTCCCACTACTTCAGTGTCTCTACCAGTCTACTCCCTCTACTTCAGTGTCTCTACCAGTCTACTGACACTAATTCAGTGTCTCTACCAGTCTAATCCCTCTGCTTCACTGTCTCTACCAGTCCACTCCCTCAACTTCAGTGTCTCTACCAGTCTACTCCATCTACTTCAGTGTCTCTACCAGTCTACTCCCTCTACTTCAGTGTCTCTGCCAGTCTGCTCCCTCTACTTCAGTGTCTCTACTAGTCTACTTCCTCTACTTTAGTGTCTCTACCAGTCTACTTCCTCTACTTCTGTGTCTCTACCAGTCTCCTCCCACTAATTCAGTGTCTCTTCCAGTCTGCTCCCTCTACTTCAGTGTCTCTACCAGTCTACTCCCTCTACTTCAGTGTCTCTACCAGTCTACTCCCTCTACTTCAGTGTCTTTACCAGTCTACTCCCTCTACTTCAGTGTCTCTACCAGTCTACTCCCTCTTCTTCAGTGTCTCTACCAGTCTACTCCCTCTACTTCAGTATCTCTACCAGTCTACTCCCTCTACTTCAGTGTCTCTACCAGACTACTCCATCTACTTCAGTGTCTCTACCAGTTTACTCCCTCTACTTCAGTGTCTCTGCCAGTCTACTCCCTCTACTTCAGTGTCTCTACCAGTCTACTCCCTCTACTTCAGTGTCTCTATCAGTCTACTCCCTCTACTTCAGTGTCTCTACCAGTCTACTCCCTCTACTTTAGTGTCTCTACCAGTCTACTCCCTCTACTTCAGTGTCTCTACCAGTCTACTCCCGCTACTTCAGTGTCTCCACCAGTCTACGCCCTCTATTTCAGTGTCTCTACCAGTCTACTCCCTCTACTTCAGTGTCTCTACCAGTCTACTCCCTCTACTTCAGTGTCTTTACCAGTCTACTCCCTCTACTTCAGTGTCTCTAACAGTCTACTCCCACTACTTCAGTGTCTCTACCAGTCTACTCCCTCTACTTCAGTGTCTCTACCAGTCTACTCCCTCTACTTCAGTATCTCTACCAGTCTACTCCCTCTACTTCAGTGTCTCTACCAGACTACTCCATCTACTTCAGTGTCTCTACCAGTCTACTCCCTCTACTTCAGTGTCTCTGCCAGTCTACTCCCTCTACTTCAGTGTCTCTACCAGTCTACTCCCTCTACTTCAGTGTCTCTATCAGTCTACTCCCTCTACTTCAGTGTCTCTACCAGTCTACTCCCTCTACTTTAGTGTCTCTACCAGTCTACTCCCTCTACTTCAGTATCTCTACCAGTCTACTCCCTCTACTTCAGTGTCTCTACCAGACTACTCCATCTACTTCAGTGTCTCTATCAGTCTACTCCCTCTACTTCAGTGTCTCTGCCAGTCTACTCCCTCTACTTCAGTGTCTCTACCAGTCTACTCCCTCTACTTCAGTGTCTCTATCAGTCTACTCCCTCTACTTCTGTGTCTCTACCAGTCTACTCCCTCTACTTCAGTGTCTCTACCAGTCTACTCCCACTACTTCAGTACCTCTCCCAGTCTACTCCCTCTACTTCAGTGTCTCTACCAGTCTACTCCCTCTACTTCCGTGTCTCCACCAGTCTACTCCCTCTACTTCAGTGTCTCTACCAATCTACTCCCTCTACTTCAGTGTCTCTACCAGTATACTCCCTCTACTTCCGTCCCTCTACCAGTCTACTCCCTCTACTTCATGGTCTCTAACAATCTACACCCTCTACTTTAGTGTCTCTGCCATTCTTCTCCCTCTACTTCAGTCCCACTACCAGTCTACTCCCTCTACTTAAGTGTCTCTAACAGTCTACTCGTTCTACTTCAGTCCCTCTACCAGTCCACTCCCTCTACTTCAGTGTCTCTACCAGGCCACTCCCTCTACTTCAGTGTCTCTACCAGTCTACTCCCTCTACTTCAGTGTCTCTACCAGTCTACTCCCTCTACTTCTGTGTCTCTACCAGTCTACTCCCTCTACTTCAGTGTCACTACCAGTCTACTCCCACTACTTCAGTACCTCTACCAGTCTACGCCCTCTACTTCAGTGTCTCTACCAGTCTACTCCCTCTACTTCAGTGTCTCCACCAGTCTACTCCCTCTACTTCAATGTCTCTAACAGTCTACTCCCTCTACTTCAGTGTCTCTACCAGTCGACTCCCTCTACTTCAGTGTCTCTACCAATCTACTCCCTCTACTTCAGTGTCTCTACCAGTATACTCCCTCTACTTCAGTCCCTCTACCAGTCTACTCCCTCTACTTCAGTGTCTCTAACAATCTACACCCTCTACTTCAGTGTCTCTGCCAGTCTACTCCCTCTACTACAGACCCTCTACCTGTCTACTCCCTCTACTTAAGTGTCTCTAGCAGTCTACTCCCTCTACTTCAGTCCCTCTACCAGTCTACTCCCTCTACTTCAGTGTCTCTACCAGTCTACTCCCTCTACTTCAGTGTCTCTACCAGTCTACTCACTTTACTTCAGTGTCTATACCAGTCTACTCTCTCTACTTCAGTTTCTCGACCAGTCTACTCCCACTACTTCAGTGTCTCTACCAGTCTACTCCCTCTACTTCAGTGTCTCTACCAGTCTACTGACACTAATTCAGTGTCTCTACCAGTCTACTCCCTCTGCTTCACTGTCTCTACCAGTCCACTCCCTCAACTTCAGTGTCTCTACCAGTCTACTCCATCTACTTCAGTGTCTCTACCAGTCTACTCCCTCTACTTCAGTGTCTCTGCCAGTCTGCTCCCTCTACTTCAGTGTCTCTACTAGTCTACTTCCTCTACTTTAGTGTCTCTACCAGTCTACTTCCTCTACTTCAGTGTCTCTACCAGTCTCCTCCCACTAATTCAGTGTCTCTTCCAGTCTGCTCCCTCTACATCAGTGTCTCTACCAGTCTACTCCCTCTACTTCAGTGTCTCTACCAGCCTACTCCCTCTACTTCAGTGTCTTTACCAGTCTACTCCCTCTACTTCAGTGTCTCTAACAGTCTACTCCCACTACTTCAGTGTCTCTAACAGTCTACTCCCACTAATTCAGTGTCTCTACCAGTCTAATCCCTCTGCTTCACTGTCTCTACCAGTCCACTCCCTCAACTTCAGTGTCTCTACCAGTCTACTCCATCTACTTCAGTGTCTCTACCAGTCTACTCCCTCTACTTCAGTGTCTCTGCCAGTCTGCTCCCTCTACTTCAGTGTCTCTACTAGTCTACTTCCTCTACTTTAGTGTCTCTACCAGTCTACTTCCTCTACTTCTGTGTCTCTACCAGTCTCCTCCCACTAATTCAGTGTCTCTTCCAGTCTGCTCCCTCTACTTCAGTGTCTCTACCAGTCTACTCCCTCTACTTCAGTGTCTCTACCAGTCTACTCCCTCTACTTCAGTGTCTTTACCAGTCTACTCCCTCTACTTCAGTGTCTCTACCAGTCTACTCCCTCTTCTTCAGTGTCTCTACCAGTCTACTCCCTCTACTTCAGTATCTCTACCAGTCTACTCCCTCTACTTCAGTGTCTCTACCAGACTACTCCATCTACTTCAGTGTCTCTACCAGTCTACTCCCTCTACTTCAGTGTCTCTGCCAGTCTACTCCCTCTACTTCAGTGTCTCTACCAGTCAACTCCCTCTACTTCAGTGTCTCTATCAGTCTACTCCCTCTACTTCAGTGTCTCTACCAGTCTACTCCCTCTACTTTAGTGTCTCTACCAGTCTACTCCCTCTACTTCAGTGTCTCTACCAGTCTACTCCCGCTACTTCAGTGTCTCCACCAGTCTACGCCCTCTATTTCAGTGTCTCTACCAGTCTACTCCCTCTACTTCAGTGTCTCTACCAGTCTACTCCCTCTACTTCAGTGTCTTTACCAGTCTACTCCCTCTACTTCAGTGTCTCTAACAGTCTACTCCCACTACTTCAGTGTCTCTACCAGTCTACTCCCTCTACTTCAGTGTCTCTACCAGTCTACTCCCTCTACTTCAGTATCTCTACCAGTCTACTCCCTCTACTTCAGTGTCTCTACCAGACTACTCCATCTACTTCAGTGTCTCTACCAGTCTACTCCCTCTACTTCAGTGTCTCTGCCAGTCTACTCCCTCTACTTCAGTGTCTCTACCAGTCTACTCCCTCTACTTCAGTGTCTCTATCAGTCTACTCCCTCTACTTCAGTGTCTCTACCAGTCTACTCCCTCTACTTTAGTGTCTCTACCAGTCTACTTCCTCTACTTCAGTATCTCTACCAGTCTACTCCCTCTACTTCAGTGTCTCTACCAGACTACTCCATCTACTTCAGTGTCTCTATCAGTCTACTCCCTCTACTTCAGTGTCTCTGCCAGTCTACTCCCTCTACTTCAGTGTCTCTACCAGTCTACTCCCTCTACTTCAGTGTCTCTATCAGTCTACTCCCTCTACTTCTGTGTCTCTACCAGTCTACTCCCTCTACTTCAGTGTCTCTACCAGTCTACTCCCACTACTTCAGTACCTCTACCAGTCTACTCCCTCTACTTCAGTGTCTCTACCAGTCTACTCCCTCTACTTCCGTGTCTCCACCAGTCTACTCCCTCTACTTCAGTGTCTCTACCAATCTACTCCCTCTACTTCAGTGTCTCTACCAGTATACTCCCTCTACTTCCGTCCCTCTACCAGTCTACTCCCTCTACTTCATTGTCTCTAACAATCTACACCCTCTACTTTCGTGTCTCTGCCATTCTTCTCCCTCTACTTCAGTCCCACTACCAGTCTACTCCCTCTACTTAAGTGTCTCTAACAGTCTACTCGTTCTACTTCAGTCCCTCTACCAGTCCACTCCCTGTACTTCAGTGTCTCTACCAGGCCACTCCCTCTACTTCAGTGTCTCTACCAGTCTACTCCCTCTACTTCAGTGTCTCTACCAGTCTACTCCCTCTACTTCTGTGTCTCTACCAGTCTACTCCCTCTACTTCAGTGTCACTACCAGTCTACTCCCACTACTTCAGTACCTCTACCAGTCTACGCCCTCTACTTCAGTGTCTCTACCAGTCTACTCCCTCTACTTCAGTGTCTCCACCAGTCTACTCCCTCTACTTCAATGTCTCTAACAGTCTACTCCCTCTACTTCAGTGTCTCTACCAGTCGACTCCCTCTACTTCAGTGTCTCTACCAATCTACTCCCTCTACTTCAGTGTCTCTACCAGTATACTCCCTCTACTTCAGTCCCTCTACCAGTCTACTCCCTCTACTTCAGTGTCTCTAACAATCTACACCCTCTACTTCAGTGTCTCTGCCAGTCTACTCCCTCTACTACAGACCCTCTACCTGTCTACTCCCTCTACTTAAGTGTCTCTAGCAGTCTACTCCCTCTACTTCAGTCCCTCTACCAGTCTACTCCCTCTACTTCAGTGTCTCTACCAGTCTACTCCCTCTACTTCAGTGTCTCTACCAGTCTACTCACTTTACTTCAGTGTCTATACCAGTCTACTCTCTCTACTTCAGTTTCTCGACCAGTCTACTCCCACTACTTCAGTGTCTCTACCAGTCTACTCCCTCTACTTCAGTGTCTCTACCAGTCTACTGACACTAATTCAGTGTCTCTACCAGTCTACTCCATCTACTTCAGTGTCTCTACCAGTCTACTCCCTCTACTTCAGTGTCTCTGCCAGTCTGCTCCCTCTACTTCAGTGTCTCTACTAGTCTACTTCCTCTACTTTAGTGTCTCTACCAGTCTACTTCCTCTACTTCAGTGTCTCTACCAGTCTCCTCCCACTAATTCAGTGTCTCTTCCAGTCTGCTCCCTCTACATCAGTGTCTCTACCAGTCTACTCCCTCTACTTCAGTGTCTCTACCAGTCTACTCCCTCTACTTCAGTGTCTTTACCAGTCTACTCCCTCTACTTCAGTGTCTCTAACAGTCTACTCCCACTACTTCAGTGTCTCTACCAGTCTACTCCCTCTACTTCAGTGTCTCTACCAGTCTACTCCCTCTACTTCAGTATCTCTACCAGTCTACTCCCTCTACTTCAGTGTCTCTACCAGACTACTCCATCTACTTCAGTGTCTCTACCAGTCTACTCCCTCTACTTCAGTGTCTCTGCCAGTCTACTCCCTCTACTTCAGTGTCTCTACCAGTCTACTCCCTCTACTTCAGTGTCTCTATCAGTCTACTCCCTCTACTTCAGTGTCTCTACCAGTCTACTCCCTCTACTTTAGTGTCTCTACCAGTCTACTCCCTCTACGTCAGTGTCTCTACCAGTCTACTCCCGCTACTTCAGTGTCTCCACCAGTCTACGCCCTCTATTTCAGTGTCTCTACCAGTCTACTCCCTCTACTTCAGTCGCTCTACCAGTCTGCTCCCTATACTTCAGTGTCTCTACCAGTCTACACCCTCTACTTCAGTGTCTCTACCAGTCTACTCCCTCTACTTCAGTGTCTCTACCAGTCTACTCCCTCTACTTCAGTACCTCTACCAGTCTACTCCCTCTACTTCAGTGTCTCTACCAGTCCACTCCCTCTACTTCAGTGTCCCTACCAGTCTCCTCCCTCTACTTCAGTGTCTCTACCAGTCCACTCCCACTACTTCAATGTCTCTACCAGTCTACTCCCTCTACTTCAGTGTCTCTACCAGTCTACTGCCACTAATTCAGTGTCTTTACCAGTCTACTCCCTCTGCTTCACTGTCTCCACCAGTCCACTCCCTCAACTTCAGTGTCTCTACCAGTCTACTCCATCTACTTCAGTGTCTCTACCAGTCTGCTCCCTCTACTTCAGTGTCTCTGCCAGTCTACTCCCTCTACTTCAGTGTCTCTACTAGTCTACTTCCTCTACTTTAGTGTCTCTACCAGTCTACTTCCTCTACTTCAGTGTGTCTACCAGTCTACTCCCACTAATTCAGTGTCTCTTCCAGTCTGTTCCCTCTACTTCACCGTCTCTACCAGTCTACTCCCTCTACTTCAGTGTCTCTACCAGTCAACTCCCTCTACTACAGTGTCTCTAACAGTCTACTCCCTCTACTTCAGTGTCTCCACCAGTCTACTCCCTCTACTTCAGTGTCTTTACCAGTCTACTCCCTCTACTTCAGTGTCTCTAACAGTCTACTCCCACTACTTCAGTGTCTCTACCAGTCTACTCCCTCTACTTCAGTGTCTCTACCAGTCTACTCCCTCTACTTCAGTATCTCTACCAGTCTACTCCCTCTACTTCAGTGTCTCTACCAGACTACTCCATCTACTTCAGTGTCTCTACCAGTCTACTCCCTCTACTTCAGTGTCTCTGCCAGTCTACTCCCTCTACTTCAGTGTCTCTACCAGTCTACTCCCTCTACTTCAGTGTCTCTATCAGTCTACTCCCTCTACTTCTGTGTCTCTACCAGTCTACTCCCTCTACTTCAGTGTCTCTACCAGTCTACTCCCACTACTTCAGTACCTCTACCAGTCTACTCCCTCTACTTCAGTGTCTCTACCAGTCTACTCCCTCTACTTCCGTGTCTCCACCAGTCTACTCCCTCTACTTCAGTGTCTCTACCAATCTACTCCCTCTACTTCAGTGTCTCTACCAGTATACTCCCTCTACTTCCGTCCCTCTACCAGTCTACTCCCTCTACTTCATTGTCTCTAACAATCTACACCCTCTACTTTAGTGTCTCTGCCATTCTTCTCCCTCTACTTCAGTCCCACTACCAGTCTACTCCCTCTACTTAAGTGTCTCTAACAGTCTACTCGTTCTACTTCAGTCCCTCTACCAGTCCACTCCCTCTACTTCAGTGTCTCTACCAGGCCACTCCCTCTACTTCAGTGTCTCTACCAGTCTACTCCCTCTACTTCAGTGTCTCTACCAGTCTACTCCCTCTACTTCTGTGTCTCTACCAGTCTACTCCCTCTACTTCAGTGTCTCTACCAGTCTACTCCCACTACTTCAGTACCTCTACCAGTCTACGCCCTCTACTTCAGTGTCTCTACCAGTCTACTCCCTCTACTTCAGTGTCTCCACCAGTCTACTCCCTCTACTTCAATGTCTCTAACAGTCTACTCCCTCTACTTCAGTGTCTCTACCAGTCGACTCCCTCTACTTCAGTGTCTCTACCAATCTACTCCCTCTACTTCAGTGTCTCTACCAGTATACTCCCTCTACTTCAGTCCCTCTACCAGTCTACTCCCTCTACTTCAATGTCTCTAACAATCTACACCCTCTACTTCAGTGTCTCTGCCAGTCTACTCCCTCTACTACAGACCCTCTACCTGTCTACTCCCTCTACTTAAGTGTCTCTAGCAGTCTACTCCCTCTACTTCAGTCCCTCTACCAGTCTACTCCCTCTACTTCAGTGTCTCTACCAGTCTACTCCCTCTACTTCAGTGTCTCTACCAGTCTACTCACTTTACTTCAGTGTCTATACCAGTCTACTCTCTCTACTTCAGTATCTCGACCAGTCTACTCCCACTACTTCAGTGTCTCTACCAGTCTACTCCCTCTACTTCAGTGTCTCTACCAGTCTACTGACACTAATTCAGTGTCTCTACCAGTCTACTCCCTCTGCTTCACTGTCTCTACCAGTCCACTCCCTCAACTTCAGTGTCTCTACCAGTCTACTCCATCTACTTCAGTGTCTCTACCAGTCTACTCCCTCTACTTCAGTGTCTCTGCCAGTCTGCTCCCTCTACTTCAGTGTCTCTACTAGTCTACTTCCTCTACTTTAGTGTCTCTACCAGTCTACTTCCTCTACTTCAGTGTCTCTACCAGTCTCCTCCCACTAATTCAGTGTCTCTTCCAGTCTGCTCCCTCTACATCAGTGTCTCTACCAGTCTACTCCCTCTACTTCAGTGTCTCTACCAGTCTACTCCCTCTACTTCAGTGTCTTTACCAGTCTACTCCCTCTACTTCAGTGTCTCTAACAGTCTACTCCCACTACTTCAGTGTCTCTACCAGTCTACTCCCTCTACTTCAGTGTCTCTACCAGTCTACTCCCTCTACTTCAGTATCTCTACCAGTCTACTCCCTCTACTTCAGTGTCTCTACCAGACTACTCCATCTACTTCAGTGTCTCTACCAGTCTACTCCCTCTACTTCAGTGTCTCTGCCAGTCTACTCCCTCTACTTCAGTGTCTCTACCAGTCTACTCCCTCTACTTCAGTGTCTCTATCAGTCTACTCCCTCTACTTCAGTGTCTCTACCAGTCTACTCCCTCTACTTTAGTGTCTCTACCAGTCTACTCCCTCTACTTCAGTGTCTCTACCAGTCTACTCCCGCTACTTCAGTGTCTCCACCAGTCTACGCCCTCTATTTCAGTGTCTCTACCAGTCTACTCCCTCTACTTCAGTCGCTCTACCAGTCTGCTCCCTATACTTCAGTGTCTCTACCAGTCTACACCCTCTACTTCAGTGTCTCTACCAGTCTACTCCCTCTACTTCAGTGTCTCAACTGTCTACTCCCTCTACTTCAGTACCTCTACCAGTCTACTCCCTCTACTTCAGTGTCTCTACCAGTCCACTCCCTCTACTTCAGTGTCCCTACCAGTCTCCTCCCTCTACTTCAGTGTCTCTACCAGTCCACTCCCACTACTTCAGTGTCTCTACCAGTCTACTCCCTCTACTTCAGTGTCTCTACCAGTCTACTGCCACTAATTCAGTGTCTTTACCAGTCTACTCCCTCTGCTTCACTGTCTCCACCAGTCCACTCCCTCAACTTCAGTGTCTCTACCAGTCTACTCCATCTACTTCAGTGTCTCTACCAGTCTGCTCCCTGTACTTCAGTGTCTCTGCCAGTCTACTCCCTCTACTTCAGTGTCTCTACTAGTCTACTTCCTCTACTTTAGTGTCTCTACCAGTCTACTTCCTCTACTTCAGTGTGTCTACCAGTCTACTCCCACTAATTCAGTGTCTCTTCCAGTCTGTTCCCTCTACTTCACCGTCTCTACCAGTCTACTCCCTCTACTTCAGTGTCTCTACCAGTCAACTCCCTCTACTACAGTGTCTCTAACAGTCTACTCCCTCTACTTCAGTGTCTCCACCAGTCTACTCCCTCTACTTCAGTGTCTTTACCAGTCTACTCCCTCTACTTCAGTGTCTCTACCAGTCTACTCCCTCTACTTCAGTGTCTCTACCAGTCTACTCCCTCTACTTCAGTATCTCTACCAGTCTACTCCCTCTACTTCAGTGTCTCTACCAGACTACTCCATCTACTTCAGTGTCTCTACCAGTCTACTCCCTCTACTTCAGTGTCTCTGCCAGTCTACTCCCTCTACTTCAGTGTCTCTACCAGTCTACTCCCTCTACTTCAGTGTCTCTATCAGTCTACTCCCTCTACTTCTGTGTCTCTACCAGTCTACTCCCTCTACTTCAGTGTCTCTACCAGTCTACTCCCACTACTTCAGTACCTCTACCAGTCTAGTCCCTCTACTTCAGTGTCTCTACCAGTCTACTCCCTCTACTTCCGTGTCTCCACCAGTCTACTCCCTCTACTTCAGTGTCTCTACCAATCTACTCCCTCTACTTCAGTGTCTCTACCAGTATACTCCCTCTACTTCCGTCCCTCTACCAGTCTACTCCCTCTACTTCATTGTCTCTAACAATCTACACCCTCTACTTTAGTGTCTCTGCCATTCTTCTCCCTCTACTTCAGTCCCACTACCAGTCTACTCCCTCTACTTAAGTGTCTCTAACAGTCTACTCGTTCTACTTCAGTCCCTCTACCAGTCCACTCCCTCTACTTCAGTGTCTCTACCAGGCCACTCCCTCTACTTCAGTGTCTCTACCAGTCTACTCCCTCTACTTCAGTGTCTCTACCAGTCTACTCCCTCTACTTCTGTGTCTCTACCAGTCTACTCCCTCTACTTCAGTGTCTCTACCAGTCTACTCCCACTACTTCAGTACCTCTACCAGTCTACGCCCTCTACTTCAGTGTCTCTACCAGTCTACTCCCTCTACTTCAGTGTCTCCACCAGTCTACTCCCTCTACTTCAATGTCTCTAACAGTCTACTCCCTCTACTTCAGTGTCTCTACCAGTCGACTCCCTCTACTTCAGTGTCTCTACCAATCTACTCCCTCTACTTCAGTGTCTCTACCAGTATACTCCCTCTACTTCAGTCCCTCTACCAGTCTACTCCCTCTACTTCAATGTCTCTAACAATCTACACCCTCTACTTCAGTGTCTCTGCCAGTCTACTCCCTCTACTACAGACCCTCTACCTGTCTACTCCCTCTACTTAAGTGTCTCTAGCAGTCTACTCCCTCTACTTCAGTCCCTCTACCAGTCTACTCCCTCTACTTCAGTGTCTCTACCAGTCTACTCCCTCTACTTCAGTGTCTCTACCAGTCTACTCACTTTACTTCAGTGTCTATACCAGTCTACTCTCTCTACTTCAGTATCTCGACCAGTCTACTCCCACTACTTCAGTGTCTCTACCAGTCTACTCCCTCTACTTCAGTGTCTCTACCAGTCTACTGACACTAATTCAGTGTCTCTACCAGTCTACTCCCTCTGCTTCACTGTCTCTACCAGTCCACTCCCTCAACTTCAGTGTCTCTACCAGTCTACTCCATCTACTTCAGTGTCTCTACCAGTCTACTCCCTCTACTTCAGTGTCTCTGCCAGTCTGCTCCCTCTACTTCAGTGTCTCTACTAGTCTACTTCCTCTACTTTAGTGTCTCTACCAGTCTACTTCCTCTACTTCAGTGTCTCTACCAGTCTCCTCCCACTAATTCAGTGTCTCTTCCAGTCTGCTCCCTCTACATCAGTGTCTCTACCAGTCTACTCCCTCTACTTCAGTGTCTCTACCAGTCTACTCCCTCTACTTCAGTGTCTTTACCAGTCTACTCCCTCTACTTCAGTGTCTCTAACAGTCTACTCCCACTACTTCAGTGTCTCTACCAGTCTACTCCCTCTACTTCAGTGTCTCTACCAGTCTACTCCCTCTACTTCAGTATCTCTACCAGTCTACTCCCTCTACTTCAGTGTCTCTACCAGACTACTCCATCTACTTCAGTGTCTCTACCAGTCTACTCCCTCTACTTCAGTGTCTCTGCCAGTCTACTCCCTCTACTTCAGTGTCTCTACCAGTCTACTCCCTCTACTTCAGTGTCTCTATCAGTCTACTCCCTCTACTTCAGTGTCTCTACCAGTCTACTCCCTCTACTTTAGTGTCTCTACCAGTCTACTCCCTCTACTTCAGTGTCTCTACCAGTCTACTCCCGCTACTTCAGTGTCTCCACCAGTCTACGCCCTCTATTTCAGTGTCTCTACCAGTCTACTCCCTCTACTTCAGTCGCTCTACCAGTCTGCTCCCTATACTTCAGTGTCTCTACCAGTCTACACCCTCTACTTCAGTGTCTCTACCAGTCTACTCCCTCTACTTCAGTGTCTCTACCAGTCTACTCCCTCTACTTCAGTACCTCTACCAGTCTACTCCCTCTACTTCAGTGTCTCTACCAGTCCACTCCCTCTACTTCAGTGTCCCTACCAGTCTCCTCCCTCTACTTCAGTGTCTCTACCAGTCCACTCCCACTACTTCAGTGTCTCTACCAGTCTACTCCCTCTACTTCAGTGTCTCTACCAGTCTACTGCCACTAATTCAGTGTCTTTACCAGTCTACTCCCTCTGCTTCACTGTCTCCACCAGTCCACTCCCTCAACTTCAGTGTCTCTACCAGTCTACTCCATCTACTTCAGTGTCTCTACCAGTCTGCTCCCTGTACTTCAGTGTCTCTGCCAGTCTACTCCCTCTACTTCAGTGTCTCTACTAGTCTACTTCCTCTACTTTAGTGTCTCTACCAGTCTACTTCCTCTACTTCAGTGTGTCTACCAGTCTACTCCCACTAATTCAGTGTCTCTTCCAGTCTGTTCCCTCTACTTCACCGTCTCTACCAGTCTACTCCCTCTACTTCAGTGTCTCTACCAGTCAACTCCCTCTACTACAGTGTCTCTAACAGTCTACTCCCTCTACTTCAGTGTCTCCACCAGTCTACTCCCTCTACTTCAGTGTCTTTACCAGTCTACTCCCTCTACTTCAGTGTCTCTACCAGTCTACTCCCTCTACTTCAGTGTCTCTACCAGTCTACTCCCTCTACTTCAGTATCTCTACCAGTCTACTCCCTCTACTTCAGTGTCTCTACCAGACTACTCCATCTACTTCAGTGTCTCTACCAGTCTACTCCCTCTACTTCAGTGTCTCTACCAGTCTACTCCCTCTACTTCAGTGTCTCTGCCAGTCTACTCCCTCTACTTCAGTGTCTCTACCAGTCTACTCCCTCTACCTCAGTTTCTCTATCAGTCTACTCCCTCAACCTCAGTGTCTCTACCAATCTACTCCCTCTACTTTTGTGTCTCTACCAGTCTACTCCCTCTACTTCAGTGTCTCAACCAGTCTACTCACGCTACTTCAGTGTCTCCACCAGTCTACGCCCTCTATTTCAGTGTCTCTACCACTCTACTCCCTCTACTTCAGTCGCTCTACCAGTCTACTCCCTATATTTCAGTGTCTCTACCAGTCTACACCCTCTACTTCAGTGTCTCTACCTGTCTACTCCCTCTACTTCAGTGTCTCTACCAGTCTACTCCCTCTACTTCAGTACCTCTACCAGTCTACTCCCTCTACTTCAGTGTCTCTACCAGTCCACTCCCTCTACTTCAGTGTCCCTACCAGTCTACTCCCTCTACTTCAGTGTCTCTACCAGTCTACTCCCTCAACTTCATTCCCTCTACCAGTCTACTCCCTCTACTTCAGTGTCTCTACCAGTCTACTCCCTCTACTTCACTGTCTCTACCAGTCTACTCCCTCTACTCCAGTTTCTCTACCAGTCCACTCCCTCTACTTCAATGTCTCTACCAGTCCACTCCCTCTACTTCAGTGTCTCTACCAGTCTACTTCCTCTACTTCAGTGTCTCTACCAGTCCACTCCCTCTACTTCAGTGTCTCTACCAGTCTACTCCCACTACTTCAGTACCTCTACCAGTCTACTCCCTCTACTTCAGTGTCTCTACCAGTCTACTCCCTCTACTTCTGTGTCTCTACCAGTCTACTCCCTCTACTTCAGTGTCTCTACCAGTCTACTTCCACTACTTCAGTACCTCTACCAGTCTACTCCCTCTACTTCAGTGTCTCTACCAGTCTACTCCCTGTACTTCAGTGTCTCTACCAGTCTACTCCCTCAACTTCAATGTCTCTACCAGTCTACTCCCTCTACTTCAGTGTCTCTACCAGTCGACTCCCTCGACTTCAGTGTCTCTAGCAATCTATTCCCTCTACTTCAGTGTCTCTACCAGTATACTCCCTCTACTTCAGTCCCTCTACCAGTCTACTCCCTCTACTTCAGTGTCTCTAACAATCTACACCCTCTACTTCAGTCTCTCTACCAGTCTACTCCCTCTACTTCAGTCCCGCTACCAGTCTACTCCCTCTACTTAAGTGTCTCTAACAGTCTACACACTCTACTTCAGTCCCTCTACCAGTCTACTCCCTCTACTTCAGTGTCTCTACCAGTCTACTCCCTTTACTTCAGTGTCTCTACCGGTCTACTCTCTCTACTTCAGTGTCTCTACCAGTCTACTCCCTCTACTTCACTGTCTCTACCAGTCAACTCCCTCTACTTCAGTGTCTCTACCAGTCTACTCCCTCTACTTCAGTGTCTCTAACAGTCTACTCCCTCTACTTCAGTGTCTCCACCAGTCTACTCCCTCGACTTCAGTGTCTCTACCAGTATACTCCCTCTACTTCAGTGTCTCTAACAGTCTACTCCCACTACTTCAGTGTCTCTACCAGTCTACTCCCTCTACTTCAGTGTCTCTACCAGTCTACTCCCTCTACTTCAGTGTCTCTACCAGTCTACTCCCTCTACTTCAGTGTCTCTACCAGTCTACTCCCTCTACTTCATTGTCTCTGCCAGTCTACTCCCTCTACTTCAGTGTCTCTACCAGTCTACTCCCTCTACTTCAGTGTCTCTACCAGTCAACTCCCTCTACTTCAGTGTCTCTACCAGTCTACTCCCTTTACTTCAGTGTCTCTACCAGTCTATTCCCTCTACTTCAGTGTCTCTACCAGTCTACTCCCGCTACTTCAGTGTCTCCACCAGTCTACGCCCTCTACTTCAGTGTCTCTACCAGTCTACTCCCTCTACTTCAGTCGCTCTACCAGTCTACTCCCTCTACTTCAGTATCTCTACCAGTCTACGCCCTCTACTTCAGTGTCTCTACGAGTCTACTCCCTCTACTTCAGTGTCTCTACCAGTCTACTCCCTCTACTTCAGTCCCTCTACCAGTCTGCTCCCACTACTTCAGTGTCTCTACCATTCTACTCCCTCTACTTCACTGTCTCTACCAGTCTACTCCCTCTACTTCAGTATCTCTACCAGTCTACTCCCTCTACTTCAGTGTCTCTACCAATCTACTCCCTCGACTTCAGTGTCTCTACCAGTCTACTCCCTCTACTTCAGTGTCTCTACCAGTCTACTCCATCTACTTCAGTGTCTCGACCAGTCTACTCCCTCTACTTCAGTGTCTCTGCCAGTCTACTCCCTCTACTTCAGTGTCTCTACCAGTCTACTCCCTCCACTTCAGTGTCACTACCAGTCTACTCCCTCTACTTCAGTGTCTCTACCAGTCTACGCCCTCTACTTCAGTGTCTCTACCAGTCTACTCCCTCAACTTCAGTACCTCTACCAGTCTACTCCCTCTACTTCAGCGTCTCGACCAGTCTATGCCCTCTACTTCAGTGTCTCAACCAGCCTACTACCTCTACTTCAGTGCCTCTACCTGTCTACACCCTCTACTTCAGTCCCTCTACGAGTCTACTCCCTCGACTTCAGTGTCTCTACCAGTCCACTCCCTCTACTTCAGTGTCCCTACCAGTCTACTCCCTCTACTTCAGTGTCTCTACCAGTCTACTCCCTCTAATTCAGTCCCTCTACCAGTCTACTCCCTCGACTACAATGTCTCTACCAGTCTACTCCTTCTACTTCACTGTCTCTACCAGTCTACTCCCTCTACTCCAGTTTCTCTAACAGTCCACGCCTCTACTTCAATGTCTCTACCAGTCCACTCCCTCTACTTCAGTGTCTCTACCAGTCTACTCCATCTACTTCAGTGTCTCTACCAGTCCACTCCCTCTACTTCAGTGTCTCTACCAGTCTACTCCCTCTACTTCTGTGTCTCTACCAGTCTACTCGCTCTAATTCAGTGTCTCTACCAGTCTACTCCCACTACTTCAGTACCTCTACCAGTCTACTCCCTCTACTTCCGTGTCTCTACCAGTCTACTCCCTCTACTTCAGTGTCTCTGCCAGTCTACTCCCTCTACTTCAATGTCTCTACCACTCTACTCCCTCTACTTCAGTGTCTCTTCCAGTCCACTCCCTCTACTTCAGTGTCTCTACCAATCGACTGCCTCTACTTCAGTGTCTCTACCAGTATACTCCCTCTACTTCAGTCCCTCTACCAGTCAACTCCCTCTACTTCAGTGCCTCTAACAATCTACTTCCTCTACTTCAGCACCTCTACCAGTCTACTCCTTCTACTTCTGTTTCTCTACCAGTCTACTCGCTCTACTTCAGTGTCTCTACCAGTCTACTCCCTCTACTTCAGTGTCTCTACCAGTCTACTCCCTCTACTTCAATGTCTCTACCAGTCTAGTCCCTCTAATTCAGTGTCTCTACCAGTCCACTCCCTCCACTTCAGTGTCTCAACCAATCGACTCCCTCTACTTCAGTGTCTCTACCAGTATACTCCCTCTAATTCAGTCCCTCTACCAGTCTATTCCCTCTACTTCAGTGTCTCCAGCAGTCTACTGCCTCTACTTCAATGTCTCTACCAGTCTACTCCCTCTACTTCAGTGTCTCTACCAGTCCACTCCCTCTACTTCAGTGTCTCTACCAGTCCACTCCCTCTACTTCAGTGTCTCTACCAGTCTACTCCCTCTACTTAAGTGTCTCTAACAGCCTACTCCCTCTACTTCAGTCCCTCTACCAGTCTACTCCCTCTACTTCAGTGTCTCTAACAGTCTACTCACTCTACTTCAGTGTCTCCACCAGTCTACTCCCTCTACTTCAGTGTCTCTACCAGTCTACTCCCTCTACTTCAGTGTCTCTACCAGTCTACTCCCTCTACTTCAGTGTCTCTACCAGTCTACTCCCACTACTTCAGTGTCTCTAACTGTCTACTCCCTCTACTTCAGTATCTCTACCAGTCTACTCCCTCTACTTCAGTGTCTCTACCAGTCTACTCCATCTACTTCAGTGTCTCTAACAGTCTACTCCCTCTACTTCAGTGTCTCCACCAGTCTACTCCCTCTACTTCAGTGTCTCTACCAGTCTACTCCATCTACTTCAATGTCTCTACCAGTCTACTCCTTCTACTTCAGTATCTCTGCCAGTCTACTCCCACTACTTCACTGTCTCTACCAGTCTACTCCCTCTACTTCAGTGTCTCTACCAGTCTACTCCCTCTACTTCAGTGTCTCTACCAGTCTACTCCCTCTACTTCAGTGTCTCTACCAGTCTACTCCCTATACTTCAGTGTCTCTACCAGTCTACTCCCACTGCTTCAGTGTCTCCACCAGTCTATGCCCTCTACTTCAGTGTTTCTACCAGTCTACTCCCTCTACTTCAGTACCTCTACCAGTCTACTCCCTCTACTTCAGTGTCTCTACCAGTCTACGCCCTCTACTTCTGTGTCTCTACCAGTCTACTCCCTCTACTTCAGTCCCTCTACCAGTCCACTCCCTCTACTTCAGTGTCTCTACCATTCTACTCCCTCTACTTCAGTCCCTCTCCCAGTCTACTCCCTCTACTTCAGTGTCTCTACCAGTCTACTCCCTCTACTTCAGTACCTCTACCAGTCTACTCCCTCTACTTCAGTGTCTCTACCAGTCTACTCCCTCTACTTCAGTGTCTCTACCAGTCTACTCCCAATATTTCAGTGTCTCTACCAGTCTACTCCCTCTACTTCAGTGTCTCTACCAGTCCCCTCCCTCTACTTCAGTGTCTCTACCAGTCCACTCCCTCTACTTCAGTGTCTCTACCAGTCTACTCCCTCTACTTAAGTGTCTCTAACAGCCTACTCCCTCTACTTCAGTCCCTCTACCAGTCTACTCCCTCTACTTCAGTGTCTCTAACAGTCTACTCACTCTACTTCAGTGTCTCCACCAGTCTACTCCCTCTACTTCAGTGTCTCTACCAGTCTACTCCCTCTACTTCAGTGTCTCTACCAGTCTACTCCCTCTACTTCAGTGTCTCTACCAGTCTACTCCCACTACTTAAGTGTCTCTAACAGCCTACTCCCTCTACTTCAGTCCCTCTACCAGTCTACTCCCTCTACTTCAGTGTCTCTAACAGTCTACTCACTCTACTTCAGTGTCTCCACCAGTCTACTCCCTCTACTTCAGTGTCTCTACCAGTCTACTCCCTCTACTTCAGTGTCTCTACCAGTCTACTCCCTCTACTTCAGTGTCTCTACCAGTCTACTCCCCCTACTTCAGTGTCTCTAACTGTCTACTCCCTCTACTTCGGTATCTCTACCAGTCTACTCCCTCTACTTCAGTGTCTCTACCAGTCTACTCCATCTACTTCAGTGTCTGTAACAGTCTACTCCCTCTACTTCAGTGTCTCCACCAGTCTACTCCCTCTACTTCAGTGTCTCTACCAGTCTACTCCCTCTACTTCAGTGTCTCTACCAGTCTGCTCCCTCTACTTCAGTGTCTCTACCAGTCTACTCCCACTACTTCAGTGTCTCTAACTGTCTACTCCCTCTACTTCAGTATCTCTACCAGTCTACTCCCTCTACTTCAGTGTCTCTACCAGTCTACTCCATGTACTTCAGTGTCTCTAACAGCCTACTCCATCTACTTCAATGTCTCTACCAGTCCACTCCTTCTACTTCTGTGTCTCTGCCAGTCTACTCCCACTACTTCACTGTCTCTACCAGTCTACTCCCTCTACTTCAGTGTCTCTACCAGTCTACTCCCTCTACTTCAGTGTCTCTACCAGTCTACTCCCTATACTTCAGTGTCTCTACCAGTCTACTCCCACTGCTTCAGTGTCTCCACCAGTCTATGCCCTCTACTTCAGTGTTTCTACCAGTCTACTCCCTCTACTTCAGTACCTCTACCAGTCTACTCCCTCGACTTCAGTGTCTCTACCAGTCTACGCCCTCTACTTCTGTGTCTCTACCAGTCTACTCCCTCTACTTCAGTCCCTCTACCAGTCCACTCCCTCTACTTCAGTGTCTCTACCAGTCTACTCCCTCTACTTCAGTCCCTCTCCCAGTCTACTCCCTCTACTTCAGTGTCTCTACCAGTCTACTCCCTCTTCTTCAGTACCTCTACCAGTCTACTCCCTCTACTTCAGTGTCTCTACCAGTCTACTCCCTCTACTTCAGTGTCTCTACCAGTCTACTCCCAATACTTCAGTGTCTCTACCAGTCTACTGCCTCAACTTCAATGTCTCTACCAGTCTACTCCCTCTACTTCAGTGTCTCTACCAGTCCACTCCCTCTACTTCAGTGTCTCTACCAATCGACTCCCTCTACTTCAGTGCCTCTACCAGTATACTCCCTCTACTTCAGTCCCTCTACCAGCCTACTCCCTCTACTTCAGTGTCTCTAACAATCTACTCCCTCTACTTCAGTGTCTCTACCAGTCTACTCCCTCTACTTCGGTCCCGCTACCAGTCTACTCCCTCTAGTTAAGTGTCTCTAACAGTCTAGTACCTCTACTTCAGTCCCTCTACCAGTCAACTCCCTCTACTTCAGTGTCTCTGCCAGTCTACTCCCTCTACTTCAGTCTCTCTACCATTCTACTCCCTTTACTTCAGTGTCTCTACCAGTCTACTCTCTCTACTTCAGTTTCTCTACCAGTCTACTCCCAATACTTCAGTGTCTCTACCAGTCTACTCCCTCTACTTCAGTGTCTCTAACAGTCCACTCACTCTACTTCAGTGTCTCCACCAGTCTACTCCCTCTACTTCAGTGTCTCTGCCTGTCTACACCCTCGACTTCAGTGTCTCTACCAGTCTACTCCCACTACTTCAGTGTCTCTACCAGTCTACTCCCTCTACTTCAGTGTCTCTACCAGTCTACTCCCTCTACTTCAGTGTCTCTACCAGTCTACTCCCTCTACTTCAGTGTCTCTACCAGTCTAATCCCACTACTTCAGTGTCTCTACCAGTCTACTCCCTCTACTTCAGTGTCCCTACCAGACTAATCCCTCTACTTCCGTGTCTCTACCAGTCTACTCCCTCTACTTCAGTGTCTCGAACAGTCTACTCCCTCTACTTCACTGTCTCTGCCAGTCTACTCCCTCTACTTCAGTGTCTCTACCAGTCCACTCCCTCTACTTCAGTGTCTCTACCAGTTTACTCCCTCTACTTCAGTGTCTCTACAAGTCCACTCCCTCTACTTCAGTGTCTCTACCAGTCCACTCCCTCTACTTCAGTGTCCCTACCAGTCTACTCCCTCCAATTCATTGTCTCGTCCAGTCTACTCACTCTACTTCTGTGTCTCTACCAGTCTACTCCCTCTACTTCAGTGCCTCTACCAGTCTACTCCCACTACTTCAGTACCTCTACCAGTCTACTCCCTCTACTTCAGTGTCCCTACCAGTCTACTCCCTCCAATTCATTGTCTCTTCCAGTCTACTCACTCTACTTCTGTGTCTCTACCAGTCTACTCCCTCTACTTCAATGTCTCTACCAGTCTACTCCCTCTACTTCAGTGCCTCTACCAGTCCACTCCCTCTACTTCAGTGTCTCTACCAATCAACTCCCTCTAATTCAGTGTCTCTACCAGTATACTCCCTTTACTTCAGTCCCTCTACCAGTCTACTCCCTCTACTTCAGTGTCTCTAACAATCTACACCCTCTACTTCAGTGTCTCTACCAGTCTACTCCCTCTACTTCAGTCCCGCTACCACTCTACTCCCTCTACTTCAGTGTCTCTACCAGTCTACTCCCTCTACTTCAGTGTCTCTACCAGTCTACTCCCTCTACTTCAGTGTCTCTACCAGGCGACTCCCACTACTTCAGTTTCTCTACCAGTCTACTCCCTCTACTTCAGTGTCTCTAACAGTCTACTCCCACTACTTCAGTGTCTCTACCAGTCTACTCCCACTACTTCAGTGTCTCTACCAGTCTACTCCCTCTACTTCAGTGTCTCTACCAGGCGACTCCCACTACTTCAGTTTGTCTACCAGTCTACTCCCTCTACTTCAGTGTCTCTAACAGTCTACTCCCACTACTTCAGTGTCTCCACCAGTCTACTCCCTCTACTTCAGTGTCTCTACCAGTCTACTCCCTCTACTTCAGTGTCTCTACCAGTCTGCTCCCTCTACTTCAGTGTCTCTACCAGTCTACTCCCACTACTTCAGTGTCTCTAACTGTCTACTCCCTCTACTTCAGTATCTCTACCAGTCTACTCCCTCTACTTCAGTGTCTCTACCAGTCTACTCCATGTACTTCAGTGTCTCTAACAGCCTACTCCATCTACTTCAATGTCTCTACCAGTCTACTCCTTCTACTTCTGTGTCTCTGCCAGTCTACTCCCACTACTTCACTGTCTCTACCAGTCTACTCCCTCTACTTCAGTGTCTCTACCAGTCAACTCCCTCTACTTCAGTGTCTCTACCAGTCTACTCCCTCTACTTCAGTGTCTCTACCAGTCTACTCCCTATACTTCAGTGTCTCTACCAGTCTACTCCCACTGCTTCAGTGTCTCCACCAGTCTATGCCCTCTACTTCAGTGTTTCTACCAGTCTACTCCCTCTACTTCAGTACCTCTACCAGTCTACTCCCTCGACTTCAGTGTCTCTACCAGTCTACGCCCTCTACTTCTGTGTCTCTACCAGTCTACTCCCTCTACTTCAGTCCCTCTACCAGTAAACTCCCTCTACTTCAGTGTCTCTACCAGTCTACTCCCTCTACTTCAGTCCCTCTCCCAGTCTACTCCCTCTACTTCAGTGTCTCTACCAGTCTACTCCCTCTTCTTCAGTACCTCTACCAGTCTACTCCCTCTACTTCAGTGTCTCTACCAGTCTACTCCCTCTACTTCAGTGTCTCTACCAGTCTACTCCCAATACTTCAGTGTCTCTACCAGTCTACTGCCTCAACTTCAATGTCTCTACCAGTCTACTCCCTCTACTTCAGTGTCTCTACCAGTCCACTCCCTCTACTTCAGTGTCTCTACCAATCGACTCCCTCTACTTCAGTGCCTCTACCAGTATACTCCCTCTACTTCAGTCCCTCTACCAGCCTACTCCCTCTACTTCAGTGTCTCTAACAATCTACTCCCTCTACTTCAGTGTCTCTACCAGTCTACTCCCTCTACTTCGGTCCCGCTACCAGTCTACTCCCTCTAGTTAAGTGTCTCTAACAGTCTAGTACCTCTACTTCAGTCCCTCTACCAGTCAACTCCCTCTACTTCAGTGTCTCTGCCAGTCTACTCCCTCTACTTCAGTCTCTCTACCATTCTACTCCCTTTACTTCAGTGTCTCTACCAGTCTACTCTCTCTACTTCAGTTTCTCTACCAGTCTACTCCCAATACTTCAGTGTCTCTACCAGTCTACTCCCTCTACTTCAGTGTCTCTAACAGTCCACTCACTCTACTTCAGTGTCTCCACCAGTCTACTCCCTCTACTTCAGTGTCTCTGCCTGTCTACACCCTCGACTTCAGTGTCTCTACCAGTCTACTCCCACTACTTCAGTGTCTCTACCAGTCTACTCCCTCTACTTCAGTGTCTCTACCAGTCTACTCCCTCTACTTCAGTGTCTCTACCAGTCTACTCCCTCTACTTCAGTGTCTCTACCAGTCTAATCCCACTACTTCAGTGTCTCTACCAGTCTACTCCCTCTACTTCAGTGTCCCTACCAGACTAATCCCTCTACTTCCGTGTCTCTACCAGTCTACTCCCTCTACTTCAGTGTCTCGAACAGTCTACTCCCTCTACTTCACTGTCTCTGCCAGTCTACTCCCTCTACTTCAGTGTCTCTACCAGTCCACTCCCTCTACTTCAGTGTCTCTACCAGTTTACTCCCTCTACTTCAGTGTCTCTACAAGTCCACTCCCTCTACTTCAGTGTCTCTACCAGTCCACTCCCTCTACTTCAGTGTCCCTACCAGTCTACTCCCTCCAATTCATTGTCTCGTCCAGTCTACTCACTCTACTTCTGTGTCTCTACCAGTCTACTCCCTCTACTTCAGTGCCTCTACCAGTCTACTCCCACTACTTCAGTACCTCTACCAGTCTACTCCCTCTACTTCAGTGTCCCTACCAGTCTACTCCCTCCAATTCATTGTCTCTTCCAGTCTACTCACTCTACTTCTGTGTCTCTACCAGTCTACTCCCTCTACTTCAATGTCTCTACCAGTCTACTCCCTCTACTTCAGTGCCTCTACCAGTCCACTCCCTCTACTTCAGTGTCTCTACCAATCAACTCCCTCTAATTCAGTGTCTCTACCAGTATACTCCCTTTACTTCAGTCCCTCTACCAGTCTACTCCCTCTACTTCAGTGTCTCTAACAATCTACACCCTCTACTTCAGTGTCTCTACCAGTCTACTCCCTCTATTTCAGTCCCGCTACCACTCTACTCCCTCTACTTCAGTGTCTCTACCAGTCTACTCCCTCTACTTCAGTGTCTCTACCAGTCTACTCCCTCTACTTCAGTGTCTCTACCAGGCGACTCCCACTACTTCAGTTTCTCTACCAGTCTACTCCCTCTACTTCAGTGTCTCTAACAGTCTACTCCCACTACTTCAGTGTCTCTACCAGTCTACTCCCACTACTTCAGTGTCTCTACCAGTCTACTCCCTCTACTTCAGTGTCTCTACCAGGCGACTCCCACTACTTCAGTTTCTCTACCAGTCTACTCCCTCTACTTCAGTGTCTCTAACAGTCTACTCCCACTACTTCAGTGTCTCTACCAGTCTATTCCCTCTCCTTCAGTGTCTCTACCAGTCTCCTCCCTCTACTTCAGTGTCTCTACCAGTCTACTCCCTGTACTTCAGTGTCTCTACCAGTCTACTCCATCTACTTCAGTGTCTCTACCAGCCTACTCCCTCTACTTCTGTATCTCTGCCAGTCTACTACCTCGACTTCAGTGTCTCTACCAGTCTACTCCCTCTACTTCAGTGTCTCTACCAGTCTACTCCCTCTACTTCAGTGTCTCTACCAGTCTCCTCCCTCTGCTTCAGTATCTCTACCAGTCTACTCCCTGTACTTCAGTGTCTCTACCAGTCTACTCCCGCTACTTCAGTGTCTCCTCCAGTCTACGCCTTCTACTTCAGTGTCTCTACCAGTCTACTCCCTCTACTTCAGTCCCTCTACCAGTCTACTCCCTCTACTTCAGTGTCTCTACCATTCTACTCCCTCTACTTCAGTGTCTCTACCAGTCTACTCCGTCTACTTCAGTGTCTCTACCAGTCTACTCCCTCTACTTCAGTCCCTCTACCAGTCTACTCCCTCTACTTCAGTTTCTCTACCAGTCCACTCCCTCTACTTCAGTGTCCCTACCAGTCTACTCCCTCTACTTCAGTGTCTCTACCAGTCTACTCCCTCTACTTCAGTCCATCTACCAGTCTACTCCCTCTACTTCAGTGTCTCTACCAGTCTACTCCCTCTACTTCACTGTCTCTACCAGTCTACTCTCTCTACTCCAGTTTCTCTACCAGTCCACCTCTCTACTTCAATGTCTCTACCAGTCCACTCCCTCTACTTCAGTGTCTCTACCAGTCTACTCCCTCTACTCCAGTGTCTCTACCAGTCCACTCCCTCTACTTCAGTGTCTCTACCAGTCTACTCCCTCTACTTCTGTGTCTCTACCAGTCTACGCCCTCTAATTCAGTGTCTCTACCAGTCTACTCCCACTTCTTCAGTGCCTCTACCAGTCTACTCCCTCTTCTGCAGTGTCTCTACCAGTCTACTCCCTCTACTTCAGTGTCTCTACCATTCTACTCCCTCTACTTCAATGTCCCTACCAGTCTACTCCCTCTACTTCAGTGTCTGTCCAGTCCACTCCCTCTACTTCAGTGTCTCTACCAATCGACTCCCTCTACTTCAGTGTCTCTACCAGTATACTCCCTCTACTTCAGTCCCTCTACCAGTCTACTCCGTCTACTTCAGTGTCTCGAACAATCTACTCCCTCTACTTCAGTGTCTCTACCAGTCTACTCCCTCTACTTCAGTACCTCTACCAGTCTACTCCCTCTACTTCAGTGTCTCTACCAGTCCACTCACTCTACTTCAGTGTCTCTACCAGTCTACTCCCTTTACTTCAGTGTTTCTACCAGTCTACTCCCTCTACTTCAATGTCTCTACCAGTCTACTCCCTCTACTTCAGTGTCTCTACCAGTCCACTCCCTCTACTTCAGTGTCTCTACCAATCGACTCCCTCTACTTCAGTGTCTCTACCAGTATACTCCCTCTACTTCAGTCCCTCTACCAGTCCACTCCCTCTATTTCAGTGTCTCTACCTGTCTACTCCCTCTAATTCAATGTCTCTACCAGTCTACTCCCTCTACTTCAGTGTCTACCAGTCCACTCCCTCTACTTCAGTGTCTCGACCAATCGACTCCCTCTACTTCAGTGTCTCTACCAGTATACTCCCTCTACTTCAGTCCCACTACCAGTCTAATCCCTCTACTTCAGTGTCTCTACCAGTCTACTCCCTCTACTTCAGTGTCTCTACCAGTCTACTCCCTCTACTTCAGTGTCTCTACCAGTCTACTCCCTCTACTTCAGTGTCTCTAACAGTCTGCTCCCTCTACTTCAGTGTCCCCACCAGTCCACTCCCTCTACTTCAGTGTCTCTACCAGTCTACTCCATCTACTTCAAAGTCTCTACCTGTCTACTCCCTCTACTTCAGTGTCTCTACCAGTCTACTCCCACTACTTCGGTGTCTCCACCAGTCTACGCCCTCTACTTCAGTGTTTCTACCAGTCTACTCCCTCTACTTCAGTCCCGCTACCAGTCTACTCCCTCTACTTCAGTGTCTCTACCAGTCTACGCCCTCAACTTCAGTGTCTCTACGAGTCTACTCCCTCTACTTCAGTGTCTCTACCAGTCTACTCCCTCTACTTCAGTCCCTCTACCAGTCTACTCCCACTACTTCAGTGTCTCTACCATTCTACTCCCTCTACTTCACTGTCTCTACCAGTCTACTCCCTCTACTTCAGTGTCTCTACCAGTCTACTCCCTCTACTTCAGTGTCTCTACCAATCTACTCCCTCGACTTCAGTGTCTCTACCAGTCTACTCCCTCTACTTCAGTGTCTCTACCAGTCTACTCCATCTACTTCAGTGTCTCGACCAGTCTACTCCCTCTACTTCAGTGTCTCTGCCAGTCTACTCCCTCTACTTCAGTGTCTCTACCAGTCTACTCCCTCCACTTCAGTGTCACTACCAGTCTACTCCCTCTACTTCAGTGTCTCTACCAGTCTACTCCCTCTACTCCAGTGTCTCTACCAGTCTACTCCCTCTACTTCAGTGTCTCTTCCAGTCTACTCCCGCTACTTCAGTTTCTCCACCAGTCTACGCCCTCTACTTCAGTGTCTCTACCAGTCTACTCCCTCAACTTCAGTACCTCTACCAGTCTACTCCCTCTACTTCAGCGTCTCTACCAGTCTATGCCCTCTACTTCAGTGTCTCAACCGGCCTACTCCCTCTACTTCAGTGTCTCTACCTGTCTACTCCCTCTACTTCAGTCCCTCTACCAGTCTACTCCCTCGACTTCAGTGTCTCTACCAGTCCACTCCCTCTACTTCAGTGTCCCTACCAGTCTACTCCCTCTACTTCAGTGTCTCTACCAGTCTACTCCCTCTAATTCAGTCCCTCTACCAGTCTACTCCCTCGACTTCAGTGTCTCTACCAGTCTACTTCCTCTACTTCACTGTCTCTGCCAGTCTACTCCCTCTACTCCAGTTTCTCTAACAGTCCACGCCTGTACTTCAATGTCTCTACCAGTCCACTCCCTCTACTTCAGTGTCTCTACCAGTCTACTCCATCTACTTCAGTGTCTCTACCAGTCCACTCCCTCTACTTCAGTGTCTCTACCAGTCTACTCCCTCTACTTCTGTGTCTCTACCAGTCTACTCGCTCTAATTCAGTGTCTCTACCAGTCCACTCCCACTACTTCAGTACCTCTACCAGTCTACTCCCTCTACTTCCGTGTCTCTACCAGTCTACTCCCTCTACTTCAGTGTCTCTACCAGTCTACTCCCTCTACTTCAATGTCTCTACCACTCTACTCCCTCTACTTCAGTGTCTCTTCCAGTCCACTCCCTCTACTTCAGTGTCTCTACCAATCGACTGCCTCTACTTCAGTGTCTCTACCAGTATACTCCCTCTACTTCAGTCCCTCTACCAGTCAACTCCCTCTACTTCAGTGCCTCTAACAATCTACTCCCTCTACTTCAGTACCTCTACCAGTCTACTCCTTCTACTTCTGTTTCTCTACCAGTCTACTCACTCTACTTCAGTGTCTCTACCAGTCTACTCCCTCTACTTCAGTGTCTCTACCAGTCTACTCCCTCTACTTCAATGTCTCTACCAGTCTACTCCCTCTAATTCAGTGTCTCTACCAGTCCACTCACTCCACTTCAGTGTCTCAACCAATCGAATCCCTCTACTTCAGTGTCTCTACCAGTATACTCCCTCTAATTCAGTCCCTCTAGCAGTCTACTCCCTCTACTTCAGTGTCTCTACCAGTCTACTCCCTCTACTTCAATGTCTCTACCAGTCTACTCCCTCTACTTCAGTGTCTCTACTAGTCCACTCCCTCTACTTCAGTGTCTCTACCAGTCCACTCCCTCTACTTCAGTGTCTCTACCAGTCTACTCCCAATACTTCAGTGTCTCTACCAGTCTACTCCCTCTACTTCAGTGTCTCTAACAGTCTACTCACTCTACTTCAGTGTCTCCACCAGTCTACTCCCTCTACTTCAGTGTCTCTGCCTGTCTACACCCTCGACTTCAGTGTCTCTACCAGTCTACTCCCACTACTTCAGTGTTTCTACCAGTCTACTCCCTCTACTTCAGTGTATCTACCAGACTAATCCCTCTACTTCCCTGTCTCTACCAGTCTACTCCCTCTGCTTCAGTATCTCGAACAGTCTACTCCCTCTACTTCAGTGTCTCTACAAGTCTACTCCCTCTTCCTCAGTCACTCTACCAGTCTACTCCCTCTACTTCACTGTCTCTGCCAGTCTACTCCCTCTACTTCAGTGTCTCTACCAGTCCACTCCCTCTACTTCAGTGTCTCTACCAGTCCACTCCCTCTACTTCAGTGTCCCTACCAGTCTACTCCCTCCAATTCATTGTCTCGTCCAGTCTACTCACTCTACTTCTGTGTCTCTACCAGTCTACTCCCTCTACTTCAGTGCCTCTACCAGTCTACTCCCACTACTTCAGTACCTCTACCAGTCTACTCCCTCTACTTCAGTGTCTCTACCAGTCTACTCCCTCTACTTCAGTATCTCTACCAATCAACTCCCTCTAATTCAGTGTCTCTACCAGTATACTCCCTCTACTTCAGTGTCCCTACCAGTCTACTCCCTCCAATTCATTGTCTCTTCCAATCTACTCACCCTACTTCTGTGTCTCTACCAGTCTACTCCCTCTACTTCAATGTCTCTACCTGTCTACTCCCTCTAATTCAGTCCCTCTACCAGTCCACTCCCTCAACTTCAGTGTCTCTACCAATCAACTCCCTCTAATTCAGTGTCTCTACCAGTATACTCCCTCTACTTCAGTCCCTCTACCAGTCTACTCCCTCTACTTCAGTGTCTCTAACAATCGACACCTCTACTTCAGTGTCTCTACCAGTCTACTCCCTCTACTTCAGTCCCGCTACCAGTCTACTCCCTCTACTTATGTGTCTCTAACAGTCTACTCCCTCTACTTCAGTCCCTCTACCACTCTACTCCCTCTACTTCAGTGTCTCTACCAGTCTACTCCCTCTACTTCAGTGTCTCTACCAGTCTACTCCCTTTACTGCAGTGTCTCTACCAGTCTACTCCCTCTACTTCAGTTTCTCTGCCAGTCTACTCCCACAACTTCAGTGTCTCTACCAGTCTACTCCCTCTACTTCAGTGTCTCTACCAGGCTACTCCCACAACCTCAGTGTCTCTACCAGTCTACTCCCTCTACTTCAGTTTCTCTAACAGTCTACTCCCACTACTTCAGTTTCTCTACCAGTCTACTCCCTCTACTTCAGTGTCTCTACCGGTCTCCTCCCTCTACTTCAGTGTCTCTACCAGTCTACTCCCTGTACTTCAGTGTCTCTACCAGTCTACTCCATCTACTTCTGTGTCTCTACCAGCCTGCTCCCTCTACTTCAGTGTCTCTGCCAGTCTACTCCCTCTACTTCAGTGTCTCTACCAGTCTACTCCCTCTACTTCAGTGTCTCTACCAGTCTACTCCCTCTACTTCAGTGTCTCTACCAGTCTGCTCCCTCTACTTCAGTGTCTCTACCAGTCTACTCCCTGTACTTCAGTGTCTCTACCAGTCTACTCCCGCTACTTCAGTGTCTCCGCCAGTCTACGCCTTCTACTTCAGTGTCTCTACCAGTCTACTCCCTCTACTTCAGTGTCTCTACCATTCTACTCCCTCTACTTCAGTGTCTCTACAAGTCTACTCCGTCTACTTCAGTGTCTCTACCAGTCTACTCCCTCTACTTCAGTCCCTCTACCAGTCTACTCCCTCTACTTCAGTGTCTCTACCAGTCTGCTCCCTCTACTTCAGTCCATCTACCAGTCTACTCCCTCTACTTCAGTGTCTCTACCAGTCTACTCCCTCTACTTCACTGTTTCTACCAGTCTACTCCCTCTACTCCAGTTTCTCTACCAGTCCACCCCTCTACTTCAATGTCTCTACCAGTCCACTCCCTCTACTTCAGTGTCTCTACCAGCCTACTCCCTCTACTCCAGTGTCTCTACCAGTCCACTCCCTCTACTTCAGTGTTTCTACCAGTCTACTCCCTCTACTTCTGTGTCTCTACCAGTCTACGCCCTCTAATTCAGTGTCTCTACCAGTCTACTCCCTCTACTTCAATGTCTCTACCAGTCTACTCCCTCTACTTCAGTGTCTGTCCAGCCCACTCCCTCTACTTCAGTGTCTCTACCAATCGACTCCCTCTACTTCAGTGTCTCTACCAGTATACTCACTCTACTTCAGTCCCTCTACCAGTCTACTCCGTCTACTTCAGTGTCTCGAACAATCTACTCCCTCTACTTCAGTGTCTCTACCAGTCTACTCCCTCTACTTCAGTACCTCTACCAGTCTACTCCCTCTACTTCAGTGTCTCTACCAGTCTACTCACTCTACTTCAGTGTCTCTACCAGTCTACTCCCTCTACTTCAGTGTCTCTACCAGTCTACTCCCTCTCCTTCAATGTCTCTACCAGTCTACTCCCTCTACTTCAGTGTCTCTACCAGTCCACTCCCTCTACTTCAGTGTCTCTACCAATCGACTCCCTCTACTTCAGTGTCTCTACCAGTATACTCCCTCTACTTCAGTCCCTCTACCAGTCTACTCCCTCTATTTCAGTGTCTCTACCAGTCTACTCCCTCTAATTCAATGTCTCTACCAGTCTACTCCCTCTACTTCAGTGTCTCTACCAGTCCACTCCCTCTACTTCAGTGTCTCTACCAATCGACTCCCTCTACTTCAGTGTCTCCACCAGTCTACTCCCTCTACTTCAGTGTCTCTACCAGTCTACTCCCTCTACTTCAGTGTCTCTACCAATCTACTCCCTCGACTTCAGTGTCTCTACCAGTCTACTCCCTCTACTTCAGTGTCTCTACCAGTCTACTCCATCTACTTCAGTGTCTCGACCAGTCTACTCCCTCTACTTCAGTGTCTCTGCCAGTCTACTCCCTCTACTTCAGTGTCTCTACCAGTCTACTCCCTCCACTTCAGTGTCACTACCAGTCTACTCCATCTACTTCAGTGTCTCTACCAGTCTACTCCCTCTACTTCAGTGTCTCTACCAGTCTACTCCCTCTACTTCAGTGTCTCTACCAGTCTACTCCCGCTACTTCAGTTTCTCCACCAGTCTACGCCCTCTACTTCAGTGTCTCTACCAGTCTACTCCCTCAACTTCAGTACCTCTACCAGTCTACTCCCTCTACTTCAGCGTCTCTACCAGTCTATGCCCTATACTTCAGTGCCTCAACCAGCCTACTCCCTCTACTTCAGTGTCTCTACCTGTCTACTCCCTCTACTTCAGTCCCTCTACCAGTCTACTCCCTCGACTTCAGTGTCTCTACCAGTCCACGCCCTCTACTTCAGTGTCCCTACCAGTCTACTCCCTCTACTTCAGTGTCTCTACCAGTCTACTCCCTCTAATTCAGTCCCTCTACCAGTCTACTCCCTCGACTTCAGTGTCTCTACCAGTCTACTCCCTCTACTTCACTGTCCCTACCAGTCTACTCCCTCTACTCCAGTTTCTCTAACAGTCCACGCCTCTACTTCAATGTCTCTACCAGTCCACTCCCTCTACTTCAGTGTCTCTACCAGTCTACTCCATCTACTTCAGTGTCTCTACCAGTCCACTCCCTCTACTTCAGTGTCTCTGCCAGTCTACTCCCTCTACTTCTGTGTCTCTACCAGTCTACTCGCTCTAATTCAGTGTCTCTACCAGTCTACTCCCACTACTTCAGTACCTCTACCAGTCTACTCCCTCTACTTCCGTGTCTCTACCAGTCTACTCCCTCTACTTCAGTGTCTCTACCAGTCTACTCCCTCTACTTCAATGTCTCTACCACTCTACTCCCTCTACTTCAGTGTCTCTTCCAGTCCACTCCCTCTACTTCAGTGTCTCTACCAATCGACTGCCTCTACTTCAGTGTCTCTACCAGTATACTCCCTCTACTTCAGTCCCTCTACCAGTCAACTCCCTCTACTTCAGTGCCTCTAACAATCTACTCCCTCTACTTCAGTACCTCTACCAGTCTACTCCTTCTACTTCTGTTTCTCTCCCAGTCTACTCACTCTACTTCAGTGTCTCTACCAGTCTACTCCCTCTACTTCAGTGTCTCTCCCAGTCTACTCCCTCTACTTCAATGTCTCTACCAGTCTACTCCCTCTAATTCAGTGTCTCTACCAGTCCACTCCCTCCACTTCAGTGTCTCAACCAACCGACTCCCTCTACTTCAGTGTCTCTACCAGTATACTCCCTCTAATTCAGTCCCTCTACCAGTCTACTCCCTCTACTTCAGTGTCTCAACCAGTCTACTCCCTCTACTTCAATGTCTCTACCAGTCTACTCCCTCTACTTCAGTGTCTCTACCAGTCCACTCCCTCTACTTCAGTGTCTCTACCAGTCCACTCCCTCTACTTCAGTGTCTCTACCAGTCTACTCCCTCTACCTAAGTGTCTCTAACAGCCTACTCCCTCTACTTCAGTCCCTCTACCAGTCTACTCCCTCTACTTCAGTGTCTCTAACAGTCTACTCACTCTACTTCAGTGTCTCCACCAGTCTACTACCTCTACTTCAGTGTCTCTACCAGTCTACTCCCTCTACTTCAGTGTCTCTACCAGTCTACTCCCTCTACTTCCGTGTCTCTACCAGTCTACTCCCACTACTTCAGTGTCTCTAACTGTCTACTCCCTCTACTTCAGTATCTCTACCAGTCTACTCCCTCTACTTCAGTGTCTCTACCAGTCTACTCCATCTACTTCAGTGTCTCTACCAGTCTACTCCCACTACTTCAGTGTCTCTAACTGTCTACTCCCTCTACTTCAGTGTCTCTACCAGTCTTCTCCTTCTAGTTCAGTGTCTCTGCCAGTCCACTCCCACTACTTCACTGTCTCTACCAGTCCACTCCCTCTACTTCAGTGTCTCTACCAGTCTACTCCCTCTACTTCAGTGTCTCCACCAGTCTACTCCCTCTACTTCAGTGTCTCTACCAGTCTACTCCCTATACTTCAGTGTCTCTACCAGTCTACTCCCACTGCTTCAGTGTCTCCACCAGTCTATGCCCTCTACTTCAGTGTTTCTACCAGTCTACTCCCTCTACTTCAGTACCTCTACCAGTCCACTCCCTCTACTTCAGTGTCTCTACCAGTCGACTCCCTCTACTTCAGTGTCTCTACCAGTCTACTCCCAATACTTCAGTGTCTCTACCAATCTACTGCCTCAACTTCAATGTCTCTACCAGTCTACTCCCTCTACTTCAGTGTCTCTACCAGTCCACTCCCTCTACTTCAGTGTCTCTACCAATCGACTCCCTCTACTTCAGTGCCTCTACCAGTATACTCCCTCTACTTCAGTCCCTCTACCAGCCTACTCCCTCTACTTCAGTTTCTCTAACAATCTACTCCCTCTACTTCAGTGTCTCTACCAGTCTACTCCCTCTACTTCCGTCCCGCTACCAGTCTACTCCCTCTAGTTAAGTGTCGCTAACAGTCTACTACCTCTACTTCAGTCCCTCTACCAGTCAACTCCCTCTACTTCAGTGTCTCTACCAGTCTACTCCCTCTACTTCAGTCTCTCTACCAGTCTACTCCCTTTACTTCAGTGTCTCTACCAGTCTACTCTCTCTACTTCAGTTTCTCTACCAGTCTACTCCCAATACTTCAGTGTCTCTACCAGTCTACTCCCTCTACTTCAGTGTCTCTAACAGTCTACTCACTCTACTTCAGTGTCTCCACCAGTCTACTCCCTCTACTTCAGTGTCTCTGCCTGTCTACACCCTCGACTTCAGTGTCTCTACCAGTCTACTCCCACTACTTCAGTGTCTCTACCAGTCTACTCCCTCTACTTCAGTGTATCTACCAGACTAATCCCTCTACTTCCGTGTCTCTACCAGTCTACTCCCTCTACTTCAGTGTCTCGAACAGTCTACTCCCTCTACTTCAGTGTCTCAACAAGTCTACTACCTCTTCCTCAGTCACTCTACCAGTCTACTCCCTCTACTTCACTGTCTCTGCCAGTCTACTCCCTCTATTTCAGTGTCTCTACCAGTCCACTCCCTGTGCTTCAGTGTCTCTACCAGTCTATTCCCTCTACTTCAGTGTCTCTACCAGTCCACTCCCTCTACTTCAGTGTCTCTACCAGTCCACTCCCTCTACTTCAGTGTCCCTACCAGTCTACTCCCTCCAATTCATTGTCTCTTCCAGTCTACTCACTCTACTTCTGTGTCTCTACCAGTCTACTCCCTCTACTTCAGTGCCTCTACCAGTCTACTCCCACTACTTCAGTACCTCCACCAGTCTACTCCCTCTACTTCAGTGTCTCTACCAGTCTACTCCCTCTACTTCAGTATCTCTACCAATCAACTCCCTCTAATTCAGTGTCTCTACCAGTATACTCCCTCTACTTCAGTGTCCCTACCAGTCTACTCCCGCCAATTCATTGTCTCTTCCAGTCTACTCACTCTACTTCTGTGTCTCTACCAGTCTACTCCCTCTACTTCAATGTCTCTACCAGTCTACTCCCTCTACTTCAGTGCCTCTACCAGTCCACTCCCTCTACTTCAGTGTCTCTACCAATCAACTCCCTCTAATTCAGTGTCTCTACCAGTATACTCCCTCTACTTCAGTCCCTCTACCAGTCTACTCCTTCTACTTCAGTGTCTCTAACAATCTACACCCTCTACTTCAGTGTCTCCACCAGTCTACTCCCTCTACTTCAGCCCCGCTACCAGTCTACTCCCTCTACTTAAGTGTCTCTAACAGTCTACTCCCTCTACTTCTGTCCCTCTACCACTCTACTCCCTCTACTTCAGTGTCTCTACCAGTCTACTCCCTTTACTTCAGTGTCTCTACCAGTCTACTCCCTCTACTTCAGTTTCTCTACCAGTCTACTCCCACTACTTCAGTGTCTCTACCAGTCTACTCCCTCTACTTCAGTGTCTCTACCAGGCTACTCCCACTACTTCAGTGTCTCTACCAGTCTACTCCCTCTACTTCAGTGTCTCTAACAGTCTACTCCCACTACTTCAGTGTCTCTACCAGTCTACTCCCTCTACTTCAGTTTCTCTACCAGTCTCCTCCCTCTACTTCAGTGTCTCTACCAGTCTTCTCCCTGTACTTCAGTGTCTCTACCAGTCTACTGCATCTACTTCAGTGTCTCTACCAGCCTACTCCCTCTACTTCAGTGTCTCTGCCAGTCTACTCCCTCTACTTCAGTGTCTCTACCAGTCTACTCCCTCTACTTCAGTGTCTCTACCAGTCTACTCCCTCTACTTCAGTGTCTCTACCAGTCTCCTCCCTCTACTTCAGTGTCTCTACCAGTCTACTCCCTGTACTTCAGTGTCTCCATCAGCCTACTCCCGCTACTTCAGTGTCTCCGCCAGTCTACGCCTTCTACTTCAGTGTCTCTACCAGTCTACTCCCTCTACTTCAGTCCCTCTACCAGTCTACTCCCTCTACTTCAGTGTCTCTACCATTCTACTCCCTCTACTTCAGTGTCTCTACCAGTCTACTCCGTCTACTTCAGTGTCTCTACCAGTCTACTCCTTCTACTTCAGTCCCTCTACCAGTCTACTCCCTCGACTTCAGTTTCTCTACCAGTCCATTCCCTCTACTTCAGTGTCTCTACCAGGCTACTCCCACAACCTCAGTGTCTCTACCAGTCTACTCCCACAACCTCAGTGTCTCTACCAGTCTACTCCCTCTACTTCAGTTTCTCTAACAGTCTACTCCCACTACTTCAGTGTCTCTACCAGTCTACTCCCTCTACTTCAGTGTCTCTACCGGTCTCCTCCCTCTACTTCAGTGTCTCTACCAGTCTACTCCCTGTACTTCAGTGTCTCTACCAGTCTACTCCATCTACTTCTGTGTCTCTACCAGCCTGCTCCCTCTACTTCAGTGTCTCTGCCAGTCTACTCCCTCTACCTCAGTGTCTCTACCAGTCTACTCCCTCTATTTCAGTGTCTCTACCAGTCTAATCCCTCTACTTCAGTGTCTCTACCAGTCTGCTCCCTCTACTTCAGTGTCTCTACCAGTCTACTCCCTGTACTTCAGTGTCTCTACCAGTCTACTCCCGCTACTTCAGTGTCTCCGCCAGTCTACGCCTTCTACTTCAGTGTCTCTACCAGTCTACTCCCTCTACTTCAGAGTCTCTACCATTCTACTCCCTCTACTTCAGTGTCTCTACAAGTCTACTCCGTCTACTTCAGTGTCTCTACCAGTCTACTCCCTCTACTTCAGTCTTTCTACCAGTCTACTCCCTCTACTTCAGTTTCTCTACCAGTCCACTCCCTCTACTTCAGTGACCCTACCAGTCTACTCCCTCTACTTCAGTGTCTCTACCAGTCTGCTCCCTCTACTTCAGTCCATCTACCAGTCTACTCCCTCTACTTCAGTGTCTCTACCAGTCTACTCCCTCTACTTCACTGTCTCTACCAGTCTACTCCCTCTACTCCAGTTTCTCTACCAGTCCACCCCTCTACTTCAATGTCTCTACCAGTCCACTCCCTCTACTTAAGTGTCTCTACCAGCCTACTCCCTCTACTCCAGTGTCTCTACCAGTCCACTCCCTCTACTTCAGTGTTTCTACCAGTCTACTCCCTCTACTTCTGTGTCTCTACCAGTCTACGCCCTCTAATTCAGTGTCTCTACCAGTCTACTCCCTCTACTTCAATGTCTCTACCAGTCTACTCCCTCTACTTCAGTGTCTGTCCAGCCCACTCCCTCTACTTCAGTGTCTCTACCAATCGACTCCCTCTACTTCAGTGTTTCTACCAGTCTACTCCCTCTACTTCTGTGTCTCTACCAGTCTACGCCCTCTAATTCAGTGTCTCTACCAGTCTACTCCCTCTACTTCAGTGTCTCTACCAGTCTACTCCCTCTACTTCAGTCCCTCTACCAGTCTACTCCCTCGACTTCAGTTTCTCTACCAGTCCATTCCCTCTACTTCAGTGTCTCTACCAGGCTACTCCCACAACCTCAGTGTCTCTACCAGTCTACTCCCACAACCTCAGTGTCTCTACCAGTCTACTCCCTCTACTTCAGTTTCTCTAACAGTCTACTCCCACTACTTCAGTGTCTCTACCAGTCTACTCCCTCTACTTCAGTGTCTCTACCGGTCTCCTCCCTCTACTTCAGTGTCTCTACCAGTCTACTCCCTGTACTTCAGTGTCTCTACCAGTCTACTCCATCTACTTCTGTGTCTCTACCAGCCTGCTCCCTCTACTTCAGTGTCTCTGCCAGTCTACTCCCTCTACTTCAGTGTCTCTACCAGTCTACTCCCTCTACTTCAGTGTCTCTACCAGTCTAATCCCTCTACTTCAGTGTCTCTACCAGTCTGCTCCCTCTACTTCAGTGTCTCTACCAGTCTACTCCCTGTACTTCAGTGTCTCTACCAGTCTACTCCCGCTACTTCAGTGTCTCCGCCAGTCTACGCCTTCTACTTCAGTGTCTCTACCAGTCTACTCCCTCTACTTCAGTGTCTCTACCATTCTACTCCCTCTACTTCAGTGTCTCTACAAGTCTACTCCGTCTACTTCAGTGTCTCTACCAGTCTACTCCCTCTACTTCAGTCCCTCTACCAGTCTACTCCCTCTACTTCAGTTTCTCTACCAGTCCACTCCCTCTACTTCAGTGACCCTACCAGTCTACTCCCTCTACTTCAGTGTCTCTACCAGTCTGCTCCCTCTACTTCAGTCCATCTACCAGTCTACTCCCTCTACTTCAGTTTCTCTACCAGTCCACTCCCTCTACTTCAGTGACCCTACCAGTCTACTCCCTCTACTTCAGTGTCTCTACCAGTCTACTGCATCTACTTCAGTGTCTCTACCAGCCTACTCCCTCTACTTCAGTGTCTCTGCCAGTCTACTCCCTCTACTTCAGTGTCTCTACCAGTCTACTCCCTCTACTTCAGTGTCTCTACCAGTCTACTCCCTCTACTTCAGTGTCTCTACCAGTCTCCTCCCTCTACTTCAGTGTCTCTACCAGTCTACTCCCTGTACTTCAGTGTCTCCATCAGCCTACTCCCGCTACTTCAGTGTCTCCGCCAGTCTACGCCTTCTACTTCAGTGTCTCTACCAGTCTACTCCCTCTACTTCAGTCCCTCTACCAGTCTACTCCCTCTACTTCAGTGTCTCTACCATTCTACTCCCTCTACTTCAGTGTCTCTACCAGTCTACTCCGTCTACTTCAGTGTCTCTACCAGTCTACTCCCTCTACTTCAGTCCCTCTACCAGTCTACTCCCTCGACTTCAGTTTCTCTACCAGTCCATTCCCTCTACTTCAGTGTCTCTACCAGGCTACTCCCACAACCTCAGTGTCTCTACCAGTCTACTCCCACAACCTCAGTGTCTCTACCAGTCTACTCCCTCTACTTCAGTTTCTCTAACAGTCTACTCCCACTACTTCAGTGTCTCTACCAGTCTACTCCCTCTACTTCAGTGTCTCTACCGGTCTCCTCCCTCTACTTCAGTGTCTCTACCAGTCTACTCCCTGTACTTCAGTGTCTCTACCAGTCTACTCCATCTACTTCTGTGTCTCTACCAGCCTGCTCCCTCTACTTCAGTGTCTCTGCCAGTCTACTCCCTCTACTTCAGTGTCTCTACCAGTCTACTCCCTCTACTTCAGTGTCTCTACCAGTCTAATCCCTCTACTTCAGTGTCTCTACCAGTCTGCTCCCTCTACTTCAGTGTCTCTACCAGTCTACTCCCTGTACTTCAGTGTCTCTACCAGTCTACTCCCGCTACTTCAGTGTCTCCGCCAGTCTACGCCTTCTACTTCAGTGTCTCTACCAGTCTACTCCCTCTACTTCAGTGTCTCTACCATTCTACTCCCTCTACTTCAGTTTCTCTACAAGTCTACTCCGTCTACTTCAGTGTCTCTACCAGTCTACTCCCTCTACTTCAGTCCCTCTACCAGTCTACTCCCTCTACTTCAGTTTCTCTACCAGTCCACTCCCTCTACTTCAGTGACCCTACCAGTCTACTCCCTCTACTTCAGTGTCTCTACCAGTCTGCTCCCTCTACTTCAGTCCATCTACCAGTCTACTCCCTCTACTTCAGTGTCTCCACCAGTCTACTCCCTCTACTTCACTGTCTCTACCAGTCTACTCCCTCTACTCCAGTTTCTCTACCAGTCCACCCCTCTACTTCAATGTCTCTACCAGTCCACTCCCTCTACTTCAGTGTCTCTACCAGCCTACTCCCTCTACTCCAGTGTCTCTACCAGTCCACTCCCTCTACTTCAGTGTTTCTACCAGTCTACTCCCTCTACTTCTGTGTCTCTACCAGTCTACGCCCTCTAATTCAGTGTCTCTACCAGTCTACTCCCTCTACTTCAATGTCTCTACCAGTCTACTCCCTCTACTTCAGTGTCTGTCCAGCCCACTCCCTCTACTTCAGTGTCTCTACCAATCGACTCCCTCTACTTCAGTGTCTCTACCAGTATACTCACTCTACTTCAGTCCCTCTACCAGTCTACTCCGTCTACTTCAGTGTCTCGAACAATCTACTCCCTCTACTTCAGTGTCTCTACCAGTCTACTCCCTCTACTTCAGTACCTCTACCAGTCTACTCCCTCTACTTCAGTGTCTCTACCAGTCTACTCACTCTACTTCAGTGTCTCTACCAGTCTACTCCCTCTACTTCAGTGTCTCTACCAGTCTACTCCCTCTCCTTCAATGTCTCTACCAGTCTACTCCCTCTACTTCAGTGTCTCTACCAGTCCACCCCTCTACTTCAGTGTCTCTACCAATCGACTCCCTCTACTTCAGTGTCTCTACCAGTATACTCCCTCTACTTCAGTCCCTCTACCAGTCTACTCCCTCTATTTCAGTGTCTCTACCAGTCTACTCCCTCTAATTCAATGTCTCTACCAGTCTACTCCCTCTACTTCAGTGTCTCTACCAGTCCACTCCCTCTACTTCAGTGTCTCTACCAATCGACTCCCTCTACTTCAGTGTCTCCACCAGTCTACTCCCTCTACTTCAGTGTCTCTACCAGTCTACTCCCTCTACTTCAGTGTCTCTACCAATCTACTCCCTCGACTTCAGTGTCTCTACCAGTCTACTCCCTCTACTTCAGTGTCTCTACCAGTCTACTCCATCTACTTCAGTGTCTCGACCAGTCTACTCCCTCTACTTCAGTGTCTCTGCCAGTCTACTCCCTCTACTTCAGTGTCTCTACCAGTCTACTCCCTCCACTTCAGTGTCACTACCAGTCTACTCCATCTACTTCAGTGTCTCTACCAGTCTACTCCCTCTACTTCAGTGTCTCTACCAGTCTACTCCCTCTACTTCAGTGTCTCTACCAGTCTACTCCCGCTACTTCAGTTTCTCCACCAGTCTACGCCCTCTACTTCAGTGTCTGTACCAGTCTACTCCCTCAACTTCAGTACCTCTACCAGTCTACTCCCTCTACTTCAGCGTCTCTACCAGTCTATGCCCTCTACTTCAGTGCCTCAACCAGCCTACTCCCTCTACTTCAGTGTCTCTACCTGTCTACTCCCTCTACTTCAGTCCCTCTACCAGTCTACTCCCTCGACTTCAGTGTCTCTACCAGTCCACGCCCTCTACTTCAGTGTCCCTACCAGTCTACTCCCTCTACTTCAGTGTCTCTACCAGTCTACTCCCTCTAATTCAGTCCCTCTACCAGTCTACTCCCTCGACTTCAGTGTCTCTACCAGTCTACTCCCTCTACTTCACTGTCCCTACCAGTCTACTCCCTCTACTCCAGTTTCTCTAACAGTCCACGCCTCTACTTCAATGTCTCTACCAGTCCACTCCCTCTACTTCAGTGTCTCTACCAGTCTACTCCATCTACTTCAGTGTCTCTACCAGTCCACTCCCTCTACTTCAGTGTCTCTTCCAGTCTACTCCCTCTACTTCTGTGTCTCTACCAGTCTACTCGCTCTAATTCAGTGTCTCTACCAGTCTACTCCCACTACTTCAGTACCTCTACCAGTCTACTCCCTCTACTTCCGTGTCTCTACCAGTCTACTCCCTCTACTTCAGTGTCTCTACCAGTCTACTCCCTCTACTTCAATGTCTCTACCACTCTACTCCCTCTACTTCAGTGTCTCTTCCAGTCCACTTCTTCTACTTCAGTGTCTCTACCAATCGACTGCCTCTACTTCAGTGTCTCTACCAGTATACTCCCTCTACTTCAGTCCCTCTACCAGTCAACTCCCTCTACTTCAGTGCCTCTAACAATCTACTCCCTCTACTTCAGTACCTCTACCAGTCTACTCCTTCTACTTCTGTTTCTCTACCAGTCTACTCACTCTACTTCAGTGTCTCTACCAGTCTACTCCCTCTACTTCAGTGTCTCTCCCAGTCTACTCCCTCTACTTCAATGTCTCAACCAACCGACTCCCTCTACTTCAGTGTCTCTACCAGTATACTCCCTCTAATTCAGTCCCTCTACCAGTCTACTCCCTCTACTTCAGTGTCTCAACCAGTCTACTCCCTCTACTTCAATGTCTCTACCAGTCTACTCCCTCTACTTCAGTGTCTCTACCAGTCCACTCCCTCTACTTCAGTGTCTCTACCAGTCCACTCCCTCTACTTCAGTGTCTCTACCAGTCTACTCCCTCTACTTAAGTGTCTCTAGCAGCCTGCTACCTCTACTTCAGTCCCTCTACCAGTCTACTCCCTCTACTTCAGTGTCTCTAACAGTCTACTCACTCTACTTCAGTGTCTCCACCAGTCTACTCCCTCTACTTCAGTGTCTCTACCAGTCTACTCCCTCTACTTCAGTGTCTCTACCAGTCTACTCCCTCTACTTCAGTGTCTCTACCAGTCTACTCCCACTACTTCAGTGTCTCTAACTGTCTACTCCCTCTACTTCAGTATCTCTACCAGTCTACTCCCTCTACTTCAGTGTCTCTACCAGTCTACTCCATCTACTTCAGTGTCTCTACCAGTCTACTCCCACTACTTCAGTGTCTCTAACTGTCTACTCCCTCTACTTCAGTGTCTCTACCAGTCTACTCCATCTACTTCAATGTCTCTACCAGTCTACTCCTTCTTGTTCAGTGTCTCTGCCAGTCCACTCCCACTACTTCACTGTCTCTACCAGTCCACTCCCTCTACTTCAGTGTCTCTACCAGTCTACTCCCTCTACTTCAGTGTCTCCACCAGTCTACTCCCTCTACTTCAGTGTCTCTACCAGTCTACTCCCTATACTTCAGTGTCTCTACCAGTCTACTCCCACTGCTTCAGTGTCTCCACCAGTCTATGCCCTCTACTTCAGTGTTTCTACCAGTCTACTCCCTCTACTTCAGTACCTCTACCAGTCCACTCCCTCTACTTCAGTGTCTCTACCAGTCGACTCCCTCTACTTCAGTGTCTCTACCAGTCTACTCCCAATACTTCAGTGTCTCTACCAATCTACTGCCTCAACTTCAATGTCTCTACCAGTCTACTCCCTCTACTTCAGTGTCTCTACCAGTCCACTCCCTCTACTTCAGTGTCTCTACCAATCGACTCCCTCTACTTCAGTGCCTCTACCAGTATACTCCCTCTACTTCAGTCCCTCTACCAGCCTACTCCCTCTACTTCAGTGTCTCTAACAATCTACTCCCTCTACTTCAGTGTCTCTACCAGTCTACTCCCTCTACTTCAGTCCCGCTACCAGTCTACTCCCTCTAGTTAAGTGTCGCTAACAGTCTACTACCTCTACTTCAGTCCCTCTACCAGTCAACTCCCTCTACTTCAGTGTCTCTACCAGTCTACTCCCTCTACTTCAGTCTCTCTACCAGTCTACTCCCTTTACTTCAGTGTCTCTACCAGTCTACTCCCTCTACTTCAGTCCCGCTACCAGTCTACTCCCTCTAGTTAAGTGTCGCTAACAGTCTACTACCTCTACTTCAGTCCCTCTACCAGTCAACTCCCTCTACATCAGTGTCTCTACCAGTCTACTCCCTCTACTTCAGTGTCTCTAACAGTCTACTCACTCTACTTCAGTGTCTCCACCAGTCTACTCCCTCTACTTCAGTGTCTCTGCCTGTCTACACCCTCGACTTCAGTGTCTCTACCAGTCTACTCCCACTACTTCAGTGTCTCTACCAGTCTACTCCCTCTACTTCAGTGTATCTACCAGACTAATCCCTCTACTTCCGTGTCTCTACCAGTCTACTCCCTCTACTTCAGTGTCTCGAACAGTCTACTCCCTCTACTTCAGTGTCTCAACAAGTCTACTCCCTCTTCCTCAGTCACTCTACCAGTCTACTCCCTCTACTTCACTGTCTCTGCCAGTCTACTCCCTCTATTTCAGTGTCTCTACCAGTCCACTCCCTGTGCTTCAGTGTCTCTACCAGTCTACTCCCTCCAATTCATTGTCTCTTCCAGTCTACTCACTCTACTTCTGTGTCTCTACCAGTCTACTCCCTCTACTTCAGTGCCTCTACCAGTCTACTCCCACTACTTCAGTACCTCCACCAGTCTACTCCCTCTACTTCAGTGTCTCTACCAGTCTACTCCCTCTACTTCAGTATCTCTACCAATCAACTCTCTCTAATTCAGTGTCTCTACCAGTATACTCCCTCTACTTCAGTGTCCCTACCAGTCTACTCCCTCCAATTCATTGTCTCTTCCAGTCTACTCACTCTACTTCTGTGTCTCTACCAGTCTACTCCCTCTACTTCAATGTCTCTACCAGTCTACTCCCTCTACTTCAGTGCCTCTACCAGTCCACTCCCTCTACTTCAGTGTCTCTACCAATCAACTCCCTCTAATTCAGTGTCTCTACCAGTATACTCCCTCTACTTCAGTCCCTCTACCAGTCTACTCCTTCTACTTCAGTGTCTCTAACAATCTACACCCTCTACTTCAGTGTCTCCACCAGTCCACTCCCTCTACTTCAGCCCCGCTACCAGTCTACTCCCTCTACTTAAGTGTCTCTAACAGTCTACTCCCTCTACTTCTGTCCCTCTACCACTCTACTCCCTCTACTTCAGTGTCTCTACCAGTCTACTCCCTTTACTTCAGTGTCTCTACCAGTCTATTCCCTCTACTTCAGTTTCTCTACCAGTCTACTCCCATTACTTCAGTGTCTCTACCAGTCTACTCCCTCTACTTCAGTGTCTCTACCAGGCTACTCCCACTACTTCAGAGTCTCTACCAGTCTACTCCCTCTACTTCAGTTTCTCTAACAGTCTACTCCCACTACTTCAGTGTCTCTACCAGTCTACTCCCTCTACTTCAGTGTCTCTACCAGTCTCCTCCCTCTACTTCAGTGTCTCTACCAGTCTACTCCCTGTACTTCAGTGTCTCTACCAGTCTACTGCATCTACTTCAGTGTCTCTACCAGCCTACTCCCTCTACTTCAGTGTCTCTGCCAGTCTACTCCCTCTACTTCAGTGTCTCTACCAGTCTACTCCCTCTACTTCAGTGTCTCTACCAGTCTACTCCCTCTACTTCAGTGTCTCTACCAGTCTCCTCCCTCTACTTCAGTGTCTCTACCAGTCTACTCCCTGTACTTCAGTGTCTCCATCAGCCTACTCCCGCTACTTCAGTGTCTCCGCCAGTCTACGCCTTCTACTTCAGTGTCTCTACCAGTCTACTCCCTCTACTTCAGTCCCTCTACCAGTCTACTCCCTCTACTTCAGTGTCTCTACCATTCTACTCCCTCTACTTCAGTGTCTCTACCAGTCTACTCCGTCTACTTCAGTGTCTCTACCAGTCTACTCCCTCTACTTCAGTCCCTCTACCAGTCTACTCCCTCGACTTCAGTTTCTCTACCAGTCCATTCCCTCTACTTCAGTGTCCCTACCAGTCTACTCCCTCTACTTCAGTGTCTCTACCAGTCTACTCCCTCTACTTCAGTCCATCTACCAGTCTACTCCCTCTACTTCAGTATCTCTACCAGTCTACTCCCTCTACTTCACTGTCTCTACCAGTCTACTCCCTCTACTCCAGTTTCTATACCAGTCCACCCCTCTACTTCAATGTCTCTACCAGTCCACTCCCTCTACTTCAGTGTCTCTACCAGTCTACTCCCTCTACTCCAGTGTCTCTACCAGTCCACTCCCTCTACTTCAGTGTCTCTACCAGTCTACTCCCTCTACTTCTGTGTCTCTACCAGTCTACGCCCTCTAATTCAGTGTCTCTACCAGTCTACTCCCACTTCTTCAGTGCCTCTACCAGTCTACTCCCTCTTCTTCAGTGTCTCTACCAGTCTACTCCCTCTACTTCAGTGTCTCTACCATTCTACTCCCTCCACTTCAATGTCTCTACCAGTCTACTCCCTCTACTTCAGTGTCTGTCCAGTCCACTCCCTCTACTTCATTGTCTCTACCAATCGACTCCCTCTACTTCAGTGTCTCTACCAGTATACTCACTCTACTTCAGTTCCTCTACCAGTCTACTCCGTCTACTTCAGTGTCTCGAACAATCTACTCCCTCTACTTCAGTGTCTCTACCAGTCTACTCCCTCTACTTCAGTACCTCTACCAGTCTACTCCCTCTACTTCAGTGTCTCTACCAGTCTACTCACTCTACTTCAGTGTCTCTACCAGTCTACTCCCTCTACTTCAGTGTCTCTACCAGTCTACTCCCTCTACTTCAATGTCTCTACCAGTCTACTCCCTCTACTTCAGTGTCTCTACCAGTCCACTCCCTCTACTTCATTGTCTCTACCAATCGACTCCCGCTACTTCAGTGTCTCTACCAGTATACTCCCTCTACTTCAGTCCCTCTACCAGTCTACTCCCTCTATTTCAGTGTCTCTACCACTCTACTCCCTCTAATTCAATGTCTCTACCAGTCTACTCCCTCGACTTCAGTGTCTCTACCAGTCCACTCCCTCTACTTCAGTGTCTGTACCAATCGACTCCCTCTACTTCAGTGTCTCTACCAGTATACTCCCTCTACTTCAGTCCCACTACCAGTCTACTCCCTCTACTTCAGTGTCTCTACCAGTCTACTCCCTCTACTTCAGTGTCTCTACCAGTCTACTCCCTCTACTTCAGTGTCTCTATCAGTCTACTCCCTCTACTTCAGTGTCTCTAACAGACTACTCCCTCTACTTCAGTGACCCACCAGTCCACTCCCTCTACTTCAGTGTCTCTACCAGTCTACTCCATCTACTTCAAAGTCTCTACCAGTCTACTCCCTCTACTTCAGTGTCTCTGCCAGTCTACTCCCACTACTTCAGTGTCTCTACCAGTCTACTCCCTCTACTTCAGTGTCTCTACCAGTCTACTCCCTCTACTTCAGTGTCTCTACCAGTCTATTCCCTCTACTTCAGTGTCTCTACCAGTCTACTCCCACTACTTTGGTGTCTCCACCAGTCTACGCCCTCTACTTCAGTGTTTCTACCAGTCTACTCCCTCTACTTCAGTCCCGCTACCAGTCTACTCCCTCTACTTCAGTGTCTCTACCAGTCTACGCCCTCTACTTCCATGTCTCTACCAGTCTACACCCTCTACTTCAGTGTCTCTATCAGTCTACTCCCTCTTCTTCAGTCCCTCTACCAGTCTACTCCCTCTACTTCAGTGTCTCTACCAGTCTACTCCCTGTACTTCAGTGTCTCTACCAGTCTACTCCCTCTACTTCAGTGTCTCTACCAGTCTACTCCCTCTACTTCAGTCCCTCTACCAGTCTACTCCCTCTACTTCAGTGCCACTACCAGTCTACTCCCTCTACTTCAGTACCTCTACCAGTCTACTCCCTCTACTTCAGTGTCTCTACCAGTCTACTCCCAATACTTCAGTGTCTCTACCAGTCTACTCCCTCTGCTTCAGTCCCTCTGCCAGTCTACTCCCTCTACTTCAGTGTCTCTACTAGTCTGCTCCCTCTACTTCAGTTTCTCCAGCAGTCTGCTCCCTCTACTTCAATCCCTCTACCAATCTACTCCCACTACTTATGTGTCTCTACCAGTCTACTCCCTCTACTTCAGTGTCTCTACCAGTCCACTCCCTCTACTTCAGTGTCTCTACCAATCGACTCTCTCTACTTCAGTGTCTCTACCAGTATACTCCCTCTACTTCAGTCCCTCTACCAGTCTACTCCGTCTACTTCAGTGTCTCGAACAATCTACTCCCTCTACTTCAGTGTCTCTACCAGTCTACTCGCTCTACTTCAGTACCTCTACCAGTCTACTCCCTCTACTTCAGTGTCTCTACCAGTCTACTCACTCTACTTCAGTGTCTCTACCAGTCTACTCCCTCTACATCAGTGTCTCTACCAGTCCACTCCCTCTACTTCAGTGTCTCTACCAATCAACTCCGTCTACTTCAGTGTCTCTACCAGTACACTCCCTCTACTTCAGTCCCTCTACCAGTCTACTCCCTCTACTTCAGTGTCTCTACCAGTCTACTCCCTCTAATTCAATGTCTCTACCAGTCTACTCCCTCTACTTCAGTGTCTCTACCAGTCCACTCCCTCTGCTTCAGTGTCTCTACCAATCGACTCCCTCTACTTCACTGTCTCTACCAGTATACTCCCTCTACTTCAGTCCCTCTACCAGTCTACTCCCTCTACTTCAGTGTCTCTACCAGTCTACTCCCTCTACTTCAGTGTCTCTACCAGTCTACTCCCTCTACTTCAGTGTCTCTACCAGTCTACTCCCACTACTTCAGTGTCTCTACCAGTCTACTCCCTCTACTTCAGTGTCTCTAACAGTCTACTCCCTCTACTTCAGTGTCGCCACCAGTCTACTCCCTCTACTTCAGTGTCTCTACCAGTCTGCTCCATCTACTTCAATGTCTCTACCAGTCTACTCCCTCTACTTCAGTGTCTGTGCCAGTCAACTCCCACTACTTCAGTGTCTCTACCATTCTACTCCCTCTACTTCAGTGTCTCTAGCAGTCTACTCCCTCTACTTCAGTGTCTCTACCAGTCTATTCCCTCTACTTCAGTGTCTCTACCAGTCTACTCCCACTACTTCGGTGTCTCCACCAGTCTACGCCCTCTACTTCAGTGTTTCAACTGTCTACTCCCTCTACTTCAGTCCCGCTACCAGTCTACTCCCTCTACTTCAGTGTCTCTACCAGTCCACTCCCTCTACTTCAGTGTCTCTACCAGTCTACGCCCTCTGCTTCAGTGTCTCTACCAGTCTACTCCCTCTACTTCAATGTCTCTATCAGTCTACTCCCTCGACTTCAGTCCCTCTAGCAGTCTACTCCCTCTACTTCAGTGTCTCTACCAGTCTACTCCCTGTACTTGAGTGTCTCTACCAGTCTACTCCCTCTACTTCAGTGTCTCTACCAGTCTACTCCCTCTACTTCAGTCCCTCTACCAGTCTACTCCCTCTACTTCAGTGCCACTACCAGTCTACTCCCTCTATTTCAGTGTCTCTACCAGTCTACTCCCTCTACTTCAGTGTCTCTACCAGTTTACTCCCTCTCCTTCAGTGTCTCTACCAGTCTACTCCCAATACTTCAGTGTCTCTACCAGTCTACTCCCTCTACTTCAGTCCCTCTGCCAGTCTACTCCCTCTACTTCAGTGTCTCTACTAGTCTGCTCCCTCTACTTCAGTTTCTCCAGCAGTCTGCTCCCTCTACTTCAATCCCTCTACCAATCTACTCCCACTACTTATGTGTCTCTACAAGCCTACTCCCTCTACTTCAGTGTCTCTACCAGTCTACTCCCTGTACTTCAGTGTCTCTACCAGTCTACTCCCTCTACTTCAGTGTCTCTACCAGTCTACTCCCTCTACTTCAGTCCCTCTACCAGTCTACTCCCTCTACTTCAGTATCTCTACCAGTCTACTCCCTCTACTTCAGTGTCTCTACCAGTCTACTCCCTCTACTTCAGTGTCTCTACCAGTCTACTCCCTCTCCTTCAGTGTCTCTACCAGTCTACTCCCACTACTTCAGTGTCTCTACCAGTCTACTCCCTCTACTTCAGTGTCTCTACCAGTCTACTCCCTCTACTTCAGTGTCTCTACCAGTCTACTCCCCCTACTTCAGTGTCTCTATCAGTCTACTCCCTCTACTTCAGTGTCTCCACCAGTCTACTCCCTCTACTTCAGTGTCTCTACCAGTCTACTCCATCTACTTCAATGTCTCTACCTGTCTACACCCTCTACTTCAGTGTCTCTGCCAGTCTACTCCCACTACTTCAATGTCTCTACCAGTCTACTCCCTCTACTTCAGTGTCTCTACCAGTCTACTCCCTCTACTTCAGTGTCTCTACCAGTCCACTCCCTCTACTTCAGTGTCTCTACCAGTCTACTCCGTCTAATTCAATGTCTCTACCAGTCTACTCCCTCTACTTCAGTGTCTCTACCAGTCCACTCCCTCTGCTTCAGTGTCTCTACCAATCGACTCCCTCTACTTCAGTATCTCTACCAGTATACCCGCTCTACCTCAGTCCCTCTACCAGTCTACTGCCTCTACTTCAGTGTCTCTAACAATCTACTCCCTCTACTTCAGTCTCTCTACCAGTCTACTCCCTCTACTTCAGTCCCGCTACCCGGCTACTCCCTCTACTTAAGTGTCTCTAACAGTCTACTCACTCTACTTCAGTGTCCCCACCAGTCTACTCCCTCTACTTCAGTGTCTCTACCAGTCTACTCCCTCTGCTTCAGTGTCTCTACCAGTCTACTCCCTATACTTCAATGTCTCTACCAGTCCACTCCCTCTACTTCAGTGTCTCTACCAGTCTACTCCCTCTGCTCCAGTGTCTCTACCAGTCCACTCCCTCTACTTCAGTGTCTCTCCCAGTCTACTCCCTCTACTTCTGTGTCTCTACCATTCTACTCCCTCTAATTCAGTGTCTCTACCAGTCTACTCCCACTTCTTCAGTACCTCTACCAGTCTACTCCCTCTACTTCAGTGTCTCTACCAGTCTACTCCCTCTACTTCAGTGTCTCTACCAGTCTACTCCCTCTACTTCAATGTCTCTACCAGTCTACTCCCTCTACTTCAGTGTCTCTACCAGTCCACTCCCTCTACTTCAGTGTCTCTACCAATCGACTCCCTCTACTTCAGTGTCTCTACCAGTATACTCCCTCTACTTCAGTCCCTCTACCAGTCTACTCCCTCTACTTCAGTGTCTCTAACAATCTACTCCCTCTACTTCAGTGTCTCTACAAGTCTACTCCCACTACTTCAGTACCTCTACCAGTCTACTCCCTCTACTTCAGTGTCTCTACCAATCTACTCACTCTACTCCAGTGTCTCTACCAGTCTACTCCCTGTACTTCAGTGTCTCTACCAGTCTACTCCCTCTACTTCAATGTCTCTACCAGTCTACTCCCTCTACTTCAGTGTCTCTACCAGTTCACTCCCTCTACTTCAGTGTCTCTACCAATCGACTCCCTCTACTTCAGTGTCTCTACAAGTATACTCCCTCTACTTCAGTCCCTCTACCAGTCTACTCCCTCTACTTCAGTGTCTCTACCAGTCTACTCCCTCTAAATCAATGTCTCTACCAGTCTACTCCCTCTACTTCATTGTCTCTACCAGTCCACTCCCTCTGCTTCAGTGTCTCTACCAATCGACTCCCTCTACTTCAGTGTCTCTACCAGTACACTCCCTCTACTTCAGTCCCTCTACCAGTCTACTCCCTCGACTTCAGTGTCTCTAACAATCAACTCCCTCTACTTCAGTGTCTCTACCAGTCTACTCCCTCTACTTCAGTCCTGCTACCCGTCTACTCCCTCTACTTAAGTGCCTCTAACAGTCTACTCACTCTACTTCAGTGTCCCCACCAGTCTACTCCCTCTACTTCAGTGTCTCTACCAGTCTACTCCCTCTACTTCAGTGTCTCTACCAGTCTACTCCCTCTACTTCAGTGTCTCTACCAGTCTACTCCTACTAATTCAGTGTCTCTACCAGTCAACTCCCTCTACTTCAGTGTCTCTACCAGTCTACTCCCTAGACTTCAGTGTCTCTACCAGTCTACTCCCTCTACTTCAGTGTCTCTAACAGTCTACTCCCTCTACTTCAGTGTCTCCACCAGTCTACTCCCTCTACATCAGTGTCTCTACCAGGCTACTCCATCTACTTCAATGTCTCGACCAGTCTACTCCCTCTACTTCAGTGTCTCTGCCAGTCTACACCCACTACTTCAGTGTCTCTACCAGTCAACTCCCTCTACTTCAGTGTCTCTACCAGGCTACTCCCTCTACTTCAGTGTCTCTACCAGTCTACTCCCACTACTTCGGTGGCTCCACCAGTCTACGCCCTCTACTTCAATGTTTCTACCAGTCTACTCCCTCTACTTCAGTCCCTCTACCAGTCTACTCCCTCTACTTCAGTGTCTCTACCAGTCTACTCCCTCTCCTTCAGTCCCTCTACCAGTCTACTCCCTCTCCTTCAGTGTCTCTACCAGTCTACTCCCTGTACTTCAGTGTCTCTGCCAGTCTACTCCCTCTACTTCAGTGTCTCTACCAGTCTACTCCCTCTACTTCAGTCCCCCTACCAGTCTACTCCCTCTACTTCAGTGTCTCTACCAGTCTACTCCCTCTACTTCAGTACCTCTACCAGTCTACTCCCTCTACTTCAGTGTCTCTACCAGTCTACTCCCTCTACTTCCGTGTCTCTACCAGTCTACTCCCAATACTTCAATGTCTCTACCAGTCTACTCCCTCTACTTCAGTCCCTCTGCCAGTCTACTCCCTCTACTTCAGTGTCTCTACTAGTCTGCTCCCTCTACTTCAGTTTGTCCAGCAGTCTGCTCCCTCTAATTCAATCCCTCTACCAATCTACTCCCACTACTTATGTGTCTCTACCAGTCTACTCCCTCTACTTCAGTGTCTCTACCAGTACACTCCCTGTACTTCAGTGTCTCTACCAGTCTACTCCCTCTACTTCAGTGTCTCTACCAGTCTACTCCCTCTACTTCAGTCCCTCTACCAGTCTACTCCTTCTACTTCAGTGTCTCTACCAGTCTACTCCCTCTACTTCAGTGTCTCTACCAGTCTACTCCCTCTACTTCAGTGTCTCTACTGGTCTACTCCCTCTACTTCAGTGTCTCTACTAGTCTACTCCCACTACATCAGTGTCTCTACCAGTCTACTCCCTCTACTTCAGTGTCTCTACCAGTCTACTCCCTCTACTTCAGTGTCTCTACCAGTCTACTCCCTCTACTTCAGTGTCTCTAACAGTCTACTCCCTCTACTTCAGTGTCTCCACCAGTCTACTCCCTCTACTTTAGTGTCTCGACCAGTCTACTCCATCTACTTCAATGTCTCTATCAGTCCACTCCCTCTACTTCAGTGTCTCTGCCAGTCTACTCCCACTACTTCAGTGTCTCTACCAGTCTACTCCCTCGACTTCAGTGTCTCTACCAGTCTACTCCCTCTACTTCAGTGTCTCTACCAGTCTACTCCCTCTACTTCAGTGTCTCTACCAGTCTACTCCCTCTAATTCAATGTCTCTACCAGTCCATTCCCTCTACTTCAGTGTCTCTACCAGTCCACTCACTCTGCTTCAGTGTCTCTACTAACCGACTCCCTCTACTTCAGTGTCTCTACTAGTATACTCACTCTACTTCAGTCCCTCTACCAGTCTACTGCCTCTACTTCAGTGTCTCTAACAATCTACTCCCTCTACTTCAGTGTCTCTACCAGTCTACTCTCTCTACTTCAGTCCCGCTACCCGTGTACTCCCTCTACTTAAGTGTCTCTGACAGTCTACTCACTCTACTTCAGTGTCCCCACCAGTCTACTCCCTCTACTTCAGTGTCTCTACCAGTCTACTCCCTCTACTTCAGTGTCTCTACCAGTCTACACCCTCTACTTCAGTGTCTCTACCAGTCTACTCCCACTACTTCAGTGTCTCTACCAGTCTACTCCCTGTACTTCAGTGTCTCTACCAGTCTACGCCCTCTGCTTCAGTGTCTCTAACAGTCTACTCCCTCTACTTCAGTGTCTCCACCAGTCTACTCCCTCTACTTCAGTGTCCCTACCAGTCTACTCCATCTACTTCAATGTCTCTACCAGTCTACTCCCTTTACTTCAGTGTCTCTGCCAGTCTACTCCCACTACTTCAGTATCTCTACCAGTCTACTTCCTCTACTTCAGTGTCTCTACCAGTCTACTCCGTCTACTTCGGTGTCTCTACCAGTCTACTCCCTCTACTTCAGTGTCTCTACCAGTCTACTCCCTCTACTTCGGTGTCTCCACCAGTCTACGCCCTCTACTTCAGTGTTTCTACCGGTCTACTCCCTCTACTTCAGTCCCTCTACCAGTCTACTCCCTCTACTTCAGTGTCTCTACCAGTCTACTCCCTCTACTTCAGTGTCTCTACCAGTCTACTCCCTCTACTTCAGTCGCTCTACCAGTCTACTCCCTCTACTTCAGTGTCTCTACCAGTCTACTCCCTGTACTTCAGTGTCTCTACCAGTCTACTCCCTCTACTTCAGTGTCTCTACCAGTCGACTCCCTCTACTTCAGTCCCTCTACCAGTCTACTCCCTCTACTTCAGTGTCTCTACCAGTCTACTCCCTCTACTTCAGTACCTCTACCAGTCTCCTCCCTCTACTTCAGTGTCTCTACCAGTCTACTCCCTCTACTTCAGTGTCTCTACCAGTCTACTCCCAATACTTCAGTGTCTCTACCAGTCTACTCCCTCTACTTCAGTCCCTCTGCCAGTCTACTCCCTCTACTTCAGTGTCTCTACTAGTCTGCTCCCTCTACTTCAGTTTCTCCAGCTGTCTGCTCCCCCTACTTCAATCCCTGTACCAATCTACTCCCACTACTTATGTGTCTCTACCAGTCTACTCCCTCTACTTCAGTGTCTCTACCAGTCTACTCCCTGTACTTCAGTGTCTCTACCAGTCTACTCCCTCTACTTCAGTGTCTCTACCAGTCTACTCCCTCTGCTTCAGTCCCACTACCAGTCTACTCCCTCTACTTCAGTGTCTCTACCAGTCCACTCCCTCAACTTCAGTGTCTCTACCAGTCTCCTCCCTCTACTTCACTGTCTCTACCAGTCTACTCCCTCTAGTTCAGTGTCTCTACCAGTCTACTCCCACTACTTCAGTGTCTCTACCAGTCTACTCCCTCTACTTCAGTGTCTCTACCAGTCTACTCCCTCTACTTCAGTGTCTCTACCAGTCTGCTCCCTCTACTTCACTGTCTCTAACAGTCTACTCCCTCTGCTTCAGTGTCTCCACCAGTCTACTCCCTCTACTTCTGTGTCTCTACCAGTCTACTCCATCTATTTCAATGTCTCTGCCAGTCTACTCCCACTACTTCAGTGTCTCTACCAGTCTACTCCCTCTACTTCAGTGTCTCCACCAGTCTACTCCCTCTACTTCAGTGTCTCTACCAGTCTACTCCATCTACTTCAATGTCTCTACCAGTCTACACCCTCTACTTCAGTGTCTCTGCCAGTCTACTCCCACTACTTCAATGTCTCTACCAGTCTACTCCCTTTACTTCAGTGTCTCTACCAGTCTACTCCCTCTACTTCAGTGTCTCTACCAGTCCACTCCCTCTACTTCAGTTTCTCTACCAGTCCACTCCCTCTGCTTCAGTGTCTCTACCAATCGACTCCCTCTACTTCAGTATCTCTACCAGTATACCCCCTCTACTTCAGTCCCTCTACCAGTCTACTGCCTCTACTTCAGTTTCTCTAACAATCTACTCCCTCTACTTCAGTGTCTCTACCAGTCTACTCCCTCTACTTCAGTCCCGCTACCCGGCTACTCCCTCTACTTAAGTGTCTCTAACAGTCTACTCACTCTACTTCAGTGTCCCCACCAGTCTACTCCCTCTACTTCAGTGTCTCTACCAGTCTACTCCCTCTACTTCAGTGTCTCTACCAGTCTACTCCCTATACTTCAATGTCTCTACCAGTCCACTCCCTCTACTTCAGTGTCTCTACCAGTCTACTCCCTCTAATCCAGTGTCTCTACCAGTCTACTCCCTCTACTTCAGTGTCTCTACCAGTTCACTCCCTCTACTTCAGTGTCTCTACCAATCGACTCCCTCTACTTCAGTGTCTCTACAAGTATACTCCCTCTACTTCAGTCCCTCTACCAGTCTACTCCCTCTACTTCAGTGTCTCTACCAGTCTACTCCCTCTAAATCAATGTCTCTACCAGTCTACTCCCTCTACTTCATTGTCTCTACCAGTCCACTCCCTCTGCTTCAGTGTCTCTACCAATCGACTCCCTCTACTTCAGTGTCTCTACCAGTACACTCCCTCTACTTCAGTCCCTCTACCAGTCTACTCCCTCGACTTCAGTGTCTCTAACAATCAACTCCCTCTACTTCAGTGTCTCTACCAGTCTACTCCCTCTACTTCAGTCCTGCTACCCGTCTACTCCCTCTACTTAAGTGCCTCTAACAGTCTACTCACTCTACTTCAGTGTCCCCACCAGTCTACTCCCTCTACTTCAGTGTCTCTACCAGTCTACTCCCTCTACTTCAGTGTCTCTACCAGTCTACTCCCTCTACTTCAGTGTCTCTACCAGTCTACTCCTACTAATTCAGTGTCTCTACCAGTCAACTCCCTCTACTTCAGTGTCTCTACCAGTCTACTCCCTAGACTTCAGTGTCTCTACCAGTCTACTCCCTCTACTTCAGTGTCTCTAACAGTCTACTCCCTCTACTTCAGTGTCTCCACCAGTCTACTCCCTCTACATCAGTGTCTCTACCAGGCTACTCCATCTACTTCAATGTCTCGACCAGTCTACTCCCTCTACTTCAGTGTCTCTGCCAGTCTACACCCACTACTTCAGTGTCTCTACCAGTCAACTCCCTCTACTTCAGTGTCTCTACCAGGCTACTCCCTCTACTTCAGTGTCTCTACCAGTCTACTCCCACTACTTCGGTGGCTCCACCAGTCTACGCCCTCTACTTCAATGTTTCTACCAGTCTACTCCCTCTACTTCAGTCCCTCTACCAGTCTACTCCCTCTACTTCAGTGTCTCTACCAGTCTACTCCCTCTCCTTCAGTCCCTCTACCAGTCTACTCCCTCTCCTTCAGTGTCTCTACCAGTCTACTCCCTGTACTTCAGTGTCTCTGCCAGTCTACTCCCTCTACTTCAGTGTCTCTACCAGTCTACTCCCTCTACTTCAGTCCCCCTACCAGTCTACTCCCTCTACTTCAGTGTCTCTACCAGTCTACTCCCTCTACTTCAGTACCTCTACCAGTCTACTCCCTCTACTTCAGTGTCTCTACCAGTCTACTCCCTCTACTTCCGTGTCTCTACCAGTCTACTCCCAATACTTCAATGTCTCTACCAGTCTACTCCCTCTACTTCAGTCCCTCTGCCAGTCTACTCCCTCTACTTCAGTGTCTCTACTAGTCTGCTCCCTCTACTTCAGTTTGTCCAGCAGTCTGCTCCCTCTAATTCAATCCCTCTACCAATCTACTCCCACTACTTATGTGTCTCTACCAGTCTACTCCCTCTACTTCAGTGTCTCTACCAGTACACTCCCTGTACTTCAGTGTCTCTACCAGTCTACTCCCTCTACTTCAGTGTCTCTACCAGTCTACTCCCTCTACTTCAGTCCCTCTACCAGTCTACTCCTTCTACTTCAGTGTCTCTACCAGTCTACTCCCTCTACTTCAGTGTCTCTACCAGTCTACTCCCTCTACTTCAGTGTCTCTACTGGTCTACTCCCTCTACTTCAGTGTCTCTACTAGTCTACTCCCACTACATCAGTGTCTCTACCAGTCTACTCCCTCTACTTCAGTGTCTCTACCAGTCTACTCCCTCTACTTCAGTGTCTCTACCAGTCTACTCCCTCTACTTCAGTGTCTCTAACAGTCTACTCCCTCTACTTCAGTGTCTCCACCAGTCTACTCCCTCTACTTTAGTGTCTCGACCAGTCTACTCCATCTACTTCAATGTCTCTATCAGTCCACTCCCTCTACTTCAGTGTCTCTGCCAGTCTACTCCCACTACTTCAGTGTCTCTACCAGTCTACTCCCTCGACTTCAGTGTCTCTACCAGTCTACTCCCTCTACTTCAGTGTCTCTACCAGTCTACTCCCTCTACTTCAGTGTCTCTACCAGTCTACTCCCTCTAATTCAATGTCTCTACCAGTCCATTCCCTCTACTTCAGTGTCTCTACCAGTCCACTCACTCTGCTTCAGTGTCTCTACTAACCGACTCCCTCTACTTCAGTGTCTCTACTAGTATACTCACTCTACTTCAGTCCCTCTACCAGTCTACTGCCTCTACTTCAGTGTCTCTAACAATCTACTCCCTCTACTTCAGTGTCTCTACCAGTCTACTCTCTCTACTTCAGTCCCGCTACCCGTGTACTCCCTCTACTTAAGTGTCTCTGACAGTCTACTCACTCTACTTCAGTGTCCCCACCAGTCTACTCCCTCTACTTCAGTGTCTCTACCAGTCTACTCCCTCTACTTCAGTGTCTCTACCAGTCTACACCCTCTACTTCAGTGTCTCTACCAGTCTACTCCCACTACTTCAGTGTCTCTACCAGTCTACTCCCTGTACTTCAGTGTCTCTACCAGTCTACGCCCTCTGCTTCAGTGTCTCTAACAGTCTACTCCCTCTACTTCAGTGTCTCCACCAGTCTACTCCCTCTACTTCAGTGTCCCTACCAGTCTACTCCATCTACTTCAATGTCTCTACCAGTCTACTCCCTTTACTTCAGTGTCTCTGCCAGTCTACTCCCACTACTTCAGTATCTCTACCAGTCTACTTCCTCTACTTCAGTGTCTCTACCAGTCTACTCCGTCTACTTCGGTGTCTCTACCAGTCTACTCCCTCTACTTCAGTGTCTCTACCAGTCTACTCCCTCTACTTCGGTGTCTCCACCAGTCTACGCCCTCTACTTCAGTGTTTCTACCGGTCTACTCCCTCTACTTCAGTCCCTCTACCAGTCTACTCCCTCTACTTCAGTGTCTCTACCAGTCTACTCCCTCTACTTCAGTGTCTCTACCAGTCTACTCCCTCTACTTCAGTCGCTCTACCAGTCTACTCCCTCTACTTCAGTGTCTCTACCAGTCTACTCCCTGTACTTCAGTGTCTCTACCAGTCTACTCCCTCTACTTCAGTGTCTCTACCAGTCGACTCCCTCTACTTCAGTCCCTCTACCAGTCTACTCCCTCTACTTCAGTGTCTCTACCAGTCTACTCCCTCTACTTCAGTACCTCTACCAGTCTCCTCCCTCTACTTCAGTGTCTCTACCAGTCTACTCCCTCTACTTCAGTGTCTCTACCAGTCTACTCCCAATACTTCAGTGTCTCTACCAGTCTACTCCCTCTACTTCAGTCCCTCTGCCAGTCTACTCCCTCTACTTCAGTGTCTCTACTAGTCTGCTCCCTCTACTTCAGTTTCTCCAGCTGTCTGCTCCCCCTACTTCAATCCCTGTACCAATCTACTCCCACTACTTATGTGTCTCTACCAGTCTACTCCCTCTACTTCAGTGTCTCTACCAGTCTACTCCCTGTACTTCAGTGTCTCTACCAGTCTACTCCCTCTACTTCAGTGTCTCTACCAGTCTACTCCCTCTGCTTCAGTCCCACTACCAGTCTACTCCCTCTACTTCAGTGTCTCTACCAGTCCACTCCCTCAACTTCAGTGTCTCTACCAGTCTCCTCCCTCTACTTCACTGTCTCTACCAGTCTACTCCCTCTAGTTCAGTGTCTCTACCAGTCTACTCCCACTACTTCAGTGTCTCTACCAGTCTACTCCCTCTACTTCAGTGTCTCTACCAGTCTACTCCCTCTACTTCAGTGTCTCTACCAGTCTGCTCCCTCTACTTCACTGTCTCTAACAGTCTACTCCCTCTGCTTCAGTGTCTCCACCAGTCTACTCCCTCTACTTCTGTGTCTCTACCAGTCTACTCCATCTATTTCAATGTCTCTGCCAGTCTACTCCCACTACTTCAGTGTCTCTACCAGTCTACTCCCTCTACTTCAGTGTCTCCACCAGTCTACTCCCTCTACTTCAGTGTCTCTACCAGTCTACTCCATCTACTTCAATGTCTCTACCAGTCTACACCCTCTACTTCAGTGTCTCTGCCAGTCTACTCCCACTACTTCAATGTCTCTACCAGTCTACTCCCTTTACTTCAGTGTCTCTACCAGTCTACTCCCTCTACTTCAGTGTCTCTACCAGTCCACTCCCTCTACTTCAGTTTCTCTACCAGTCCACTCCCTCTGCTTCAGTGTCTCTACCAATCGACTCCCTCTACTTCAGTATCTCTACCAGTATACCCCCTCTACTTCAGTCCCTCTACCAGTCTACTGCCTCTACTTCAGTTTCTCTAACAATCTACTCCCTCTACTTCAGTGTCTCTACCAGTCTACTCCCTCTACTTCAGTCCCGCTACCCGGCTACTCCCTCTACTTAAGTGTCTCTAACAGTCTACTCACTCTACTTCAGTGTCCCCACCAGTCTACTCCCTCTACTTCAGTGTCTCTACCAGTCTACTCCCTCTACTTCAGTGTCTCTACCAGTCTACTCCCTATACTTCAATGTCTCTACCAGTCCACTCCCTCTACTTCAGTGTCTCTACCAGTCTACTCCCTCTAATCCAGTGTCTCTACCAGTCCACTCCCTCTACTTCAGTGTCTCTCCCAGTCTACTCCCTCTACTTCTGTGTCTCTACCATTCTACTCCCTCTAATTCAGTGTCTCTACCAGTCTACTCCCACTTCTTCAGTACCTCTACCAGTCTACTCCCTCTACTTCAGTGTCTCTACCAGTCTACTCCCTCTACTTCAGTGTCTCTACCAGTCTACTCCCTCTACTTCAATGTCTCTACCAGTCTACTCCCTCTACTTCAGTGTCTCTACCAGTCCACTCCCTCTACTTCAGTGTCTCTACCAATCGACTCCCTCTACTTCAGTGTCTCTACCAGTATACTCCCTCTACTTCAGTCCATCTACCAGTCTACTCCCTCTACTTCAGTGTCTCTAACAATCTACTCCCTCTACTTCAGTGTCTCTACCAGTCTACTCCCACTACTTCAGTACCTCTACCAGTCTACTCCCTCTACTTCAGTGTCTCTACCAGTCTACTCACTCTACTCCAGTGTCTCTACCAGTCTACTCCCTCTACTTCAGTGTCTCTACCAGTCTACTCCCTCTACTTCAGTGTCTCTACCAGTCTACTCCCTCTACTTCAGTGTCTCTACCAGTCCACTCCCTCTACTTCAGTGTCTCTACCAATCGACTCCCTCTACTTCAGTGTCTCTACCAGTATACTCCCTCTACTTCAGTCCCTCTACCAGTCTACTCCCTCTACTTCAGTGTCTCTACCAGTCTACTCCCTCTAAATCAATGTCTCTACCAGTCTACTCCCTCTACTTCAGTCCTGCTACCCGTCTACTCCCTCTACTTAAGTGCCTCTAACAGTCTACTCACTCTACTTCAGTGTCCCCACCAGTCTACTCCCTCTACTTCAGTGTCTCTACCAGTCTACTCCCTCTACTTCAGTGTCTCTACCAGTCTACTCCCTCTACTTCAGTGTCTCTACCAGTCTACTCCTACGAATTCAGTGTCTCTACCAGTCTACTCCCTCTACTTCAGTGTCTCTACCAGTCTACTCCCTCGACTTCAGTGTCTCTACCAGTCTACTCCCTCTACTTCAGTGTCTCTAACAGTCTACTCGCTCTACTTCAGTGTCTCCACCAGTCTACTCCCTCTACTTCAGTGTCTCTACCAGTCTACTCCATCTACTTCAATGTCTCGACCAGTCTACTCCCTCTACTTCAGTATCTCTGCCAGTCTACTCCCACTACTTCAGAGTCTCTACCAGGCAACTCCCTCTACTTCAGTGTCTCTACCAGCCTACTCCCTCTACTTCAGTGTCTCTACCAGTCTACTCCCTCTACTTCAGTGTCTCTACCAGTCTACTCCCACTACTTCGGTGTCTCCACCAGTCTACGCCCTCTACTTCAATGTTTCTACCAGTCTACTCCCTCTACTTCAGTCCCTCTACCAGTCTACTCCCTGTACTTCAGTGTCTCTACCACTCTACTCCCTCTACGTCAGTCCCTCTACCAGTCTACTCCCTCTCCTTCAGTGTCTCTACCAGTCTACTCCCTATACTTCAGTGTCTCTGCCAGTCTACTCCCTCTACTTCAGTGTCTCTACCAGTCTACTCCCTCTACTTCAGTCCCCCTACCAGTCTACTCCCTCTACTTCAGTGTCTCTACCAGTCTACTCCCTCTACTTCAGTACCTCTACCAGTCTACTCCCTCTACTTCAGTGTCTCTACCAGTCTACTCCCTCTACTTCCGTCTCTCTACCAGTCTACTCCCAATACTTCAGTGTCTCTACCAGTCTACTCCCTCTACTTCAGTCCCTCTGCCAGTCTACTCCCTCTACTTCAGTGTCTCTCCTAGTCTGCTCCCTCTACTTCAGTTTGTCCAGCAGTCTGCTCCCTCTAATTAAATCCCTCTACCAATCTACTCCCACTACTTATGTGTCTCTACCAGTCTACTCCCTCTACTTCAGTGTCTCTACCAGTCCACTCCCTGTACTTCAGTGTCTCTACCAGTCTACTCCCTCTACTTCAGTGTCTCTACCAGTCTACTCCTTCTACTTCAGTCCCTCTACCAGTCTACTCCTTCTACTTCAGTGTCTCTACCAGTCTACTCCCTCTACTTCAGTGTCTCTACCAGTCTACTCCCTCTACTTCAGTGTCTCTACTGGTCTACTCCCTCTACTTCAGTGTCTCTACCAGTCTACTCCCACTACATCAGTGTCTCTACCAGTCTACTCCCTCTACTTCAGTGTCTCTACCAGTCTACTCCCTCTACTTCAGTGTCTCTACCAGTCTACTCCCTCTACTTCAGTGTCTCTAACAGTCTACTCCCTCTACTTCAGTGTCTCCACCAGTCTACTCCCTCTACTTTCGTGTCTCGACCAGTCTACTCCATCTACTTCAATGTCTCTACCAGTCCACTCCCTCTACTTCAGTGTCTCTGCCAGTCTACTCCCACTACTTCAGTGTCTCTACCAGTCTACTCCCTCGACTTCAGTGTCTCTACCAGTCTACTCCCTCTACTTCAGTGTCTCTACCAGTCTACTCCCTCTACTTCAGTGTCTCTACCAGTCTACTCCCTCTAATTCAATGTCTCTACCAGTCCATTCCCTCTACTTCAGTGTCTCTACCAGTCCACTCCCTCTGCTTCAGTGTCTCTACCAACCGACTCCCTCTACTTCAGTGTCTCTGCCAGTCTACTCCCTCTACTTCAGTCCCGCTACCCGTGTACTCCCTCTACTTAAGTGTCTCTAACAGTCTACTCACTCTACTTCAGTGTCCCCACCAGTCTACTCCCTCTACTTCAGTGTCTCTACCAGTCTACTCCCTCTACTTCAGTGTCTCTACCAGTCTACTCCCTCTACTTCAGTGTCTCTACCAGTCTACTCCCACTACTTCAGTGTCTCTACCAGTCTACTCCCTGTACTTCAGTGTCTCTACCAGTCTACGCCCTCTGCTTCAGTGTCTCTAACAGTCTACTCCCTCTACTTCAGTGTCTCCACCAGTCTACTCCCTCTACTTCAGTGTCCCTACCAGTCTACTCCATCTACTTCAATGTCTCTACCAGTCTACTCCCTCTACTTCAGTGTCTCTGCCAGTCTACTCCCACTACTTCAGTATCTCTACCAGTCTACTTCCTCTACTTCAGTGTCTCTACCAGTCTACTCCGTCTACTTCAGTGTCTCTACCAGTCTTCTCCCTCTAATTCAGTGTCTCTACCAGTCTACTCCCTCTACTTCGGTGTCTCCACCAGTCTACGCCCTCTACTTCAGTGTTTCTACCAGTCTACTCCCTCTACTTCAGTCCCTCTACCAGTCTACTCCCTCTACTTCAGTGTCTCTACCAGTCTACTCCCTCTACTTCAGTGTCTCCACCAGTCTACTCCCTCTACTTCAGTCACGCTACCAGTCTACTCCCTCTACTTCAGTGTCTCTACCAGTCTACTCCCTGTACTTCAGTGTCTCTACCAGTCTACTCCCTCTACTTCAGTGTCTCTACCAGTCTACTCCCTCTACTTCAGTCCCTCTACCAGTCTACTCCCTCTACTTCAGTGTCTCTACCAGTCTACTCCCTCTACTTCAGTACCTCTACCAGTCTACTCCCTCTACTTCAGTGTCTCTACCAGTCTACTCCCTCTACTTCAGTGTCTCTACCAGTCTACTCCCAATACTTCAGTGTCTCTACCAGTCTACTCCCTCTACTTCAGTCCCTCTGCCAGTCTACTCCCTCTACTTCAGTGTCTCTACTAGTCTGCTCCCTCTACTTCAGTTTCTCCAGCAGTCTGCTCCCCCTACTTCAATCCCTGTACCAATCTACTCCCACTACTTATGTGTCTCTACCAGTCTACTCCCTCTACTTCAGTGTCTCTACCAGTCTACTCCCTGTACTTCAGTGTCTCTACCAGTCTACTCCCTCTACTTCAGTGTCTCTACCAGTCTACTCCCTCTACTTCAGTCCCTCTACCAGTCTACTCCCTCTACTTCAGTGTATCTACCAGTCTACTCCCTCTACTTCAGTGTCTCTACCAGTCTACTCCCTCTACTTCACTGTCTCTACCAGTCTACTCCCTCTACTTCAGTGTCTCTACCAGTCTACTCCCACTACTTCAGTGTCTCTACCAGTCTACTCCCTCTACTTCAGTGTCTCTACCAGTCTACTCCCTCTACTTCAGTGTCTCTACCAGTCTGCTCCCTCTACTTCACTGTCTCTAACAGTCTACTCCCTCTACTTCAGTGTCTCCACCAGTCTACTCCCTCTACTTCTGTGTCTCTACCAGTCTACTCCATCTATTTCAATGTCTCTACCAGTCTACTCCCTCTACTTCAGTGTCTCTGCCAGTCTACTCCCACTACTTCAGTGTCTCTACCAGTCTACTCCGTCTACTTCAGTGTCTCTACCAGTCTACTCCCTCTACTTCAGTGTCTCTACCAGTCTACTCCCTCTACTTCAGTGTCTCTACCAGTCTACTCCCACTACTTCGGTGTCTCCACCAGTCTACGCCCTCTACTTCAGTGTTTCTACCAGTCTACTCCCTCTACTTCAGTCCCTCTACCAGTCTACTCCCTCTACTTCAGTGTCTCTACCAGTGTACTCCCTCTACTTCAGTGTCTCTACCAGTCTACGCCCTCTACTTCAGTGTCTCTACCAGTCTACTGCCTCTACTTCAGTGTCTCTACCAGTCTACTCCCTCTACTTCAGTCCCTCTACCAGTCTACTCCCTCTACTTCAGTTTCTCTACCAGTCTACTCCCTGTACTTCAGTGTCTCTACCAGTCTACTCCCTCTACATCAGTCCCTCTACCAGTCTACTCCCTCTACTTCAGTGTCTCTACCAGTCTACTCCCTCTACTTCTGTACCTCTACCAGTCTACTCCCTCTACTTCAGTGTCTCTACCAGTCTACTCCCTCTACTTCAGTGTCTCTACCAGTCTACTCCCAATACTTCAGTGTCTCTACCAGTCTACTCCCTCTACATCAGTCCCTCTGCCAGTCTACTCCCTCTACTTCAGTGTCTCTACTTGTCTGCTCCTTCTACTTCAGTTTCTCCAGCAGTCTGCTCCCTCTACTTCAATCCCTCTACCAATCTACTCCCACTACTTATGTGTCTCTACCAGTCTACTGCCACTACTTCACTGCTGCAATAAGGGCACAGCAGTTATCATGTGTGACTTTTATCTACATGTAGATTGGGCTAACCAAATTAGGAACAATGCTGTGGAGGAGGAATTCCTGGAGTGTATACGGATAGTTTCCTGGACCAATATGTTGAGGAACCATCCAGAGATCAGGCCATCTTAGACTGGGTATTATGTAATGAGGAAGGATTAATTAGCAATCTTGTTGTGCGAGGCCCCTTGGGTCGGAGCAATCATAGTATGATAGAATTCTTCATTAAGATAGAGAGTGAAGTAGTTGACTCAGAGACTAGGGTCCTGAATTTAAATGAAGGAAACTACGAAGGTATGAGGCACGAGTTGGGTAGGATTGATTGGGGCCTGTCACTCAAAGGGTTGACGGTGGATAGGCAATGGCAAACATTCAAAGATCGCATGAATGAACTACAGAATTTGTTCATCGCAATTTGGCATAAAAATAAAACAAAAAAGGTGACCCAACCATGGCTTACAAGGGAAATTAGGGATAACATAAGATCCAGGAGAGGACATATAAATTGGCCAGAAAAAGCAGTAAATCTGAGGATTCGGAGCAGTTTAAGATTCAACAAAGGAGGACAAAGGGATTAATTAAAAGGGGGGAACATAGAGTATGAGAGTAAGCTTTCAGGGAACATAAAAACTGACTGTAAAAGCTTCTATAGATATGTGAAGAGAAAAAGATTGGTGAAGTCAAGCATAGGTCCCTTGCAGTCAGAATCGGGGGAATTTATAATGGGGAACAAAGAAATGGCAGGCCAATTAAATACATACTTTGGTTCTGTCTTCACAAAGGAGGACACAAATAACCTCCCAGAGATGTCGGGAAACATAGGGTCTAATGAAAGGGAGGAACTGAATGAAATCAGTATTTGTAGGGAAATGGTGTTGGGGAAATTGATGGGATTGAAGGCCGATAAATCCCCAGGGCCTGGTAATCTACATCCTAGGGTACTTAAGGAAGTGGCCCTAGAAATAGTGGATGCATTGCTGGTCATCTTCTAAAATTCGATAGACTCTGGAACAGTACCCATGGATTGGAGGGTAGCTAATGTCCCCCCACTATTCATAAAAGGTGGTAGAGAGAAAATGGGGAATTATAGCCTGACATCGGTAGTGGGAAAATGCTAGAGTCCATTATAAAAGATGCAATAGCAGAGCACTTGGAAAACAGTGACAAGATCGGACAAAGTCAACATGGATTTACAAAAGGTAAATCGTGCTCGACTAATCTACTGGAATTTTTTGAGGATGTAACTGGTAGAATAGATAAAGGAGAACCAGTGGATGTGGTGTATTTGGACTTTCAGAAGGCTTTCGATAAGGTCCCGCATAAGAGATTAGCGTGTAAAGTTAAGGCACATGGGATTGGGGGCAAGGTATTGACTTGGATAGAGAACTGGTTGGCAGACAGAAAGCAAAGAGTTGGAATAAACGAGTCTTTTTCCGAGTGGCAGGCAGTGACTAGTGGGGTACCGCAGGGATCGATCCTAGAACCCCAGCTATTCACAATATATATTAATGATCTAGACGAGGGAACTAGATGTAATATCTCCAAGTTTGCAGACGACACAAAGCTGGGTGAGCGTGTGTGCTGTGAGGATGATGCCGAGAAACTCCAGTATGATTTGGACAGGTTGGGTGATTGGGCAGAAGCATGGCAGATGCAATATAATGTGGATAAATGCGAGGTTATCCACTTTGGTGGCAAAAACAGGAAGGCCGATTATTATCTGAATGGCAATAGATTGGGGGAAGGGGAAGTGCAATGAGACCTGGGTGTCCTTGTGCACCAGTCGCTGAAGGTAAGCATGCAGGTGCAGCAGGCGGTTAAGAAGGCAAATGGTATGTTGGGCTTAGCGAGAGTGTTCGAGTGCAGGAACAAGGATGTCTTGCTGCAGTTGTACAGGCCCTTGATGAGACCACATCTTGAGTATTGTGTGCAGTTTTGGTCGCCTTACCTGAGGAAGGATGTTCTTGCCATGGAGGGAGTGCAGCGAAGATTCAGCAGGCTGTTACCTGGAATGGCAGGAATGACGTATGAGGAGAGATTGGGTCGATTGGGCTTATACTCACTAGAGTTTAGAAGAATGAGAGGGGATCTCATTGAAACATAAAATTCTAACAGAACTAGACAGACTAGATGCAGGAAGGATGTTCCCGATGGCCGGGGAGTCCAGAACCAGGGGTCACAGTCTAAGGATAAGGGGTAGGCCATTTAGGACAGAGATGAGGAGGAATTTCTTCACCCAGAGAGTGGTGAACCTGTGGAATTCTCTACCACAGAAGGCAGTAGAGGCCAATTCACTAAATATATTCAAGAAGGAGTTAGATATATTTCTTAAGGCTAAAGGGATCAAGGGATATGGGGAGAAAGCAGGGACTGGGTACTGAATTTGGATGATCAGCCATGATCTCATTGAATGGCGGAGCAGGCTTGAGGGGCCGAATGGCCTACTCCTGCTCCTATCTTCTACGTTTGTATCTCATTAGAATTTGCCCGAAGTTAACATGGGCATAAATCACCGGAAATCAGCCTAAACTTTCAGGGCCCAAGGAAACGCTGAATGCACACCAGTATATTTCTACTTTGAATCTAGAAATTTAAGTTTCATCTCATTTAAACATCATTCATGCACATCAGGCACAGTATGTTTAAGAACCTGCAATCTGGGAAGCTTTTCAATTTTAACGTGACTTGTAATTTGACATAAAAAGGCTTTAAAAGAAATAAAAAATACAGAGGATGTCTCAATGAGGATTTTTTTTTTTTAAACGCTCAAAAATGGCAATTAGAAGATGAGAAAAATGACTTTGAAATGACGAAGTAAATAGGTAACAATAATTACCTTAAGAACATAGAAACAGGAGTAGGTCATTTAGCCCCTAGACCCTGCTGTGCCATTCAATTCGATCATGGTTGACCTGTCCCTCAACTCCATTTACTCCTCTTTCCTCCATATCTCTTGATATCCTTACCTAACAAGTATATTTGTAAGAAATGTTTTGTTTCTTGAGACATTAGCCGTGCCAATAATAACAGGTGGACACTTAACATATTCGTAGGATACGTCACTGTCTGCTATTTTCATGCAGTGTGATAACCTACTTGCTTAAAGTGGGATAACAGCTCAGTTACAAGAACAGATAGAGGAATGTTACAGGAAGGTGCTGTTGTTTAATTGTGTTGAGTTTCTAAATATGTTGTTAGGTTGTAAATGCTAATCTCATGCCATCATTGGGAGTGTGGGGTGGAGTGGGGGGGTTGCTGTCTTTGAGAAGAAACTGCACCCAGATATGTTGGGGAACCAAATTAACATCAGCCGACAGGAACCCTTTGCACCTCAGTACAATCCTTTCAGAGGTCTGTACTTACAAATTCACATTATAAACTCAGAAACTATCCAAAACCAACTTGCCTTGATGATGTCTTCAGTTCCCATTATTTGCACAATATATCAGTCAGTTTAGTTAAACATCGCTATGCATTACCCAGTCATTGCATTACATGTGTACTCCACATGACTCTCATGTTCAGCAATCATGCCTCTGCAGGTCTATGTCAAACCCCGCACACCGTACTGTGTGTGTGTGCCTCCATTATTTGGGGGATTTGTCATCATTTAACTAGACTACATCCTTTGTGGGTTCCATAATATCTTGTGTGGAGCATCAACACCGGCATAGACCTGTTGGGCCTAATGGTCCGTTTCTGTGATTCTATGCTCATTGCAGGAAGGAACAGATCAGAGATGGACCACAAAGGTGAGAGGTGAATGGAATTTGGAAGCATTGTAATTGAAATTCTCTTGTTGGAGTAAGCAGCTTCAAGAAACTAGTCAAACTTTAAGGCAGAAAATGCTAGGGAGAATTTAGTTTTAGTACTGCACTGTAATTGTGTTTGGGCTAAATTGCACATATTGTATTAAGCTGTGCCAAAATGAAGCTGGTTATGAAGTGATTTTTGTCTTTCATCTAAACACTAACCACTTTCAGCCGTGTAAGGCGATGGATCTCAAGCACATTGCGTCTGATCCAAAATAACTCATACTTTTTAAACCAGATTATTCAAACTAAGCACAGCTGTCATGAATTAGTTTATTTGGCACTGATTCTGAGTGTGATTCTGCATCTCTTAACACCAAACTTATATTTGCTTTTCTGGTCTGTTGTTTCATGTAGACTATATGGAAAGTAGACGGAGTGCATTCTAATCGTATTCTCTTTGTGGTAGCAGGCTGTTTGGAGCTTCTCTTGTCACACTCCCTCCCTGTCCTATCCATGGTGTATACTGTAACTAATGCTGTAAATAATTCACTGAAAACAATCTTTGCTTGGAAGGTTTAGTGGGGATAATTTTAAAGTCATTGGAAAGGAAAACCAGGAGAAGTGCACAACGGGCGGTCGATCCAATATTGTCTATTTTACACCACCTTCAAATGTTGACATTACCCCCATTCAATGAACATTTATTGCTTATATTTTTAGCGTTACACAAAATTACTTGACAAGTGTAATGGGATATTCTGTTGTACACTGGGTAGGAATGGGATGTAGCAGAGGGTATACTAGTATGTATTGACTATACTCAAATAGTACAACTAGGAATGATGCATTAACACTGTTTTTGCACATTAACAGATTGGTAAGCAGCAATTAAAGGGAAAATGCAAATGTCCAATACATTTGCTGTTTTTTGGTATTGTATTAATTATTCCCAATTCAACCAGCAGTTAAAGTAGTGGAGCGAACCAGCAGAGTTGACATGGCCAACAGGACTGTACACAAAATGCTGACAGCGTTCACAATTTATTAATCCAGTAACAGTGCGTGTGTGCCATGTAAATATAGATGCTGTTATGCTGACCCTTCTTTGTTGTGTCTGCTGCTCTTATATTTATGGGGCTTCCTAGTAGAAAGCGTAGAAGTGATGGGTTCCTGAGAGGTCCCTTAAAAGTCTTCCTACAATCCTGCTTGCTGCCTCCTTCAGCATGATGTGGACCCAGACAGAACTACTGGGAACCAGAGAAGCTGTGCCCTATTCTAGCTCTGGGAGACTGCATGGTTAATATTCTCGTAGAAACCTATATTTCAAACCAGAAAGCAACTCAGCAGGGCCCTGAGTTATGGTTAATCTCTGGCCAGCGGGAAGGTGCTCTACAGCACTCACTACATCTGCGCCTTCCTCACCAATAAATAGTAACTTCCTTCGTACCTTCCAGGTTCTAGTACACCCTCTGAAAAGTGGTCCAGCTGTGTGATTGTTGTAAATCACCTGTTGTCCTGGGATTTGTCCGGTTGCAGTCCTGATCTAGTGGATCTTTGCCTTTCTGTCAGAATAAGAACAAACGCGATTAGCACTTGGGCATTATAAACCACCTCGTCATTACAATAACCGCACATATGCTTGCACGAGGGGAGAGATACGTTATTCACAGTGTGATTCAGTGTGATTCAAGGACTAGTTGATTGTATGAGATTAACAAAGCAAACACACTGGCCTAGAAATTTGGTTGGTTGCGCCAGCAATTAGCACCTAAAGAGCCCAAGAATTGGGGCGTTACCCAATGTTCGGGCGGGCGCAATGAAGATAGCGACACCTCCCATATTGTGTATCCATTTAGCGCCAGCCTTAACTCTTAGCGCGTGCCCGCATGTGCAGGCAGTTAATGACGTCATTTCAGTGTGCAACGCCTTTTTGGCGCCCCTGACCGGATATTCGGTGGCGCCCGGAACCTTTCCGCCTGGCGCTATTAGTGACAGTTGGATGGAACGTTCCCAGGCCCTTCTCGGAGTCAGGGGGTGCTATTTAAAGGGGACAGCTCTAGTATAATAGCTGCAGGCACTTGGCCTGTTCATTCTGTTCGTTGCTGGAGAGAGTTGGTGAACTACTGTTGCACACTATTTTTCGGATTTAGCCTTCGAAGACTTGGGACCTGCAGGCCTGTCCGGAGCAGTTGGAGCACTAGACATTACTGCGTGTTGCCCGTCTGGCATAGCAATGGGAGCTGCTTTGGAGGGGAACGTCCTCATGGCCGGACACTTGGAAGGGGCACAGAGACGGCGGGAGAGAGGGCCGGGATTGGCCAGAAGGAGGAGGGACAATGGAGGTCGGCCAATCCGACGATACGCTGCGAGGGTTTTCAGGCAGCAGGTGTCATACCTTACCATGTCAGAGAAGCAGTGTCTGCGAAGGCTCAGATTCGGTAACGAGGTTGTGACTGAGCTGTGTCACCTGCTTGCTAAGGATCTGCAGCCACATCTACGGTGCAGGACCTCTTTGTCGGTTGCCGTCAAAGTGACTGTTGCCCTGAACTTTTACGCAAGCGGATCCTTTCAGTCAGCCACTGGGGACATCGCGAATATAACACAATTTGCAGTGCATTGTTGCATCCGGCAAGTGACAGCTGCCCTCTATAGAAGGAGGCGTCAATTAATCACCTTCCCTGTGACCCTGGAGAAGCAGGCGGAGCGTGCGCAGGGCTTCGCTGCTATTGCGGACTTCCCCATGGTGCAGGGGGCCATAGATTGCACACACGTGGCTTTGCGGGCGCCATTGCAGAATCCAGAGGAGTTCCGCAACCGAAAGGGGTTCCACTCCTTCAATGTCCAGCTGGTCTGTGACCACCGCCAGATGATAATGGCAGTCAACGCACAATTCCCTGGGAGCAGCCACGATGCGTTCATCCTGCGGCAGACCTCAGTTTCTGACCTTTTTGAGGGCCCGGCTCACCCACGAGGCTGGCTTCTGGGCGACAAGGGCTATCCTCTCTGCCCATGGCTCATGACCCCACTCCGTTTGCCCGCCACCCCGGCAGAAGAGCTTTACAACAGCAGCCATCAGGTGACCAGGAACATTGTCGAGCACACTATTGGTGTGCTCAAACAGCGTTTCCACTGTCTGGACCATTCGGGGGGAGCCCTGCAGTACTCACCGGAGCAAGTGGGTCACATCGTCGTCGTCTGCTGCATGCTCCACAACATGGCCATTCGACGAAACCAGCCAATGACAGCCGACCCTCAAGGTCCAGCAGAGCAGGCGGACGAGGAGGAGGAGGAGGAAGAGCAGGCGAACGAGGAGGAGGAGGAGGAGCATGCGGATGAGGAGGAGGAGGAGGAGGAGGAGGAGGAGGAAGATGGGAGGGCTCCTGAAAGTGGAAGGGCCATCCGTCAGAGGCTCATAAGGACTCGGTTCTAGGCCCCTCTGACGGAATGATGGCTGTCATTCGTCCTGCGCACTTCGGATCGTTCAAAACCTAGGAAGTCCACCATGAGTGTAAATAGTTACGAGTACCATTGTAAATAAAAAAAAATCTTTATTGTCAAAAAAGTGCTTCCTTCCAGCATAACAACGTCATGTCAACAGAAACCATAACTAACAAAATAACAGTCAACTCTCTGGCAAAGCCGCAAAACTAAACAAACCATCACAAACAATCACAACAGGTGAGGGCGTCCTTGAATTTGGAGGAAGAAACGTCTCAGCAACTCCCTCCACTGCTGGCCCCTTGATGGAGACCGACTTCTCTTTCGCGGTCGGCCCCTTCCCTCCCTGCTGCTCCTACGTAATTGAACCCCAGTGGCGGGGTCAAGGCTGGGGGACGCCTGGTGACTGTCTGGAATCGCAGAAGCACCTGATGGACGGCCTGGACGACCTCTGGGCTTGGCGGGTGCAGAGGCTGGCTGCTTGATCTGGCCATGGCTGGAAGCAGTGTGCACTGCAGGTGGTGACAGCTGCACTGCAGACGTTCCAGCGGTGGCATGAGCAATGGTCACCTGCCGAGAGAGGACACCTGCACCATGGTTGGACGACACACTGGCTCTCGGAGGGGACCGGCTCGGCTCCACCGCCACAAGCGGCTGCTCCACTGATTCCTGGTCTCGTGTGGTACTGGAAGGGCCCGGGGTGATCCTAGCTGATGCAGATAGAGTGGCAGCAGTGAGAGTTCGCGTTGCCTCAATCTGGGTCTGGACGAGGCCAGCAAGTGACTGCGTGGCAGCAGTGAGGACCTGTGTGGCAGGTGCCAGTGCTTCGGAGAAGCCCTGGACAGTTCTCTCCATTGCTTAAGACAAGGCCAGAGCAGTCCGTTCGACTGCCTCGGACAAGCCCTGGATAGACCTTTCCAGGGATTGTCCAAAGCTCTGAACAGTCCTTGCCATAGCGACCTCGAAGCCCTGGACAGTCCTCTCCATTGCTGCCCCGAAGCCCTGGACAGTCCTCTCCATTGCAGCGCCAAAGTCCAGCACACTCTTTGCCAGTGTTTCTATCGACTGAGGCATCCTCCCTGTAGTGTATGTACCTTTAAGGGGAGAACTACTTTTTACAGCTCCTGTATACTGTAGTACCGGCAGTGACCACACCTGTATATAAACCCTGAGTAGGGATCTGTACTCTTAGTTTTAGAGTAACCCTCATCCAGTAAACACCTGTTGATTGTTCCTCTGCAGTCTCTGTCTATTTATTGAAGGACACCATACATCAAGATTCACGGATTTAACATTGGCGACGAGTCGATTCGAACCTACCTGCAACTCTGCAGAAGAAGGCCGATTCCACCAGCATGGGCGTCGACCATCCAGTGGAGACTCCAGCGAGACGGGCTGGCAACAGTTACGGCACAGACCCTTCCCGCACAGCGGCGGCTAGAGCCGACCGACGGCACAGGAAAAGGACCGAGCGGCGTCGACGCGAAAAGAGAGAGAAGGTAAAGCGCACAGGGCGCAGCCGGGGTTCAGGACCGAGCGGCATCAACGAGAGAGGCGCGCAGGAAAACGCGCAGAGCACGGCCGGTGTTCAAGGGCTGAGCAGCGTCCGCGGGGGAAGAAAGGAAAGTGCGGGAGACGCCATTTGAGCCGCAGCGGAGAAGAAGGGAGCACGCGGGAGACGCCATTTTTGAGCCGCAGCGGAGAAGAAGGGAGAGCGTGGGAGACGCCATTTTGAGCCAGCGGAGAAGAAGGGAGAGCGCGGGAAGAAAGGAAAGCGCGGGAAACACCATTTTGAGCCAGCGGAGAAGAAGGGAGAGCGTGGGAGACGCCATTTTTAGCCAGTCTAACCACACCCAGGGATGCCGAAGAGTGGCAGTGTCACAGCGTTCGACAATGAAGTCGAAGATTGGGCGACATATGTAGAACGCATAGAAGTGTACTGCAAGGCGAATGAAGTGCCAGATGCCAGGAAAGCACTGGTATTGTTGAATTCCATGGGTGCAAAAACGTATGGCTTACTGCGAAACCTAGTAACCCCAGAGAAGCCAGTGGAAAAGGATTTTGAAAGCATAGTGGCAATCCTACAGGAGCACTTAAACCCTACACCGCTGCTGATAGCAGAAAGATTTAAGTTTCACAAAAGGAACCAGCAGAAAGACGAAAGTAATGCTGAGTATTTAATGTAACTGCGCAAGCTATCGAAACACTGCCAGTTTGGAACGGGACAAGCAGATACTTTAAGGGACAAGTTTGTGTGTGGGCTTCAAAGTGAAGGAACCCAGAAACGGCTTCTATCAGAAAAGGATCTTATACTGGACAAGGCTTTCAGCATGGCAGTATCACATGAAGCAGCCGCACGGGGCGCTGCAGAGATACAACAGAGACCGCAAGAATATGGCACAAATGAAATGTCATATGGAGCAGTGAAGTGTTATCGCTGCGGCAGAACAACACACAACCATAAGGATTGTTGGTTCAAGGACCAAGTGTGCGGACAGTGTGGAAAAGTAGGACACATAGCAAGAGTCTGCACGTCGGGAAAGAAAACCAGCAGCAAGAAATCTCCACAGGAGAAGTACAAAAAGGTACATAAGGTGACGGAGAGTAGTTCAAACGAACAGAAAAGTGATACAGACTCCGGAAGCAAGGAGCTGGGTTGTCTGAAACTAAATAATGTAATCAAAATGGAGGATCACCAAACTATCTGGGTCACGCTCAAGATAGACGGAGTCCAAGTGAAAATGGAATTGGACACAGGATCAGCCCTAACAGTCATAAACCGAAGGGACTACAAGCGGCTATTCTCACATATACCCTTGAGAGATACAGAGATTGTCTTGAAGGCGTACACGGGGCAAAAAGTCTACCCCAAAGGAAAAATAAGGGTGAACATGATATACAACGGCAAGGAAACACCAAAAATGGACCTATATGTATTGCCAGATGGAGGACCACCACTACTAGGACGTGAATGGATCCGGAAGATACAGTTAGATTGGCATTCCATACAAGCACTGACGGTAGATGCCAAACAGGATGACGACGTCACACCTGGACGACTGTCAAAAATGCTAACTGATGTACAAGAAGTGTTCCAGGAGGGACTCAGAGCACTAAAAGGCATAACAGCGACGATCAAAATAGAGGAAAATGCAAGCCCAAAGTTTTTTAAGGCCAGACCGGTGCCTTATGTGATCCGCCCAGCCGTCGAAGCAGAGCTGGAAGGTTTGGAATGTTCTGGAGTACTGTCCAAAGTGGACTGGAGCGAGTAGGCTACCCCCATCATTCCTGTAATGAAGAGGTCGTTGAGTAATACGCCTGGGGAACCAAAGAAGGTTTGCATCTGTGGGGACTTTAAGGTGACAATGAACCCAGTCCTTCACACGGTACAATATCCGCTTCCGCGGATTGAAGATATTTTCGCCTCGCTACCTGGAGCAAAATGCTTCACTAAGATTGATCTGGCCCAGGCGTACCTGCAAATGGAGGTAGAAGAAGCCTCGAAACAGTACCTCACGATCAACACTCACTAAGGTCTCTACCAATACAACCGGCTGGTGTTTGGGGTAGCATCAGCTCCGGCTATTTGGCAAAGGGCAATGGATCAAGTCCTGCAAGGGATTCCAGGGACCCAGTGTTATTTGGACGACATCCTGGTCACGGGCAAAAATGACAGTGATCACCTCGCCAACCTGGAGCAGGTGCTCACTAGATTGAAGGAATATGGGCTCCGAGCTAATCGCCACAAATGCGAGTTTTTCCAGAAGCAGATCTCGTATTGTGGCCACGTTATTGATGAAGAGGGGTTACATAAGTCCCCTGAAAAGATTGAGGCAGTAGTCAAGGCTCCAGCACAGGAAAATGTGCCACAACTGAGGTCGTTCCTCGGGCTGGTGAACTAATACCATAAGTTCTTGCCGAATTTGTCTACAGTACTACACCCACTGAACACCCTTCTGCAAACGGGGGTACCATGGAAGTGGAATGACGAATGTAAACGAGCTTTCCAGAAGTGCAAAGAATTGATCACATCAAAAGAGGTGTTGGCTCATTTCAACCCAGCACTACCAATTTGGTTGGCGTGTGATGCATCAACCTATGGTATTGGAGCGGTGCTGTCGCACAAATTCCCGGACGGCTTGGAGAGGCCAGTAGCCTTCGCGTCTCGGTCACTAACCTCAGCCGAGCGTAACTACGCCCAGATTGACAGGGAGGCCCTCAGCCTAGTGTGGGGAGTGAAAAAGTTCAACCACTATCTGCACGGGCAGAAGTTCACCTTGCTGACTGACCACCAACCACTTGTCTCCATCTTTAATCCAAAGAAGGGCGTTCCGGTGATGACTGCGCAACGGCTACAAAGATGGTCCCTTTTTCTAGGGGCGAACCAATATGAAATAGAGTATAAGGGCACGAAACAGCATGGAAACGCTAATGGGCTATCATGCCTGCCACTGCCTACTGCGGAGGAAGCACCAGCAGTGGACCCTGTCGAAATATTTTATTCAACTATAATTGAACGCTTGCCAGTAACTAATGCGGATATAGAGAAGGAGACCCAAAATGGCCCGACACTGTCTCGGGTATATGATTTGACGGTGAAGGGATGGCCAACACATGGCGACTCACTGTTGCCAGCATTCTCAATCAGAAGAGAACAGCTGTCAGTATGCCAGGGGACCTTGATGTGTGGATCCCGAGTGGTAATTCCACCCAAGTTAAGGGAGAGAGTACTCAATGAGCTTCACGAAGGCCATCTTGGAGGGGTGAAAATGAAAAGCCTTGCTAGGGCTTATGTGTGGTGGCCGGGGATCGATCTGCAAATCGAGGACCTGACAAAGAGCTGCTCAGGATGCCAGAAGGTCCAAAGTGCACCACCACATGCCCCTCTACACCCATGGGAGTGGCCCTCCTCTCCATGGCAACGGGTGCATATTGATTTTGCTGGTCCATTCATGGACTCAATGTTCTTAATAGCCGTGGATGCGCACTCGAAATGGCCTGAGGTGATCAAAATGTCCTCCACCACCACGGAGAAAATGATTGCAGTCCTACGGACCATATTTGCCAGGAACGGCTTGCCAGAGCAGATTTGCTCTGATAACGGACCACAGTTTGTGACCGAAGAGTTTCGGAAATTTATGAGAAGGACTGGGGTAAGGCATTACACATCCGCCCCGTATCATCCAGCCACAAATGGATTGGCTGAGAGGTTCGTACAAACCTTTAAAAAGGCAGTAAGGGCCATGTGCGATGACGACATTCCACTGCAGCATAAGGTGGACAATTTCCTGTTAGCCTACAGAAATGCGACACATGCAGTTACCAACCAGACCTCGGGCATGATGTTCTTTAACCGAAGGTTGAGATCTCGTCTGGATTTGCTCAGACCAAATGTACGAAGAAATGTTGAGAATAAGCAATTCCATCACATCAATGAGAAGCCGACAAGGAGCTTCAATGGAGGGCAACCAGTCTTGGCCCGCGACTACCGAACAGAGAAATGGCAACCAGGAACGATATGCACACGGCAGGGGCCACTAATGTACACAGTGGATGTTGGGGAGAACATTGTGAGACGCCATGTCGACCAGATCCTAGCGTCACAGGAACGAGTCAACCCCATGTCTCGCGTACCTGGTGATGAACCCAACATACAGGTAGCATCTACCCCAGAAACAGTAGCATCGGAAGCTGATGAACCAACCGACGACAGGGGGGCAGAATCGCCTCCGCACAAGAGCAAGACACTCAGGAAAGGCGCTATCCAGAAACGATCAGGAAGCCGCTCCAAAGACTGAATTTATAAATGGACTATTTTCAGTTAATGTTGCATGTTAACTGTTAAATGAATGTTATGGTACTGTTAATCTAAAAGGGGAGGAATTGTAGTGTAAGTACCTTTAAGGGGAGAACTACTTTTTACAGCTCCTGTATACTGTAGTACCGGCAGTGACCACACCTGTATATAAACCCTGAGTAGGGATCTGTACTCTTAGTTTTAGAGTAACCCTCATCCAGTAAACACCTGTTGATTGTTCCTCTGCAGTCCCTGTCTATTTATTGAAGGACACCATACATCAAGATTCACGGATTTAACACTCCCCACTGCAGCCATAAGCTCAGTGTGCCTGAGCCGGGCCTGGGTGCTCATTTCAGCCAGGCTACGCACCTCCTCTGCACTCTGTGCAGCAGTCATCGCTCCCTGCCTCACCCTCCGGGGAGCCGGTGCCCGAATTTACCTACCCCCCTTGCGTTGATGCAGGCCGCTTGTTCCAGCAACTGGCTCCTCATCAGAGCCCCCCCCTCCTCTCCAGGGAGCTACTATCCCTAGTCTGCAGATGTGTTGGCTCCCCTGCGGCTGGAACGGATGGTCCGGCTTCCTCCTGATCCTCGCCTCTGGAGGCACTGGCACTGACAGCTTCAGGGCCCAGATCCCGAGCTGGTGATGCAGCATCTGAAAGCAGGGAGGTGGAAGAGTGTCTTTAGCAAAAGGACAGGTTGGCAGCAAGGCATGCCAGATTGCGGCAAGGCTATGACATGGCTCCACAGTGAGAAAGCATGCTGGCGGGGGGACCAAGTGGAAGGAGACAGCTGAAAAAGGTGAGATCCTTACCATCGCTGTCGATAATGGGGTCGGCAGCTGCAGTGGTAACAGGACCACTCAGACGTCCTCCAAGAATCTGATGCACTCTCTCCTCGAGATCCATCAGAGTGAGCACTTATGGAGGCCCTCCACCGGTTCGAAGATGGTCCTTGCGAATCATCGCCAGCTTGGACTGCAGAGGAAAGAAGGGGAAGTTCTGTTACATGACGCCCTGAGTGATCATCTCATGCCCCCCATGGTGCAAGAGCCCTTACATGATGCCCTGAGTGATCATTTCATGCCCCCCATGGTGCAAGAGCCCTTACATGATGCCCTGAGTGATCATCTCATGCCCCCCATGGTGCAAGAGCCCTTACATGATGCCCTGAGTGATCATCTCATGCCCCCCATGATGCAAGAGCCCTTACATGACACCTTGAGTCAAATGTGCATGTGTGTGCCCAGAAAGGGCCATGGGTGCTTGCTGACACATGGCCATTGGGGCATTGCGCACCCTGTAGCCATGAAGTCAGGTGCAGATGGAGGGAATCAGAAGTTTGCATAAACACCACTCACCCTAACGACCCGAGTGAGGTCGTTGAATTTCTTCCTGCACTGAACAGGGCTCCTGGTCGCCATGCTGCTGGAGTTGATCCTCTGACAAACATCCCTCCAAGCTCGGCGGTGATCCTTTTGATTCGGCCTCCTGCCATTGTCAGGATAGAGAACATCTCGACGGCACTCCACTGCGGCCACCAACTGCTCCAGAGCCTCATTGCTGAAGCGCTCTGCTCTCTGTCTCACCTTCTCCATCTTGACCAAGTTTTTTGCACCAGAGAAGGGTGTGCACCGATTCTGAGGCCTACAGGGCGATGAGTGTGGAAGCTGAGGCTGACTGACCCACCCCTTTAAGAGCCAGCCGGCGCCTGGAAGTCTTGTGGTTATCGGTAATTGAGATCACCTGCGCTGCGCCCGTCCGCGCCGATATTGGGTAGCGCCGGAAGTTTTGCGCCTTAGGAGGCCCGTGCAACGTCTGAATTCACGCCTCAATCACCTTTGGGGGTGATGCAACCCAATATCGCGCCAGGCGGCGATAAGTTTCATCTGGCTATAAACTTTGCGCAGCGCCAGTTCTAACGCCTCAAGCGGGGCTATATCCAATTTCTCGGCCACTGAATTTGAGGGTCCCCAGAATCTTCTGCATCACTCAAGCCATGTGGTCTCCCACTCTGACCTCCATTAAGATGTCCTTATAAAGGGCGAGGGTTTTGATTTTGTCAATCATCCATCAGTTGATACCACGTTGTTACCTGTTAAACAGTATGCATTGCATGACAGAAGTGAATGCTGCAGCATATCGCATATACTACCAGGTATAGAGCTAAATTTTACAAGTTAATTCACTTCAAGGAGAATCCTCGAGGAACGTGTTTATGCGAGGCATCTGGTGGACAATGTCTAGCACATATCGGGCAGCATAGTCATCCATTCATTTACCATAAACTTATGCTCGTTTCTTTGTTGATACTATCATCTTGGCGTACAAGGGACACACTACGATTAGACCTAAGACTATCAACACTCCAAGACTATTAATGCTGTTTTTCAAAGCCTAGAAATTACTGTTTGTATTAGTAGTGAACAAAGGTTAATATTTTCACATGACATTACTTTGTGGTTTTAACACGGGCAGTTCCTATTTATCTGAAGTGTGTTAGTCTCACCATCAAATAGACAAACAAGCATTTGTTTATCATCAGTCATTTCCAGCCTAAGATGGCTCAAGCCCTCATATTCTTTTTCCCCAGCGTTGAGCACTGTCCTGTATAGATACAGAAAGTCAGATGTTCCACTGTCCTTCAGGCAATATCATTTGGTTGCAATTAGGACGTCCAGCCAAATGACAAAATAAATTCCAGTTGGTTTTGCACTAAAGAATTTTATGACCAGTTTTCAATAAAAATGGCAACAATTATCAGACGTTTGAAGTGGGAGCCATCATTAACCAGGCAAATGAAGGTTATAAAAGACAAATTTTACGAATCTATTTTTTTCAGATTAACACTATTAACCTTTTCCGTTTTAAAACACATTCTTATATTTTGCATGAAAACATGCTTATAAAATCGCACAATAGTTGTCATTATGCAGCGCATTTAAACCTGTGCACAGGCCCTTGGTGAGACCTCATGCTGCTATAAGTACCTGTTGGCCTGTTGACTAAGATGGCTGGTGATCTTTAACTGATAAGAAAGAAAGAACTTGCATTTATAGAGCACATTTCACAACCTCAGGATGTCCCAAAGCGCTTTACTGCCAATTAAGTACTTTTGAAGTGTAGTCACTGTTGTAATCTAGGAAACACGGCAGCCAATTTGCACACAGCAAGCTCCCACAAACAACAATGAAATAAATGATCAGATCATCTGTTTTAGATGTTGGTTGAGGGATAAATATTCACCCAGATACCAGGAAAACTCCCCTGCTCTTCTTCGAATTGTCGGATCTTTAACATCCACCTGAGATGGCAGATGGTGTCTCAGTTTAACTTCTCATCTGAAAGGTGGCACCTCTGACAGTGCAGTACTCCCTCAGTGCTGCACTGGGAGTGTCACCATAGATTATGTGCTCAAGTGCCTGGAGTGGGATTTTAACCCACAACCTTCTGACTCAGAGACGAGAGTACTACCAAATGAGCCAAGATTTACATTTTTAGGAAAGAAAACTACAGAAAATAACTTCAGAAGAATTTAGGACATAGAATGGGCAGTACTAAACTGTCCATCTCAAGCATACAGATTGAAGAACCAAGGCTCAGTTAAGGCAATGCATTTGTTCCCTCTTTGTGACAATGTGCTGCATGGAATGCCATCTGCCACTAATGCGTTTATTCTCAAAAAATAAAACATACAAGGCTGGATTTGTTTCTGAATTTGGGGCAGTAAAAGAAGGAAAACGTGCTCTTAAATGTTATCACCACAAATCCTCCACGAATCAAAAAAAACGCCACCGCCCTTTAAGAACCATCACAAGCCCGTTCAGCTACATATGAAGTCGTAGATGTCATGATGATGAGAGGTGAAGTGCCTTGATCCTTTGAGAGGTGTCCTTGAAGACTGGCAGGAGCTCTTTTGGTAGACAGAGTGAGTTGAGACAATGGTTTTGAATAAAGAAAGTACTTGAGTGTTTGGGCAGGTTGCCTTTAGCAGAAGTGGGTTTCCATGACAGCCAGGTGCTGAGATAGAAAGAGTATGATAGCCACCTATTCATTCCAAGGTACATCACAATCCCGATTATTCACCTTCCCTAACAATGTGCCAAATTTTAAGTTTCACAAACTTTTATCTCATCATAATTTTTCAATGCAATCTGTTCCCTTCATGCAATGTCTAAGTTATTTCTTAATACCAGTGGATCTCTCTTGGTATTGCTCATGGGTAGTCCAGGAATGGCATTTTTGATGTTTACTGTGGTTCTGCTATAGCTTAAACCACACAATGGTTTGACCAGCAGTGTAATTGGCAAATTTACTGAACCAATATATCATATGGCTGATTCAATAATACACATCTTTTCGATACAGAATGATAAAGGTCTCGCAGTGATAATATTTGTAATATTACTTACAACAACTTGCATTTATATAGCACCTTTAGTGTGGAAAAAAAATCCCAAGGTACTGCACAAAAACACAATCAGACAAAAATGGACAGTGAGCCAAAAAAAATAGATATTGGGGGGAGTGATGAAAAGCCTGGTCAAAGAGGTGGTTTTTATGAAGGATCTCCAAGGAGGAGAGGGAGGTGGAGATATAGAGAGGCTTAGGGAGGGAATTCCAGAGAGTAGGGCCCATCACTACTAAGCTTCTTTAACATGCAAGTACATTGTTTGTTTTTACCTTCCCAAAACCTTTTATTATTTTTCTGTTCTGCATCCCTTGGTATATTTGCAAGTATTTCCTTTGATCGTCCTTTGGTCCTCGCTGCCATCCTTTATCTTAGTTATTTATATGATTATATTGTTTTTCTCATGCTTCTTACAATGGATTTATAGTTCTTGTTGAAGCTGTCATTGCCGTGGCACTGTCCAGGAAGATTTTTTTACACTATTAACCAATGTAGTTCTAAAGAACCGCATCTGAACAAGTGACCGTTCACTGTGCTCTGGGCCTGGGTGGCTGGTTGACTTTGCTTATAATGTCTGTGATCAGCCACATAATCCTCTGACCCCAATGCAAATATCAGTTCCCCTAAACAGAGCCTAATAACACTGTTAGCTTACAATATTTATTTAATAGCTTAAACTTTATTCCTCTTGCTCGTGCCTCAATTGTTAGAAGCAGGGTGAAGACTACAACTCCCATGGTGCAGATCTCCATCTCTAACTATTGGGAAGACTGAAGCCATTGGGGGAGAAATTCGGTATCGCCCCATTTGGGGCGCAATTATCGGCCGGGCGCAAAGTTTAGCGCCTGGAGCAAAATATCGCCTCCAACTACAAACTTGGCTTCTATCGCCCCCTGGAGGTGATTGCAGCACTAAATCAGGCGCTACACACCTGTCTTAAGGCGCAAAGGCCGAGGAGCGAGGCACTGGCGAAGCTCAGGTGATGTCAGTTAGCTATGGAACACAGACTCACTGGCGCCAGCCAGTTCTTAAAGGGAAGGGTCGATCTTGCTCTCCAGCCACACCCTGCTCATTGCAGCCTTGAATCTCGGCCTGGACAGACCTCAACCTCAAAGCTTCTGCAAAGAACTATGGAGAGGGCCAGGGATCGAGCTCAGCGCTTCAGTGACCGGGCCTTGGTGGCTCATGTTGGCGTAGTGGAGCGCCGAAGATCAATACTGTACCCAGAGAGTGGCAGGAGGCCATTGCCCCGTCACTATAGAAGAGTGTGGAGGGAAGTGGCTCAGCACGCCTCCTGCAGGAGCATGGTGCCCAGGACCCACACACAATGTCGGAAAAAGTTCAACAACCTCACTCGGGTGGTCAGGGCGAGTGGCTGCTTTTCAATACCTCTCCATCCCTCCATCTCAACCTCACTCTATGGCCAGAGGGTGTAAAAACCCCAATGCCCAACACTCATCCAACACCTATGGCCATCTCCTAAAACACACATGCACATTCCACACCTTGCATACATTAAAGGCTATTCAACTATGGGAGGCACATCAGGCAAGCACATGGCTGCATATTTACTCAGACGCCGTCCTTTTTCTTGCCGGCCAAGCTATCTCATAATTAGCGGCAGCAGCAACGGACGGGTGGAGGGCCGCCTTAGCTGCAAACCCTCAGTGATCTGGAGGCGCGAGTCCATAGGATCGTCGCAAGCCAGGTGATGGGTCCCGTGGCCGCTGGAGAGGTTGACTCCCTTGGGGACAGCAATGGTAAGGTCATCAGCTTTCTCTCCTCTCTCAATCCACTTGTCCATCACAACACCAGCCTTTTACACTTTCAATCCAAATTACTAAATCTCTCCAGTCCTTCCTCCCTTACTGCCCCCCTGTCCTGATGCTAAAGCCACTCTTGTACCTCCCTGCTTTCAGCTGGTGATTCACCAGCTGAGGAGACAGGTCCTCAAGCTGCCAGTGGGAGCGACACCCCAGGCGAGGAGGAAGAGGAAGCCAGAGCCTCAGCGCCACCCTCTCCCGAGGGAGCCCATGCCCACACTGCGACCACGTCTTCCCTGGAGGGGAGCAGGGGGTAAGGGTCTGATGAGGGTGAAGCTCCAGGACCCAGCGGGCTGCAGCAATGCCATGGGGGCAGGGAAGCTCGGGGGCCTTCTCCCCGGAGGGAGCACAGGCCAGTGAGTCCTGCTACACTGGACGCAGAGGAGGAGCGGCTCATCGCGGAAATGAATACCCAGGTGGTGAACATGCACTCTGAGCTCATGGGTGCAATGGGAAGGGTGCCCGAAACCATTGATGCACTGGCAAGGAGTGTGGAGCACTCCGCTGCAGCACAGGCCGACGCAATGCAACGGCTTAGTGCTGCAATTCAGTCACTGGCTGCTACCATCCAAACTCAGACTGCTCTCATGCAGTCTCAGATTGAGGCCACACAAGCACTGACTGCTGCCATCGTCGCTGGTTTGGCCACATTGCCCCGGGGCTCTCACGGCGCTGCAGCAGGCCAGCAATCTGCGCTCGAACAGATTGCTCCGGATGCTGAGGTGCTGCCCCGTGGGAGTGCTAGTGTGTTGGTCGAGCAGGAAGGTGCTGTCCTCTCTCAGGATGACAGCATTCCTGTTCCCACCACTGTCACTTCCCCATTGCACTTGCCACCGCCTGCAACACAGCCAGCCCAGACTGCTGCCGCCCATGCAGAGTTGGTGCAGTCTGCAGCTGGGGCCTCCAGACCCAGAGCTGGTCAAGGGCATCCTTCAAGGACATCTGTAGTCTCAGCATCTGACATTCAGCAGCCTTCTACCAGCCTTGCTGCAGCCACTGGGGCACCATTACGGAGGAACAGTAGGGTGGGAAGGGGGGAAGTGCGCAAGGGAAGGAGATCACTCTTGAAGGGCAAAAAGTAGGAGGTCTCAAGAAATGTTAGGAATGTTTTTATTAAAGGCCAAGGTTCATCTGATAACTTTTGTTTAGTTTTTTGGCCATTATCTCCAGCTTGTGAGAACCAGTTATGTTAATTAATGATTTGTTGTGTTTGTTTCTATTAGTTGTGTTATGAATGAATGACACGCACAGTTTGTAAAATAAAAAAGTTGTTGTATTCAAAATGTACATGTTTGGCCTTTGGAATCATTGCTGCCTTGGCCGGCTATAGGGGGTGCGGGTTGCTTTCCATCATGTTGTTCTCCATGCCAGAAGCCATCTTCTGAGCAGGGGCCTAGAAGCGGCTTGTTATCAACCATTGACGGATGGCCCTTGCAGTTTCAACATTGTGGGCCTCCCTCCCGCCTTGGTGCTGCTGCTGATCCTCCGCCTCCTCTTCCTCCTCCTCCGGTGGCGCACCAATCCCTGGTGGCATTAGCTGGGTCCTGAGGATTGCCAGGTTATGGAGACTTGTTCAGGAGATTACTGCAGGGCTCCTCCTGAGCGGTCCAGACAGTGGAACCGTTGCTTGAGCATGCCGATCGTCTGCTCAGTTATGTTCCTGGTAGCGATATGGCTCTCATTATACCGCAGCTTGGCAGGGGTGCTGGGGTTACAGAGCGGTGTCATCAGCCAGGTGCAGAGTGGATAACCCTTGTCCACGAGGAGCCAACCACTTGGCTGATACGGTGCCTGGAAAAGGTCTGGCACACCAGTCTGGCACAGGATGAAAGCATCGTGGCTGCTGCCAGGATAGCGGGCATTGACAGCGAGTATCAGCTGTCTGTGGTCACAGACCAACTGGACATTTAAGGAGAGGTAGCCCTTGCGGTTTTGGAATACCTCTGCATTCTCATGTGGTGCCCGCAATGTCACATGCATGCAGTCAATGGCGCCCTGTACCATGGGGAAGCCCGCTATCCTCTCAAAGCCAAATGCACGTTCGTGCTGTTTGGCCCAGGTCATCAGGAAAGAGATGTACTGGCGTCTCCTTTTATAGAAGGCATTTGTCACCTCCCGGATACAGCAATGGACAGCGAACTGGGAGATATTGGCGATGTCCCCAGTAGCAGCTTGAAAGGAGCCGGTGGCATAAAAATTCAGAGACACTGTCACCTTCACTGTCACCGACAGAGATGTTCTGGTCCTCAGTAGAGGCTGCAGATCTGGTTGCAGCAGGTGGCAGAGCTCAGTAACCACCTCCTTGCTGAAGCGCAGCCTGCGCAAACACTGCTCCTCAGACAAATGAATGTCGGAGAATTGTTCCCGGAATACCTAGGGAGGGTAAGGTCTCCTGTGCAGAGGCCTGTTGGCCCTCCTCCCTCTGGCCATGTTTGCCACTCTCCCTCTGCGTCTCTGATGCCTCCGATTCTACAGGCGCAGGACGATGCCCCGAATCAGTGCAGCCCCCATATTCTCTTGACAATTGAAGCAATGAAGGTCAAATCCAAAAGACCCTGCAAAGTGATACTCAGTAGCCAAAACTACTTCACACAGCGTTGAATCTCTCCAGAAGTTTCTCTCTCTCTCTCTCTCTCTCAGAATGCATGGTGCAAAAATGTCTGACAGAAAAAGGCAGGAAGAGGCCGCTTTTAAATAGCGCTCCCCAGCCCCTTCCCGACTGCAAAACGTTCCACTCTCCCTGTCGTTGCTAGCGGCAGGCGGAAAGGAGGGGGGCGCCATTCAATATCCAGTCTAGGGCACCACCGGGGCATTGCACGCTCGACTGACATCACAATCTGCAGGCGCAGGAGTTCGTGGTGGTAGAGTTTAGCAGTGCTGCAAAGAACACTGGTCAATTTCAAAAGCGGCACAAACATCGCCGTGCCCGGGCGCTAGTTGCTTTGCGGCCCATTAGCGCCCTCTTAAGGCGCAAACGAGAGGCGTTAATCAACTGACTTTTTCCCCCATTGTCTTTGGTTCCCATCACAAACTCCATTCCCTGGCCTCCATTTCCATCCCTGGCAACTGTCTGAAGCGGAGCCAGACTGTTCATAACTTTGGTGTTGTGTTTGACCCCGAGATGAGCTTCCAACCATGTATCTGCTCCATCACTAAGACTGCCTACATTCACCTCCGTAACCCAACTCCAACCCTGCCTCAGCTCATCCGCTGCTGAAATCCTCTTCCACGCCTTTATCTAGAATGGTATTCCAATGCTGTCTTGGCCGGCCTCCCATCTTCCACCCTACATAAACTTGTGCTCATCCAAAACTCTGCTGCCCGTATCTTAACTCACTCCAAGTCTTGTTCACACATCACCCCTGTGCTTGCTGACCTTCACTGGCTCCTGGTCCGACAATGCCTCAATTTTAAAATCATCATCCCTGTTTTCAAATCCCTCCGTGTCCTTGCCCCTCCCTTTCTCTGTAAGCTCCTCCAGTCCTATAAGCCTTCGAGATGTCTATGCTCCCTCAATTCTGGCCTCTTGCGCATTGCGGATTTTAACCGCTTCACCATTGGCAGCCATGCTTTCAGCTGCCTTGGCCCTATACTCTGGAAATTCCCTCCCTAAATCTCTCCGCCTCTCTATCTCTCTCTCCTTCTTTAAGATGATCCTTAAAACCTATCTCTTTGACCAAGCTTTTAGTCATCTGATATCTCCTTATGTGGCTCAGTGTCGAAGAGTGGGTAGCAGCACCCGTGATGAATAAACTAGCGTTCGAAGCATGGGTAGTAAAATCTTTTAAACGGTAAAAACCGCCAATCGACCCCCGACCGTGAGGTTACCGCCAACGACCGCCCGAGGGAGAAGAAGAAGAAAACCCATCGCGACTCAACGACGACGGTAGCTGAGGAAAAGAAGGGTGTTTTGCATCAACAACTTCAGCACCGCGCCGAGACCACGTGGCGACGGGATACCCCAAAGGACAGCAGGAGCGGACCTCAAAACTCACAACCGTTTAAGCAACAGGTTTTGGATTGGTGAGCATGACTTCCTGGCCCCTCATAGCTTAATCTAGTTAGGTATAGGGGGTGGGATTAAGGATAAGGGGATTGTTTAATGTAGTTGTTTTCCCTCGATGTGCCGTGTGTTCCCCATTCCCATATAAGTGTAATTGTTTATGCCTGTATTTTCATACCAGTAATTTTCATAAGATTTTATTCTGCTTGTAATAAAATTCTGGTTTTCTTATACCAAACCACTTGTCTACTCAATTTTCTGTATTGCCACCTGTACCTAAGTCCGGTGTCTAGAACCCAGGGGTGTGGGAGCAATTCAAACTGCTCAAAGGACAGTCAGAGGCAAAGCTGACTGGGCACACACGCCACCCCCTACACATCACAGCCCCAGGACATCGCTGCAGGAGTTCCTCAGGGCAGTGTCCTAGGCCCAACCATCTTCAGCTGCTTCATCAATGACCTTCCCTCCAACATAAGGTCAGAAATGGGGATGTTCGCTGATGACTGCAAAGTGTTCAGTACCATCACAACTCTTTAGATAATGAAGCAGTCCATGCCCGCATGCAGCAAGACCTGGACAACGTTCAGGCTTGGGCTGATAAGTGGCAGGTAACATTCGCGCCACAGAAGTGCCAGGCAATGACCATCTCCAACAAGCAAGAGGCTTAACCACCTCACCTTGACATTCAACGATATTACCATCGCCGAATCCCCCACCATCAACATCCTGGGGGGTCACCATTGACCAGAAACTTAACTGGACCAGCCACATAAATACTGTGGCAACAAGAGCAGGTCACAGGCTGGGTATTCTGTGGCGAGTGTCTCACCTCCTGACTCCCCAAAGCCTTTCCACCAACTCCAAGGCACAGCTAAGAAGTGTGATGGCATACTGTCCACTTGCCTGGATGAGTGCAGCTCCAACAACACTCGATGCTCGACACCATCCAGGACAAAGCAGTCCACTTGATTGGCACCCCATCCACCACTTTAAACATTCACTCCCTCCACCACCGGCGTACCGTGGCTGCAGTGTGTACCATCTACAAGATGCACTGCAGCAATTCACCAAGACTTCTTCGGCAGCACCTCCCAAACTCGAGACCTCTTCCACCTAAAAGAACAAGGGCACATGGGAACACCACCATCTCCAAGTTCCCCTCCAAGTCACACACCATCCTGACTTAGAAGTATATCGCCGTTCCTTCATCGTCGCTGGGTCAAAAATCCCTGGAACTCCCTCCCTAACAGCACTGTGGGAGTACCTTCACCACATGGACTGCAGCGGTTCAAGAAGGCGGGTCACCACCACCTTCTCAAGGGCAACTAGGAATGGGCAATAAATGCTGGCCTTGCCAGCGACCCCCACATCCCATAAAAAACAAATTTAAAAAACACACTGTATGACCTTAGAAAGGTGTGACATGATGGATCCAGCCTAGATGTAAGACTTTTGATTTTTCGATTAAGAAAGAACTTATATTTAAATAGCACCTTTCATGACCTCAAGCATTTTACAGGCAATCAAGTATTTTTGAAGTGTAGTCACTGTTGTATCGCAGAAACTATAACCTAAAATGACTGTTGGCGGTATTACTGGCTGAATGTGTTTGTGTGACATTCCTTTATATGCTATTTTAGCAGATATATTAACCAGTTTAAGATAAATGGAAAACATCTGTGTCAAAATGTTGTTGATATTAGTGGGTGGACATTCTTTTGCCCAACAGTCAAATGTTGTACAAATATATCCTGGGAATTTAACTTCAAAGAAGTTGCATTGTCATATGGACGTTTATGCAATGAGTTAGATATATGTTGACTTCAAAATCATTTGAGTAACTATTGTCCTTCAGCGATTAATAGAGAATAAATGGACTAAGAGCACATATAAGCCAATGATACCGTTTAACTTAATGTAGCTCAAATGGAGGATTATGTTGGTTTGTCATTTTGGCACCACATTTCCTACAACACATTGTATCAATTTCATCAAGATATAAAGTAATGTTGCTGCATTCAGGCACAAGGAGCAACATTTTCTGCCCTGGTGCTTAAGAGATTTGTTATCAGCTGAATAAATCTTAATATTTTAACAAAACTTTTATTGTAAACTTTCTTTAATGCCACACAGGTTCTCTGAGTTTCCTCGAATTCCCAGAAGTTTGAATGACCCATCACCTGGAGCATTGCGAGGATTAGCTATCCCTTTCAGTCTATGTAATGTATGAGTTATATGATTACAGTGAATAGATCTGGTGTCGGAATTCCATCTGTCACTAATCTTAGTCCCTGAATCTCGTCTGCATCTCGTACCAGACACTACATTTCTCTTTCACTGTAAAAGCAATTTTGTATCTGTCTTCACAAAACTCTGATACATCATATAGCCATGAAAGATCTTTCAACGCTGGCACCATGGAGTTATTTCACAAGACTCTGCTCCAGAACAGAGTTTCACTAGAAATGAGCTGGGGTTAGAGATGCGGCTATAGCACTATAGGGGTCATTTCGCAAGACTCCAAGAAGGCGACTCACCCGCACCCTCTCAAGGGCAACTAGCAATGGAGAATAAATGCTGGCCTTGCCAACGATGCCCACATCCCAAGAATCAATAAAAAATCTTCACCACTAATCCCTAAATACAGACATTGAACAACTATACACAGTACTCACCATTGCTCACTAATTACACACACTTAGCAACTGTACTCAGCATTCATCACTACTCACTAAATGCACACACTCAGCAACTATACACAGCACTCACTGTGTGAACTATTTGAGCTCATTACCTGCTGGCATGTGCCACACTGTGTAATTCTTCTCTCACACAGTCTATAGATATACAAATCCACTGTCACAGGTTTATATCTAATCACATGATCCACTGGCAGAATATCTGCAATTATGGTTAGCAACCTGTTCAGATTTAGCTTTAGGGAATGAAGCTGGGCAGGTGGAAAGGGTATCGGTGGGAGAGCATATTGGTGGTAGTGATCATAATTCAGTTAGATTTAGCGTAGTTATGGGAAAGGACAAGGATAGACCAGGAATAAAAGTTCTCAATTGGGGAAAAGCCAATTTTACTAAGCTGAGATGTGATTTAGCCAAAGTGGACTGGAGACAGAAACCTGAAAGTAAATCAGTGTCAGAGCAGTGGGAGGCATTCAAGGAAGAGATAGTGAGGGTTCAGAGCAAGTATGTTCCCTTAAAGGAAAAGGGTGGTACTAACAATTCTAGAGCTCCCTGATGTCGAGGGGCATACAGGGAAGGATAAAGAAAAAAAGGGAAGCTTATGACAGATACCGAGGGCTCAATACTGCAGAAACCCTAGAGGAGTATAGAAAGTGCAGGGGTGAAATTAAAAAGGAAATTAGGAAAGCAAAGAGAGGGCATGAAAAAATATTGGCAAGTAAAATCAAGGAAAACCCAAAGATGTTTTATAAATACATTAAGAGCAAGAGGGTAACTAAAGTAAGAGTAAGGCCTATTAGGGACATAAAGGTAACCAGTGTGTGGAGGCGGAAGACATGGGTATGGTTCTTGATGAATACTTTGCATCTGTTTTCACAAAAGAAAGGGACAATGCAGAAATTGCAATCGGGGAGGAGGAGTGTGGAAATATTAGATAAAATAAGCATTGTGAAAGAGGAAGTATTAAGGGGATTAGCATCTTTGGAAGCGGATAAATCCCCAGGCCTGGATGAAATGTATCCCAGACTGTTAACAGAAGTAAGAGAGGAAATAGCAGAGGTTCTGAACATCATTTTCCAATCCTCTCTGGCTACAGGTATGGTGCCGGAGGAATGGAGGACTGCTAATGTGGTACCATTGTATAAAAAGGGAGAAAGGGATAGACTGAGTAATTACAGGCCAGTCAACCTAACCTTGGTGATGGGAAAATTATTGGAAAAAATTCTGAGGGATAGGATAAATCTTCATTTGGAAAGATACGGATTAATCAGGAACAGTCAGCATGGATTTGTTAAGGGAAGATCGTGTCTGACTAACTTGATTGAATTTTTGAGGAGGTAACAAGGAGAGTTGATGAGGGTAGTGCACTTGATGTAGTCTATATGAATTTTAGCAAGATTTTTGATAAGGTCCCGCATGGCAGATTGGTCAAGAAAGTAAAAGTCCATGGAGTCCAAGGCAAAGTGGCAAGTTGGATCTGAAATTGGCTCAGAGGCAGGAAACAAAGGTTAATGGTCGAAGGGTGTTTTTGTGACTGGAATGCTGTTTCCAGTGGGGTTCTGCAGGGCTCAGTACTGGGTCCTTTGCTTTTTGTGGTATATATCAATGATTTGGACTTGAATATAGGAAGCATGACTAAGAAGTTTGCAGATGATACAAAAATTGGCCGTGTGGTTGATAATGAAGAAGAAAGCTGTAGATTGCAGGAAGATATCAATGGGCTGGTCAAATGGGCAGAACAGTGGCAAATGGAATTCAGTCTGGAGAAGTGTGAGGTAATGCATTTGGGGAGGGCCAACAAAGCACGGGAATACACAATAAATGGTAGGACACTGAGAAGTGCAGAGGCTCATAGGGACCTTGGAGTGCATGTCCACAGATCCCTGAAGGTAGCAGGACAGGTAGATAAAGTGGTTAAGAAGGCATAAGGAATACTTGCCTTTATTAGTCGAGGCATAGAATATAACAGCAGGGAGGTTATGCTTGAACTGTATAAAACACTATTTAGGCCGCAGCTGGAATACTGCGTGCAGTTCTGGTCACCACATTACAGGAAGGATGTGATTGCACTGGGGAGGGTGCAGAGGAGATTTACGAGGATGTTGCCTGGGCTGGGGAATTTTAGCTATGAGGAAAGGTTGGATAGGCTGTGGTTGTTTTCTTTGGAACAGAGGAGGGTGAGGGGAGACCTAATTGAGGTGTATAAAATTATGAGGGGCATAGATAGAGTGGATAGGAAGGGCCTATTTCCCTTAGCAGAGGGGTCGATAACCAGGGGGCATAGATTTAAAGTAATTGGTCGGAAGTTTAGAGGGGATTTGAGGAGAAATTTTTTCACCCAGAAGGTGGTGGGGGTCTGGAGCTCACTGCCTGAAAGGGTGGCAGAAGCAGAGACCCTCGTCACATTTAAAAAGTACTTGGATATGCACTTGAAGTGCCATAACCTACAAGGCTATGGACCAAGTGCTGGGAAGTGGGATTAGGCTGGATAGCTCTTTGTCGGCCGGCACGGACAAGATGGATCGAATGGCCTCCTTCTGTGCTGTAAATTTCTATAATTCTATGGTAGAACTTAACTTACTGATTATTGCTAAATAATAATTTTGACAATGTTAAGCACTCAATTGATTGCCAAGCTGAATATTAAATTTATTAAATGAGAGTGCAATAAAAACAATAAATGTGCAGTGCTCAATTATTAGGCAAAGTAATTTATTAATCAGACTGAGTTAATCCAGCTGACCTGATCTACATATTTCAGTCAGCATTTTGTCGACTTATTAGCTAAAGACTACAAGTATATTTCCGTGCTTTGTTTGGAGTTTTGAACATTACAACATTCTGGAGAACTGGCTTAAGAAAAACCACATCAAATGTCTGTAAAGCACTGGGCTGTGGCTGTCACAAGATGGATGGCCTATCAATTAATTCATTTGGACTGCTGCCAACAAAAGTTTTTGCACACCCAACTACCTCCCTAACAAGTTATCTCCATTGCTTGGAATCGGCCCCATAAAAAGTTAAACATTTGATCTGGTTGTCTCAACTTCATTTCCATTTAAAGTTCAGGTACTCCAGATACGTGTAGTTGAAAAACAACTTCCAGAACTGCTTTCAGGGATCCAGAGACCAATTTCTAAATCCGATCCAGGACAGTGAGATGCTGAAGACACAGGAGAACAGGCAAGTTTTATGGTTGAAAGATACAGGGTAGTTATCTGATGTGCGATGGAGGTGGGTGAGGTCCCCTGCCCCCAGCATGTACTTGGGGAAAGTTTAAACTATAAAATGAATGAGAAAAAAAATGAAAATAAAAAGTTGAATATAAAAAGAAATTGTGAAATAAAACTTAAGATAGGGGCATAAGAAAGAAAGAGCTTGATGAAACATTAACCGGTTTATTAACAAAATAGCATATAAAGGAATTTTATCTAAATGTATTAAGTAGTGCAGTCTTGGAGCAAATGAAGTCCTTTCATTTTTAATTTAGGAATTTAACAATACTGTAACCAAACTGCTCCCAACATCTCACTCGCACTATCGACTGATATTAGTGGTTTTTAGTATCACAGTGTGTGAACAGATATGTTTTAAAATGCGAAAACCCAAGGAGCAGAGGGTGTTCCCCGGAGCGGGTGGCTCTCTAAAATTACACTTTAATCAATGGTAGTGTTTAATCTGAGGGAGTGCTACACTGTTGGAGGTGATGTCTTTCGGCTGAGATATTAAACGAAGGCTCCGTCTCCTCTCTCAGGTGGATGTGAAAGATCCCATGGCATTATTCGAAGAAGAGCAGGGGAGTTCTCCCAGTGTCCTGGTCAATATTTATTGCTCATATAACAGCACTAAAATAGATTATCATGTATCCCACTGCTGTCTGTGAGATCTTGCTGTGCACAATTTGCCTGCTGCGTTTCTTACATTATAACAGTGACTACACTTCAAAAATATGTTATTTGCTGTAAAGTGCCTTGGGACGTCCTGAGGTCATGAAAAGTGCTATAAATATGCAAGTCTTTTCCTTTCCTTATTGTACAAATACTTGGCACACTCTTACCAAATCTCTGCTAGTTTAACACAGACATCAATACATTTAAATTGAACAGGTGAATGGTTCCACTAAAATAGCCCAGAGAGGAATTGAGCACAAGCATGTTAAACATTTGTACAATAAGTGACAACCATTTGTACAATAAGTGACAACAGTAACTGCTGCCCTTGTACATGTCATAACAAAAAGAACTCTATTGGCAAATCAAAGAAAGAAAAGACGCCCCGAAATAAATGGACCCACTCTGCAATTGTGGGTTTTGGGCTCCCATGGCCTTATTGTTTTAGAAAAGCAGTAGAAGTTGCTTTGAAGCATCAAACATAGGAACATAGGCCGGATTTTTAATCTGGAGACAGGCTGGGAGCGGGGAGGCTAGAAAGCGATCGGGAAACCTGGGAGAATGGTTTTCCTGCAGGCCCTGTCGAGTTTAATGGCAGGGCCTGATCAGCTATTCAAAGCACCGATTCCCGCTCACGGCCAGCCTGATGGGGAGGCCGGCTGGCTGTGGGTGAGTAGGCCTTTGGCACTAGGCTGCAGAGAGGAGGGAGGAAGGGATAGACGGGGTGGTGGTCAAGGGCCGGAGGTGCATCGGTGGCTGGAGGAGCATCGGGTTGGGGGTAGTCTGGAGCTGGAGGAGCATTGGGGGCCGAAGGAGAATTGGAGGAGGAGTTGGTCAGGGGCCGGAGCAGCATCGGGCCGGAGGAGCGGGCTGGAAGAGCATCGGGGAGTTGGGGTTGGGAGCCAGAGGATGATCGGGGCTGGAGTGGAGAGACTGGAGGAACATCACAGTGGGGGACAGGGAGTCGGAGGACAATCAGCGCTGGAGGAGGGAGGCCGAAGGAGCATCGGGGCTGGAGAGGAGAGGCTGGGAAGGCGATCGGAAGCCTCGGGGAGGGCAGGTCAGGGGTAGATCAGAGGCCTCAGGACGGGGGGTGAGATCGGAGGCCTCGGAGAGGAGGTCGGGCGGGAGATCAGTGGCCTCGGGGGGGGGGAGGCCTCGAGGAGGGGAGGTCAGGCGGGAGATCAGTGGCCTCAGGGGGAGGAATCGGAGGCCTTGGAGAGGGCAGGTCAGGGCTAGATCAGCGGCCTCAGGAGGGCGGGGATCGGAGGCCTCAGAGAGGGTAGGTCAGGGGTAGATCAGAAGCCTCGGGGGGGGGGATCGGAGGCCTCGAGAAGTGGAGGTCGGGTAGATCAGAGGCCCCATGGGGGGAGGGATCGGAGGCCTCGAGGAGGGGAGGTCAGGGGTAGACCAGAGGCCTCGGGGAGATTGGAGGCCACGAGGAGGGGAGGTCAGGGGTAGACCAGAGGCCTCGGGGGGATTGGAGGCCTCGAGGAGGGGAGGTAGGGTGGGAGATCGAAGGCCTTGTGGGGGTGGATCGGAGGCCTTGAGAAGGGGAGGTTGGATGCCTCGGGGTGGTGGGGGGGGCGGGGGTCCGATCGCAGGGGCTGGGAGAGGCAGGGACGCTGGATCCAGGAGGTAAGTGGAAAGGCAGTGGCCTAGAAATTCAGTTGCGTTCGCCAGCCGTTAGCGCCATAAGAGGAGTAGATCTCGAGCGCTAGGCACTTAGCGCCCGGGCACAGACCGATCTGCGCCTATGCCCAACTTCAGTTGACATTTAGCGCTGGCGCAAAGTGTTTGTGCGCGCTCAGCTGCGCACGCAGCTTATGACGTCATTTCGTCGTGCAACGCCGTTTGTGCGCCCCAAACCGGAACTTCAGTGGCGCCCGCCCAACTGTGAAGTGGAACGCAGCAGAGGCCCTGCGGGCCTCGGGGAGCGCTAATTAAAGGGCACTTAGTCTGAACTATAAAGGCCAGCCATTTTGCTGCAATGACTTTAGTGCTACGGATTTCTGGACAGAGACCAAGGAAGAGACCTTACTGATTTGGGCCAACATAGGAGAGGTATTTTTGGCTTCTGGCCAGAGCTTGGAAATTTGACTCATTGTGATTTCACTGTTTGCAAGTATATTATGGGGGCTGCATGGGGTTCCAACCCTCAGTTCCAGCATTATGTGCGAAGGGCTCGCAGACGCTGTGTGAGAGGGGCAGCCATGCCTAGACGCAGAGGGGCCATCAGGCGTCGGCAACGTAGGCCTTACCCACTCAGGGAATACCGCCAGCAGGTGTCCTATCTCACCATGACTGCCGCGCATTGTGTTAAGAGGCTGCGCTTCAGAAGGGAGGTGGTTGCAGAGATCTGCCAGCTGCTTCACAGAGATCTGCATCCACAGCTGATGTGCAGGACGTCTCTGTCGGTGGAAGTGAAGGTCACGGTGGCTCTGAACTTTTATGCAAGCGGCTCCTTCCAAGCCGCTGCTGGGGACATAGCGAACATCTCCCAGTTCGCCGTGCATCGCTGCATCCGGCAGGTCACCGATGCCCTTTTCGCAAGGAGACACCAATTCATCTCCTTCCCCATGACCCTAGAGAGGCAGGAGCAGCGTGCAGTCGGATTTGCGAGGATCGCCGACTTCCCCATGGTGCAGGGCGCCATTGACTGCACGCATGTGGCTATGCGGGCACCTATCGACAATGCCGAGGATTACCGCAACCGGAAGGGTTACCATTCCCTCAATGTACAGCTGGTGTGTGACCACAGGCAGCGCATCCTAGCTGTCAATGCCCGCTTTCCAGGCAGCAGCCACGATGCATTTATCCTGCGCCAGACTACTGTGGCTGACATGTTCCAGGCACAGCCTCCCCCAAGAGGATGGCTTATCGGGGACAAAGGCTATCCTTTGTGTACATGGCTCATGACCCCGCTCCGCGCGCCCAGGACCCCTGCTGAGGAGGCATACAACGAAAGCCATCAAGCCACAAGGAACATCATAGAGCAAACGATTGGCATCCTCAAGCAACGGTTCCGCTGCCTGGATCGTTCCGGCGGATCTCTACAGTATTCGCCGGATAGAGTCTCCCAGTTCGTCGTCATTTGCTGCATGCTGCACAATCTGGCTATCCGCAGGACTCAGGCACTGCCACCTCACGTTGGACCACCACCTCAGGAGCACGAGCAGGAGGACCATGAGGAGGAGGAGGAGGAGGAGGAGGAGTACCAGCCCAGGAGGGAGCCACAAGGTCCAAGGGCCGTCCGTCGGCGGCTTATTGAATGACACTTCTAGGCCCCCTGTCAGGGAATGGCTTGTGGCAATGAAGGCACATGAATGTAGCCACTCCGCAAGCCCTCAGCCGGTTAACGCAACAACCACTTGAAACATCACACATGGACAAGCTGAATAAATAAAAAGCTTTATTGAACAAACTCAGGGCCCTTCCCACATGAAACCCAAAAACAGACAAGACCCCCAAAAAACAGTCAAAAACATATCTCACTCCCACAACCTGGGGAGGAATAACAAAACTTGTCCATCCAAATGGCCTTCATCCTCGGCCTTACCAAGACAAACCCCCCCATACAGAACACAAACATCCCCATATAAAAAAACATTTGCCTTCATCTTCGGCCTTACCAAAATAAACCCCCCCCATACAGAACACAAACACCCCCATATAAAAAAACATTTGGCAACACACTCTACTTTGTGTGCCGAGAGGGCGAATCCTTGTCCAGGCTTTTCCGGCCCCTGGCCGACCTGCTGCTCCGCCTCAACCTGGGCCCTGTGGGTGTTGCAAGGCTGGGGGAAGGCTCCTGAGGGGCACAATGCGTGACGGCAGATGCCCTTGGGGGTCGGCCTAGACGAGCTCCGGCCCTGGAGGGGCCGGCTGCTGACTGCTGCAGCTGTGGCTGGGCAGCATCAGTCTCTCCAGCAGCTCGTCGCAGCTTTGCTGGGGGAGTGGCAGTGGTGGCTGCAGCAATGGGGGCAAGCTGGCTGATGCCAGGCGCTCGCTGGTCGCCAGAGACACTGGCAGTCGGCCGGGCTGGCACTGCAGCAAGCACAGCAATCTGGTGAAGACCAGACCGCTGTGCTGCAGCAGCGCGGCGGGTGCCCTGGTGATGCGTGCGTGACACAGCGAGTGTGGCAGCAGTGAGTGCCCGTACTGCCCTGGTCTGTGCCCGCATCAGACCAGCCAGTGACTGCACGGCACCACTCGTCAACTCTCCACTCGCTGCCTGTGCTGCCCTGAATTCGGACCGACTCGCGTCCTGTGATGCCCTGAATTCTGCCCGACTCGCGTCCTGTGATGCCCCGAATTGTTCGAGACCCCTGGCCTGTGCTGCCGCGAGTTGTTCGAAACCCCTGGCCTGTGAGGCCCTGAAATCGGCCACACTATGAGCCAGGGACTCAATGGCCTCAGGCAACCGTGCCACAACCCCCATGAACTCGGTGTGGCGACGATCCGAGTCCGCGGACATTTGATCAAGGAGGCGCACCTCCTGGGCGAGGACCGTCTCCGGACTGGAGGCCGGACTCTCCCTCTGGGGAGAAGGCCGCCGAGCTGCCCGACCCTTCCCGCGTGGCTGGACGCCACTGGGCCCAGCAACTGCACTCCCCTGCAACACTTCCCCCCCCTGGGGAGAAGGCCGCCGAGCTGTCCGACCCTTCCCGCATGGCAGGATGCCACTGGGCACAGGAGCTACACTCCCCTGCAACACTTCCCCCCTCTGGGGAGAAGGCAGCCGTGCTGCCCGACCCTTCCCGCGTGGCTGGACGCCACTGGGCACAGGAGCTACACCCCCCTGCAACACTTCCCCCTGGCTCTCATCCAGGCAAGACGTGTCCCCTCCATTGCCATCCCCTGGCGCGGATGAGGGTTCCCCCGATGTGCCGCCTTCCTCTTGCTCCTCGTCGTCCTCCTCTTCCGAGGGACTGACACTCGCAGCTTCAGGGACCTCCTCCTCACCAGCTGAAAGCAGGAAGGCACAAGAGTAGCTTTAGAGTGAGGACAGGGCATCAGCGAGGGAGGCATGAGTGGTGGCATTATGCGCATTGGTCGGACAGTGGCAAAGGATGTAGATCTGAAGCGCAAGGGGAACGAGAGAGGTCCAAACGGTCATGTCCTTACCATTGGGGCCCAGCACAGGGTCGGCATCTCCAATTGCAACGGGGCCAATCACCCGGGCACCCATGAGTCGACCCACGCGCTCCTCCAGGTCACTGAGCTCCTGGAACTGGGCATGGCCTCCCCCGGTGACAGTCCGGCTCTTCAGATTCTCGGCCAGCTTGGCCTGCAAGAGAAAGGACGGCTTCTAAGTACAGTGTGGTGCCCTGTTGTTGTGTGCACTGCTTCCCATGGTCGAATAGCTTGGCCAGTGTGGTGCCCTGTTGTTGTGTGCACTGCCTCCCATGGTCGAATAGCTTGGCCAGTGTGTAAAGTGCAGAAAGTGCTATTGATGTTCATGCCAGTGCCATAGCTGCTGGAGGAGGGCTGGCCATTAGGCCTTTGAGGTCCCTTTGCCCATAATGTGAGGTGCACATGCAAGGATGAGGAGGACACTGGAAAGGGTACTCACCCTGACCAACCGAGTGAGGTCGTTAAACTTTTTCCGGCATTGGTCACCAGTCCTGGGGACATCGCTGTTGGCTGTGACCCTCTGGGTGATTTCCCTCCAGGCTCTCCTGTACAGCCTCTTGGGAGCCTTCTTGCCACTGTCCGGGAACAAGATATCTCTTCTCTTCTCCAAAGCCCTAACCAACACCTTCAAATCATGGGCAGAGAAGCGCTGCGCTCGCTCACGGGCCCTCTGCATCCTTGCTGGCGCTATTTCTCTCCAGCAGCAGTGTTTAGGCCTAGCCGGAGGGCTGCAGTATCCAGGGCGTGGCAGCAGACCAAGTCGACCCTTCCCCCTTTAAGAGCTGGCCGGCGCCAGGGTGTCTGCTGTCAATCAAAACATGACTGCACCTGCGCTGCGCCCGGCCTCGGCGGTATAAGTCTGCACCGCCGGCTTAGCACCTAAAGATAGGGGTGCAACGCCAGTTTTAGCGCTCGAGCAAACTCCTTGGCCAAAGCTACTGAATATCGGCGAAGTGGCCCCCACTTTCCGGCGGGCGCAAACTTTAGCGCCCGCCCGACTTTACCGCCCCAAAAGTGGCTATACTGAATTTCTAGGCCAGTGTGTCTTAACTCCATCTACTCATCTTGGTGCCGTTAACCTTAATACCCTTGCCTAACAAAAATCTTAGTTTTGAAATTTTCAATTTCCTAGGCTCAACAGCTTTTTGGGGGAGAGAGTTCCAGATTTCCACTACCCTTTGTGTGAAGAAAAAATTACAGGGCTATGGAGTGATTGGGATTAGTTTTGGTTTGCTCTTGCAAAGAGCTAGTACAGACACGATGGCCGAATCATCTCCTTCTGTGGTGTAAAATAATATGGTTCTATGAATCTAATATAAAATCCTTAATTTGTCTTTTTCTAACGATGGGCCAATAGTGTGGCTCATTGGTAAGTTAACAAACTGTACGGAGTGGGATAAGTTTCTAATTTTGGGCCAGGCTAGGTCATTTTGGAAAGGAGATCTGTTTCCGTACTAGGAACATTGTAGCCTAAAACCACCTAATTACCATTGTGAATCACATAGCAACTGGTTACAGAATGGTAGTGGGAGAAACAGAGGAATAATTCATCCGTTGGTTAAATAATCGTGGGGGTAAAATTGAACATCAGTGGGGTGCAAAACAGGCTTTAGCGGATCAACGCCTGTTATATACCCTGCTAGATATTCCTTTCATTTGACTTCAATGGAAAGAAAAATCCGGTTGGATTTCTAACAGGCGGCTGATCCGCTAACCCCCTTTTACACCCCTGCTGACATTGATTTAGGGTGAAGAAAAATAATTGAATTGTGGCAGAAACAAAGATGGAAATACCCAAGCTGAGCTCATAGCGAGTCCACAGCAAGGTCGTTATTATTTCCTCGCACTCCATGCTCCCTCTCCCCCTCTTTGCCCCTCATAAGTGCATTCATTAATTTCCTCCTTATTTCCTTCTGACTCTATCCATCTCCATTTCAAGAATGTTTTTCTGCTGTGAACATTAATAAAATTCACATTGACATTGTATTTCCCTCTGCTACCTTTGCCGATGGAATGGTGTATTGCTTGAATATGTTACTTGACACTGTATTGCATCTGTGCTAGATATCAATTTGAACTTAAATTAAGTAGTTTTCTGGCCAGTTCTTTACCAGATGCAGGAGCGATACAGACAGACAAGGATTTGCTCCTGAGCCAAACTGAATACTAAATGAACTAAAACTTTACAACATCAAGAAAAATGGGTTATCAACAGTATGAAAATCATTATTCAATTAATCAGCAGAAATGTAAACACAAATTCTGAATTCTTCTATGCTTAAAATCAAAAGCTGCCAGAATGTTTTATTTTGGTCAAAAGCAGCTAACAATTTTTCCAATAGCTTCACAGATTGATTCGCATTTTATCACTTCATAGATATGTTTAAAACAACATCGTTGTAGTAGGATTAAACCCTGACCTATATACTAGGAAACATCTTGGAAACACACTTTTAAATGTTATCTTAAGGCTACTAGGGAAATAAAACTGTTCCAAATGACTTAGTGCATACTATTCTGATACATTCTGATGATGAAAGACAAGCTCATCCATTGAATTTAACTTTATCTAGCCAAGGAAAAAGACAAATCATGGGCTGATCCCAAATAAATGATTTAAGTGCTATGGTAGATATCTCAACATTTGAAAGTGAGGTGTTTGAGGATATGTTGAGAGACTTTATGAGGCTGTCCAGCCAGAGCATCGTGTTAGTTTTGCAGGCATCCTATTTGCCAATGGACAGCGGACGGGCTAAGGTTCTGTTCATGTGATTCTCCACACAGTGAGGCCACCTCTGGGGTGAACGAAGAGGCATCAATGAAAGGCAGGTAAAATTTAAAGGGAAATGCCAACTTATTTCGTTCTCGCACACCCCTACCGACTTTCTGAGCATGAGCGAGGCCTAAGAGCAGAGCATTTACTTTGCCTGACCTGGGTAAATGGAAAGCAGAGATATCAGGGGAGAAGGTGGAGGAGAAGAAAGTTAAATAAATAAAAGAAATAATAGGCTGCTTTTCTGTTTCTATCATTCCCCCCCTGGCAAAAATTAACAGATAAAAGACAAATGGTGCCTTTCACTGTGGCTGCCACTTACTGGAGTGTAATATCTTGCTCTTTGATCCTTGGTTTTTGGTCTCCTTTGGCGAGCCTTCCTTGACACTATCATTAATATAGCTCTTCGGTGTGTGTTCTTGATTTGTAAACCCTTTTGTAACTCATTTAAGAATAAGAAAATGTCCACACAGTGGACCTCAGTGAGGGTGTTAGAAGACATTGCACAGAACACATTACTATAACAAATGAAGCACGGCAGAATGCAGAGGATGTTGCAGGGGGTCAACTCTACAGGAAAATCAATCATTTTGAGTTGAGTAAGTGGACTGAAGTCAGTGGAATGGAAAATCAGGTGATGTGTAAAACGGGCTGCCGATTCGCTATCCCCATTTAGCGCTACGCCCAAAAACAATTTCACCCTCTGTTTCATATATTACTCCCTGTGGCAAAGCATTTCATGGTCTAATAGCTCTCTGTGTAGAGAGTTTTCTCCTAACCTCACTTCTCAATCTCTTATTGACAATTTTCAATTGATCACATCTTGTCACTGACTCCCCAACTAGAAGAAATAATCTTTCCCTATTTATAATTTCAAAATCCTTTATTAAACCTCCTCTTAGCCTTCTCTGCTCTAGTGTGAATGTCTTCATATCTCAAGATTCTCATCATAGCTATACTTTCTCATCACTAGCCTCGCCTGAGGATTCTATGTGTCTGCTCTTCATGGCATTGAAGCCCTTTCTATAATGGGGTGTGAAACAAACTGCCCACAGTGCTCCAACTGGAACTGTACCAACATTAGCCATGTACAAATTTATCATTAGCTCTTTGCTGTTGAACTGGACCTAAATGTTATTGGAAGTCAATTATTGTTCATATTGTGTAATAGACCAGTAGAATGTGGCTTCTTATTTGCAATTCTAGGGCCTGGATTTTAGCTCGCAGGCATGTTCCATGCAGTGGGTGCTGTTTCGAGGTTGACATACCCAGAAGTACGGGTTTCCCGAATGTCCTGTAGTTTTTAACTACAGGACATATTTACATTTTATTCTGTAGGTTTCCCGCTCACAGCCGGCCTGATTGACAAGCTGGAAGCCAGCCGGGCAAGAAATCCTACAGCACAAGGCTGCAACCGAGCTGGGCTGAGATTGCACGGGGGGTTCCGACCATTGGGTGTGGGGTTCCAATCCGGGGGGGTTCTTTTCATGGTGGGGGGGAGGGGGTTTCCTATTGCGGTGGGGTTCTGATCCCGAGGAGTTCCGATCCCGAGGGGTTCCAAAAGCGAGGGGTTCCGATCACAGGGAGGATCTGATCGCGTGGGGCGGGGGGGGTTTCCTATCTCAGAGTCTGGGGTTCCGATCACAGGGAGGTTCTGATCGTGGTGAGGTTCCTATCTCGGAGTCTGTGGTTCTGATCGTGGGGAGGTTCCTATCTCGGAGTCTGGGACTCTGATCGTGGGGAGGTTCCTATCTCGGAGTCAGGGGTTCCGATTGTGGTGAGGTTCCTATCTCGGAGTCTGTGGTTCTGATCGTGGGGAGGTTCCTATCTCGGAGTCTGGGACTCTGATCGTGGGGAGGTTCCTATCTCGGAGTCAGGGGTTCCGATTGTGGTGAGGTTCCTATCTCGGAGTCTGGGACTCTGATCGTGGGGAGGTTCCTATCTCGGAGTCTGGGACTCTGATCGTGGGGAGGTTCCTATCTCGGAGTCTGTGGTTCTGATCGTGGGGAGGTTCCTATCTCGGAGTCTGGTGTTCTGATCGTGGGGAGGTTCCTATCTCGGAGTCTGGGGTTCTGATCGTGGGGAGGTTCCTATCTTGGAGTCTGTGGTTCTGATCCTGGGGAGGTTCCTATCTCGGAGTCTGGGACTCTGATCGTGGGGAGGTTCCTATCTCGGAGTCTGTGGTTCTGATCGTGGGGAGGTTCCTATCTCGGAGTCTGGGACTCTGATCGTGGGGAGGTTCCTATCTCGGAGTCTGTGGTTCTGATCGTGGTGAGGTTCCTATCTCGGAGTCTGGGACTCTGATCGTGGGGAGGTTCCTATCTCGGAGTCTGTGGTTCTGATCGTGGGGAGGTTCCTATCTCGGAGTCTGGGACTCTGATCGTGGGGAGGTTCCTATCTCGGAGTCTGTGGTTCCGATTGTGGTGAGGTTCCTATCTCGGAGTCTGGGACTCTGATCGTGGGGAGGTTCATATCTCGGAGTCTGTGGTTCCGATTGTGGTGAGGTTCCTATCTCGGAGTCTGGGACTCTGATCGTGGGGAGGTTCCTATCTCGGAGTCTGGGGTTCTGATCGTGGGGAGGTTCCTATCTCGGAGTCTGGGGTTCTGATCGTGGGGAGGTTCCTATCTCGGAGTCTGGGACTCTGATCGTGGGGAGGTTCCTATCTCGGAGTCTGGGACTCTGATCGTGGGGAGGTTCCTATCTCGGAGTCTGTGGTTCTGATCGTGGGGAGGTTCCTATCTCGGAGTCTGTGGTTCTGATCGTGGGGAGGTTCCTATCTCGGAGTCTGTTGTTCTGATCGTGGGGAGGTTCCTATCTCGGAGTCTGGGGTTCTGATCGTGGGGAGGTTCCTATCTCGGAGTCTGTTGTTCTGATCGTGGTGAGGTTCCTATCTCGGAGTCTGGGGTTCTGATCGTGGGGAGGTTCCTATCTCGGAGTCTGGGACTCTGATCGTGGGGAGGTTCCTATCTCGGAGTCTGGGGTTCTGATCGTGGGGAGGTTCCTATCTCGGAGTCTGGGACTCTGATCGTGGGGAGGTTCCTATCTCGGAGTCTGGGGTTCTGATCGTGGGGAGGTTCCTATCTCGGAGTCTGGGACTCTGATCGTGGGGAGGTTCCTATCTCGGAGTCTGTTGTTCTGATCGTGGTGAGGTTCCTATCTCGGAGTCTGGGACTCTGATCGTGGGGAGGTTCCTATCTCGGAGTCTGGGGTTCTGATCGTGGGGAGGTTCCTATCTCGGAGTCTGGGGTTCTGATCGTGGGGAGGTTCCTATCTCGGAGTCTGTGGTTCCGATTGTGGTGAGGTTCCTATCTCGGAGTCTGGGGTTCTGATCGTGGGGAGGTTCCTATCTCGGAGTCTGGGGTTCTGATCGTGGGGAGGTTCCGAACTCGGAGTCTGGGGTTCTGATCGTGGGGAGGTTCCTATCTCGGAGTCTGGGACTCTGATCGTGGTGAGGTTCCTATCTCGGAGTCTGTTGTTCTGATCGTGGTGAGGTTCCTGTTTCGGAGACTGGGGTTCCGATCGCGGTGGGGTTCCAATCTCGGAGACTGGGATTCTGATCGTGGGGAGGCTCCTATCTCGGAGTCTGGGGTTCCGATCGCGGTGGGGTTGCCATCTTGGAGTCTGGGGTTCCGATCGTGGGGGGGGGGGGTGTTCCTATCTTGGAGTCTGGGGTTCCGATCTTGGTGGTGGTCCGATCACGATGGAGTTCCTATCTCGGAGTCTGGGGTTCCAATTGCAGTGGGGTTCCTATCTTGGAGTCTGGGGTTCTGATCGCGGGGGTGTTTCCGATTGTGGGGGTTCCAATAGCGGAGTGTCGATCACATGGTGGTCCCGATCATGGTGGGGGTTTCGATCGCAGTGGGTTCCTATCTGAGTGTGGGGATCCGATCATGGGGGAGGTTCCGATCATGGTGGTTTACAATCGCAGGGGGGTTTCTAACTGAGTGTGGGTGTGGGGTTCCAATCGCGGGAGGTTCCGATCACATGGCGGTCTCGATCATGGCGGGGGCTTTCGATCGCGGTGGGTTCCGATTGCATGGGTTCCAATCGCGGGGGATGGCAGATGGTGGTCAGGGGGTCCATTGATGGTCTTTACTGGGTAGCTTGTTGGGCCTGGAGGAAGCACTCCTGCTCCTTTGGCCCACAAGCAGTGCTGTACAGCCACCTACCTCACAGACTCAGCCCTTCTCTTCTTCTTTCACCTGCTGGTTTTCCCCAGGCCTGGGAAACCCAGCCAACTGTGGTTAAAAGGTTAAAAACACAATGGCCTAGAAATTCATTGACGCCACTTTTGGGGTGCTAAAGTGGGGCGTCCGCTAAAGTTTGCGGCCGCCGCCAAATCGATGCCACTTCTCCGATATTCATTAGCTTCGCCCTAGGAGTTCGGGCGAGCGCTAAAACTGCTGCTGGACGCCTCTCTTTGGGCCCTAAGCCGGAGGTGGTGATCGATAGCGCCGAGGCCGGGCGCAGCGCAGGTGCGGCCATCTCGTGATTGACAGCAGACACACTGGCGCCGGCCAGCTCTTAAGGGGGAAGGGTCGACTGTGTCTGCTGCCACGCCCTGGATAGTGGAGCCCTCCAGCTAGGCCTGAACACTGCTGCTGGACCCAAATAGCGCCTGAAGACATGGAGAAGGCCCGTGAACGTGCGCAGCGCTTCTCAGAGCGTGATCTGAGTGTGCTGCTTGCTGCTGTGGAGAAGAGGCGCCATGTTTTGTACCCGGACAATGGCAAGAAGGCGACGGTCCGCGTCTACAGGAGAGCCTGGAGGCATGTCGCCAGCAAGCTGTCAGCCAACAGCGACGGTCCCAGGACCGGTGCCCAATGCCGCAAAAAGTTAAATGACCTCACACGCATTGTCAGGGTGAGTACCCTTTCCAGTGTCCTCCTCATCCTTGCATGTGCACCTCACATTATGGGCAAAGGGACCTGAAAGCTCTAATGGCCAGCCTTCATCCAGCAGCTATGGGACAGGCATGAGCATCAATTGCACATTCTGCACTTAACACACTGGCCAAGCTATTCCACCATGGGAGGCATTGCACACCAGATCATGGCGACACACTGGCCAGGCTATTCCACCATGGGAGGCAGTGCACACCAGATCATGGCGACACACTGGCCAGGCTATTCCACCATGGGAGGCAGTGCACACAAGATCACGGCGACACACTGTACTTAGAGGCCGTCCTTTCCTCTTGCAGGCCAAGCTGGCGAATAATCGCAAGAGCCGGACTGCGACCGGGGGAGGCCGACCCCATATCCAGCCACTCACCGACCTGCAACATCGCGTGGAGCGCCTCATGGGTGGCCGGGTGATTGGGCCCGTTGCATGTGGAGATGCCGACCCTGTTCTGGGCAGCAATGGTAAGGACATCACCTTTTGCACCTCTCTCGTCCCACTTGCGCATCAGATCTACATCCTTTGCCACTGTCCGACCAATGCGCTGAATGCCACCACTCATGCATCCCGCACTGATGCCCTCTCCTCACTCTAAAGCTACTCTTGTGCCTTCCTGCTTTCAGATGGTCAAGAGGAGGTCCCTCAACTTGCCAGTGACAGACCCTCCGAAGAGGAGCAGGAGGAGGAGCAAGAGGAAGGCGGCCCATCAGGGGAACCCTCAGCCGCGGCCACCCAGGCCAATGTAGGGGACACGTCTTCCCTGGAGGGCAACGTGGCGGAAGTGTCGAAGGGGAGGGGAGCTCCTGGGACCTGCGGGCTGCAGAAAGGTGGGAGGGGGGTGGAAGCTCGGCGGCCTTCTCCCCAGAGGGGGGATGCGTCGGAGGGGAGTCCAATTACTGGGCCCAGCGGCCTCCAGCAACGCAGGAAGGGTCGGCCAGCTCGGCGGCCTTCTCCCCAGAGGGAGAGTCCGGCCTCCAGTCAGGAGATGCTCTTCGCCGAGGAGATGGAACGCCTCGAAGACTTGTCTGCGGACTCGGAGCGCCGGCACACGGAGCTCATGGCAGCAGTGGCACGGTTGCCTGAGTCCATCGATTCCCTCTCTCGGAGTGTGGCCGAGTTCGGGCCCTCAGAGGCCACCAGTCGGGCCGAATACCGGGCAGATCAGGCAGCAAGTCGGGCGGAATTCGGGGCAGCTCTGTCAGCGACTGGCCAGGTGATCAGTGGTGCCGTCCAGTCACTGGCTGCTCTGATGCGGTCAGTGAACAGGTCAACACGGGCACTCACTGCTGCCACACTCGCTGTGTCAGCCAGGCATCGCCAGGGCACCCGGCGCGCTGCAGCAGCACAGCGGTCTGTCCCTCGGCAGATTGGTGCGCATGCTGCAGTGCTGGCCCGGGCGAGTGCCAGTGTCTCAGGCGACTAGCGAGCACCTGCCATCCGCCAGCTTGCCGCCATTCCTCCAGCCGCCACTGCCACTCCCCCAGTGGAGCTGCCAGGAGCTGCTGCAGCGACTGATGCTGGCCAGCCACAGCTGCAGCAATCAACAGCCGCCCGCTCGACGGCCAGACCTCGACTAGGCCGACCCCCAAGGGCATCTGCCGTCACGACATGTGCCCCTCAGGAGCCTGCCCCCAGCCTTGCAGCAGCCAATGGCCTTACTTTGAGGCGGAGCAGCAGGGCGGGCAGGGGCCACCCAAAGATGGCCAAGGCATCGCCCTAGCGGGCCAAATAGTCGAATGTGTGGCCATTTGTGTTTGTTTCTTGAGGCCGAGAATTGGATGTTTGTTTTTTGAAGGCCGATGATGTGATGTTTATTTTTGACGAAGGCCGAGAATGATGGCCATTTTAGTTGCCCTATTTTGTTAATCCTCTCCAGGTTGTGGGAGCGAGTAATGTGTTTGAGTGTTTTTTGGGGGTTTCGTCTGTTTTTGGTTTTCATGTGGGAAGGGCCCAGAGTTTGTACAATAAAGCATTTTATTTATTCACATTGTCCATGTTTGATCTTTGAAGTGTTTGTTGCCTTAACCGGCTGAGGGCTTGCGGAGCGGCTGCAACCATGTTCTATCATTGGCACAAGCCATTCCCTGACAGGGGGCCTAGAAGTGACGTTCAATAAGCCGCCGACGGGCGGCCCTTGGACCTTGTGCGTCCCTCCTGGGCTGGTACTCCTCGTCCTCGTCGTCCTCATGCTCCTCCTGCTCCTCCTCCTGAGGTGGTGGTCCAACGTGAGGTGGCAGTGCCTGAGTCCTGCGGATAGCCAGGTTGTGCAGCATGCAGGAAACGACGACGAATTGGGAGACTCAATCCTGCGAATACTGGAGGGCTCCCCCGGAGCGATCGAGACAGCGGAACCGTTGCTTGAGCACGCCGATTGTTTGTTCTATGAGGTTCCTTGTCGCTTGATGGCTCTCGTTGTATGCCTCTTCAGCAGGGGTCGTGGGCGCGTGGAGCGGGGTCATGAGCCAGGTACACAAAGGATAGCCTTTGTCCCCGATAAGCCATCCTCTTGGGGGAGGCTGTGCCTGGAACATGTCAGCCACAGTTGTCTGTCGCAGGATAAAGGCATCGTGGCTGCTGCCTGGAAAGCGGGCATTGACAGCTAGGATGCGCTGCCTGTGGTCACACACCAGCTGTACATTGAGGGAATGGTAGCCCTTCCGGTTGCGGTAATCCTCGGCATGCTCAAGAGGTGCCAGCAAAGCCACATGCGTGCAGTCAATGGCGCCCTGCACCATGGGGAAGCCCGCTATTCTTGCAAACCCCACTGCACGCTGCTGCTGCTTGTCCAGGGTCATGGGGAAGGAGATGAATTGATGTCTCCTTCTGAAAAGGGCTTCGGTCACCTGGCGGATGCAGCAATGCACGGCGAACTGGGAGATGTTAGCGATGTCCCCAGTAGCAGATTGGAAGGAGCCGGAGGCATAGAAGTTGAGAGCCACCGTCACCTTCACTGCCACCGACAGAGACGTTCTGCACATCAGCTGTGGCTGCAGATCTCTCTGAAGCAGCCGGCAGATGTCTGCAACCACCTCCCTTCGGAATCGCAGCCTCCTAACACACATCGCGGCAGACATGGTCAGATAGGAGGTCTGCTGGCGGTATACCCTGCGTGGGTAAGGCCTCAGTTGGCGACGCCTGTTGCCCCCTCTGCGTCTAGCCAGGGCTGCCACTCTCTCACGGCATCTGTAAGCCCTTCTGGCATAAGGCTGAAATTCAGCGTTGCCACCCAATGCAGCCCCCATTATATGCTGGCAAACACTGAGCTCTGAATGAAGGCAAAGATAATTGGTAAGCTCTGGCCTGAGCCAAAAATACCTGTCCAAGTGTTGGTCCAAACCAGTAAACTCTCCTCCTTGGTCTCTGTCCAAAAAACCGTTGCACAAGAGTGAATGCTGCAAAATGGCTGGCCTTTATACTGCTGGGTAAGTGCCCTTTAATTTGCGCTCCCCGCGGCCTGGCTGGGCTGTGTACCGTTCCACTTCACAGTCGCTCGGGCCGCCCGGCGCACAATGGGCCGGCGCGAGTGAAGTTCCGGTTTGGGGCGCACAAAGGGCGTTGCACTATTAAATGACGTCATGATCTGCGCGCGCAGCAGGGCACGCGCTAAGACTTTGCGCCGGCGCTAAATGTGTCCTGAAGTTGGGGAGAGGCGCAGATCGCGCTGCGCCCGGGCGATAAGCGCCTAGCGCTCGCGATCTACTCCTCCTAAGGCGCTAACGGCTGGCGCGCCCAACTGAATTTCTAGGCCAATGACTGTTAAAATGAAGGCATGCAGCCTCACTAAAATGTTAAATGACCAACCCGCTTCCTACAAGCAAATTCGTCGCCCGCCCCTCGTTAAAATCAGAGATGGACGGGTTCGAGGCGGGTTGGGTTCCTGGTTCAGACTTTTTGAATTTTAACCTCTGACCCGACCCCAACCCACCCATTTTTTGGGTGACTGTGGCTGGAATAGAGTAGTTCAAAGGGTAGGAGAGAATATTGAACAGTGATGTAGCCTTGACCAGTAATGAGTTACAGAGCATCACTGCAGAAGCCTGGCAGCAAACTCTCTGCCCAGCTCTTAGCTAGGAAATACTGCTGTGGAGGAAGCAAGGGAAGAAAGTAATTAAAAGTAGAATATTAAACATTAGGCATTGATATTATGCCATGGCAGACCAGTGGGCAAATGTTAGTGTGCCCACCTGAAATTTCTCTCTCTGCTATTTTAATAGAGACACTAACCCATTTAAAAATCAGTGACAACAGCTCCATTGAAATAGAGGACACGGGAATTTCAGGGGAATTATTCAACCCGTGGCATAATTTGAAGGCCCAAGTTTGCTTAGAGAAAGAAGTTCATTCAGTGTGAAGGCTACTTTCCCAGTTAATTTGCTCGGACTAGCAATGTATCCGAACTTTAGAAGCCAACTTAATAATGGCAAAGTAAGAAAACGTTGTTTTTCTGATTGCTGTCCAGCAGAGATCAAGACCTCCGTTTGAAAGTCCAAAGTGGAAAAAAAAGCGTTAAATGGAACAGGCAGAACAAGCTGCAACTTTTAATGAGCACTCGTCTGGAGCACCAGATCATATAAAAGCGAAGGCTTGAAATAGTCCATATGCTGACTCAATGAAGTGTAAACTGAGGCAAAAGGTAAGAAGCTGGAGTGCTTAAGCATAATGTCAGTGTTGGCTTGTGTTACATCTGCACTTAATTTTCAAGAAAAGTACCCTTTTTCAAAGCAGCTGCAGTCTGAAACAAAGCATGTTTTAATATGCTCGGACTAAATAGGAATTTAGAGCATGGCATGTGGTGCAAATAATCACGTTCATATGCAGACAAGACTGCTTTTCACATTCAAATCAAGCTGTACAAAATAAAGTTCTGGTTTTTTTTTCTGCCTACCTTAAAAGAGTAGCTTGGTAGAAGTTGTGAGAAAGTTAACTTTAAAAAAAAAAATCCAAACGTGTGTAGGCCTTCTGGTTGGTAAACTGTTTGCCCGCAAGTAAATTTTCTTTGTTATTTCATTAAAAAGTAAATAATAGAGTATCACCTCCTCACCAAGCTTCTCTCGAGTCAGGTATATGGATGGTCCTGTAATCTAACACAGGTGTCTAAGTTACCTATGTAACCAAACGTTTTATGTGTGGCAAGTGTTGGTAGGGCAGGAAATGCTTGTGTACATGCTAATTGCCTCATATTTCCCAGTCTCTAAATACCAGCCAATGAAAGCTATAAACTGTCACAAAAGCCACCTGAAATCTATGAAATCAAAAGTATGTTCTCCACCCACCCCAATATGTACTCCCAATTTATAGCTTAAATAAACACACAAAAAAAAATGATTGTGGGGTAAAAGATCACAAAAGTTACCAATAAAATCACCCATTTTGTTTTCCAGTACCTGAAATAACTCACCTGCATAAACATCCTCTTTCTCAGGGCCTTGGGCTTGTCTCCTGCTCCATTCCTGGACTTCACACTCTACCTCAATGTTTTGTGTTGGTTACTCTCCAACTCTTCTCCTTCGCTGGGCTCTCAATGTGAAATGCAGTTATTTAGACTGATTGTAGGAAGCACCGGGGACCATGATATCATAATGTGTCAGCCTTGGTTCAGTGATAGCATTCTTGCCTCAGAGCCATATATTTATAGGTTCAAGCCCAAACCAAAGACTTAAATATATAATCTAGGCTGACACTCCAGTGCAGTACTAAGGGAGCGCTGCACTGCTGAAGGTGCCAACTTTTGGATGAGGCGTTTAACTAGGGACCTATCTGCTCTTTCAAAGTGGATGTAAAAGATCCCATGGTACTGTAAAGGGGGCATCTTTTAACTGGTTTATGGTAATTTACCTGGCCAGCAGCCTTTGCCTCTGAGCTCTGACCAATTGCAACCTTTTACCTGGTTTACGGTAATTCACCTGGTCAGCAGGCTTTTGCTGCTGCACTCTAAACCAATTTACAAACAGCGGTTTCGAATTGCTACCCCTCCTTCAGTTCTGAGTGGAGGAACTTATAATTAATGATGTTAAAACGGACAAGTGGTTTGGATGGGAGAAAAATCAAGTTTTATTACCTAAATAAACTACAATCAAAAGAATAAACTATACCACATGAACACAGTAATTACAGTAAAACTATATAACGGGGTTGCAGATGGCGAAAGCGAGGGATAAAATGGCTCCAATGTTACTTAAACAATCTTAGCAATTACCCTCAAATCACCACCCCCTAACTCCTGCTAGGTTGCCTTGCCAAGGAGTCAGAACACCCTGCTCACCTATGGTCCAGCGAAGTAAAGAGAGCGATAGCTTCTCAGCAGCTATCTTTTATACCTGGTGAAGTCCTGTCATTCTGCCCTGCAAGGGCTGTGTGCAAAATTCCCCGCCCAAAGGGTCCAATACACAAGAGAAAGCTGTGATTGGCTAACTCAGAGTGGTTGGACTGGGTTAATGTGTCTTCCGGAGCTCCCTGGGCTGAAACAAAAGGGAAATACAACTGCTCTATTGTCCAGAATGCTAGGTGATTTAAACCCATTCAGTTCTTAAAACGGTTCCCATTCAAGATCCAAAAGTCTCTTCTGCAGTTTAGATGTATCCACTTGATGTACAAACAAATGCTAATAGCATTCAATTGCTTTATAAATAAAGCATTGTCCTGTGGTAACGTTTTGTCTCCATTGAACCTTACTTCCAGACACAGAAAGCTGCATTCCAAGCCCCTTTGTCTTCATGTGGTATGACAGCCATTTTTATCCCTGGAAATTTAAAAGCACAACGCCCAGGGATTCTTTAATCAAAAAAATTAATCTTCAGAACTGTAAATTATTGCGAATTCTTACAGTACTATTCAAAGAAGAGCAGAGGACTTGGCTAACATTTATCTCTCAAACATCGGCAACTAAAACAAAATAGACTATCTGGTCATTGATCTCATTGCTGTTTGCAGGACCTTGCTGAGTGCAAATTGGCTGCCATGTTTCCCTAAGTTACAACAGTGACTATACTTCATTGGCTGTGAAGCTCTTTAGGATGTCCTGAGGATGCAAAACGCACTGTATAAATGTAAGTTCTTCTTTTAACTACTAAGTCTGTCGGGCCAGTGTATGTGTGAAAGTTGTGACTGGAACATATGAGGCATAATGGCACAGAAGGAGGCCATTCGGCCCATCGAGCCTGTGCCAGCTCTCTGTAGAGCAATCCAGTCAGTCCCATTCCCGCGCTCTATCCCCGTAGCCCTGCAAGTTTATTTCCCTCAAGTGGCTATCCAGTCTCCCCTTGAAAACATTGAGTGTCTCCGCTTCCACCACTTCTGTCGGCAGGGAGTTCCAGGCCCTCACCACTCGCTGCGTAAAAAGTTTTTCCTCACATCGCTCCTGTATCTCTTTCCCAAAAACCTTAAATCTGTGTCCTTGTACCATCAACTAGTGTGAGTTTTAGATTTTGTTCCAATAATAGCTTGCATTTATACAACACCTTTCACATCACAAAATATCCCACTTTACAGAGAGACCAGTTGACACTAAACAGAACGTAGGAGAGAGGTTGGGGGGTATGATAAATGCTACAATCAAAGAACAACAATTAGAGGAAGCTTTTGAAGAGAGGTATGAAGCAAAGAGGGTTAGGAAGATAATTCTATTGCCAGAGCATTAGGGCTGAAGGATCTGTCTCTGATAGTGGAGCAGAGGGAGGAACCTTATTGTATTGCCTCGCGGTTCCCCTAGGGATCCCTAGGAGGAACAGAGCAATTACGCTCCAAGCAGGTATAGCCGTGTAAATGAGATAGCGGTGGCTTAACTGGGGCTAACGCCTCATTTTGCTATTAGATCATCAAGTGGGCACCGATTTGGAGTGGCACACAGGAGAAGAGTCATTAGGCCTTGGAGGATCTGAGAGGGGCAGGTAGCCAGGCTAAGGAGATCCAAAAAAGAAGGTAAGTGGAAACGTTCTTACAATGCCAACACCAAGACTGTCAGAGTGGGAGGCCATCCGACTGGTATCTTTTACGACAGCTGCCAGAAGGTCACCCAGACCTGCACCAGTAGTCGGATTTCTGCCCCCAGTTCCTGGTGCAAGGCCATGCCAAGGGCCATGCCTGAGATGCACTGGACCCAAGCATAAAAACATAAGAACTAGGAGCAGGAGTAGGCCATTCAGCCCCTTGAGCCTGCCCCGCCATTCAATAAGATCATGGCTGATCTGATCTTGGCCTCAATGCCACTTTCCCATCTGCTCCCCATAGCCCTTGACTCCCCTGTAGCTCAAATATCTGTCTATCTCAGCCATGAATATAGGCAATGACTCCACCTCCACAGCTCTCTGGGATAGAGAATTCCAAAGACTCATGACACTCTGATGACACTCTGAGAGACGAAATTCCTCCTCATCTCCGTTTTAAATGGGCGACCTCTTATCCTGAAATTATGCCGACTAGTTCTAGATTTCACCACGAGGGGAAACATCCTCCCTGCATCTACACTGTCAAACCCCCTCAGAACATAGAAACATAGAAGATAGGAGCAGGAGTAGGCCATTTGGCCTCTCGAGCCTGCTCCGCCATTCAATGAGATCATGGCTGATCGTCCAATTTCAGTACCCTGTTCCTGCCTTCTCTCCATATCCCTTGGTCCCTTTAGCCTTAAGAAATATATCCAGCTCCTTCTTGAATTGGCCTCTACTGCCTTCTTTGGTAGAGAATTCCACAGGTTCACCACTCTCTGGGTGAAGAAATTCCTCCTCATCTCTGTCCTAAATGGTTTACCCCTTATCCTTAGCCTGTGACCCCTGGTTCTGGACTCCCCGACCATCGGGAACATCCTTCCAGCATCTAGTCTGTCTAGTCGTGTTAGAATTTTATAAGTTTCGACGAGATCCCCTCTCATTCTTCTAAACTCCAGCGAGTATAAGCCCAAACGACTCAATCGCTCCTCATACGTCATTCCTGCCATCCCAGGTATCAGCCTGGTGAATCTTCGCTGCACTCCCTCCATGGCAAGAACATCCTTCCTCAGATAAGGCGACCAAAACTGCACACAATACTCCAGATGTGGTCTCACCAAGGCCCTGTACAACTGCAGCAAGGCATCCTTGTTCCTGTACTCAAACCCTCTCACTACGAAGGCCAACATACCATTTGCCTTCTTAACCGCCTGCTGCACCTGCATGCTTACTTTCAGCGACTGGTGCACAAGGATGCCCAGTTCTCGTTGCACTTCCCCTTCTCCCAATCTATTGCCATTCAGATAATAATCTGCCTTCCTGTTTTTGACACCAAAGTGGATAACCTCGCATTTATCCATGTTATATTGCAACTACCATGCTTCTGCCCAATCACCCAACCTGTCCAAATCATACTGTAGTTTCTCGGTATCCTCCTCACAGCACACACGCCCACCCAGCTTTGTGTCATCTGCAAACTTGGAAAAATTACCTCTAGTTCCCTCATCCAGATCATTAATATATTGTGGCCCAGAAATTCAGGTCCCAACGCGTGAGTATGCACGGGATACTCACGCGTGGACCCGATGGAAGTGCTGGTTTCTTGCATGCACTACGCATGCGTGGGAAACCGGCACTTCCGATCCTCTGAATGAAGGGGTTCAGAGGTCGAACGCGTGCGTGCGGGAGTCTGCGCGTGTGCTTTGAACTTATGTTTTTTTTACAGGTTTTTCCGTGAGGGTAAGTCTTTAGATTTTAGAAATGTAAAAACCAGGCGTAAAGACTGCATTTTAAAAGGTAAGTGGTCAATTAATTAAAATTAAACACAGGTTTATTATTTTTAAATACATTAAAGCAAGGTAAGTTTATTTTTAGACCCGTTTTTTTATAAAATTATTTTTTTCAAAAATTTAGATTATTGTTTAAAATAGCTATTTAATGTCATTTATAGTTTATTTAAAAAGTGTGATTTTTTAAAAAATTTATTTGAAGGTTAACTACTGTTTTGGGCCCTCAGCATTCATACGTTTTGACAGGTCTTTCTGTCAATCTTATGAATGGGCCTTTCCCTCCTCCGATTGGCTGCCCATGGCTCACGTGATCCCAGGGGATGCATCGCACTAACTATGCCCCTGGGACACGCAAGCACAGCGCACCGGCCTCTGGGCCAGGCCCTGGAGAGGAATTCCACGCAGGCCCAGAGCTCAACTGCCGGTGCGCTAGGTAAGTCTAGGTCGGGGGCTCGAATTTCTGGGCCATTGTGAATAGCTGGGGTCCAAGGACCAACCCCTGCGGTACCCCACTAGTCACTGCCTGCCACTCGGAAAAAGACCCGTTTATTCCAACTCTTTGCTTTCTGTCTGCCAACCAGTTCTCTATCCAAGTCAATACCTTGCCCCCAATCCCATGTGCCTTAATTTTACATGCTAATCTCTTACACGGGACCTTATTGAAAGCCTTTTGAAAATCCAAATATACCACATCCACTGGTTCTCCCTTAACTATTTTACCAGTTACATCCTCAAAAAATTCCAGTAGATTAGTCAAGCACGATTTACCTTTTGTAAATCCATGTTGACTTTGTCCGATCCGGCCGCTGTTTTCCAAGTGGTCTGCTATTGCATCCTTTATAATGGACTCTAGCATTTTCCTCACCATCGCTGTCAGGCTTACCGGTCTGTAATTCCCCATTTTCTCTTTACCACTCTTTTTGAACAGTGGGGTAACATTAGCTACCCGCCAATCCTTGGGTCTGTTCCAGAGTCTATCGAATTTTGGAAGATGACCAGCAATGCATCTACTATTTCTAGGGCCACTTCCTTAAGTACCCTAGGATGTAGATTATCGGGCCCTGGGGATTTATTGGCCCTCAATCCCATCAATTTCCCTAACACCATTCCCCTACAAATACTGATTTCTATCAGTTCTTCCCTGTCATTAGACCCTATGTTCCCCGATATCTTTGGGAGGTTATTTGTGTCCTCCTTTGTGAAGACAGAACCAAAATATGTATTTAATTGGTCTGCCATTTCTTTGTTCCCCATTATTAATTCCCCTGATTCTGACTGCACGGGACCTACGCTTGACTTCACCAATCTTTTATGTTTCAATAAGATTACTTCTCATTCTTCTAAACTTCAGTGAGTATAGGCCCAACCTGCTCAACCTTTCTTCATAAGACAACCCCCTCATCTCAGAAATTAACCTAGTGAACCTTCTCTGAACTGCCTCCAATGCAAGTATATCCCTCCTTAAATAAGGAGACCAAAACTGCACGCAGTACTCCAGGTGTGGTCTCACCAACGCACTGTACAGTTGCAGTAAGACTTCCCTACTTTTATACTCCATCCTCCTTGCAATAAAGGCCAACATTCCATTTGCCTTCCTAATTACTTGCTGTACCTGCATGCTAACTTTTTGTATTTCATGTACGAGGACCCCCAGATCCCTCTGTACTGCAGCATTTTGTAGCCTCTCTGCATTTAAATAATAATTTGCTTTCTTATTTTTCTTACCAAAGTGGATAACCTCACATTTTCCCACATTATACTCCATCTGCCAAATTTTTGCCCACTCACTGAACCTCTCTATATCCCTTTGCAGACTCTTTGGCCTCAATTTTAAATGAGCCGTGGAGGCGGGCTTGGAGGCGTGCGGGGGGGTGAAAATCGCAAAAACTGGCGGGCGGGACACCCCGCCTGGTTCCCGACTCCGAGACATTTTCACTCAGGCGTGTCTGATGGTCCCGAATCCGTCCCGCATCCAACAGGCGGGATTGGTCTTTAAGGCCTTTAATCACCACTAAATGACCTCTATAATGCCATTTTAACAGTCCCTTGCACTTTTAACCCTTTTCCCACGTAAAACACGCCTGGTGGGAATCACGACTGTGAATCCTGGTGGGAGCACTATTGGCTTGCTGACTATCAGCTACAGGTCAACCATTAAAGAGGAGATTTTATCAGCCATCATTTGCAGGTGGCAGGATTTTTTGTCTCAGGCCTGGGGCAACTTTTACCAGGCTTAACCACACCTGTGAAAGGTTGGAGCCTCACACACATCTCCAGTGTGAACTCCTGGGAAACCCCTCTCGGCACCTTCACTCAGCGCTTCCTCAGCGGAGGCATATGCCAGAAGCATGGGTGCCATTTTTTTACTTCCCTTCTGGGCATTAGAGGAGTGCGAACACCAGGCGCGGCAGCAGCAGAACCAGGAACAACAGCAGCACCAGCAACAGCAGCAGCAGCAGGAGCGACAGGCTGCTGCTCACCCACCTGAGGCAGCACAGGCCAGAAGAGGTCAGCGCCTGGAAGCCCGTCGGCGCAGGAGATACCCCCCAAACAGGATCTACAGACATAGGGTCAGCTACCTCAACATGACTGAGCAGCAGTGCCAAAGGCGGCTCCGACTTTCGTGAGAGGTAGTGACTGACATCTGCGCAATGCTACAGCAAGACCTGCTGCCCAGAGGATCAGGTGGACACTCCTTACCAGTGGCCATCGAAGTCACCACCGCACTCAACTTTTTTGCCTCAGGCTCATTCCAGGGATCAGCAGCAGACATCAGCGGCATTTCCCAGGCGGCCGCACACACTTGCATCACGCAGGTAACTGATGCCCTCTTTGCCCTCGTGAGCAATCACATCCATTTCACCAAGGATCACGCAAGTGTGACGGCGCGAGCGGTTGGATTAGCTCATCTGGCAGACTTTCTAAGGGTGCAGGGCGTCATTGACTGCACACATGTGGCCTTTAGGGCACCCCATCGCAATCCAGGTATTTTTGTCAACCACAAGAGCTTCCACTCCCTTAATGTTCAGCTGGTGTGTGACCACAAGGAGATTTTGCATGTTTGTGCCATGTACCCTGGCAGTTGCCATGATTCCTTCATACTGCGCCAGTCTAGTGTGCCTCCGCTATTCAGGCCGCCAGACAACTTCATGGATGGCTACTTGGAGACAAGCGCTATCCCCTGAGGACTTGGCTAATGACGCCGTTGAGGAGGCCAGCCAACGAAGCTGAGGAGCGCTAAAACTCCAGCCACATTTCCACCAGATCAATTATCGTGCAAACCATCGGTTTGCTGAAGATGCGCTTCAGATGCCTGGATAGATCAGGTGGAGCCCTACAGTACTCAGCAGCCAGGGTCTCCAGAATCGTCATGGTTTGCTGTGCACTTCACAACATGGCACAGTGTCGTGGCTTGCAGATTCCTGAAGACCAAGTGGTTCCTCAGATGATGACGATGAGGAGGAGGAGGAACAAAATGACCATCCTGCAGAGGGCCAAGAACCAGCGGCAGCATTACGCCAGAACATTGCTGCCCGGGATGCAAGGAACGCACTCATCCTGGCCAGATTTGCTTAGCCTAGCCAATCAAGCACAATTGCCTCGCAGCTTCTTACCTGAGCATCGACAATGGCCAAGACACTGCGGATTCCTAGCTATTTGTCCAGCATACTGACAATTACATAAGAACATAAGAATATAAGAACATAAGAAATAGGAGCAGGAGTAGGCCAATCGGCCCCTCGAGCCTGCTCCACCATTCAATAAGATCATGGCTGATCTAATCCTAACCTCAAATCTTCTATCACTCTCCATCCACCCGAACCCATGTGATCTCCCAGGAGAGGCGAAAAACCGCGTAAAAAACCCAATGGTCAATTTGGGAGAAAAAATCTGGGAAATTCCTCTCCGACCCATCTAGACGATCAAAACTCGTCCAGGAGATCACTCTGTCCCTATATTTTCTACAGTACTTACCTTCTGTAAAGGCGATCTCCACCCCAGCCAGGAACAGGAATAAAACCATCTCCTGAAATCTAACACAGAATTAGAACACAAGAAGTAGGAGCAGAACCAGGCTACACGGCCCCTGGGCCCATTCCACTACCCACAGGGCCATGACCATTCCGAACCTAGACTCATGTCCAATTTCCTGCCCGCTCCCCGTAACCCTTAATTCCCTTTACTTCTAGGAAACTATCTATTTCTGTTTTAAATTTATTTAATGATGTAGCTTCCACAGCTTTCTGGGGCAGCAAATTCCACAAACCTACCACCCTCTGCGTGAAGAAGTTTCTCCTCATCTCAGTTTTGAAAGAGCAGCCACTTATTCTAAGATTATGCCCCCTAGTTCTAGTTTCACCCATCATTGGGAACATCTTCCCCGCATCCACCCGATCAAGCCCCTTCACAATATTATATGTTTCAATAAGATCGCCTCTCATTCTTCTGAACTCCAATGAGTAGAGTCCCAATCTACTCAACCTCTCCTCATATGACCACCCCCTCATCCCCGGGATTAACCGAGTGAACCTTCTTTGTACTGACTCGAGAGCAAGTATGTCTTTTCTTAAGTATGGACACCAAAACTGTACGCAGTATTCCAGGTGCGGTCTCACCAATACCTTGTACAACTGCAGCAATACCTCCCTGTTTTTATATTCTATCCCCCTAGCAATAAAAGCCAACATTCCATTGGCCTTCTTGATCACTTGCTGCACCTGCATACTAATTTTTTGAGTTTCGTGCACCAGGACCCCCAGATCCCTTTGTACTACAGTACTTTCCAGTTTCTTGCCATTAAGATAATAACTTGCTCTATGATTTTTCCTGCCAAAGTGCATAACCTCACACTTTCCAGTATTGTATTCCATCTGCCAAACCTCTGCCAACTTACTTAGCCTGTCTATGTCGCTTTGCAGGTTTTTTATGTCCTCCTCACTCACTACTTTCCCTCCCATCTTTGTATCATCTGCAAACTTTGATATGTTACACTCGGTCCCCTCCTCCAAATCGTTAATATAGATTGCAAAGAGTTGGGGACCCAGCACTGACCCCTGCGGAACACCACTAGTTACTGATTGCCAGTCTGAGAACGGACCATTTATCCCAACACTCTGCTTTCTGTTAGAGAGCCAATCCTCCACCCATGCCAGAATATTACCCCCAATCCCGTGATTTTTTATCTTGAGCAATAATCTTTTGTGTGGCACCTTGTCAAATGCCTTTTGGAAGTCTAAATACTCTACGTCCACTGGTTCCCCTTTATCCACCCTGTATGTTACTTCCTCAAAGAACTCAAGCAAATTTGTCAAACATGACTTCCCCTTCATGAAACCATACTGAGTTTGTCCTATTAAATTATGTTTATCCAAATGTCCCGTTACTGTCTCCTTAATAATGGACTCTAACATTTTACCAACCACAGATGTTAGGCTAACAGGTCTATAGTTTTCAGCCTTCTGCCTACTACCCTTTTTAAATAAGGGTGTTACATTAGCAGTTTTCCAATCTGCCGGGACCTTTGCTGACTCCAGGGAGTTTTGGAAAATTATTACCAATGCATCCACAATCCCTACCGCCACTTCCCTCAAGACCCTAGGATGTAAGCCATCAGGTCCAGGGGATTTATCCGCCTTGAGTCCCATTATTTTACCAAGTACCACTTCCTTAGTGATTTTAATCGTATTTAGCTCCTCCCCCCCCTATAGCCCCCTGTTTGTCCAGTGTTGGGATATTCTTAGTGTCTTCTACCGTAAAGACTGATACAAAATATTTGTTCAGCGTTTTTGCCATCTCCATGTTTCCCACCATTAATTTCCCGGTCTCATCCTCTAAGGGACCAACTTTTACTTTAGCCACCCTTTTTCTTTTTATATAACTATAGAAACTTCTGCTATCTGCTTTTATATTTTTTGCTAATTTACTTTCATAATCTATCTTCCCTTTCTTAATCAATCTTTTAGTAATCCTAAGCCCTTAATGTGAAAGTCCCATTCGCGAAATGACACACGCCACAAATACAGCAGTAGCCATCAGACTTTTTATTGACAGAATTTATCTAATGGCTTTTTTTAACAATACAGGAAACTTTGATTTATCCGGAGGTTGTATGTCCGGAAACCTCGATCTACCGGCAGAAATCAGGAGCCGTTTTGTCAGTTTTTTTTTCTTCTCGTAGCTTTATTTTCAACAGTCAGGCTCTGGAAAGTCTCTCTGAAGTTGTTGCTAAGCTACAGAGATGCTTCCAAGGTACGGGTCGACTGTTTACAAGCTGTTGCTAAGCAACAGTGTTTGTTGTCAGATATGGAGATGAAAACCTCTGTATGCTTCAACATGAACTTTGTATGTCCGGCAGTTTTGATAGATCGGCAACAGCTCGGTCCCGTCGGTGCCGGATATAACAAAGTTTCCTGTACATAAAATTTCACCCAAGTGACTACCCTTGTGACTATTTGTGCTTTATTCTCCTCTTACGCATGCTCCTATGCCGTGGTTCCCCTGTGCCTTCAGCAGATGTGGAGGCCACTTGCTCACTTTCCTGCTGCTCCTGTCTCGACACCTTTGGCAGGCGTCCTCTGGGGTGGCGAGCCTGTGAGGGCTCGTTAACAGTCTGCTGCCCCTGCGGCTGTGCAGGGGTTGAGTCGTCTATCTCACTTGGGTGTGGACTCCGGTGGGGCTCTGACCGAGGGCTCTGCAGTGGCATGGAAGTGTGAGCGCCTGGAGAGGAACCCCCACTTCCTTGAGGTCTGCCACCAACCTCTCTCTCGTGGGTCAGCTCCCCCTCCGCACCTGCAAGTGGCTGGAGAACACCTTGCTGCACATCAGGGGGGCCATGGGGACCCATATCTGCAAAGGCAGTCCTACTCAGAAGGACTTCCATGAAGGTCTGGTTTCTATGTTTAGTACATGCCCATCGCTCCTCAAGAGATGTCATTCTATTCTGAACACTCACCATGTTTTCCATAACCTGGCTGTTCTGGACATTATGTGGACATTATGGACATTTTACATGCAGATAGCACCCTCTGGTGGTAGCTATCATATTGCAGTGACATTCTGGACATTTTTACATGCAGTAGCACCCTCTGGTGGTGGTTATTGTGTTAGCAATGTGTTTGTATGAAACAGGAGTCATTTGACCTTTGTTCCTTTCTTCCTGTGAGAGGTCATTTGACCTTCATACCTTTCTTCCTGTGTAACCCAGGAAGTAGAATCCCAGGAAGTAGAATTCCAGGAAGAACCTGGCAGTAATGGAGGATTCCATAAGGGATTCACAATCCAATGTAATCTGATTTCATATGTTAAGCCAAGCACAATATCTGTGAGTATCTTTGTTTGTTAGCATAATAGCAACGTTGTCAGAGTAGTATTTTGACAATAATATGTTTATAAAAGGTTAATATTTGATAGTTACAGAAGTTAGTCCAAATGTTAGTTAGTTGTACAATTAGTCTATTCTACTGTTGTAAATACGTTTATATCTTATGTAATATCGAATGTATAGCACTCAGTTAATGTACAAAACATACTTTATCTTTGTTTACAGTTTCACAAAAATTGTTCAAGTAAAGGCTTCAAACAGCAAACGGCTTCACGAAGAATTATTTTGAATAAGTGTTTAACTTGCTGGATAACTAGATAGGAGCACGTCTAGCGCGGCCAGTACAGTAAAAAGATATCAGTGAAAAGATAGCAATATGGCTAGCTGTGAAGAGCGGAGCAGGAGGAACCCAGTGTAAGCCTTAACCTCATACAGCACACCTACCTCACATCAACATGTCAGAAGATAATAACGAAAATGCTTTGCAGCAAGTAGAAGACCTTAAGCAGGCAGACGAAACTGTAGAACATGACAATCGGTCTATAAGCTCCGGTTACTACAGATCGCAAGTTGGTTCACGGTCATCGGGTGGTTCTAGAGTAAGCATAGCCATCGCCAAAGCACGGGCTAAGCTCGTAGCAGCTCAAGCCAGAGCTGCGCATGTGGACAGTGAAATAGAAATAAAAGTAAGACAGGCCCGTCTCCAAGCTGAACGCCAGGCTGAACAGGCCTGACACCAAGCTGACCTGGCCCGTCACCAGGTTGAACGACAAGTTGAACAGGCCCGACACCAAGCTGACCTGGCCCGTCACCAGGTTGAACGACAAGCTGAACAAGCCCGTCACCAAGTGGAACGCCAGGCTGAACAGGCCCGTCTCCAAGCCACATTAGATGCTCTGCAGCAACAAAAAGAGATAGATGCTGCATTAGCCAAGACACAAGTATTCAAGGCAATTTTGGAGGGAGCTGATCCCGAGACAGCTTACAAACCTTTAATACCCATTTCGTGGCAGAGTCCACGACAGCGCACCATAGAGTACGTGAGCGACCATGCCGACATACAGTTTACAGGAGAAAGGGATGAAGGCCCGCACATCTCTACAGACGCAAGGACTTCATATAACATGCCACAAGTTGCCAATCAAGGCCAAAGCAGACGGCGTGCCTCAAGCCGCAGAGTCTCCCTCAGCAGAACGGAAGACATGGTGCAGAGGAATAGGACGCTGAAGAGAGAAAGTCAGAGGCAAATCCCCTCTCGGTTCCTTGAGACCCCCAACAGAGCCCCTAGCCAAGGCAACCCTGGCACAGGTCCCAGCACCTACGACCTCGCCAAATACCTTGCACGCACCCAGCTGGTGACTTCGGGGTTAATCAAGTTTGATGACAGGCCGGAGAATTATCGGGCTTGGAAGTCCTGCTTCCACGATGCCATATCGAGCTTAGACCTGTCGGCAGGAGAAGAGCTCGGCCTCCTTATCAAATGGCTCGGCCCAGAGTCCGCCGGACAGGCCTGCAGGATAAAAGCGGCCAATGTGGGACAGCTGCCAGAGGGGTTGAAGAAGGCTTGGGCGAGGCTGGAAGAAAGCTACGGCTCACCCGAAGCCATTGAAAGGGCTCTCTTTGACAGGTTGGAGAACTTTCCGAGGTTGACGAGTAAGGAACCCCAGAAGCTCCGCGACCTTGGAGATCTGCTGCCGGAACTCGAAGCCGCAAAGCAGGACGGCTACCTACCCGGCCTATCGTAATTAGGCACTTCCAGAGGGGTAAGTCCCATCATTGAGCAGCTTCCATTTAACCTGCAGGAGAAGTGGATAACGTTTGGATCAAAGTTCAAGCTAAAGCACAACGTGGCATTCCCACCCTTCTCTGCGTTCGTTAAATTTATCCGTAAAGAAGCCAAAGCCAGGAACGACCCCAGCTTCAACTTCTTCTCCTCCCACCCAGCACTTGCCAGAAGAGACAAGTTCGACAGACATGGAAAGACACCAATATCTGTCCACAAAATGCAAGTGTCCTCAACTGAGCACACAAAGATTCAGAAGAAACCTGAGGATATGAGCAAACAATGCCCTATCCACAACAAGCCGCATCCTTTAAAGAAGTGCAGAGGCTTCAGGGAGATGTCCCTGGAAGATCGGAAACAATATCTTAAAGAGAACTCTATATGTTTCAAGTGCTGCTCTTCCACGAGCCATCTCGCCAAGAACTGCAAGGTAGATGCAAAATGCACAGAATGTGAAAGTGATCAGCACATTTCAGCACTCCACCCAGGCCCAGCTCCTTGGGAGTCAGAGTCGCCTCCTCCCGCTTCAGAGCACGGCGGGGAGAGAGAGTGAGCTGCTGGTCCAGAGATTACATCCAGGTGCACCGAGGTGTGTGGAGAAGGAATGAGCGCAAGAGCATGCTCCAAGATATGCCTCGTTAATGTTTACCCTGCAGGATGTTGCCAGGAATCTGAAAAGATGTATGCCATACTAGATGAACAAAGCAATCGTTCTCTAGCAAGATCCGAGTTCTTCAACATCTTCAAGGTTAAAGGAAGTCCGTCGCCTTACACGCTGAAGACGTGTGCTGGACTTTCAGAGACCTTTCAGGAGGGCCTGCGGTTACGTTGTTGAGTCAGCCGACAGGAAGATTAGTCTCCCCCTTCCTACACTCATCGAATGTAATCAAGTCCCCGACAACTGTTCTGAGATTCCCACTCCGAATGCAGCTCATCATCACCGTCATCTGAGATGCATTGCAGACGAGACCCCACCTCTTGATCCAGATGCAAGCATACTTCTGTTGTTGGGAAGAGACATCCTGAGGGTACATAAGATAAGGGAACAGATCAACGGTCCACATGACGCCCCTTTCGCCCAAAGGCTAGACCTCGGCTGGGTCGTTGTTGGAGATGTGTGCCTCAAGGGCGCTCACAAGCCATCTCAGGTGAGCACACTCAAGACTTCCATCTTGGAGAATGGTCGTCCAAGCTACCTTACCCCATGCAGTAGTCAGATCCGAGTGACAGAGAAGTTCAGTCATACGGCTCAGCCTCAGAAAACCCCAGCGCTGATCTCCGCAGACAGCACACAGATGATGCTCACTGGAGAGAACCTGGGTCAGTCAGTCTTCTGTCGCACCGCCAACGACCACAAACTTGCTCCATCGATCGACGACATGAGGTTCCTCCAGACTATGGACAATGAGGTCTTTCGTGACAGCTCTAACAGCTGGGTTGCACCCTTACCCTTCCGGAACCCCAGACGACGGCTGCCGAACAACAGGGGTTATGCCTATAATTGTCTTAACTCACTCCGTCGCACACTAGAGAAGAAGCCAGAGATGAAAGCACACTTCCTAGAATTTGTCAAGAAAATGCTTGTCAACGATCATGCAGAGATAGCTCCTCCACTCCAGGAAGGCCAAGAGTGTTGGTACCTCCCTTCCTTCGGAGTCTATCACCCCAAAAAGCCAGAACAGATCCGCGTGGTGTTTGACTCCAGTGCACCATATCAGGGAGTCTCTCTCAACAACGTACTCCTCACAGGGCCCGATCTTAACAACAGCCTCTTGGGAGTGCTCATGAGATTCAGGAAAGAGCCCGTCACCATCACTGCCTATATCCAACATATGTTTCATTGCTTCATGGTGAGAGAAGACCACAGAGACTTCCTCCGCTTCCTGTGGTATCGGGACAATGACGCCAATAGAGACATTGTGGACTACAGAATGCGTGTCCATGTCTTTGGGAATAGCCCATCCCCTGCTGTCGCCATATACGGACTAAGGAGGGCTGCCAAGGAAGAAGACGACGACTTTGGCAGTGATATGAGAGGGTTCATCGAACGAGAGTTCTATGTCGACGATGCACTTAAGTCATTCCCGACTGAAGCAGAGGCCATCAGTACCCTCGGACGAGCCCAGGAACTACTTGCACTATCCAACCTCAGACTGCACAAGATAGCCTCTAACAGACCAGCAGTGATGGAGGCATTCCCCCCTGAAGATCGTGCTAAGGACGTCAAGGACCTAGACCTCTTCACTGATGACTTCCCCAACAGCGTAGCCTAGGGGTGTCGTGGAACATAGCAACAGACACATTCACGTTCCAAGTCTTAGACGCCAAGGAACCCTTCACACGTAGAGGAGTGCTCTCTACAGTCAACAGCCTATACGACCCTCTCGGCTTCTTAGCCCCTGTCACCATACAAGGCAGGCTGCTCCTCAGGAAACTCTCCACATGCGCTGAAGAGTGGGATTCACCTCTCCCCGAAGAGATGGAAGCAGAGTGGGATAGATGGAGAGACTCACTCCAAGACTTACAGGAGATCCGAATACCTCGCTGCTATTCGTCTTTCTCTCCCTTAAATGCCCAATTCAAAGAGCTTTGTGTCTTTGCAGACGCATCCGCTAAGGCTGTGGCTTATCTGAAGGTCACCACTCAAGAAGGAGAAAGCAAAATCGGCTTCGTCTTTGATAGAGGCAAGTTGGCGCCCCAGCCAGACCTCACCATACCCAGATTGGAACTGTGCATAGCAGAACGCAACCTACCCCCTCACAGCAGTCTACAGAAGCTGCATCCTATCATCGACACCGATGGACCGTCTCTGAGGTGGTTCTTCTTTTATCGCCAGAGGACTCCAGTGACAAGTAGAGTTTGGACAATGTGGAGTCGTTAATGACCCCAGACGGGGAGTGTTCTGGACATTATGTGGACATTATGGACATTTTACATGCAGATAGCACCCTCTGGTGGTAGCTATCATATTGCAGTGACATTCTGGACATTTTTACATGCAGTAGCACCCTCTGGTGGTGGTTATTGTGTTAGCAGTGTGTTTGTATGAAACAGAGGTCAGTTGACCTTTGTTCCTTTCTTCCTGTGAGAGGTCATTTGACCTTCATACCTTTCTTCCTGTGTAACCCAGGAAGTAGAATCCCAGGAAGTAGAATTCCAGGAAGAACCTGGCAGTAATGGAGGATTCCATAAGGGATTCACAATCCAATGTAATCTGATTTCATATGTTAGGCCAAGCGCAATATCTGTGAGTATCTTTGTTTGTTAGCATAATAGCAACGTTGTCAGAGTAGTATTTTGACAATAATATGTTTATAAAAGGTTAATATTTGATAGTTACAGAAGTTAGTCCAAATGTTAGTTAGTTGTACAATTAGTCTATTCTACTGTTGTAAATACGTTTATATCTTATGTAATATTAAATGTATAGTACTCAGTTTATGTACAAAACATACTTTATCTTTGTTTACAGTTTCACAAAAATTGTTCAAGTAAAGGCTTCAAACAGCAAACGGCTTCACGAAGAATTATTTTGAATAAGTGTTTAACTTGCTGGATAACTAGATAGGAGCACGTCTAGCGCGGCCAGTACACTGGCGACTAACCTCCTCCATGGCCGTAGCCCTCCTCTCCTCTACTGTAGCCAGCCTTACCATGGAGGCAGCAATCATTTCCACGTAGGTAGCCATCCTTTCTGTGTTGATGCCTTCATGCGCCAATGACTCCACAAAGGCTCTGCTCATGTTCGCTATGGACTCCTCCATTTGCTCGACACTCGCAGCGACCCTAGAGACAAAACCTGCCAGAGACTCCTGCATCTGTGCATGGAGTTCCATCACCTCTGATCTTAAGGATGGAACCAGAGGCAGAGGGTCGATATGCAGCTGAGCCGAGCTGGCAGAGACCTGCACCCTCCAACGAGGACTCTCCACTGCTGTCCCTGTCTCCACAATCTGCTGATGCTCACTTGTCAGCTGTGATACACCAGGTGACAACACCATTCTATGTCTCGATGGTCCCACCGAGGTGTGAGTGTCTGCGCTGGTGCTGGGTGTGCTTATTTCTGCTGACGCTGCGCCCTCAGAGGTTGCAGATTCCTCTGAGGAGTCTGGAAGCTCAGGCTCTTCCTCCTGGACAGTGGGGACAGGGGCTCTCAATGGTCCTGTGGGGGAGTAAAGGAAAGAGTTAGAGATGTGAGGTCAAGGTTACATGCACATTGCATATTGCAAATGATCATAAGTCCATCTGTTATAGCTTCAGAATCATTATCAGCAACTCATGCAATGTCAATGAGAGAGATGGAAAACTATTCTGTCACCAGCTTGCTGTGATGCACCCATCTGTCCGTCCCCAACATGCGCATCTTTTTCAACCCCGACAATTTCCAGGATGGCTTCCTCCCAGGGGTTGAGCTGGGCTAATGATGATGGGCCTCCACCTGTCCTGGCTCTTTCCCTTTTATTGTGAGCTCTCTTTTCCTGCAATGAGGGAGACAAGTGGAGGTTGAGTGAGAATGAAGGAGTGAGTGTAGAGATTGCATAGCATAGATACTTAGAAGGAGACAAAGGTGGAGTGAGGTTGCAAGACCAAGGGCCCTCCCTATGTGTTGTCAGTTGTGTTCAAAGCATCAGAGTGATGGGGAGTGTGAGGGCTGCATGGTGGAATAGTTATGTGAATGTGAGCATAGAGAGAGAGGGAATGGGTAAGGGTGCATGGATGTGAGTGTCAAGTGGGATGTGGAGGAAGAGATTGCTAAAGTTGAGTGCTGGTGAGGAAAGGCAATGGGGATCAGATTGAGGGTGATGGGAACTTCATACTTACTTTTCCAGTGCGTTGAAGGTCATGGAATCTTTTCCTGCACTGCATCCAGGTGCACCGTGTGAGCCCCAAGGAGTTGACCTCCCCAGCTACCTGTATCCACACAGCCTTGGTCTGACTGGGAGGCCTCTTCCTCCCTGATGAAGGGAACAGGACCTCCCTGTGGGCCCTAGCCCAATCCACCAATGCCTGTAGTGCTGCCTCATCAAACTTAGGAGCTGCTCTTGGCCTCCCACTGGCCATTGTTCCTGCAGGTTCCTGTGCCATCAAATGGAGAAAGCTTGGCAGTCTGCAGAAGAAGCAAGGCTTGCTGTGGACCTTAAATCAGCAGCAATGAAGACATCATCGGGGGGGACTTTCAGTCATGAGAAACCCATTTGCAAAGGCTTCCCACACGTTGGAAATCAATTGGCCAATTGAGTTAACATTGCATCAATCTCCCACATCCATTTAGATTCGTGTGGGAAACACGAAATTCGGGGAACACGCCAATAGCCCGCAGCTGAGTTAAAATCGAAGCCTTTATGTCCTCACAACTTGCTTTCCCACCTTTCTTTGTATCGTCAGCAAGTTTGGCTACAGTACACACGGTCCCTTCATCCAAGTCATTATTATAGTAGATTGTAAATAGTTGAGGCCCCAGCACTGATCCCTGTGGCACTCCACTAGTTATATTTTGCCAACTGGAAAATTACCCATTTATCCTGACTCTTTGTTTTCTGTTAGTTAGCCAATCCTCTATCCAAGCTAATATATTACCCCAACCCCGCAAGCTCTTATCTTGTGCAGTAACCTTTTATGTGGTGCCTTATCAAATGCCTTCTGGAAATCCAAATACACTACATCTACTGGTTCCCCTTTATCCACCCTACTCGTTACATCCTCAAAAAACTCTAGTAAATTTGTCAAACACGATTTCCCTTTCATAAAACCATGTTGACTCTGCTTGATTGTCTTATGATTTTCTAAATGTCCTGCTATTACTTCCTTAATAATGGATTCCAGCATTTTACCAATGACAGATGTTAGGCTAACTGGTCTATAGTTTCCTGCTTTCTGCCTCCCTCCTTTCTTGAATTACATTTGCCGTTTTCCAATCCGCTGGGACCCCTCCAGAATCCAGGGAATTTTGGTAGATTACAACCAACGCAGCCACTATCTCTGCAGCCACTTCTTTTCAGATCCTAGGATGTAGGCCATCAGGTCCAGGGGACTTGTCAGCCTTTAGTCCCATTAGTTTGCCTAGTACTTTTTTTCTAGTGATAGTCATTGTTTTAAGTTCCTCCCTCCCTATAGCCCCTTGATTATCAATTATTATTGGGATGCTTTTAGTGTCTGCTACCATGAAGACCAAAACTAAATATTTGTTCAAAGTTTCTGCCATTTCCCTGTTTCCCATTATTAATTCCCCAGTCTCATCCGCTAAGGGACCAACGTTTACTTTAGCTACTCTCTTCCTTTTTATATACCTGTAGACACTTTTCCTGTCTGTTTTTACATTTTTTGCTTTCATTATCTTCTCCCTCTTTATTATTTTTTTAGTCATCCTTTGCTGGTTTCTAAAAATTTCCCAATCCTCTGGCTTACCACTAACCTTCGCAACATTGTATGCCTTTTCTTTCAATTTGATGCCATCCTTAACTTCCTTAGTTAGCCATGGATGTTTTATCCTTCTCGTAGAATCTTTCTTTCTCACTGGAATAAACCTTTGCTGAGAATTATGAAATATTTCCTTAAATGTCTGCCACTGCTTATCTACCGTCTTACCATTTAATCTATTTTCCCAGTCTACTTTAGTCAACTCTGTCTTCATACCTTTGTAATTGCCTTTATTTAAGTTGAGGACCCAAGGTTCAGACCCAAGTTTCGCACCTTCAAACTGAATTTGAAATTCTATCATGCTATGATCACTCTTCCCTAGAGGATCCTTTACTATGCGATCATTAATGAATCCTGTCTAATGATTTGAATCTGCAAATCCAGGCAGATTCAGGTCAGGTTTGGCAGAGTGCACTTTGGGTATGTTCTGCCTGACTAGCGCCCTGGTGGCATTGTTGGTGGAAGGGTATTGAGGCTATATCTGTGAGCAGCACCTTGGAGGATCAACTAATGTTTGTTTACCTATAATAGCTTTAATAAGTGAAGTATGCAAGGCTGCACTACACTCAGCAAAGCATTTCTAAGTGTATATGATGTTGTAGGAACCTGTCCCAGACATCTGCTAGTGTAAACCACTGACTTGAATAAAATGCTGCATATGAAACGTACAGAAAAGTGATAAGGTAGAGAGAACTATAAAATAAAGCAGAGGAATACCAAGAGACTAATAAGAGCTACAAAGAGAGAACATGAGAGAGAGAGACAATATAAAGTTTGATGGCGTAGGTTAGACAGACCAATGGTCTTCTCTGGCCCAAAACAACTTGCCCCCCCTCCCTCACTGATATATTGGCCCAGAAATTCGGGTCTCCACGGGTGAGTACGCATGGGGTACTCACCCGTAAGCCCAATGGAAGTGCCGGCTTCATGCATGCGCTGCGCATGCGCCAGAAACCGGCACTTCCATTCCCCTGAAAGAAGGGGTTCAGAAGTCGAACGCGTGCGCAGGAGAGGCAGCGCATGCGCATCGAACTTAAGTTTTCTTTGCAGGTTTTCCTGGGAGGGTAAGTCTCCAGAAGTTAGACGTGTAAAAAGCAGTCGCAAGGCCTGCTTTTTACAAGGTAAGTGGTGAATTAATTTAAATTAAAACATTTTTTCCACAGGTTTATTTTTTTTTAATACTTTAAAAAAAGGTAAGTTTATTTTTAGCCCTGTTAGAAAATGTAATTAATTTTTTCAAAAATTTAAATTATTTAACAGTTATTTCATGTAATTTATAGTTTATTTTTAAAATGTGATGTTTTTTTAAAATTTATTTGAAGATTTAGTGATGTTTTGGGGCTTATAGTATTTATAGGTTTGACAGGTCAAACTTATGAATGAAGCATTCCCTGCTACCATTGGCTCTCCATGGCCCACGTGATCCCAGGGGACGCATCGAACTAACTGTGCCCCTGGGATATGCAAGCACTGCGTGCCGGCAGTTGCAGGAGGCCCAGGATCGGAATCCCACGCAGGCCCACAGCTCAAAAGCCGGCGCGCTAGGTAAGTGCAGGTGGGCCTGCGCCAGCGGGAAGCCCCCGACCCGAATTTCTGGGCCATTATTTAAATCCAACAGAAAAACTTGGAAAATTTTGCACGCAGAAGATGTAGACTTCTTGTAATTGCTTAACCTGCCTGAAAACTCCACAGTGTAGCAACACTCATTTCAATCTACTTCTGTATAAACCACCTAAATCTGCAGCCCCCAAAGACTATGCTGCCAACATATTCATATGGCTACAAAAAATGTTAAATGTGTATTTGAGTTGAGGATCCGAATTTATCAGTTAATGCCTCGCTAAAGTTGAGTTCCCCTATATCCAATATGAAACTGAGACAGTTAAATGTCTCGACTGTTGGAGAATGGGAGCAACACAGAGCAGATTTTCCTGGGTTTTCGCCCAGATACATTGGATTCTTGGGCTCAAGGAATATTGAATAAACGCGGGGTTGAACGCACAGCTATGAAGGAACCCACCTGATTTTCCTCCATCATTTTAAATGGAGGAAAATCGAGCTGGTGCCTTTAAAAACATGCACTCTGACCTGCCCGAATGTCCAGTATTCATTAAGCCCAAGCGATTCCGTGATCTGTCCTTATGAGTCATAGAAATGAATAGACTATTTTTTTTTTTTAGAGGTATGGTTGAACCAAGTCTAAAACAATCAAAACTGTCTAAATTGGGAACCAATTCACTCATTTAAAGCAAAATGGTAACAATACTGACTGGAACCAAATACAGTAATCTTGAAGTATCCAGAAATCTAAGCACATTAGTTTCTTATTTAATGTAATTATCTCACATCAACAGCATTAAAGGGCCACAACTGCAAAGCTCCACTGACTCTGTGTACACTTCTTAGATATGAGAGCAAATTGGAGATAAAGCTACAACATTGTATCACCAGTTTTGTGTCCCAGGCTTGTATCTAGCAAGGCTGCATGTCGATAATGGAGCTTTGCAATTTCTGCTCCATATTTCTATTCTTCATGGTTTTCCTCTAATGACTCATCTATCAGTGATCCTAGTTAGCCATTATTCAGTAGAATAAGTGGAGCAATTAGAAAAAGAACAAAATACATAGGTGGCACGATGGCACATTAGGTTGGCGCACTAATATACTGTGCCGTTGTCTGGCAGGACATAAATCAGCTATACGGTGATTTTTCAACAACACTAAATGGGACGCCTATGCGTCCCTAGCATCGAGAGCTGCTATGGCTGTGGGGGAAGCGGGGGAAAGTCTCTGCATTGAAAGGCCAGTTTCTGGAATTTAATTGATTGTTCAGTGAGTGAACATATTATTGAAACCGCTTTCCGGTAAAGAAATCACCAGGTATGTTTTTAAAACATTTTTTGGAACCCCCATCAGAACTCCTTGGGCCAATTGACACTGTGCAAGGTGGCGTAGGGACACAGGCTGTAGGTGGGTGGACATTCTAGTCTACCCAAGATCTACATCCCCTCCCAACTCCACCTCCGGGTTTCCCCAGAAACTTCTGGGTCTGTATCTGCTACATCATTTCATAACATCTTAGTCTTAGCTTTGAATGAAAATAATAAAAGTATTATGACTAATATGAATAATACTTTTATGGATGAATATTTTTGATCAAAGCTAAGATTAAAATAATTAATTAGTACAGACATTATCGGTGATGTAAAGGCATGACTGCAATACTTATCGGGTCACTACATCTCTTTGCTTCTAAAAAATGTCTTGAGATGATGCTCTGCAAAGACTAACAGATGAACATTAAATAAGGAGAGTCTAACTTACAGCCCCATAGCCCTGGCGTTCTGCTCCTCAAAGACCAGGGGGTAATAATTCGGTATCCACCATTTTGGGGTGCTAACATCGCCTGGGCGCAAACTTTAGCGTCCGGCGCTAATAAGCACTGGCGACCGCAAAATTTTGTTTTAGCGCCACAAGAGGGAAGTGGAGCATTAAATCAAGTGCTCCACTTCCTTCTTGGAGCGCTAATCCTGAATATTGGGGCGGCGACTTCACCAGCGCTGCACACTGGGCCGTGCAGCACTGCCGTGTTCAAAGGCTCCTTCCCTCCCTTAAAGGGAAGGGCCATCGCTGCAAGCTCGGCAATGGAAACATACCTACCTGGACCACCAAGGCAGCTGCGATCCAGCGCGATCAGAGTGCCGGGTTGATCGATCGTGGGAAGGAACCCACGAGAAAAACACCAACAGGAAAGGTAAGTTTTTTTTTACTTACCTCGGCCACCTCACCTTTAATCATTGCCCCCGAAGCGGCCAGCCACCCGATGCACGACTCCTGCAGCTGTCGGTGTTTTCGACCAGCGCTGTTGCAGGGGGCGAAAGTCAATTTCGGGTCCGGGGCGCTACCGAAGCGATGCGCAAAGCGATGATATCATGATCTGAGGGCGAAGGAGATCGGGGCGCAACGCCATAGCGCTGTCGCAAAACTCCCGCCGAATATGGCAGGAGTCGATGTCAGCACCGCGCCCGGTCGCAAAGCCATTTGCGCCCTGTTAGCGCTCCCCGAACAAGAGTTGCAAAGGCACCCAATTTCTCCCCCCAGGTTACACTGCCCTATTATTTGCATGTATTTCACAGTGGTTGGTTTGCCCTGTTTGAATTTTGTGGGCCTAGAGATTTAGGAAAGGCTGTTTTTCATACTGTTGCATCATTGGTGGATAAATCCTAAATCAGAACACCCAAATCTGTTAGGAAATTGAGATATATGCACATTAATGGGAACACAGATTCAAACTTTACATTTGGCTCCCCCAGGGTTTCATGGTGCACATCTATCTATCCAGCAGAGACAAAAGCTTAGGCACCCTGGGTTAAATTTGTGTTAAATTCTTTTGTCCGCAATTTAAAAAAGCTAATAACAGCTTTATTTTTAAATCGAGTCTGTTAAACTAGCAAACTGAGGAATTTAATACAAATACATTAAGTGGTAGCATTTCCACAGATCCGCTGAAGTTACGGCGAGAGACTGGAAGAACCCCTGTGGAAATTTCAGGTGTAAGTGTGTATACACTAACCTTCCTGCAGTGTAGTTCAAGGCATAAGTATGTTGGAAGGTACTTTAATGTTACACTATTCCTTCCTCACGAAAGCATGATTCACTCGAACTGGGTGGGCAGCATGCATACAACGAAAGCCACGCTGCCACACGAAATGTGATAGAGCACACTATTGGCATGGTAAAACAATGCTTCCGCTGCCTGGATTGCTCAGGAGGAGCCCTGTAGTGATCGGCAGAGCGCGTGTCAAGGATCGTGGTGGCCTGCTACATGCTACACAGCCTCGCCATCATGAGGACAAAGCCCCTGCCACCAGCTATACGGCAACCATCTGTCTGAACCACACACCACTGTAGTTTCAACACAATAGAAATATTATATGCTGGACTGTCCTTTTCTCTTGTACGTAGCTGTAAAGGATTATTTAAATTGTTTTAAAATGACTAAGTGATGTGCTACTGCCACCTTGGTGGGAATTTGGTGGATTGCATATGGGAAGAATCCGGGCAGGGACAGCCCAAGAGGGAATGACTATTTATTTTAAAAGTCACGTATTGTCTTTTTAGAAAAAAAGATGGTGATTGGACTCCTGACGTTTAATATGACAACCCTTTGAGGCCAACATACCTTTTTGATTTTAAAATTAAATATGAAACAGACTTCCAGCACACAATGAAAGAGGCAGCAGTCCTTTCAAAGTCCAATAAAACAAAATTGTAATTTTACAGGAATTGTGAAACATGTCCTTATTAGTTTTACTTCATGCTATTTGGCATCAAGAAACTAACTTTACAACAGTGAACTAAGAGTTCACTTTAATCCTCTGCAGTCGCAACTAAACAATAGTGCTGCGCTTTCTGCAACACACAGAACTACAAGGGTTTTCTAGAAGTCAAATGTTTATTATTGATACAGCCGAACCCAATCAAAAAATTTACAGTCAAAATATAAACATTTTCTAAGTTAGAAAGGCCTCCACTCTCTAAGTTGTGTGCAATGTCTAGCCTTACTAGTAAACTGCAATAGCACCAATTAACTGCGTTACACTGACCAATCTCTATATCACTCACACAGTGAGCTCTCTGTTCGCAAAAGCGAACAGCTCTCATTTTTCCACAGTTACAATTTCCGTTGCTGAAATTTTAGGGTATCCATGACGTTCTGATTTGCAATACTGAAATGTTTTCATAAATAGAATTATATAACGGTTGCATATTGATGAACGCGCTAGGATAAAATGAGATCTATGGGGATATTTAAAACTAGGCTTCACTTGCTGCTGCGAGACCTTTGAATAGTTGCTTCTTCAGAGGAGAAATCAAAGAAGATTGGAAACATTTGTCGGACAAACTCATTCTTCAGGTCGTCAGCCATGGTTGTCAGGCAGCAGGACGAGCTCTCGAGCCTGGTTCCCTCCAGCCATCCCACCAAACAACGCAGCTAAATCAGGACGCACAGCGGTGGAAAAAGTCAACAACATCTTGCCAAGTCAACAAGCTGCTGTGAACATTAAGCAAAGGTGGTGGGAAGAAAGGCACTGAGAAGATAAAGGTTTACATTGCCTATTTTGTGTGGCCCACCTGAGAATGTCCACCTGTCGGGCAGGACCTGACCCATGAGTACCAGAAGGCACGGCTGCTCCCTTACCCTCAGCCAGTGCATTGTATTCGTGAGTGAGAGTCTGTTCCTATCAGACAGTAAGTACATTATGCTCTAGTTCTGAATTAAAACTTTTAAAAGGTTAGTTATAGTGATCAGAAATGTTTTAGAGTAAAATCTGCTGCATAAAGTCTTCATGCATATACTTCTGTACTTTAAATACAGATGTGCAACTCGTACGAGAATATGACTGGTAGAGGTTTTAACAAAATGCAATGGTAAATAAGGCAGCATAACATTTCCTATCCTATATGAAGCATTTATACTCTTAAAACTAATTTTCTTCAAATATATTTCCTGGCTCTTAGTCTACTGATTTTACATCCTCTTATTTAATTTTTAAGTTCCAAATACAGTAGTTGGATCTGAGTTCCCAACCTCAGCTACATGTCCTACATGTCCAGCTACTGTCACTGTTTTCCTCACTGCTGCTACCTCTTCACTCCCTCCTCCTTTGTACATGTTCCAGCCTTTCTGCCTGTTTTCAAGTATTTTTTGGAAACACTACTGTCACTCTTTCAATTTTGTTTTCTATACATTTCATTTTTTTTAATGTTGATCATTTCAGAGATTGATGCTGCAATCAAAGATATTGGGATTGATCTTAATAGTGTAAAATGGGTGATAGCGAGCCATCAGCCTGCTTTACATTTTGCGCCATTTTTATTTCCATCGAAGTCTAATCGGGAAAGATGTAAAATGGGCTACTGATTTACACTATTGCATGAAGTCAAAATCGACCCCATTCGCCTAGGAACAGGCATAACATGGGTCCAAAGCATCTAATATGGTAACCGGCGTGCGCACACACATTCCGCACCGGAAGTGTGCTACACGTCATATTGATAAAAGCAGAAAAATAGTTGTCTATGACTAGCATCTGCAAATAAGGGGCTTAATGCCTGCTTGAGGCTCCCTCTGCAAAATTGTTCTGCCCAGACTGGCTGAGTTCAGGAAAACGTGATTTACATGCGGCCTAATGAGCCCAGACTGGCTGAGTTCAGGAAAAAGTGATTTACATGTGGCCTAATGAGCCCAGACTGGCTGAGTTCAGGAAAACGTGATTTACATACGGCCTAATGAGCCCAGACTGGCTGAGTTCAGGAAAACGTGGTTTACATGCGGCCTAATGAGCCCAGACTGGCTGAGCTCAGGAAAATGTGATTTACATGCGGCCTAATGAGCCCAGACTGGCTGAGTTCAGGAAAACGTGATTTACATGCGGCCTAATGAGCCCAGACTGGCTGAGTTCAGGAAAACGTGATTTACATGCGGCCTAATGAGCCCAGACTGGCTGAGTTCAGGAAAACGTGATTTACATGCGGCCTAATGAGCCCAGACTGGCTGAGTTCAGGAAAACGTGATTTACATGCGGCCTAATGAGCCCAGACTGGCTGAGTTCAGGAAAACGTGATTTACATGCGGCCTAATGAGCGGTCCTTAAAGGGTCGCCGCCAGAAAGGTAAGCTTGTTAAAAATATTGAATAAATATTGGACTAGAATGTACTATAATTCTGTAAAGCAATCATGGGCACCATAAACGACAAGCGGCAAACACGAGTGTTTTTTATGATAAAGCATGTTACAGGCCAGAACTCACTCTGTCTCATTACTATTTACATATGTGATTGCATGTGTGGATATATTTACTTATTTAGGAAATATATATAATAATAACATATGCACAGATACAAATATATGTGGTGTGCCAGTGCTGTAGGGACTGCAGGTGGTCTTGTTAAGGATATTAGTTTTTCCATTACACAATGTGAAGGAGGACAAAAAGATATTTGATAATAGCCCAATTTATTACATATCACATATAAAATTGCCAGTGGTGTATTACTTGGAAACATTTATATAAATAAATGTTGCCTTTGTAATACTAATAATGTACCTATTTGTAAGTAACTACTATGGTGAAAACATTTGCATAGCTGTGGCTCAGTGGGTTGCACCCTTGCCTCTGAGTCAGAAAGTTGTGGGTTCAAGTCCCACTCCAGGGACTTGAGCACATAAATCTAGGCTGACACTCCAGTGTAGTACTGAGGGAGTGCTGCACTGTCGGAGGTGCTGTCTTTCGGATGAGATGTTAAACCGAGATCTCGTCTGCTCTCTCAGGTGAACGTTAAAAGATTCCATGGCATTATTTCGAAGAAGAGCAGGGGAGTTAGCCCTGGTGTCCTGGTTAATATTTATCCCGCAATCAACATAACAAAAAAAACAAATTATCTGGTCATTATCACATTGCTGTTTGTGGGAGCTTGCTGTGTGCAAATTGGCTGCCACATTTCTCACATTACAACAGTGACTACATTTCAGAAGTACCTCATTGGCTGTAAAATGCTTTGAAACGTCCGGTGGTCGTGAAAGACGCTTTATAAATGCAAGTGTTTCTTTCTCAGCAGTAAAGATCAATTCACTGCTACAGTGAAATGTTCTTCATGGTGAATATTCCTAAATAAGTAAATTACTGCGTGATTGATTCCTGATTTTTTTTTATAATTTGTTCACGGGATATAGGGGTCGCTGGCCCATCCCTAATTGCCCTTGAACGACTGAGTGGCTTGCTCACCCATTTCAGAGGGCAGTTAAGAGTCAACCACATTGCTGTGGGTCTGGAGTCACATATAGGTCAGACCGGGTAAGGACGGCAGATTTCCTTCCCTTAAGGACATTAGTGAACTAAATGGGTTTTTACGACAATCCGATAGTTTCATGGTTACCATTACTGATGGTAGCTTTTTTTTTAAATTCCAGATTTATTTAATTGAATTTAAATTCCCCAGCTGCCATGGTGGTCAGCTCCTATTCAGGAAATCAGCCCAGTATTAATAGTTTGCTGATTGCAAATACACAAAAAGCAATACTAACGACCTTACAATTAAAATAAATACATAAGGAAATTGAGCACTGACACCGTGTAAAGCTGGAAACAAGAAACTACAAACAAGAGGGGCAGCTGTGACCTGACTCACTCCCTCTTGACAATAAGAATGAATGTAAAAAGGCAGAACATAAAACATTTTTTTAATATATTATAGCTTTCAAGGTTTGAACTTTTAAACAGATTGTAAGTAAAAAATAACCACCAGAACTTTCAACTTCGACGGGAGTATAAAACCAGGGATATGGGATTGACCACCCATTGAAATTAATGGAAAAGAAAATCAGTTGTATAATGGGGGGTGGGGGGGGGGCTGATATCGCCTGTTCTACCCCCCTGCTGAAGTTTAGTGTTTCACCCAACATGCTCCTGTTAACTGTTATGCTGCACCATGTGGATGAAAGAACTTGCATTTCTATAGCACCTTTCATGACCTCGGGTCGTCCCAAAGCACTTTACAGCCAATGAAGTACTTTTGAAGTGTAGTTACTGCTGTAATCTTGGAAAGGCGGCAACCAATATGCGCACAGCAAGGTCCCACAAACAACAATGAGATAAATGATCAGATCATCTGTTTTGAGCTGTTGGCTGAGGGATAAATATTGGCTCGGACAATGGGAGAAATTCCCTTATCTTCTTCGAAATAATGTCATGGGATATTTTACATCCATCTGAGAGGGCAGGTTTAACCTCTCATCCAAAAGACGGCACCTCCAACAATGCAGCACTCCCTCAGTACTGCACTGAATTGCCAGCCTAAAATATGTGCTCCAGTTCTGGAGTGGAACCCACAAACATCTGGTTCAGAGGCGGGAGTGCTACCAATGAGCCATGTGTGACACTTGTGCAGCGAAGAAGCATCTGCAAGGTCGCAATGGTTGACACTAAACTTCTTAATACTAACTGTAACAAATTAATTACACTCGGCAAGAAGGTTACAGTCGGCAAAGAATTGCACATCATCGAGTCTTAAATGGTGCGTGATCAAGCATTACAGATCAGAAGGTTAATTGATATCCTGCAAATATATGTAAGAAAATATGATTATAATTACATCTAGATCCCTTTGTACACAGGGGCGATGGCTACTGCAGGAACATTGCATTCCTGCACTGCATTAAATATTCACATCTCGTCCTTAATGACATATTTGCTGGGAGAAGTCAACAAGGCAAATACCATCTTCAAGTCATTTCATTGTATGATTCAACAGTAGTGTTTTTCAAAGTATCTAAGTTATGGAATATAATGGCAATCACATTTACTCCAGCAGCAAAATTCTGTTGCTCAGCCATTTATAATTTAACATTATAACTGGGATATTCGTCTCCATTCTGCCCAAAAATCAGGCCGTGTTCTTCTGGGCAGGGATCAGAAATGGGGTCCATATTTTTCATCCATCCAATTTTTTCGCCACCTCTTCTGGCTAGCACTTTATTTAAATGAGGCAGTAATGGCATGGTGATGCCATCTTATTGCCCCTCGGTGCACATGATGCGAGTTTAAAGAGGGCAGCTAACGTTACTAGATGGCAGTGTAAAGGCAGAACTCATCTCTCAAAAATGTTAGCCAGTCTACCTCGAAGAAGATTGGCGAAGCACACAGGGGAGCGCGACAAGGATCATGATAGCCAGATCATATCACAGAAACATTTCATTGATACACCTTTGCGTTACACTATAGTACGTCTAGATATTGGTTAGTGAATGTAAACTGATTGTGAATGACATGGGACTGCTTGCGGGAGGTGATGTTAACCCAAGAGGATGTCTATGGCAGCGCCAACATTTGTAACAATTGGTAATAACTACTGATGAAAACGATTTCAAACCTTTAAAATCTAAAAATGAACTGAATAGACAGTGATCTTTAAAAAGGTCCAGTTCTAAATAAGCCAAGGTGAATTAGCTTGGCTTGCAGCCAGAGAAACAGCACCAGCAGGTGGTTGAGGAGAGAGAAAAGAAAAGGACGTTGCAGCGAGAAATATTGCACCAGAATTTGCTGCCCAAATAACAGTGAATTTAATGGCGCTCATGGTCACTAATGTGTAAATCATCCAGCAACTTTTAGTGAGGAATAGATACCCCATGAATTGTGAATCACCACAAGTTGCTGGGCGATTTGCGTCACTCTGCCATTAGCTTCACGAAAACAGCATCTTGCCCTCAATCTCCCCATAAGTTGCATTTGCCCATTAATTCCCATTTAAACTACTCATAGAATGTTAGAGCTGCTACTTAACAGCGTAAGTACCTTTTTAATTAGGAAATTAATGTTCCTGCAATGACAATCAACCTCTCCGGCCCAGAAAGAGAACAATTGAAACTGGGGGTGGGGGGCGGGTCTGATTCCTACAGGTAGTAAATTGTTTGAGATTTTTAATATATATTTTTAATTTCTTACTTTTCCTTTCTGTCTCCTGCTTCTCTCTCTCTCAATCCAATCTTTCTTTCCCACTCTTTATTTCTCTTTCTGTACCTGATTTGACTCTAATTATCCTTATTTCCTACTCCATCCTTTCCTCTTTTTTTCTCAATCCTTAAATGTTATTGGTTTAGGAGATAGACTGTTAGTCCCATTGTTCACCAAGGTCCCAGATCCCTATTGCCCTCGCCGTGCCGGTATGAGCTCGCATTTCCAGCAACTTGCAGGGCAAAAAGAATGTGGGCTGAAGAGTGAGGGGAAAGTTTAACTAACCAGACACCCCATGAGATGCCCCACTCTAGCAAAATCTGAACCATTAAAATTGGAGGCAGCAAAAGAGTCGGAGTGTTGGAAGCAAGAGAAGGAACAGCACAGACTGCAGGAAGAGAGGGAGCAAGTTCAACACAAGAGAAGGAAGATCGTGAAATTAAGGTCAATGAGAAGGAAAAAGAGCATCATTGTTGTGATATCCGAGTGGTAAGGTCAGAAACTGAGAGAAGCGAGATATTAGGAACAAAACCCAACTGTTTATTTACACGGTGTAGCAGAGAAACATATCTCTTACCAGCTGGAAGCCAGGTACATAATTCTTACTGCACGAGCCAAGATGGAGGATGAACCTCTGAGTCATACCCATAATGAAATGCCACATTACCGTATAAACTGGTGTACCAGGACATTGAATACATGACACATTACCTTAAATACTGGTGAATGTGAACCCTTAATATTTGGCTCCATCTGGTGGATAACTTAAACATTACATCCCAGATTACTATATCCCTCCCCTCTTAAGTTGAACATTAATTTCTTAACAACATTCTTAAAAAGTCCCATAAGGAAACTCCTTTAACGATAGTCCATACTGAATGAATCTAGCAGGTCGTTATCAATCTCTCTGGTGGCTTGTGAGACCTTGGAGAACGTCTTACAGTCAAGTCCCTGCTTGGTTGTGGTAGAGCCACCTGCTGCTCCTAAACAGTACTCAGAGTATTTGACTCTGCTACGATGGTTTCCTCTTGACGAAGGGGTCCAGGTGGAACTGGCTCTGTTTGTGGTGGTGGTACCACCGAGGCATTTGGATAACTGGGGGCCAACTTGTCCTCCGACATCTCCTCTGGAACCTCCATTTCGATTTCCTCTTGTCTGGTCAGTATCTGATCTACATGTCTGCGTACTACCTGACCAGTTCCCACCATGACCGTATATGATACTGGACCGGTCATTGAGTCTATGATGCCAGGAATCCATTTTGGACCATAACTGAAATTCCTGGTAAGGACCGCATCTCCTTCTCCAAAATTGCGGCTCTTTGTCCTTCTGTCATGGTTCTCCTTTTGTTTCATTTGTCAGTTTTCCACCTTCCTTTTTAGATCTGGGTGAACCAGGTCAAGAGTGGAGCGTAGTCAACATCCTAACAACAGCTCAGCAGGAGAGAGTCCTGTGGTAGATTGAGGTGTTATTCTGTAGCTGAACAGAACTCGTGACACCTTGGCTGCCAAACTCCCTTCCGCACTTTTTTACATCATCTCCTTAAATGTTTGTATGGCTCTCTCTGCAAGTCCATTTGAAGACGGATGATATGGAGCTGAGTTCACGTGCACTATGCCATTGTTTCTCATGAACTCTTTTGTTTCTGTACTCACAAAGCACGTGGCGTTGTCACTTACTACGATCTCCGGTAGCCCTTGATTACTAAAACTCCTACGCAGGCAGTCTATAGTAACAGTAGATGAAGCAGAATTTACAGGATAAACATCCATCCATTTGGAATGGGCATCAATGATTATGAGGAACATCTTTCCCATGAACGGACCCGCATAATCTACATGCAATCTTCTCCATGGTTTATCCGGCCACTCCCAGGGGTGGAGAGGAGCCGCTGCTGGTGTCTTCCTGTGTACTTGACAAGTGCTGCATGTCTTGACTAGATTTTCTATCTCCTCATCTAGCTTTGGCCACCACAAGTAACTCCTTGCCAAGGCTTTCATATGCGAAACTCCAGGATGACACTGATGTAGTTGCCCTAGGATAGACTGTCGTGCTGGCTGTGGAATAATCACTCATGCTCCACACAACACGCAACCATCCAGCACACCTAGCTCTGTCTCCCTGACACTGTAAGGTGTGAAATCAGTCCCTTCCGGATGCTGTGGCCAACCCCTCATCACATATTCTCGGACTCTAGACAGTACTGGATTTTTACCGGTCCATGTCCTTACTTGTTCTGCAGTCACAATTGCCGTGTCCGTGTCCTCCAACATCAAAACTCTGTCCTCTGGAGCTGCACGGATAGGTGTACCTGGCAGTGGAAGATGGCTCAAGGCATTTGCATTCCCATGGTACTTGCCCGCCTTGTAAACGATGACATACTCATATGCCCTCAACGTCACTGCCCACCTCTGGATCTGGGGGGACACCATCTGTGGTACTGCTTTCATTTCATTAAAAAGAGATAGAAGAGGTTTATGATCGGTGCATATGGTGAATTTCCTGCCATATATGTACTTGTGAAACCGCTGTAACACAAACATTACTGCTAACCCCTCTTTATCTAACTGGGAATAGTTTTTTTCCGCCGGTGTCAGAGTTCGAGACATAAACCCTATTGGTCTTTCTGTTCCATCTTCCAAGTTGTGTGAAAGAACCGCCCCCACCCTGTAAGGTGAAGCATCACAAGAGAGAATGATGTCTTTCTCTGCATTGTAGTGAACCAGCACATCCGAGGACAGCATCAGTTTCTTGGACTGTTCAAATGAAACCCTCTGTTCCTCTTCCCACTGTCACTGTGTCTCCTTGCTCAGAAGGTTGTGAAGAGGTGCTAACACTGTTGCCAAGTTTGGTAAAAATCTGTTATAATAGTTTAGCAGTCCCAGGTAAGCTTTTAACTCAGTCACATTGGTAGGAGCTGGGGCCTCCTGCAGTGCTTGTACCTTCTCCTTGATTGGATGGAGCCCGGTGGCATCCACTCTGTGTCCCAGGAACACGGCCTCATTCCCCAGGAAAGTGCACTTACTCCTCTTGAGCCGTAACCCAGCCTTATCCAATCTTTGTAGTACCTCTCTCAGAGTGCTCAGATGCTCCTGGTCGGTTCTTCCCGTCACCAGAATGTCATCCAGATAGATTGAAACATGTGGGATCCCTTGCAGTACACCCTCGATAGTCCTCTGGAAAATAGCTGGACTAGATGAGACACCGAATGGTAAGCGGTTATAGGTAAACAAACCCTTGTGTGTATTTATGGTTACATACTTCTTGGATTCCTCATCTAGTGTAATCTGCAAGTATGCATGACTCATATCCAGCTTCGTGAATTTCTTCCCTCCAGCCAGGTTCGCAAAGAGATCCTCTGTTTTGGGAATAGGATACTGTTCTAGTTTAGATACCCTATTTACGGTCAATTTAAAATCTCCACAGAGTCTTGCCGAATTGTCCGGTTTTAAAACAGGTACAATGGGAGCTGCCCATTCTGAACATTTCACGGGTTCCAGTATGTTCTCTCTCAAAAGACGGTCAAGCTCAGCCTCTACCTTTGGTTTCATGGCATACGGCACAGGTCGTTGTTTAAAAAACCTTGGCAGTGCCTCCTTGTCTACATAAATCTTAGCTGGGGGGCCATTAAATGTGCCAAGTTCTTCCTTGAACACGTTCTCATGTTCAGTCAACACTTCTTGCAAAGACAACTGTTTGCCTCCCTCTATTTGATTTATTGCTCCCCAATCTAATTTAATTTCTTGTATCAAGCCCCTACCTAACAGGTTTGGTCCGGAACCTGATACTACAACTACAGGTAGCTGTTCCACGGTGTCCCTGTGTTGCACAGTTACAGTAGCTGTACCCAATGTCGCCACTCGCTCACTGGTATATGTTTTAAGCTGCATAGAGCAAGACTTTAACTCTAGAACTTTTGCACGGTTCCACAATTTTGAGTACTCCTCCCTGTTCATTATGGTCACACCGCATCCTGTATCCACTTCAAAGTTGACCTTAGAGTCATTTACTGTCAGTTGCAAAGTGATAGGATCCACTTTTGGAATGTTCTCTACCATACTATGCATTATGAACATGTCGTCTTCTTTCTCAGCTTCTCTGCTGATGTGATGTGCTCCCTGTTTTTTCACTTCTCTTCCTAGGTTTTGCTTTCCTCCCCCTTTTGGTTGATATTCCTCCACAATTGCTTTTGCCCTGCATGCACGTTTTATGTGCCCTTTTTTCCCACACTTGTGACACTTTTCCTCCAGAAACCTGCATTCCCTCGCCAGGTGATCACCATTGCATCTATAACATGCCTTTACATGCTCACGTTGTGGTTTCTGACGCATGTTTAACTTGTGCACAACAACCTGACCTCCAACTTGCTTTGTAGTAGCCCAGTCTGAACCTTGTACTTCTTTTACATCTCGGTTCACTGTCTCTATGGCTTGAGCAAGTTCCAACGTTTTTTCATGCGTAAGCCCAGTCTCGAACAATAATCTCCGCTGCATTCGACCATCCATTATCCCGCAAACTAGCCTATCTCTCAGCATGTCTTTCAGGTTGTTGCCGTAATTGCAATCGTGTGCCAATTTCCTCAACACTGCTACATAATCCAATACAGTCTCTCCCGGTTTTCTGTTCCGTGAATTAAATTTGAAACGCTGTACAATCACACTCGGTCTGGGATTGAAATGGTCCTTTAGCAAGGCCACTAAGTCAGCAAATGATCTGTCTCCAGGCTTTGCAGGACTGCATAAGTTTCTCATTAAACTATACGTCTGACTTCCCACGGAAGTGAGCAAAATAGCTCTCCTTTTTCCGACATCAATTATATCATTTGCTTCAAAGAAATGCATCAGCACCTCGCAGTATTCATCCCAGGTCTGCGTCTGAACATCAAAAGCAGAGATCTTTCCTACCGTAGCAGCCATGATCCGTTATTCAGTGTTCCTTTTCTTTTTTTTCTTCGTCAAATCGTGATCCGTTTATCCTCGTCGCCAATATGTGATATCCGAGTGGTAAGGTCAGAAACTGAGAGAAGCGAGATATTAGGAACAAAACCCAACTGTTTATTTACACGGTGTAGCAGAGAAACATATCTCTTACCAGCTGGAAGCCAGGCACATAATTCTTACTGCACGAGCCAAGATGGAGGATGAACCTCTGAGTCATACACATAATGCAATGCCACATTACCGTATAAACTGGTGTACCAGGACATTGAATACATGACCCATTACCTTAAATACTGGTGAATGTGAACCCTGAATATTTGGCTCCATCTGGTGGATAACTTAAACATTACATCCCAGATTACTATAATTGTGCTCTTGAACTTACAGAAAAACAGGCATGGGCAGGGTGCCCAATAAGTGAGGTCATGGAACCCAGTACCCACTGGGCTGGATTTTAATGAAGGAGGCGGGTTGACGGCGGGCCCGCTGAACGGCGTCTTCCGGACCCGCTCCCTGTTGCCGCCGCCCTGCAGCTGAGATTTTAGGTTGATTGTCCTCATTACAGCTGACGTGTGGGTCCCTCCAGGCAATTGCTTGCAGAGTGTTAGATTCTCGCCTCTGATGACGCGTTGTTTCAGTAAAGATTTAAAGGGGCCATGTCCCCATTGCAGAAGCAATAGCTTTTTTCTGTTAAAAGTGCTGGCTGCTGCAGGAATGGCAATGCCAAAAACTAAGGCTGCAGCCAGGTTCAATGAGGGCTCCCTCAATGCTCTTGTGGAGGGAGTTATAGGATGTCAGGAGAACCTCTTCCCTGGAAACGGAAGGAGGAGGCCTCCTCAGCAAAGCAAAGCAGCTTGGCTGCAAATTGCTGAGGAGGTGAGTTTGAGTTCTGAGTGCAGATGCACATGGGTTCAGTGTCAAAAAAGGTTTAATGCTCTACTGAGATCACCTAAAGTGTGGCCTCTGAGTTCTGGGAAATGGAAGTTCAAGAGTGAGGGCTCAGGGCGAATGCCATGTAGAATGTTGGCGGTGACACTGAGCGCAAACCACCGTTTAGTAGGCAGATGATGCGTGGGGTTTTGAGAATGTCGGACTTATATTCATCTCTGTGCCAGCCACATGTGGTTGAAGCGTAAGCGTACTCGAATCTGGCATGGATGAGTGCATCCCTTGCTTGACGGCCAGCAATGTGGTCGCGTGCTGCTGGATTGGCCACATCCGGCCCCACAAGGCGTCACTCCCCATCCTCCTCCTCGTTCTCCTCCTCGTCCTCTTCCTCATCCTCTTCTTTGTCCTCTTCCTCTTCTTCCAAGGAGCTGTGTGCTGAGCCACTTGTTCATCCGGTAGCACTAAGCCGCACTGCTGTGCGATGTTGTGCAGGGCACAGCAGACCACGATGATTCTGGACACCCTGGCTGGTGCATACTGCAAGGCTCCACCAGATCTGTCCAGGCATCGGAAGTGCATTTTGAGCAAGCCGATGGTTTGCTCAATGATGATTCTGGTGGAAATGTGGCTGACATTGTACCGCTGCTCAGCTTCGTTTGATGGCTTCCTCATCGGTGTCATGAGCTACTTTTTCAGGGGATAGCCCTTGTCGCCAAGAAGTCATCCAGAAAGTTGGGTTGACGGATGGAAGAGCAGAGGCACAGTAGACTGGCATAGGATGAAGGAGTCATGGCAACTGCCAGGGTACTTTGTGCAAACATGCATGATGATGTTCCACATGTTCCTGTGGTTACACACCAGCTGGACGTTCAGGGAGTGGAATCCCTTGCGGTTGACAACTACAGCTGGGTTGTGATAGGGGCCCTAATGGCTACATGTGTGCAGTCTATGACGCCCTGCACCATTGGCAAGCCTGACATATTGGCAAAGCCAACCGTATGCGCCGTCACACTTGGGCCATCCGTGGAGAAGTGTGCGCCTTTGCAAAGAGAGCATCGGTAACCTGCATGATACAAGTGTGCGCGGCCAACTGGGAGATGTCGCTGATGTCTGCAGCTGACCCCTGGAAGGAGCCCAAATGAAAGAAGTTGAATGCGGTGGTGACTTTGACAGCCACTATTAAGGAGTGTCCACACGCTCCTCTGGGCTCCAGGTGTTGGTGCAGCATTGCGCAGATGTCAGCGACTACGTCTCTCAAAAGTCTCAGCCTCCTTTGGTATTGATGCTCACTCATGCTGAGGAAGCTGGGCCTAGAAATTGGGTTTTGGCTTAGCCAGGGCTTTAGCGCTGGAAGTTAGTGCCGGCGCTAAGTCCCCCTGCGCGCGCCAAAAATTCAGCAGGGCCGCGCCCAAACGGCTGCCGGCGCTACTGAAGGGTCTTTGCGGCGGTAAATCAGCGCTAACTGCCGTTTCGCGCCGCAATTCCGGCGCTGCGGCACCTGATGCAGTGCGGCAGGCTCGGGAAGTGCAGGCCTCCTCCTTCCGTTAAGGAGGAGCTGCCTGCACCCGGCCGCGGCCCGCGCAAATCTGTCTAAAAATGAGCCCGGCACCTCGGACAAGTGCCGGGCTTGCATCTGTTCCGGGGGGTGGGGGGGAGAAGTCCGGGGAGGGAGCTGCGGGCAGGCGGCCGGCGGGAAAGCGGCCGGCCGCCGCGGGGCCTTTAATGCGCCGGCGCAAACGCATGTTGGACTCTGTTGCCAGAGTCTTAGTTGCGGCTGCCACGGGCGAGGCGGCCGCAACTGAATTTCGGCGCTGGGGCCCGTCGGCATGGCAACCGGGACGCTGCGCACACCGATGACGTCATCGGTGCCGGCGCAGCGCTACCGGTGCAACGCCGCTTTAGGGCCCCAGGGAATTTTTGAACTGGCCATAACTCTGGCGCTAGTCCCTCTAGCGCCTCAAAAGCGCCGCTAAGGCTAGTGAATTTCTAGGCCCTGATCCTCTGCCTATGTTGGGGGTATCTCCTGTGGTGAGGTGCAGCCCTGTGCTGAGGCCCTCTGCCCTGTGCATCATCAGGTAGGTGAGGAGGAGGTTGGCACTCCTGGTGCTGGTGCTACTGTTGTGGCTGGTTCTGGAGCTGCCGTGGCCGTGCTTCCTCAGAATCTGATGACCAGGATGAGAGGATGTAAATGGTTCCCATTCTGTTGCTATGGATTTCAGTTGAGGCAAGGAGCTTGCAAGCGCTCACTCAAAGTGGCCTGAAATTATTCCAATCAGGTAACACTGCAGATGGGTATCAGCTTGAACAGTCACAAGGTCAGTAGATTTGCAAAATCTTATCCCAAACCTCCAACAACAAAGTTGTTGTATTTGAATGTCAGCCATGTTACAGGAGCGCTTTTAAAATGCTGCACCAATGACTACAATTCATGTCCTCGAGAAACTCGTCTCCTTGCAGCTGGCGTGTTTCTGGCAAGACGGGAAACAGGAGCCAGAAGCACAAAAAGCAGAAACTACTATAAAAATAGGATTAGCAAGGTAGTTAACAGGCTGTTAATTGCCTTAACTACCTGTCCCACCATTTCTCGTCGGGTCAGTTCGGGAGCGGCTGACCCAACATTCATGAAAATCGTGTGGGGGCGGGATGGAGGTGGGTTCGCAGCCCGACGCCATTCTTTCCGATTTTTGCTGCCGACCCACCTCCTCAAGGCTATTAAAACCGAGCCCACTGGCTTATTAAATCATATCTGATTTCCCAATTTTAAAGAGAGATAATATCAAGCAGCGATTTTCATCTCGCTGCCGCCTCAGTTGCACTCAAACCTAAATCAAGCGACTGCTAGTCATTCGGATTCACTGCTGCTTTGACCTCCATTTTGATTTTTGGACGGGCTTGAATCCTGCTGGCCAGAGCTCCCATCTAAAACAGGTTCTTGAATAAATGCAAACAGGGGTCAAATCATATAATTAGACCCCAACGGCATTTTCAACTCTCCTCGCTTTACTACTGCCACTTTCTGCACCTGCACACCTGGCTATTTCCACAGATATTTAAAGGAATCCTCAGATACTCTCAGTTAAAGCTTTATAGAGTTTTGGGAAGCATTTTCTTTGCACTAATATGAGAGTATTTTCACCTCTAAGGATTTGGAAGTGCTTATATTGATGTAGGTTCTGAACTGTTAAAGGATGGCAAAACATCTGGCCTTCTGCAGCATAAGGCTTAGGAGATTTTAACTCCTAGGCCTGATCTGTGAAGGTCCCATCAGTCTCTGCTCAAACACAGTTGGCTGGTGGGTGGAAGCACTATTTCAGGCACCAGGAGGCCATCACCAGGAACCTGAAGCATCGGTCCCCAGCAGTCAGGTAAATGGTTGGCAGTGGGTGGGGGCAGGGGGTGTTCAGGAGGCCCATTGAGGGAGGGGGAGAGAAGGGGGCTGGATGCCCAAGGTTTCCTGTGGGTTCTAGAGGAGCGTCCTGCTTCTCCTGGCCCACATTGAAACAAAGAAAGAATGAACGTACCTTTCTGTTAGTCTTCCAGCTCCTCTTTCTGCCAGGTTGGCCTGGAGGGGAAGCGTCACGGGCTTCCCCTTGCAGGACTCGGGTTAAAATTGCATTGGGCCCCAATGATATCTACTTATCTAACGAAGGACCCACTGCTTTCCAGCAGGAGCCCCTCTCGCCAGTTGAAAACAGCTGGTTAAGGTTGCCAAGAAGGCAGTAAGATTGCACCAGGTAAGTCACTGCTGTCATTCTAACTGTCTGGCTGCCTGGTTCCCTCCGGGCGGGCAGGGTTAAAATTGGCTACTTTAAATTAGAAATTAGTCATGTGTAACTTTCTTTTAAGTAGAGTTCCCTGTTTTTGATGGGTTTTGAATCTCTTTCACTTACACTGAAAAGTGAAAAGTTAAATATTGAGTAAACTGCTTCCTCAGTATTGAATCATACATACAGTGTTAATAAAAAAATAAACTCTCCATTAGATTGCACCAGAAATGACTGTTGACTGAAAACAAGCTAAGCCTGGTTTTATAATTCAGCATTCTAGACCCGCTCCAGGTAATGTTATCAAAATCCTGCTACTACAACAGAATCATAAACTATCTGCCAATTGATTGGAAATAATCAAATGCATGTTTATGAAAACTAATATTCAAAAGAAAACTATAGTTTAGCACTGTTCTTCGCTTTGACAGATAATTACAGCATCGCTCAACATGTTCAAATGAGAACGGTCTTTGCAATTCAATGGCTTAATCCAGTAATTCGTAAATGGGCCATACTTTGTTCTTTGAATTACAAGCAGCTGCTTGTTGCAGCCTCCCAAGAAATCAACCCACTCTCTGTCTCAGCTGTTGAAGCTCTCTCCTGCCTCGTGGTTTTAGATTAGCTTGTAAATATTACCAAACAAATTCCTCTTCCAAATGGACCGTACCGAATACAATGCTGTGATGTCCCTCAACAGCAGAGGACAAATCCCTGCAAAGGTCTCGCGGGATGAGCTGCAATGGGCCATTGGGCCTTTCCTTGTGTTCTTTTGACTGAGAAAATAGTTTGAGTAAAACTAAAGAGGTTTTGCACAATAGCCAGCATTAGACTTGAGTGCAAATGCTGTACAAACATACATCTGAATACCTCAACCATTTTTGTGAATATTTAAAGAAGCCTTTGATGCATAGGTAACTGGATTAAAATAGGCGTTGCCTGTTCATTTTTGAAATCACAGACATACAACTATTATCTCTCACGCAAGGCCATAGCATTTTCCCATAGCCTCTTACTCAAGCAGCATAGAAGAAGCCTCCAAAATATTGAGCTAATCACATTTTGCTGTCTCTGTCTTTTTCCGGACTGTACATCATTTTCAAAAATTGGTGAGGGCAATCCACAAAGCATTTTTGTTGGTTGTGAGTTAACTAAAAGCGTGCACATATGCATTGCTATATACAGCACATTGCATTAAAGTGCATTAACATATGTATGGAAAAACTCAGCAAGCCAGGCAGCATCCGTGGAGAGAGAAACAGAGTTAACGTTTCAGGTCGAAGACCATTTGTCAGAACTGGAAAAAAGCAGGAAATAGAATAGATTTTAAAGCAAGTTAGGGGCTGGGAAAAGGGGGAGGGGATGAAGGACAAAAGGGAAGGTCAGTGATAGGATAGAAAGCAGGAGAGATTAAGTGACATTGAGAGACATTAAGAGATATTCAAGGCAAGAGGAGGTGGTAATGGGACAGATTAAGGAACAAAGGATGGCTCTAGATGGAGTGTGAATTGTGCTGGCAGAATGAAGGACAGCTGCCAAGTGGGAGGGGAAAAAAAATATATATATATATGATAGGGGCCGAGGTTATGATCTGAAATTGTTGAACTCTATGTTGAGTCCAGAGGGCTGTAGAGTGCCTAATCGAAAGATGAGGTGCTGTTCCTCGAGCTTACACTGAGCTTTCGTGGAACAATGCAAGAGGCCGAGGATGGTGAGGTCTGAGTGGGAATGGAGCAGTGAATTAAAGTGACAGGCCACCGGGGGCTCGGGGTCCCCTTACAGACTGAATGGAGGTGATCCGCAAAGCGGCCACCCAATCTGCGTTTGGTCTCCCCAATGTAGAGGAGACCACATCGTGAGCAGCGAATACAGTATATTAAATTACAGGAAGTACAAGTAAATCGCTGTTTCACCTGGAAGGCGTGTTTGGGGCCCTGGATAGTGGGAAGGGGGAAGGTATAAGGGCATTGTAATGGTCAATAACATGTCATTCTATAATGGACACTAGGTGGAGCCGTAGAGCTGTATATAGCTGTATGTATAAGACTACACTACCCAGCTGTATGTATATTAAGACTACATTACCCATGAGGCACCAGGCTACCCACAAGGCAGCAGTCAAGATGGAGGCCTCTACAGATACTGTACCTAGTCCACATGTGCTCAATAAAAGTGTCTAGCAAAAGCTAGCTGTGTTCATAATAAAAATGTCTATTTATTAATGAACATAAGATGGTACCAGGATAGTGAAGATCTGCTGAAAATTGTGAAAAGCGACATGGAGAATTTGAAGCCACCAGAGCGTTTGAAACTCACAGGAAATATCGACTACAATTGGCAGACTCTTAAACAACAATTCGAACTCTACATTGCAGCCATCGGATTCGGTACAAAGCCAGACGCAAGGAAGATAGCGTTGCTGCTTACGGTTGCAGGCCCACAGGCGATAGAGGTATTTAATACATTTGTATTTAATCCAGAGGAGAACAGAGAAAAATTAGAAGATGTGCTAAAAAAATTTGATGCACATTGCTCTCCCAAAAAGAATGAGACCTATGAAAGATACATGTTCTGTTCAAGGACACAGCAGCAAAATGAGACTTTTGATAGCTTTATAACTGATCTGAAACTGAAAGCACAGGCATGTAATTTCTCTGAGCTGAAATCATCCATGATTCGTGACCAGATTGTGTTTGGTATTCATGATAAAAAAAGTCAGGGAACGTCTGTTGAGAGAAACCAAACTAAATTTGGAAAATGCAGTGAAAATATGCCAAGCCAGCGAGCTAGCTCGAAAGCACGCGAAGACTTTCAGTGAAATCAATAATGATGCGATTGTAATGAGTGATAATGTTGCTGTCGGTGCTGTGTCCTACAAGGGGAAGAAACGTGGGCAGAACAGAAATGAAAAGCAATCGGAGGATGACATTTTTAATTGTAAACGCTGTGGTTACAAACACCAGTTAAGACAATGCCCAGCGTTTGGAAAAATGTGCACAAAGGGTAATGGAAAGAATCACTTTGCCAAACAATGCTTTTCAAAAGTAAAAACTAAGAAAGGGCAATGAGTTAATGTAATTGAGGACACTGATTTAAGTGAGACATTTTTTGTAGGAATGGTGTCATGTGAAAATGTCAAAAATGATACAGAAAATGTGCAGCCCTCAGATATGGACAATGCTGAACATAAAATCATTGCAGTAAAAGAGGACAAATGGATGATCCCACTGCAGGTAAATGGAGCATTAGTTACATTGAAACTAGACACTGGGGCAAAAGCAAACTTAATCAGTATGAGTGACATTAAAAATATGAAAGAAAAGCCCAAAATACAGAAAAAGTCAGTACTACTGAAGGACTATAATGGGCAGAAAATAGATAGCTTAGGTGTATGCAGACTTAAAGTGACAGTCAAAGACAAAGTGCATCATCTCATGTTTTCTGTTGTGGCTGAAGGACTTGATTCACTATTGGGTGACAAAGCTTGTGAAGACTTAGAACTGGTCAAGAGAGTCTACCGTATAAACTGTGCCATAAGCAGACCAGATGACTCGGTGGATTCTGTAGTAAATAATTTCCAGGATGTGTTCAAAGGATTTGGAGTTCTACCATTCACACACAAGATCCAGCTAAAGGAGGATGCACAGCCAGTGGTACATGCTCCACGAAGAGTTCCAGCACCCCTGCGTGACCGGCTCAAGAATGAACTGGACAGAATGACCACACTAGGAGTCATCAGGAAAGTTGAAGAGCCAACAGACTGGGTTAACTCCATGGTATGTGTAAAGAAAAAGAACAATGATCTAAGAATATGCATGGATCCAAAGGACTTAAATGCAAACATAAAACGTGAACACTACCAGATTCCCAAGCGAGAAGAAATCACCAGTGAAATGTCAGGTGCCAAATACTTTACAAAGCTCGATGCCTCACAAGGATTTTGGCAACTAAAACTGGATGAAGAGAGCACCAAATACTGTACCTTCAACACACCATTTGGCAGGTATTGTTTCCTCAGAATGCCTTTCGGGATAATATCTGCATCTGAAATCTTTCATAGAGCGATGGAACACAGAATTGAAGGTCTGGAAGGAGTTCGGGTCTATGTTGATGACATCATCATCTGGGGCTCCACACTGAAAGAACACAATGAGAGACTGACTAAAGTGCTACAGAGCATACACCGGAATGGACTGAAGCTCAACAAAGCCAAGTATCAGTTTGGCGTCCAGGAAATCACTTTCCTAGGAGATAATCTATCTGGTAAAGGAATAGAGCCAGATATGGAAAAAGTAAACGCCATACTCAAAATGCCCCGACCCACTGACAAAAAAGGAGTGCTACGCATCATGGGGATGATAAACTTCATTGGAAAGTTCATTCCTAACTTGCCAGCCAAGACAGCCTGTCTGCGAGACCTGCTACATAAAACAAATGAGTTCGCATGGACAGAAAGACATGAACAAGAGTGGATAAACCTCAAAACAGTGCTGACAACCACACCTGTACTCACCTTCTTTGACCCAACAAAAAGAATCAAAGTGTCAATGGATGCATCAAAAGATGGCCTAGGTGCAGTCTTGCTACAAGCAGAGGGTGAAGATTGGAAGCCTGTTGCCTATGCCTCCGGGTCTATGACTGATACTGAGTGTCGATACACCCAGATTGAAAAGGAATGTTTAGGCTTGGTAGTTGGACTAGAAAAGTTTCATGACTACATATATGGACTTCCCACCTTCACAGTTGAGACAGACCACAGCCCTCTGGTTGCCATCATAAAAAAAAACCTGAATGAGATGTCTCCAAGGATTCAACGACTCATGATGAAGCTGCAAAGATATGACTTTGAACTGATCTACACACCAGGCAAATACATAGTGTTAGCAGGTGCACTATCCCGAGCACCCACAATGAGTCATGTGAGCTCTACTGAAGAAGACGTGGATGTTCATGTGAGTATGGTCACTGCTGCACTGCCCGTGTCAGACACAAAATCAAAGCAAATAGCAGAAGATACAGTAAAAGATACAGTATTACAAACAGTAATAGAGAACATTCATCATGGTTGGCCAAAAGGTTCCTGTCCAAAGTATTTTCACATAAGGTCAGAATTGAGTGTCGCAAGTGGACTATTACTAAAACAGAACAGAATAGTCATTCCACAGGCTCTACGTCAAGACATGCTCAAAAGGATTCATGAGGGACACCTCGGAATTGAAAGATGCAAAAGGAGAGCAAGAGACACTGTTTATTGGCCTGGCATAAATAAGGACATTGAGAACATGATAGGCAAATGTGAGACATGTCAGAAACACCAAAACAAACAAGCAAAGGAACCAATGATAGTAGCTGACATACCAACAGCACCATGGCAAAAGGTTGGTATGGACCTTTTTCATTTAAATGGTAAAGACTACCTAATAGTGATTGACTACTATTCTCACTATCCTGAGATGGCGCTGCTCTCAAGCACCACAGCAAGCAGTGTCATAATGCATGTGAAATCCATCTTCGCCAGACATGGAATTCCCAGGATTGCCGTTAGCGACAATGGTCCGTGCTTCAACTGTAAGGAGTGGCAACAGTTTGCAGCACATTATGACTTTCAGCACATCACATCCAGTCCTTTGTATGCTCAGTCAAATGGTAAGGCAGAGAAAGGTGTTCAAGTTCTCAAGCAGCTACTGAAGAAAGCGACAGAAAGCAAGCCTGATCCTTATCTCGCCCTGCTGAGCTACCGAGTCTCACCTTTAGACTGTGGTTCTTCACCTGCTGAACTACTAATGGGTCACAAGTTGCGCACCATGCTACCCTGCTGTGCAAAAGAACAGCAAAGTGAGGAACTGAGACAGAGACTTCAACTGTTAAAGCTGAAACAGAAATCATACTATGACAAGTCATCCAAAATTCTAAAACCATTGACAAGGGATGATGTTGTCAGGATTGAGGATCCAGATGCATGGAACAGGAAAGCTACAGTTCTTGAGGAAGTAGGACCAAGGTCATACACTGTTAGAACTGAGGAAGGACAGATTCTCAGGAGGAACCGCCGTTCCCTCCTAAAAACACAAGAGACTATTCAAGAGCAGATTGATGACAATGCCGCAACTGCATCTTGTCATTCACCGCCAGAACAATCTCATGAAGACACATCAGACTTACCAGTGTTGAGAAGATCCACACGTGAAGTAAAAAAGCCTGATAGACTTAATCTTTGAGTACAATGTAAAGCTTTGAAAATGTGTTGACTGTTTTGAAAATGTTTATTTTTATAGAGCACTAACAAAAGTGTTACTGATATTATCTTTATTGTTTTCTTGAAAGTTGATTGATATTGATTTTGTTAAACCTCAAAGAAAGGGGGATGTAATGATCAATAACATGTAATTCTATAGTGGACACTAGGTGGAGCCGTAGAGCTGTATATAGCTGTATGTATAAGACTACACTACCCAGTTGTATGTATATTAAGACTACATTACCCATGAGGCACCAGGCTACCCACAAGGCAGCTGTCAAGAGGGAGGCCTCTACAGATACTGTACCTAGTCCACATGTGCTCACTAAAAGTGTCTAGCAAAAGCTAGCTGTGTTCATAATAAGAATGTCTATTTATTAATGAACATAAGAGACATGTGTTGCATCTCCTGTGCTTGCACGGGAAGATGCCAATGCTGGGGGTGGTAGAGGAGTGGACTAGGGTGTCGCGGAGGGAGCGGTCCCTATGGAATGCTGAAAGGGGAGGTGAGGGGAAGATACGTTTGGTGGTGGGATCACGCTGGAGGTGGCGGAAATGGCAGAGGATGATCCGTTGAATGTGGAGGCTGGTGGGGTGAAAGGTGAGGACAAGGGGAACTCTATCATGGTTCCGGGAGGGAGGGGCGGGGGTGAAGGCAGAAGTGCGGGAGATAGAACGGACACGGTCGAAGGCCGTGTCAACCACAATGGAGGGGAATCCTCGGTTGAGGAAAAAGGAAGACATGTCGGAAACACTGGTGTGGAAGCCTGTCACTTTAATTCAGCGCTCCATTCCCACTCAGACCTCACCGTCCTCGGCCTCTTGCATTGTTCCATGGAAGCTCAGCGTAAGCTCGAGGAACAGTGCCTCTTTCGAGTAGGCACTCTACAGACCTCTGGACTCAACATAGAGTTCAACAATTTCAGATCATAACCTCGGCCCCTATCATATATATATTTTTTTTTTTCCCCTCCCACTTGGCAGCTGTCCTTCATTCTGCCAGCACAATTCACACTCCATCTAGAGCCATCCTTTGTTCCTTAATCTGTCCCATTACCACCTCCTGTTGCCTTGAATATCTCTTAATGTCTCTCGATGGCACGGTGGCATAGTGGTTAGCACTGTTGCCTCACAGCGCCAGGGACCCGGGTTCAAATCCGGCCTTGGGCGACTGTCTGTGTGGAGTTTGCACATTCTCCCCGTGTTTGCGTGGGTTTCCTCCGGGTGCTCCGGTTTCCTCCCACAGTCCAAAGATGTGCGAGTTAGGTTGATTGGCTATGATAAATTGACTCTTAGTGTTAGGGGGATTAAATACGTGGGGTTACGGGGATCGGGTGGGATATGTGTCGGTGCAAGCTCGATGGGCCGAAATGGCCTCTATCTGCACTGTTGTGATTCTGTGATGTCTCTTAATCTCTCCTGCTTTCTATCCTATCACTGACCTTCCCTTTTGTCCTTCATCCCCTCCCCCTTTTCCCAGCCCCTAACTTGCTTTAAAATCTATTCTATTTCCTGCTTTTTTCCAGTTCTGACGAAGGGTCTTCGACCTGAAACGTTGACTTTGTTTCTCTCTCCACGGATGCTGCCTGGCCTGCTGAGTTTCTCCAGCGTTTTCTGTTGTTATTTCGGATTTCCAGCATCCGCAGTATTTTGCTATTGTATTAAAATATGTATGTTTGTTCTAAATATGCATTGGTATATGTACTAATTTGAATGAATATGTGATGCTATATGTGTACACATTGTAAATTATGCATTGGTATATGTACAAGTATAAATATAGCAATGCATATTTATACTTTTCTATCTATAACAATGCATATTTATAAAAGATTTGTGCATATAACTGCATATTTATAGAACATGTTCTCTACAGTAATGCAGTGGAGGAAGACTAGGATTGCTGCCTTACACTAGCTCATTTGCATAATTTGCATGTGAGGGCAGCTTATCGAGGGGAAGCAAAAGAAGATTAGAGGCTCAATGGAGGAATAAAGCAAGACCGGCAGGTAACATAAAGGAAAATAGTAAAAGCAAAGTAATAGTAGGGCTAATTAGAGATGTAAAAGGTAATCTTATGGAGGTTGAAGCAATGGCAGAGATATTAAATAAGTACTTTTCCTTAGATTTCACAGAAGTATGATGTATTGGGAATCAAAGTGTACTAAAGAAATTGGTGGATATCGAAGTGGAAAAGACATTGAGCTTTGATGGTATACATTTTATAATGCTGGGAGAAGTCAGAAACAAACTAACAGAGGCTCTGACCACAATCTTTCAAATATCCTTAGATATGAAAGTTGTGCAAGAAGACTGGAAAGTTTGCAATTTAACACCACTCTTCAAAAAGGGAAAAAGAGATAAGCCGAACATTGGTAATGGTCAAGCTTCTAGAGGCTATAATATGGGATAAAATTAATACTTACATAGAAAGACAAGGGTTAATTAATGAAATCTAGCATTGATTTGAAAAAGGCAAGTTGTGTGTGATAAATTTAATACAGTTCTTCAAGGAAATAATGAAACGGATTGAAAAAGAAAATACCTGAGTCTGCTTGATGATCCAAGTGGTAGAGAGCTTCACGATTCATGTCACTGCTCATGTTCAATGAAAATGAAATGAAGGCACTGGGGAAAGGATTCAGTGTTTAAAAACCCCAAGAACAACAAGAAGTGTAGTATTGAGTTTCAGATAGCATCATTTGGCTGTAGACCTGTTCTAAGTGATAGAGTAAGTTCATGTATTCAACTTGTACTGGTGAATCATAAGAACATCATAATGATAATGAGTGCATCAAAGCTCACAAAACAAGATCTAGTGGCCAAATACCGAATGGCCAAGTATCTTCAAAGGAGAGGGGAAGTATGAAGGTATTCTATGCTTTCAAATTGACCCCAAGGTTTCATCTACAGAGTCACCTCTAGCTGTAAAATAAATTGTCAAGAAACAATTCAGTAGTGGTGGTAATAAAAGAGAATGATAAAGTACATTGAACCAAAGCAATTTAATGAAGTAACTCAAAATGTAATCATTGCTCACTTCAAACCAAGTACGATGTTCTGTCTGAACCTGCGAATGCGAAACTATTTGTGTTTGTGTATACAAAGAATGTGTTTTGGCATGTTGTATTTCATGAAGATTGAGTCTGTTGATCACCTGTTGAACATCATTTGAAAGACTCAGCTGGTTGTGCGTGCCTTTCAGAATCACTGCTGGAGCTCTTTTCTCTAGAAAAGAGAAGGCTGAGAGGTGACCTGATGTGTCTTTAAAATGATGAAGGGGTTCGATACAGTAGATATAGAGAAGGTGTTTCCACTTGTAGGGGATTCAAAAACTAGGAGCCATAAATATAAGATAGTCATTAATAAATCCAATAGGGAATTCAGGAGAAACTTCTTTACCCAGAGAGTGGTTAGAATGTGGAACGCGCTACCACATGGAATAGTTGAGGCGAATAGCATTGATGCATTTAAGGGGAAGCTAGATAAGCACATGAGAAAGAAAAGAATAGAAGGGTATGCTAATAGAATTAGATGAAGAGGGATGGGAGGAGGCTCGTGTGGAGCATAAGTGCCAGCATACACCAGTTGGGCCGAATGACCTGTTTCTGTGCTGTAGACTCGATGTAACCGTCATGACAGATGGCATTTTAGTCTGTAGCACAGGTGAACAGGACCATGACCGTAACCTGGAAGCCATGCTGAAGCAATGCCAACAAGTTGGATTATTCCATTCATGCACAGGCCTGAAGATATATGTGACACGCTCTCGTGTTCATGGCAGAACTCTTCTCTCGTTCTTGAAATAATCACTATGTTTTGATTGAGATGATGATTGAAGTCCAGTTTATTAGAAGTAGTAGACAAGTAGTGGACATTGTATCAGTGATTATGTGTTAAGAAGATTATTAATCAATTTTAGAAACGTACAAGTCATGAGTGACTGGAATCAGTGAATTGTGGAAGTCTTTGCCCCAAGTGAAAGAAGCTTGACTACACACTAAGACTAGTGGATTGTATTACAGGAAACTCTCTCTTTACCGGCACCTAAATAACCAGAAATCTCTCTTAACCGGCAAAATTCAGGAGTAGGTTCAGGTAAGTTTTACTTCATATTAGTGGCCATGTAACCGGTGTTCCTGGATCTGTGGCCGTGTAACCGGGGTTCCTGCACCTGTTGCCATGCAACAGGGGCGCCTGGATCTGTGGCCGTGTACGGGGCTCTCATACCTTAGTAAGTATACCTCTCTGTAATCCGGACTTTTTAATCAACCGGCACCACGCCGGTCCCGTCGGTGCCGGATAAAAAAGAGTTTCCTGTATTTACATAAAAGAGGTGGCTATTAGCACCATGCCCTCAATGGTTGCCTTCTCACTTATGTGAGACAAAAACGTGACCATAATTCATTTCCTGCGAACCAGGGATATTAGGGGGAAATAATCGGCTGTAGACATGCTCGGAGTATGGTGAGCTAGCTGTAACCATAGAAACCCTCACTTTTAAGAGCTTCTCTGTCTCCATTAATATAGATATATTGTGTATGCAGACATATTCCAACTTCCATACCAAACCATCTGATTTAATAAATGCATTTTGTCCCTTCCCTGCCCCCTCTGTATTAAAGCACTCTGTCCGCACATTTATGTCACAGGAATGTGGTTTTAGCTTTGCAGCCAGTGCAAAAATCCTTGGATGACTGAAGCTGAACTTTGGGATTAGATCAGTATTAGGCGCTGGTTGTGAGATTACCTCAAGGAGAATCTTGCACTGCGTCAGCTTTAGGTGTGGCTGCAGTATAGCTGCAACTGGTATGGAACCCACTTTGGAAATTGAAGATGACTGAATGATCATTAAGTTTCTAATGGTAAGAAAGTGACAGCGGGACAGTCAGATTTTTTTTTTCTCAGACAAGTGGATCGCCAGTTAACGTGGATCAGGCTCAAATCTGTGGTGGACTGATGGTGGTGGATGGATATGAGATTTGTAGGAGCGCATGATGTTTGGGTTGAGCTGGTGGTGTATTTTAAGTCAGGTTAGAAGGTTTTCCTATAGCCATTGAATGAGACGTGGATCTGTAGTGGTGACCAGTATTGCTGCGTCTTGGATGAGAGAGAAACATAGAAACATAGAAGATAGGAGCAGGAGTAGGCCATTCGGCCCTTCGAGCCTGCTCCACCATTCAATGAGATCATGGCTGATCATCCAAATTCAGTACCCTGTCCCTGCCTTCTCCCCATATCCCTTGATCCCTTTAGCCTTAAGAAATATATCCAACTCTTTCTTGAATATACTTAATGAACTGGCCTCCACTGCCCTCTGTGGCAGAGAATTCCACAGGTTCACCACTCTCTGGGTGAAGAAATTCCTCCTCATTTCAGTCCTAAATGGCTTACCCCTTATCCTTAGACTATGACCCCTGGTTCTGGACTCCCCGGCCATCAGAAACATCCTTCCTGCATCTAGTCTGTCCAGGCCTGACAGAATTTTATAGGTTTCGATGAGATCCCCTCTCAATCTTCTAAACTCCAGTGAGTATAAGCCCAATCGACACAATCTCTCCTCATACGTCATTCCTGCCATCCCAGGTATCAGCCTGGTGAATCTTCGCTGCACTCCTTCCATGGCAAGAACGTCCTTCCTCAGGTAAGGTGGCCAAAACTGCACACAATACTCAAGGTGTGGTCTCACCAAGGCCCTGTACAACTGCAGCAAGACATCCTTGTTCTTGTACTCGAACCCTCTTGCTACGAAGGCCAACATACCATTTGCCTTCTTAACCGCCTGCTGCACATGCATGCTTACTTTCAGCGACTGGTGCACAAGAACACCCAGGTCTCTTTGCATTTCCCCTTCTCCCAATCTATTGCCATTCAAATAATAATCTGCCTTCCTGTTTTTGCCACCAAAGTGGATAACCTCACATTTATCCACATTATAGTGCATTTGCCATGTTTCTGCCCAATCACCCAACCTGTCCAAATCGTACTGGAGTTTCAGGACATCCTCAGAAATTGAAGCTGGGGGCTGAACTTGGGAAAGAGAAAGGGGTTCAAGGACATGGGGTGGGAGGGAGTGTTGGCTTTGAGCATGGGCTGGGGAGCAGAGAGATCGAATGAAATCAATATATTCATCAAAAAAGAGTGGTAAAAATAAATAAGAATGAGCCTTCTGAGCTATCTGCTTAACATGAACATAGAAAAGAAGGCTCAGAAAAGACCATTAGGCCCATCTATCTCTGCTAACTGGTCCTCTCGCTGCCTAGTGGCAAATTCAGGACAAACTTTAGGAACTTGTTTTCCAAGTACCTAACGCAATCAAGTAATCTCAAGACCAGTTAGCCACAATACATCACAATCTAAACTCACATTCCTTGCCCTTAATTTTTTTTTAAATGAAATGTAATTCGAATTTTCTTCATGGAGGTGATTCTACAATCCCGTGTTCCCAGCAAAGGAACCAGAGTCACAAGAAGCACTGGTCAAAGACAGAGTGACAATATTCTCCAACCCATGTTTCCCGCAAGCACAGTTTCCTGATGGCATTTTAAGGCCACAGGATCACCGCTTCTAATAACTAACCTACATATAGTGGAACTGCTGATAAAACATCGCAACCCCTTCTCCATATTTATGAAAAACAGTTTTATAGCAATTATTTAATAATGGTGAAATAAAAATATAAAATTCTTGTGATGTACAGCAAGTTGATGAGCTTCTATAAAGAGAAAAGACAGGCTCATGTTTCAAGTATGTCCCCCTCACTAGTTCTGAGGAAGAGTCTCTACCTGAAACATTAACCTGTGTTTTCTCGGTACAGACGCTGACGGATCTTTGCGTATTTCCAGCATTTCCATTTGTATTTCAGATTTCCAGTATTTACAGGATTTTTTTTCCATTTAACTTTAATATTACCATTCTCGTTTTCATTTTCCAGAAAGGAAGAATGTTAATGTATCAGGTGCAGACTCTTCATCAGACCTAGTTGGGGGGGGGGGGCACACTTGAAACATTAACCTGTCCTTTCTATAGAAGCTGATCAATTTGCTGTAAATTACAAGAGTTTTTTTATTTCATGTTAATAAAGTTATTGTAGTAAAACTGTTTTTCATAAATATGGAGAAGGGGGTTGCTACCGTTTTGTACCATGTGTGTCTCCAGAGTCAAAAGAAGGGCACAACGGCCGGCGCGCTAGGTAAGCGCAGGTCGGGGGCTTGCACCCGTGGGAAGCCTCCGACCCGAATTTCTGGCCCAATGTCAAAACAACTAACTGGTCAAGTACAATGTTAAATCAGACTCAATACTTCAACAATCCTATCTAGTCATTAAGAGAATATCTCCCAGGAGAACTAGGAGAGGTAATGCACTCAGCGAAAGGCAACTAAATTTGCTATCAGGGCAACCAAAGGTCAGAGGAGAAGAGAGAGTGGTAGCATTAGTAAAATGTTTTTTTCAGCTATATTAGCAGTCAAGGGGCCATTAATGACTAGATAGGATTGTTGAAGCTGTTAGGAACGCTAGCAGGAAAGGTGGTAAGAAAGAATCCATTTAATGTTAAAGACTGCAATTTGTAACAAACAGACAGTTTTTCCAGGATCTGCTGGCAACAGCATTCTGCAAAATGTCCAAAATTCAGCCCAAATTTCCAAGGCTCCTTCATGGCCAGTAGAAAAGTCGGAAAATTTGCTGTTTTGTTATTTGTGTCATTCTGACCTGCTGGTAGATAACTCTAAATGTTTGATGTATGTTTATCTTTTTTGTACGTGTAAGGAGTCAAGACAAGTTTTTGTTATATCCTAAGACCCATTACGGGCCAATATTCAAAAAAGTCAGAAATGGGAAATTATTGGTCCATTCGCTTGAATTTAGTTATAGGCAAGTTGCTGGATGCGATCATTCTAGAAAGACTTTATGACAATCTGGACAGAAAAGTGGTTATTAGAGACTCTCAACATGGCTTCTGAAAAAGGTCATGCCTTAACAACCTAGTTGAATCTTTTGAGGAAGTTACTAGGTTGGTCAATTAAGGTAGCCCATTCAACATCATACAGTTGGATTTTCAAAAAGAGTTTGACAAGGCGCCACTCAATAAACAATTTATACGATAGAGTCCTGTGGGATAGGACAACAGATCTTGGGTGGACAAGGAATGGGTTGCATTCTCATCGGCAGAAGGTTGCTATTCTTCTTCTTAGGCAGTCCCTCGGAACTGAGGATGACTTGCTTCCACACTAAAAATGAGTTCTCAGGTGACTGATGAGTCCAATGCGGGACCTACAGTCTCTGTCACAGGTGGGGCAGACGGTGGTTAAAGGGGCGGGTGGGTGGGGTGCTTGGGTTGACGTGCGCTCCTTCCGCTGTTTGCGCTTGGCTTCCGCTTGCTCCCAGCGAAGAGACTCGAGGTGTTCGGCACCTTCCCGGATGCTTCTCCTCCACTTTGTGCAGTCCTGGGCCAGGGATTCCCAGGTGTCATTGGGGATGTTGCACTTTTTCAAGGAGGCTTTGAGGGTGCCCTTGAAGCGTTTCCTCTGCTCACCTGGGGCTCTCTTGCCGTGTCGGAGCTCCGAGTAGATCGCTTTTTTGGGGATTCTCATATCGGGCATGCGGACGATGTGACCCGTCCATCAGAGTTAATTGAGCGTGGTCAAAGCTTCGATGCTGCGGATGTTGGCCTGAGCGAGAACACTGACATTGGTGCGCCTATCCTGCCAATGGATTTGCAGGATCTTGCGGAGGCAGCATTTGTGGTACCTCTCCAGTGCTTTGAGGTGCTTGCTGTACATGGTCCAGGTCTCTGAAGCATACAGGAGGGCAGGTATCACTGCTGCTCTGTAGACCATGAGCTTGGTTCTGGGTTTGAGGTCCTGGTCTTCAAACACTCTCTTCCTCAGGCGACCGAAGGCTGCGCTGGCACACTGAAGGCAGTGTTGAACTTTGTCATCGACGTCTGCCCTTGTTGACAGTAGGCTCCCGAGGTATAGAAAGTGGTCCACGTTGTCCAAGGCCTCGGCGTGGATTTTGATAATCGGGGGGCAGTACTGTGTGGCGGGGGCAGGTTGGTAGAGGACCTTTGTCTTATGGTTGTTTAGTGTAAGGCCCATGCTCTCGTATGCTTCGGTGAAGATGTTGATGATGGTTTGGAGTTTGACCTCCGAGTGTGTGCAGACGCAAGCGTTGTCTGCATACTGTAATTCGATGACAGAGGATGGGACGACCTTGGATCTGGACTGGAGGCGACGGAGGTTGAACAGTTTCCCCTTTGTTCTGTAGATTAGCTCCACTCCAGCGGGGAGCTTACTGAGGGTGAGCTGGGGCATTGCAGCCAGGAAGATCGAGAAGAGCGTTGGTGCGATGAAACAGCCTTGCTTGATCCCGGCCCATACGTGAATTGGGTCTGTGGTGGATCCGTTGGTCAGGATCACGGCTTGCATGTAGTCGTGAAGCAGGCGGAGGATGGTGCCAAACTTTTGAGGGCAGCCGAATTTGAGGAGGACACTCCATAATCCCTCACGGTTGATGGTTTCAAAGGCCTTTGTGAGGTCAAAAAAGGCCATGTACAGCAGTTGGTGCTGTTCCCTACATTTCTCTTGTAGTTGACGAGCGGTGAAGATCATGCTCATTGTGCCCCTTAGTGGGCGGAATCCGCATTGCTACTCTGGGAGGAGCTCTTCAGCTACTGGGAGCAGGCGATTGAGGAGGATTCTTGCAATGACTTTCCCTGTGGCAGAAAGCAGGGAGACTCCTCTGTAATTACCGCAATCAGACTTGTCACCTTTCTTGAAGATGGTCACGATTACGGCATCTCCGAGATCCCCTGGTATGCTCTCCTCCTTCCAAATAAGAGAAATGAGTTCATGTATTCGCACCAATAGTGCTTCTCCGCCATGTTTTAGCGCCTCGGCGGGGATTCCATCTTCTCTGAGGCCTTGTTGTTCTTCTGTTGTCAGATGGCCTTTTCAACCTCATGCCGGGCTGGGATTGTGCTGAGGTGATGGCGGGTAGCATGCCGTGGGATGGAATTGAGGACACTCGCATCAAAGACAGAGTCTCGGTTAAGGAGATCTTCGAAATGCTCCTTCCAGCGGGCACTAACTGCCTCTCTGTCCTTGATGAGTATCTCTCCGTTCGTGGCCCGCAGTGGGGTAGGATCTTTGGTGCTTGGGCCATAGGTGGTCTTGACTGCGCTAAAGAATCCACGCATGTCGTGGTTGTCGGCTAGCTGCTGGATCTCCTGCACTTTCTCCACCCACCATCTGTTCTTTAGGTCGCGAGTTTTTTGTTGGACCTCGGCCTTCAGGCGTCTGTAGAGCTGTTTTCTTGCTCTCGAGTTCTGTTGCTGTTTCCAGATCAGGAATGCCTTGCGCTTGTGGCTTATTAGCTCCTGGATCTCCTGGTCGTTCTCCTCGAACCAGTCTTGGTGTTTCCTGGTCGAGTGACCGAGCGTCTCTTCACAGGTACAGATTATGGAGGCCTTGAGTGCAGACCAGACGCTGTGGACACTCTGTGTCTCTGCATCACTGGGAGTCATCAGGTTGGTTGTGAGGTACAAGCTGAATAGGGCTTTCTTAGGAGGGTCTTTGAGTGCTCCAGCATTGATTATCCTGCGGCATTGCTTCTGTTGCTGCCGCTGTTTTGGGGCTACATTGTTGGAGATGACAGAGCGGATTAGGCGGTGGTCTGTCCAGCAGTCATCAACTCCTGTCATGGCACGGGTGATGCGGACGTCCTTGCGGTCCGTCGCTTGGACGATGACGTAGTCCAGCAGATGCCAGTGCCTGGAGCAAGGGTGTTGCCATGAAGCCTTGTGCTTGTCTCTCTGACGGAACAAGGTGTTGGTTATGACAAGGCCATGTTCTAAGCATTTTGTCAGGAGAAGGGTACCATTGGAGTTGGCTTTCCCTACCCCCTCTCTGTCGATCACACCTCCCCAGAGGTCTGTGTCCTTTCCAACTCTGGCGTTGAAGTCGCCAAGGAGGATCAGCTTGTTGCCCATTGGGACTCGGGACAGGGATTGTTCAAGGCTGGAATCGAATTCCTCTTTGGTCTCATCTGTGGCTTCCAGTGTTGGGGCGTACGCACTGATGACCGTAGCGCACTGGTTCCGGGATAGGGTGAGCCGTAGAGTCATGAGGCGTTCGTTTATTCCACAAGGGGAGTCTGAGACATTCAACTAGCTCATTTTTTATGACGAAGTCTACCCCATGGAGGTGGCGTTCTTCTTCAGGTTTGCTTTTCCAGAAGAAGGTGTAACCACTGCCTTGCTCCTTCAGCTGGCCTTCCCCTGCCTGCCGGGTCTCGCTTAGGGCGGCGATGTCTATGTCGAAACGTCTGAGCTCCCAGGTAACGATAGCAGTACGGCGTTCTGGTCTGTCGCTGTTGGGGTTGTCCATGATGGTCCTGACGTTCCAGGTCCTGAACTTCATTTTAAAGGGTGGAAGATGCCTGTGCGTGAATTCTTTTCACGTGGGTTGGCCGTTGCACACCAGATAGCACACTGGCTTGACAGAGCAAGGTCTTCGTCCAATGGCAAGAGGGTCCAAGATGATTGGAGACCAAGCACTGCTATATCGGCCTAGCACACACACACAAACATATTCCTACTGTCCTCCTCCCTCCTTCCCGCAGGTCCTCTCTGCCTGGGTTTCATAGGCTGCAATGTGGTCCTCCCAACCCCACTGCTGGTCCACGTTGCGCCACTCCTGGGCCTCATCCTCGCTCCTGGGTCCCGATCTCACTCCTGGGTCTCGACCTCGTTCCTGGGTCCCGTCCTCGCTCCTGAGCCCCGTCCTCGCTCCTGGGGCCCGTCCTCGCTCCTGGGCCTCGACCTCGCTCCTGGGCCCCGTCCTCACTCCTGGGCCCCGTCCTCGCTCCTGGGCCTCGACCTCGCTCCTGGGTCCCAACCTCCTTATAGTGTGTCTCCTTCGAGTGAGTGTATCCCGCGATATCCCTTTCCAGTGAGTGCGTCTCACGGTGTCCCCTTCCAGTGAGTGTGTCCCGCGCGGTGTCTCTCCTTCCAGCGAGTGTGTCCCGCGGTGTCTCCTTCCAGTGAGTGTGTCCCGCGGTGTCTCTCCTAGTGAGTGCGTCCCACGGTGTCCCCTTCCAGTGAGTGCATCCTGCGGTGTCCCCTTCCAGTGAGTGCGTCCCGCGGTGTCCCCTTCCAGTGAGTGCATCCTGCGGTGTCCCCTTCCAGTGAGTGCGTCCCGCGGTGTCCCCTTCCAGTGAATGTGTCCCGTGGTGTCTCTCCTTCTAGTGAGTGTGTCCCGCGCTGTCCCCTTCCAGTGAGTGCGTCCCACGGTGTCCCCTTCCAGTGAGTGTGTCCCTCGCGGTGTCTCTCCTTCCAGTGAGTGCATCCCGCGGTGTCCCCTTCCAATGAGTGTGTCCCGCGGTGTCCCCTTCCAGTGAATGTGTCCCGTGGTGTCCCCTTCCAGTGAGTGTGTCCCGCGCGGTGTCTCTCCTTCCAGTGAGTGTGTCCCACGCAGTGTCTCTCCTTCCAGTGAGTGTGTCCCGCGTTGTCTCCTTCCAGTGAGTGTGTCCCGCAGTGTCTCCTTCCAGTGAGTGTGTCCCGCAGTGTCTCCTTCCAGTGAGTGTGTCCCGCGGTGTCTCCTTCCAGTGAGTCTGTCCCGCGGCGTCTCCTCCAGTGAGTGTGTCCCGCGGTGTCTCAGTCCAGTGAGTGTAAGAACATAAGAACATAAGAAATAGGAGCAGGAGTAGGCCAATCGGCCCCTCGAGCCTGCTCCATCATTCAATAAGATCATGGTTGATCTGATTCTATCCTCAAATCTTCTATCACTCTCCATCCCACCTGACCCATGTGATCTCCCAGGAGAGGCGAAAAACCAGATAAAAAATCCAATGGCCAATTTGGGAGAAAAAAATCTGGGAAGTTCCTCTCCGACCCATCTAGGCGATTGAAACTCGTCCAGGAGATCACTCTGTCCCTATATTTTCTACAGTACTTACCTTCTGTAAAGGCGATCTCCACCCCAGCCAGGAACAGGAATAAAACCATCTCCTGAAATCTAACACAGAATTAGAACACAAGAAGTAGGAGCAGAACCAGGCTACACGGCCCCTGGGCCTGCTCCACTACCCACAGGGCCATGACCATTCCGAACCTAGACTCATGTCCAATTTCCTGCCCGCTCCCCGTAACCCTTAATTCCCTTTACTTCTAGGAAACAATCTATTTCTGTTTTAAATTTATTTAATGATGTAGCTTCCACAGCTTTCTGGAGCAGCAAATTCCACAAACCTACCACCCTCTGAGTGAAGAAGTTTCTCCTCATCTCAGTTTTGAAAGAGCGGCCCCTTATTCTAAGATTATGCCCCCTAGTTCTAGTTTCACCCATCATTGGGAACATCCTCACCGCATCCACCCGATCAAGCCCCTTCACAATCTCATATGTTTCAATAAGATCGCCTCTCATTCTTCTGAACTCCAATGAGTAGAGTCCCAATCTACTCAACCTCTCCTCATATGACCACCCCCTCATCCCCGGGATTAACCGAGTGAGCCTTCTTTGTACTGACTCGAGAGCAAGTATGTCCTTTCTTAAGTATGGACACCAAAACTGTATGCAGTATTCCAGGTGCGGTCTCACCAATACCTTGTACAACTGCAGCAATACCTCCCTGTTTTTATATTCTATCCCCCTAGCAATAAAAGCCAACATTCCATTGGCCTTCTTGATCACTTGCTGCACCTGCATACTAACTTTTTGAGTTTCGTTCACCAGGACCCCCAGATCCCTTTGTACTACAGTACTTTCCAGTTTCTTGCCATTAAGATAATAACTTGCTCTATGATTTTTCCTGCCAAAGTGCATAACCTCACACTTTCCAGTATTGTATTCCATTTGCCAAATCTCTGCCCACTTACTTAGCCTGTCTATGTCGCTTTGCAGGTTTTTTATGTCCTCCTCACTCACTACTTTCCCCCCCATCTTTGTATCATCTGCAAACTTTGATATGTTACACTCGGTCCCCTCCTCCAAATCGTTAATATAGATTGTAAAGAGTTGGGGACCCAGCACTGACCCCTGCGGAACACCACTAGTTACTGATTGCCAGTCTGAGAATGAACCATTTATCCCAACTCTCTGCTTTCTGTTAGAGAGCCAATCCTCCACCCACGCCAGAATATTACTCCCAATCCCGTGATTTTTTATCTTGAGCAATAATCTTTTGTGTGGCACCTTGTCAAATGCCTTTTGGAAGTCTAAATACACTACGTCCACTGGTTCTCCTTTGTCCACCCTGTATGTTACTTCCTCAAAGAACTCAAGCAAATTTGTCAAACATGACTTCCCCTTCATGAAACCATGCTGAGTTTGTCCTATTAAATTATGTTTATGCAAATGTCCCGTTACTGTCTCCTTAATAATGGACTCTAACATTTTACCAACCACAGATGTTAGGCTAACAGGTCTATAGTTTCCAGCCTTCTGCCTACTACCCTTTTTAAATAAGGGTGTTACATTAGCAGTTTTCCAATCTGCCGGGACCTTTGCTGAGCCCAGGGAGTTTTGGAAAATTATTACCAATGCATCCACAATCCCTACCGCCACTTCCCTCAAGACCCTAGGATGTAAGCCATCAGGTCCAGGGGATTTATCCGCCTTGAGTCCCATTATTTTACCAAGTACCACTTCCTTAGTGATTTTAATCGTGTCCCGTGGTGTCTCTCCTTCCAGTGAGTGTGTCCCGCGGTGTCCCCTTCCAGTGAGTGTGTCCCGCGATGTCTCCTTCCAGTGAGTGTGTCCCGCGGTGTCTCTGCTTCCGGTGAGCCTGTCCTGCGGTGTCTCTACTTCTGGTGAGTGTGTCCCGCGGTGTCTCTCCTTCCAGTGAGTGTTTCCCGCGGTGTCTCTCCTTCCAGTGAGTGTGTCCCGCGGTGTCTCTCCTTCCAGTGAGTGTTTCCCGCGGTGTCTCTCCTTCCAGTGAGTGTGTCCCGTGGTGTCTCCTTCCAGTGAGTGTGTCCCGCGGTGTCTCTCCTTCCAGTGAGTATGTCCCGCGGTGTCTCCTTCCAGTGAGTGTGTCCTGCGGTGTCTCCTTCCAGTGAGTGTGTCCCGCGGTGTCTCCTTCCAGTGTGTCCCGCGGTGTCTCCTTCCAGTGAGTGTGTCCCGCGGTGTCTCTCCTTCCACTGAGTGTGTCCCGCGGTGTCTCTCCTTCCAGTGAGTGTGTCCCGCGCGGTGCCTCTCCTTCCAGTGAGTGCGTCCCACGGTGTCTCTCCTTCCGGTGAGTGCGTCCTGCGGTGTCTCTCCTTCCAGTGAGTGTGTCCCATGGTGTCTCTCCTTCCATTGAGTGTGTCCCGCGGTGTCTCTCCTTCCAGTGAGTGTGTCCCGCGCGGTGTCTCTCCTTCCAGTGAGTGTGTCCCGCGGTGTCTCTCCTTCCGGTGAGTGCGTCCTGCGGTGTCTCCTTCCAGTGAGTGCATCCCGCGGTGTCTCTCCTCCCAGTGAGTGCGTCCCGTGGTGTCTCTCCTTCCAGTGAGTGTGTCCCGCGGTGTCTCCTTCCAGTGAGTGCATCCCGCGGTGTCTCTCCTCCCAGTGAGTGCGTCCCGTGGTGTCTCTCCTTCCGGTGAGTGCGTCCCGCAGTGTCTCCTTCCGGTGAGTGCGTCCTGCGGTGTCTCCTTCCAGTGAATGTGTCCCGCGGTGTCTTCTTCCACTGAGTGTGTCCCGCGCGGTGTGTCTCCTTCCAGTGAGTGTGTCCCGCGGTGTCTCTCCTTCCAGTGAGTGTGTCCCGCGGTGTCTCCTTCCAGAAGGTTGTTATTAATGCAATGGGTTCTGCGTGGAGTCCCACAGGGATTAGTATTGTTTCTTCATAACCTTTTTTAAAGATCAGGAAGAAAGCATTTCCAAAGAACCTTCAGGAATAAAGCAAAACTGGGGAAGGGTGTCCATTTCCAGTGACGGAATTAGTAAAATAATTAATTGATGTTTCTTAGTCACTACAGTTGTATAAATAATTCTTATGTGAGCAATGATTGTTCTGGTTTTGGAAGTATAATCAAAACAAAGATTGGGGTGTTCTAATTAGATGTCTCTGTCTCTTTGAGTTAGATCCTATTGAAGTAAGAAAAAGTTGTAAAATCTTTCATGTGAAATTTATATTCGAAAAACTTCTTAAATTGATCTATTTTGAAACAAACTGTAGAAATACTGAACAAAGACATAATTTGACATTTGTACTGAGAAATATAAATACTTTATGTACACAACAATAGTTTATGATTTCTAAGTATGAAAAACAAGAAGCAAAGATCGAGCATGGAACAATCACTCCCTGACTCATCTCTCAATTTTTTTTTTCAATTCAATTCAAATCGCTTTATTGGCATGATGACAAGGTACATCTTATGCTGCCAAAGCATCGAAAAACATTTATGGTTGAACACATAAACGCAGATCTATCCATACAGTGTATAAACAGATATATCCCTGAGTGTATAAATATACATTCATATAATTTGTATATACTCTTTTCTTAGATTTAATGGTTGTCCCTCTGTTTATGGCAAGCTGTAACATAGTGTGCTGCTAAGGTTACACAATTTCTCTGTTCCCCTAGTAGGTATGGGAGTTTTTGGTCGTCATTCAAATTTCTGAATTCAGGGCATATTTTTGTGAATTTTGGGTAGAAATTCTCCCTGATGCCCTGATATTTTCCACAAGCTGTGAGGAAGTGCATCTCTGTCTCCACCACTCCCTGACTGCAGTGAGAGCATATCCTGTTCTCTCTTGTCAGCCGGGTCTGTCTGTGTCTGCCTTTTTCGATAGCCAGGCTGTGCTCACTAAGTCTGTACATAGTCAAGATTTTTCTCAATTTGCTATCTTTTACCGTGGTCAGGTATTCAGCCATGTTGTATTGTCTGTTTAGGGCCAAGTAGCAATTGAGTTTGTTTTGGGTTTTTGTTGTTTCTGCCCAATATGACAGATATTTTTCCTTTTGCTTAGTGACAATTGTGTTGGGTCGAATTCTCTGTGCTACGATGTCACTGTCCTGGGGCTGGTTATTGTTAGTAGTGTTAGTAGTTACTTCACTGAGTCCCAGGACTAGTTGACTGAGGGTATTCTTCTTTATGATCCTCTCTTGGCATTTCAGGGCTTCATAATGATAGCAGTGGGGGTTGCTCATTTTTAGGTGTTTCCAAAATTTGGTGGCTCTTTTTTGGATAGTAATTATTACTCTTACCCTCTCTCTCTTTTACCCCCTTGTTCTTCAACCAAGGCTTTGTCTGTGAAGTAAAACTTAAGCATTTGGTAATTTAAATCTGAAATTGTACCTGCTTTTAAAATTCATGGTGCAGGTTGTTGCCAAATAATTTTGAAAAATAAAGAAACTCAGAATTTCTTTTAGCATGCGGAAAGGGACAGTGTGAAAGAATTATTCTAATGCTTCCTAGCAAATTCTATACACTGCAGAGGCTCAGACTGTAGCATCCTGTGAATTATGGACAGAGTCATAGCTGTGGAACAGATATCAACTGCAAGGTCAGGCTGTTGAGTTAGGCTGAAGGTTAATGAAGGAACTCAAAGACAAAAAAGACAACTTTATAGCTAAATCATGATAAATGTGAAATATGCAATTTTTTTAATGTTATCATATTACAAACTTTACATCTTTAGTTGGCAGACTAAGGGGAAAAATTTATTGGTGATTATTTTTTCAGAAAGTCTTTTGAGAAATTTGTTTTGAATCATTTGATTTGCTGCTCTGTTCTAAGAAATTTGGATCAAATTGAATTAAATCCACAATTAATACATTTACATATCAGCCAATCATGCGGCAGAAATTTAAAATGATTATCAATCATAATTAGAAAATTAATAAATATTAAAATTCAAGCAATCAAGTGGAAGAAATTTAAATTGCGGTGGGACAAATTCAGTAAGTGTGGCACAGAAATTTGCATGAGATAATGTAGTACATAGAAGTGTGATGAACGGGAAGGCTGCGATTTTGCGCCTGGAGGCGGGATGGTGGCTGGTCCGCTGGTCGGCAAGTTCCGGACCCGCTCCCGGATCCCGCCGCCCTGCAGTTGAAATTTTGCATTGATTGGCCTCGTTAAGGTCGATGTGCGGGTTCTCCAAGGCAATTGCTGGGTGCGGGTCAGCTACTCGTGTCTGACGAAGCGATGTTGGACTGATTATTTAAAGGGGCCATGTCCCCTCTGCAGATTCATTTCCATTTTGTTCCCTGAAGTGCTGGCTGCTGCAGGTATGGCAGCGCAAAAACCTAAGGCTGCTCCCCGCTTCGATCAGGACTCCCTCCATGCTCTTGTGGTGGGAGTAAGAGGACACAAGGAGGTCCTCTTCCCTGGAGACAGAGGGAGGAGGCCTCCTCAGTATACCAAGGCAGCTTGGCTCCAAATTGCTGAGGAGGTCAGACCGAGGTCGGTCTACATACGCACCTGGGTGCAGTGTCGCAAGAGGTTTAATGATCTATTGCGATCAGCAAAAGTGAGTATAACAACACACTTACCTTCCATCTGCCTCCCATCTCTTCTCATCCCCATCACTCTACATTGGCAACCTACCCCTGCACATCCCAACCCACTCTAACATCTCTTGCACCCTCACCCACCCCTCTCTTTGTACAGAATCACGTCACCATCTTACTATTCACCACTCACTCTTATGCAATGCCAACAACTAACAACACACAGGGAGGGAACTTGGTTTGTGCACCTCACTCCTTCATAGTCTCCCTCTAAACATCTGTTTCATCCATTCTTTACACCATCTCCATCAATCTCTCTCAAACTCCACTTGTGTCCCTCATTACAGGAGAAGAGAGCCCACAATAAAAGGGAGAGGGGGAAGGACAGGAGGAGGCCCATCATCCCTGGCACACCTAACGAGTGCTGAGGAGGCAGCCCTCAAGACCATCGAAGGTGCAGAGGAGCTGGAAGTGGGGGGCTAGAAGATCAAGCTGGTGACAATTGATTTCCAATCCTCTGATTTAGCATTCATGAGTGACTAATGTTGGATATGATGTTCATAGAGATTGAGTGCTAAGCATCTGCACAATGGGATGTGACTGCAACATACATTTCACTTGTCTAACTCATGCCTTTACTCCTCCACAGGACCATCGAGAGCCCCGCTCTCCACTGTTCAGGAGGAAGAGCAGGAGCACTCCTCAGAGTAACCACCAACATCTGAGGGTGCAGCGTCACCAGCATTCAGCACACCCAGCACCAGCGCAGAGATGCACACCTCGGTGGGTTTTTTGCGAGACAGAGTAGTGTTGTCACCTGGTGTATCACAGCTCACAAGTGAGCAGGAGCAGATGTTGGAAGCAGGAACAGCAGTGGAGAGTCCTTGTCGGAGGATGCTGGGCTCTCCCAGCTCTGCTCAGCTGCATGGAGGCGGGATCACGGCGGATTCGGAACCCACCATCAATCATTGCGGATTTTACCTTTGACCCGCCTCCAATCCCGCCCTCTGAGCACTGGCAAAATTCTGGCCGCAATCTATGCTAGGCATACTAGTGGAGAAATCGAGCAACAGATTTTAGGGGTAGGCCAGTTAACCCTTCGAGCCTGTTCTGCCATTCAATGAGAATGTGGCTGATCTGCAACCTAACTGTATATACTTGCCTTTGCCCCGTATTCCTTAATACCTTTGGTTAACAAAAATCTATCAATCTCAGATTTAAAATTCACAATTGACCCAGCATCAATTGCCATTTGTGGAAGAGAGTTCCAAACGTCCACCACCCTTTGTGTGTCGAAGTGTTTCCTAATTTCACTCCTGAATGGCCTGGCTTTAATTTTTAGACTATGCCCCCTAGTCCTAGACTTCCCAACCAGCAGAAATAGTTTCTCTCTATCTACATTATATGTTCCCTTTAATATCTTGAAAACTTTGATCAAATCGCCCCTTAACCTTCTAAATTCCAGGGAAAACAAACATAGTTTGTGTAATCTCTCCTCGTAATTTAACCCTTGGAGTCCAGGCTAGTAAACCTACTCTGCACTCCCTCTAAGGCCAATATATCCTTCCTAAGGTGTGGTGCCCAGAACTGCTCACAGTGTTCCAGGTGTGGCCTAACCAGAGCTTTGTATAGCTGAAACATGACTTCTACCCTCTTGTATTCCAGTCCTCTATAGCAAAATTCGGGCAGGATAAGAGGTTGAGGCAGAACCTGGATCGGTTAGATTTCTACCCCATTCAGAAAGAAGGAGGAAATCCCGATCTGGGGAAGGGACGGCGACTTCTTCTCCCTGTCTCACAAATATTCTGGTCGCACTTTGGGAGGATGGCTAGCGACATTCCCAGGAATCCTGCCCTGATGGGCCTGGCTGTGTCTATGTCTGTTGATGGCAGGTGTATGTTTGTTCTGGGACATAGTTGGGCTCCACCACCGAGGAATGAAATGAAAAGTAATCAGAGATAGATTGATTGCCATTGGATTTCGGACCTGCCAGTGAGGGAGGACCTTCAAAAAACTTTCCTATGGACTACAGTCTTTGGCCCAAAGGGCCTTTCATGCTCATTTTTGGAAGTGGCAGGGTGTTGTTCCAATATTGTGATTGACTAGTGAGGTTGCATTGTTACATGCTGAATGCCCAACCTTATTATTTCAATACCCTGGAAATTGGGATGGGGTCAAGAACAGGTCAAAGCAGAAGTTCTGCCTCACCGCACTTCCAGCAATGGAATGGGTCCATGGAATTTTTATCATATAATGAGTGGGTAATATAAACTGTTGTTTGTGGTGAGTCAGAGAATACATTGTTTTAAAACCATAAGTGGTTCATGCTGTGCAATGCAAAATGTCATTGAATAGGTCATTTAAATGTCAGTGATTGAAAAAAATCAGATTTAAACCTTAAATGGTCACCTTGTCTAGTGCAATTCATCAATCACAATGGGCCGGAATTTGCAACCCCTATGGATGTATACGAGGTGCGTACGCACCCATAGGGGCCGCGCAAGTGCCGGGTTTAGGCCGGGTCCGTTCTATCTCCCACACTTCAGCCCTCACCACTGCCCCTCCCTCCTGGAACCACGATAGGGTTCCCCTTGTCCTCACCTTTCACCCCACCAGCCTCCACATTCAATGGATCATCCTCCTCCATTTCCGCCACCTCCAACGTGATCCCACCACCAAACGTATCTTCCCCTCCCCTCCCTTTTCAGCATTCCGTAGGGACCGCTCCCTCCGAGACACCCTAGTCCACTCCTCTATCACCCCCAGCACCCCTTCCTCTTCGCCTGGCACCTTCCCGTGCAAGCGCAGGAGATGCAACACCTGCCCATATACCTCCCCCCTTCCCACTGTCCAGGGCCCCAAACACCCCTTCCAGGTGAAACAACGATTTACTTGTACTTCTTGCAATCTAGTATACTGTATTCGCTGCTCACGATATGGTCTCCTCTATATTGGGGAGACCAAACGCAGATTGGGTGTCCGCTTTGCGGAACACCTCCGTTCAGTCCGTAAGGGTGACCCCGAGCTTCCGGTCGCCTGTCATTTTAATTCACCGCTCCATTCCCACTCGGACCTCACCGTCTGCGGCCTCTTGCATTGTTCCACGGAAGCTCACCGTAAACTCAAGGAACAGCACCTCATCTTCCGATTAGGCACTTTACAGCATTCCGGACTCAATATCGAGTTCAACAACTTCAGATCATAACCTCGGCCCCTATTATATTTTTATATTTTTTATCCACGCTTTTGGTTTGTGCCTTTTCCTTTATTTTCCCTCTCTCCCACACGGCAGCTGTCTCTCACTCTGCCAGCGCATTTCACACTTCATCTAGAGCCATTGTTTGTTTCTTTACCTGTCCTATTACCATCTCGTCTCACCTTGAATATCTCTTAATGTCTCTTCTTTCATCCCCTCCCCCATTTCCCAGCCCCCAAACTGCCTTTTGTTTCATTTCCTACCTTTTCACTCAGTTCTGTAGAAAGGTTTCGACCCAAAACATTGACTCTATTTCTCTCTCCACAGATGTTGCCTGGCCTGCTGAGTTTTTCCAGCATTTTCTGTTGTTATTTCGGATTTCCAGCATCCGCAGTATTTTGCTCGCCCAAATTCATATTCTAGCTCGGAAAACCAAATTGAAATACTGAGCAAAGTTACATTCAACATTTCCACAGTGAAAAATGAATATTTCTCTAAGACATCTTTCCTTTGTCTTTGCAGCTCTGAACAATAGCTAGCGCAGCTGTTACTAATCTGTTTGTCTCTCTCTGTTCTGTTCAAATTAGATTATACAATGAATAATGGCTAAAATAAGACTCCTGCTGCTGCTGTGAAAAAGAAAGATCACCCTCTGCATGGGGGAGAGAAAGAGAATGGAGAGAGAGGGGGAGCATGCTCTCTGGTAACTGTCCCACTGTCAATGAGATGGGTGGGGGGTGCAGTCCACCTAGCTGCCAATCAAGGTTACTATTCTAAGCAGAACAGCTACCCTTCACTGTGTAAATGGAATGGAAGACCCAAGGTGTCACCAGCAGCCATCTTCTCACAGTAACATGCAATGTTTGAGACCCTACATAATGATTGTCTTATTGACTAGCTAATTAACACTTCAAGTCATTATTGTTGAGATTGATTCCAGGCTGCTGTCTTACTGTTGAGGAAAAAAGGCTGAATCTAGCATTACAGAAAATGTAAAGATTAGATAATCTAGCATGAGCAGCACAGGCAAAATCCACTTTGCTATAATGGCATAGAATTTGAGACTAGTACGATAGCAAAATACTGCGGATGCTGGAAATCCGAAATAACAACAGAAAATGCTGGAAAAACTCAGCAGGTCAGGCAACATCCGTGGAGAGAAATTAGAGTCAACGTTTTGGGTCAAAACCCTTTATCAAGACTAAAGAGGCACAGGGAATGAAATAGATTAAAAGGCCAGTGGGGGCTGGGAGAGAACAAAAGAGAAGAGACATTAAGAGGTATTCAAAACGAGACGAGATGGTGATAGGACTAGTGGAGACAAAAGACGGCTCTGGATTAGGTGTGAAATGTGTTGGCAGAATGGGAGACAGCTGCCATGTGGGAGAGAGAAAGTGCCTAATCGGAAGATGAGGTGCTGTTCCTCGAGTTTACATTGAGCTTCCGTGGAACAATGCAAGAGGCCGAGGACGGTGAGCTCTGAGTGGGAATGGGGCGGTGAATTAAAATGACAGGCGACCGGAAGCTCGGGGTCACCCTTACGGACTGAACGGAGGTGTTCCGCAAAGCGGTCATCCAATCTGCGTTTGGTCTCCCCAATGTAGAGGAGACTGCAACGTGAGCAGCGAATACAGTATACTAGATTGCAAGAAGTACAAGTAAATCGCTGTTTCACCTGGAAGGGGTGTTTGGGGCCCTGGACAGTGGGAAGGGGGGAGGTATAAGGGCAGGTGTTACATCTCCTGCACTTGCACGGGAAGGTGCATTCTGCCAGCACATTTCACACCTAATCTAGAACTGTCTTTTGTCTCCACTAGTCCTATCACCATCTCGCCTCGTTTTGAATACCTCTTAATGTCACTTCTCTTTTGTTCTCTCCCAGCCTGGCCTCTTAATCTATTTCGTTCCCTGTGCCTCTTTAGTCTTGATAAAGGGTTTTGACCCGAAACGTTGACTCTAATTTCTCTCCACGGATGGTGCCTGACCTGCTGAGTTTTTCCAGCATTTTCTGTTGTTATTTAGAATTTGAGACTGTTGCAGTACAGAAACAGAACATTCAGCCCATCAAATCTGCTCTGGTGTATACCTGCATGAGTCATCTAGTCTAATCCCACTCTCCTGCTCACCCTCCACGCTCTAATAATCTAGGTCCTTTTTACACAGAAGTTACGGACTTTACTTCAGCAATGGTTTGTGCTGTAGAATTACGCATTCTAACTGGCATCTGTGTAAATAAATGTTTTCTAAACCTTTTAATTTTGGGGGGTTATCTTAAATTTGGGTTACATTTTGATGTAATTTCTTCACTGATCATACTGGAGCTAAAAAAAATAATTTTTGAAAGGTTTCTTAAAAAATTGAAACAACTATGAAAAACCTACATTTTGCAGATCCAAATGTTACAACCTGATTTTATTCAATGTTCGGTACTATAGCTGTGAAAATCTCCCGGCTACTCAATAAACAGACTCTCCCAATATTCCCTGAAAGAACAACACCTCGTTATAGTGCTTTGTAATGCCACATGCTTGCCTGTAATTTAATGTCCTTGTTATTATGGCAATGTTGTTATCATTTTATTCTTTGAGTGTTTATGAATAACACAAATTACAAATATTAATTGACTGCTATTCTAAATAATAGGCAACACACCAAACGGCTCTTTAGGTTTTTGCCATTAATCATACAGGCTAAGGCTTTTCCTCTTTAACAGAATTCTGGCACCTGATAGAACCACTACTGATCTCAGATGATCTCCAAGGCCAACCTGGTTTGAATAATGTTGGCTGGTTCCTGACAGGAATTCTGCTTCTGTTAGGAACCTATCTTGGGGGAAGGTAGACAAATGGCCCCAGACAGTAGTAGAGTGGAACCAGTTGTCTTCAGTGCAGCCGAGGAGGAGGGCTAATCGCAATGGCACGCAACGAGTAACCCAGATGAGCACCCATTATAGTAGAAAATACTGAGATATGCTGTGTACAATTGGCTGAAAAGTGTATGTGAGGGAGCTATTTTGGAGATGAGGGAAGATTTAGTGAAACTGCATTTCTAGAGATGAATAGCTAGTGAAAAGTGAAATAAAGAATAGATTTGCCTTTCTAACCTAGGCTTTATTAACTTTAAAATCCTGTAGCACATCTTTCCACACCCAGTCCCAACCAAAGCTGGAAAGAACTGAATTTAAGATGGCCACCACAAATCACATGACATCAACTACCAATGAGATTACAGCATATATCCCAAGGCAGGAAACAAACAACCAATCACAATACTTCTTACTAAACATAAAGAATAATCACCACATTCACCCCTCCTTTTAAAATATACTCCAACCTAAATAACCTTTACAATTTATAATTAATTATTTACAACTAAAACTATACACAGGCAAGAATAAAACTATTCAACATGACACAATACTAAGTGAACAACAACAAATAGTAACATTGCACATAAGTATTAAGTATCTCTCAACTAAAACAATATAATATAATATTTCAACAATTTTAAAACATTACTATCAATTTAAAAGTTCATTTTCAATCGGTCGACCGGATATCTTGTTCGTGTCGACCTTCTTAACCTTGGTGAAATTCCTTGCCCTCCCACACCAGGAGACACAGAAGTATCTTCTGCAGGAAGGCTATCCATATCCCGATTTTCAACGGTTTCCGGATTAGAAATCCCATCAGAAGGTAAACTGGGACGGTCATAAACATCCATCGAGGGCTGACTAATAGAAGTATAATTATCTGCAATCGGATTGGAAATATTCGTAGTATCTGTAACAGCATCCACATTATCTGAATCATGACTATTGTTAATATCCTCAGAAGAGGGCCAAGTCTTTAATTGAAACGGTACTTTCTTTCCCATCTTGGAATCGAATATGAGCATATTGGGAATTTGCCTCCAACAGCTCCACCTCCTCCACTAAAGGATCATATTTTGACAATCTAACATGGCGTCGAAGCAGCACAGGTCCCTGCATAGTAAGCCATGAAGGTACCAAATATCCCGTAGTAGATATCCGCGGATAGTTAAAGAGCCTTTCATGGGGTTCACATTAGTAGCCGTTGAAAGCAATGATCTAATGGAATGCAGGGCATCAGGCAGTACCATTTCCCACTGTGTATTCTTAAGGTTCCGGGATGTCAAAGCCAACATAACTGCCTTCCAGATCACCCCATTGTATCGTTCGCACTGTCCATTACCCTGGGGATTATACAGGGTAGTTCTACTAGTAGAAATTCCCCGACTCTGAAGGTATTCCTTCAACTGGGAAGACATAAAAGAACTTCCCTGATCCGAATGGATATACGCAGGCATCCCAAAGATGACAACAAGTTGAGTCAGACATTTGATAACTGTAGCAGCTGATACATCTGCACAAGGAAAAGCAAAAGGGAACCTTGAAAACTCATCCACAACAGTAAATATATATCGGTTTTGAGTAGTTGAAGGAAGAGGCCCCTTAAAATTGACGCTCAAACGTTCAAAAGGAGAAGTAGCCTTTATAAGAAGAGCTCGTTGAGGCTTAAAGAAATTTGGTTTACACCGAGCACAGATAGAACATGATGAAGTCATCCGCTTGACGTCTTCAACTGAAAAGGGCAAATTCTTACTGCGTACGAAGTGTATCATCCTCGTAACCCCAGGATGGCATAAGGCATTGTGAAGATTAATAAGCGTATCTCCGTGAATCACCGAACAATAAGCCCTCGACAGCGCATCAGCAGCAACATTATCCTTCCCCGGACGATAAACTATATCAAAATGGTAACATGCCAACTCAATCCTCCACCTCATTATTTTATCATTCTTAATCTTTCCAAAATGTTTGACATCAAACATAAAGGACACAGACTTTTGATCAGTTATCAATGTAAAATGTCGCCCCGATAAATAATGTCTCCATTTACACAGTGCTTCTACTATTGCATACGCCTCTTTCTCTATTGAAGAATGCCTTTTCTCACTATTGTTCAAGGTACGTGAGAAAAAGGCCACAGGTCTTCCATTTTGGTTCAGAGTAGCCCCAATTGCAAAATCAGAAGCATCCGTCTCAATCACAAAAGGAACCTGCTCATCAATAGAATGCACAACTGCTCCAAGGATATCCTTTCTTAAATTATCAAAACATGTCCTGGCCTCCCATGATAGAGGATATGTCGTAACCCAAATAAGAGGCCGGATCTTCTGTGAAAAATTTGTAATCCAATTAGAATAATAAGAAAACAGTCCAACAACTCGTTGCAAAGCCTTAGAATTAGTAGGACAAGGTAAATCAATCAATGGTCGCAGACGTTCTGGATCTGGTTTAATCTTGTTTCCCGAGATAATATACCCCAATAGATTTACCTCAGTGGTCGAAAAGATACACTTCTCTTTATTAAAAGTTAAACCAACTTTTTCCGCAGCTTGAAGGAATCTTTTTAAATTAGAATCATGCTCCACCCTTGATTTGCCACACACTGTGATGTCATCTAAGTATGAAAAGGTGTCAGAGAGAGAGTTATCACTTATAAAAGCATCCATTGCCCATTGAAAACAAGCAACACCATTAGTAACACCAAATGGTATTCGGCAAAACTGATACAGCTTTCCGCCAGCCTCAAAGGCTGTATATGGTTGATCCTTCTTAACAGTAGGAATCTGATGATAAGCACTCTTTAAGTCAATAGTGCTAAAAACCTTATACTGAGATACTTTGTTGATAAGCTCATCAATCTTAGGCAAGGGGTACGCATCTAATTGAGTATACCTATTAATAGTTTGGGAATAGTCTATCACCATTCGTTTCTTATGTCTCTCGTTAGTCGTGACAACTACCTGTGCTCACCAAGACGAACAACTAGGTTCAATGATTCCTTCCAATAAGAGACGTTGAACTTCAGAATTAATAAATTCTCTATCCTGACTGCTATACCTTCTTGACTTGGTAGCAATTGGCTTACAATCCGGCATCAAATTGGAAAAAAGTGATAATGGAGAAATGGATAAAGAGGTTAATCCACAAATAGATAAAGGTGGCTTAGTCCCTCCAAATGAAAAACGGAGAGACTCGTGTAACTGAAGCACATCATGACCAATCAAAATATCTGCACAGAGATTAGGCAAAACAGATAGGCATATATCAGTATACGTATTACCTAGAAGAATCAATTTCACAAGGCAACAACCAGCTACTTGTGAAGTGAGAGTCGTCTGAGCCATACACACCTGATACGTAACAGGCGAAATTTTCAAATGCTTCTCCTTCACAAACTGAAGACTTATAAAACTCTCGGTACTGCCCGTATCTATAAGGGCCTTCACTTCCAACCCATTAACTTGGGCCGTAACTATAGCTTTGTTTAGGCCATGAGCAAATGCAGCAGAAATTGATGCAATAAACGCCCTATCTAAAGGCTGAATAGTCACAGAGGAGGTAATTGAACCTGATGATTTATACACACATGCGTAATGACCTCTCTTGCCGCATTTACTACACACAGCCTCCCAAGCAGGACACTTCAGACGAGGGTGCCGGACGTTCCCACAAAAATAACACTTCTGAATCCTAGAGGCAACAGCCGCCAAAGTAGAAACTGTTTCAGAATCTAGTAAACCACTCCTATTAAGTCCACATAATTCCTTTTCATCCGGAACTGCCGAAACCACAGTCGCAGGCCGATTAAAAAGAGCATAAGAATCCGAACTTCCCTGAGCCACATCCAATGTAGAAGCTTGCTCAAAAGCACTCTTAAGATCCAAAGTCTTATTTTCTAACAACCGCTGACGAATTGATCTAGACAGTAATCCATTAATAAAAGCATCCCGTACCGATTCTTCCTTATATTCTTCAGCCGTCACGGCCTTATAATTACAGTTAACAGTAAGGCACCGAAGTGCTTGTAAATAAGTATCCAAAGATTCTCCCACCTGCTGCCTACGGGCAGATAGAAGGTGACATGCAAATACCTCATTCTTTGGTTTAACAAAAATCTTTTCCAATGTAGAAATAGCCACTTCGTAAGTTTTACAGTCCAAAATATACTTATACACATCCGGAGCAATGTAGTTGATCAGCATATTCAGCTTATTTAGAGACTCTTGATCCAACACGCCCAAAAGGTTTTTAAATGTACAATACCAGTGTTTCCACTTATCATCCACTCCAGCAGAATTAGGGTCAGCATTGAATCGTTCTGGGTGAAGATATCGCTCCATTCTGACATAAAGTTAATAAATTGAAATAAAGAATAGATTTGCCTTTCTAATCTAGGCTTTATTAACTTTAAAATCCTGTAGCACATCTTTCCACACCCAGTCCCAACCAAAGCTGGAAAGAACTGAATTTAAGATGGCCACCACAAATCACATGACATCAACTACCAATGAGATTACAGCATATATCCCAAGGCAGGAAACAAACAACCAATCACAATACTTCTTACTAAACATAAAGAATAATCACCACAATGCTGTGTACAATTGGCTGAAAAGTATATGTGAGGGAGCTATTTTGGAGATGAGGGAAGATTTAGTGAAACTGCATTTCTAGAGATGAATAGCTATCATGAAATCACAGGTGTGCTCCCCATGAATTCCTAATATGTGTTCTCACAGAGTGGGTGAGGCTCTGTGCCAGTACTGTGCATTTGTAAAATCACTCCTAAGGTGAAAGCACAAGATTTTTATCAAACAGTAAATACTTTTTGTTAGAGTGTCGAAGTACGGAAGGAGTGGTAGAGAGAATTACCTCACACCATGAACTAAAATATTGAGTGTGCAAAGGTAACTGTCAATATTCACCATGTCCTGGCAGAGAGGGGGTCATTTTAACTTTTGGCGAAAACGTAACACAGACGATATCGGATCGGACGCTCATTATACATCTCTCCAGAATTTCACCAAATGGAAACTAAAATAAGGCAGGGTGTATAATGGGTGGCCAATCTGTTAAAGCCCCAATTACACGATCACCCAAAGTTAAAATTACCCCAGAGAGTGATAAGAATAGGAAAGCAAAGGTTTATAGCCAGCTGATTTTGTGGGGTGATAGATTGTAACAAAGACAGTAAAAGTCTTAGGGTAATGATTTTCCCGCTGAAGAGCTTCCAATGTGGCCAAGATGGGGACTTGAGCTGAAACGCCGGTTTAGCCCTCATTTAGTGCAAGGCACCTTCTTGGTAAAGGAGTTGAAGCCTGCGCTAGAAATGGCCTCCCAGAGGATCGTTAAGGGGCTTATTGCCTCTTAAATTGCCTACTAGTGCTCATTAAGGAGGCTGCACAGCAGTTTGGTGGATAGTGCTTGACCTAATGGCCTCTCCTAACAGTGACCAGCTGATTGGGAGTAAACAAGTCATTGCAGAGGATTCAGAGTGCTACTTAAAGGTATATTTAATATTGTGCTTTAGGTCCATCCGCACTGTAGCTGCATTGAGACTGCCCAAACTCAATTCATGTAGGACCTTTACAGCCAACTGACAGAAAAGACTTTCTTCCTGCTAGTCAGAGCTGGATTTCAGCCCAGGTCCCAGAGGTGAATGGCCAGTATAGAGTCTTGGTTCCTATAGTCTTCCCTCTCATAGGTCAATCCTCTGATGCTGGGGATTACGCTGATTATCGTGGTTCTGTGTGGCATCCAGTGCTTAAATACTTGTGCCTAGAGGAGTGATTCCACAATCTGGCATTCCCAGCAGGAAGTGCATCTCAGGAAATAGCGGGAACATCCACCGAGATATATTGTCTGTGAGTTCCAGATTGTGGAATCACTTCTTTCATGACCACCACCAACAACAACAACTTTTTGCACTTATATAGCTCTTTTAATGTCGTAAAACGTCCCAAGATGCTTCACAGGAGTGTGAATCAGACAAAAATTGACACCAAACCAAATAAGGAAACATTAAGACAGGTGACCAAACGTTTGGTCAAAAAGCTACATTTTAAGGAATGTCTTAAAGGAGGAGAGAGAGGTGGCAAAGCGGAGATGTTTAGGGAGTAAATTCCAGAGCCTAGGGCCTAGATGGCTGAAGGCACGCCCGCCAATGGTGGGGCGAAGGAAGTGGGAGAAACACAAGAGGCCCGAATTGGGGTAGCGTAGAGCTCTTGGAGGGTTGTAAGAGGTTACAGAGATAGGGCGGGGCGAGGCCATGGAGGGATTAGAACACGTGGATGAGAAGTAAGGTCAAAACATTTCCTGGATATTAGCCCCTGATTTGTTTTTAATACATTGAATTACATAGAATATACAGCACAGAAACAGGCCATTCGGCCCAACTAGACTGAGCTAGTGTTTATACTCCACACGAGTCTCCTCCCATTCCATCCACCTCACCTCAGCCTTTCAGCATATCTTTTTATTCCTTTTTCTCTCATGTACTTGTCTAGTTTCCGTTTTAAAGTATCTAAGCTATCTGCCTTGTAAGGGGACAAAATGACTTCTTAGAATTAAAAGTTAGAAGTAACTATAACTTCTTAGAATTAAAATTAGTGGAAAATAAGTTTGTCTCCTATCCTTGTTTAGGAATGTAGAACCCTGATAAGACAGGAACTGTAAAACTAATAAGCTGGTCTTTTGTCCTTGCTTAAGATAAGGCACGACTTACAGATGGGATGAGGTAAGCACTGCTGTCCAGGGCAGGAACAGATAAATTAGCCCGCGAATGCTGTAAAGATGGGTTTCTGTGAGCCATTCAGCAACCTCCCTGATAAGGGGCATCGAATGGACACAGCCCTTCGCCTATTCTGTAGACCAATCAATGATCGTAGAAGGGGGGTGCACGCCTCAAGTTAGGGTATAATTGCTGTACGTATTTGATACTCGGTGGAAGAATCCTTTCTCTGGGATGAGACTGAGATTTGCCCCTTGCATATGCTTGAATAAAGATCGTGAAACTTATCTAAGGTGTCCATCTGGTGAATTTGTGGTTGCTATAGGGCAAGTGTTGACCCCTTATCTCAGGGTGTCCGCTTGAGAGGAGGGAAGACTTCTCTTTTACCCCAACAATCTGCCTCAAACACTGCCTGTGATAGTGAGTTCCACATTCTCTGAGTAAAGAAATTTCTCCTTAGATCCCTAGTGGATTTATTAGTAACTATCATATTCAATGTTCTCCTTAAGCCATATGGCCGCACAGAGCTCTGGAAGTCCCGCGCAGCCGACTCACCAGCTTTTAAAGGAAAAAACTGTGCGTGCGAGGTTGATGTGCCTTGAATAACCACAAAACTAGAAGTTATAAACTTAAACAAGTTGGCTTTTAATCACTAAGATCAGAGCTTACACCTCAACACACCGACTGGCTCACAGGAATGAGTCATACAGATCCAGGGATCTTTAAGTAAGAGAAGTCAGGGGCGGAGCCAAGAGCCAAGACCTGGAACCTTCCAGGTTAGTCAGGAAAGAGGAAGTGAAACTCTACACCGTGTGGGGGAGGGTAATATACATGAATGCAAAACGAATACAGGCAAGACAAACAGATTTCATTACATTCACCCCTTCTTTAGATTTAGTCCATCGGGGTGATGTTTCTTAAAAGTTGGTATAAGTGAGTCTGTCAGGAGGTTTTGCGGTTCTCAGTGATCGGCGCAAAGCCAGTTGGGGTGCCTCTAGGGGAGTGGATTCTGGTTCCTCCGCTGTCCGGGCCTCCGCAGTGTCTTCCAGGTTATCTGCAGTGTCCTCCAGGTTAAAGTTGGGTATTGATACCTCTGGGTGTCCTGTCTCTTTTTGGTGTAGGTCTTCCTCGGGTAGTCTCTCATCGTTCTCTCCGCTCCCCGAGGGAGCGAGGTCTTTTATGGAAACAGTGTCCTCTCGCCCGTCAGAGTATTCGATATAGGCGTACTGAGGGTTTGCATGGGGGAGCTGTACCTTTTCCACAAGGGGGTCCATTTTATGGCCTCTCACGTGCTTCCGCAATAGTACTGTCCCCGGAGACGTCAGCCACGCGGGTAGAGATATGCCCGAGGTGGATTTCCGGGGGAAAACGAACATCTTTTCATGAGGGGTAGCGTTAGTGGCTGTACATAACAGAGACCTTATGGAGTGGAGCACGTCTGGGAGGACTTCCTGCCAGCAGGAGGTCGGAAGGCCTTTTGACTTTAAGGCTAAAGTGACAGCCTTCCAAACAGTAGCATTCTCCCTTTCCACTTGCCCATTACCCCGGGGGTTGTAGCTAGTGGTTCTGCTAGTGGCTATCCCCTTTGAGAGCAAGAACTGGCGCAGTTCGTCACTCATAAATGACGTCCCCCTATTGCTGTGTATGTAGTTCGGCATGCCAAACATGCAGAATAGATTACAGAGACACTTGATGACCATGGCACTGGTCATGTCTGGGCAGGGAATGGCGAAGGGGAAGCGGGAATATTCATCGATGATATTGAGGAAGTATACGTTACGGTCGGCAGAGGGAAGGGGTCCCTTGAAGTCCAGACTTAGGCGCTCGAATAGCCGTGTGGCTTTGATAAGGTGTGCACGGTCAGGCCTGTAGAAACGAGGCTTGCATTCCGCACAGATGCGGCAGGCTCTGGTCATTGTCCTGACCTCCTCGATGGAGTGGGGCAGATTGCGGGACTTTATAAAATGGTATAGTCGGGTGACCCCTGGGTGACAGAGGTCGTTGTGGAGACCCTGTAATTTGTCCGTATGAATGCTGGCACACATTCCCCACGATAGGGCGTCTGGGGGTTCAATAATGGCTCCCGGCCTGTACATAATATCATAGTCGAACGTGGATAGTTCGATCCTCCACCTGAGTATTTTGTCATTCTTGATTTTCCCCCTTTGTTTGTTATTAAACATGAAAGCCACCGACCGCTGGTCAGTGAGCAGGGTGAAACGTTTGCCGGCTAGGTAATGTCTCCAGTGCCGCACTGCCTCCACTATAGCCTGTGCCTCCTTCTCGACAGAAGAGTGCCTGATTTCAGATCCCTGAAGGGTTCGGGAGAAGAAGGCTACAGGTCTCCCAGCCTGATTGAGGGTCACAGCTAAGGCAAAGTCTGACGCATCGCTTTCGACTTGAAAGGGAATGCTTTCGTCCACTGCACACAGTGCAGCCCTTTCAATGTCCTGTTTGATACTGGTGAAAGCCTCCCGAGCTTCAGCTGATAGTGGGAAGGACGTCGATTTAATGAGGGGTCGGGCCTTATCAGAGTAATTGGGCACCCATTGGGCATAATACGAAAAAAATCCCAGGCACCTTTTTAAAGCTTTGGGATTGTGTGGCAGGGGCAGTTCCTTTAGGGGGCGTAATCAGTCAGGGTCCGGTCCAATTACCCCATCTTCCACCACACAGCCGAGGATACAGAGACGGGTTGTGTTGAAGACACATTTGTCTTCGTTGTAGGTTAGATTCAGCTTTAGGGCAGTTTTTAAAAATCTCGCAAAATTTAGATCGTGGTCTTGCTGGTTGTGCCCGCAGATAGTGACATTGTCCAGATAGGGGTAGGTAGCTTGTAGTTTATTCTCGTCAACCATGCGGTCCATCTCGCGTTGGAAGACCGAGACCCCATTTGTTACCCCGAAGGGCACTCTGAGAAAATGGTAGAGGCGTCCGTTCGCCTCAAAGGCAGTGTATGGGCGGTCTTCCGTTCTAATGGGGAGCTGGTGATACGCGGATTTGAGGTCGATAGTCGAGAAGACTCGGTATTGCGCAATCTGGTTGACCATTTCTGATATGCGGGGTAAAGGGTAGGCGTCCAGCTGGGTATAAATATTAACAGTCTGGCTGCAGTCAATTACCATCCGTTTCTTTTCGCTATTTTTAACTATGACTACTTGGGCACGCCACGGACTGGTACTGCATTCAATAATGCCTTCCCACAGGAGTCTGTCCACTTCCGCTTTGATAAAGTGTCTGTCTTCCAGACTGTACCGTCTACTTTTGGTCGCTATGGGCCTACAGTTCGGAGCGAGATTAGCGAATAAAGAGGGCGGGCTGATTTTTAAGGTTGATAGGCCACAGACTGTGAGTGGCGGCTGGGACCCGCCATATGCTAGCGTGACACTTTCGTGGTGGCACTGGAAGTCCAGGCCCAAGATTACATTAACACAGAATTCTGGCATCACGAGGAGTTTAAAATCCTTGTAGTCCGTGCCTTTTACAGTCAGTGTTACCACACAGTAGCCCAAAATGTCTGAAGTGTGGGGCTTAGCAGCCATAGCAATTCTGCTCCGTGTAGGGGTTACCGTTAATGAGTGCCGCCGTACCAGGCTAGGGTGGATAAAACTCTCGGTACTCCCACAGTCAATTAAACATTTCGCTAAATTCCCATTTACCTGTATGTCCATCATAGATTTTGTCAACGGGTGTGGCCTGGATTGATCCACCGTGATCGAAGCCACTGTTGGGCCCTGGGCGGCCGTTGAGTCGGGAAAAGATGGCAGATCCCAAGATGGCGGCCCGCACGGCAAGCACGAGGCGATGACGGAGTTGGAAATCGGATTCCCCCTGCAGACTTTGCTAAAATGCCCCTTTTTCTTACATTTGAAGCATGTAGCGTCCTTCGCTGGGCATCGTTGTCTGGGATGCTTGGCCTGGCCGCAGAAGTAGCATTTCGGGCCTCGAGACATTGCCGCTGTAGTAGGACTCCTGGGTGAACTTCTGTGTGGGGACTCTGGCGGTGTAGAGCTGGTCTGAGACCTGGATGGGGAAGATGGCTGATTCCAAGATGGCGGCCCGCTCAGCACGCACGAGGCGGTGAGGGCCGCATGGCCGGAAGAATAAGAGTCAGAGTTTTTCTGGGCCACGTCCAGCGATCGCGCAGTGGCCACTGCCTTTTTTAAGTCCAGGACCTCCTTCTCCAGCAGTCTCTGCCGGATATAATTCGATTTGAGGCCCGTGATGAAGGAATCGCGGACCAATTCGTCAGAGTACGCGTTGGCTGTCATGGCCTTGCAGTTACAGTCCCGGACCAAGTCCTTTAGGCCCTGTAAGAAATCGTCCATTGATTCCTCAGGTCGCTGCCTGCATGTAGCCAGCAGATGTCTGGCGTACACTTCGTTTACCGGCCTCTGGTATTGGGCCTTCAGGATAGTGATGGCCTCCGTGTAAGAGGTGGCGTCCCGGATGAACGAATAAATCCGATGACTAACGCGAGTAGTCAGTAGACTCAGTTTATCTACCTCGCTAGTGGATGAGGCCCCCGCGAAGAGTTCGAAGCATTTGAGCCAGTGTCCAAATTGATTTGATGCTTCAGCAGAATGTGGATCCAAGTCCAGATGCTCTGGTTTTAGGAGTCGGTCCATCCTAGTATTCTTTAGTGATTAAAATTGATGTGCCTTCAATAACCACAAAACTAGAAGTTATAAACTTAAACAAGTTGGCTTTTAATCACTAAGATCAGAGCTTACACCTCAACACACCGACTGGCTCACAGGAATGAGTCATACAGATCCAGGGATCTTTAAGTAAGAGAAGTCAGGGGCGGAGCCAAGAGCCAAGACCTGGAACCTTCCAGGTTAGTCAGGAAAGATGGTGTGGAGATGCCGGAGTTGGACTGGGGTGGACAAATGTAAGAAATCACACAACACCAGGTTATAGTCCAACAGCTTTATTTGAAATCACAAGCTTTCGGAGCGCTGCTCCTTCTTCAGGTGAAGTGGAGAAATGCATAAAGACACAGCTTATATAGTCAGAGAATCATGTCAGATGTTTACAGGTAACCTTTCCAACTGCCATTTGTCACACCTCGGCAGAGAGATAATCACAGCAGTCAAAGGTGTGAATGGTGTCCAAACAGGTCAGTCAGGGAAACATTACATCAAAGAACAATGAGGTGGGGTCACAAGGGGTCAAATATTGCAGATGCTGGGGTCTGTAAGAAAAACAAAAAAAGACAAAAAACATTTTTTTTGGCTGGAAATCACAGCAGGTCCGGCTGCATCTGTGTAGAGAGAACAAGCCAATGTCGACTCGAGTCTGGATGACCCTGCATCAGGTGGGGTTACATGTAGCGTGACATGAACCCAAGATCTCGGTTGAGGCCGTCCTCATGGGTGCGGAACTTGGCTATCAGTTTCTGCTCGACGATTTTGCGTTGTCGTGTGTCTCGAAGGCCACCTTGGAGAATGCTTACCCGAAGATCGAAGGCTGAATGTCCTTGACTGCTGAAGTGTTCCCCGACTGGGAGGGAACACTCCTGCCTGGTGATTGTTGCGCGGTGTCCGTTCATCCGTTGTTGCAGTGTCTGCATGGTCTCGCCGATGTACCATGCTCCGGGGCATCCTTTCCTGCAACGTATGAGGTAGACAACGTTAGCCGAGTCACATGAGTATGTACCATGTACCTGGTGGGTGGTGTCCTCACGTGTGATGATGGTATTTGTGTTGATGATCTGGCATGTCTTGCAGAGGTTGCTGTGGCAGGGTTGTGTGGTGTCGTGGTCGCTGTTCTCCTGGAAGCTGGGTAATTTGCTGCGAACGATGGTCTGTTTGAGGTTAGGCGGCTGTTTGAAAGCGAGTAGTGGAGGCGTGGGGATGGCCTTAGCGAGGTGTTCATCGTCATCGATGACATGTTGAAGGCTGCGAAGAACATGGCGTAGTTTCTCCGCTCCGGGGAAGTACTGGACGACGAAGGGTACTCTGTTGGTTGTGTCCCGTGTTTGTCTTCTGAGGAGGTCTATGCGATTTTTCGCTGTGGCCCGTCGGAACTGTCGATCGACGAGTCGAGCATCATATCCCGTTCTTACAAGGGCGTCTTTCAGTGTCTGTAGGTGTCCATCGCGTTCCTCCTCGTCTGAGCAGATCCTGTGTATTCGCAGGGCTTGTCCATAGGGGATGGCTTCTTTAACGTGGTTAGGGTGGAAGCTGGAGAAGTGAAGCATCGTGAGGTTGTCCGTGAGCTTGCGGTAGAGTGAAGTGCTGAGGTGTCCGTCTTTGATGGAGATTCGTGTGTCCAGGAATGAGACTGATTCTGAGGAGTAGTCCATGGTGAGTTTGATGGTGGGATGGAACTTGTTGATGTTATCGTGTAGTCTTTTCAGTGATTCTTCGCCGTGGGTCCATAGGAAGAAAATGTCGTCGATGTATCTGGTGTATAGCGTTGGTTGGAGATCCTGTGCAGCGAAGAAGTCTTGCTCGAACTTGTGCATGAAGATGTTTGCGTATTGGGGTGCGAATTTGGTCCCCATGGCTGTTCCGTGTGTTTGAGGAAGTGGAAGAGGAAGTGAAATTATACACCATGTGGGGAAGGGTAATATACATGAGTGCAAAACGAATACAGGCAAGACAAACAGATTTCATTACAGAGGTATTTTGAATGGGCCCTGTTAAAGGGGCCGCGCGGCCCCAAAAAAATTAGAGGGATCATTGCTTGTATTTATGGCCCCTAGTTTTGGATTCTTCCACAATTGGAAACATTCTCTCCACATCTACCCCATCCAACCCATTCATAATTTTAAAGACCTTTATCAGGTCTCTTCTAAGTCTTCTCTTTTCTGAAGAACAAAGCTTCAACCTGTTCAATCTTTCCCGATAGCTGTACTCTCTCAGTTTGGGTACCATCCTTGTAAATCTTTTTTGCACTTTCTCCAGTGCTTCTATGTCCTTTTTATAGTATAGAGACCAGAACTGTGCACAGAACTCTTAAGTGCAGCCTGACCAGGGCTGTTTAACATAATACAAGTTTAACATAACTTCACTACTTTTGAATTCTATACCCCTAGACATAATTCCCAGTGCTTTGTTAGCATTTGTAATTGCTTTGCTAACCTGCAATGTTGGCTGGAATTTTGCCGACCTGGGCAGGTCCGGTGCGGGCGGTGTCCATGGTGGGTCGCGACCCCGCTGCTGGCTCCATCCCGCTGCTGAAAATGAACTTACCTTAATAGAGTCTATTAAGCCCACCCAGCGCATTACCCGGCTCAATTAGATGGAGCGGGTCTGGTGACGTCATTCATGACGCATTTTCAGCCAGGATCCTTGAAGGGACCATGGCCACATTACATTTGATGTTTAATCTAACAAAGTGGGTGTTGAAACTTTACAATAATATAATAAAACTTATATATGAGTGACAAAGAAATATTTAAATAATACAGGTTATTAATCCCTTATCCGAAACCCTTGGGGCCAGATGTGTTTCGGAATTCGGAATTTTTCAGATTTCAGAACGGTAGGGGCATCTGCAGCTCTTTTTGACATTTTTTTCCATTTTTACCCATTTTTGCGTAAGGGACCATATCCGAAACGATTAAAGCTGAAAAATCCGAGTTCAGACCGGGAAAAAATTTTCCCGAAATCGGCCGAAAATTAAAAAAATTCTCCTTTGCTGCCGAGCAGGGCGGCATTCGAACAGGCACGGGAAGCCGCGTCTAATGGTGTAAAGACGGCTTGGCTCCAACGCGGGAGTGCGGAGATACGGCCATTCAAAGTTGTACCCGAAGTACGAAAGCCGAGTGACGCTCCACGAAAAAACTTTCGGTTTTCAGAGCTTTTCGAATTTCAGAATTGCGGATAAGGGGTTGTGGCCCTGTATTATCATTAAGTAATATGACACCATCTACAAATATGATCAAGAACATAATTTAAAAAGTACGTTAATTGAGAAGTTATTGGTGCTTTAGTCACAAATCTATAGACTTTTGTATCAGTAACTGGTACAAATAAAAGATGTGTGTGTATAGGTAATACATGAAATTAAGCAGATTTTAAATGTAATTGTAAAGGGGTAGATTTACAATCTTATGCAAGTTCAGCGGAAGAGCTGTAGAAACCCTGACAAACAGTGTAAGTGGTGCTTAAAGTGTGTTTCTGGGATTTCTGAAGCTTTTCCATTGAAGTTAATAATGAACAAGTGAGAGAACCTCTGCAGAAATTCACCCCCAAAGTCTCAGACTGAAAAATTACATTAGTTATATTCAGGGACTGAAAGCAAATTGAACCAGTGGAATGAGTGATGAGAATGAAATTGTTACGGTTGAAGACTTGATTTATTCAGTAACTGAACAATCACAGTATACTGTGAGACAAATCTGACCAGGAACAACACAAAAATGTATTTAAATAGTATACATCATTTTTTATAGTGCAGATCAATTCACTGCAATTACTGTTGAGTTGGAAGGCAACAGCTGAGAATGACCAATGAAAAATATATTTCCCTCACCATCCAGGGTAGGATGGGAGCCTTCAGCACTCACATCCCTTCAGGAATTTCTGAATTAACATTTACCAGTAGCTTTTCAAATAGAACAGAATCTCCATCAATCTATTAGCTGATGTAATCAACATGTTTTTATTATGGATTGTTTCCGAAGCTGTCAAGGAATCCGCTGGAACAATGGCCATGGAACTCACACCTCAGGTTGACAGACGTGGTTCCCGAGCTGCGTGAATCCCGTGGCCATACAGGGAAATTTAAAAAGTAAGTGAAAAAAGGCTCTTAAGTGCCTGTAAACAACCTGATAATCATCTCAATTTGGTTGCCTGCCGCTGCCGGTTGTGTCGGCTCCGCAATGACAGACGAGCCTGTGGGAAAGGCACGTGGGAGTGAGATGACAGTGGGTTCCCAACCCGCTGTCAAAAATAACAACTTTCCCACCTGACCCACCACCGATCTCACCCGTTACCACCCCGGAAAATTCAGCCCATTGTCTTTAATGATTTGCTCACCTGTATCCCTAGATCCCTTTGCTCTTATACCCCATTCTGTTTCTTATTTTCTAAAGTGTAGGTGATGTTTCTGTTATTCCTACCAATGTGCATCTCCTCACATTTAGCTATGCTAAAGTTTATTTGCCACTTAATTGCCCAGTCTGCAAGTTTTCTAATGTCTTCTTTTATTATGTTGCATTCTTCCTCAGTGTTAGCTATACCACCCCACCCCCCTCCCGCAGTTTGGTATCATCTGCAAATTTTGATACTGAGTTACTTGTTCCTAAGTCCAAATCATTAATGTAAATTATGAATAACAGTGATCCCAGCACTGATCCTTGTGGAACACCACTTTCTGCCTTCCTCCAATTTGAATAACTACCCTTTACCTTTACACTCTGCTTTCAGGTTTTTTTTAGCCAATTCAGCTATCCATTCAGCTATTTGTCCCCTGACTCCTCATGCCTTAACCTTTGTCATGAGCCTACCCTGTGGTACCTTATCGAAGGCCTTTTGAAAATCCAAGTATATGACATCTACTACATTGCCCTTGTCTACTCTTTCCATTACCTCTTCAAAGAATTCTATCAGGTTAATTAAACATGACTTAGTCTTTTGGAATCCATGCTGACTATTTTTTATTATATTTTCTGTCTCTAGATGCTCTTCTATCACTTTTTTCAGTATAGATTCCAGTATCTTTTCGACCACTGACGTTAAACTGACTAGTCTATAGTTCCCAGGTTTTTTTCTATCTCTTTTTTATATAGGAACAACATTAGCTGTCCACCAGTCCTCTGGCACCATCCCTTTTTCTATGGAACATTTATATACAGGTATATATAAATTAGTGTCTCTGCTTTCTCCTCCCTAGTTTTCTTGAGTACGCCTGGGTGCATACCATCCAGACCTGGGATTTTATCCTCTTTTAGCTTTGCTAACCTGTTAATTATTTTCTCCCTTTCTAACCCAACGATATCAATCTTTTTAAGCTCATCCTCGAGTGAAGTGCCTATTTTGTTAGCTTCTTTTGTAAAAACTGAAGCAATTCAATACTTCTGCCATTTATCTGTCATTACCTGTGAGTTTATCTTACTCATCCTTTAGTGGCCCTATCCGTGCTTTAATTTTCCTGTTGTTATTTATGTGTTTATAGAATACTTTATTATTTATTTTTATATTCCTTAATAATTTGATTTTGTAATTTCTCTTTGCCTTCCTGATTTAAAAAAAAATTCTCTCCTAAGTTCTTTGTATTCTCTTTTGTCCTCCTCTCCTTCAGTATCTAAATACTTATATGTCATTTTCTTTAGATTCAATTCTCTATTTAGTTCTTTATTCATCCACATGCCCCATAATTAGCTTGCTTGTTTTTGTCTTTTAGTGGAATACATTTCTCTTGAACTCTATTGATTACCCTTTTAAAGATTTCCCATTGTTTTTCTGTCTTTGTTTTGCAAGATTTTCTCCCAGTTTACCACCTTTAATTCCACCCTTATTTCATCATAATTTTATCTGTACATAATATTTCATTACGTATAAATGGCATGTTGTTTGATTTGTGAAGCTACCTTAATATAAATAAAATCGAATTAAAAAGCATTAAGAAAGGCTACCAGTTCTTAACACAAATCCGAGAGTATTGTACAGCAAGTTGTACCATGCTTCATTAGCGCCACCTAATGACGACAAGTAGAATTGCAGCAATAGGTGACAGCTGAGAATGGAATAATCACAGCCTCCAGCTGTTTAAAAACCTAGTCACTTTGGAAGCAGACTGTCAGCACCTTTCCTCTTCTGCCCGCCGTAAAGAAAACAAAGCCTTCAAAAGTATTTTCAGTCCCCTACTATTAAGTTTGAGCTTACGTGTGAAAACTGAAAAAAGGAGATTGCGTTCAAGTGATTGATGGGTCTTTTTCACAATAAACGTGGCTCCTCCAATGTGCATTATTATAAGATGCGAGCAGCATCATTGCACCAGTGGGATTAAGTATGAAATGATAGTAATATCCAAGTCAGATATGTAAATGAATTAGAGGGTGGGGGGGGTGGGTGGTTTTAAAATGATGTTCATTTACTGGTAAGAAATGAGACAGTTGGATTTTGTCAAACTATTTCTCGCAGGGTAAAAACAAATTCCTGTGGCATGTGGTTTCACGAATCCCTTGTCACAGATGATAATGCGCCTAAAGGCCAACAGCAGAACCTTTAAAAATGTCAGTGGATTCAGCTAGTTATCACACGTAACCAAGTTCCCCCCAGCATTATTAACTGTTTTCCAACACTTCCTTTTATATATCTCCTCCTGATACTTAATGCAGTTTTTGACAAAAATAAAAATAATATGATTGCTCATATCCTTTAATAACTATGTGCCAAATTTTACACAAGGCGCCTTTGTCCTTGCTGATCACTATTGTTACTGGGGGTTTCAAACAGCAGTCTGTTTATTCTCAACCAACTTGAACACTGGGTTTCTGATCGCAGGATATATCAAATCAAATCAAATCAACTTTTATTGTCATTGTTAGTGCACAAGTGCAGTACAACGAAATGTAGGCTTGCGGCTCCCGAGAGTGTACATTTGGATTAAGACATTTAAACATTCAACATACATTTGGCTTGTAATACATTAACATAAACATAACCATAATAAAGTGCATTGGCAGATGTGCAGGCTTTAGAGTTTATTTGTGGAGTTCAGTAGGATGACAGCCCTGGGAAAGAAGCTGTTCCTAAATCTGGTCGTACGGGTGCGAATGCATCTGTAGCGTCGCCCAGATGGCAGGAGGGCGAACAGACTGTGGCTGGGGTGGGTAGGGTCTTTGATGATGGACCGTGACCTCCGTAGACAGCGTTTCTGGTATATGTGCTCTATGGTCGGTAGCCGGGTGCCGGTAATGCGTTGGGCAGTTTTGACTACCCGCTGCAGGGCTTTCCGGTCATAGTAGCGACAGCTGCCATACCATACTGTGATACAGTTTGTCAGGATGCTCTCTATAGTGCAGCGGTAAAAGTTAGAGAGGATCAGGGGTGACAGGTTACATCCCTTCAGCCTCCTTAGGAAATATAGGCGCTGCTGGGCCTTCTTCACCAGAGAGGAGGTATTGAGGGACCAGGAGAGGTCTTCCATGATGTGGACACCGAGGAACTTAAAGCTGTCCACCCTTTCCACCACAGCCCCATTGATGTGGATGGGGGTGTGACTTCCGCCTTTGGACTTCCTGAAGTCCACAATGATTTCTTTGGTTTTCTTGATGTTAAGGGCCAGGTTGTTATCGGCGCACCACTTCACAAGATGCTGGACCTCCTCCCTGTAGGCTGACTCATCGTTGTTGGTGATCTGGCCTACTAACGTGGTGTCATCCGTAAACTTGATGATGGTGTTGGAACCATTAACAGCCACACAGTCGTGGGTGAAGAGGGAGTAGAGGAGGGGGCTCAGCACACATCCTTGTGGGGCCCCCGTGTTCAGGGTCGGGGGGGGGAGGTGTGGTTACCTAATTTGACAGACTGGGGTCTGTTTGTTAGGAAGTCCAGGGTCCAGTTGCAGAGGGAAGTGTTCAGGCCAAGAGTTTGGAGTTTGGTGGCCAGCTTGTTGGGGACGATGGTATTGAATGCTGAGCTGTAGTCTATGAACAGCATTCTGATGTAGGTCTCCTTACCATCTAGGTGATTCAGTGCCGAGTGTAGAGCAGTTGTGATTGCATCCTCCATTGATCTGTTTGCACGATAGGCAAACTGGTGTTGGTCAAGAGAGGCAGGAACACTGGCTTTGATGTGGGCTAAGACCAGTCTCTCGAAACACTTCATTATGATGGGTGTGAGTGCGACAGGTCGATAGTCGTTCAGGCACGTCACAGCCATTTGCTTTGGCACAGGAATAATGGTAGCGGTCTTGAAGCATGTAGGGACTACTGCCTGGGCCAAGGACAGATTGAAGATGGCGGTGAAGACATCAGCCAGCTGATTGGCACATTCCTTGAGTACCCGTCCAGGGATGCTATCCGGTCCAGCAGCCTTTCGTGTGTTCACTCCGCGTAGAACACCCCTTACGTCGGAGGTCGACAGAGTGAGCACCTGGTCTTCCGGGGGTGGCAAGGCTTTGGTAGCCGGCTCCCTGTTGTTCCTGTCGAAGCGAGCGTAGAAGTTGTTAAGCTCCTCCGGGAGGGAGGCATCGCTAACCGGGGGGCTGGTGTTTTTGCCCTTGTAGTCAGTGATGGACTGGATGCCTTGCCACATGCGCCGGGGGTCCGAGTTGTTGCGGAAGTGATCCTCTATCCGCAGTGTCTGTTTCCTTATATATTGAATCTCATAACAAATATAGTTGTATCTGAAACACAAGACAGTTATTGTGCTGAACGGATTCAAACCAAATGAACAGTCCAATAAATGCTCAGATTACAGAGAATTCATTATCTGAACTAGTCAGCATGTAAGCTGAAATGGGTTTGTTTTCAGAAAGCAAACAACTTCTTATCTTGTTTTAAACAGCTTTGTAGGTTATAATTGTGGTTCTTTTGTTTTCACCACATTATCAGAAATATAAGCGCTGAAATTGCAAGACTCGCTCCCGGCGCAGTGCCTCATTCAACGGAAGTGATTTCACCCAATTCACGGCACTCCCAATTTTTCAGCCAAAAATTGAGCACACTGACATTCTCTGATCTGTAGCAGTCACATAATTTGAGCGCCATAATCTCCAGCTACTAGGATGTTATGAAAGATTAATATTTATGCTATTCAGGACAAGGTTAAATTATGTATTTTGATGCTAAGTGCATGTTATTATCTTGATTATTGGGTGCTGGACAATTTAGGCTAGTGTTCTCATTTTATCTAGTCCATTTATATCTTATTGGGGCACTGTGCGAACCATGCTTTGCAATAGAAGTAACAAACAGTAAAAATACAGTAAAAATAACGGTGAGGTTATCAGCACTCACCGCTATTACAGAGTAAATCGGACAGCAGCTTCCGGCGACTGCACATGCGCAGTTAAACGCAGAAATCAGGAAGCAGCTGTCCTAGTTGTCCTGCTTCTCCAGAAGCTTCGCTATAACAGTATCTCGCCAGGAGACTCGGCATTGAAACACATGGAAGGGCATGAAGTTGGGGTACTTATGCGATAGATACACACTAAACATGGCAAAAAAATTAGGGCTTGTCCATTCTAAGTGAATTTTTTATGGCGTGATAAGTCTTAATTACTGCCAAACAACCTCTCTGACACTGAAAATTAACTTTTACAAGTGTGGAATCTCATTCCTTCAGATTTTAATTATTGTTGGGATTTTTTAAAATGGAAATTTTTTTTTTAACTTTTTCTTTCTGTCTCTTTTATCTCTCTCTCTCTCTTAATCCCATCTTTCTTTCCCTCTCTTTATTTTGCTTTCTGCATATGATTTGGCATTGAATTCACTATTCTAACTTACACTTCCTGGTTCAGACTGCATGCCTCAGTAAGGATCCTGATTGGTTAAGGAGATACACCAGCTGTGTTCACACAGCTTCCCAGATCCCCTGTAGAGGGCGCTGCACTTTTTAGATTTCTAATCACTGCAAGGTCCAGTGCAAAAACCCATAGCAAGTCTGTGGGTAAGTTTAAGTGGATTCGCCGCTGACTGCAAAATCTTGCCAAATTTGTATGAACTTCCTCTTTTCCACCATTCCTGGGTAACATCGATGCACCTAAGTGGGTCTATAGACTCCTGCACATAATTCCATGGCCCTCATGAAGCACAGGGGATTCCTGGTCACTACTGGGACCAATTCTTTGGGATTGCCTTAAAAACAGAAGAGGGACATACATTGAAATGAAGGCTGAGAAAAAGTCCTCCCAACAGAATTTGCATAGATAAAAGTGTGTGCAAGAATATATCCATGAGGAAGTGAGAGAATGTGTGGGTGGAAAAAAATGCAAGAAAAAGATGGTGCTAACACATAACCTTAGCGATACCTTGAGGTCCCTCCAGGCCCACTCCCTCTGTGTTTGAAGTCCCATGAGGTCAAACATGGTCTGTTCAAATTAGCAGTGGGTTCCAAAATTAGGGAGCCCTCCTCTTCTGTGCTGTCATGTCCTGCAAGTTGTGTTGAAATGTTCCAAGTCTGAGGAGTACATAGAGTGACTGTCAACTGTCCACCCTGCATCCTGCTTGTGTGTCCCTAGTTAGCAGGAGCCAAAAATCTGTGACCGCCCCCCCCCCACCGCGCCCCCCCCTTGACGGACCCCTGCGTCACGCTGCTCCTCCGACATCCAGTATCCTAACTCGTACCAAGTCCCATTCACCCATCATCCCTGTGTTCGCTGACCTACATTGGCTCCTGGTCTGGCAATGACTCGATTTTAAAATTCTCATCGCTCCATCCCCCTCACCCCTCCCTATCTCTGTAACCTCCTCCAGCCCTACAACCCACCAAGATCGCTGTGCTCCTCCAATTCTGGCCTTTTGCGCATTCTCGATTTTCATCGCTGGGTGGTTGTGCCTTCATCTACCTAGGCCTAAGCTCTGGAATTCTCTCCTTAAACCTTTCTGCCTTTCTACCTCTCTCTCCTCCTTTAAGAGGCTCCTTAAAACCTACCTCTTTGACCAAGCTCCTGTGCTAATATGTCCTTATGTGGGCCGGTATCAAATTTAGTTTGATAATGTTCCTGTGATACACCTTGGGACATTTTACGACATTAAAGGTATTGTATAAATTAAAGTTGTTATTGTTGCTGTTGATGTGACAGATTGGCTCTTTACTCACAGTTGAGGTAACTTTGCACAAGAAAAAGCTGAATTTACATCAGGTTGGAGCAGTGGTACGTTTGCCTCCACTGAGCAGCAAGGGCTTGGTGATTCAACAGGCAGACAGGAGACGTGGTGCTGGGTCCCCCAAATGTTCCCTCACAAAATGCTCTAAGTAGCCTGTACATAAACAACAGCAAGGGCTGTCGGGGATATGGCGATCAGGTGGGAAAGTGAAGTTGAGGTCGAAGATCAGCCATGATCTTATTGAATGGCAGAGCAGGCTCGAGGGGCCGAATCGCCTAGTCCTGCTTCTAATCCTTATGTTATTATGTTCTAGCAACTGAGAGCTAGCATCAAAGCAAATTGAGTTCGAAAATTGAGGGGATTATTTTTCTAGCACTTCATTTTAGCAATCCCCAAATTTAGCATCATTCTCTTTTTTTTAAAGTGTGAATGTTACATGTAATTAACACTAAATTAAAGTGATTATGAGCTGTTTATTGTCACGGGAAGATGTGAATTGTGGCTTTGCATGAAAAAGAGGATTAACAATGTTGTTGGTACAATAATAAAATAGTTCCTGCTGTGAGGAGGGCAGGGGGTGAAATTACCATCATTTTAACAAACTGTTAGTGGAAAAACTCATTGATTCTCTTGCAAAGAAATACAATAACAATTTAAGTTTCCACAGTGCTCCTCATGTGTGCAAGGAGACACTTTGAAGCATTTTACAGCATGGAGGAAGAGCAGTTTCCACCCAGCAGCATGGGGAAAGTGAAAATGGAGAAGGTTCAAGTGGGTGGGGGGCTGAAGGTGTGGTTGAGGGGTTTTGAGGAGGGTTTTTAAGAGCAGGAAGGGGACGTGGCAAGACGACGGGAACTGGGCAGGTAGTTACAGCTAGCTTCCAATAGCAAGGAATATTTTGAACTTCATACAAACTTGATATGTGAATCAATAACTGGAACTAGACTTTTGGCATATTTCCTTTCAAGGGAAAGTCTCAAATTTTATTAAACTTTTCATAGCGTCCCACAAAATATCTGCCTCTGCACTTCCAGGCATGCCTGCTGTTCCATGTTTACAAGACTACTTGTGAGTAATTACCCCAATTGTACCCTGCATTCAATCCAGACATCTACTATAGATTGATTTCACAGTGCAGGAACGAGGCTTTGACCTCATGACTTAGCTGGTAGGATTAATTTGGTCGTCCTGCTGCCTGTGGACAATTTTCTTTTAATGTTGTGCTCAAATAATCTGAACGGTGAGCTAAGCCCAGGCGCATTTTCTTATCCAAAGAAAATCAGGTCCTGCATCAATAAACATCTTTGAGGCAGCTTTGGCTATATTTTGACATGATGGAATATGTGAAATTCATAAGTATAATACTGCACCCCTCTCCCCCCAGCATGCCATAAAGGATAGCTCATTGATGATATTATAGTGAAAGCTGTCAACAAGAGACACTCATGGGCCCAATGAAAGTGATCTTAGTTCACAGGTGGTCTGCTTACAAGGTTGTCAATTAAAATTTCATCTGGAACTACTCAATCCCTCGATTGTTACTTTCACATGCTATGAACAGAGATTCCTATTTTCTTGCCTATTGTACTCATACCTTGCAGCAGAAGGAGAGTTAACTTAAAATATACTGCCGAGTCTACGAAATTAGGAGATCAAGGAGGGGCCATGAAATAACACTGGCGAGCAAAATAAAGGAAAATCCGAAGATGTTTTATAAGTATATTAAGGGTAAGAGGATAACTAGGGAAAAAATAGGGCCCATTAGGGACAAAAGTGGCAATCTGTGTGTGGAGCCGGAAGATGTAGGAGGGGTTCTAAATGAATTTTTTGCATCTGTTTTCACTATGGAGAAGGACGATGTAGACATAGAAATAGGGCGGGGGGACTGTGATATGCTCGAACATATTAACATCGAGAGGGAGGAGGTATTGGCGGTTTTAGCTGGCCTAAAAATGGATAAATCCCCAGGCCCGGATGAAATGTATCCCAGGCTGCTGTGTGAGGCAAAGGAGGAGATTGCGGGGGCTCTAACACATATATTCAGGACCTCTCTGGCCACAGGGGATGTGCCAGAGGACTGGAGAACCGCTAATGTAGTACCATTATTCAAGAAGGGTAGTAGGGAAAAACCGGGGAACTACAGGCCAGTGAGCCTAACATCAGTGGTAGGAAAATTATTGGAAAAAATCCTGAGGGACAAAATTTGTCTCCACTTGGAGAGGCAAGGATTAATCAGGGGTAGTCAACATGGCTTTGTCAAGGGAAGATCATGTCTGACTAATTTGATTGAATTTTTTGAGGGGGTGACTAGGTGTGTGGATGAGGGTAACGCAGTGGATGTGGTATACATGGATTTCAGTAAGGCCTTCGATAAAGTCCCGCACAGGAGACTGGTCAAGAAGGTAAGAGCCCATGGAATCCAGGGTGCCTTGGCACATTGGATACAAAACTGGCTTAGTGGCAGAAGGCAGAGGGTGATGGTCGAAGGTTGTTTTTGTGACTGGAAGCCTGTGGCCAGTGGGGTACCACAGGGATCGGTGCTGGGTCCCTTGCTGTTTGTGGTCTACATTAATGACTTGGATATGAATGTAAAGGGTATGATCAGTAAGTTCGCGGATGATACAAAAATTGGTAGGGTGGTAAATAGCGAGGAGGGTAGCCTCCGTCTGCAGGACGATATAGATGGGTTGGTCAGATGGGCGGAACAGTGGCAAATGGAATTTAACCCGGAAAAGTGTGAGGTGATGCACTTTGGGGGGACTAACAAGGCAAAGGAATACACAATGAATGGAAAGACCCTAGGCAAGACGGAGGGTCAGAGGGATCTGGGTGTGCAAGTACACAGATCCCTGAAGGCGGCGGAACAGGTGGATAAGGTGGTAAAAAAGGCATATGGGATACTTGCCTTCATTAGCCGAGGCATTGAATATAAGAGCAAGGAGGTTATGATGGAGCTGTATAAAACACTGGTTAGGCCACAGCTGGAATACTATGTGCAGTTCTGATCGCCACACTACAGGAAGGATGTGATCGCGTTAGAGAGGGTGCAGAGGAGGTTCACCAGGATGTTACCAGGGCTGGAGCGCTTCAGCTATGAAGAGAGACTGGGCAGATTGGGTTTGTTTTCCTTGGAGCAGAGGAGGCTGAGGGGGGACATGATTGAGGTGTACAAAATTATGAGGGGCATAGATAGGATGGATGCTGAGGAGCTTTTTCCCTTAGTAGAGGGGTCAATAACTAGGGGGCATAGATTCAAGGTAAAGGGCGGGAGGTTTAGAGGGGATTTGAGAAAGAACTTTTTCACCCAGAGGGTGGTTGGAGTCTGGAACTCACTGCCTGAAAGGGTTGTGGAGGCAGAAACCCTCACAACATTTAAGAAGCATTTGGATGTGCACTTGAAATGCCATAGCATACAAGGCTATGGACCAAATGCTGGAATATGGGATTAGATTAGACAGGGCTTGATGGCCGGCGCGGACACGATGGGCCGAAGGGCCTCTATCCGTGCTGTATTACTCTATGACTCTATGACTCTATGAATGCTATGTACAGATGCAGGAAGGAAAGTCAGAAAAGCTGGTGGCTTCCAGTGGTGTCTCCTTGCTTTACAGTAACATCACAGAAACAGTTTGTAGCGATTTAAACTTAGTAATTAATGGGTAATGGAAACACAACAGCCAGGGAATTTGCAATCTCCATGGAGGTGGAACGAGGTGTCATCGAAGTAGTAGTGCCTATGGGCACATTTTGTGCAATGGAATAATGTAATCACCTATTGTATGACTTCCATACTTTTCTTGGATGTATTTTCACTTTCACAGAGAAAAGCAAATATTAATTTGAAAAATGTGGGAAAAAAACATTGTGTAGGGGAACGCTGATCATGATATGGAAGTGTTGGTCCTGTTATTCGAGTGTTCTTCATGATATGGGCGCGCTGGTCATGGTATGGGGGCTGCTGGTCGTGGTATAGGAGCGCTGGTCATGGTATGGGGGCTTCTGGTCATGGTATAGGAGCGCCTGTCATGGTATGGGGGCTGCTGGTCATGGTATCGGAGTGCTGGTCATGTTATGGGGGCTGCTGGTCATGGTATCGGAGTGCTGGTCATGGTATGGGGGCTGCTGGTCGTGGCATAGGAGCGCTGGTCATGGTATGGGGGCTTCTGGTCATGGTATAGGAGCGCCTGTCATGGTATGGGGGCTGCTGGTCATGGTATCGGAGTGCTGGTCATGGTATGGGGGCTGCTGGTCATGGTATCGGAGTGCTGGTCATGGTATGGGGGCTGCTGGTCATGGTATCAGAGTGCTGGTCATGGTATGGGGGCTGCTGGTCATGGTATAGGAGCGCTGGTCATGGTATGGGGGCTTCTGGTCATGGTATAGGAGCGCCTGTCATGGTATGGGGGCTGCTGGTCATGGTATCGGAGTGCTGGTCATGGTATGGGGGCTGCTGGTCATGGTATCGGAGTGCTGGTCATGGTATGGGGGCTGCTGGTCATGGTATCGGAGTGCTGGTCATGGTATGGGGGCTGCTGGTCGTGGTATAGGAGCGCTGGTCATGGTATGGGAGCTGCTGGTCATGGTATAGGAGCACTGGTCATGGTATGGGGGCTGCTGGTCATGGTATAGGAGCACTGGTCATGGTATGGGGGCTGCTGGGCGTGGTATAGGAGCACTGGTCATGGTATGGGGGCTGCTGGTCATGGTATAGAAGTGCTTGTCATGGTATGGGGGGCTGCTGGTCGTGGTATAGGAGGGCTGGTCATGGTATGGGGGCTGCTGGTCGTGGTATAGGAGCGCTGGTCATGGTATGGGGCTGCTGGTCATGGTATAGGAGGGCTGGTCATGGTATGGGGGCTGCTGGTCGTGGTATAGGAGCACTGGTCATGGTATGGGGGCTGCTGGTCATGGTATAGGAGTGCTGGTCATGGTATGGGGGCTGCTGGTCGTGGTATAGGAGCGCTGGTCATGGTATGGGGGCTGCTGGTCATGGTATGGGGGCTGCTGGTCATGGTATAGGAACGCTGGTCATGGTATGGGGGCTGCCGGTCATGGTATGGGGGCTGCTGGTCATGGTATGAGGGCTGCTGATCATGGTATAGTAGTGCTGGTCATGCCAGCAGCTTCTCAATTGTGACAGAGCAGACATATCGGGAGCAATAATATAAGGAACAGGTATATTGGGAATCATAAAATGGCATATCTGGTTGGGTATTAATAATATTAGAAATGGGATTGTAAATATAGAGTCAGTCACATTTCAGTATTGGTTTCTGGTTCACTAGCTTTTGTCAATGGAAATAAATGAGGAATTTTGTTGCTTTGGAGATTCTGTAGTCACTACTGGGATGTAATTAACCCAAGTAAGTAACAAAGTCCTGCCCCCTAATTTGTTCTATAAAGTTTATTTACATACAAATACATCAGATAATATAAAGTTGCAGCCACATGTAAAGAGTTGGGGGCATCAGGGGAAAACCTGGGTTTTGTGAAGGGGTATAACCCATGCTGAAGAAGAAACATTCCTTTCAATCCCCAGGGGTTGTGCCTGTACTTTTTTAACACCCTTTTTAGTTGCCAAATATTTTGAGTAATAAGAAAGCAGAAACAGGAGAATTGGATTGACACTGGCCTTTCACCTCTGGGACCTGCATTCTGATCCAACCCAGTCTGGTGTGATGATTGTCTGCCTGTTGGTTGGTCTTTGGGAAATAAATGTGGGCAGTCTCAATCCAATTGCTAATGGGCATGGGCCACTAGATTAAAAACTGTTGCTGCTGTGGCCTTCATTGGCAATGTCACTCAGTGCAGATGCAATAGGGGCTATTCGCCTAAGGCACATTGCTAGGGCAGAGTAGGTAGCGCTTTAATCTGCACCCAACTGTACTATTTATGACCTGGGAGTGCTTTGATGTTGGCAATGGGCACCTGCAATGAGAAGTATCCCATTCCCCACTAACATCAGCCACTGGTGACCACAAAAAAACGTAAAAAGGAGATAAAGAGGAGAACACATAATTAATCCCGTGCACCTCTATAATGTGTCCATTATGGGAATTATTCTGTTGCCATAAACAATTAATATGCTATCACAGGGTAGGGAACATTGGAGAGCTTTATAAAATTTATTTCCATGTCAACTACATAAAAGATCATCAAAGCATTCATTGTAAAGACTGAGATTATAGATAGCACTTTGTTATAATCAAGTCAAGAAATAAGTAGTGTGTAAATCTAACATTGTTGCCCTAGACTCATTTTTTCTTCTGTGTGAATTTATTTCTTGTAAAAGAAATCGCAAGGTAGTTTAGCCTGAAATATGTGGTGTTTTTCCACCAATCTAAGAGGACAAAAGTGCATGGTCTGTATCCCATATGGGACTCTGCTGTGGATTAACTCAGTAAAAAGGTGATGGTGAATCTTGTGGGTCACTTACGCATTTGCACCATACACAAGGTTATAAGCTTTGGATTGTGGGAAGCATGGGTCTGCCTGTGGACGCTGTCTTTTGTGATGAGTACAAATAATGAGTTGTAGGATAGAGCACGACTATAACAAAACCCTTGTATTTATATTCATGTGGGTTTACAGTTTAGTCTTGCCAACAGCACAGGGTTGCTGTGGTAGGGACTGATATCACACATTAAAGGGATGAAACTCCTCCTAGTGGTAATTTTAGCGGTGAGTACCCACCCTGAAATTTCACTAAAATTAGCGACTGGCTGATTTTCACCCTTAACTGTATGGTTGCCTAGTCAAGCTTTCCTGCTCTTACTAATCTGGTGTGACTTGGTTCAGTGGCTGCCTCTATCCCTTTTAGTTTCAAAGCCAGTGCGTTAGAAAGGCCACATTTGTTTCCAGTCAGACAGTATTCTTTTGTGAGGCAAGAAGGAAAAGTTTGCATGATGAATGCAGACCGTGTAGCTCTAATTATATGGTAGATACCCATTTAAAAAAAACACAATCCTCTACTCTTATTCACTGCCTTTCGAAAGCTATTTTTAACGTTTAACTTTTCTTAAGGATGTGGGCTGATACAAATAGTGGGTTTGTTAGTTTTGAGCCATTTAAAATGATCTCCATTTAATGTAGTCTCCGACTATTTTAATTCAACCAGAAGTTGTTAAATGTTTTAGTATGTTCTGTAGACATTTTAATTTGTACATTTTAGCCAAACTGCTATCCATAGCTACAGCTTTGAATTGGGAATGCAAATTGTTGAGAGTCAATAAAATGGGATTGTTGGAATTGTGTTTGAGTTGAATGTGGTGCTAAAAACATTAAAAAGTCTATGCAATTGAGCTCACCCACCATGCCAATGCGGGTGAATGGAATACCTTACCACATTTTTTCATCCAACATCAGTATCAAGCAGTCCTAGCTAAGGCAGAGCACAGTTTCTGTATAAGATGAAAGTCCCTGTTCTGCTCCAGCAATCTACTGGACATTGATATGGGATGTGACCAGCACTAAAAGAAAAAGAAAGACTTGCATTTATATAGCGCCTTTCATGACCCCCGGACATCTCAAAGTGCATTACAGCCAATTAAGTACTTTTTGAAGTGGATTCACTGTTGTAATGTGGGAAACACAGCAGCCAATTTGCGCACAGCAAACTCCCACAAACAACCATGTGATAATGATCAGATAATCTGTTTTATGGTGGTTGAGGGATAAATATTAGCCAGAATACCGGGGATAACTCCCCTGCTCTTCTTCAAAATATTGACATGGGATCTTTTATGTCCACCTGAGAGGGCAGATGGGGCCTCGGTTTAACGTCTCATCTGAAAGATGGCACCTCCGACAGTGCAGCACTCCCTCAGCACTGCACTGGAGTGTCAGCCTAGCTTTATGTGCTCAAGTCCTTGGAGTGGGACTTGAACCCACAACCTTCTGACTCAGAGATGAGAGTGTGACCCACTGAGCCACAGCTGACACTAGGCCTAGCTCTCAGTGTTAATTTATTTGCAAAAATCTAGTAGGAAAGGGCGTGCAAATAAAATATTTAAGTAGACTTTGTTGAGATACCACGGCAAACGTGGGAGTCGAGACCAGAGTTGATGGAACACAACTGCTTTAATTTACATCATGGCAAAACAAGTGAAGTTAAAAAGCCCGTGCAACCACTTAAATACTCCCCAGACAGGAAGTGCTCCCGGCAGCCTGTCCCTGCGGGAAACAAGTTGCCGGAGGAAAGGGCCCACGGCTGGGGGTGGCTGCTGCCAGCAGTGCGCCTGCTTAAACTGTCCATGCCGCCGTGAGCGGATTATGTCCAATGGTGGCGTGTCGCCACAGAGCTCCCCCCAGAATCCGCTTAGGAGGAGTGGACGAGTCGTGACGGTGGTCTAATGGTTCTGCCGGAGCGGCTCTGAGTGGCCGCCGGTCTAGTTGGTGGGGCCGGGCGGTTCACCGCCGGCTGTGCTGGCTTGCTGGCGGGACGGCCTCTAGTTGGAGGTCGGGCCACGGGGACCTGTTCCCCTGGTTCTGTGTGTGCTGGTTTGAGTCGGTCGATGGAGACCGTTTCGACCCTGTCGCCGAGTCGCAGTTTGAAGACCTTGTCCCCGGTTTGTAGTACCTCGTACGGTCCGTCGTACGGGGGTTGCAGGGGTCCGTGGTTTGCGTCGTGTCGCACAAAGACAAAGCGTGCCTGCTGTAAGTTTGGCGGGACGTGAGGTGCGTGTTCGCCGTGTCGGTTAACCGGAAGTGGGGCGAACTGTTGAGCGGAAGAGAAAGAGTTGATCCGCTGCTGTTTGGCCGACCAAGGTGTGGTAGCCTCCGGGAGGAATTCGCCTGGTACGCGCAGCGGTTGTCCGTAGACTAACTCCGCTGCTGAGGACTGGAGGTCTTCCTTGACCGCAGTGCGTAGGCCTAGTAGCACCCATGGTAGGCGGTCAGTCCAGGTACTGTCCTGCAGGCTGGCGCGGAGTGAGGCCTTGAGTGACCTGTGGAAGCGTTCACACAGCCCGTTGGCCTGTGGGTGGTACGCCGTGGTTCGGTGGAGCGTCACCCCGAGGTTGCGTGCTGTGGCCGTCCAGAGTTCGGAGGTGAACTGGGCGCCTCTGTCGGAGGTTATGTCGGCCGGTACGCCGAACCTCGCGACCCAGGTGTTAACGAACGCCCTGGCGATGTCGGCTGTGGTGGTGGAGGTCAGCGGCACTGCCTCAGGCCAGCGTGTGTAGCGGTCGACCATCGTGAGGAGATAAGTTTGGCCTTGCGATGGCGGCAGAGGACCGACGATGTCGACGTGTACGTGGTCGAAGCGGCGGCTGGGTACCTCGAAGTCTCCCAGGGGTGCTTTTGTGTGCCGCTGCACCTTAGCCCGTTGGCAGGCGAGGCAGGAGTTGGCCCAAGTCCGAACATCTTTGCTAAGGCCACGCCAGACGAAGCGCTGGGAGAGGAGTTTGACGGATGCGCGGGAACCCAGATGGACGAGCCTGTGGAGCGCATCGAAGATGCGGCGGCGCCAGATTGCAGGGACAACCGGCCTGGGTTGGCCGAGTGAGACGTCGCAAGTGACTGCCGTGGCTTCGGGCCCATGCGCGACCTTGGCTAGGCGTAGCCCTGGCAGGCTGGTAGCCTCCGAGAGGAGGTCTGGGTCCGTGAGCTGGGCCACTGCTAGTTGCGCGTAGTCGACCGCTAGGTGATTCGTGCAGATGGCGGGACGGGAAAGGCAGTCGGCGACAACGTTGTCTCTACTGGAGACGTGCTGGATGTCCGTAGTAAACTCGGACACGGCCGCGAGCTGGCGTTGCTGCCTAGCGGACCAGGGGTCGGTGTTCTTGGCCATCGCGTATGTGAGCGGCTTGTGGTCCACGTACGCAGTAAAGGGGTGGCCCTCCAGGAGGAACCTGAAATGGCAGACCGACAGGTGGAGCGCGAGGAGCTCACGGTCGAAAGTAGAGTATTTGATCTCCGGGGGGCGCAGTTGGCGGCTATAGAAGGCAAGTGGCTGCCACGCGCCATTGACCCACTGCTCGAACAAGGCTCCGACCGCATGGTCGGAGGCGTCGGTGGTGAGCGCGACCCGGGCATCGGCCCTCGGGTGCGCGAGCAGGGTGGCGTCGGCGAGCGCGTTTTTGGTGGCGTCGAAGGCGGCTGACGTGTCAGCGGTCCAGGCTACGGCCATCTTGCCGGATTTACCTCGGAGGGAGTCGTATAGGGGCTTCATGTGGGCTGCAGCTCTGGGGATGAACCTGTTGTAGAAGTTCACCATCCCGAGGAACTCCTGGAGGCCCTTGATGGATTTGGGGCGGGGGAATTGCTGGACGGCCTGCACCTTGTTGGGCAGGGGGACGGCCCCAGCAGGGGTGATGTGGTGGCCAAGAAAGTCGATCTCGGCTAGGCCGAATTGGCACTTCGCCGGGCTGAGGATGAGCCCGTGTTGGGCTAGGCGCCCGAACAGGATGCGAAGGTGTTCGAGGTGTTCCTGTTCGGAGGAGCTGGCCACGAGAATGTCGTCTAAATAGACGAATAGGAAGTTCAGGTCCCGGAGGACTGAGTCCGGAAGGCGCTGGAAAGCCTGGGCTGCATTCTTGAGGCCGAAAGGCATCCTCAGGAACTCGAACAGGCCGAATGGGGTGATGACGGCCATTTTGGGGATGTCCGCGGGGTGTACGGGGACTTGGTGGTAACCGCGCACCAGCTCGACCTTGGAGAAGACGGTTCATCCGGACAGTCGGGCCGAGAAGTCCTGGATGTGCGGCACCGGGTATCGGTCGGGGGTGGTGGCGTCGTTGAGGCGGCGGTAGTCCCCGCAGGGGTGCCAGCCTCCGCCGGGCTTGGGGGCGATGTGGAGGGGTGAGGCCCAAGGGCTGCTGGAGCGGCGGATGATGCCGAGTTGCTCCATGGTGATGAACTCGGCCCGCGCGATTTCCAGCTTGGCCGGGTCGAGTCTGCGGGCGTGGGCAGAGACCGGGGGGCCGGTGGTGGGGATATAGTGCTCCACACCGTGTTTGGCGGCTTTGGCCGAAAAGGTCGGGCTAGTGAGGGCGGGAAACTCGGCTAGTAGTGCCGAGTAGTCGTCCGTGGCTCTGGCGTGGTAGTAGGGCATCAGGCCGGCCGAACGGGCCGGGGTGAATGCGCCAGGGATGGGGGCCATAGTGTTGATGTCGACGAGGCAGTGCCTCGGAATGTCGACAAGGAGGCCGTGGGCGCATAGGAAGTCGGCGCCGATGAGTGGGCAGAGGACCTTGGCTGTGAGGAACTCCCAGCGGTAGCGGCGGCCTGCGAGGTCGAGCGTGACCATGCGGGTGCCGTATGTGCGGATGTCAGAGCCATTGGCTGCGGCCAGCGTGATACCCCGTGTGCCGCGTTGGATTTCGAGGGCGGAGGCGGAGGCGGGGGTGATGCTGTGCTGGGCTCCTGTGTCACACAGAAATCGGCGGTTGGTGCTGTCATCGGTGACGTACAGTAGGGGCCCCTTTTGCCCCGCGGCCATCGTGGGGGCCGGTGCGGGGGGGGGTTTGAAAGTGCACGGCGGCGTGCAGCGTTGGGCCCTAGTGCCAAAACGGGTGTGGTAGTAGCAGTGACCCGGAGTGGAAGGGCGGTCGGGCCTAGTGGGCCGGGGGGACCACGTGGTCGTTGCCGTGAGGTCGGGTGCGACATCGCGGGCGGTCTGCATGGAGAGCAGCCGGTCGGCCTTTTCGGCTATCTCGTTCAGGTCCATGGAGCCAGACTCCACAATGAGCGGGCGGATGCTGGCGGGGAGCTGCCGAATAAAAAGCGTGCGAAAGAGGGCGCCGGGTTTTTTGTCGTCCGAGAGGGACAGCATGTGGAAAAGCAGGTCTGATGGTGAAGCGTCACCAAGGCCTGGGAGGTCGAGGAGTTGGCAGTTGCGCTGGTAGGAGGACGCCTGAAATTTTTTAAGGAGCGCGGCCTTCAGATGTTCATACTTGCCTTCCTCTGGTGGATCCTGCAGCGCTGCCCAAACCTTGGGGACTGTGGCGCAGGTGAGAGAGGCGACGAGGTAGTCATACTTCATGGCGTCGACTGTAATGCTTCTCAGCCGGAATCTGGACTCGGTTTGAACGAACCAGGCCTCGGCCAGGTTCTCCCAAAAGTCCGGTAGTTTAACCGTGACTGCGTTTGTATCCGCCATGCTAGCTTAGGATTCGTCCTGAGCATCGGGGTCACCAGTGTTGAGATACCGCGGCAAACGTGGGAGTCGAGACCAGAGTTGATGGAACACAACTGCTTTAATTTACATCATGGCAAAACAAGTGAAGTTAAAAAGCCCGCGCAACCACTTAAATACTCCCCAGACAGGAAGTGCTCCCGGCAGCCTGTCCCTGCGGGAAACAAGTTGCCGGAGGAAAGGGTCCATGGCTGGGGGCGGCTGCTGCCGGCAGTGCGCCTGCGTAAACTGTCCGTGCCGCCGTGAGCGGATTATGTCCAATGGTGGCGTGTCGCCACAACTTCAGCTTTCAAAGTACACCGATTACACATAAAACACTTTTTATAGCACATAGACAGACACACACCTTTACATTGTTTGGTTTTGGTCTTATTGCAAGAATTCAGTCAATGATAGCACAGTTCAGACGTTGTACGCTAAAATGTTCCTCCAACAAAGCACACCGATATGTTATAGCTTTCAAATATTTGTTCATTCCTTTACTGTACATATGAAATGTGCAATGATTATTACTTTCTTGTTTCTCTGATCACAATTATGGCTCCACAACAGATTGAGAAGATATTATAAGAATGCAGCAAAATTATTAAAGCCAGAAATGTGCTGCTTATTGATTTCTAGAAATCTATATTTTAGCCAGTATTGTTGACTGCCAATGACCCATTCAATACTGAATTCTTGGCTAACTTCATGATGTAATTTCTAGAAAATGTCCAATACAGGAAAACTAAATGCACACACTCTTCACCATTTGCTTACAGTCGTGTGAACATATAACGAGTTCAGTGAGGCAAATGAGGGAGCACTAGGAACAATAGAAACAGGAGAGGCAGGTAATTATAGCGCTATTAATTTAGCCAAACAGCATATATTATGACATCACCAGCATAGCAACAGGCCTCACTGGTACTAGGTCAGGTGGTTGTAACCTTTATTTCATTTCATATCTTTATTATTCAAAAATATACAACTATAATATTAGTGCTATGTTGCAGAAGAAAAAATGATATAAAAATGAGCAGAATGAGTGGCATGCACAAATTCCATAGTGAGCTGTTTCTGTCAGAGTTAGACTCGGTTTCAAAAGGCCTTTACTCCAGAAATACTTGATCTTTGGCACTTGGCATGCCTATGCTTTTTAGCTGCCTGGTTCTGATTTTAACTTTAAAAAAATTCTTGATCAGATAACCAAGTATGTTGTATATTAATAACTTTTTTTTAACTCATAACCCTGCACTGAAAACCAGCTGGATGTTCTTAAAATGCAAGTGCTTACATAAAATGCATACATAACCAATACTGATGGTCTGCTTTGCAAACTATGCTTTTATAATTTGAACATAGAGTGGTGAGAATGTGGAACTCTACCACATGGAGTGGTTAAGGTGAATAGCATTGGCTCATTTAAGGGGAAGCTAGATAAGTACATGAGGCAGAAATGAATAGAAGGATATGTTGATAGGGTGAGATGAAGTAAGGTGGGAGAAGGCTCTTGTGGAGATTAAACATCGGTAGGGACCAGTTCAGCCAAATGGCCGGTTTCTGTGCTATAAAAGTTTATGGGGGAAACATTCGGTAGCTTAGCACCTCCTATTAATGCCTGCAGGTGGCGGTAACAGGGTGCTAATGCAGTAGCGCCGGGGCGAGGCGAATCCAGCACCGCAAGGTAAATCCACCTCCCCCCTCCCTGGTTGCGCCGCTGGTACAAGGTACCACCGGGGGCTTCAACGCCAGGTAGATTGTGACATCAGCAAGGCTCACTGGGCGCCTGATCTGGAAAATTCATTGTCACCACTTACCTTAGTGCCTCGACCAGACAGCGACAGGGAGAGCTGGCATGCAGCTGCAGGAAACCGGCTCCAGCGACGTTATTTAAAGGCATCAGCATTAATCACTTGCAGCTGTTGGGGCAGGTTAGTTTCAGTGGTTTCTTGTCAGTTTCACCCAGTGGAACAGTTTGTATGAGCAATTTCAAACTTCTTTTGTATCAGCAGTCTTCTGGCAAGTGCAAAGTAGCTACATTTATTGCTCAAAGATTCAAACTGCTACACTTGGCAACATTAATGGGGGCTATACTGGCATGCCACCTTGCCCTCCAGGATCTATGGTGGTGGGAGCGTAGGCAGTGAGATATACGGGAACATGCGCGCAGAGGGATGAGGAGGGACATCAGGACTCTCACCAAGAGGCCTTACCCTCCTTACTTATCCTACCTTCAATTAAGTGAGGAGCAGTGTATTAGATGGCTCCGCATCACCAAGGTGGTGGTCACAAAACTCTGCCACCTCCTGCAAACAGACCTCCAGCCTCACTCCAGGATGACTTAAACCCCAGATCCCTTTTGCTCATCACATGCCCATCATACCATCCCTGTGTCATGCCATATCACAGCGTCCTCCTGGGCGCAAAGGTGAAATGAGAGAGACCACAAAATATTCCAAGCTTCATTAATAAATTTGTTTAATTGCTCTGCCATTTCCTTGTTCCCCATTATAAATTGTCCCGTTTCTGTCTGTAAGGGACCTACATTTGTCTTCACTAATCTTTTTCTTTTTACATACTTGTAAAAGCTTTTACAGTCCGCTTTTATGTTCCTTGCAAGTTTACTCTCATACTCTATGTTTCCCCTCTTCATCAATCTCTTGGTCCTTTTTTGCTGAATTCAGTTTGTGAAGCTTGTGGTACAGATGGTGGTATGTAGCATATGTTGAAGCATTCAATCACCCTAACCACCCAACTGAGGTGGATCTGCCATGAGCACACCTGCTTCAGTTCTCCGGTTCCTTCTCCTTGTTGTGCTTCTCCTTGCTGAGGCAGCTGCACAGCCAGCAATGCTGAGAATGATGTGCTGCAGTATCAATGAACCACCCCTTTAAGTACTGGGAAAAGCCTGTGGCAATGATGAGTTGCGATTAGACTGCATCCGATGTTAGTCCACCCTTTCAGTGTAACGCCACTGAGCTAGGCCTTTTAGACTTGATTTAGCGCTCCAATCATTTCTTTGAGCAGTGAGAATGAATTTTGCGTGCAGTCTAAAACATTAGCGTCTGGCACTAATGCTCAAACTTTTCTAAAGATACCGCCCATTCCTGGGCTATAATGAATTTCTAGCCCAATGTATTCTTGCATCCCACTTCCATCGATTTCCATCATACACGGTTTACTTTCGCTTTTTTTCTTATTCCAGCTCAGCTTTTTACTTCACCTCCTGCAAAAGGAATGTGCTTATAGATCAGAAATAAACAGAACTGTGGGCTGCCAAGTCAATGAATTATGAATACGTTCAGTGAAATTTGGAATTATGTGAGGATATGGAAAGAAATACCCTGAATAGAATTTTCTGGGTCGAAGTTCCACGGTTAACTCAGTGCACTGCATGGTGCAGTCCTGAGTCAGAGCAGGAAGGTCCCACATGCAATCATTGGTCTGCACTGAGTTAGCTGATCTAAGTCAAGGCAACAGGGTGCTATAATTGGTTCCAATGTGCCCAGGCGAGGAAGGGGATAAAATCAGCCTGGGTTCCTGGTCCTATCCAATGACCCTCACAGGGATATTTGTATGTATAGATAATTAGGGTACTTGGCTGGGGTGTTTGGCTGAAATATCCTCCTAATCCCCTCACCTCATACACACCGCACACAGTTAAATAGCCTGCCAGCTTTGGTGAGGCTTTGCTGGTTACTACTGAATTGTATCCCAGCATGAATTGCTGTCTTTACGAGATGAGGGCAGAATATTAAGCAGGGAGAGAGAAAATCACGAGTCCATGAAGAAATATATTGATGTAAACCACAGCTGTTGAAATTTTTACCTTGTGAAATCTTTCTTGGCAGGTGAACAGACAAGTCTGTTCCAACCTCAGTTTACCTAGCCTATTTCTCCACTTGTAAGCATGTACTTTCTCGACAGCTGAGTTTGACATTGTGGGAACTGCGAATCTGCTCCCAGTTTGTACCCCTGCCAATTGTACCTAGTCCTTTCAACTACCTGCCAATTACAATACCTGTTAGGCATGAACAAGTTAGCTGTCAAAGTTAATTTGATTGTCTTATGGTTGATGTATATGACTGCCAATATGGTCATGAGGGACGAGTCTTTGTAAAGCTGGTTGATATCTGCAGGCTGCGTGAATAATGATTGGCAAAATACTTGCAGGACCGTGGCATGGTGCGTGGGACATGATGAGGTTCAAACTGCTTGTGTGATTTCATTAGACAAAGTGCCCGTTTATTCTGATTCCTCACAAATTCTCTACTACAATGTATTTACACTATATGATGGCCATAAAAGGTCTCACGGTACTAGTTGAAGAAGACAGAAAGTCCTCCCCCTATTCCGGCGAGCTGCTTAGACGCCTGTATTGGTGCCCCTCAGCTTGCCCGCTGGTACTAAATGAGGACGGGGCCTTTTTGCTGCCGGAATGGGTGGCTGGCAAGTGTCAAAATAGGGTATTATGTAATGAGAAAGGATTAATTAGCAATCTTGTTGTGCGAGGCCCCTTGGGTCAGAGCGATCATAATATGATAGAATTCTTCATTAAGATGGAGAGTGAAGTAGTTGACTCAGAGACTAGGGTCCTGAATTTAAATAAAGGAAACTATGATGGTATGAGGCGTGAGTTGGGTAGGATTAATTGGGGAATGTCACTCAAAGGGTTGACGGCGGATAGGCAATGGCAAACATTCAAAGATCGCATGGATGAACTGCAGAATTTGTTCATATCAGTTTGGCATAAAAATAAAACAAAAAAGATGATGCAACCATGGCTAACAAGGGAAATTAGGGATAGCATAAGATCCAAGGAGAGGACATATAAATTGGCCAGAAAAAGCAGTAAACCTGAGGATTGGGAGCAGTTTAGGATTCAACAAAGGAGGACAAAGGAATTAATTAAGAGGGGGGAAATAGAGTACGAGAGTAAGCTTTCAGGGAACATAAAAACTGACTGTAAAAGCTTTTATAGATATGTGAAGAGAAAAAGATTGGTGAAGTCAAGTTCCCTTGCAGTCAGAATCAGGGAAATTTATAATGGGAACAAAGAAATGGCAGACCAATTAAATACATACTTTGGTTCTGTCTTCACAAAGGAGGACACAAATAACCTCCCAGAGCTGTCGGGGAACATAAGGTCTAATGAAAGGGAGGAACTGATAGAAATCAGTATTTGTAGGGAAATGGTGTTAGGGAAATTGACGGGATTGAAGGCCGATAAATCCCCAGGGCCTGATAATCTACATCCTAGGGTACTTAAGGAAGTGGCCCTAGAAATAGTAGATGCATTGCTGGTCATCTTCCAAAATTCTATAAACTCTGGAACAGTACCCATGGATTGGTGGGTATCTAATGTTGCCCCACTGTTCAAAAACGGTGGTAGAGAGAAAACGGGGAATTACAGACCGGTAAGCCTGACATCGGTAGTGGGGAAAATGCTAGAGTCCATTATAAAAGATGTAATAGCAGAGCACTTGGAAAACAGTGACCGGATCGGACAAAGTCAACATGGATTTACAAAAGGTAAATCGTGCTTGACTAATCTACTGGAATTTTTTGAGGATGTAACTGGTAAAATAGATAAGGGAGAACCAGTGGATGTGCTGTATTTGGACTTTCAAAAGGCTTTCGATAAGGTCCCACATAAGAGATTAGCGTGTAAAGTTAAGGCACATGGGACTGGGGGCAAGGTATTGACTTGGATAGAGAACTGGTTGGCAGACAGAAAGCAAAGAGTTGGAATAAACGTGCCTTTTTCCGAGTGGCAGGCAGTGACTAGTGGGGTACCGCAGGGATCGGTCCTTGGACCCCAGCTATTCACAATATATATTAATGATCTGGACGAGGGAACTAGATGTAATATCTCGAAGTTTGCAGGCATCACAAAGCTGGGTGGGCATGTGTGCTGTGAGGAGGATGCCGAGAAACTCCAGTATGATTTGGACAGGTTGGGTGATTGGGCAGAAGCATGGCAGATGCACTATAATGTGGATAAATGCGAGGTTATCCACTTTGGCGGCAAAAACAAGAAGGCAGATTATTATCTGAATGGCAATAGATTGGGAGAAGGGGAAGTACAATGAGACCTGGGCGTCCTTGTGCACCAGTCGCTGAAGGTAAGCATGCAGGTGCAGCAGGCGGTTAAGAAGGCAAATGGTATGTTGGCCTTCGTAGCAAGAGGGTTTGAGTACAGGAACAAGGATGGCTTGCTGCAGTTGTACAGGGCCTTGGTGAGACCACATCTGGAGTATTGTGTGCAGTTTTGGTCGCCTTATCTGAGGAAGGATGTTCTTGCCATGGAGGGAGTGCAGCGAAGATTCACCAGGCTGATACCTGGGATGGCAGGAATGACGTATGAGGAGAGATTGGGTCGATTGGGCTTGTACTCGCTGGAGTTTAGAAGAATGAGAGGGGATCTCATTGAAATTTATAAAATTTTAACAGGACTAGACGGATTAGATGCACGAAGGATGTTCCCGGTGGTCGGGGAGTCCAGAACCAGGGGTCACAGTCTGAGGATAAGGGGTAAGCCATTTAGGACAGAGATGAGGAGGAATTTCTTCACCCAGAGAGTGGTGAACCTTTGGAATTCTCTACCAAAGAAGGCAGTAGAGGCCAATTCATTAAATATATTCAAGGAGGAGTTGGATATCTTTCTTAAGGCTAAAGGGATCAAGGGATATGGGGAGAAAGCAGGGACAGGGTACTGAATTTGGATGATCAGCCATGATCTCATTGAATAGCGGAGCAGGCTCGAGGGGCCAAATGGCCTACTCCTGCTCCTATCTTCTATGTTTCTATGTTTCTATAGACCCCTCAATCTTGATTTTTGCCCTACAATCCTAAGGGGAGATTTTCCTGCGGCTGCACCCAGTTACATTAGATTGGCTCTGGGTGCAGCGGGTATTGGAAAGCGTTGGCGTGCACGCCTGTAAAGGGACCCGCCTAATTTTGCTTTCATGGAGGCTGATTCAGTGCCCCTTGGTGCAGACCCAGGAAAGGCCCCCCATTAGAGTCTTCAATCCATGCACCCTGACCTCTTATAGAAAACAGTAACACGGGACTCTTTATGTTGAAATGATTTAGTTGCAAATTGTAAACAAGTTACCGTATTTGCTCCTGTAATAGCTGTATTAGAGCATTATGTGGCAGGTAGACGCTGCATCTTTCACTTACTTGGGAGAGTTTTCCTTGGTGCTGGAAGATCCTCAGATGGGATCAGTAAAATTCATGTCAGAAGTCTACTAGAAGATGGGAAACCTTAAAGCCGCTTAAAGGTCCCAGATAGGGGCAAAAATTGATTTAGGGCTAGAAATTCAGCTGCTTTACGCCTCCCGTTATGCCTGGGGTTGGGGGGGGTTGGTAATGGGGCGCTAAGGGGTTACTGATCGGGTGAGGCGAATTCAGTGATGCCCGCGAATTTCCCTACCGCCTTGGTCTCTAGCGCCCTGCAGATCGTGACATCATCAAGTGCGCAGCGCCCCGTTACCGCCCCGGATGTGAAATTGACTTTTGCCCCCTGCATTATTGCCTCGCGCTGTCTGACTCGGGCAGGAACCTCATGAAAACATTTGAATCGGGGTCCTCTCACATGGATTTGGCCCCAGATCCGTCTGGCCTACTGGGTGGAACGTTAGCTGTACACTCTCTGCTCTGTAGAACCCATCGGCCAAGAAGTGGAGGCCCTCAATGGTAGTTTATAGAATTATCTTTGATTTAGGCCTGGAGTAGCATGAGTGCCCCTTGCTGCCGGCAGGGAGATCTCTGGACCATCTGATATAGTGCCGGCCCAAATCTGGAAGGATGCCTGTTTGGAGCGGGCAGCTCACCAGATCTATTTAACTGAGGCCTGACCCGCAATGAGCCATGCCTCCCATGTCCTTGCAGTAGGGTGCACAATTCCATCACAGCCTCCCTGGATAATCTTGATGTATGCAGACACTGGTTTTTTTTGGACCAGTGGAGGTAGATTCACCTCTGCCTATATATGTGATTTGAAAGGTGACTTTGGATGGCAATTTTGCCGGGATTGAGCCTGATGGAGCGTTTCAACTAGTCGGAGTTTGTGGGGTCAGAGGGAGGACACCACATTTGCATAGGGTCATGTTTGACTATTTAAGAAATGATTTAAATGGTCAAGCTATCCTAGCATTCCTTTCTTTTAGCTTTTTTAGTGTAGAGCAAATGTAGGAGAACGAGAAATCTTAATCATCATCATGTCTCTATATATGAACAACGGACAGTTTTAAAACACAAGGGCAGAGAATGGAAACACCCAGGTCAGGAAAAAAGGTTCATACCCTGATATGAGACTAGTTGCCAAGACACCACATACCACAGTAGCAGATAACCATTTAGCCTATACACTTACAGTATTATAAACAAAGCCTGTAGCGCAAAGGCAAAGGCTGAAAAGATTAGAAACTGGGTAAACAACTAAAAATGCGGCCCCAGCTAAACATGCAATCTACGTTATACCTGGGCACAGAGCAAGGTTGTAAAATAGTATAAGAATAGAACACTTTTCTCCTTTTAAGGCAGAGCGTTCTCGGGAGGGCTAAGAGCACGCAGCCGTGCGGAAGGCCTGGAGGGCTGGAGCTGGTTGCTCCAGGTCTTGGGAATGAATTGTGTTGGTCTCTTGGGTCGGAGCGCACTCTCGAGGTAGTCGGAGCCTGGGAACCGGGTTTTATTATTTGTGTGTCATCTTGTCATTTAATATAAATGGAAGGCCATTACCAGTCAATGTAATAAAGCTTGTTATTATAAAAAACACTCGTGCAGGAATCATAAGTGGAGTTATTGTTGCCGGACTGACCTGAAGTTCCTTGGGATGTGATCCCGGTGTTTACGTCGGAATCGCATGTGATGGGATGCTCCAGTGCTGACCCTGTTGGAGTTAGCAGGGTCAGTTAGAGGAGCACCTCATTAACATGGGGCAGCCTGGAGTAAGTGTCACTACAGGTACATCTGACCATGCTCATGGAAACTTCAGCTTTTGGTACACCCTTAGTGTGGGAGAGTTGGCAGGGACCCTAGCCAGCCCCACCCTACCCATGCCCCACCCCCGACACTGACAACATTCCCCTCGGCCGCTTGAGCATGGGGGCCATTCTGCAAAAATTTTCATAAACCTGACCTGCTGTTCCTTTGAATGTCCAGGCTGCTTGCCTGGCCTGGCCTGGACCCCACTGATGGGGGCCAACACCCACCCTTGTGGAGGCCCGTAGGCCTCTACTCGCTCGGAGCATCAGTCCTCACTACTGAGGCTCAGGAGTGACAAGTACCAGCTTGGTGATCTCCCCGCCCACTGCCAGCCATTTGCCCTGTAATGGGCAGATGATCATTCACCCCCTCACAAGACATCGAGGAAACATCCGGAAATGACGGAGAACCGCTCGTACCGGTTTCATGGAGGCTCCACCGGTCTCCCACCGGAGCTACTGCGGGAATCTGGTGGAACCCACAAGAACATTCGGAGTCCCTGATGTCCGTGCTAGTTACAGAATGTGAAGATGAAGATTAATGATGGTCTGTTTTCAGTTACTTTACTTAAACTGAAGCAGCTGATTTAAACGAGCTCAGCACTTCATCACAGAAGTTTAATGTGACCAAGAGATATGTAACCACTTGAAATTCAGAATTTCTTCCATATATTTATTATTTCTCCTGCTTTTCATCTGTTACGATGCCTGTGTCAAATCTGTTTAATTTTTAGATTTAATTTTATTTTAATGAGCTGCGATAGATGAGAATCGTCTAAACCTTTGTCAACCTTCGATAAATTTGAAGTAAGTTGCCTGAAGCTTGACTGGGCACCTGAGGTTGTAAAAAGAGGAAGTTATGGAGTGTTTAGTTTGATCAGTGCAACCTGTTTGGATAACAAGAAGCCAGGCAAAGGGTCAGACCACACTGTAAGGTTCCTTGCACTGTGGGTGGTGTTTTAAGTGCCCAAACTTTACAAGCTTGATGCATATGCACAATCAATGTACATAATGTTTCTCCCACTGCATAGGAACAGGAACACAGGGTACCTAGTGAAGGAATCTGAGCTATGAGGAGAGCCTGAGATTGTTTACTGTGGAGATGAGAAGGCTCAGGAGAGATATATTCAAGATCCTTAAGGGAATAGTTAGATTGATGTCTGATAATATGCTCAAGATTGCCACAGACCCCAAAATCAAGGGACACTGGCTCAAACTTAGATCTAACTATTTCATGCAGTGTTGATTGGACTGCGCAGGGAGACGGTGGAGGCCGAAAGTGTGAAAGAATATAAGGGAGAATTGGATAGGTATTTGAGAGGTATTCATTTTTAGACCTGGTCAGATGGATTGGTCCTACCACTACCGAACATCAAGCCACCGTTTCCAAGACTATCACTGACCTCATCTCCTCTGGAGATCTTCCCCCCACGGCCGCCAACGTCATAGTTCCCCAACCCCGCACAGCCCGCTTCTACCTCCTTCCCAAGATCCACATACAGGACTACCCTGGTAGACCCATCATTTCAGCCTGTTCTTGCCCCACGGAACTTATCTCTTCCTATCTCGACTCTTTTTTCTCCCCTTGTCCAGTCTCTTCCCACCTACATCTGCGACTCTTCCGATGCCCTCCGCAACTTTAACAGTTTCCAGTTCCCTGGCCCCAACCGCCTCCTTTTCACTATGGATGTACAATCCCTCTATACCTCCATCCCCCACCAGGATGGCCTGAGGACACTCCGCTTCTTCCTTGAACAGAGGCCCAACCAGTCCCCATCCGCCACCACCCTCCACCGCCTGGCTGAACTTGTTCTCACATTGAACAACTTCTCCTTTGACTCCACTCACTTCCTCCAAATTAAAGGTGTTGCTATGGGAACCTGCATGAGCATTAGCTATGCCTGCCTTTTTGTGGGATATGTGGAACATTCTTTGTTCCAGTCCTACTCAGGTCCCCTCCCTCACCTCTTTTTCCGGTACATTGCAGTGTATACATGACTGTATCGGTGCCGTTTCCTGCTCTCGCCCTGAACTAGAAAATTTCATTCACTTTGCTTCCAATTTCCACCCTTTCCTCACCTTCACATGGTCCATCTCCGACTCTTCCCTTCCCTTCCTCGACTTCTCCGTCTCCATCTCTGGGGATAGGTTATTGACAAACATTCACTACAAGCCCACTGACTCCCACAGCTACCTGGACTACACTTCCTCCCACCCCGCTTCCTGTAAGGACTCTATTCCATTCTCCCAGTTTCTCCATCTCCGCCGCATATGCTCCGACAATGCCACCTTCCATACCAGTGCTTCCGACATGTTTTCCTTTTTCCTCAACCGAGGATGCCCCTCTACTGTGGTTGACACGGCCCTTGACCGTGCCTGTTCTAGCTCCCGCACTTCTGCCCTCACCCCTGCCCCTCCCTCCCGGAACCACAATAGAGTTCCCCTTGTCCTCACCTTTCACCCCACCAGCCTCCACATTCAACGGATTATCCTCCACCATTTCCGCCACCTCCAGCGTGATCCCACCACCAAACACATCTTCCCCTCACCTCCCCTTTCAGCATTCCGAAGGGACCGCTCCCTCCACGACACCCTGGTCCACTCCTCTATCACCCCCAACACTTCTTCCCCTTCACCCGGCACCTTCCCGTGCAAGCGCAGGAGATGCAACACATGCCCTTATACCTCCCCCCTTCCCACTGTCCAGGCCCCCAAACACCCCTTCCAGGTGAAACAGTGATTTACTTGTACTTCTTGCAATTTAGTATACTGTATTCGCTGCTCACGATGCGGTCTCCTCTACATTGGGGAGACCAAACGCAGATTGGGTGACCGCTTTGCGGAACACCTCCATTCAGTCCATAAGGGGGACCCCGAGCTTCCAGTCACCTGTCACTTTAATTCTCCGCTCCACTCCCACTCTGACCTCTCTGCCCTCGGCCTCTTACACTATTCCACTGAAGCTCAATGTAAGCTTGAGGAACAGCACCACATCTTTCGATTAGGCACTTTACAGCCTTCTGGACTCAACATAGATCAACAATTTCAGATCATAACCTCGGCCCCTATCATATATTGTTTTTCCACACTTTTTTTCGTTTGTGTTTTTTCTTCTCCCCCACATGGCAGCTGTCTTTCATTCTGCCAGCGCAATTTACGCTTCATCTAGAGCCATCTTTTGTTTCTTAACCTGTCCCTTTACCATCTCCTTTTGCCTTGAATATCTCTTACTGTCTCTTAATGTCTCTTAACCTCTCCTGCCTTCTATCCTATCACAGACCTTCCCTTTTGTTCTTTCATTCCCCTCCCCCATTTCCCAGCTCCTACACTTGCTTAAAAATCTGTTCCATTTCCTGCTTTTTCCAGTTCTGACGAAAGGTCATCGACCTGAAACGTTAACTCTGTTTCTCTCTTCACAGATGCTGCCTGACCTGCTGAGCATCTTCAGCATTTTCTGTTTTTATTTCAGATTTCCAGCATCTGCAGTATTTTCTTTTTGGATTGGTCCTATTTTTTTTTCCTACGTCCTCTTTGTAATCATCCTATCATGTGTGCACTTGGCAGTCACATGGACAGGTAGAATGTAACTGTCTCTGCAGGCTAATAAATCTATTAATTAATTTCCTCATATACATTGGGAGAATTGCACATCAGTGACAGACACTAAAACAGACCTGATATAGCGGAAACCACACTTTTCATGTACCTTCAAGCTCATTATTGCCATTAGCTCTTATCATCATTGGTTAATGTTAATGTATGTTTTTTAATTTCTTTAAACATTACAGAGAAAAGCCCACAACATGGTGGTTGTGATCATCATGGAAAGGCCATCAGCACATTAAATTCTAGCAGGCACATTAACCTATTTCAGATTCACAGGTAGAGGAATGTTGTTGAAACGTGTTCAGTGTTCTAGCAAAGAACTGGCACCGACATGATGGGCTGAACGGCCTCCTTCTGTGCTGTAAGTGTCTTTGGTTCTATGGCCTGCTAATATCACCAACAGTGATTTCTAGACTGTATTGTTTGCACTTCCAATGATGAGGTACCAGCTGGGGGGGGATTTAATTTGTATTGAAGGCATGTGGTGAACTAATTCATGTTTGATGTCTGGTCCTTATTGTAATGCTGTCTTTAATTTGTTCTTTCTCCTTTCTCCCAAAAATGCTGTACAGCTTTGGGAACAATGTATATTTTAAATTAAAAGACACAGAGAGAGGAATTTTAACCTCGAGGAGCGTGTGGGTTTGGCTGCGGGTGGGGGGTGAAAACCGGGAAAAATATCAGTGCGTCGGGAAGCCAGCTCCAACCTGCCGATTTCCGTATTTAACCGGAGAGCATTACACTGGTTGCGTATTAACATATGCTAATTGCACAATTGGAGCGATATATCAACTCACTTTTAAATTTAACGGCGCATCCATGGGTTTCCCTGGCTTCTTGAAACTCGCCAGTGAAAGCAAAGCGAGTACACAAGGACAGTTGAGGGGGCTGGAAATACTGCAATAAATACTCAGTACTCACAGCTACTTTTGTTCACAGTACTTTTGCTGTGAGGTTACTTTCTACACTTTGGAGGTTTTCTGAATCACATCAGGATGGGTGGTGCTTTGGCTGCCTTAGGTTGGACCTCGGACGAGAACCAATATTACCAGCAGCAGCAGCAGTATCAGCAACACCAGCAGAAGCAGCCTGCTGTTGAGAGACCTGTAGCTGGACAGCAGAGAGGGCAGCAGTTTGCAGGAGGCACTACCCGTGACACTGGGTGTACAGGCAGCGGCTGAGTTTCCTTGACCTGTCAGAACAGTAGTGCTTCAGGAGGCTCAGGTTGTCGTGCCAGATGGTGGCAGCCTCCTAGAAGAAGACTTGCTGCCTGCTGGACCTGGTGGCCACCAGTGGCTGTCAAAGTCAACACCGCCCTCAACTTTTTTTCCTCCGGATCCTTCCAGGACTTGGCCGGAGACAGATCCACGATCTCCCAGTCGGCAGCCCACAAATGCACAAGACCGGTGACTGATGGGTTGTTTGCCAGAGTTGGCAATTATATGAACTCCGCCTGCGATGATGCCAGTCAGAATGAGCGGGTACTTGGGTCTGCGTCTTTGGCTGGCTTCTCACAGGTGCAGGGTGTTATCGACTGCACACACGTGGCAATCCGGGCACCCCCAGATCAACCAGGAGTATACATCAACCACAAGGGGTTCCACTCCATCAATGTGCAGCTGGTGTGCAACCACAAAAAGATATTTCTGCAGGTGAGCGCAAGATTTCCAAGGACCTGCCATGAAGCTTTTATCCTGCGGCAGTCCAAGTTCCCTGATGTCTTCGGACCTGCAAGCAGCCTTAAGGGGTGGCTGCTAGGCAACAAGGGATATCCACAGTACGCACCAGCCAGGATGTCCAGAATAGTCACGGTGTGCTGTACTCTGCACAACTTCACACTGCATCGAGTTTAGGACCTGCAGGAGCAACAAAGCATAGAGCTCGGATCCTCTTTGGACGATTCCGAGGAGGAAAACGAAGAGGAGGAAGGTGATAAAGGCAATGCACTGTTGTGTCCGTCAGTAGTAAGACACAGACTGCAGGAGAACGGTACAACAGGTGTTTACTCAACGTGGCTCACTCTGGAACTGACTGTACAGATTACTACTCAGTGCTATATACAGGTGTGGTCACTGCCGGTACTACAGTATACATGAGCTGTAAAAAGTAGTTCCCCCCTTAAAGGTATATACATTACAATTCCTCCCCTTTTAGATTAACAGTACCATAACACTCATTTAACAATTAAATATCAAACTAATTACAATGAACACTTTTAACATACAACGTTAGCTGAAAATAGTCCATTTATATATTCAGTCTTTGGGGAGGCTTCCTGATCCTTTCTGGATAGTGCCTTTCCTGAGTGTCTCGCTCTTGGTGCGGAGGCGATTCTGGCACCCTGTCGTCGGTTGGGTCATCAGCTTCCGATGCTACTGTTTCTGGGGTAGATGCGACCTGTACGTCGGGTTCCTCACCAGGTATGTATGGGCGAGGCATGGGGTTGACTTGTTCCTGTGACTCTAGGATCTGGTCAGCATGGCATCTCACGATGTTCTCCCCAACGTCCACTGTGTACATTAGTGGGCCCTGCCGTATGCATATTGTTCCTGGCTGCCATTTTTCTGTTCGGTAGTCGCGGGCCAAGGCTGGTTGCCCTACATTGAAGCTCCTTGTTGGCTTCTCATGGATGTGCTGGAATTGCTTACTCTCAACATCTCTTCGTACGTTTGGTCTGAGCAAATCCAGGCGAGATCCTAACCTTCGGTTAAAGAACATCATTGCCGGGGCCTGGTTGGTGACTGCATGTGTCGCATTCCGGTAGGCGAACAGGAAATTGTCCACCTTATGCTGCAGCAGAATGTTGTCATTGTACATAGCCTTTATTGCCTTCTTAAAGGTTTGTACGAACCTCTCAGCCAATCCATTTGTGGCTGGATGATACGGGGCGGATGTGTAATGCCTTACCCCATTCTTCTGCATAAACCTCCGGAACTCTTCGGACACAAACTGTGGTCCGTTATCGGAGCAAATCTGTTCTGGCAAGCCGTTCCTGGCAAAAATGGTCCGTAGGACTGCAATAGTTTTCTCCGTGGTGGTGGAGGACATTTTGATGACCACAGGCCATTTCGAGTGCGCATCCACGGCTATTAAAAACATTGAGTCCATGAATGGACCAGCAAAATCAATATGCACCCGTTGCCATGGAGATGAGGGCCACTCCCATGGGTGTAGAGGGGCATGTGGTGGTGCATTTTGGACTTTCTGGCATCCTGAGCAGCTCTTGGTCAGGTCCTCAATTTGTTTATCGATTCCCGGCCACCACACATAAGCCCTGGCAAGGCTTTTCATTTTTACCCCTCCCAGATGACCCTCATGAAGCTCATTGAGCACTCTATCCCTTAACTTGGGTGGAATTACCACTCGGGATCCACACATCAAGGTCCCCCGGCACACTGACAGCTGTTCTCTTCTTGTCGAGAATGCTGGCAACAGTGAGTCGCCATGTGCTGGCCATCCCTTCACCGTCAAATCATATACCCGAGACAGTGTCGGGTCATTTCGGGTCTCCTTTTCTATACGAGCGTTAGTTACCGTTAGGTATTCAACTATAGTCGAATGAAATATTTCGACAGGATCCACTGCTGCTGCTTCCTCCGCAGTAGGCAGTGGCAGGCGTGATAGCCCATCAGCATTTCCATGCTGTTTCGTGCCCTTATATTCAATCTCATAGTGGTGCGCCCCTAGAAAGAGTGACCATCTTTGTAGTCGTTGCGCAGTCATCACCGGAACGCCCTTCTTCGGATTAAAAATGGAGACAAGAGGCTGGTGGTCAGTCAGCAAGGTGAATTTCTGCCCGTGCAGATAGTGATTGAACTTTTTCACTCCCCACACTAGGCTGAGGGCCTCCCTGTCAATCTGGGCGTAGTTACGCTCGGCTGAGGTTAGTGATCGTGACGCAAAGGCTATTGGCCTCTCTGAGCCGTCCGAGAATTTGTGCGACAGCACCGCTCCAATGCCGTAGGGTGACGCATCACACGCCAACCGAATTGGTAGTGCTGGGTTGAAATGGGCCAATACCTCTTTCGATGTGATTAGTGTTTTGCTCTTCTGGAAAGCTCGTTTACACTCGTCACTCCACTTCCATGGCACTCCAGTTTGCAGTAGGGTGATCAGTGGGTGTAGTATTGTAGACAAATTTGGCAAGAACTTATGGTAGTAGTTTACCAGCCCGAGGAACGACCTCAGTTGTGACACGTTTTCCGGTGCTGGAGCCTTGACTACTGCCTCAATCTTTTCTGGGGACTTATGTAACCCCTCTTTATCGATAACGTGGCCACAATATGAGATGTTTTTTTTAAAAACTCGCATTTGGGGCGGTTAGCTCGGAGCCCATATTCCTTCAATCTAGTGAGCACCTGCTCCAGGTTGGCAAGGTGATCACTGTCATTTTCGCCCGTGACCAGGATGTCGTCCAAATAACACTGGGTCCCTGGGATCCTTTGCAGGACTTGTTCCATTGCCCTTTGCCAAATAGCCGGAGCTGATGCTACCCCGAATACCAGCCGGTTGTATTGGTAGAGACCTTTATGGGTGTTGATTGTGAGGTATTTTTTTGATGCTTCTTCTACCTCCATTTGCAGATACGCCTGGGCCAGATCAATCTTAGTGAAGCGTTTCCCTCCAGATAGCGAGGCGAAAATACCTTCAATCCGCGGAAGTGGATATTGCACGGTGTGAAGGACTGGGTTCACTGTTACCTTAAAGTCCCCACAGATGCGAACCATCCTTGATTTCCCAGGCGTGCTGCTCAACGACTTTTTCATCACAGGGACGATGGGTGTAGCCCACTCGCTGCAGTCTACCTTGGACAGTACTCCTGAACGTTCCAAACTCTCCAGCTCTGCTTCGATGGCTGGGCGGATCGCATAAGGTACCGGTCTGGCCTTAAAAAATTTTGGGCTTGCGTTTTCTTCGATTTTAATTGTTGCTGTCATGCCTTTTAGTGTTCCTAGTCCTTGCTGGAACACTTCTTGCGCGTCGTTTAGGATCTTTGACAGTCGCCCAGATGTGACGTCGTCATCCTTTTTGGCAGCCACAGTCAGTGCTTCTATGGAATGTCAATCCAGCTGTATTTTCCGGATCCATTCACGTCCCAGCAATGGTGGTCCTCCATCTTGCAATACATACAGGTCTAGTTTTGGTGTTTCCTTACCGTTATATATAACGGTCACCCTTATTTTTCCTTTGGGGTAGACTTTTTGCCCCGTGTACATCTTCAAAATAATTTTTGTGTCTCTCAAGGGTATGTGTGAGAATAGCCGCTCGTAGTCCCGTCGGTTTATGACTGTTAGGGCTGATCCTGTGTCCAATTCCATTTTTACCTGGACTCCTGCTATCTTGAGAGTGACCCAAATGGTTCGGTGATCCTCCGTTTTGATCACATTATGTAGTTTCAGACAACTCAGCTCCCTGCTTTCGGAGTCGGTATCACTCTTTTGTTCGTCTGAACTATTCTCCTTCACCTTATGTACCTTCTTGTACTTTTCTTTTGGAGATTTCTTATTGCTGGTTTTCTTTCCCGACCTGCAGACTCATGCTATGTGTCCTACTTTTCCACACCGTCTGCAGACTTTGTCTTTGAACCAGCAATCATTGTGGTCGTGTGTTGTTCTGCCGCAGCGATAGCACTTCTCTGTTCTGTATGACATTTTGTTTGTGCCATATTCTTGCGGTCTCTGTTGTATCTCTGCAGCGCCCCGTGCTGCTGCTTCATATGATACCGCAATGCTGAAAGCCTTGTCCAGCGTAAGGTCCTTTTCAGATAAAAGCCGTTTCTGGGTTCCTTCACTTTGAAGCCCACACACAAACTTGTCCCTTAAGGTATCTGCCAGTCCCGTTCCAAACTGGCAGTGTTTCGATAGTTTGCGCAGTTCTGTTAAATATTCAGCATTGCTTTCATCCTTATGCTGGTTCCGTTTGTGAAACTTGAATCTTTCTGCTATCAGCAGCGGTGTAGGGTTTAAATGTTCCTGTAGTATCGTCACTATGTCTCCAAAACTCTTTTCCACTTGCTTCGCTGGGGTTACTAGATTTCGTAATAAGCCATACGTCTTTGCACCCATTAAATTTAACAATACCGGCGCTTTCTTGTCATCTGACACCTCATTTGCCTTGCAGTATACCTCTATTCGTTCGACATATGTAGTCCAATCTTCGACTTCATTGTCAAATGCGGTGATACTGCCACTCTTCGGCATTTTGGGTGTGGTTTAATATGGCTTAAAATGGTGTCTCCCGCGCTTTCTTTCCTCCCCCGCTGCTGCCAACGCCGCTCTTGGTGGTCCTCGTGGCAATGGCGGCGCCCTGTAGGTTTCGCGCGCTTCTCCTGCGCTGCTGCCAACGCCGCTCTCGGCGGTCCTCGTGGCAATGGCGGCGCCTCGCGGGTTTCTGCGTGTCTCTCTCCCTCTCCTCGATGCTGCTCGGCCCCTGAACACCGGCTGCGCCCTGTGCGCTCTGCCCTCTCTCTCTCTCTCCCATCGACGCTGCTCGGCCCTTTGCTGTGCCGCTCGGTCAGGCTCTAGCCCGTCGCTGTCCGGGAAGGGTCTGCGCACTACCTGTTGCCAGCCCGTTTCGCTGGACCACCGCGAGTGGAAAGCCAAGCCTGGCTCTCAACAGCCTCCCCCGCAATTCTCGAGTCTCTGCTGGATGACTGGGCGGTTGCCCGTGGTCGACGCCCGTGTCTCTGGCCTTGACCTCCAATCTACTGGTCTCCAGGAACGAATCCCTGGGAGGTGATGCAGAGTTGCAGGTAGGATCGAATTTGCCTCGTCGCCAATGTTGTGTCCGTCAGTAGTAAGACACAGACTGCAGGAGAACGGTACAACAGGTGTTTACTCAACGTGGCTCACTCTGGAACTGACTGTACAGATTGCTACTTAGTGCTATATACAGGTGTGGTCACTGCCGGTACTACAGTATACATGAGCTGTAAAAAGTAGTTCCCCCCTTAAAGGTATATACATTACATGCACCACCAGCTGCTCACATTGCTGTCCGGCAAGCCCTTATTAATGCAAGGTTCACTTAGGTTGCACCAGTAAACCCATGTCAGAATCACAAGCAACGACCACTCTTCCTGCTCCCCCCAGTGTCATTATTGACACACAGCAGTCCTGCAAACCAACAAGCAGCCCTTTCACATTCCCCCATTGGACTCCGTCAATTCATGTCTTCCCATTCATCAGCAAACAACTTAAAAGGTGACTTGCCACACAGCAACCAATATTGGGCAAGACAGGGAAGTGGTTCAAAATAATAGCTTTAACTAAACAACAGAAATTTAACATCATTACATTTTCTCATACACCCATGTGCATACCCTTGTGCAACTACAAAGCTTTACTCTTCCTTTTCCTACCGTTCCTACATGGTGCAGCCCTTCTGGCTTGAGCAGAGGTAGAGGCAGGCTGCTCGGATCCCGGCTCTGATGCGGAGATGCTCTTGGCCGATGACTTCTGGCTTTTGGAGCCCGTGAACCAGTGTCCCATGTGAGGTGCGTGGGCACGTGGCCGCTCACTGCCCCAAGGAACCCGTGCAGCTGGTTTGCCAGCATTTAAATGTAAAAACCACACATGCGCGATATTTTGAATGGCCCACGCAGTCCCTTAAAGGGGCCGCACAGGGCCAAGAAAAATTACAGGGACCATAACTGTGAAGGCCCCACCAAAGACTGCTCCACCTGCACCTGTACAGGGGCACACTCGGTCATCATGAGCTGAGGCAGCATGTGGGCTACTGACTGGGGGTGTGGGGCAATGGGTGAGAAGTGGAAGCGCTTGAGTGAAGTTTCCACTTCCATGTCCCCTTTCGCCATCACCCCTCTCATGGCCCAGCCACATTTCACTGCTACCACTGCTGGAGAACACTTTGGTGCAGATCAGTGTGGCACTGTAAGACCAAGGCTAAGATATCTGTCATCCTATTTAAGGTGGCTGACGTGTTGTCATGCACAGACTGCATGGCCATGGTCAAGGCGTGCATAGGCTCACTTGATTGGAGCGTTTGATGTTCCACGGGGCTGGCCACTCTCTCCATGGAAGAACACATCATCGCAATGGCCTGCGACATCAACCCACTCATGCTTGAGGTGGACTCATCCATTCTCTCTGCAATCATGGTGAGTGGGTTTGGAAGGCAGGTCAGTGCAACGCACATTGTCTGCTACTGCTCAGTTATTCTCCCTGGTCCCCAGGATACAGAATCTGTGTCCAGCTGAGCAGAGCTTGGAGAGGGCTGCGCCTTCCGAGGCGGACTCTCTACTGCTGTCCCTACCACCTCCATCTGCTCCTGCTCACTTGTGAAGTGTGAGTCACCAGGTGAAAACCCAACTATCTGTCGAAGCAATCTTAGTGCGAGTATCTGAGCTGGTGCCTGGTATGCATGAGTCCTGTGACGGTGCACCCTCAGAAGGATTCAGCTTCTCTGAGGAATCGTCGTCCGTAACCTCCAACAACTTCTGCTGTATGCCTGAAGGCCCTGTCAGAGAAAAAATACACGAATTAGTACTGGCAACGTATGAATGTTGCAACTTATTATGAAGGTGATCATATTTCACTCGCTGTTGAAATGAAGTCAACATGACTGATTGCCGTATGACATATGGGTGGCTGATATTTAATTATGTCGCCAGGTAGCTGGGAGCTCCCCATCTTTGACAGCCACGAACGCAGAATCTCCACTGATCTCCACTCGTTAACAGGGAAATGTGTGGAGACCCACTTCCAGTTCCAGTTCTCTCCCTCTCCCTCATGTTCTGTGCTCTCTTCTCCTGTAACGAGGAAAAGAACAGGCCTATGAGTGAGTGTAATGGCATGTGTTCACCTGATGGATGGAGTGCATTTGGTGAGGGTGACTATCAGGGAGAGGCATCAAATTGCATAAGGATGAGGGTGGTTGGGAGTGGATGAAGAGATGGGCATGTGAGGAAGTGCGTAGAAAGAGAAGGATGGGTGCGCATGCAAAGTAATTGGGTGTGAGGAATGATGTGATGGAGTAGGCTTGAGAAGGCAGAGTGAGGGGGTGGGGTGATGTACACAGCAGGATGTAGGTGAATGTGCAACTGTACTCACCTTTCCTGATGTGGTTAGGTCATTGAAGCTCTTCCTGCACTGAATCCATGAGTGTGGCACCTGCTGCTGACCTGGGCCACCTCCAGCCAAGCCTCTTGGTGTCACCAGCAGGTTTCTTCCTCCCGTTACTGGGGAAGAGTATCTGTCTCCGGCTCCTCACAACCCCCAGCCGCGCATCAAGGGAGGCATCATTGAAACGTGGCACAGCCTTTGCCCGTCTCAAATCCATTCTTGAACTTCCACTTGTCTACTTCCCAACTCCCAACTCTTCCAAATTGCATCTTCGGATTGGCCCTTTAAATACAGGCGTTGAGATCGTGTCATGCGGATCCTGATCACGCCCACTGCTGCGCACTGGGCGCTAAACCCAGAATCAAAATGATAATGAGGCGGCTCAGTTCAAAAGTCACTGACAGACGCGCTGAACTTGCATCTGGGTTTCCCGCACGATATCACTTCCAATGCATCTCCGAGTAAATATCGGGGCCAGTAATTCTCATATCAAGTGCGCAGTCCAATTACTTGCTCACACACCAAGTGCACAATCCAAGGGGGAGAAATTCGGTGGCACCCCCTTTGGGGCGTTAACTTCGCCGGGGCGCTACTTTTAGTCATAGCGCCCCAACAAGGGTGCTCCTTTTAGAGGCGCTACCAGTGAATTTCGCCGAGCTACATGCAACAGCGCCACGCCGTCGGCACGTAGCGCCATGTTATTGCAGGCCTCCATCCCCTGATTAAAGGGGAAGGGCCTAGCGCAGCATGCACCGGAGCCCTGCTGGACCACCAGGGAGCGGGGTGCCGGGAAAACAGCCCGGCTGCAAAAACACCACCCTGACCCTGTCAGACATATCATCCAGCGATAGGTCAGGGGGCGCAACTGAGGTTTGCGAGCGGGACAATGCACTCAGCGATGACATCGGGAGTTTGCTGAATTTTGCGAGAGGTGTTAGCGGTGCCGCACCCGGGTGCTGGGAGCATTGCGCCCCGTTAGCGCCCAACACGGGGGGTGCAAAGCAACTGAATTTCGCCCCCAAGAATCTACCCCAAGTGCTTATTGTTTTCAATAATTTAACAGTTTTCACATTCTTTGGTTTTATTTTCAGCAAACGAAGAGTACAATGGGCATGAAGCGGTACTGTAAACCCTTTGACACGTGGTCTTTTTAAAGGAAGACATGTCCCTCTTCTTTATTGGCTGGGAACACTGTATACCTTGGGGCATCCAGGGGGGAAATGGTGAAAATATAAGCATGATTTACACTCATTCAAAGCAAAAAAGATTTTTTGGGCATTTAAGAAGTGATTCTGTGGTCTAGTGATCCGACTGGGGAGTAATTTCACAGGGAGCATGCCTCGAGAAATCACAGGAACAGCTGCCATTTCTTCAGATGTGCTTCCTGCATGCAGCCCTTTAACTCCCTCTGGTGGTGCATTCCTTAATGCATCTCTGGAAGGAAGAACTTGCATTTATTTAGCTCCTTTCATGAGCTCAGGTTGTTCCACAGCTAATGAATTACTTTTGAAGTGTAGTCACTGTTGTAATATAGTGAAACGCAGCAGCCAATTTCTGCACAGCAAGCTCCCACAAACAGCAATGAAATAAAGGACTAATTCAACTGTTTTAGTGGTGTTGAAGATCTTTTGTAGACTATTTGTTTTAAACAGGTTAAGAACTGTCTTAAAATAGCCTATCCAGGAGTGCAACAGTGTCCTGTCATAGGAAATGGAATCGCTGTGCTGTCTACTCAGATTGTTTTGATAACCATAAGAAGGGAGATGCTGCTCCCTATTGTTCAGGTTCTATAGTGACACATATATAAATAGAGCATGATAACCTGGGAATTAATGTTGGTGATATCCGCATCACATGTATGATATTCCTCTGTTATTTTAACAGTGGTTGTAATCCATTAACACCTGCACAAAAGCAATGGGCGGAACATACGTCCGCTGATATTGCCAGTGGTCATTTCTGGCTTTATACTTTGTGTGTGATTCTAAAACTGTATATAATCCTTTTTATGTTTAAACCTCCAGCTAGTAGTAATAAAATACCACAGGGTTGAATTTCTGCAAGAGTTCTCCTGATCGGTGGAAGTTCCACAAACCCTGGAGAAAAGACATCAGCCGGGGTCTGGGATCTGGGAGAGTCGGGGTCTGGGATCTGGGAGAGTCGGGGTCTGGGATCTGGGAGAGTCGGGGTCTGGGATCTGGGAGAGTCGGGGTCTGGGATCTGGGAGAGTCGGGCTCTGGGATCTGACAGAGTCGGGGTCTGGGATCTGGGAGAGTCGGGCTCTGGGATCTGACAGAGTCGGGGTCTGCGATCTGGCAGAGTCGGGGTCTGGGATCTGGCAGAGTCGGGGTCTGGGATCTGACAGAGTCGGGGTCTGCGATCTGGCAGAGTCGGGGTCTGGGATCTGGGAGAGTCGGGCTCTGGCAGAGTCGGGGTCTGCGATCTGGGAGAGTCGGGGTCTGGGACCTGGCAGAGTCGGGGTCTGCGATCTGGCAGAGTCGGAGTCTGGGTTATGGGAGAGTCGGGGTCTGCGATCTGGCAGAGTCGGGGGGCTGGATTTTGTCACTGGGGCGGGCTGGGGTCGTGTAATCCGCTTTTCGTGTTAGCCACCCGATTCTAAATCGATGTGGGAGAATTAAATGATTTTAACTTAAGTGGGCAACTGATTTCCAGTGTGTGGGAGCCCATGTCCCAATTCGTTTTTTCAGTCTGAAACTCGCCTCCGATGACATCATCATTGCTGCTGCATTTAAGGTCTGCAACAAGCCTTGCTTCTCCTGCAGACTGCCAACCTTTTGGCCTTTCATGTTAGAGGGACCTGGAGGCAGAATGACCAGCGAGAGACCTAGGTCTGCTCCCAGGTTTGATGACGTTGCCCTGCCAGCTTTAGTAGAGGGAGCAAGAGCCAATAAAGAGGTGCTCTTCCCTTCTTCAGGGAGGAAGAAGCCTCCCCAGCAGATGAAGGCTGTGTGGGTCCAGGTGGCCCAGGTGGTCAACTCTTTGTCAGTAACCCGCAGAACCTGACTTCAGTGCAGGAAGAGGTTTCATGACCTTCTGCACACTGGAAAAGTGAGTATGAATTTCCCATCACCCTCAATCTGATCCCCATTGCCTCTCCTCACCAGCACTCTGCTTTAGCAATCTCTTCCTCCACATCCCACTTGACACTGACATCCATGCACCCTTACCCATTCCCTCTCTCTCTATGGTCACATTCACCTAACTATTCAACTATGCAGCCCTCACACTCCCTATCACTGTGATGCTATGAAAACAACTTACAACACACAGGGAGGGCCCTTGGTCTTGCCACCTCACTCCATCTTTGTTTCCTTCTAAGCATCTATGCTATGGATTCTCTACACTCACTCCTTCATTCTCAGTCAAACTCCACATGTCTCCCTCATTGCAGGAAAAGAGAGCTCACAATAAGAGGGAAAGAGTGAGGACAGGAGGAGGGCCACCCTCAGTAGCCCAGCTCACCCGCTCGGAGGAGGCGGTCCTGGAGATCGTGGGAGTGGAGGACGATGCGCAATGGGGGACGGACAGACGGGTGCATCAGAGAAAGCTGGTGACAGAATAGTTTTCCATCTCTCTCATTGACATTGCATGAGTCGCTGATAATGATTTTGAAGCTCTAACAGATGGATTTATGATCATCTGCAATAGACAATGTGCATGTAACCTTGGCATCACATCTCTGACTCTTTCCTTTACTCCCCCACAGGACCATCACAAGCAACCGTCCCCACTAGCCAGGAGGAAGAGCCTGAGCATCCAGACTCCTCAGAGGAAGCTGCAACCTCTGAGGGCGGAGCATCAGCAGAATTCAGCGCACCCAGCACCAGCGCAGACACTCACACCTCGATGGGACCTTCACGAGATAGTGCAGTGTTTTCACCCGGTGCATCACAGCTCACAAGTGAGCATCAGCAGATTGTGCAGACAGGGACAGCAGTGGAGAGTCCTTGTCTGAGGGCACAGGACTCTGCCAGCGCGGCTCAGCTGCATGTCAACCCTCTGCCTCTGGGTCCATCCACAAGATCAGCGGTGCTGGAACTCCAGGAACAGATGCAGGAGTCTCTGGCAGGTTTTGTCTCCAGGGTCGCTGCGAGTGTGGAGCGAATGGAGGAGTCCATTGCGAACATGAGCAGAGCTTTTGTGGAGTCATTGGTGCATGAACGCATCACCATGGAAAGGATGGCAACCTCCATAGAGGTGATAAGTCGCCAGAGTGCAGAAAACATGGTGAGTGTTCAGAATAGACTGACATCTCTGGAGGAGCGATGGTCATCTATTGAACAGAGAAACCAGACCTTCATGGAAGTTCTTCTGAGTAGGACTGCCAGTGCAGATACGGGTCCCCATGGCCCCCCTGATGTGCAGCAAGGTGCTCTCAAGCTACTTACAAGTGCTGAGGGGGACCTGACCCATGAGAGGGAGTTTGGTGGCAGACATCAAGGAAGTGGGGGTCCTCTCTAAGTGCTCACACTTCCATGCCACTGCAGAGCCCTCGGTCAGAGTCCACACCCAACTGAGATCGGCGTCTCGACCCCTGCACAGCCACAGGAGCAGCAGACTGTTGGCAAGCCCTCACAGGTTCGCAACCCCAGAGGACGCCCGCCAAAGGTGTCGAGACAGGAGCAGCAAGAAACTGAGCAAGGGGGCTCCACATCTGCTGAAGCCACAGGGGAAGCACCACGTAGGAGCACGCGTAAGAGAAAGATATTGCACAAATAGTCACAAGGGTAGTCACTTGGGTGAAATTTGATGTTTAATGTTAAAAAGCCATCGGATGGTTACTGTAAATAAAAATTCTGATGGCTACTGCTGCAGTTGTGGCATGTGTCATTTCGCTAATGGGACTTCCACATTGAGGGCTTAGGATTACTTGCAATTGTCAGTGTGGTGATCAAATTGTTAGGAATCCGCTGGCTCTTGGCCATTGTCGAAGCTCTGGTAAGAAGCTGCGAGGCAAAAGTGCTTGATTGGCTAGGCTAAGCAAAACTGGCCAAGATGAGTGTGTTCCTTGCATCCCGGGCAGCATTGTTCTCGTGTACTGCTGCCGCTGGTTGATGGGCCTCTGCAAGATGTTCATTTTCGCTCTCCTCCTCCTCCACCTCCTCCTCCTCCTCATCTGAGGAGGATATGTGCGGAGCCATTTGGTCCTCAGGAATCTGCAAGCCACGACGCTGTGCCATGTTGTGAAGTGCACAGTCAACCACGACAATTCTGGAGACCCTGGCGCTCCTGTTGTTGCTGCTGATGTTGGGTCTGCTGGTGCCGCTGCTGGTCTTCAGCCTCATCTGATGTCCAGAAGGGAAGGAAATAAATGGCTCCCATGCTTCTGGTATATGCCTCAGTTGAGGAAGTGTTCAGTCAAGGCGGTGAGGGGTTTCCCAGGAGGTCACACTGGAGATGGGTGTCAGGCTCCAAACTTCCACAGCTGTGGTTATGCCTGCTAAAAGATCCCCCAGACCTAAGACAACAAAGTCCTGCCACCTGCAAATGATGGCTGATCAAATATCCTATTTAATGGTGGAGCTGCAGCTAATAGTCAGCAATCCAATTCTGCTCCTGCCAGGTTTCACCGTCGTGTTTCAGAGCAGGCGTGCTTCATGTGGGAAAATGGTTAAAATCACAAAGGCCTTTCAAAATGGGATAATAGAGGCAATTTAGTGCTTGTTAAGGGCCGATTCCGCCTCTTGGAGGCAGGACGGAGACGGAAGCAGTAAACACGATTTCTTGAAAATTGCTTGGAGGCAGGATGGAGGCGGGGTTGTGCCCGCCCGCCACTTTTTGCAATTTTAACACCCCACACGTCTCCATTCCTGCCTCCACGGCCCTGTGAAATTCGAGCCCAGGGTCTGCGACTTGGCGGAGTCGGGGTCTGCAACCTAGGAGAGTCGGGGTCTGCGACCTGGCAGAGTCGGGGTCTGCGACCTGGCAGAGTCGGGGTCTGCGACCTGGCAGAGTCGGGGTCTGCGACCTGGCAGAGTCGGGTTCTGCGGCCTGGCAGAGTCGGGGTCTGGGACATGGGAGAGTCGGGGTCTGCGACCTGGGAGAGTCGGGGTCTGCGACCTGGGAGAGTCGGGGTCTGCGACCTGGGAGAGTCCGGGTCTGCGACCTGGGAGAGTCGGGGTCTGCGACCTGGGAGAGTCGGGATCTGCGACCTGGCAGAGTCGGGGTCTGCGACCTGGCAGAGTCGGGGTCTGCGACCTGGCAGAGTCGGGGTCTGTGATCTGGGTGTCAGGCCATGAGGCTGTAGGTGATGGTTGATTGAGCCACAGATATCTCAATTACCTTGTACCACAGCACGCTCTTTCAACAGGTGGCTCTCTTGCTGAATCTTCCTTCGAAGGGTTCTGGAGTAATTTTCAACCAGGGCACTACGAATTTAATGACGGATTTTTATTCTCTTTGTTGCTTACTTAGTTTGACAGTTTGAAAACTACAACTTATCAGAAGAATCAGGCCTCAAAGTACCTTATTAATGTTTCCAATGCACTCCTGGCTGGCATACCACGTTCTACCCTGTGTAAACTTGATGTCATCCAAAACTCTGCTGACCGTGTCCTAACTCGCACCAAGTCCCGATCACCCATCACCCCTGTGCTCGCTGACCTACATTGGCTCTCGGTTAAGCAACGCCTTTATTTAAAAATTCTCATCCTTGTTTTCAAATCACACCATGGCCTCGGTCCCCCCTATCTCTGTAATCACCTCCAGCCATACAACCCTCAGAGATATCTGCACTCCTCCAATTCTGGCCTCTTGAGTATCCCTGATTTCAATCGCTCTATCATTGGCACCCGTGCCTTCAGCTCTGGAATTCCCCTTTTTTTTGTTTGTTTTTTTTTTGCTGGAATTCCCTTCTTAAACCTTTCCGCCGCTCTACCTCTCTTTCCTCCTTTAAGATGTTCCTAAAACCTACCTTAATCTGCCCTAATATCTCCTTATGTGGCTCGGTGTCAAATTTTGTTTGATAATGCTCCTGTGAAGTGTCTTGGTACGTTTACTACTTTAAAGTCACTATATAAATACAAGTTGTTGTTATTGCAAACTTCTGACAACTCACCATGGAGCTGATATACCATCAAAAATGTTTGATAGATTGTTCATTAAACCAGTGCCTAATTTACCCAGTAATAATACCCATTTCAAAGTGAGAAAGAATCACTTTAATGGTCTTCAACACAAGCACAATTTCAGTGTTATAAGATCTCATTGTGTTCTGGATATTTATACTTTTCAGATCTTGGTATGACACTGCAAACAAAACATCCACAGAGATCACCGAGCTAGCAAAATGTAATCCTGCTGTTTCTGGCTTATTTTTGAGCAGATGTTCACAATCTGATCTGCAGAGCTCTCATTCAGACTGAATGATTGTAACAAGACAATTGCAAAAAGCAATCACAACAGGTATGTGTGTATGTGTGTGTGGTGGTATGGGTGTGTGTATACATTTGATTCTGTTAGGAACAAATGCTCAGCAAGGAATGTACTTTTCTTTAAAAGACTCCATCCATTGGGTGAAAGAGCAGCCAATGGTCATAAACCTGAAAATAACAGGACAATAACAACTTGCTTTTAGATAGGGACTTTAACATAGTAAAATGTCTCAAAGGAGCTTCACAAATGGTGGCTGAGCCAAAGAAAGAAATATTAGGAAGGGCCTTGGTCACAGAGCTGGGTTTTAAGGAGGGTCTTAAAAAAGGAAAGAGAGGTGGAGAGGTGGAAAAGTTTAGGGAGGGAATTCCAAAGCTTTATGGCTTCGACAGCTGAAGGCATGACCGCCAATGGTGGGGCAAAGGGAGGGGGAAATGCACCAGGTTGGAGTTGGAGGAACAGAGCTCTGGGGTTGGGCGGGGGGAGTTGTAGGGCAGTGGGAGGTTACAGAGATAGGGAGGAGCGAGGCCATGAACGGATTTAAACACAAGGATGAGACCTATAAATTAGAGGTGTTTGGGGACCGGTGCTGGGGGACTGGGAAACAATGTAGCCTATGCAGGTTAGCAAGGACAGGAGTGAGTGGTAAGCAGGACTTGGAACAGGACTATGGGAATCGGTGGTAAGCGCTGGTTCTTTTCTCTGTGAAAACTAACCTTAATCTGACACAAGCTGCCTGATATATGAACTCATTACTAAGTGGATAAAAACAAGATAATTCAGGTTTTTTTGAGGTTTGAGAAATGGATGGTATCATGTTACGACACTCGGTTTTTAGCATAACTTATAGAGCTTTGTTTTGAAGTTTGCAAAAATATTAATTGCCATTATTATTGGATCCAATGTAACCTGTTTCTGGGGAAGTGCAGCACTGTCCACCTGTTTTGAACCATTTGTAGCTTCCCCTCCGATCTTCTTCAGTTTGTTCGCTGGTTATTACTGACCTGGCTGTGCAGCTCTGGCATTCGACTGGGGTGCAATCTTGTGTCCCTCTATATTTTTATAATACATTTTATTATTGGCAGACTGCAGTAGAATTTGTAGGAAGTAATTGGGGGGAATTCTAACTCTCCCCACTCGGCAGGAACGGAGCAGGAAATGGAGCCGCTCCATTTTAACAGCTTTCCCGCTCCGTTTCTTCCGATTCTAATGCCGCTAGTTCTGGCAGCAGTTGACGTACTCGCTGGACTCGGCCGGGGGCCTCGTGTATAAATGCCAATCGGGGTCCTATTAGGCCAGTAGGACCCCGATGGCATTTTAACTGGGGCCTGAGCGGGAGAATCCCCCATGGCTTTCCCACCAGGCTGAAGGAGGTCGGTGGGAAGGCTGAAGAGTCTCTTCGGATTGTTGAATGAATTTGCTTTGTGGGGCCAGGAGGAACAGGAGTGCCTCCCTGGGCACCACGAGGAAAGTCACGGCCTCCCCTGCCCCAAACTCCTCTCTCCCCCCCTCTCCCCCTTTCCCCCCACCACTTGCCTGCAAGCTGGTAGGCAGCCACAGGCTGCTGATTTCCCATGCTGGCAGACGCTCTGTGCCCTCTTCTTGCCCGTGGCCTCTCATCGTCTCTGACAGGTGGAAAGTTAACTCACCGAAACTGTTTCCCACCGAAAACCGACTCCGAGTTCAAATCCATTCCATTGCTTTTTCCATGAAATTATTAATCGTGACAGTGATTATTCAATCAATCATTCGTAGTGTGTGTTTAGCTTACCTTTTCTCTCCCTATGAGCCCCACATATGGATAAGATATTTGATCAAGGTAGCAGAGGGCAAGTACTACCCATGGAACTGTCCCCCAGCCTTCAGGAAAGGAGAGTAGAGGAGACAACTGGGAAGAAAATAAGATTGGGAATAAAAGCATTCCAATCATTTATTTAAGGAAAGGAATAATCCCTTTTTTCTCACTCCATATATCTTCTGATGCAAAGCAAAATCTTGGGGCTAGATCTCTTCCAAAAGAGTGTGGAGCTACTTCCAAAGGAAGTACAGGAACAGGATCACAGGGATCTGTTATATTGTGATCTGTCACCAAACATATTCAAACAAGAAGCTGATTTCAGGAAACAATGGCAAAATTGGAAAAATCCCAAGAAAGTTGAAGCAAGAAATAACTTGCATTTATGTGATGCCTTTCAAATCGTCATCATAACGTGAAGCACTTCACAGCCAATGAATTACTTTTCAAGTATAGTCACAGTTATTTAGGCAAACGTGGCAGACGAGTTGAGAACAAGGTCCCATAAACTGCAATGAGAAAAACTGTTACAATCTGTTTTGGTGAAAAGAAAGAAATAACTTGCATTTATATAGAGCCTTTCATGACCTCAGGACGTTCCAAAGCGCTTTACAGCCAGTGAATTACTTTTGAAGTGTAATTTGGTGTGTAGTCACTGTTGAATTGTAGAAAACGCAGCAGCCAACTTGCACATAGGGTCTCACAAACAGCAATGAAATAATGACCAGATAATCTGCTTTATTGATGTTTATTTGAAGGATAAATATTGGTGAGGACACCAGGGTGAACTCCCAGGTGAATTGAAGAGTGTTGCTGTACCTCCTGCACATTGATGGTAAGCTATAGCGGGAGTTGTACACAGTGAGGGTGAGTTGGGCGGGAACGTGAAACATGTTCATGACAGTGCATTGTTACAAGGTCTGACTGCCTCCTCTTAACGTGACTGTTCCTGAAAAGGTCACTGAATTTTTCTGGATTTCAGAGGCAAGAGCGCTACCAGTGAGCCACGGCTGACACTTAAATAAATGTCTTACACAGCCTGTCAGGAATTAAACCTGTGTGACAAGCAGGGACACTAACCACTATTACCAAAGTGCAGCTGACAAATTGGAATGCTTTTATTTTAAGTTGTATTCATTCCTTGCCAATTTCCCCTAAGCCTCTTCTCCTGCAAACTTTTATGAATTCAAGGAATTTGGATGCAGAGTTCAGTGATTAATTATAATGGACAAAAGATGCTGTGGGGCCCACTGACCTCTACTCATGAATTTCCCAATGCATGCTTCCGGTGGGGGAAGCTCCTTGCTGGGAGCACACATCTGTAAAATTTACCTTTAGGCTTATTGCGGGGTCCAGTTCCATCGGCACTGGTCAGCATCTGGTGCTTTGCCAAGTGGCCATAATTTGCCTCCGTAGTGAGTGTTGATGGATTGTTCCATCATGGGGAGTATCACATTCAAGCCCAATTCTATCCTCACCCAATGTTCACACACCCCACTTCCAGCGGGGTGGTTGAACAACGATTGGGAGTGAAAATCCTCGTCTGATTATTGCTCTCTCTACCCCGACACAAAATGCACTCACAGGCCTCGGTATGAGGTCTGGGGTATTTTAACTCGTGGGCCACATCTGCATGTCACCAGTGAGTTGGCCGCCCAAAACACGAGGAAAGCGGCAGCTGGCCGTCGGGCGGGAGCAGATGTCTGGAGGGCTCCGACTGGCACCAAAGGAAGGCTCGTTAGCAAGCAGATAAGTCTCGAGGAGGAGGTGAGGAAAGGAGGACAGTCCGGGCCAGGCAAAGCTGTGACTTTTCTTGTGGGACCTGAAGGAGAACTCCTGCTCCACCTGGCCCCATAAAGTAACATGTTTCCCTCACCATGGAGTGAATCTTCTTCCTCTGGACAGTTGCCGATCTGGTTTTACCTGCTGGGGAAGACTTGGGTTAAAATGCAATCGGGGTCCCATTGACGTCATGGGAACCCGATTTGCATTCATTCATGAGGCAGCCACAGGCACCTCATCCACCGCCTTTAAAATTGGAGATTGGCATGAACGCAGCGAGAAATCGAGCAGCTCCATTTTAAAGGTCCCCCGCCGCGTTCCTGCCAAGCAGCTTGAGTTAAAAAAAAATCCTGTATCTTGTTCTTACTGCTGTTATCTATTATTTCACCTGTAAGAAGATCTGAATAGTTTCAGCCTTTATGTATTGGTTCTTTCAATCTGGCAGAGACAGGAGAATATAGTGGGCAACCCATATGACCACACTCAAAAATATTACACAATTAATGGGTCCTTTGTAAACCCTGGGTGCACTAGGGGTTAATAAAAATCCCAAACTATAATCGGGACTTTCGAATTCTAAAATGAACAGAAAATGTGAATGTAAGTGGGCTGTAAACACTAAACTAAAAGGATTCTTCCCATCACAAAGCAGTAGCAATGTAAAATAGGCTCTGAGATAAAGGGCCAAAATTTACGCCGTGTAGGGTGGCATACTCTGAGAGTACTCCGCACCCTGAGAGTACTCCGCACCCTGAGAGTACTCCGCACCCTGAGAGTACGCCGCACCCTGAGAGTACTCCGCACCCTGAGAGTACTCCGCACCCTGGGAGTACTCCGCACCCTGAGAGTACGCCGCACCCTGAGAGTACTCCGTACCCTGAGAGTACTCCGCACCCTGAGAGTACGCCGCACCCTGAGAGTACTACGCACCCTGAGAGTACTCCGCACCCTGAGAGTAGGCCGCACCCTGAGAGTACGCCGCACCCTGAGAGGACTCCGCACCCTGAGAGTACTCCGCACCCTGAGAGTACGCCGCACCCTGAGAGTACTCCGCACCCTGAGAGTACGCCGCACCCTGAGAGTACTACGCACCCTGAGAGTACTCCGCACCCTGAGAGTAGGCCGCACCCTGAGAGTACGCCGCACCCTGAGAGGACTCCGCACCCTGAGAGTACGCCGCACCGAGAGTACGCCGCACCCTGAGAGTGCTCCGCACCCTGAGAGTGCTCCGCACCCTGAGAGTACGCCGCACCCTGAGAGTACGCCGCACCCTGAGAGTACGCCGCACCCTGAGAGTACTCCGCACCCTGAGAGTACTCCGCACCCTGAGAGTACTCCGCACCCTGAGAATACGCCGCACCGAGAGTACGCCGCACCCTGAGAGTACGCCGCACCCTGAGAGTACGCCGCACCCTGAGCGTACTCCGCACCCCGAGAGTACGCCGCACCCTGAAAGTAAGCCGCACCCTGAGAGTACTCCGCGCCCTGAGAGTACTCCGTACCTGAGAGTACGCCGCACCCTGAGAGTACGCCGCACCCTGAGAGTACTCCGCACCCTGAGAGTACGCCGCACCCTGAGAGTACGCCGCACCCTGAGAGTACGCCGCACCCTGAGAGTACGCCGCACCCTGAGAGTACGCCGCACCCTGAGAGTACTCCGCACCCTGAGAGTACTCCGCACCATGAGAGTACTCCGCACCCTGAGAGTACTCCGCACCCTGAGAATACGCCGCACCCTGAGAGTACGCCGCACCCTGAGAGTACGCCGCACCCTGAGAGTACGCCGCACCCTGAGCGTACTCCGCACCCTGAGAGTACGCCGCACCCTGAGAGTACGCCGCACCCTGAGAGTACTCCGCACCCTGAGAGTACGCTGCACCCTGAGAGTACGCCGCACCCTGAGAGTACTCCGCACCCTGAGAGTACTCCGCGCCCTGAGAGTACTCCGCGCCCTGAGAGTACTCCGCTCCCTGAGAGTACGCCGCACCCTGAGAGTACTCCGCACCCTGAGAGTACTCCGCACCCTGAGAGTACGCCGCACCGAGAGTACGCCGCACCCTGAGAGTACTCGGTACCCTGAGAGTACGCCGCACCCTGAGAGTACGCCGCACCCTGAGAGTACTCCGTACCCTGAGAGTACGCCGCACCCTGAGAGTACTCGGTACCCTGAGAGTACGCTGCACCCTGAGAGTACGCCGCACCCTGAGAGTACGCCGCACCCTGAGAGTACTCCGTACCCTGAGAGTACGCCGCACCCTGAGAGTACTCCGCACCCTGAGAGTACACCGCACCCTGAGAGTACGCCGCACCCTGAGAGTACTCGGTACCCTGAGAGTACGCCGCACCCTGAGAGTACGCCGCACCCTGAGAGTACTCGGTACCCTGAGAGTACGCCGCACCCTGAGAGTACGCCGCACCCTGAGAGTACTCCGTACCCTGAGAGTACGCCGCACCCTGAGAGTACTCGGTACCCTGAGAGTACGCCGCACCCTGAGAGTACGCCGCACCCTGAGAGTACCCCGTACCCTGAGAGTACTCCGCCCCCTGAGAGTACTCCGCACCCTGAGAGTACGCCGCACCCTGAGAGTACGCCGCACCCTGAGAGTACTCCGCACCCTGAGAGTACGCCGCACCCTGAGAGTACGCCACACCCTGAGAGTACTCCGCGCCCTGAGAATACGCCGCACCCTGAGAGTACTCGGTACCCTGAGAGTACGCCGCACCCTGAGAGTACGCCGCACCCTGAGAGTACTCCGTACCCTGAGAGTACGCCGCACCCTGAGAGTACTCCGCACCCTGAGAGTACACCGCACCCTGAGAGTACGCCGCACCCTGAGAGTACTCGGTACCCTGAGAGTACGCCGCACCCTGAGAGTACGCCGCACCCTGAGAGTACTCGGTACCCTAAGAGTACGCCGCACCCTGAGAGTACGCCGCACCCTGAGAGTACTCGGTACCCTGAGAGTACGCCGCACCCTGAGAGTACCCCGTACCCTGAGAGTACGCCGCACCCTGAGAGTACTCCGCACCCTGAGGGTACGCTGCACCCTGAGAGTACGCCGCACCCTGAGAGTACTCCGTACCCTGAGAGTACGCCGCACCCTGAGAGTACTCCGCACCCTGAGAGTACGCCGCACACTGAGAGTACGCCGCACCCTGAGAGTACTCCGCACCCTGAGAGTACTCCGCACCTTGAGAGTACGCCGCACCCTGAGAGTACGCCGCACCCTGAGAGTACTCCGTACCCTGAGAGTACGCCGCACCCTGAGAGTACTCCGCACCCTGAGAGTACGCCGCACCCTGAGAGTACTCGGTACCCTGAGAGTACGCCGCACCCTGAGAGTACTCCGCACCCTGAGAGTACGCCGCACCCTGAGAGTACGCCGCACCCTGAGAGTACTCCGCACCCTGAGAGTACGCCGCACCCTGAGAGTACTCGGTACCCTGAGAGTACGCCGCACCCTGAGAGTACGCCGCACCCTGAGAGCACGCCGCACCCTGAGAGCACTCCGCACCCTGAGAGTACTCCGCACCCTGAGAGTACGCCGCACCCTGAGAGTACGCCGCACCCTGAGAGCACGCCGCACCCTGAGAGTACTCCGTACCCTGAGAGTACGCCGCACCCTGAGAGTACTCCGTACCCTGAGAGTACGCCGCACCCTGAGAGTACTCCGTACCCTGAGAGTACTCCGCACCCTGAGAGTACTCCGCACCCTGAGAGTACGCCGCACCCTGAGAGTACGCCGCACCCTGAGAGTACTCCGCACCCTGAGAGTACGCCGCACCCTGAGAGTACGCCGTACCCTGAGAGCACTCCGCACCCTGAGAGCACTCCGCACCCTGAGAGCACTCCGCACCGAGAGCACTCCGCACCCTGAGAGCACTCCGCACCCTGAGAGTACTCCGTACCCTGAGAGTACGCCGTACCCTGAGAGTACGCCGCACCCTGAGAGTACTCCGCACCCTGAGAGTACTCCGCACCCTGAGAGTACGCCGCACCCTGAGAGTACTCCGTACCCTGAGAGTACTCCGCACCCTGAGAGTGCTCCGCACCCTGAGAGTACGCCGCACCCTGAGAGTACGCCGTACTCTGAGAGTGCTCCGCACCCTGAGAGTACTCCGCACCCTGAGAGTACTCCGCACCCTGAGAGTACTCCGCACCCTGAGAGTACGCCGCACCCTGAGAGTACGCCGCACCCTGAGAGTACTCCGCACCCTGAGAGTACTCCGCACCCTGAGAGTACGCCGCACCCTGAGAGTACTCCGTACCCTGAGAGTACTCCGCACCCTGAGAGTACGCCGCACCCTGAGAGTACTCCGCACCCTGAGAGTACTCCGCACCCTGAGAGTACTCCGCACCCTGAGAGTACGCCGCACCCTGAGAGTACGCCGTACCCTCAGAGTACGCCGCACCCTGAGAGTACGCCGCACCCTGAGAGTACTCCGCACCCTGAGAGTGCGCCGCACCCTGAGGGTACGCCGCACCCTGAGAGTACTCCGCACCCTGAGAGTGCGCCGCACCCTGAGAGTACGCCGCACCCTGAAAGGACTCCGCACCCTGAGAGTACTCCGCACCCTGAGAGTGCGCCGCACCCTGAGAGTGCTCCGCACCCTGAGAGTAAGCCGCACCCTGAGAGTACGCCGCACCCTGAGAGTACGCCGCACCCTGAGAGTACGCCGCACCCTGAGAGTACGCCGCACTCTGAGAGTGCTCCACACCCTGAGAGTACTCCGCACCCTGAGAGTACTCCGCACCCTGAGAATACGCCGCACCAAGAGTACGCCGCACCCTGAGAGTACGCCGCACCCTGAGAGTACGCCGCACCCTGAGCGTACTCCGCACCCCGAGAGTACGCCGCACCCTGAAAGTACGCCGCACCCTGAGAGTACGCCGCACCCTGAGAGTACTCCGCACCCTGAGAGTACTCCGTACCTGAGAGTACGCCGCACCCTGAGCATACGCCGCACCCTGAGAGTACTCCGCACCCTGAGAGTACTCCGCACCCTGAGAGTACGCCGCACCCTGAGAGTACGCCGCACCCTGAGAGTACGCCGCACCCTGAGAGTACGCCGCACCCTGAGAGTACTCCGCACCCTGAGAGTACTCCGCACCCTGAGAGTACTCCGCACCCTGAGAATACGCCGCACCCTGAGAGTTCGCCGCACCCTGAGAGTACGCCGCACCCTGAGAGTACGCCGCACCCTCAGCGTACTCCGCACCCTGAGAGTACTCCGCACCGAGAGTACTCCGCACCCTGAGAGTACGCCGCACCCTGAGAGTACGCCGTACCCTGAGAGTACTCCGCACCCTGAGAGTACTCCGCACCCTGAGAGTACTCCGTACCTGAGAGTACGCCGCACCCTGAGAGTACGCCGCACCCTGAGAGTACGCCGCACCTTGAGCGTACTCCGCACCCCGAGAGTACGCCGCACCCTGAAAGTACGCCGCACCCTGAGAGTACGCCGCACCCTGAGAGTACGCCGCACCCTGAGCGTACTCCGCACCCTGAGAGTACTCCGCACCGAGAGTACTCCGCACCCTGAGAGTACGCCGCACCCTGAGAGTACGCCGTACCCTGAGAGTACTCCGCACCCTGAGAGTTCTCCGCACCCTGAGAGTACTCCGCACCCTGAGAGTACTCCGTACCTGAGAGTACGCCGCACCCTGAGAGTGCTCCGCACCCTGAGAGTACTCCGCACCCTGAGAGTACTCCGCACCCTGAGAGTGCGCCGCACCCTGAGAGTACGCCGCACCCTGAGAGTACGCCGCACCCTGAGAGTACTCCGCACCCTGAGAGTACTCCGCACCCTGAGAGTACTCCGCACCCTGAGAATACGCCGCACCGAGAGTACGCCGCACCCTGAGAGTACGCCGCACACTGAGAGTACGCCGCACCCTGAGCGTACTCCGCACCCCGAGAGTACGCCGCACCCTGAAAGTACGCCGCACCCTGAGAGTACTCCGCACCCTGAGAGTACTCCGTACCTGAGAGTACGCCGCACCCTGAGAATACGCCGCACCCTGAGAGTACTCCGCACCCTGAGAGTACTCCGCACCCTGAGAATACGCCGCACCAAGAGTACGCCGCACCCTGAGAGTACGCCGCACCCCGAGAGTACGCCGCACCCTGAAAGTACGCCGCACACTGAGAGTAGTCCGCACCCTGAGAGTACTCCCTACCCTGAGAGTACGCCGCACCCTGAGAATACTCCGCACACTGAGAGTAGTCCGCACCCTGAGAGTACTCCGTACCCTGAGAGTACGCCGCACCCTGAGAGTACTCGGTACCCTGAGAGTACGCCGCACCCTGAGAGTACGCCGCAACCTGAGAGTACTCCGTACCCTGAGAGTACGCCGCACCCTGAGAGTACTCCGCACCCTGAGAGTAGTCCGCACCCTGAGAGTACTCCGCACCCTGAGAGTACTCCGCACCCTGAGAGTACGCCGCACCCTGAGAGTACGCCGCACCCTGAGAGTACTCCGCACCCTGACAGTAGTCCGCACCCTGAGAGTACTCCGCACCCTGAGAGTACTCCGCACCCTGAGAGTACTCCGCACCCTGAGAGTACTCCGCACCCTGAGAGTACGCCGCACCCTGAGAGTACGCCGCACCCTGAGAGTACTCCGCACCCTGAGAGTGCGCCGCACCCTGAGAGTACTCCGCACCCTGAGAGTGCGCCGCACCCTGATAGTACGCCGCACCCTGAAAGGACTCCGCACCCTGAGAGTACTCCGCACCCTGAGAGTACGCCGCACCCTGAGAGTGCTCCGCACCCTGAGAGTGCTCCGCACCCTGAGAGTACTCCGCACCCTGAGAGTACTCCACACCCTGAGAGTACGCCGCACCCTGAGAGTACGCCGCACCCTGAGAGTACGCCGCACCCTGAGAGTACGCCGCACCCTGAGAGTACGCCGCACCCTGAGAGTACTCCGCACCCTGAGAGTACTCCGCACCCTGAGAATACGCCGCACCAAGAGTACGCCGCACCCTGAGAGTACGCCGCACCCTGAGAGTACGCCGCACCCTGAGCGTACTCCGCACCCCGAGAGTACGCCGCACCCTGAAAGTACGCCGCACCCTGAGAGTACTCCGCACCCTGAGAGTACTCCGTACCTGAGAGTATGCCACACCCTGAGAGTACGCCGCACCCTGAGAGTACTCCGCACCCTGAGAGTACTCCGCACCCTGAGAGTACGCCGCACCCTGAGAGTACGCCGCACCCTGAGAGTACGCCGCACCCTGAGAGTACTCCGCACCCTGAGAGTACTCCGCACCCTGAGAGTACTCCGCACCCTGAGAATACGCCGCACCCTGAGAGTACGCCGCACCCTGAGAGTACGCCGCACCCTGAGTACGCCGCACCCTCAGCGTACTCCGCACCCTGAGAGTACTCCGCACCGAGAGTACTCCGCACCCTGAGAGTACGCCGCACCCTGAGAGTACGCCGTACCCTGAGAGTACTCCGCACCCTGAGAGTACTCCGCACCCTGAGAGTACTCCGCACCCTGAGAGTACTCCGCACCCTGAGAGTACTCCGTACCTGAGAGTACGCCGCACCCTGAGAGTACGCCGCACCCTGAGAGTACGCCGCACCCTGAGCGTACTCCGCACCCCGAGAGTACGCCGCACCCTGAAAGTACGCCGCACCCTGAGAGTACGCCGCACCCTGAGAGTACGCCGCACCCTGAGCGTACTCCGCACCCTGAGAGTACTCCGCACCGAGAGTACTCCGCACCCTGAGAGTACGCCGCACCCTGAGAGTACGCCGTACCCTGAGAGTACTCCGCACCCTGAGAGTACTCCGCACCCTGAGAGTACTCCGCACCCTGAGAGTACTCCGTACCTGAGAGTACGCCGCACCCTGAGAGTGCTCCGCACCCTGAGAGTGCTCCGCACCCTGAGAGTACTCCGCACCCTGAGAGTACGCCGCACCCTGAGAGTACGCCGCACCCTGAGAGTACTCCGCACCCTGAGAGTACTCCGCACCCTGAGAATACGCCGCACCGAGAGTACGCCGCACCCTGAGAGTACGCCGCACCCTGAGAGTACGCCGCACCCTGAGCGTACTCCGCACCCCGAGAGTACGCCGCACCCTGAAAGTACGCCGCACCCTGAGAGTACTCCGCACCCTGAGAGTACTCCGTACCTGAGAGTACGCCGCACCCTGAGAATACGCCACACCCTGAGAGTACTCCGCACCCTGAGAGTACTCCGCACCCTGAGAGTACTCCGCACCCTGAGAATACGCCGCACCGAGAGTACGCCGCACCCTGAGAGTACGCCGCACCCTGAGAGTACGCCGCACCCTGAGAGTACGCCGCACCCTGAGCGTACTCCGCACCCCGAGAGTACGCCGCACCCTGAAAGTACGCCGCACACTGAGAGTAGTCCGCACCCTGAGAGTACTCCCTACCCTGAGAGTACGCCGCACCCTGAGAGTACTCCGCACACTGAGAGTAGTCCGCACCCTGAGAGTACTCCGTACCCTGAGAGTACGCCGCACCCTGAGAGTACTCGGTACCCTGAGAGTACGCCGCACCCTGAGAGTACGCCGCAACCTGAGAGTACTCCGTACCCTGAGAGTACGCCGCACCCTGAGAGTACTCCGCACCCTGAGAGTAGTCCGCACCCTGAGAGTACTCCGCACCCTGAGAGTACGCCGCACCCTGAGAGTACGCCGCACCCTGAGAGTACTCCGCACCCTGAGAGTACGCTGCACTCTGAGAGTACGCCGCACCCTGAGAGTACTCCGCACCCTGAGAGTACTCCGCACCCTGAGAGTACGCCGCACCCTGAGAGTACTCGGTACCCTGAGAGTACGCCGCACCCTGAGAGTACGCCGCACCCTGAGAGCACGCCGCACCCTGAGAGCACTCCGCACCCTGAGAGTACTCCGCACCCTGAGAGTACGCCGCACCCTGAGAGTACGCCGCACCCTGAGAGAACGCCGCACCCTGAGAGTACTCCGTACCCTGAGAGTACGCCGCACCCTGAGAGTACTCCGTACCCTGAGAGTACTCCGCACCCTGAGAGTACGCCGCACCCTGAGAGTACGCCGCACCCTGAGAGTACTCCGCACCCTGAGAGTACGCCGCACCCTGAGAGAACGCCGTACCCTGAGAGCACTCCGCACCCTGAGAGCGCTCCGCACCCTGAGAGCACTCCGCACCCTGAGAGCACTCCGCACCCTGAGAGCACTCCGTACCCTGAGAGTACGCCGTACACTGAGAGTACGCCGCACCCTGAGAGTACTCCGCACCCTGAGAGTACGCCGCACCCTGAGAGTACTCGGTACCCTGAGAGTACTCCGCACCCTGAGAGTACTCCGTACCTGAGTGTACGCCGCACCCTGAAAGTACGCCGCACCCTGAGAGTACTCCGCACCCTGAGAGTACTCCGTACCTGAGAGTACGCCGCACCCTGAGAGTACGCCGCACCCTGAGAGTACTCCGCACCCTGAGAGTACGCCGCACCCTGAGAGTACGCCGCACCCTGAGAGTACGCCGCACCCTGAGAGTACTCCGCACCCTGAGAGTACTCCGCACCCTGAGAGTACTCCGCACCCTGAGAATACGCCGCACCCTGAGAGTACGCCGCACCCTGAGAGTACGCCGCACCCTGAGAGTACGCCGCACCCTGAGCGTACTCCGCACCCTGAGAGTACTCCGCACCCTGAGAGTACGCCGCACCCTGAGAGTACGCCGCACCCTGAGAGTACGCCGCACCGAGAGTACGCCGTACCCTGAGAGTACTCCGCACCCTGAGAGTACTCCGCACCCTGAGAGTACTCCGCACCCTGAGAGTACGCCGCACCCTGAGAATACGCCGCACCGAGAGTACGCCGCACCCTGAGAGTACGCCGCACCCTGAGAGTACTCCGCACCCTCAGAGTACGCCGCACCCTGAGCGTACTCCGCACCCCGAGAGTACGCCGCACCCTGAAAGTACGCCGCACCCTGAGAGTACTCCGCACCCTGAGAGTACTCCGTACCTGAGAGTACGCCACACCCTGAGAGTGCTCCGCACCCTGAGAGTGCTCCGCACCCTGAGAGTACGCCGCACCCTGAGAGTACGCCGCACCCTGAGAGTACTCCGTACCCTGAGAGTACGCCGCACCCTGAGAGTACTCCGTACCCTGAGAGTACGCCGCACCCTGAGAGTACGCCGCACCCTGAGAGTACTCCGCACCCTGAGAGTACTCCGCACCCTGAGAATACGCCGCACCGAGAGTACGCCGCACCCTGAGAGTACGCCGCACCCTGAGAGTACGCCGCACCCTGAGCGTACTCCGCACCCCGAGAGTACGCCGCACCCTGAAAGTACGCCGCACCCTGAGAGTACTCCGCACCCTGAGAGTACTCCGTACCTGAGAGTACGCCGCACCCTGAGAATACGCCGCACCCTGAGAGTACTCCGCACCCTGAGAGTACTCCGCACCCTGAGAGTACTCCGCACCCTGAGAATACGCCGCTCCGAGAGTACGCCGCACCCTGAGAGTACGCCGCACCCTGAGAGTACGCCGCACTCTGAGCGTACTCCGCACCCTGAGAGTACTCCGCACCCTGAGAGTACGCCGCACCCTGAGAGTACGCCGCACCCTGAGAGTACTCCGCACCCTGAGAGTACTCCGCACCCTGAGAGTACTCCGCACCCTGAGAGTACGCCGCACCCTGAGAGTACGCCGCACCCTGAGAGTACTCCCTACCCTGAGAGTACTCCCTACCCTGAGAGTACTCCCCACCCTGAGAGTACTCCGCACCCTGAGAGTACTCCGCACCCTGAGAGTACGCCGCACCCTGAGAGTACGCCGCACCCTGAGAGTACTCCACACACTGAGAGTAGTCCGCACCCTGAGAGTACTCCGTACCCTGAGAGTACGCCGCACCCTGAGAGTACTCGGTACCCTGAGAGTACGCCGCACCCTGAGAGTACGCCGCAACCTGAGAGTACTCCGTACCCTGAGAGTACGCCGCACCCTGAGAGTACTCCGCACCCTGAGAGTAGTCCGCACCCTGAGAGTACTCCGCACCCTGAGAGTACTCCGCACCCTGAGAGTACGCCGCACCCTGAGAGTACGCCGCACCCTGAGAGTACTCCGCACCCTGAGAGTACGCTGCACTCTGAGAGTACGCCGCACCCTGAGAGTACTCGGTACCCTGAGAGTACGCCGCACCCTGAGAGTACGCCGCACCCTGAGAGTACTCCGTACCCTGAGAGTACGCCGCACCCTGAGAGTACTCGGTACCCTGAGAGTACGCCGCACCCTGAGAGTACGCCGCACCCTGAGAGTACTCCGTACCCTGAGAGTACGCCGCACCCTGAGAGTACTCCGCACCCTGAGAGTACACCGCACCCTGAGAGTACGCCGCACCCTGAGAGTACTCGGTACCCTGAGAGTACGCCGCACCCTGAGAGTAGGCCGCACCCTGAGAGTACTCGGTACCCTGAGAGTACGCCGCAACCTGAGAGTACGCCGCACCCTGAGAGTACTACGTACCCTGAGAGTTCGCCGCACCCTGAGAGTACTCGGTACCCTGAGAGTACGCCGCACCCTGAGAGTACGCCGCACCCTGAGAGTACCCCGTACCCTGAGAGTACGCCGCACCCTGAGAGTACTCCGCACCCTGAGAGTACGCTGCACCCTGAGAGTACGCCGCACCCTGAGAGTACTCCGTACCCTGAGAGTACGCCGCACCCTGAGAGTACTCCGCACCCTGAGAGTACGCCGCACCCTGAGAGTACGCCGCACCCTGAGAGTACTCGGTACCCTGAGAGTACGCCGCACCCTGAGAGTACTCCGCACCCTGAGAGTACGCCGCACCCTGAGAGTACTCCGCACCCTGAGAGTACGCCGCACCCTGAGAGTACGCCGCACCCTGAGAGTACTCCGTAACCTGAGAGTACGCCGCACCCTGAGAGTACGCCGCACCCTGAGAGTACTCCGCACCCTGAGTACGCCGCACCCTGAGAGTACTCCGCATCCTGAGAGTACTCCGCACCCTGAGAGTACTCCGCACCCTGAGAGTATGCCGCACCCTGAGAGTACGCCGCACCCTGAGAGTACGCCGCACCCTGAGAGTACGCCGCGCCCTGAGAGTACGCCGCGCCCTGAGAGTACGCCGCGCCCTGAGAGTACTCCGCACCCTGAGAGTACGCCGCACCCTGAGAGTACGCCGCACCCTGAGAGTACTCCGCACCCTGAGAGTACTCCGCACCCTGAGAGTACGCCGCACCCTGAGAGTACGCCGCACCCTGAGAGTACTCCGCACCCTGAGAGTACGCCGCACCCTGAGAGTACTCCGCACCCTGAGAGTACGCCGCACCCTGAGAGTACGCCGCACCCTGAGAGTACTCCGTACCCTGAGAGTAAGCCGCACCCTGAGAGTGCTCCGCACCCTGAGAGTACTCCGCACCCTGAGAGTACGCCGCACCCTGAGAGTACTCCGCACCCTGAGAGTACTCCGCACCCTGAGAGTACGCCGCACCCTGAGAGTACTCCGCACCCTGAGAGTACTCCGCACCCTGAGAGTACGCCGCACCCTGAGTGTACTCCGCGCCCTGAGAGTACTCCGCGCCCTGAGAGTACTCCGCCCCCTGAGAGTACTCCGCACCCTGAGAGTACTCCGCACCCTGAGAGTACTCCGCGCCCTGAGATTACGCCGCGCCCTGAGAGTACTCCACGCCCTGAGAGTACTCCGCGCCCTGAGAGTACTCCGCGCCCTGACAGTACTCCGCGCCCTGAGAGTACTCCGCGCCCTGAGAGTACTCCGCACCCTGAGAGTACTCCGCACCCTGAGAGTACTCCGCACCCTGAGAGTACTCCGCACCCTGAGAGTACGCCGCACCCTGAGAGTACGCCGCACCCTGAGAGTACGCCGCACCCTGAGAGTACGCCGCACCCTGAGAGTACTCCGCACCCTGAGAGTACTCCGCACCCTGAGAGTACGCCGCACCCTGAGAGTACGCCGCACCCTGAGAGTACTCCGCACCCTGAGAGTACGCCGCGCCCTGAGAGTACTCCGCACCCTGAGAGTACTCCGCACCCTGAGAGTACGCCGCACCCTGAGAGTACGCCGCACCCTGAGAGTACTCCGCACCCTGAGAGTACTCCGCACCCTGAGAGTACGCCGCACCCTGAGAGTACGCCGCACCCTGAGAGTACTCCGTACCCTGAGAGTACGCCGCACCCTGAGAGCACTCCGCACCCTGAGAGCACGCCGCACCCTGAGAGTACTCCGCACGCTGAGAGTAGTCCGCACCCTGAGAGTACTCCGCACCCTGAGAGTACGCCGCACCCTGAGAGTACTCCGCATCCTGAGAGTACTCCGCATCCTGAGAGTACGCCGCACCCTGAGAGTACTCCGCACCCTGAAAGTACGCCGCACCGAGAGTACGCCGCACCCTGAGAGTACGCCGCACTCTGAGAGTACGCCGCACCCTGAGAGTACTCGGTACCCTGAGAGTACGCCACACCCTGAGAGTACGCCGCACCCTGAGAGTACTCCGTACCCTGAGAGTACGCTGCACCCTGAGAGTACTCGGTACCCTGAGAGTACGCCGCACCCTGAGAGTACGCCGCACCCTGAGAGTACTCCGTACCCTGAGAGTACGCCGCACCCTGAGAGTACTCCGCACCCTGAGAGTACACCACACCCTGAGAGTACGCCGCACCCTGAGAGTACTCGGTACCCTGAGAGTACGCCGCACCCTGAGAGTACGCCGCACCCTGAGAGTACTCGGTACCCTGAGAGTACGCCGCACCCTGAGAGTACGCCGCACCCTGAGAGTACTCCGTACCCTGAGAGTACGGCGCACCCTGAGAGTACTCGGTACCCTGAGAGTACGCCGCACCCTGAGAGTACGCCGCACCCTGAGAGTACCCCGTACCCTGAGAGTACGCCGCACCCTGAGAGTACTCCGCACCCTGAGAGTACGCTGCACCCTGAGAGTACGCCGCACCCTGAGAGTACTCCGTACCCTGAGAGTACGCCGCACCCTGAGAGTACGCCGCATCCTGAGAGTACGCCGCACCCTGAGAGTACTCCGTACCCTGAGAGTACGCTGCACCCTGAGAGTACTCCGCACCCTGAGAGTACGCCGCACCCTGAGAGTACGCCGCACCCTGAGAGTACTCGGTACCCTGAGAGTACGCCGCACCCTGAGAGTACTCCGCACCCTGAGAGTACGCCGCACCCTGAGAGTACTCCGCACCCTGAGAGTACGCCACACCCTGAGAGTACGCCGCACCCTGAGAGTACTCCGTACCCTGAGAGTACGCCGCACCCTGAGAGTACGCCGCACCCTGAGAGTACTCCGCACCCTGAGAGTACTCCGCACCCTGAGAGTACGCCGTACCCTGAGAGAACGCCGCACCCTGAGAGTACTCCGCACCCTGAGAGTACTCCGCACCCTGAGAGTACGCCGTACCCTGAGAGTACTCCGCACCGAGAGTACGCCGCACCCTGAGAGTACTCCGCACCCTGAGAGCACGCCGCACCCTGAGAGTACACCGTAACCCGAGAGTACGCCGCACCCTGAGAGTACGCCGCACCCTGAGAGTACTCCGCACCAAGAGTACTCCGCACCCTGAGAGTACACCGCACCCTGAGAGTACGCCGCACCCTGAGAGTACGCCGCACCCTGAGAGTACGTCGCATCCTGAGAGTACTCCGCACCCTGAGAGTACGCCGCACCCTGAGAGTACGCCGCACCCTGAGTGTACTCCGCACCCTGAGAGCACGCCGCACCCTGAGAGTGCTCCGCACCCTGAGAGTACGCCGCACCCTGAGAGTACGCCGCACCCTGAGAGAACTCCGTACCCTGAGAGCACGCCGCACGCTGAGAGCACGCCGCACCCTGAGAGTACGCCGCACCCTGAGAGTACGCCGCACTCTGAGAGTACGCCGCACCGAGAGTACGCCGCACCCTGAGAGTATGCCGCGCCCTGAGAGCACGCCGTGCCCTGAGAGTACTCCGTACCCTGAGAGTACGCCGCACCCTGAGAGTACGCCGCACCCTGAGAGTACGCCGCACCCTGAGAGTACTCCGTACCCTGAGAGTACGTTGCACCCTGAGAGTACGCTGCACCCTGAGAGTACTCCGCAGCCTGAGAGTACGCCGCACCCTGAGAGTACGCCGCACCCTGAGAGTACGCCATCATGCCCCCTTCGAAATGGACTGTGTTTCCACATGCACTAAATCCCGAACTTGCGCTTTGTCAAGTTGCAACAAGGGGAAATCCTAATTGCTGCCACAAAGTTGGGCTAATTACTCACCAACTGCCCAGCAATTATGCCTGAAAGTTTTACGGCTGGTGGAAACGGGCGCAGGGCCTGTTTGCACAGCATAAGAGGATATCTCCTGACAAATCCAAGAAATTTTAAAAGCTATATGAGGCTGGAAATAGAAACTTTTTGAACTGTGTTGATGGGCTGAATGTCCTTTTCTCAATCCATGCTTTATCATTTCCTTATGTTAGAAATAGAAGAAATAGTTTAAGATCACTTAGCTACACCAAATGATTTCAAGAAAACATTGGTTTAGGAAAGGGCAAATTATGTCTCACTGTAGTCCTCTGAGGAAGTGATAGAATTTATGGATGATGATATCAATACGACCTCACAAAGAACAATCTCACACCTCCTGTTGTGGCCATGAAAACTCTGCCCTTTCTGTAGATCAACCTACTCACCACTGAGCACAAATTGTACCCCATCACCTGGTTAACAAGAGGAAATAATTGTAACAAAGCCTGGTGGCAGGCTCTTACCACCCCTGGTGGGTCAAAAATCCAAATGTGGCTTCGCTTTGGGTGGCTGATGCTGGGTATTCTCGTCCTCTATTGCACTTATAATGGATACAGCTAAGATTTATATTTTTTCCTTTGGGAATGTTAGCCCTTAACATCATATCTCAATTGTAACGTGATTGGATTATGGTAACAGGTTTACGATTAGCATCTAAATGGCTGTTTAACCCATTGGTAGTGTTCCCTATTATAAACATCAGCAGATGATGTAATTCAGCAAGCTTTTCTCCTAAGGAGTCTGTTCAAACCTTTAAGAGGTAAACTGTGATGGCCAATGGGGAAACAGGAAGCCGGAAGAGTTGGGTCAATTGAAAAAGCTTGCAATCAAGTATGGAAGATGAGATCACTACCCCAGGGATGACCAATTCACAGAAACTGAAGAAAGTGCCGCGAAATTCGATAACTCCCGAAAATGGAGTGGGGGCCGTGATGCGGGATTAACCCGTGCCCGTTGACTCCGATGCAGGCAGCACACCAACTTCGAGCTGCCTGCTCATTTAAATGATTGTTGCGTGCAGCCAATGCCAACTGCTAATTCATTGGCTGCGCGCATCAGCAGGGGACCAAAATCGTGAGAGGTTAGCATGAGCCTGCACTACTTAAAGCTAGCCTGCACCTCTTAAAGGGGAGGTGCATTGTGTTTGGAGCAGGAGACAGAAGTCGTTCTACAGCTGATTTTGACATGGGAAACACTCAATAAGGTCAGAAATGGGGATGTTTGCTGATGACTGCACAGTATTCAGTTCCATTTGCAACTCCTCAGATAATGAAGCAGTCCATGCAACAAGACCTGGATGACATTCAGGCTTGGGCTGATAAGTGGCAGGTAACATCCGCGCAACACAAGTGCCAGGCAATGGCTATCTCCAACAAACGAGAGTTTAACCACCGCCCCTTGACATTCAACAGCATTACCATCTCCGAATCCCCCACCATCAACATCCTGGGGGTCACTATTGACCAGAAACTTAACTGGACCAGCCACATAAATACTGTGGCAACAAGAGCAGGTCAGAGGCTAGGTATCCTGTGGCGAGTGTCTCACCTCCTGACTCCCCAAAGCCTTTCCACCATCTACAAGGCACAAGTATGGAGTGTGATGGAATACTCTCCACTTGCCTGGATGAGTGCAGCTCCAACAACACTCAAGAAGCTCAAGGCCATCCAGGACAAAGCAGCCCACTTGATTGGCACCCCATCCACCACCTTAAACATTCACTCCCTCCACCACCGGCGTACTGTGGCTGCAGTGTGTACCATCTACAAGATGCACTGCAGTAACTCGCCAAGGTTTCTTCAGCAGCACCTCCCAAACCCGTGACCTCTACCACCTAGAACAACAAGGGCAGCAGGCGCATGGGAACACCACCACCTCCAAGTTCCCCTCCAAGTCACACACCATCCTGACTTGGAAGTATATCACCGTTCCTTCATCTTCGCTGGGTCAAAGTCCAGGAACTCCCTCCCTAACAGCACTGTGGGAGTACCATCACCACATGGACTGCAGCGGTTCAAGCTTACCACCACCTTCTCAAGGGCAACTAGGAATGGTCAATAAATGCTGGCCTTGCCAGTGACACCCACATCCCATGAATGAATATAAAAAAAAAAAAAATGGCACAACATGGGAGAGAGCGTGCTTCAAGGTTCTCCAATGTTGCACTGGAGGCCTTGGTGGAGGAGGTAAAAAGGAAGAGAGATGTGCTGGATCCACAGGAGGCCCTCCAGACACATGCTCAGAAGGCAGTGGGAGCAGATAGCCGTGGAGGTCAATGTCAGAAGTCAAGCCCTGAGGACCTGGATGCAGTCCCACAAAAAGTTTAATGACCTCACACGTATGGTCAAGGTCAGTGAATGCATCTTCAAATTCCATATCCCACCAATTGCACCACTAGCCTCAGCAACTGCTCAATGCACCACACTCCCCATCACTCACCTACCAACAATCTCTATCAATCAGGAATCCTACGTAACATTCATAGCTTCACCTGAACCTCACACACATAGCACTACTGCAAGTCTCACACCCACACCTCACATCTTGCACACACTGCCAGCTATTCAACCATGACAGCCACATCACCCAAACAAATTGCACCACACTCACGGATACACTATCTTCTCCCTTGCAAGGCAAGGTAATGCACAACCAGAGGCAGCAAGAGCTAACCGGCAGGGGACAGGTGCACCTGCACGTCCTTACCCACATGGAGGAGACAGTGCACACCATCATTGGATTGGCCACGGCTGAGGCCGTGGCCAGCGATGGGGCTAAAACCATAGAAGATGACAGTATCCTCCTTCTCACATCCCACTTTCCCCTTATCCCACCATCTCTCCTGATCTGCAAGCTACACATGGTGTAAGCATGCTCCACCAGTCCCCCTCCCCCCCCCAACAACCACCACCACCACTCCCCTCACCACAACCTTACACTTGTGCCTTTTTCCTTTCAGATACCCAAGAATTGCAACCTGGTTAGGTAGTGGTGGAAGAGCAACAAGACAGTGATGATGAAGAAACACCATCACTCGATTTCACACTCGCAGCCATCAGCTCAGATACTGACACTGTGCGTAATTTGGAGGATAGCATAGACGCGGGATCTGCACGTAGTGAGACACCGGGCACGAGTGGCCTGCAGCCAGGGCATGGGGCAAGAATAGCACAGGTGCCAGCTCGCCGGAAGGCGAGGTCGCACATGAGTTCTGCTGCAGAAGACTCAAGAGCACTTCGATGGGGCGGTCAACAGAAGAAGGCTGATGGGTATACACAATGAAATGCTTGGTGCATTGTGAAGCCTGCCAGAAAGCCTGCATTCAATGTCAAGGAGCATGAAGGAGTCCAGCACTAACTTGGCACAGAGGCTTGGAGCCCATCCTTTCCAGCATGGAAGTGGTGGCCAACTCCATTAGCGCACTTGTGGACCCAACCGTGATGCAGCGTCTGATTGCCATTGTCTCAGCTTCCATTGCAGCACAAGCAGCAGCCACTCAATGTCTGAGTGCTGCAGTGGAAGCTCAGGCTGCTGTCAAAGCCAACATGCAAGCTCAGGCTGCTGCCATCATGGCTGTGGATTATATTGTGCAAAGGGGCTTTCAGGGTATCACAGCAGTCCAGCAATCTGTCCTCCAACAGATTACTAGGATTGCTGAGGTGCCGCCCCGGGATAGAAGGACTGTGAATGCTGAGTCTTTGAGTATATTCAAGGCTGAGATAGATAGGTTTTTGGACTCATGGGGAATCAAGGGATATGGAGGTCAAGCGGGAAAGTGGAGTTGAGGTCGATGATCAGCCATGATCTTATTGAATGGCGGAGCAGGCTCGAGGGCATAAGGCCTACTCCTGCTCTTATTTCTTATGAACCTGCTGCCCTCTCTCAGGATGACAGCATTCACACTCCCACCCCTGTCACTCCACCAGTGCGTTTACTGTTGCTTGTCAGCCAGCCAGTCCAGACTGCTGCCGCCTATGCTGATCTGGTGCAGTCTGAAGCTGGGCCTTCTAGGCCCAGAGCTGCTCGAGGTCATCCTCCAAGGTCATCTGCAGTCTCCCCCACTGAAAGTCATCAGCCTTCCACCAGCCATGCTGCAGCCACTGGGGTAGAAGTACCAGGACAGGCAAAGGCACGTGGAAGACAGGCACTAAGGGAATGCACAAGGATGATTAGTTTACGTTTGTATACAATATGGCATGATTTCATTTATAAATTTGGTTTGGAATGTTTATTTAGTGTTGGGTTTTAATTTTGCATTGTGGCCAAGTGGACGCCATGATGGTCAGTGACAGAGGGAAGGTAAGGTGTGGGACAGTTGGTGAATGAGGAATTGAGGCTGCGTTTACTAGTATCGCACTTGGATGAGCTCTTCCCAGGCAGAAAGAGGCTGTCTAGGTTGCCTCCTCCCTTCCTCTTCCTCCTGTTCCTCAGCTGCTCGTTGTATAGCTGGTGGCAAGGGCTGTGCCCTCATGAATGTGAGGTTGTGCAGCATGCAGCAGACCACCACAAACCTTGAAACCTGCTCTGCTGCATACTCCAAGGCTCCTCCAGAGCGGTCCAGGCAGTGGAAGCGTTGCTTCAGCACGCCAATGGTCTGCTCGATCACATTTTGTGAGGCAGCATGGCTTTCATTGTATGCATGCTGCCCATGTGTGCGTGGGTTGTGCACCGGAGTCATGAGCCATGATAGCTCAAATGCAGAAGGCACAGCGGACTACCGCAGAATGACTGTCGCCAGGATACCGGGCATTGACCTGCATGATTCGCTGCCTGTGGTCGCACACCAGCTGGACGTTGAGGGAGTAGAATCCCTTTTGTTTGCAGTAGATGGCAGAATTGACTTGTGATGCCCACAAAGCGATGTGCGTGCAATCAATGGCACCCTGCACCAAGGGGAAGCTTGCAATCCTAGCGAAGCCGCATGCTCGCTCCGCTTGTTGCTATCTGCTAAGAGAGAATGAAGTGTACTCAGCTCTCTTTGAATACAGAGCCTCAGTGACCTCCCTTATGCAACAGTGACGGCAAACTGCGAGATGTTGTGTATCTCTCCAGCTCCAGCCTGGAAGGAGCCAGACACATTAAAGTTCATGGCCACAGTCACTTTCACAGCAATGTGGTCCTCACCCTGCTCTGAGGTTGCAGTTGTGGCTGCAGCAGGTGGCAGATCTCAGTGAGGATGTCCTTACTGGTGCGCAGACATCTCACACATTGTTACTCGCTGAGGTTCAGGTAGGAGAACTGCTCCCTGAACACACTGGGTGGCTATGGCCTCCTGCAGACAGCCCTTCTTCCCTTCCTCCTCCTCCCTCTTCCAGCAGTTTGTCCTGCTTTCCGTGGTCTCTGTTCATTCTCCAAGTCATGCTGTATTCCAAGGGGAATTCCTACTAGTGCACCCGTGTCTGGGAGCAACTGGTTTGTGCAGAAGCCTTGAAGAAAAGACGAAGTACTTCAGCACCTCCCAAACCACTCCATGTAGACGTTAGCAACTTTAAAGAACTCTAGAAAGCACCAAGCACTTGTATAATCATAGCAACATCCAATAGAAATCAATCAGCAACTAATCTGAAATTTGGTGATGATCCCTTTAAATAGCGCTGGTGGGGGGAGGGGGGCGCAATGTTCCCTCTATAATGTTTTTTGTACGCGGTACCTTTAAATTCGCTGCACAGCCGCGCACGCGCAGTATCTTACAGGAAACAGCTTGTGCGCAGCCTGCACGGTACCTTCCCGATTGCTGCGTGGCCGCGCACGTGCGAAGCTTAGATGGGAACATTGGCGGGGGCCCTTTCTGCTGCTGAATGTTTGTTCAGCTGTGCGAGGTTAAGAGAGGGTGTTAGCTGGAGCGTTGAGCTCCAAAATGGCACCACTGGCATCAAATCAGCGTTGCATACTGATTGACGTCATGATCTGCCTACTCTGCATAATTCCAGAGGACGGTCACCTCACACGTGCTAACGGCCTCACCAATATGGCATCCAGTGCGACTCACACCAGATGTATGCATGCGTGCATGCTGCGGATGCCATTTTGGACCTCGTAAGGCACTCGTAGCACCCATTTCCGAATTTTGCACCGAGTGTGTTCTCTGCTTTATGAAGACTTGTAGGGCATGTCGAAGTGTGAGATTTTCCCCAGCTCTCAGTGCTGCGCCACTCGGCACTGGTAGATGGAGAGTAGCCCATTAAAAGCTGTGTGTGGTATTGTATAGAGAGTTAATTTCCTGCACAGCATCATACATTTTATGATAAACAATTTGGTTCATATGACCTAGATCTGGAGAAAGGAATAAAAACCCTTCAGGCAGTTCCATTCCCTCTGGTAAAGTACTGCTGTCATAGCACATTCTCAAATCTGTATAAAATAAAGGCATACGGCTGTGTTAAAATAGAGTGCAAAGGAAGTTTATGTGAATGTGTTAATCACTGCAATGCCAGAGGAAATTAAACCCACCTGCAAATTCTGTTACATGTAATAAAGTTCATTCCAGAATAACATAGGATTTAACAAAATTTTAATTTAGTTGGGAATTATCAACAGCACAAACTTTGTTAATATGCATTTAATCATTCAGCACAATCCTTTAGATCCACACTGACAAAGATATCTACCAGTAACAAAAGTGCTGATTTATATAGATACCTGTTTTCCCATACACTGTGCAGTACAGTACTACAGCATTATATAGTGTCGTATTGCACAGTACAGTATGGACAGATATTGTAGCCACCTGTCCAAATCAGAAAAAAATGTTGGTAATAAAATTGAAAAGGTTCCTCTTAGAACAATGAATCAGTTTGTGTTTTAGCTCCTTGTATATGTTTATATAAATATATTTGTACCACATACAGTGAGCCAGTCACTTTGCATTCATTATCTCTCATTCAGTAGACTTAAGATCAGTCATAAAAGCAAAACGGCTCACGTAGATTTAATTCTCAACAGTTTTTTCAATATTCAATTAGATACACATCAACCATTTGTAAAATCTTGTTGACAAAATTAACAATTGCATCCAATCTGCAAAAGGAAATGTCTAACAATATAAATTTTCAACAGCTTTGTATTAATTACGGAATACTTGAATTCTAAAGGAGTTATATACAATAAATGCCTTTGGATTGAAGGAGTCATTGGAATGAGTGCTTTTAAGGATGTGATTTTGCGAGTGTCAGTGTAGGGCCTTGCCCACCAACAGTGCATATCAGAAACCCGCTCACAGGCTGTCCATGGTCCAGTCATAAAATCTCAGGGACTGTGCGTCTGAACTTCTCTCATTGACTGCTGGTGGGCAAAGCTGGACTTCAGCAGCACAGACTCGTAAAATGGCCCCTTTGTCCTTTCCATTTTAAGCGAGTTAATAAATCATGATTCAGTAAACTGAAAAAGAAATTGCCTCTCAGTACTATAATGAGAACTGGATTACTGTTTGCAGAATACCAGGGAAAGGCCAGGTCAATGAAACCTTTTTAAAAATAATTATTGTAGTTTTAATGCTGATTGTACAGGCAGGATCTGAACAGCAAATAGTTACTTTCCAATGATTTGAATTATGGGATATGTCACCCCTTTAAGAGATTTGGCTATATATAAAAAAATTAGATAATACAGCACACTGTGTAAAAACAAACTAAAAGCAGTGATTGACAGATGTGAATAGTTGCACAAAATTTACTAGAACAATTAAGTGAAGATTTTTTTTAGCAGTGTTCTGCTAGATAGCGGCCACTGCACACTACAAGAGCACTGACGACAAAGAGCAGGTATTGGGGAAAAGCAACGCTGTCTCTTTTTCAAGAGTGAACCGTTACATCTTACTTCTTTCCTTTCTAAAGCAATTCCAAAACACCACAAAAAGGGTGGACAGCTTTAAGTTCCTCGGAGTCCACATCATGGAAGACCTCTCCTGGTCCCTCAATACCTCCTCTCTGGTGAAGAAGGCCCAGCAGCGCCTATATTTCCTAAGGAGGCTGAAGGGATGTAACCTGTCACCCTGATCCTCTCTAACTTTTACCGCTGCACAATAGAGAGCATCCTGACAAACTGTATCACAGTATGGTATGGCAGCTGTAGCTACTATGACTGGAAAGCCCTGCAGCGGGTAGTCAAAACTGCCCAACGCATTACCGGCACCCGGCTACTGACCATAGAGCACATATACCAGAAACGCTGTTTACGGAGGTCACGGTCCATCATCAAAGTCCCTACCCACCCCAGCCACAGTCTGTTTGCCCTCCTGCCATCTGGGAGATGCTACAGATGCATTCGCACCCGTATGACCAGATTTAGGAACAGCTTCTTTCCCAGGGCTGTCATCCTACTGAACTCCACAAATAAACTCTAAAGCCTGCACATCTGCCAATGCACTTTATTATGGTTATGTTTATGTTAATGTATTACAAGCCAAATGTATGTTGAATGTTTAAATGTCTTAATCTAAATGTACACTCTCGGGAGCCACAAGCCTACATTTCGTTGTACTGCACTTGTGCACTAACAATGACAATAAAAGTTGATTTGATTTGATTAGGCCAATTTTCTTACGCACTCGCAGCACGGAGCCTCACCCACTGATTTCCCAGCATGCACCTTAAGGGCAAGGCTCCATGCTGGGCACCCGCATTCAGAAAATAGGCTCACATATCTGTTGCCATGTACAAACCGCCAATATATTCCTATTTGCCTCATTGCTTTTCTGTTATTTACTAAGATTTTAACTCGGAGGTTTCCCCAGGGAAATCGCTCTGTTGAGTTGATTTCCCTTCCAGCAGAGGTAGCAGAGGCTTTTTTTTATTTGTTTGTGGGCTGTGCGCATCGTTGGCAAGGCCAGCATTTTATTACCCATCCCTAATTGCCCTTGAGAAGGTGGTGGTGAGCCGCCTTCTTGAACCGCTACAGTCGGTGTGGTGAAGGTACTCCCACAGTGCTGTTAGGTAGGGAGTTCCAGGATTTTGACCTAGTGACGATGAAGGATCGGCGATATACTTCTAAGTCAGGATGGTGTGTGACTTGGAGGGGAACTTTTAACCTAACTTAAATCCTACCGATCTATTTCCTGCCTAGAATGAGCATGAGGGGGCAAGGAGGGCTGTTGGCAGGCAAGCAGCAGGCCACCCACTGGCTTCCAGGTAAGTGGGGTTTTGGAATGGTCTCACAAGAGGGATGGGGGGGAGGGGCTGGGGGGAGGGGGGGAGTCCGGGACAGTGGATGCAGGGCACTCCTGCTCCTCCTGGCCCCACAAAGGAAAGTTTTAGACTTACCTGCAGGATTTCTTCTGTTTTCAGAAAGGCGCAGACCTGTTTCTACCATGCAACGAAGCCAGGGCAGCTCAACTGCTCAGACTCCGGTTAAAACTGCATCACGGTTCTATTGGCATAATAGGAACTCAATTTGCATAAATTTATGAGGCCCTTGCCCGATTTAGGCGGGCGCTTAATCTGGCCTGCACTACCCTTCAGGTTTCCCACATTACAGCATTGACTCCACTTCAAAAGTACTTCATTGTCTGTAAAGTGCTTTGGGACGTCCGGTGGTCGTGAAAGGCGCTATATAAATGCAAGTCTTTCTTTCTTTTTAATATCAGAAATGGTCGGGATCTGAGTGGGTGAGTAACCTGTTCATTTTTATCTGCGCACCAGCCTGGTTTCTGCCAGGTGGGTAGGATCAAAATTGACCCCTTTTTAAATGATACAGCATCACAAAAATGGCATTTTGTTTTTCCTGACAGGTTATGAATCAATATTGTGCCTCTTCCAGAATGTAACATACACGTTTGATCAGCTCATCTTCGCTCTAGTTTTTAAAATAGTGTAGGAGCTTTACATTGGCCCTGAATTTGCGGTTGGAGGCTTCCTGGGAGGAATTGCCCCCGATTCGCAAATAAAATGCCCGTGTACCTGGTGGTCCGGGAGGTATGGAGACTCACGCTCCTGGGACTCTATGTGTAGACATGCGTAGAGGCCCACGTATCTCAGGGGCGCAGGCAGTTCACAAGCACCCCTGGGATCGTGTGGGCCAGCCCAACCAATGAAATAAGGGGCTCCCCATTCATGCTTATGGGGATAACGGAATCCCCATAAGCATGAATGGGAATACCCCAAAAAATACATGTACACATCAAATAAATAAAATTACATATTTAAAATTAATTAAAATGCCATTTAATTAAATATTTAAAAAAACATAATTTTTGAAAAGTAAAGTTTAATGTTTTAAAGGGGCTAAAAATAACCTTACCTTATTGTTACCAGGTGTAAGAATTTCACAGGCATTCGCTGGCCAGAAGTTGGGCAAATAGCTCAACTCTCCATCCACAGATGGCCTTTTCCCGGGGATGCGTTGGATCTATCAAGACAATTCTTGACAGATCGCAAGTTCCGGGTTTTCGCACATGCGCTTCACACGCGAAAGCCCGGTACTTGCGTTGTCCTTATGGGTGCGTATGCACCACTTTACGTGCCCGTAGGGGCCATAAATTATGGGCCTTTTTTTTGTTTTTACGCCCAAGCTGAGATGAGTCAATCTTGGAGAAGGGAAATGTTTTGTATGTTCAGCACTCAGTGTTAGTATTAAGCACTTCTCGATCAGGTTAGCACAGCCTAGAAGCAGAATAGAGACTTTGCTTTGTTTGTATCCTAACCCCAACATCATTAGAGCATCCATATCACACTTTTGTGATATTACCATTCCTATCTGTACCAGTGTGATATCTCCCAATCTCCACCAGTGTGATATCTCCCAATCTCCCCCAGTGTGATATCTCCCAATCTCCACCAGTGTGAATTCTCCCAATCTCCCCCAGTGTGATATCTCCCAATCTCCACCAGTGTGATATCTCCCAATCTCCACCAGTGTGAAATCTCCCAATCTCCACCAGTGTGATATCTCCCAATCTCCACCCATGTGATATCTCCCAATCTCCACCCATGTGATATCTCCACCAGTGTGATATCTCCCAATCTCCACCAGTGTGATATCTCTGTTCTCCACCAGTGTGATATCTCCCCCAGTGTGATATCTCCCAATCTCCCCCAGTGTGATATCTCCCAATCTCCACCAGTGCGATATCTCTGTTCTCCACCAGTGTGATGTCTCCCAATCTCCACCAGTGTGATATCTCCCAATCTCCACACGTGTGATATCTCCCAATCTCCACCAGTGTGATATCTCCCAATCTCTACCAGTGTGATATCTCTGTTCTCCACCAGTGTGATATCTCTGTTCTCCACCAGTGTGATATCTCTGTTCTCCACTAGTGTGATATCTCCCAATCTCCACCAGTGTGATATCTCTGTTCTCCACCAGTGTGATATCTCTGTTCTACACCAGTGTGATATCTCTATGAATATATCTCCCATTCTCCACCAGTGTGATATCTCTGTTCTCCATAGTGTGATATCTCCCAATCTCCACCAGTGTGATATCTCTACCAATATGACATCTCCCATTCTCCACCAGTGTGATATCTCTGTTCTCCACCAGTGTGATATCTCCCAATCTCCACCCGTGTGATATCTCCCAATCTCCACCAGTGTGATATCTCTGTTCTCCACCAGTGCGATATCTCCATTTTCCACACCAGCTATGCTAATTTCCTCTTACAGTAAGAGTATATGTCAAATGATGGATAGTTCGGTGTTATGATCTTATGGCCACTTGAAACTCAGGTGAGACTGTCTAAAGTCATTTTACACAGGGAGCATTACATCCAACCATAGAAGAGACCTTCATACAGTTTGTTCTGGCTGTAACCCCTAAATCTCAAAAGTGAAATATAGTGCCCTAAACCAAAGTGGCTCTTTATATTTCTTCAAAGGTTCTAACTTCCTTCCACCAAAGTCTCCTCATTAAAAAGCAACAAAATAACTGGTTTGACATCGAGGAAATTTATGATGAATTTTGATATTTGATAAGTTACATAATGGAGGTGAGGTATGTTATCTCTCACAATATTCAATAGTTTGTTCACTTCAAAAAATATTGATTTGTTATTACACATCAGGAAGATAAATATATTATTGCTTTTATCAATAATACCATGGTGTAATACTACTTGCTAATTGTTTTAGTGCACTAATGGTTTCGTTAGAGATGCTGGAGTATAACACAGTTCTTATTGACATTATTGATTCTGTGTCCATAAAACCTCTTTTGTAAATAATTTATAACCAGATTGTAATCATAGAATCATACAGTGCAGAAGAAGGCCATTCGGCCCATCGTGTCTGTGCTTTGAAAGAGCAGTCCAATTAGTCCCACTCCCCTGCTCTTTCCCCATAGCCCTGTAATTTTCCCCCCTTCAAGTATTTATCCAATTCCCCTTTGAGAGTTACTATTGAATCTACTTTCACCAACCTTTCAGGCAGTGCATTCCAGATCACAACAACTCGCTGTGTAAAAAAAATCTCATCTCTGTTTGTTCCTTTGCCAATTACCTTAAATCCGTGTCCTCTGGTTACCGACGCTCCTGCCACTGATGCAGTTTCTCCTTATTTACTCTATCAAAACCCCTCATAATTTTGAACACCTCTATTAAATCTCCCCTTAACCTTCTGTGCTCTAAGGAGAACATTCCCAGCTTCTCTAATCTCTCCAGATAGTACATAAAATGTACTCTACATAGACTTTCCTTATATTAACTGTACATTAGTTCTTTGTAGTATCTCAGAGCACTATAAAAACCTGCAATCAGCTGTTAGTCCACTTCACAATCCCACAGAAGTGAAGGGAGCGTTCATTGACAGCTACTGGCATGAATGACGTCCACTCATTCTGAACCCAACCCAGCTTTCACACAAAGAACCATAGTCATCGGTCGTAAAATTATCAATCTTAATGACAAGTTTTAAAAATGCACAATCTGTATTGTGCATAATAACAAATGCAAAGAAGGGTTTAACTACATAATCCATTCTCTGGGTTCAAAGCATGATACACCACTCACATCAGTGTCATAATTTGTATCTACAATACAAGTTTACCATTGGTGAGAAGTGATTTCAGCTTTTCTTCAATGTTAAATTTATGTAATGCAAATTGGGTGAGACCGAAATTGGCTCCGAAACAAGTCATAGTGAGACTCCCCCCTCAAAAGGAGTCTGATTGCTTTGCTCCAGTATTAGGCCTGGGCTCTGAATGTGGATTCAGGCTTCATTTATGCTATAACTGCAGTGCTGGTGCGACAAAACCACTTCAACCCATCACTACCCTGGCAGTGTACGTGCATCTGAAGTTAATAGACCAAAGTTGCTATATAAATTTTTGAACTAACGAGACAATGCCCTGAAGAGAGGTTGACCCTGGGACTTTTCTCTTGTAAAGAGAAGGCCGTGGTATGATTTGACAGAAGTTTTTAAAATTGTGCAGGTTTTGGAGAATGTCAATTCAGATAAATTTTTCTGCCGTGTAGAAGAAGGGATCATCATTTCAATTTAAGAGCAACAAAAAAGCAAAATTTGGGCAAAGATTTTTCATAAATGGTTAATAAACATGTGGAACATACAGCCAACAAGGATGGAACAAGAAACTATGACAAGGTTCAGAAAAGGACAGGACAAGTTCCTCCCAGCAAATAGGATCCAGGTTATCAGATTTATAAATGCATCTTGTGGGAAGGTGAGTGGGTAGGATACAATGGGCCAATGATCTACTTCTATCTGAAATATGTTAGGGTCGAACAGAAACATTTTAGAATAAATAGTCGCGGTGAACAAGACACAATACAATTATTCTGAAACTTCTCAATAACACTAGTTGCCTATCACGAGAGTGGGCATGGGATCTGGTGCCAGTGTGTTACTATGTGAACATGGATTTAAACTTTCTATATGGTTTGTGAGATTTAATGGTATGCACCTGTACGGCACACAAAAACAGAAAGCTTGGACAGTCCTGTGCTACATCGAACAGAAACGTTTTAGAATAGTCACAGTGAACAAGACACAATACAATTATTTTGAAACTTCTCAATCACATAACATTACATTCATCTACATATTATACACCACAAAAAAAATCAAATCAGAATTTGTTGTGATTTGTTGAAACAAACTGTAAAAATATTTTTGTGCTTTAACTTATTTTGTTGGAATCCATAGTGATGGGTGTCAGATCTCGGTTGTACGCATCCTGCAGTCTGAATGGGCGCAAGAAAAGGAGGATCATTTTTGCATGAGTTCCAATCCCAGAAGGCACGATTCTGGTAAGTGAGGTCACTTAAAGCAGCAGTTGTGATGTATGTTTTCTTGAAGCTGTTGATGAATCAGATGTCAGTCGAGTGTCAGCATGTGCAAAGTAGGCTTGGCTACTGAAAAACAGGGAGAGAGAGAGGGAGAGATATTAAGACTTATAGTTTGGATAATGTTATTGCATTAAAGCTCTGTTCCAGCATGAGTTCTTACTGGAGCAGGTTAGAGCTCAAACTGGTTCCCCTGTGTAAAAATAGATAGCTTTCATTATGGGATTTTATTTTTATTTGTCTTTTTAAACCGTAGTGTATGTAACCTGTACCACCTTAAGAGGATACCTTAAGGTGATGGACTACTTTTTGATGGCTCCTGTACATTGTAGTACCGGTGGTGACCACACCGGTATATAAACCCTGCAGAGCAAAGTGTATCCCAGTTCAGCCCTGACCCTCAATCACTAAAGACCTGTTTACTTACTTCTGTAGTCTGTGTCCTGTTATTCAGTATAACTGCAATTGAAACCACAGACTCAACAGTGGCGACGAGTCTGATCTTACCTTGCGGCAGTTTTGCATCAAAGGAAGCTTCGTCCTCAGGAACGGGCGTCGAAAAAGGGCATCCGCCCTCAACATCCTGCATCGCACGGGAGGCCATCGGAAACCCGGGTTGGTTTGTTGACCACAAAGTCAAGCATCAGTGAGCATCCCTTCTACAACAGCGGCGGGTAAGCCCAATCGAGCGGCACGGGGGGGAAGTCGGCCGAGTTGTCAGGAGAGAAGGGGAGGGAAAACGACAAAAAGGGCGGAGAACACGACCGCAGCCGGTGTCAGGGGCCGGACTGCAATCAGGCAGAGACGCGCAGCAGCCAGAAAAGCGTTTATGGCCACAGGGACCGCGGGAGCGGCGGGGGAACAAGAGCAGCAATGCAGGGGAAAATAAAGGACCGCTGGGAGGCGTGGACGGCAACAGCACGGGAATCGCCATTTTGAGTCGGCGGGGGAAGAAGACAAGCACGGGAAAAGCTGCCAAGCACGGGAAAAGCCGCCATTTTGAAAAAAATATATAATAATAATAATAATATCCGAAGGGAAAGGAGAAACTCAGCAAGGATGCCAAAAACGGGTAACATCACTGCTTTTGATAACGATGTGGAAGATTGGGCCACTTATGTGGAACGCATCGAAGTTTACTGTACAACGAATGAGGTACCAGAGGATAAGAAAGCACTAACCCTATTAAACTCAATGGGTGTGAAGACGTATGGGTTATTAAGGAACCTTGTAACACCAGACAAACCGGTAGGGAAGAGTTTCGCGGATATTGTTACTATCCTGCAGGAGCATTTAAACCCCACGCCGCTGCTGATAGCGGAATGATTTAAATTCTACAAAAGAATTCAACTTAAAGAAGAAAGCAACGCTGAATTCCTAACAGAACTGCGCAAGTTATCAAAGTACTGCCAGTTCGGAACAGGACTAGCAGACTCACTGAGAGATAAGTTTGTGTGTGGGCTCCTAAGGGAAGGAACCCAGAAGCGACTGCTGGAGGAAAAGGATCTTACGCTGGACAAAGCTTTCAGCATTGCAGCATCCCACGAGGCAGCAGCACGAGGCGCTGCAGAGATACAGCAAAGGCCATTGGAATTCAGCACCAATGAAATGGCATTGGGCACAGTAAAGTGCTATCGTTGTGGAAGGACAACGCATGACCAGAACCAGTGCTGGTTCAAAGATAAAGAATGCAGGAAATGTGGCAAACTTGGTCACATAGCGAGAGTATGCCGGTCAGGAAAGAAGACCAGCAGCAAAAAGTCACCGCAGGAGAAGTACAAAAAAGTACACAAGGTGACAGAGAACAGTTCGGATGAACAGAAGACGGATTCAGACTCCAGCAGTAAGCAACTGGGTTGTCGGAAAATACATAATGTGGGTAACACAGCAGACCACCAAACTATCTGGGTCACGCTTCGGATAGCAGGAGTCCAAGTGAAGATGGAATTGGACACTGGGTCGGCATTAACGGTCATGAATAAGCAAGATTACAAAAGGTTATTCTCGCACATTCCCCTGAGGGATACGGAGATTGTATTGAAAACATACACGGGGCAAAGAGTATACCCCAAAGGAAAGATAAAAGTAAACGTGGTCTACAATGGTAAAGAATTTCAGAAAATGGACTTGTATGTGTTACCTGATGGAGGTCCGCCACTACTGGGACGGGAATGGATCCGGAGAATAAATGTGGACTGGCATTCCATACAAGCACTGACTGTAGATGCCTGTAAGGAGGACGACGTCAAACCTAAACGACTGTCCAAAATCTTAGACGATGCTAAGGAGGTGTTCCAACAGGGACTTGGAACACTGAAAGGAATTACGGCAACCATCAAGGTTGAAGAACATGCAAACCCAAAATTTTTCAAAGCCAGACCGGTGCCTTATGCGATACGACCTGCTGTGGAAGCAGAGCTGGAAGGGCTAGAACGTTCAGGGGTACTGTCCAAGGTGGACTGGAGCGAATGGGCTACACCCATTGTTCCTGTCATGAAGCGTTCGTTGAGCAACAAGCCGGGGGAACCTGGGAAGGTTCGCATCTGTGGCGATTTCAAGATCACTGTTAATCCGGTTCTTCACACGGTGCAATATCCGCTTCCGCGGATTGAAGATATCTTCGCTTCGCTGTCTGGCGGGAAACACTTCACTAAGATAGACCTGGCGCAGGCGTACCTACAGATGGAAGTTGATGAAGCGTCACGTCAGTATCTCACGATCAACACGCATAAGGGCTTATATCGGTATAATAGACTGGTTTTTGGAGTGGCATCGGCTCCAGTGATTTGGCAAAGGGCCATGGAGCAGGTATTGCAGGGAATTCCAGGCACACAATGCTACCTGGATGACATCCTGATTACAGGAGATAACGATAACGATCACCTCGCGAATTTGGAGCAGGTGCTCATCAGATTGAAAGAATATGGGCTCAGAGTTAATCGCCAGAAATGCGAGTTCTTTCAAAAGCGAATCTCATACTGCGGCCACATCATTGACCGGGAGGGGCTCCATAAGTCACCTGACAAGATCGAAGCTGTTGTAAAAGCTCCTGCACCGGAGAATGTATCCCAGTTGAGGTCGTTCCTCGGGTTGGTTAACTATTACCATAAGTTTCTTCCAAATTTATCCACAGTGTTACACCCGCTAAACACTCTTTTGCAAATGGGAATACCATGGAAGTGGAGCGATGATTGTAAGCGGGCTTTTCAAAAGAGCAAAGCACTGATCACCTCACTTTAACCCAACGCTGCCTATTCGCTTAGCTTGTGATGCTTCTCCATATGGTATCGGGGCAGTGCTCTCACATAAGTTTCCAGATGGCTCGGAAAGGCCAGTCGCTTTCACATCCAGATCATTGACCTCCGCTGAGCGCAACTATGCTCAGATAGATAGGGAGGCTCTCAGCCTCGTGTGGGGAGTTAAGAAATTTAACCATTACCTGCAAGGCCAAAAGTTTACGCTGCTGACTGATCACCAGCCGTTGGTTTCCATTTTCAACCCTAAGAAGGGTGTTCCGGTAATGACGGCGCAGAGGCTTCAGAGATGGTCCCTTTTCCTAGGGGCACATCAATATGATATTGAATTCGAAGGTACAAAACAACATGGTAATGCTGATGGGCTGTCGCGCCTGCCACTACCTACAGCGGAAGAGGCACCGGCAGTTGACCCTGTAGAGATATTTCACTCGACCATCATCGAATGCTTACCAGTCATCAATGCGGGTATTGAGAGAGAGACCCGAAATGACCCGACACTGTCTCGGGTCTACGACTTGACAGTGAAGGGATGGCCAGCACATGGCGAACCACTGTTACCAGCATTCTCAGCCAGACGAGAACAGCTGTCCGTATGTCAAGGAACATTGATGTATGGAACAAGGGTGATTATTCCTCCAAAATTAAGAGAGTTCTGAAAGAATTGCACGAAGGTCATCTGGGGGGAGTCAAGATGAAAAGCCTTGCTAGGGCTTATGTGTGGTGGCCAGGTATCGACAAACAAATAGAGGATCTGACTAAAAGCTGCTCAGGGTGCCAAAAAGTTCAAAATGCACCTCCAATTGCACCACTGCATCCGTGGGAATGGCCTTCAGCCCCATGGCAACGTGTGCATATCGACTTTGCAGGTCCATTCATGGATTCCATGTTTTTGATAGCAGTAGACGCACATTCTAAATGGCCAGAAGTGATTAAGATGTCGACCACTACCTCTGAGAAGACGATCGCAGTTCTAAGAACCATATTTGCAAGGAATGGGTTGCCGGAGCAAATATGTTCAGACAACGGACCACAGTTCGTGTCAGAAGAATTCCAGAAATTCATGAAAAAGAATGGGGTGAAACACTATACATCTGCCCCATATCATCTGGCTACAAATGGGTTGGCCAAGAGATTTGTTCAAACGTTCAAAAAGGCGATAAAGGCCATGAGTGAAGACCATATTCCACTACAACACAAGGTGGACAATTTCCTGATGGCGTATCGAAACACCACGCATTGTGACAAATCAAAGCCCTGCCATAATGTTCTATAACAGAAGGTTGCGGTCCCGGTTGGATTTGTTAAAACCCAATGTGCGAAGGGAAGTCGAAAACAAGCAATTCCAGCATGTAAATAACAAGGCCACTCGTAGTTTCGAAATAGGACAACCAGTGTTGGCCAGGGACTATAGGGATGATAAATGGCAACCTGGAACAATTCGTGCATGACAAGGACCCTTGATGTACACGGTAGACGTTGGAGAGAACGTAATACGACGTCATGCTGACCAACTTGTGGAATCGAGAACAAGGGTCGACCCCATGTCTACGGCAGAGACACCAGTTGAAGAACTTATTGAGCCTGTAGCATCTACCTCAGACTCGAACGTACCTGATGATGTTCAATCCATAGGAGATCAAGTGGATGAGTCACCCCAGCAACGAGAACCAGAGACCCCTGAAAGGCGTTATCCGGGCTGGATCAGGAGGCCTCCTCAGAGACTGAATCTTTGAACAGTTGTGTGTAAATTGTATATATGTTATCCATGTAATGTTTAATTTGGGGTGTACACTGTTAAGCTAAAAGGGGAGGAATTGTAGTGTATGTAACCTGTACCACCTTAAGAGGATACCTTAAGGTGATGGACTACTTTTTGATGGCTCCTGTACATTGTAGTACCGGTGGTGACCACACCGGTATATAAACCCTGCAGAGCAAAGTGTATCCCAGTTCAGCCTGACCCTCAATCACTAAAGACCTGTTTACTTACTTCTGTAGTCTGTGTCCTGTTATTCAGTATAACTGCAATTGAAACCACAGACTCAACAAAACCTGTGCCCGACCACACACTATTTTCCTACCATGAGAGTGGGCATGGGATCTGGTACCAGCTCTTTGCTAATGCCACTCTATAATTAACTTTAAAAGGTGCATTAAACTAACCTAGGAAGATTCACCTTTGAATTTTTCTTCCCTCGCTGAAAGGAACTGTGAAGCCTTTGCCTAGCACTGCTCCTTTATAGTCCTAATGGGATTGTGAATTGTGAGTGTGGGGTATCACAGTAGGAATCCCTGTCCATCCACTGTATGGTACACCAAATTACTTCATAAGTATGTCTGGAATAATATATTTGAATCTTGAATATTTAAATCACAATTTTTTTTTACAATAGTTTGATTCTGAAGAACTTCATAACAAGTTTATATCAAAAATAATCCTCTTCTAATATCTTTTTTATTATTACGATGAAAGAGCTAATTTTGTGAAACCCTGCTCCCAGCATGCAACCTCACCTGCCAGAAGCTCAGATCAGGAATTTGGGTGTTGCTCCCCACAATTTTGCATCTATAATATACTCATGAACACTTGATGCAGAAGAGGTTTTACTCCATGATAAAATGGGAAGAGTTGGTTCTGAGTCTATAATCTCTTTAGATAAGGTCATAACTAGTTTCCCAGGCTCAGACACATAAGCTTGGTTTTCCCTAGTTATCGGAGTAGATGGGCAGTAATAGCTGCCACTCCAACCCCAACGTGACCCTGTCCCATTTTTCTGGGCTGAGGTTGGTTATGTATTCAGAGTAGGTTCCAGCACTAATGGCACTCCTCATTGAGAGTCTGCCTCTGAGTGGAAGGAAATCAAGCAGGGTTTCATTCACTAATGCTGATTAAAGGGGCAGGCAATAGTATGGTGATAATAGATGTTTGATTGTATGCTAGTTAGTGAGGTAATGTGATATTAATGCTGAGGTAATATTAATAGTGAGGTGAAAGTAATGCTAAGTTTTATTCATTGATGATGTAATATTAATAGTGAGGTAATATTAATAATTGGACAGGACAGCCAGAATCCAGAGAAAGGAGAACACAACTGATAGCCTAGTGGTTTCTATATATATATATAGATTCAATCACCAAAAAAGTCACTTCATATCTGCCTGTTCTCCCCCGACATCATCACTAAATCTCTCACTGTTAAAGACTTCTGCCAAGTTCTTTCATAAGTCAAAATTTTATGTTTCCCCTACCATCATCCCGACCCCAAATTCCTCCACGATGTCTACACTTAGTGCCAGCTAACTACTTGTTTTGTGCTCCTATTCAACTTCTACGATGTTCTCCCTGAGTGAGATGAGGTGGGTGACTGGAATGATCTACCTGGAGCCTTAGAGGCCTGGAGTGACTCTCACCTTAGGGAACCAGGTGTCCCAGTGGGGTCAGCTTCCAGCAACCTTTCTCTTGTAGTGACAAGGTGCAAGCCTATGTTTGAAGCTCCCTCATGTGCAGGTATTAGAGTGGGGCATTAAGGCAGCAGACTCAATGCCACCCTCCAGAGAGACAGTGACATCTGTGACTCTTCCTTATAGCCTGGTGCTAGGCACAGTCATTGTCAGTATAGACTGAATAGTTCCAATCAGATTTTAGAAAGCTTGTTGAAGTGTCTTGTTCAAAGCATCTATTGCAGCACTGCTGGCTGCCACTCCAGAAGCCACCAATGTCCTTAGAAGCTGTTCCTGGCCTCTTAATCCTGCAGAAATCTCCCAGGCTGTCATGGCCTCTTATGTGTTCTGCAGGTTATGGGAAGCTTCTCACAATGTGTTGCAGATGAGGGTGGTGGACTCCTCCAGTTTGTCCATCATTTCAACCATATGCGTGCAAACGGTCTCCACTGGCTCCTCAGCCAAGGGTGGTTGTTTCTCCACCCTCTGTGGAGGAATGACATTCTTCTTCTCTTCCACTCCATCAGTCACTCAGAAAGGACATTAATCCAAGGTCCATCTGCCCTCTCAGGTGGACATAAAAGATCCCATGGCACTATTTTGAAGAAGAGCAGGTATCCTGGTCAACATTTATCCCTCAACCAACATCACTAAAACAGATTATCTAGTCATTATCACACTGCTGTTCGTGGGGACTTGCTGTGCACAATTTGGCTGCCGTGTTTCCTACATTACAATATTGACTACACTTCCAAAAGTACTTCAGTGGCTGTAAAGTGCTTTGGGACGTGCTGAGGTCATGAAAGGCACTATAGAAATGGAAGTCTTTCTTTTCTAGTCTTTATGTCCATGTCCTCATTCTCACTAGTGCTGAGTGCTTCACCCAGTGACAGCCCTACTGACTCACCAGCAATCTCCTCCCAAGTGGGTGGGGCAGATTTGTCTTCACTGCCTAAGCAGCAATCTGGCAGAGCAGATCGCCCGCCTGTTACAGGACCCACCTGATGGTCACTCCATTGAAACCAGTTGAATGAAAATGTGGCAAGTTCTATAATGGCTGGGCGATCCGGTCTGCCTGGTAAAGATGAAAATCCGCCCAGTTGTCTCTGCACTAGTGTTTGCGCAAGTAAGATGCCATGTCGCAGTTAGTGAGGAAGTGGCAGCAGTTGACGCTGTGATTCAAGCAGATAAATCCCCAGTGGGAGTGTCTGGCTTGGTTACCATCATAGCCGGCCTCTTCCTGCAGGGCCCCTCTATCGCATGAAAGATAAAAGAGCTTGGTTAACTGACAGAGTCACATTCCCCCTTGAAGAAACAATTGCTGAGTGTATTTTGAGAAAGCACAAAGCTGGCACTATGATGAGCGTATCTCAGTTTTTACCAGCCTTCTCTTGTCACCTTGTTAGTGACGTCATCCTCTGCCATAGGGCCTCCGCTCCCATCTACCCAAGATTTTCAGTGCCTTCTGTTCATGTATCCTCAGGGTTTTTAGCACTGCTGCTCATCCCCAACTGTATTTCTTTGACGCTGGTTATAGTTCTTTTATTTTGCAGGAGGAGAAGGCAACAATAAGGGCATGTCTGTGCTATAGATACTTTCCCACATACGAGTCCATGCATCCCATGATGGTGAGATGTGGAGGTGTGTTGTCCCTTTAAATGAAGTGTCCTTGAAAACTTGCTGCAGCCTTTGAGTCAGGCACCACGGCTACATGTCCAGCACCCACCTGCCTCAGGCCACCGGAAAATCTGGCACCTGGTGAGGAACGGGGAGCAGCATTGAAAATTTGTATAAATATTTTGAAATATATGCCCAGCTAGTCATGATTGGGGGTCAAATATCAGTGAAGCTTCTGAAGATATCAATGCTAACCATTTAATCGTTTATTATTATCTGCTGATGAACTTCAAAATAGTTTTAGTAAACCCAAAGACTAGCGATCATGATCAAGCATATGCATTACGTTGTTTGGCAAAAGAATCACAAAGCTGATTGAAATGAGGTGGCATGACTCAAATCGCTTTTCATCACTGCCTGTTGGTTCGCCTCCAGGGAGTTACAGTTCTGTAAAAATGACTAAAGAGGACAAGAGTGCAAAGAATATTGCCCAGTGGCAGCTTCTGCATTTGGCTGCTGTCGTTTGATGTTCCACACTAATCACTTTCATCAGTCATTTTAGTTTGCTGAAGTGTCCTGAGGCAGTGAGTGTCTCTGTTACTGAGGACAGTACTGACATTCATTCACAAAGGAAAGATCCCTGCAAAACAAAGATTGTCCAACACTTTCCTTCTGGCCAGTAATACAGATCACGTAGAAACATAGAAGATAGGAGCAGGAGTAGGCCATTCGGCCCCTCGAGCCTGCTCCACCATTTAATGAGATCATGGCTGATCATCCAAATTCAGTACCCTGTCCCTGCCTTCTCCCCATATCCCTTGATCCCTTTAGCCTTAAGAAATATATCTAACTCCTTCTTGAATATATTTAATGAATTGGCCTTAACTGCCTTCTGTGGTAGAGAATTCCACAGGTTCACCACTCTCTGGGTGAAGAAATTCCTCCTCATCTCTGTCCTTAGACTATGACCCCTGGTTCTGGACTCCCCGCCATCAGGAACATCCTTCCTGCATCGAGTCTGTCCAGTCCTGTTAGAATTTTATAAGTTTCAATGAGACCCCCTCTCATTCTTCTAAGCTCCAGCGAATATAAGCCCAATCGACCCAATCTCTCTTCATACGTCATTCCTGTCATCCCAGGTATCAGTCTGGTGAATCTTCGCTGCATTCCCTCCATGACAAGAACATCCTACCTCAGGTAAGGCAACCAAAACTGCACACAACACTCAAGGTGTGGTCTCACCAAGGCCCTGTACAACTGCAGCAAGACATCCTTGCTCCTGTACTCGAATCCTCTCGCTACGAAGGCCAGCATACCATTTGCCTTCTTAACCGCCTGCTGCACCTGCATGCTTACCTTCAGTGACTGGTGCACAAGGACACCTAGGTCTTGTTGCACTTCCCCTTCTCCCAATCTATTGCCGTTCAGATAATAATCTGCCTTCCTGTTTTTGCCACCAAAGTGGATAACCTCGCATTTATCCACATTATATTGCATCTGCCATGTATCTGCCCAATCACCCAAACTGTCCAAATCGTACAGGAGTTTCTCTGCATCCTCCTCACAGCACACACACCCACCCATCTTTGTGTCATCTGCAAACTTGGAGATATTACATCTAGTTCCCTCGTCTAGATCATTCATATATATTGTGAATAGCTGGGGTCCTAGCACCGATCCCTGCGGTACCCCACTAGTCACTGCCTGCCACTCGGGAAAAAGACCCGTTTATTCCAACTCTTTGCTTCCTGTCTGCCAACCAGTTCTCTATCCAAGTCAGTACCTTACCCCCAATCCCATGTGCTTTAACTTTACACGCTAATCTCTTATGCGGGACCTTATCGAAAGCCTTCTGAAAGTCCAAATACACCACATCCACTGGTTCTCCCTTATCTATTCTACCAGTTACACCCTCAAAAAATTCCAGTAGATTAGTCAAGCATGATTTACCTTTTGGAAATCCATGTTGACTTTGTCCGATCCTGTCACTGTTTTCCAAGTGCTCTGCTATTACATCTTTTATAATCTAGCATTTTCCCCACTACCGATGTCAGGCTTACCGTTCTATAATTCCCCGTTTTCTCTCTACCACCTTTTTTTAATAGTGGGATTACATTAGCTACCCTCCAATCCATGGGAACTGTTCCAGAGTTTATAGAATTTTGGAAGATGACCAGCAATGCATCTACTATTTCTAGGGCCACTTCCTTAAGTACCCTAGTTTGTAGATTATCAGGCCCTGGGGATTTATCGGCCTTCAATCCCGTCAATTTCCCTAACACCATTTCCCTACAAATACTGAGTTCATTCAGTTCCCCCCTCTCATTAGACCCTATGTTCCCCGACATCTCTGGGAGGTTACTTGTGTCCTCCTTTGTGAAGACAGAACCAAAGTATGTATTTAATTGGTCAGCCATTTTTTTGTTCCCCATCACAAGATAGATTCAGCTGAAGAAGACACTTCAAACCATTTGACCTCTTTCTTCCAGAATATTAAACCTACCATCTTCCCTTTGCAACCTCCAGCCATGTCTACAATCAGTCTAATGACCTGGCCCTTAACCATCCTTCCAGTCAATCCATTCTAGCTGCTGATCACTCTCTGTGTAAAGAAATACTTCTTGACATCTGTCCTAAACTTGCCCTTCCCTTCACAGTTCTCAACCTGTGCTCGCTTGTCCTGCTGTCCTGCTGTATCTGAAAGTATTGTTTAGATTCACTTTCTTTATCCCGTTAAGTATCTTGCATTGCTATTAGATTCCCTCTAAATACGTGAATTTTCACACTGCTCCTATAGGAGCATTGGCTCCAATCTGCAAGAGGTTCTCTTATGCAACTTTAATATTCAAGGCCATCGGAAAGAGAGAAGCTTGAGACATGAATTCATAAAGCACATTGCTCAAGTCTGTTCCCATTCAAATTTGCAAATATGCTGAGGGATTGCCCAGAAACATGGGTCATGACCAGAGTTGTCACAGATGAAGCTGCTAGGACAGCACTATATCCAACACACCCAGCATCCCAACACACATGACCAGAGATGTGCCAGAAAGTGGACAGGACCAGCCAGCCACAGCAGCAGCAGACATGGCTAGGTCATTTGTGGAATCAATCTTTTTGACTGCAATGGTATTTCTGCAGCTCTATCCTACAGGTCAATATCTGCTTCCTGTTCTGGCTATGATTCCATAAAGGTCTCTCTCTCCCCTATGGTTTAGCAAAGCTGTGAAGCGTCCAGCAGATGACCATTACCTTGGAAACCATGGGGGAAACTGCTACAAGGCACTCCATGATCTGGTTGCACGGGCCTTCTTGTATCTGCACTCTATTACAACGATGTCATCAGTCATTTCTGAAGACATGTGCCTTGTTATCCAAGGAGTCACCCTTTCAGCCTCCCCTTCTTACTTAAATAAGCCTGCCATAGGTGATGGGCCATCGTAAAATGAAAGCATTGTGGATTATGCCTGGGAACCGGGCACTGAACTGCATGATATGGTATTGATGATTGCGGATCAGATGCACATTGGTGGAGTACAACCTTTCTTTCTGTTCATGTAGAACATTTATTCGTGCCTTGGGCCACATGAATGCTGTCAATGACCCCCTTTACTTGGGAAAATCCAACAAATCAAGAAATTAGGGAGCCTTGCCATGCTGCTGTTGCTGTTAATTAGGAAAGCAAATAAAGTGTTAGCCCTCTTGAATGAAGCATCAGTGACCTGTTTGATGCATTGATGGACAGCAAGTTAACCATACCACTGATTCCCCCAGGAACTGGAGGCATACAAATTGAAGGCAGTTGTCCTCTTGACTGCCATCCCTATGTTGAAGATTGGTTGCAGGCCTCTTTGAAGCAAATGAAACATCTTTGTAACTGCTTTGCTGTAAAACTGAAGAGCAGTGATCCCCATCATTACCAGGTATCTGTGCCTGAGCCTGGAGACATAATGGGTGGCGTAATAGCAGGTGCAGACTGTATGCCTCTGGTACCATCCCTGATGCCACTTCTCTGCTCCTTCTTATCTTCCTCCAGTTAATCAAGTGACAAGGCAGCACTGAAAGCAATCCCCATTGCTGTGAACAGTCTGCCAGCAAAGACCGAATGCCACTGCTATGGTTAGGCTCGGTTCGGATTCCCAATATATGAGAGCCTGTCTGAGGTGTAATGATCGTTTCGTATGGACAAGAAGAGCGCATTGCAGGTATAATAAAGAAAAGAACATAAATACTTTTACTTATATAGCGCCTTTCATGACCTCAAGACATCCTAAAATGCTTTACACCCAACGATGTGTAGTCATCATTGTTATAATGTAGGAAACGTGACAGCTAATTTGCACACAAACATTATAATGACCAGATAATCTGTTTTTAGTGGTGTTGGTTGAGGGACAAATATTGGCCAGGACAATGGGGAGATGCCCCTGCTGTTTTTCGAATATTGCCGTGGGATCATTTACATCCTGTTGAGAGGGCAGATGGGGCCTCGGTTTAACGTCTCATCCGAAAGATGACACAGTGCATGAAGAGAAAAAATTATACTCTTCCCTTTTAATTGCCAATAATGACCGGTTCTGCATACCATATAACCTTACTGTGGTAAAGCTTACTGACTGCAGAAAAACCCTGTAGCATTTTTATGACTGGTGCTCAGTGGATAGGAAGTACGCAAACTTTGGAAACCCTGAAATTATTGAGCATTGCCACACAATTGCCACTGGTGTAACGCCATACTTCCAACAGCGGGCTCAGGCCTCTGTACAGCGCATGGCTTGTAGTCTAACCTATAATTACAAACAATTTGCCCTTTCCCATTCTTTTTTTAAATATAATTCTTTGTCCTTTTCTGACATCTGAAGTCACTGTGTCCCGAAGGGCCTTTCTGCTGCACCAGATGATGAAATCTTCTCTGAAGCATTTTTGGGGAATTAATGAACTAACACAAGCCGTCAAATTAAATACACCCAGAGCAAATCAGTGTGAAACAACAATATACAAGAATGACTAGTGGGGTACCGCAGGGATCGGTGCTAGGACCCCAGTTATTCACAATATATATTAATGATCTAGACGAGGGAACTAGATGTAATATCTCCAAGTTTGCAAACGACACAAAGCTGGGTGGGCGTGTGTGCTGTGAGGAGGATGCAGAGAAACTCCAGTACGATTTGGACAGGTTGGGCGATTGGGCAGATGCATGGCAGCTGCAGTATAATGTGGATAAATGCGAGGTTATCCACTTTGGTGGCAAAAACAGGAAGGCAGATTATTATCTGAATGACAATAGATTCGGGAAAAGGGGAAGTGTAACGAGACCTGGGTGTCCTTGTGCACCAGTCGCTGAAGGTAAGCATGCAGGTGCAGCAGGCCGTTAAGAAGGCAAATGGTATGATGGCCTTCATAGCGAAAGGATTTGAGTACAGGAGCAAGGATGTCTTGCTGCAGTTGTACAGGGCCTTGATGAGACCACACCTTGAGTATTGTGTGCAGTTTTGGTCACCTTATCTGAGGAAGGATGTTCTTGCCATGGAGGGAGTGCAGAGAAGATTCACCAGACTGATACCTGGGATGGCAGGAATGACGTATGAAGAGAGATTGGGTCTGTAGTGATCAATAACATGTCATTCTGTGGTGGACACTAGGTGGAGCCGTAGATCTGTATATAGCTGTATGTATATAATAAGACTACACTACCCAGCTGTATGTACATTAAGACTACATTACCCATGAGGCACTAGGCGACCCACAAGGCAACAGTCAAGATGGCAGCCTGCACACAGGAGCACACATGCTGCATCTCTACAGATACTGTACCTAGAGAACATGTACTGAATAAATGACTAGCTAGAAGCTAGCTGTGTTCACAATAAGAATATCTAGTTATCAATGAACATAACATGGTACCAGGGTGGTGAAGATCTGCTGAAAATTGTGAAAAGCGACATGGAGATTTTGAAGCCACCAGAGCGTTTGAATCTCGAGGGAAATGTCAACTACAATTGGCGGATTTTTAAACAACAATTCGAACTCTACATTGCAGCCATCGGATTCGGTACGAAGCCAGACGCAAGGAAGATAGCATTGCTGCTTACGGTTGCAGGCCCACAGGCGATAGAGATATTTAATACATTTGTATTTAATCCAGAGGAGAACAGAGGAAAATTAGAAGATGTGCTAAAAAAATTTGATGCACATTGCTCTCCCAAAAAGAATGAGATGTATGAAAGATACATCTTCCGTTCTCGGACACAGCAAGAAAATGAGACTTTTGATAGCTTTATAACTGATCTGAAACTGAAAGCACAGACATGTAATTTCTCTGAGCTCAAAGCATCCATGATTCGTGACCAGATTGTGTTTGGTATTCATGATAAAAAAGTCAGGGAACATCTGTTGAGAGAAACTGAACTAAATTTGGAAAATGCGGTGAAAATATGCCAAGCCAGCGAGCTAGCTCGAAAGCACGCGAAGACTTTCAGTGAAATCAATAATGATGCGATTGTAATGAGTGATAATGCTACTGTCGGTGCTGTGTCCTACAAGGGGAAGAAACGTGGGCAGAACAGAAATGAAAAGCAATCGGAGGGTGACATTTTTAATTGTAAACGCTGTGGTTACAAACACCAGTTAAGACAATGCCCAGCGTTTGGAAAAATGTGCACAAAGTGTAATGGAAAGAATCACTTAGCCAAACAATGCTTTTCAAAAGTAAAAACAACGAATGGGCAACAAGTTAATGTGATTGAGGACACTGATTTAAGTGAGACATTTTTTGTAGGAATGGTGTCATGTGACGATATCAAAAAAGATACAGAAAATGTGTAGCCCTCAGAAATGGACAATGCTGAACATAAAGTCAATGCAGTAAAAGTGGACAAATGGATGATCCCACTGCAGATAAATGGAGCATTAGTTACATTGAAACTGGACACTGGGGCAATAGCAAACTTAATCAGTATGAGTGACATTAACAATATGAAAGAAAAGCCAAAAATACAGAAAAAGTCAGTACTACTGAAGGACTATAATGGACAGAAAATAGATAGCTTAGGTGTATGCAGACTCAAAGTGACAGTCAAAGACAAAGTGCATCATCTCATGTTTTCTGTTGTGGCTGAAAGACTTGATTCGATACTAGGTGACAAAGCTTGTGAAGACTTAGAACTGGTCAAGAGAGTCTACCGTATAAACTGTGCCATAAGCAGACCAGATGACTCAGGTGATGAAGCAGAGAGCCCATCAAGGATGAAAAGGCCAAAGGGTATCCATGTCTTCAAAAAGCCTAGTTTCTCCAAGAAGAAAGAAAAAGACTTTAAGGTCAAAGAAAAGCACAAAGAGGAAAAACACAAGGAGAAAAAGTCCAAAGATATAACCGCAGCCGATGTTGTTAAGCAGTGGAAAGAGAAAAAGAAAAAGAAGAAGCCTGCACCAGAGCAGGAAGCAGTTCCGGTGGATACTCCTTCTTCCCTCAGGCCAATCTTTGGTGTTCCATTAGCCGAGGCTGCTGAGAGGACTATGCTGTATGATGGGATCCAGCTGCCAGCAGTTTATCGAGAGTGCATTGACTACATTGAGAGTTATGGCATGAAGAGTGAAGGAAACACTGAAACCCTCTCCAAGCAAAGATCGCAAGGAGACCTTGATCTATACAAGAGCAGATTGATGACAATGCCGCAACTGCATCTTGTCATTCACCGCCAGAACAATCTCATGAAGACACATCAGACTTACCCGTGTTGAGAAGATCCACACGTGAAGTAAAAAAGCCTGATACTTAATCTTTGAGTACAATGTAAAGCTTTGAAAATGTGTTGACTGTTTTGAAAATGTTTATGTTTATAGAGCACTAAAAAAGTGTTACTGATATTATCTTTATTGTTTTCTTGAAAGTTGATTGATATTGATTTTGTTAAACCTCAAAGAAAGGAGGATGTAGTGACCAATAACATGTCATTCTGTGGTGGACACTAGGTGGAGCCATAGAGCTGTATGTATATAGTAAGACTACACTACCCAGCTGTATGTACATTAAGACTACATTACCCATGAGGCACTAGGCGACCCACAAGGCAACAGTCAAGATGGCAGCCTGCACACAGGAGCACACATGCTGCATCTCTACAGATACTGTACCTAGAGAACGTGTACTGAATAAATGACTAGCTAGAAGCTAGCTGTGTTCATAATAAGAATGTGTAGTTATTAATGAACATAAGAGGGTCGATTAGGCTTATATTCGCTAGAGTTTAGAAGAATGAGAGGGGATCTCATTGAAACTTATAAAATTCTAACAGGACTAGACAGACTAGATGCAGGAAGGCTGTTCCCGATGGCGGGGGAGTCCAGAACCAGGGGTCACAGTCTAAGGATAAGGGGTAGGCCATTTAGGACTGAGATGAGGAGGAATTTCTTCACCCAGAGAGTGGTGAACCTGTGGAATTCTCTACCACAGAAGACAGTTGAGGCCAATTCATTAAATATATTCAAGAAGGAGTTAGATATATTTCTTAAGGCTAAGGGGATCAAGGGATACGGGGAGAAGGCAGGAACAGGGTACTGAATTTGGATGATCAGCCATGATCGCATTGAATGGCGGAGCAGGCTCGAGGGGCCGAATGGCTTACTCCTGCTCCTATCTTCTATGTTTCTAATCTTTAAACCAAGAATAAGATCACCCACTTAGTAAACAGGGGAAATTATTTTAACACAAACACTACATTTTACTCCTTCATATCATTTCAACTTGAAAAATAAAACGATTAATGTAAATATTTTGCACACTCTGTGTTGGTAGTTTTTGCCAGATTAGCCTGTGGTGAACGTTAATCTGATAGAAGACATGAATCTCATGTCTGTGTCTTCGTCCCAGCAAATATGACACAATACATTTTATTTTATAAATGATTCTGACAAAAGTTGTTTTTGTGTATTGGGGCATGAAAGTTATTGCAGTATTTTGTTTGAGAAAGCGCAGTGGGACTGATTATTTCATTTGCAAACTAGCAGCACCACCCCAGTGTGAACGAGAGGGGCCATTTTCCAACTTCACGTTCCCAATCGGGCAGCTCGACCGGCTAGAGCACATATCAGAATTTTGACCAACTCATTCATAGCACACATCGGAATTTCCAGTACACGCTCTCAAGGCGGGGCAGAGGGGGGGGGGCGCGGGGGTGGATATCCCATGCCAAGGGAACAAAGTCAAAGAATCATCCTTTTAATGTATTGTTTTCATTGTTGCCCATCCCCTTCTCTCCAGTAGGCAGTGACTCTATAGTAGGGGCATCAGTTGCCCAGAGATACCTCACTCAAGTGGCCGTAGCCATTGAGTATCCGTGGACTGTTTGACTGCAGTGGGCATCACAGCTAAGCCTGGTGATGCCCTCACCCAATGTCCAGAATAGAACCAGGAATTTAAGGCAATCAGACTCTTGCTTGATCGCCGCCTATTGTGGACCAGGTATCTTCTGGACAAGGCTTTAGATTCACCCAAAGTGGATAAGAGCCCCTTTTCAGTGTGAAAATGAATGAGATGGAAATTAGTGCAGTTTCCCAATTTCCTTGCAGTAATGTGCTGTGTGCTCAGCTCGCCCAATTAAAATGGGTGGGCAGGGTTAGGTATGGTCGGAGCTGAGGAAGTCTCTGTTTAAAGGGACACCAGCTTATTTGAAACGTATGCAAAAGTGAATTTGAACTTTGGGTTTGTGACAGAAGAACTGTTTGGTTTTCTTTCCCCCATTTTGTTTATTCTTAAAGGTTTTTGCCCTTGGATTTTGCAGCTCGATTTATCATTGCTACAATCAAAAATCTGGAGATGGGAACTCAAATAAGGATTTTTCCCTTTACGTGTTATTTGGAAGAGAAAAGAGAGTGAAAGGAAGGACAAGAGGCAGGTTTAAATGCACCAGAGGCGGACTCGCCTTCCTCCCCCATACAGCCATGTCTCTTGACCCAGATTAATTAAATCTGTCTTGGCAGGCTCTGTTTCAGGGAAGCAATGACAGAATTGTGCCATCCACTGTGTGGGTGGAGCTGCTAAGAATACTAAATGAGAGATGAACGTGAAAATTCAGACAGAAACAGTCATATGTAGTAAGTTGGACAGATGTCCCGCTCACCCAGCGCGCAACCCGCTCTCACCTGCCGTGCGCCCTGCTCTCACCCGCCGCGCACTCCGCTCTCGCCCGCTCTATACACTTTGCCCTATGGCTCCATGTAACAAGAGGGAAAGAAATATTTACTGTTAAAATGTCTCACAGTGCTGCACAGAACAAATTACTTTCAAAGTGCAGTAACTGTGATGAACAAACAAAATGCCCTGACACTGCAAGGTTAAACTTGTACAGGTATCTTGGATGTTTGCCATTGTGATTTTAAAAAGGAGAAAATTGTCAGGACTTTTTAAACTGAGTTTAAACTTGGGCAGCCAGGATTTTGTCAGGCTGCTCAGTTTCGATGATAGTGTAGGAACGTGGGTTCCTAACTAAAAGACTGAGTTCTACTCAGGCGATCAAACAAAATGAACTTTAATGAAACAAACAGGCTTTAACAAGAAACTGCAGGATAACATCGAATGTAGGTCTGCTCTCTCTGCAGGCTCCACGAGGACTGCCCCTGCAGTCCTGTGGCTGACGTCATCACGTTTTCCCGCCAGTGGGGGATCACGTGATGAACGGCGTGACGTCATCACGTTTTAGCCGTGCTGTTAAAGCAACCACACTCTGTACAGTTAAACAGCATAAATAAAGATACAGACACAGACTGTAGCTAACATGTTGTTAAAGGAATTATGTACAAACGATCTGAGTCCTTTGGTGGCTCCGCCACATGCGCCCCCCCAGAATTGTCTTTAACAGCAAAAGTGAGACGTCGAGGAGGCCTGACAAGTCTGTCCGAGCGACTTCGGTAACCTTGCAGAGGAAGCTGATGGACGGTGGTCGAGCTGGCGGGCAGTTGTGGTTGAGCTGGCGCGGCGAGTATGGTCGAGTTGGCGGGCGGCTGTGGTTGATCTGGCACGGCGACTGCGGGCGGTCGGCCACGTTTCGGCGGTTGAGCGACGACGACTGGGCGGTCCAGGTCCAGGTGAGCCGGCTTTAATCGGTCCACCGAAATGTGATCCGGCTTTCCTCCGATGTCGACCGAAAAGGATTTGTCTCCTGATTCAATGACGCAGAAAGGACCAGTGTAAGGGGGCTTGAGCGGATCCCGGTGAGCGTCGTGGCGGATAAATACGTACTCGGCATTCTTCAGCTCCACTAGCACGTGGGAGCTCTGTAAGCCGTGATTTGATGTAGGCACCAGAGCGAAGCATCTGGCCGCTTCCTGGTGGCTGACGAGTTGCTGGGATGCGGACCATGGCTCTGTGGGAGAAGGGAGGAACTCCCCTGGTACTCGGAGAGGCTGGCCATAAACAAGTTCGGCTGAGGACGATTGCAGGTCTTCTTTGGGCACCGTACGAAGACCCAAAAGGACCCATGGAAGTCTGTCCACCCATCCTGCACCTTGAAGACTGGCCCGAAGGGCGGCTTTAAGCGACCTGTGGAATCGCTCGCAAAGGCTGTTCGCCTGTGGATGATAGGCGGTGGTGCAATGAAGTTTGGTGCCAAGCCCCTGAGCTACAGCGTTCCAGAGCTCCGAGGAAAATTGTGGCCCACGGTCGGAAGAGATGTCCGCCGGTACCCCAAAACGGGTAACCCAACCGGAGATGAAAGCTCTAGCGACGTCTGCCGAAGTGGTGGAAACCAAAGGAATTGCCTCTGGCCACCTAATGGTGCGGTCCACCATGGTGAGGAGATGCGTATAACCATGAGAAGGCGGAAGTGGCCCCACAAGGTCCACATGCACGTGGTCAAAACAACGCTTCGGAACAGCGAACGTAGCCACTGGAGATTTAACATGACGCTGGACCTTGGCCTTCTGGCAAACCACGCAGGTGTTGGCCCAGTCGCGGACATCGAGGTACATACCCTTCCAGACGAACTTCGCCGACATTAGCCATTGTGAAGCCTTCATACCAGGGTGCGACAACCCGTGTATGGCATCAAACACCTTCCGGCGCCATGCGACTGGCACGATAGGTCGGGGAACGCCCATGGAGACGTCGCAAAGGAGCGTGGCACCTGCGGCCTGGAAACTGACGTCGGTCGCTTGGAAACTAGAGGGGACGGTTCTGTATGATTGGACCTCTGGGTCCGAGGCCTGATCCGCAGCCATGAGGGCGTAGTCAATCCCCAGGTGAACCGCATGGACCGTTGCATGGGAGAGGCAATCCGCCACCAGGTTGTCCTTGCCAGACACATGTTGAATGTCCGTGGTAAATTCAGAAATAAACGTCAGGTGACGTTGTTGTCAAGCGGACCACGGTTCGGCGGTCTTGGCCATGGCGAACGTTAGAGGCTTGTGGTCGACAAAAGCCGTGAAGGGACGTCCTTCCAATAAGAACTGGAAATGGCGAATGGCTAGGAAAAGGGCCAGTAACTCCCGATCGAAGGTGCTGTATTTTTTTTCATTTTTCCGTAGTTGACGGCTGAAAAACGCCAGCGGTTGCCATGTGCCGTTCACCCACTGCTCCTGCACTACGCCGATGGCGTAGTCTGACGCGTCTGTGGTAAGGGCGATGGTGGCACCTGGAAGTGGGTGCGCCAGCATGGTTGCATTGGCCAAAGCGCTCTTGGTGTTGACGAACGCCTGGTCCATCTCGGCCGTCCAGCTGATTGGATCCTTACCGGACTTGCCCTTGAGGGCCCCGTACAAAGGCTGCATTAGCTGAGCCGCCTTAGGGACGAATCGGTGATAGAAGTTGACCATCCCCAGGAACTCTTGCAGGGCCTTGACGGTTGGCGGGTGCAGGAAAGAGGTAACAGCTTCCACCTTCGTCAGTAAGGGGATGGCGCCGTCTGATGTTATGCGGTGTCCCAAGAAATCGATCCGCTGCAGGCCGAACTGGCACTTGGCTGGGTTGATGATTAAACCGTGCTGGCTGAGACGTGTAAAGAGGGAATGCAAATGGGAGATGTGCTCTTCCTTGCTAGCGCTGGCGATGAGAATGGTCGTCAAGGTAGACGAAGATGAAGTTTAGGTCTCGGAGCACGGAGTCCATTAAGCGCTGGAAAGCCTGTGCCGCGTTCTTCAAGCCAAATGGCATCCGCAGGAACTCAAAGAGGCCGAAAGGGGTGATGACAGCGGTTTTTGGGACATCTTGCGGGTGCACGGGAACCTGGTGATACCCCCGGACGAGGTCGACTTTAGAAAAGATAGAATTTCCCGCCAAATGGGCCGAGAAATCCTGAATATGCGGGATCGGGTACCGATCAGGAGTAGTGGCGTCATTCAGGCGTCGGTAGTCACCGCATGGCCGCCAGCTGCCGCCTGGTTTCGGAACAATGTGGAGAGGCGAAGACCAGGGACTATTTGACTGACGAATAATCCCAAGCCGCTCCATCATGTCGAACTCCGCTTTCGCAGCCGCGAGCTTGCCGGGTTCGAGCCTTCTAACCCATGCATAAACCGGGGAGCCAGTAGTGGTGATATGATGTTCCACACCATGCTTCGTGGCCGAGGAGGAGAAAGTGGGCCTTGTCAGCTCTGGGAACTCTCCGAGGAGCCGAGTGAAGTCATCCGGAGAAGGGAAAGCGCAGACGATAGAGCGCGCCACGGTGGTACCATGGTGGCACGGAATCGAGTGGAAGGTGGCCGCGTTGATCAACCGGCGGTGCCGGACATCGACGAGGAGGCCGTTGGCACACAGAAAATCTGCCCCTAGGATGGCCTGTGAGACTGTGGCCGTGACGAATTCCCAATGGAAGCGCTGACCGCCGAAACAGACTTGGACACGCCGCTTTCAGAAAGTTCGGGTTGCTGCGCCATTAGCCGCCACGAGGGAAAAACCGTGGTTCCCAGCTTGCATATTGAGATTCGACGCAGGTAGGATGCTACACTGCGCCCCGGTGTCACAAAGGAAACGTTGACCCGATAGAGAATCGGTGATGTAAAGAAGTTTCCCCGTAGATCTGACGGCCATCGCAACCGCGGAGCGCCCGTTAGACCCGGTCCTCCTTCGCCAGGAACACTGCAGGAGCCTTGTTTTTTTGGGGGGCGAAAAACTGCAGGGAGAGCGACAGCGTTGTGCTTTCGTGCCAAAACGGGCGTGGTAGGAGCACCAGCCCGCTGCAGGAGGAGCTGGAGCCATGTCTGTGGGGGATGGGCGCCTCGTGGCCGCGCAGCACTGCTGGGTTACTGTGAAAATCTTATCTGCTTCGGCAGCAAGCTCGGCGCAGTCTGTAATCTCGGATCTGGCTACGGCAGCCTGCACCTGCTCCGGCAGTTGACAGAGGAAAAGCTCCCGGAAGAGGAAACATTCCGGTTCAGCACCCAAGAGCATGAGCATTTGGCTCATGAGCTCGGACAGTTTGGAGTCCCCGAGGCCAGGCATCGTGAGGAGCCGGCGCGCACGTTCTGACTTCGAGAGCCCAAAAACCTGAAGCAACTGTGCCTTTAACGTATCATACTTGCTGTCAGTAGGAGGACTACCGAGGAGGCTGATGATCCGCGAGGCAGTTGCGCTATCGAGGGCGGAGACCACGTAGTAATAACGGGTCTGATCCGCGACGATGTTCCTGATGGCGAACTGGGCTTCAGCCTGGATAAACCAGGCATCTGGTTGTTGCTCCCAGAACTGTGGCAGTTTCAGAGTCACGGCGTTCGTGTCCATGCTGAAGATCTTCCGCGAAAACTGTTCACGAAAGTCAGGGTCACCAATGTAGGAACGTGGGTTCCTAACTAAAAGGCTGAGTTCTACTCAGGCGATCAAACAAAATGAACTTTAATGAAACAAACAGGCTTTAACAAGAAACTGTAGGATAACATCGAATGTAGGTCTGCTCTCTCTGGAGGCTCCACGAGGACTGCCCCTGCAGTCCTGTGGCTGACGTCATCACGTCATCACGTTTTCCCGCCAGTGGGGGATCACGTGATGAATGGCATGACGTCATCACGTTTTAGCCGCGCTGTTAAAGCAACCACACTCTGTACAGTTAAACAGCATAAATAAAGATACAGACTCAGACTGTAGCTAACATGTTGTTAAAGGAATTATGTACAAACGATCTGAGTCCTTTGGTGGCTCCGCCACAATAGTGTCAATGTGTTCTTTCCTGATAATATGTTTGAGATTGCCAAAATTCTAGAACCAGGTGACATAGGCTCAAACTTAGAAGAAGGGCCACCAGAACTTTAGTTTTAACTACTTTACACAGAAGGTGGTGAAGGTGTGGAATGGACTGCCCAGTAGGGATACCAACGCTGGTTGGACGTATCCCTGGAGGTCTCATCACATGACCTCTTGCCTCCAATCGCTTGGCAAAGTCAAATAGTCTTTCTTCGTCATCTCTAATATTGTTAGAACTAATAAATAAAAGTGTTCAAAGAAAATGAAGAAAACACCGTTTTTTATGCCCCCATGATTTTTCTCCTCATAGCAGTGTCTTGGAGATTAATCTTTGGTTTCTGGAGATTCCAGGGCAAGCCTGAAAGGTTGGCAACCTGAGTTCCCAGGGAGGCAGACACTGTGGACAAACTTAAAGTGGAATTGGAAAGATAGTTAAGCGAATGGGCGATGGAGAAGTATTAGTTCTTTAGTATTAGATTGTTAAAATTGTCTGTTCCTGGGAAATATTTTGGGGAATCTGAAACAGAATGATATTTACTTATAGAACTGTACAATACTGTGATTTGTGTTGTACGCAAATCTAATGAGCAAACTAAGTAGCTGCAGCAAAATCACAAGCTATACTGAATTGGTCTAAGATGTCAAAATGGAACTTTACAGAACTTAACTTCTTACTATTTCTTCACTGCTCGCAGTTCAGCCCGTCAGTTAGATACATCAATGTACTGTACATTGGAGGAAAGTAACCAAAGCTTAAAAAAAGTGGAGAGTAAGGGGACACGTGCAAAATGTCTTCTAACTGACAATGGGGAGTTCAGATTCAGAAATATTAAGGAAGAAAGTGAGGGCTGGGATAAGTACTAGCAACCTAACGTTTTGCTCCTTCACCTCTCAGAATTTTACGTCTCCTTCACAGTAAAACTTGAATTTTAGTCTTTGCCCCACAGACCCTCGGATTCTCCAGGGATAGCTCCGATGATGTCAGCATCATCCAGAGAAACTGAGGACTGGCTGAAATGGCAGATTTTTATGGAGGTGCACAGGGAACATAGGAAGTTAGAGATCAACTCCAACTCTTTTCTTTGGTAAGTGGGCGATGGATAATAATATCGCCCGTGTCTACCCCTGCCTCAGCCCATCTGCTGCTGAAACCCTCATCCATGCTTTTGTTACCTCCAGACAAGACTATTCCAACGCACTCCTGGCCAGCCTCCCATATTCCACCCTCCATAAACTTGAGCTTATCCAAAACGCTCCTGCCCGTATTTTAAATCTCACAAAGTCCCGTTCACCCATCACCTCTGTGCTCGCTAACCTACATTGGCTCCCGGTCCGGCAATGCCTCGAATTTAAAATTCTCATCCTTGTTTTCAAATCCCTCCATAGCTTTGCCCCTCACTATCTCTGAAACCTCCTCCAGCCCCACAACTCTCCAAGAACTATTCGTTTCTCCAAATCAGGCCTCTTGTGCAACCCTGATTTCCTTTGCCCCACCATAGGCAGCTATGCCTTCAGCAGTCTAGGCCCTAAGCTCTGGAATTCCTTCTATAAACCTCTCTACCTCTCTCTCCTCCTTTAAGGTGCTCCTTAAAACCTACCACTTTGACCCAGCTTTTGGTCACCTGTCCTAATATCTCCTTATTTGACTCAGTGTCAAAATGTGTCTGATAATGCTCCTGTGAACCGTCTTGGGACATCATACTACATTAAAGGCACTATTTAAGTACAAAATGCTCTTGTTGATATCTCTAACAGGTGAGGTGAATAATTTCCATTGAAAAGTACTTCCCGCAGCACCTTTAAACAAGGGCTACACAATGGATTCACACAATGGATTCTGTTATTGTTTTCAATATTTAATTGGCAATTTTGATCATAGTTACAGGTTAAAATTTTAAAAACATAGAATTTGTTCAATATTATTTTTGTGAATGATTGAAGCCAGTGACTCTCACACCATGAATTAAGTGAATTTTATGGAACACAAATGAAAAAAAATGCAAACTGATTTATTGGATAATCATTTGTAATCGTAGAAAACACTCCAACCTCTTGTGCTGCTGCCAGTTCTATTTGAAAAGTTCTCACTTATACCTTCAATTGTTTATTAACAATAGAAATGGAACAGTGGACGCCAGTAAAATAATGAAAGTGGAATATTAAACCACATACATAATACAAATGGGCTGGGAAAGGAGCAAGCGGAAGCTTGGAAAACTGGAGGAAAGTGATACGGCTTATTCCTTTTTTCTTCACGTGTCATAAATGTTTAATTCTGTTTCCAAAAGTATTTAAATATGCATGGGTTCATAATGTGCAGTGTAGAATATGAACATATCATGTGCACTTTTATTTGAAATGGCCAGCATTTCTCAATTTTACCGTGCATCAGCAAACTGAAAATAGACACAAACTAGGCGCTAGTATTGGCCCTTTGATCGATGCAATTTTTGTGTAGAAAGCAAACAATATCTATCCAGGACAGGAACCATAAGTTTTATGAAAAAGGAGTGCATATCAGGAATTCAGGCATCAGTGCATCTGAATCACAGCTGGAGCAATCCGAATGGACTGAAGATTGTGCATGCTGTCAATCAGCCGCATCGACCTCTGTGGCCCAAATTACCACCCACCACATCTATAGCTCCAGGTACAACTCCCCGACAATGACTGAAGAGCATTGTCTCCTAAGGAGGGAGGCAATTGTAGAGCTGTGTCATCTGCTTCAGGAAGACATGCACACATCGAACAGAGGGGCTGAACTGCCAATGGTCCTCAGGTGACAACAGCTCTCAATTTTTATGCCTTTTACATGGCATCTTAACAAATGCCTCTTTTTTAAAAGATTTGCTCCAAACTCTCCATTCATCCATTGGAATCCCTGCCTTTGCCATAACCTCATTACTCCTGATCAGGATATGTTTAAGTATCACCCACCACTGGTCTGCTACCTGATCTGTCAAAAGACACCCTTGTAGCAGCCACAGGAAGAACATGAGTGCCAATCAATGAAGCGTATCCAACCACCAGGATCAATAGTGAGTATTATTCGTACATTGAAGCAACACTTCAGATGTCTGGACACATCAGGATACATCACAGTAGAGCAACATAGGGGGGAATTTTAACATTGTGATGTGCTGGGCGCGGGGGGGGGGGGGGGGGGGTGTCCCAGCAACATGTGGGAAATCGGAAGTCTGGGTTTTCCTGCATGCTGCACAGCGTGAATCTTTCGTCACTGACAGGTTCCCCACCCATAAGTCAGCCTGATTGATAGGCTTGGCTTCCAGTCGGGTGGGGAACGCTGGAGAAGAAGCCACAGGACCAGGTAGGTCTGATTGGCGACCCCGGGGGTCCGATTCCAAGTGGGGTCCGATCCCCAACCTCAGGGGGAGGGCAGATCCGATCTTTGACCCTGGGGGTGGTTTGATTCCAGAGGGTGGGGTTGTATGGGGGAGGGGGTCTGATGGTGGGGGAGCTTGAGGGCCCGGGAAGAAGCACTCCTGCTCCTCCTGGTCCACAAGGCGTGCTCCCTGAATCTGTCCTTGCCTCGCTGCAGCTGCTGGGTTTCCCGAGGCGTAGGAAACCCGGTCGGCCACAGTTAAAGCAGGTTTAAATCTCCAGCCTCCTTTTTTTATTCGTTTATGGGATGTGGGCGTTGCTGGCAAGGCCAGCATTTATTGCCCATTCCTAATTGCCCTTGAGAAGGTGGTGGTGAGCTGCCTTCTTGAACTGCTGCAGTCCGTGTGGTGAAGGTACTCCCACAGTGCTGTTAGGGAGGGAGTTCCAGGATTTTGACCCAGCGATGATGAAGGATCAGCGATATATTTCTAAGTCAGAATGATGTGTGACTTGGAGGGGAACTTGGAGGTGGTGGTGTTCCCATGCGCCTGCTGCCCTTGTCCTTCTAGTTGGAAGAGGTCACGGGCTTGGGGGGTGCTGCCGAAGAAGCCTTGGCGAGTTGCTGCAGTGCATCTTGTAGATGGTACACACTGCAGGCACGGTACGCCGGTGGTGGAGGGAGTGCATGTTTAAGGTGGTGGATGGGGTGCCAATCAAGGGGCTGCTTTGTCCTGGATGGTGTCGAACTTCTTGAGTGTTGTTGGAGCTGCACTCCTCCAGGTAAGTGGAGAGTATTCCCTCACACTCCTGACTTGTGTCTTGCAGATGAGAGCAGTTTGCCTGCCCACCCTTGTTCCACTTGAGTAGAAGCCCGAAGTCGACAGGCTGGATACGGTTTCCCGACACGCTTCCATTTTTTTGCCCATTTATCCCCCCACCCGCACCCAAACCCACCCACTCCACCTTGTTAAAATTCCCCCTCACTGTCTCCAGGAGCATAGTCATCTGCTGCATGCTCCATGACTTTGCTAAACAGAGAGGCCTAACCATGGATGAGGAAGAGGCCAATGTGGAATCAAGACCAAACTAGAACACTGGGCAGCAATGAGGCCTGTGAATTCCTGCCTCAGTGTTGTTTTGATCTAATCACCCAGCATGTTGAAGCCATACAGGACTGCAGCATTTAGGTTTGAACCTAAGGCTCTTCCCCTTTTCGGCTGAGGATAGACCATGCCTACTGCTGGCAGGTACTTGACAAACCAAACTGTACTTTAGCCTAACTTTAGCTGCCTTCTTGAGGTTAGTAATTTTCTTCCTCTCAACTCTCCGGGGTCGATTTTAACTCAGGTGCGGGGAATTGTCGGGTTCCCCGAATTTGGGGTTTCCCACACGAATCTAAATGGGTGTGTGAGATTGATGCAATTTTAACTCAATTGGTCAATTGATTTCCAACGTGTGGGAACCCTTGGCAAATGAGTATTTCCAGTCAGAAAGTCGCATAATATGACGTAATTATTGCTGCTGCATTTAGGGTCTGCAACAAGCCTTGCTTCTTCTGCAGGCTGCCAACCTTTTGGCATTTGCTGATAGACTGAGCTGGAAGCAGAATGGCAAGAGAAAGACCGAGGTCTGCACCCCGTTTTGATGACGTTGCCCTGCAGGCATTAGTGGAGGGAGCAAGAGCTCACAAGGAGGTGTTCTTCCCTTCATCAGGGAGGAAGATGTCTCCCCAGCAGACAAAGGCTGCGTGGCTGCAAGTGGCAGAGGAAGTCAACTCCTTATTGGCTACCCGCAGAACCAGGATACAGTGCAGGAAGAGATTTCATGACCTTCAGCACACTGGAAAAGTGAATATGAAGTTCCTATCACTCTCAATCTGATCTCCATTGCCTCTCCTCACCAGCACTCAGCTTTAGCAATCTCTTCCTCCACATCCCACTTGACACTGACATCCATGCACCCTTACCCATTCCCTCTCTCTCTATGCTCACATTCACCTAACTATTCGACTAGGCAGCCCTCACACTCCCTATCACTCTGATGCTATGAAAACAACTGACAACACACAGGGAGGGCCCTTGGTCTTGCCACCTCACTCCATCTTTGTCTCCTTCTAAGCATCTATGCTATGGATTCTCTACACTCACTCCTTCATTCTCACTCAAACTCCACTTGTCTCCCTCATTGCAGGAAAAGAGAGCTCACAATAAAAGAGAACGAGCGAGGACACGGTGGCATAGTGGTTAGCACAGTGGTTAGCACTGTTGCCTCACAGTGCCAGGGACCCGGGTTCGAATCCGGCCTCGGGTGACTGTCTGTGTGGAGTTTGCACATTCTCCCCGTGTTTGCGTGGGTTTTCTCCGGGTGCTCCGGTTTCCTCCCACAGTCCAAAGATGTGCGGGGTTAGGTTGATTGGCTATGATAAAAAAAATTGACCCTTAGTGTTAGGGGGATTAAATACGTGGGGTTATGGGGATAGGGTGGGATATGTGTAGGGGTTACGGGGATCGGGTGGGATATGTGTCGGTGCAGGCTTGATGGGCCGAAATGGCCTCTATCTGTACTGTGAGGTTTCTGTGATTTCTGTGATTCTGTGACAGGAGGAGGGCCACCATCAGTAGCCCACCTCACCCCCTGGGAGGAGGCGGTCTTGGAGATCATAGGACTGGAGGATGAGGCGCAAGTGGGGGACGAACAGACGGGTGCATCACAGCAAGCTGGTGACAGAATAGTTTTCCATCTCTCTCATTGACACTGCATGAGTCACTGATAATGATTCTGAAGCTATAACAGATGGACCTTTGATCATCTGCAATATGCAATGTGCATGTAACCTTGACCTCACATCTCTAACTCTTTCCTTTTCTCCCCACAGGACCATCGAGAGCCCCCGTCCCCACTGTCCAGGAGGAATAGCCTGAGCTTCCAGACTCCTCAGAGGAATCTGCAACCTCTGAGGGCGCAGCGTCAGCAGAAATAAGCGCACCCAGCACCAGCGTAGACACTCACGCCTCGATGGGACCTTCGGGACATAGACTAGTGTTGTCACCTGGTCTATCACAGCTCACAAGTGAGCATCAGCAGATTGTGGAGACAGGGACAGCAGTGAAAAGTGCTAGTCGGAGGGCGCAGGACTCTGCCAGCTCGGCTCAGCTGCATGTCGACCCTCTGCCTCTGGGTCCATCCATAAGATCAGCGGGGCTGGAACTCCAGGAACAGATGCAGGAGTCTCTGGCAGGTTTTGTCTCCAGGGTCGCTGGGAGTGTGGAGCGAATGGAGGAGTCCATAGTGAACATGAGCAGAGCCTTTGTGGAGTCATTGGCGCATGAACACATCACCATGGAAAGGATGGCAACCTCCATGGAGGAGATAAGTCGCCAGACTGCAGAAAACATGGTGAGTGTTCATAATAGAATGACATCTCTTGAGGAGCAATGGGCATCTATTGAACAGAGAAACCAGACCTTCATGGAAGTCCTTCTGAGTAGGACTGCCAGTGCAGATATGGGTCCCCATGCCCCCCTGATGTGCAGCAAGGTGCTGTCAAGCCACTTCCAAGCGCTGGCCCCTTCTGGCCTGTGCAGCTTCTGGTGGGTGAGCAGCAGCCTGGCGCTCCTGTTGCTGCTGCTGTTGTTCCTGTTTTTGCTGGTGTTCGGGCTCATCTAATGCCCAGAAGGGAAGGAAATAAATGGCTCCCATGCTTCTGGTATATGCCTCCGTTGAGGAAGCGCTGAGTGAAGGTGGCAAGCGGGGTTTCCCAGGAGGTCACACTGGAGATGTGTGTGAGGCTCCAACCTTCCACAGGTGTGGTTAAGCCTGGTAAAAGTTGCCCCAGGCCTGAAACAACAAAGTCCTGCCACCTGCAAATGATGACTGTTCAAATCTCCTCTTTAATGGTTGACCTGCAGCTGATAGTCAACAAGCCAATAGTGCTCACGCCAGCTTTCACAGGCGTGATCCCCATCAGGCGTGTTTTACGTGGGAAAAGGGTTAAAAATGCAAGGTCCTGTTAAAATGGGATTATAAAGACCAATTATTGCTGATTAAGGGCCTTAAAGACCAGTCCCGCCTGTTGGACTGATTCAGGAACATCAGACACGCCTGGGTTAAAATGGCTCGGGGTCGGGAACCAGGCCGGGGGGGGGGGTCCCGACCCCCAATTTTTTTAATTTTAACCCCCCACACACCTCCAAACCCGCCTCACGGCTGAGTTAAAATCGACCCCTCCAGGTCTGCTTCTGGAGACTGCATTCTCCATCTGCTATTTGTTGCCACACCTGTTCGATTAGGTGCTTCTGGGAAGGTGCCCGCCAGTTCCTGTGGTACTGCCCTCCTGTCCCTGCGGTACTGCCCTCCTGTCCCTGCGGTACTGCCCTCCTGTCCCTGTGGTACTGCCCTCCTGTCCCTGTGGTACTGCCCGCCAGCTCCTGCGGTACTGCCCTCCTGTCCCTGTGGTACTGCCCTCCTGTCCCTGTGGTACTGCCCTCCTGTCCCTTACTTCTAGTGTCAGTTCTTCCAGAATTTGGTCATCAAAACGACTCTAGCAAGCCTTGGATCACATTTTACAGCAATTATCACTGCAGTTAATGCCACTTAAATACAGTTAATGCCAATTTAATGCAGTTAACAATAGCTCCACCTGGTTATTAATTCTGCTCCTGTTGTCATCCCACTTTGGTGAGTGTTAACCCCCAAAAAGCACCAACAGCAATTTCTTGGCTTTTATTTCTCCTTTATTTTAATGTATTAACAATTATTATAAGCACTAAGGGTCCTGCAATAATCCCGTTCCGAAAGCCCTTTAATACTTTGATTGTTTCATTCTAGATGTGGCTTTTCTAGTTACATAAACATTTTATACATGTTCAGATCGACAAGAAAAACAAAATAAATTCCCCCCAAAATTCAGTGCCTTAGTGCCTCCAGTTATCGCCTGCAGGGGGCAATAACGGGGCGGTAAGGTTTTACCGCCCGGGCGCAGTGGTGTTACCGCCGGCCGCAAAATTCACCTGCCGGTTTGCGGCAGCGGTAACCCCTATCGCCACGCCCGCCTGCGGCCGGAGATCGTGACATCATCCGGCTGTGTAGCGCCCCGGACCCGAAATTCATTTTCGCCCCCTGAAGCATCGCCGGGCGATGACACCGCCAGCTTCAGGGGTAATGCTTAAAGGCGAGGTGGCCAAGGTAAATTTTAAAAAAACTTATCTATCTGATCTGTTTTTTTTCGTGGGTTCCTGCCTGCGATCGATCAGCCCGGCAGTCATGAGTGAGTGCCGGGCTGATCGCACGGGTTCACTACCGGTCACTACCGTTCACTAGTGGTCACTACCGGTACTACAGTACACAGGGGCTCTTAAAGGTACATACACTACAATTCCTCCCCTTTTAGATAAATAGTACATAACATTTTAAGTAATCATTAATTAACACGTTTACAAGAACAATAATCTACACATTTGCTGCAGTTAATCAATTATAATTCAGTCTCTCTGGAGGCTTCCTGACTCGGTCCGGATAATGCCTCGGTGGTGTAGTAGGTTTCGGTGGTGTAGTAGGTTCTTTTGGCAAGGTCGATTCAGCTTGAATGCCAGTGTCGGGTTCATCTGGTTCCAGTATCACCGGATCGGAGGTAGATACTATGGGTATCTCTGCTTCATCATTAGGCGTATAGAGTTGTGGTGTAGGTTGTCCCTTTTCGGATGACTCTATGATCTGGTCAGCATGGCGCCTTATTATACTTTCTCCAATGTCCACGGTATACATCAGTGGTCCTAGTCGGTTGCAAATAGTTCCAGGCTGCCATTTCTCGGTACGGTAGTCCCGGGCCAAAACTTGTTGACCTATCTGGAAGGTTCTAGTTGGCCTTTCATTCATGCCTTGAAATTGCCGGT